>NC_139220.1:133858822-135109655 GCF_055691185.1 Crinia signifera
CATTTCAAAGCATCCATTACCAGTATTTTGTTCCAAACAGCCAGATCGTACAATAAATCTGTAGATGTATGGCCACATTAACTCCCTCTGCACATGTTACATCTGCCCCACCTGCAGCTGCATTACAGCATATAATTATGCCAAAGATAAGCCAATATATTAACAGTTAAATACATTAAAGTGCATTATGCTGTAATAAGTATTGCTGATCAATCCTGCCTAGCAGGGCTGTCTTTTTGTATGGGCTTAATGGGCACTTGCCCAGGGGCCCCAGGCATATAAGGGCTCTATGTTGTAGCTGAGGATCCCCTTTTTCCAGGGATACCAGAATTTTGAAAATCGGCCCTGGGGAACTGCAGATATCCAACTTCAAAGCAGCAGTCCACATCCGACCTGTTAATTACAATTTCCAGTCATATTTCTCAGGTTCTCTCTGACACTAGCGGCTTGTCTCTATCATGCCCAGAACCAGAGATATCAGCCTTCAAGCAGCCGGTCCCTGCTCCAGCTCCAAACGTCTGGTGTAGTTTTATATTTTTGTCAATGGATTGCTCTGGCTCCTGATCTCTGATACCCAAGTTCCCAGCACCTCCTGAAAGTTGAGACTCTAGGTTTTTATAATAGGCTAAGAAATCTATTTCCAGATAATGGCGATATCTGCAGTCAAACAAGCTGCCCTTCCACCGGAAAATGACGAATATTAAGCCCGTCCCCTGTGTATAAAACACCCCCTACCTCCCTGGAAGTCATTTACAAGGAACCCTTCATACAGCTCAGTGCCCCCCTCCACACGTTAGTGTTCTCCCTCCCACCACCTGTGCAGTAAAGGAGTAATTAGCAGAAGTTACTGCTCCAGGTCCTACATGTTGAATGGAAGATAGAGCACCCCCTGCCACCCGTGGGACATCAAAGCTGCTGCTGATACCACCCCCCACCCCTAGGAGGGGAGAATTGGTAAGGGCCCCAGTGCATTGCTTTGCCCAGGTGCCCACACTGCTGTTAAGACGGCCCTGCTGCCTAGAAATGAACACAGTGATTGGCATATATGTACTGCTGGACACCACTCATAGAATGATTAACCTGTTATTTTTTGAATCAATGTTCTTGTTTTTTCCCCCTAAACATTAGATGTATTTGTTTATTTATTTATTTACAGTTTCTTATATAGCTCAGCAGATTTCGTTGCGCTTTACAATAGTAGACAGTGATAAAACAAACTGGGTAATGACAGACAGACTTGGGGGTTAGAGGGCCCTGCTGCAAGCTTACAATTTATTACATCATAATACACTTCAACGTATTTAACAGTTAATATATTGGCTTATCTTTGGCATAATTATATGCTGTAATGCAGCCCAATCATGTTCCCAGTATAGGGGATGCAACACTGTTTTTCTATCAATAAACAGAAGTGATATGTAAAATGATACATTAGACAGTTTACACTGTGACTTGTAATACTTATTGTAACAGTTACTGTTTTTCAATAACAGACTGCAACAGTTATTTCTTATTTATATACACAGGATTGTCTATCTTTGTATATGCACTGTAAAGAGAGCAGCATAAATCCAATTTCATGTAGTTCAGTGACACTGTGTGAAATATAACACTGCATAGTGGCCCTTAATCAGACCTGATCGCAGTACAAATTTGTTCTCAAAATGGGCAAAAAAATGCTGGACTGCAGGTGGGGCAGATGTAACATGTGCAGAGAGATTTAGGTGGCCATACGTCTACAGATTTATTGTCCGATCTGTCTGGTTGGAACAAAATCCTGGTAAAAGATGAGAGCAAATGACAGTTGACCATTTGCTTTGAAATGCTGAAAAACTGTCATTCAGATATTACCAGCTGTTTGTTCGAACCGGCCCAATCTGACAATCGATCTGTAGATGTATGGCCACCTTTAGATTTGTGTGAGTTATTTTGTTTCTGTGCAAGGTAAATACCGGCTGCATTATTTTTACACTGTAATTTAGATTTCAGTTTCAACACACCCCACCCAAATTTAACTCTCTCAGCAAGTTACATCTGCCCCACCTGCAATGCAGCATTTGTTTTGCCCATTTTGAGAACAAATTTGTACTGGGATCAGCTCTGATTAAGGGCTATTATGCAGTGTTATATTTCACACAGTGTCACCGAAATTCCATTTAGAGTATTTGTGCTTCTTCTATTATAAACACGTTCAGGAGAAAACACACAATATTTACAATTGTGACCATGAAAATGGGTCAATTATTAGGGATTTTTTCTCCCACCAAAGTCATTCACTTTGCACTAGGACAATCTCGTACTCTCTTTTACTATGCTAAAGTATATTAATGAACCACTCTAAGACATCCTGACATAATTTTAACTAGGTCGGAGCATCTTCATAGTTTTCGTCATTTTCACCAAAAAAGTGAAACTTCAGGCCTCTTGCCAGAACAGAAGATGTTGACTCAGATCAAAAAGCTTTTGCACGTTTCTTATTCAAGTCAAGTCACAACTTTTCCACACTAGCCGATTTTGAATTTCTCAATTTCAGTTTTTTCACTCCGCCCTAATATGCATATTGATCTTCAAATTCTGTGACCTCCGGCACCTAGCAAGAGGTAATGTAGGTGAAAAGCAGCCCATACACGCTGCTATGAGTGCTGACCCGATGTGTACTTTGAGGTGTGCGCTCCCGCGGCACCTCAACGAACAGTACAAAAAGTATGTGCTTGCACATACTTTTTGTACTTAGGTTTCATCGCATTGCATGCACAACGGATGCACATGCAATGCAATGCAATGTGATCCGTGCTAGTACAGCACGGAAAGCACGCCCACAAAGCAGCGTGTATGGGCTGCTGAAGTACTGGTGATAATAATGGTGGCTTCTTTCATGCACTTAGTTGTATGCTCATTGGGATACTTCTCTGTCAGTTCCCACTGCTGTTTTGTCGGAATCCGCCTTCAATGCTCTCGGTAACGGCAGCGTTGACAAGGCGGCCGCTATTTCCCTTTTCGGAAATAGCAGCCAACATTGACTGCCCCCCGCCCAAAATCGTAATGGTGACCTGTGTTACTTTGAGGGCATATCATCAGCATTTTATTTTAATTGGATTGCACTTTTTTCTTTTTATATGCTTTCATATGGAATATAGACAAATGGAATTTAGCAGATTTTGTTATTGAATTCAAAGCCTACTTTGCTGTGAAATACAACAGATGTGACCTTTTCAGCTTCTTACTTTCTAAATCTCATAGATAATAAGGAAAAAAATAGAGGATTTGGGAACTAATTACTGTAGTGACTGACATCGCTAAAGGATCAAGGTGATTGTACACTCTTTCTATGTGATTCCAAAACACAGCATGTGATGCAAACACCCTATAATCTTGAATTGGGGGATCTGTCGCTCTGAATAGGACTTTAGTGCTGAATCCTGGGCAGCTGTAAGATGACAAGTTGTACTACATAATCATATGTACTAAAAGCATCAATGATGTATTTTTATGGAAGCAAAATGGAGACATAGCACTACCTATGTACTACCCAATATTGTGTGACCATGTCCTCAAATTTAGGAAGCCTGTGCCTCTTGTCATGTGCTAAAGTATGTAACTTGTTAGATAGTTACCCATTTTTGTGGGTTTTGTGTTCTGTGCTATGATTTAGTAAACTTTGGCTTCAACAAAATGGCCACCATAATTGGCCTTACATACCCTCTAACTGCACCGATTTAGCAGGTACAATACCATTTTTTTTCACGGTCTACCGGGTAAATAAATATGTACCGAATATACAGTTTTGCGATCAGGAACCCGCCTCTGAGGTACACAGTGGCAGCCAATCATAAGTGGTTGTGTTATTGGAGGATACACTGGGAAAGAAGGACCGGCTGCAGAGCGAGGCTTGCACCGCGTCCAATAAGAGCGCAGTGCGCCGGGAGGCGGCGTTCGGTCCACTGCTCTCAAGGGTGACTAGCAGCGGGAGCATGGGGTGGGGGGGGGGCGTAGGAGAAGACTGCAGCGGCGGGAGAACAGGACTTTAAAAAAAAACCCCGCATACAAATGAATGGGAAGCCATTCATTAGCTGAAACCTCTCTCAGCCAATCACAATTGGCTGAGAGAGGTCTCAGCCAATCAGTAAGAAAAAAAAAGGCGTACACTGTGCTAAAATCTTATAAACAATTTTAACAAGAAATGGGTATAAAATAAGCAACTGGGGTGCCAATGGTATTATAGTTTAAACAGAAACACATTTAATAATATAGACAATAAAAGCAATGAAAGCATTAATTAAAAATATAGTGCTGCTAGAAAAAATTGCTTGAGGGGGAATAAAAATGCAATCAGTGGCTGCCCATTCACTATGGGCTTTATTTTTATTTTTTAAGTCCTGTTCTCCCTCTGCTGGTGCTGCGCCTCTGCAGTGTCTTCTCCTGCCCGGTTCCCTAATGTATGGGGGCCATAACTGCAGCCCAGCCTCTGCTCCTGAGTGACAGCTAAGATGGCCAATCGTCACTCCACCCACCCTGCCTCTCAGCAGCGGACCTGCAAAAGATTCCCGAGTCCCGACCAGACCCGAACACTCTCTGTCCCAAGACCACAGGCATCTGCGACCCGACTTCGGCAGCAGCCGGAGCGAGCGGGTGACCGGCTGGTCCGGATTGCTGTAGAATGCAAGCCCAGTTTGAGAACATTTAACGAAAGCAGCTCTCTGGTCAGTGTTAAAACATGCCCATTTTACACATGGCCTTCCCTTTTTCCAGTGCCCACGCTCCTTCCAAATGTGTACCGATTTTTGGCCATTAGATGTTGAAGGGTATGCTCTCACTTGTCTTTTGGAGATAGTGAATGTGTTTCTATAAGTAAAAGGATACTTACAGAGGTTGAAGGGATGAGAAGCATGGCCACACAATTGCATAATCCTAGCACACCCTGCTATACTGTGCAGTAATTGCAGGCATTATATATTGGGAGGGGTGAATCCTGTCAGCAGATATCATCCTGTCCTGTCATCAAGTCCCCCTCGGTCCACATACTTGTGTTCTGTCATTGGATGGCCAAGTAGAGAGCTGCAGAGGACTTTGGGGACCATGGGACCATGATTTAGATTCTGGGGGAGGTGTAGAGTGGGTATAGCACATCCTTCTTCACACATTTACTGTGGTGTAGAAGGAAGCAGCAGCACCAAGATGTATAAACATCTCAGATGCCGAAGTGGGGGAGGGAAATCTCCCCTGACGGGAGATCCCTGCTAGAGCACTCCCGGCCAGCTCCACAGGGCATGTGTGAAATCTCAATAGCATCGGAAGATCTCCCCTGCAGCCCGGAGCCAACAGCAGCCACAGCCAGGGACCAAGTTTTCCCTGTTGTGGTGAAAGGGCAACAGTACCCACAGCTGTTGAAATTGATAGCTGACGGTTCCAGGCCAGTCAGTGCTAATGACCATTCATACATTGACCAGTATAACGATGTGCTATCTTGTAGATAGCAACACTGAAATAGAGTGAGGCACACTGTTCCCCTGTCATTAACACACACTGGTGCAGTCATACATTGGGGTAGCTGGATAACATAACTTGTTCCGACACCATTTCTCTCCCATAAGGACATTTTATACTATTTCCCCTCTGGTTGCTGAAAGTGATGAACAGGTTGACTAATTGTAACAATATTTAAATTTTTATATAAATGTGAGTCTGAATATTTCACTATATGTGAAAACTGTTATACTTGCAATAAACAAAAAGTTCTCCATAGTCCAAAATATATAGTTCACCTTAGTGATGCACTGCTTTTATCTTGGGTCAACTTATTTTTTCAATTTAATTTTTCTATCAAAATGCATAAAAATTGACTTGGTATCACATATTATAATTTATAATATAAACCGTAATAATTACAGTTTCCAACACCGTTTTATGACATGTTAATATTGTCATTGTATTGTATTGTATTGACGTTCTGCCCGATTCTGTGATCTTTCCAAGTATTGACTGGACAAAGCATTTTCCTTCTTACTGAACTTCAAGAAGAAAATGAAATAGTTTCATTTCATGTATTCAATAGAAAACTTTTAGATATAGATTGTTTTATTTTTGCCTTGGTCATGTATATGTTTCGATCAAGCAATTATCATTTATGTCATTAAATCATGCATTAATTATTGCAAGTCCTTTCCCTAACCGGATTTTCACCTCAACAATCTATTTAAAAGCAGTGTTAGACTAATTGTCTGCAAAAAATGTTCTTCTACAACTCTGCGAGAGTGGAAAGTGATAAGCTACCAGCCAATATGCTCCTGTCATATTTCAAACCCAACCCAGAGCTGTAACTAGTGGGGGAGCTAGTGGGTCACGCACCCGGGGAGCTGAAAGCTGCAGCCAGCCACCGCAAACGGCTGGTACATAATATGTACACAGTGTACATATTATCTGCAACCAGAGGATGGAGCTGCTGCTGCCAGGAGGAGGTGGACGGAGCTGCTGGTCAGTACTCTGCTGGCGGGAGAAGGGAGGGCCAGAGATGCTGGTGCTCTGCTGCCGGGAGGAGGAGGGAGGATGAAGCTGTTGGGTGCCGGGGAAAAATAGCTGCTGTTGCTTGCCGGAACTGCAAGAAGGAGCTGCTGGAAGGAGGAGTGGGACGTAGCTACTGCCGGGTGCTGGAGCTGTAGGGCGTTACGAGTTGACACTGTGCCAGCTCTTCCTGTCACCAGCCACCGCTCCTCCTCCACACTGACGCCACTGTGTCCCCTGTCCTGCACTGTTACACCAGCCGCCACTCCTCCTCTACCACAATGCTGCACCAGCAGCCTCTCTTCCCCCTTCCCATGTCGCCACTGCCACTGTCCTCCTTTCCATTGATAACAACTGCTGCATCCCCCGAATGCGCATTACCCCTGCTCTCTTATAAATAATATATATATATATATATACATACATACATACATACATACATATATGCTAGCTCATTGCTGTGTCTGCCCCTGGCTCACTCTGGGTCCCTCCCTTTGCTGTCCACAGCTTGCTTTGCCCCCCCCCCCCCCTGCCTTACTGTGCTTACAGCACTTCTCCCCCCCCCCCCCCCCCCCTAACACAGTCCCTGCTACCCTCAGCTTACTTTGGCAAGAAGGAGAACAAACTCCACAGAGAGTATATAATTGTTGCAGTGGTTCTATGATCTATGTGAATGGATCATATAAAAATAATTTTATTGAATGCAATGCCAAAACCTAAACTGTCAGACTTTATTCCTGTGCATCGTTCCATACATAATACACATTTACTTTTTTTATACTTGGTTTCTTTGGGTGAGATGTTGTGCAAAACTTTAGAAAACCCAATGGGCCCATTGCTTAAGGAGCAAGTCACAGCCCTCTCACAGGAGTTGGCCAACATTAGAAATGAACATCAGCTATATGACGAGATTTTTGGACAAGGAGCATACTGTGGCGATTACATTTTCAGAATCCTTTTTATACAAGCTTTCAGACAGGGTTGCCCATTGTCCTTAATACTTTTTGCAATTGCAGTATAAAATGTTGAAACCGCTTTACGTAATCAACCCTCATTCCATTGGATTTCAGTTGGCATGGTTCAATTGACCATTGCACACTTTCTAGATGACATGCTCTTTCTCCTTTCAGATCTGGTCTCCTCAACCCCAGTGATAGCCAGTGTTTTCTACCTACTCTTGAGTCCTTTGCAGGCTATAAGCTCAATAAAGATAAATCTTAAAACCTTCCATGTCTCACACACACCTGATAACTTGTATCTCCATACTGATGAAATACATCTCAGATAAAATATATAGGGATTCTAATTCCCTCCAAGCTGTGTAAACTCTACACATTTAATATTGCTCCTTTTGATGCGTAAAATTGCATGACTGCTGGACAACTGAAAACTTCACTGCTATCTGCAGGGATGAGCAATAGTCCTAAAATACATCTGTGGAAAACCAGGTATCTCTCTGCTCCACCCTTTTCTCAAAATTTGTTTGGTCTAATAAAATAGGTGTGGTTCAATGGATCTAGAGTAAAAATATAGACAGCGAATAGGTCTACCCCTAATGTTCAGCAGGATCAATAGGTCGACGTGAAAATGGTCAGAACAAGTTTTTTTTGTTGGTGTCATCTTGTATCACCATATCTAAGTAAAATGAGTGGAAACCTGTACCTTTTGTGGGCTTGCTTCACATGCCATGCTTTGGGCAAGGATACTATTCCCAATCGTCGGCCATGTGGATGGTAATTGATGATAAAGCTGTCAAAGATTTTTAAAAATGTATGTTGACCATTGTCATGCCGAACTTTTGAATCACCTCACCACACCACATAGAGCAGTGGTTCCCAAACTGTGTGCCACTCTGGGGTGCCTCAGGACACTTGCAGGGGTGCCTTCGATTGGTGGTCTAGGGCAAATTCATAATCTTTATGGGCAAAGAAATAGGCAAAACCAGAGTTGGTGGCCACCAATCATGAAACATGTGGGCAAATATGGTTCCTCATTACATAATTGATCCTAAGGATGACATATAAACACAATTTACTTGATTTAATGTTTTTTTCGAAATTTATCAACAAGATAAATTTGACTTAGGGGTGCGGTGAAAAATATTCTAATATTCTAAGGCACCTTGGTTTAAAAAGGTTTGGGAACCACTATCATAGAGTATTACAGGACAGATTGAGTCTACTATACCATAAGTATTTAGATTTTTCCATAATTTGGAATATTTGTGATGGGACCCAAGTCTAAACACATACTGCATTTGTGTCGTATACACATCCTAAAAGTATATTTATACAGTATTTTAATAATTTTGTACATTAAACAGACTTTGCACATTAAACCATTAGCGATAAAAGATATCACTATCTCAGTTGTGCTAAATTTAGTATTTTGGAATATTGGATATGGGAGATTCAACCTGTATATCAATTGCGCATTTTCTCATATAGATTTTTTTTTAATTCATACTCATCCATTTTTTTTTTTTATATCTGGAGACTGATATCATTGCGACTGACACACATTACACAATTCCTTGTGTTACCAATATACAGTACTCTGCTTCCTATTGGTCAGCTACTGTAGGTTACACCACCCAGTGGCGTAGCTTCAGGGATCACAGCGGTCGCAGATGCGACCGGGCCCCTGAGCCAGGGGGGCCCAACCCCCGCCACTGGCCTGGAAGAGGGATGCGAACGCACCCGTTCCCAGTGCTGCTTTGCGGGCCCGCGTGCGTCGCGCTGACGTCACGCGGCAAGGGCTCCCCTTCCTATTGGCTGCCTGCGGCTGGGGACGGGACACGGTGGCCGTATCTGAGCTGTGATTGGCCGCAGCGGCAGCCAATCACAGCTCAGATACGGCCACCGTGTCCCGTCCCCAGCCGCAGGCAGCCAATAGGAAGGGGAGCCCTTGCCGCGTGACGTCAGGGCGACGCACGCGGGCTCCAACCTCCCCCTCCCTCTCCCACCGCTTCCGCGCCATCACACAGCACGTGTAGGCTGTGCCAGGACTCAGAAGCAGGACCGCCCGGCGCCCTATATCGGAAAGACTACTACAGTGAGTCCAGTCTGCAGTTTCCCTATCCAGTACTTGAACGATTACATTACATCTCCAGTACAGAGTTGCTAGTATGTACCATCTGCCGCAGTGGTCCCTTGCCAGTCGTAGACTGGTATGCTCCAGCCAATACCTAATCCTTTGTTGTCCCTGTCTACTCCAAAAACTTTCCTTGCCCAGCCTCTGATAGTCTCCTTGTCCATAATAAGTCCTGGGGGCATCTGAGAACCAGGTAGACCTAATCCATCTGGGAAAGGTGGTTACTATAGGTAAAACCTTAGTTAGCAGGTGACCAGAGGATGGCAGGGCTAGTGCAACACTGCTCTTCTATCTGGACTCTGACCTCCAACTTGATTGCCTCTAGGTAGGATCTACTACAACATTAGTAGTTATACCCTTGTCACAACGGACAGACCGAGATTTTAATTTTGTTGTATGTAGGGGGGCCCCAAGCTGACCTTTCGCACCAGGGCCCATGAACCCTTAGCTACGCCCCTGACACCACCATACATTTTGCATGCAGCACCCCCAGAAAAGTAATTTTCAGAAGTCCCCCACAAACTATTTTCCCTGTGCTTCTGAAAAATCTTAATCCAACACTGTAATTGTTATGAATGTCTGATTCTGTAGGTATGTTTAAGTTAGTCCCTGAGGTATAGTGCAAATTGAAATGAACCTTTTAAATGAATTGGCTTGTTTATAAATAATTATTATTGTAGTGTAAGTGATTGCCACTTTCACATACTGTTGCAGTTCCATATATCAATAATTAGGTGTCTGTCATTCTGTATCGACCTTCTTTAATGCACAGCTACATTACTGCACATCAATAAGTCATGATGATAAATAATACATCCGTCATTAGCTGGGCACATATAACAGACATACACTGTGTGGAATAAATACACGTATACTCCTAAATCATTATTGTGCTATTCGCATTTAGTTGACAATCAGATATAACAAGGTTCCATTATATGGCATTTTGTCTGTTCTAAAATCTTAGTTACTGTACATATTGTCAAAATTGGAAAGTGTGTGTTTTTTATGTTCTAATGGTATAGGTTTGTTGTTTATTTGTTCTTTCTGAACATCACGTGTAAGTTTCCAGCAGCTTTTCATTATACCTTCACGTCCTAGAATGTAAGTCAGCAAATTATCTGTTGCTACAGTTACACAATTCCACTTCTGTGGACAATTTAATATCTTCCATATCTAATTAGAAAAAAGAGAAAACAACACAGACCAAACAGCTTCCTACATCTGCTTTCTGTCAGAAAGTAATCTTGCAGTAGCCATTTTATACAGAATTCTAGTGTTTTAGATTTTAATCCTAGACCTAGCGCCTAAAAAAAAAAAAAAAATTATAATTTTGAAAGGGAACTTTTATAGCTTAGATAGAAAAAGGACAAAGAAGATCAACTAATACAAATCGTAGTAATATATTCTCATAATGCATGTGCCTCATCTTTTTCTGATCTATACTTTGATTCAAATAATCGGCTACATTTTATGGACTTTGGTTGTTTTTGCATGAGTGAAGGCATCAATCTGAGAGAGGGTGGTTTCTGCTTCACTCTCTGATGCAACAACATACAAGTATATAGACCTGACTGGGGTTGAGATATTGGTAGATGGCTGTTAAGGTTAACAAATGTCTCCGAGACCAAACAGCTGTTGTTTTTAACGAGTCCTTGTCTCATTGTGAGACCTCAGGTTGGTGAAGACAATTACAAGGCTTCAAAAATTGCAGATAAAACCTCTGTAGTACATTCATCCCTCATACCACTGTTCAGTTGAGCAAAGCCAAGAGTTCCCTTGTTCCATTTCTGGGTCATGTGCTGCAATCTTGTATCCATGGTAGTTCATTCTGGATTGGTTAAATGACCACTTATTAATTTTAACAAAAAGTTGATTATACACAGACCTCTGTAATACCTGTATCAGGTGGTTGTGATGTCATGATGTTCCTCAAGCATGCTAGAGCAGGCATGTCCAAAGTCAGGCCCGTGGGCCAAATGTGGCCCGTGCTGTCATTTCAAGTGGCCCGCAGCCTCCAACTGGAAGCGTGCAGAGCATCAGATGTGGGAAGCACAGCACAAGACACTAAAGGTGGGGACCCGGCGAGCGCGCCTTTACCTTGGTGTCTGCTGCAGTGAGGAGGTGCCGGCCGCCACAGTCACATGTGTTTGGCATCCTACCCCTGCTGCTGCAATCGTATATACAGGGCCGGGGCAAGGCACCGGAGCGCCCCAGGCGAGTCGGGTGGGGGCGCCCCAGTGCCATGGTGTGTGTGTGTGGGGGGGTACCTGTTGCGCCTTCTGGGGAGGAAGGGGTGTCTATTCCGGAATCTGACAGGAGCCCGCGCGGGTACCTGTCCTGCGACGCTTTGTGTATAAACCTGGCGGCGGGGGTCCCTGTACTGCAGTGAATAATAAATAACAAGCTCTATACGGCGGCGCGGGAAGTGCTTCTATTTTGAATAAACACTGGCCGCACGCTGATTGGCTGAATCAGCGTGCGGCCAGTGTTTTCAAAATAGAAGCACTTCCCGCGCCGCCGTATAGAGCTTGTTATTTATCATTCACTGCAGTGCAGGGACCCCCGCCGCCGCCACCAGGTTTATACACAAAGCGTCGCAGGACAGGTACCCGCGCGGGCTCCTGTCAGATTCCGGAATAGACACCCCTTCCTCCCCAGACGGCACAACAGGTACCCGTGGCATGGGGGGCGAAATATATATCACCCTACTCCACAATCAGTGACAGCAGTGTTTTGGGAGGGGGGCAGCAAGGGGGAAGCTTGCTCCCATAACATGCAAAGCAGAGGAGGTTAGCATCGGAGCCCAAGCATCTCCTGTCCTTGCAGTGCCTGCTTTGTCTCTCCTTCCCCATACAGACATACAGAGAAGGGAGGGGGCAGAGTGGGGGACATACAGTGAAGGAGGGTCAGGCTGGGGGACATACAGTGAATGGAGGCAGTGATGGCCATGCATAGAATGGGGAGCAGGGGCAGGCTGGGGGACATACAGTGAATGGGGGCAGAGTGGGGTACATAGTGAATGGGGGTCATACAGTGAATGGGAGTCATACAGTGAAGGAGGGTCAGGCTTTGGGACATACAATGAATGGAGGCACTGATGGACATTAAGAGAAGGCGGGCAGGCTGGGGGACAGAGTGAATGGGTGTAGAGTGGGGAACATACACTGAATGGGGGACATACAGTGAAGGAGGGGCAGGCTGGGGGACATACAGTGAATGGGGCAGAGTGGGGGACCATTCTGATGTGATTAATGATTCAAAGAATGTCAGGCTGAATGGTCGGCCCCCACACATTTACACTTCACCAAATCTGGCCCTTGTCGCAAAAAGTTTGGACCCCACTGTGCTAGAGAAAAAAAGGAAATTATTCATGTAGGTTGAGACTGATGTATCAAGTTGTTAACTCTCAAAGAGGTGTGACATTAGTTGAAATGAACAAATATTCTTGATAGTAATCTTTTTAAGCTCCCCTCCTCGCTGGTTCTGCCCTTAGCTGGCGGATGTGGGGGTGACATCCTCAGTTACTTGCATGTGACATCAGAGGCAAGCATCACATTCCCAGTGAAATGCTGTAGGAGAAGCAGCTGGCAGATTCACAAATAATAAAGTGAAATAATTAGCTCTTCCTGTGCATCTTTTAAAATGTGTCAGTGAGTAATGAGTGCACCTGTCATGTGACCTGGAAATGGTGTTTGAGAACCACTGCACTAGCATTTAGATTTTCCCTCGAGTAGTGATACAAAGGAGTATATTTTATATTGATCCTCTTGCACAAAGAGAAGATGTTGTAGTGGTACGGTGCTATCAATATTCTAAGCATTCATTGCATAATATACAAATTCTAGATTTCTGAATGCAATGTTTCAGATATTTTATATTTATTTGAACATATATTCATCTATCATTGCCAGAACCTGCTGGAATCCCCTCATTCTGTTATTTAATAGTCCTCTACTGCCCTGGCTGTTTATGTAAATAAACAGACCTCAGAGTCACCTAGGCATCTCTGTACAAGGTCTGTTTCTCATAGCTGTGTGCAGTTGCACCAGCCCTCTCCTTGGTGAATGTTTACCCTTCTGCCTAGTTCTACAGAAGACACCGTATCATTGAGAACCCCTCAGTGAATACCTAAATAAGAATGCCTTACTACAGACCATTTATGGCTATTGAGCTGCAATGGTAGTTGCACATGTAGTAGTTTAAGATTGTTTCCGAAAGGGAACAGTGTGAAAACTCTCAAGATCTGCTCTACAAACTTCCATTCAACTCTGCATTTGTACCAGCAGCTTATCTACAATGGGTGCAGAGTGTGGGTTACACACTAGAAGAGACCCACACAGCGCACCCTGCACCTACTTGTACTCCGTACTTCTGTGTTGTTGCCTTTTTCCCAGAGAATTGAACATACGCATTAGAGAAGTCTCTGTGAGCAGTCCCCATGTACTCAGAGACCTGCATATGTGCTGTCTTCCAAGATGGTTGCCTTACCAGGTACTGTTGTGAGTTGGATGCCCACAAATTTTTATTCACACAGCGGAATCAATTTTGCCTAGCGTTTTCCTAGGCACGCCTTCTGGTTTCCACCCACACATGCCTATTTCCTGCCACTCCCCTTGCAAATGGAAAAAGTAGCAGCACTTCATCGCAGCACGGCCTCACGCAGGCATACTGCAGGCCATACGCAAGCGCAGTCTATCTATAATAGTCCGTTGTGCAAATTTGCAGCTGCACAATCAGGTCTGAATTTTCCTCCACGTCTTGGAATCATAGCAAACAATAAAATATATTTATCTGCCAGGCTGTATTCCTTATGTATACTTTAATATGTAACATATGAGATATCAAACGCTTGCAATGTTCCTTGCTCATCAAATGTGGATTAGGGGCGCGATTTAGTCCTAGTTGCAGTTTTGTGGCAGGCTTGCAGGATCCCTCCCCGCGCCCGGTGGACGCTGTTAGATGGTTTGCTAAACTGCGAATTAGCACTGCTTAGCGAGCAACCAGAATCTCCCCCATTGTCAAAAATAAAATGGATTTTCTTTTGGTACAGCTTTGTATTTTACATTTGTTTGGCATTCTTATATAATGTTATTCTTCATTAAGTATCCTGTTTTCTTATCTATATGAGTATGTGCTTCCTTGCACAAGTGAGTGATAAACCAAATTATTATTTTATTTTTAAACTTCATCCCCTCTGTACCTATTCCCACATTCATGTTGGTGTGTTTGGGTGAGCTGCTGCTTGTGGCATTAGGTTAGCTATAAATAGCCACTCTGTATGTTCTGGCTGCCATACACAATTATATATCCTTGTCACACTTCTTCCTAAAATCTGTATGTAGTTGTGTCCACTTCTGGCAGTAGTGTGTATGCAGTGTGCCTTACAGGGAAACACCAAAGCAGACATTGGGGTTTATTCTAGTTCATTCTTTCTGACAAAATCCTTCTTAGATGGACAAAACCATGTGCACTGCAGGGGGGCAGATGTAACATGTGCAGAGAGAATTAGATTTGGGTGAGTTATTTTGTTTCTGTGCAGGGAAAATACTGACTGCATAATTTTACACTTCAATATAGATCTCACTTTGAAGAAAAACCCCACCCAAATCATTATCTCTGCACATGTTACATCTGCCCCACCCGCAGTGCACATGGTTTTGTCCATCTAAGAAGGATTTTGTCAGAAAGAATGGACTAGAATAACCCCCATTGTTTTGTCAGAATCCACAGTAAAACAAAAATAAAGTTAAACCCTCAATGCTAACAGGCAATTTAACTATATTTATTGTACGTCAGGGAATGCCACCCGATACTATTGGGGAGATTAATCAAACCGTGGAGAGTGTTAAAGTACCAACCAATTGGCTTCTAAATGTTATTTTATAGGCTCTGTTTGAAAAATGACAACTAGAATCTGATTGGTTGGCATTTTATCTCTCATCACAATATCTCTCCCCAGGCTTTTATAGTTGTCTCCATAACTTTTCTTTTTTCTAACAATCTTTTTTATTGTAAAGTCCCATACACACTAGTGCAGGGGAGGCCAAACATGCCCCCAAGATCTACCAACAGTTCATGTTTTACAGACAACCTGTGGATCTATAGTAGGAATGAATGCAACAGGTTTGAAAATGTGACAGTTACAGATGGAGCCACACTCATCTAGTCTGCCTATGGTGTTTGGCCCGCAAACTCGCCACAGCATGCCTAGTCACAAGGCAGCGCAATAAGTAGCACAGCTTGGCGTTTGGCATATAGTTTTACAGAGTAGGTGCAATAACACTGATCATCCACCAGATGTTGCTGTTTAAAATCACCACTGCGCATGCGTCAGATGTCCAATGCAATGCTATAGTAAAATAATCCAGATTGTGTGTGTGAAGTGTCCATTGAAATGCACTGTTGCGCAATAACTACTTTACATTTTTGTACTGTTTAGTTTGCTAGATAGACACTTTTTTCCAAAAATACTATTGCATAGAGGTGTATCTCATTACGCTCGTTGTAGGGGATAAGTGAGTGAATATACAGTACTTTCGCAGAGAATGGGGAAAGCGTGCATGTGAGGCAAATGAGAAGTGCCACTGTTCCGTGAAAGCAGCAAAGACAACCGCGTATCCATACCTGCAGGTTACACTGCTGTCCGTGCGTCACATTATGCTACACTGATTTACGCTACTGTAGGAATGTCATATAGTAAGAAGAGGCCAGACTGAGTGCTGAGGAGTTAACAAACTGGCTACTGGGTGTCAGCTTTGGATAGCATAGGTTACACTTGTGTAAGGGCACTGCTGTACGTGAGTCACATTACGCTACACTGGTTAAACACAGAATTTTATGAATGACATACAGTACGGGTAGATTGACTACCGGAAAGGTAATCGGAAAGCTGTCCTTTGCATTTAATATATGCAGTGAGCAGCGCAAAGGACAGCTCTCACAATAAGAGCTGCCCTTTGCGATCCCCACAGCCGTCTGGACTATCTGGTTTCTAACTGGGTAGTCCAGCTGCGCATGCGAAGAGAAGCTGGTGGCCACGGGGCATGCTGGAAGGGATTTGTTTTGGATCCTTCACACAGCAGCGCTGCGAAGAAAAGCCCATAGGCTTCTATGGGGTTACGCCAGAGCTGGTGTAACCCCCCCGCAGCCTAGCCCTTTTAGAAGGGGCTTTAGTGCATTTCAAAATGCGGTAAAAACCCTAAAAAACTGTGTTTTTTAACCACATTTTTTCTTTCGTACATCCCGCCCATGATGAGCAAAGATGTTATTATTTCCTAGTGCACTGATAGGCTGTGCGCTGAATATTCGCTTAGTATCCAAAATGGCTGAAGTAATTAGGAAGTAGTAATAGAAATACATAAAATTAACATATTTTGAATCCTATGGAATTACTAAATTGTTCTAGTTAATACAACATTTTTTTTTTCATTTATATGTTCTTTATTGTGCTCTGCAAGCCCAGCTTACTTATGTCATCTATATTGTCGTGATCCTTTTGACTCCTCTGACTATATCAGGGTTGCCTACTCTCCCGGAGTGGCCGGAAGAGTCCCGGAAATCGGGTCCCCCTCCCGGCCCCCCGGAAAGAAGGGAAACCCTCCCGTAAAGCTGCCCGGCTCCCGCGACCACCCCGCTGGCACCCCGCAACCCCCTGTCGCTGGCACCCTGCGGGTCTAAAATGGCATTGCACGGCGGTGAGCCTGGCTAAAACTGACACAAGCACTCTGGCCACAAACATGTAGCCACACATGTGGCTCCGTCCCCGCTTCGCCCCTTTTCACTCCCCACAGCCCCCCCCCGAGCTGGCTGCCCTCTCGCCGGAAAGGGCAGCAAGAAAGTAAGTATGGACTATATGCTTATTGCAATAGATTTTTCTCTGTACTATTTATAGTACTGTAGTATATAGGTTTTTATACCAATTTGAAGATCTATATTTTACTGTATGTACTTTGCTATTTTATTTTTGCATTATGCTGTTTTGGAATAATAATATCTCAAGTACTATATAGTGCAGGAATTCATTATAACATTAGTTGTGCCACAATACACATACACACACACACACACACACACACACGTGTAATTATGATCTAATGATACCCACTACAGGGTTGTAGTCACAAACGTGAAGGCATTCAGCATGAACTTAGGCAGAGATGCATATGATGATGAGGATAATGATGCAGAACATTATTAGATAAGTACAGCATTTGTTTTCATGTATGAGAAATCCAGTACAGTACTGTTTCCCAGCATGGGAAGTTCAGCTTTCAGGTCACCAGACTGTCTTAGAAAGCTGGTAATACCATTTAAAAATGCATGGGCCTCTCAGGAGTACATTGCTGCAGACATCTAACCAAGACTTGGAATTGTCACCATTGTGAGTGATCTGGTATCAGACACAGCTCATTCTCTTAATCCATATGTAAATTGCCCACTGTAATACAGGGTCAGAAATCTGATCGGCAGATTCCCCTAGCTGGTGAGAGCTGGCGGAGGGTGGGCCAGTGGATGGGGACGTGGGAGCAGCTCACTCGCTCACTCATCCCACTCGGCAAGGTGGCAGGAAAAGGGGACAGGGTGCTTACCTGCCCGTCTCCGCTTCAGGGAGACAGACAGGGAGCAGGCAGAACATGTAGGTGAGCAGGGGAGACAGACAGGGAGTGTGAGATGACTGCAGGGCTTCCCACAGAGTGGGGCGTGCGAGCGTCTCGTGTACCCATGCCACATACTGTTGGACTCTGGCGGATGAACGGCGCATGGCGATAGAATCGCCAGGAGTCGCTCTAATGAGAGCGACTCCATCTGTATGTAATTAGTGTAAGGCTGTAGGGAAGTGGGGGACAGATAGTAAGGGATAGCCATGAAGGGGTGAATGGAGAGCCAGACAAAGACAGTCTGAGCAAGGGAAAGGATTTTAAAATGATGTATCAGTATGCCACTGTTAGGCTGGGTACACATGACGGCCTGGATTTCAGCCAATACGACTGATGCAGCAATTTATCAGTCACCTGCACACACAGAAAGATATATTGTTCAGTGGCTGCATCCAAGAGTATGCTGTCGGCTACCAGGTTGTCCACTGGGTCATCACATCTGATGTGCAGGCTAGGGGGTCACATGCCCTGGGTGTTGAATGTGATAGCCACGTGTGCACGCAGGGGGGGAGGAGACGGAGAAGAGCCAAATTACTGCCTTGCCCCATTCTTTTGTAGTGGATACCATGTTCTCCATCTGCTATGATTGGGTATCTGTGATCTCTAATGAATTTACATAAACCCATGGAAAATCCAGCTACAGCTCCACCACTGAGGAAACATCTGACTTTACAGCCTTGTGCAGACCAAGAGACAGTTGTTTTCCATTTAATGTGGTAATTTATTAAATGGTAATAACACAGTTTACAAGAACATAAGGGCATTATGCATAAGGCAGTGCATTTTCCCTCCCCAGATTTCCCCCTTGTGTTTACTTTAAATCCTCTTTAACAATTAGAAGAGCAAGGAAACCACAATTGTATGTTAGCACTGCCCTCTTCTGATTGGTTAAATATTTGCAGGCAATTTAAGTAGCCACAGAGGGTAATCAAACTCCATCCATAGTTTGTTACATATGAGCCAAAGGTGATGCAGAGAAACATAAATTCTAAGTACATAAAGTGACACCTTAATATTGTGTAATTGGTAACACAAATAATCAGTAAATGCTTATCAGGCAATTTGTATTAAGTGGATGACTCACATACTCCTAGTTTCCAATGTGTCAGAGCTATTTGACTTTAGTTGTCATAAATTTCCCCCAAGGACAGTAACCAATATGTGCTTTGAACAATCCACTGATCCATGTAGAACAGGGTTGGGCAATAAGCGGCCCTCCAGCTGTTGATGAACTACACATCCCAGCATGCCTTGCATCAGTTTCACCATGGGCAAATAGTTAAACTATTGAAAGGTATAAAGACAACAGATGTGAGGCGCCACTTGTGCCGTACATTTACTCATAAACCCTTATAGGGATTTTAATACATAAGAAAGGGAAACTTCTTAGAACTGGAAAACCCTTGTTATTAAATTCCAGAAAATAGAAATGGATTTGAATAGAAAAGGTGATTTTTGTGTTGTGTAGGTTATCCCTTATTTATGTAGGGCGTCAGCTATACCCTAAATATTGATAATTGGCTATATTAAAAAGTATGTAAGTGGTTCAGTGTAGGGCAAAGGTCCCAGAGGCGACCAAAATGTCGATAATGCCTGTATCCTGCCATGCTGCCCGATTAAATACTTTTACACTGCTACAAGACTGGTGAGTGACTCCGCTGTTTACTATATATATATATATATATATATATATATATATATATATATATATATATATATATACACACACACACACACTGATGACACAGGATGACTCATGCATGGTAGAGGTTTTTATTTTGTATCATTAAGTCCCTTTCTGATCTCCTGTGTATTATTGTTCTCTTTCAGGCCCGAGGATGTGCTGCTTAAACGTAGCCATGATGAGAACGTTCTTCTGCACTGCTTCTTATGGCCGCTAGTCACCTTCATGGTGGGTGTACTAATCGTGGTACTCACCATTTGTGCAAGAAGTCTGGCTGTTAAAGCAGAAGCTATACAGAAAAGGAAATTTTCGTAGACCAATATTAATAAACTACAAGTGGACGCTTCAATTTAAACCAAAATCTAAAATACATGTAGTTCCATTGTTGCCTCTTCATCACTTTTTCTGAATGTGATATTTGAGGTTGAAAGCAGAGAACAGAATATTTTCCCAGACTTACTTCAGACTGCTGCTTCCTGCGGGAAGAATTCCCAAATTGGCTCAAGACGGAAGCAGATCTATAAGGAGTAATTTAATGAATGACTCCTATTTAGCCAAGTGTAAAGTGAAACAGTCCAAAAGTTTCATTTCACCTTTGCGATAATATATTTTTATTTGGTATGTAAAATATCAAAATATTTCAGTTTATTTTGTATCATGTACTTCTAAAATATTAAAGTGTGCTTTTTTATGTGATAGCACTGAATTTTTATAGGCTTATTTTTACTTTGAGCTCCATTTTTGTTACAGGTCAAAGACCGCTAAGAAATGTTTGTCTTCTAAACGTCTTGTGCTTTCAGGTAGCATTAATCAAACACACTGTAACTTCCTGTCATTGTTAAAAAAAAAACATGCTATTCATTCTGTGGTTAGCCAGTTATATACTTATATCAATTATATTGATATATTATTAAAGGAATTCTAGTTTTTGAATATGTTGTATATTTTTCTTAAAGCACAACTTACTTTGATAGATGCTGCTAATCAGAGGTGTATTTAGACCTCAAGGGGCTCTAGGCAAAATATCAGTTTGGGGCCCCCCTCCCTCCAACTATCCATAATGCTATAGACTTTAGACGGTGCACGTACCTTGGCAAGTGAAAAGTCTACAGATAAATGTTCAGCTGCGTAAACATCCACGTTGTGTACACATCTGATTCAGGCTCTAGGTATTTTGGAAGTAGGTTTATTACTTGTGTCACATTTATAGTGAACTGACTGCCCCCATACAATGGATGGGATCATTTTGTGTATCCAAATATTTTTTATCCAATCAAAGTACATCAAAGGGACTGGGTGTGTGTGCAGGTCCATGTGATGTCACGTGGTAGTCGCACAGTGCTCATCTGGGAACCTTTTGGATGGCCAGGATATCTTTATGGGACACTTTAGGACCTGTTGGGCCCTAGGCACGTGCCTAGGTTGCTTTGTGGAAAATACAATATACATATATCTGTGCGATGAAAAAGCATAATGTACATGTAATAAATGTGTCTTTGGTGGGAGAGGGAGAGAAATCTCTATCATCATTTACAGAACAACATAATGCAGATGATGGTAAACCTCTGTCAGATCTTCATGAGTAAAACGAAGTGTCTTTTAAGAACTGCTGCCGCATAATCGAATCACATTTCCACAATAGCCTATAAATATCATTTTACATACATAAAAACAGAAACAGATGGCTGGGATTGTCTATCTGTGCCTGTAGATACATCTATATCTTTTTATCTATCTATCTATCTATTTATTTCTCTATCTATGCAGGGCATAAAGTCGTAATGTAGAGGTGGGGGAACTAATTTCTCTATGCCACCTAATTACCCCACCGCCCCTACCCCCACTTGGCAGAGACAGGGCCAGTGGTAGGGTTTTTGGCATCCCCCTGCAAACTAGAATGCTTTTCTGTGAGAATTACTGTTCAGTGCCAATGTGGAGGTTAAAATGTTCCACCTCACCATTAGAGGTGGCGGAACTCAGTTCCACCCCGTTCCCCCTCACTTTAACCCCTCTATCTATCTATCTATCTATCTATCTATCTATCTATCTATCTATCTATCTATCTATCTACTGAATATACCTTTGCACTTTAATTTGATGGCAAGACACTGAAAATGATGCAGCATAGAATATTTAGCTAACTCTAGCACCACAGTATATATTTGATAGATTCTTAGTAATACAGTGTAGTATTTTTACTATGACATAATTTATAAATCTCTATTCAGTCCTTTTTTAGCAAATATTACTCGATTTTAGAGGTTACTAAATAGTTTAACATATCTTATATTGTTTGCAGTGCCAACATAAAATGATATATAATCCATAGATAATATAATAAGTCGCAGAACTTTTATGGAAAATATACAGTAGCTTGGGGGGGGGGGGGTGTTTCTGTGAGGGTTGCTTTTAGAATGAATGCAGTGGCTCGTTACCAGTCATTTTCAAAACTCATTGTAAATATTATTGCATATGTTTTATTGGGTACTTGTTTCCTAGCACGGCGCCCACGATTTCCATCTTATGGCATCTTATACAATTTAAAATTGTATACCATTGTATATGGTACATTGCGATCCGATGTGTACCTAGTACAAAAAGTATGTGCAGCACATACTTTTTGTACCGTACTATGTGATGCGCGGGAGCGCGCATCGCATAGTACAGAATGGAGCCATACACAACGGACCGTGTATGGGCTCCTTAAGCCTTATGGTATGCAATGCGATGGGCGCCGTGATAATACACAAGTACCTTTTATTGCATATAATTTGGAAAGCAGTTTTACTGTTTCTGTCTGGTCATGGCTACGAAGATGCTGAGTCAGTGACTAACTGGGCATAAAATACTCTGTACACCTAAATATTGTGTATTTTTACACATATACAGAGCTGTGCACATCTCAAGATGAATATGGGTTGCCATGAGCAGTATTTGTACCTAGTTCATGAGTTTTTGTACCAGTCCTGTCAGAGCCAGCCCTAGCCTAAATGACGCTCTAGGCAAGATTTTAGCTGGTGCCCCCTAGCACCGCCACTAGTTCCGCCTCTGACCCTGCTACCCTTTCCCAGCACCATCAACCCTCATCATAGCAGTCATCATTTTGGTGCTCCTACCAGCAATATTTTAAATAGAAACAGTGCACACATTTGGTGCGCAGCCCAAACAGGGGTGTGTTTTTGCCGGGAAGGGGCATGGCCACACAATAGTTCCCCCAATTCAAATTATGCCACACAGTAGTGCAACTTTATTAACATATCATGTGGCCCTTATTCACGTTAGTACCACTTTACCTTATATACATTACTCCTCAGATTATTCACATTATACCCTTAGAAAAAAATCCTGAGAAAATATTGTATTTGAAGCACCTCCATGGCCACACTGCAACCCAGCACAAAGCAGTGTGCGCTGGGCAGAGAAGAAGAGCTGCTGCTGTCACTGGGCCCTTCCATCAGACTTTGGCCTGGGTAATTTGTACCCCCTACCCCTGTCTCTCTGCACCCCTGATAATACCACACAGTAATGCCCCTTACACATGACACACATTATTAATGTCCTTATAAACATAATGCCCCTTACACATTATGCCAACCTTTATTAATGCCCTTCATACACATAATGACACACATAATGCCCCTTACTCATATGTTGCACATTATTAATGCCCTTATACACATGACACACATAATGTCCACTACACATATGTTGCACATTAATAATTCCCATATACACATGACACACATTATGCCTGTTACATATATGTTGCACATTATTAATGCATTTATACATGAGACACATAATGCCCCTTACACATATGCCGAACACTATTGCACAACCAACCCACCCGCAGACAGCATTCGCACAGCCGTTAACACTGAAACCTCTGCCTCTTCTTGGATACAGACGTTTCCTCATACATCTTGTCTCAATAGGCCATGCAGTTCCTGGCCAGTTCTGCTAAAGTTGGATGCCTTTTTTGATGAAAATTCATCTTATTTGCATTGTTACAATATGTGACCAGGACACGCAAACAGCTTCCGATGATTAAAATGATATGCATCATGCCTATATTCTGTGTGCGAATGTGGCTGTACCTGCATACGTAATGCAATGTTACAGTGATTTCCATGAATACACTATTTCATATGCAGATACAGCCTTACTCACACACAGAATGTAGGTATGCTGCATATCATTTTAATCAGCAGAAGCTGCTGGTGCCCCTAGGCATTCCAAACGCCCTAGGCCAGGGGTTCCCAATCTTTTTCGAATCACGGCACCCTACAGTATCAGAACCCTAGGCCCAACAAACCCTAGGCCCAACAAAAATATATCTACAATGAAGTAGATGGTTTATATGTGCTTCTTAGGTTCAGTTATGTGGTAAAGGGCATGATTTGCTTCTGATTGTACATATTTTATGATTGGCAGCCACCAGCACTGGTTTTGTCTATAAATAATTGATCATAAATAATTTGAATTGGTCCTGGACGACCAACTCGTGGCACCCCTGCAAGTGTCCCGAGGCACCCCAGGGAGCCACGGCACACAGTTTGGGAACCACTGCCCTAGGCATTTTCCTAGTTTACCTATGCCTAGGGCCGGCTCTGAGTCCTGTACATTCTTGCCTACTGTCCCTGAATGGCCATGATGTTTCCGAATTTCCAGTGGTACTCCCATTCTTCTGAAGGGGTTTTAAAGTCTCTTGGAACTACTTGATGTCACCCACATCCCAAGTAAAGTAGATAGTCGTTGCCACATCTATTGCCTTACAATGTCATTTGTATACCAACACCATGATGAGATAATTGCAACATCTACCCCACTGCTTCCTTCATGTTGCGCCACCCCCATGCCTCTGTGCCAACCTGGCTGCCCCCTCCCGAAGTCCATTATGGTCTTGTAGCAAGTACAAAACTTACACCTACTATAATTACTGGTTTGAACCCCTGTGAGAACCAGTTTTTCCATCTCTCCCAAAATACCCCAATCCGACTGTCAGTGCTCAATCTGGATTAAACCCATCAGTGTGTCAACATCTGTCCTGTGTCAGTGTAAGAAGCTGTGAGTCTTAACAGCACAGGTCCTAACAGTTGAAGAGTTCCAATTGCTTCTTTAACTTGAATTTAATGAAATGTCATCCTTTTGTGTCCTGGACAGGCGGACATCATTTTTATGACACATTTTATAGGCAAACTGGGCGCATCCTTGGACTGTCTTTCTGCCAATTTTAATATTACATCTTTAAATAAAGGTCTTCATGTTCCCTTTAATTAGCTGTAGTAACAGATAACAGTGACAAGAGCTGCACTCTGTGTAGTGCCTAGTGTCCAGATCACAGGATGAAATAACCTGAAAGTGACAAATGTAATTGCATCCATTATTGCTTATTCTATATTTATTAGAAATCAGACTTTGATTCAACAAATGTAAATAGCATGGACAAAAATTACTCTTTTAGTAGCTCAATTAGATTTCTACACCTGTCAACAGGCAGCCGAGCTATCTCTTCCTGTGCAAACTGCTCCAGCCCAGGACATAGCCAGAACTACAGTATGTGGGTCCCATTATAACATTTTGAATGGGCCCCTTCTCTGCACAACAACATGCCCAATAATAGATTCCTAATTTTATCCCCCCATTTCCTGAACCATGGAATTGCTCTAATTAATGTTATACCCTATAGTTATGCCCTCATTTGTTGTATGAACATAGCAATGCCCTAGTTTGTTATGTCACATTGTAGAGCTGCTAGTACACATTAAGCAACACAATACCCAGGTCTTAAAGTGGTCCTGGTGAGGTGGTGGAACTCCCTTCCCCCCATATGTCACAGCCAGTGTGGGTGCTAGGGTAAGTAAGTAAGTAAGTTTTTTTTATATAGCGCACTTTCTCCATCAGGACTCCAGGTGCTTTACAGACATTAAAGATAACAATGCACATACTGCAATACAAAGGGTTATCAGTACAAGGAACAAGTAACAATGGCAGTACAGATATACATCACACGTACAGATATGCACAAGACGCATTCTAATAAGGGACACGGACATGGGGAACATATAATTACTGAGCTGCGCAGCACCCAGGCAGCCAGTCACCGGTGCCACATGGTGATTGCACAGCCAGCTAGGTAGCCAGTAACAGTAATGAGATATATATATATATATATATATATATATATATATATATATATATATATGAGTCGGAGAAGACCGCACTCTCACTAATAAATATAGTAAATTCCGGGGTGTTCACAAGGGGTTAACATGGATCACCATGTGTCCCAAACATATCGGAGGATCCCTCCCTTGTTGGAGGGGGGGAAGGGAACACTCTCCTTATATCAATTGAAAAAAAGTCACTGGAGTAGTAGGATCAAATAGGCAATTTATTCCAATGTGTAAAATTCCATCAATGCCCCGACGTTTCGGTCCACAAACGGACCTTCCTCAAGGAGCTTTTAGATGGATCATCAGCGCATACAATATCCTATACCTCAGCCCTGGAGGATCTGGCTGTTTCCAAATCCTCCAGGGCTGAGGTATAGGATATTGTATGCGCTGATGATCCATCTAAAAGCTCCTTGAGGAAGGTCCGTTTGTGGACCGAAACGTTGGGGCATTGATGGAATTTTACACATTGGAATAAATTACCTATTTGATCCTACTACTCCAGTGACTCTTTTTCAATTGATATAAGGAGAGTGTTCACTTCCCCCCCTCCAACAAGGGAGGGATCCTCCGATATATATATACATATATACACACTAGATGTACTCTAATGAGGGACACGTTCATAAGGGACATATAATTACTGAGCTGCGCAGCACCCAGGCAGCCAGTCACCGGCGCCACATGGTGATTGCACAGCCAGCACCATACATATAGAACACATTAGAACAGTACAGGGTACACAGAACTAGACATAACACAGTTAAAGCACAATTCTTAGTACACAATACTGCTGAGATATAAGGAAGTGAATGAGAATAGATGCAGGTATAGATTGTAGATGAGTAAAAGAACTGTAGTTGAAATACAAGAAGAGTGCTGTGAGAACAGGAGGGAGGAGGGCCCTGCTCTAAGGAGCTTACAATGTAGAAGGAGGGGGAGACAGACAGGTGACATGAGGTGCAGGTAAGGAGACCTGAGGCTAGAAGTGAGCATGGCAGGGATGGTCAGGACATGAGGCAGCAGGTAAAGAGAATGGACAAAGTAGTCCTCTCTCTCATCCTATCCTCCTCTTCCCCCTGCACCTGCACCCTTGACCCCTAACAGCTTTGCACCGTGGGCCATGCCACAACAGGGTGTTCAGCTCCCCCCTGCAAGCTCTAAATTTATGGCCTATCTCACATACTGTACCCATGAAAAGAATGATGTGGGCCACATAATGCCACCCTTAATGCAAATTATGCCCCACAGTGCAAAACAACACAACACCCAAAAAAAGAGACAGGCGCGCCGAAGGCGCAACGCAAAAATTTAAGGCATGGCTTTGTGGGACAGGGGATTATGTACACTGTTATACCCATTATGCCACACACAGTAATGCCCATTGCACAATATGCCACACACAGTAGTGCTCATTTCATATTATGCCACATAAGTGCTTCTTACCTACATGCTCTTTGGTAGGGTTTTCTTGCTCATTTCCAGGGGTTACATGCTCAGTGCCAGGGGTTTCATGCACAGTATCAGGGGGTAACATGCACAGTGCCAGGGGTAATATGCTTTGTGCCAGGGGCAAAATGCATGGCACCAGGGTTTACATGCATGGTGCCAGGGAGAAGTGTGTGCGGGGATGGATGGACAAGAGAGACAGCCAGGGTTCTGGCTCATTTAATACCACATTACAAATGAGTAGGTCCAGGGACATAATTGGATATATTGTAGGACCAAAGTAAATGTATAAGAACCCCTCTAGCACCCAATGGTAAAAATTTAAAATATCCTTTGGCTCCAGATGTCTCAGTTTTGATGGGTGTTTTATAGGAGTCAGATTAGGGCTCATAGCAGGCCACTTTTACTCTTATCCAATCGTAGGTGCATTTAAGCCTGTGTTGTGGCTCATTATCACATTATCAATGACAGAGACAGAGCATTCTGACACTTCGCAGTAGGTATTTCCCCTGAATGCTTTATAGTCTTCAAATTTCATTGTGCCCTGCACAACCTCTAGCATCCCATACCAGACACAGCAAAACAGACCCAAAATATAATCCAGCATCTTCATGTTTCACAGTACGTGTGGTGTTCTTTTCTTCTCGTCATTGTTTTTTTTTTTATTTGTCTGTGAACATAGAGCTGATGTGACTTACCAAAAAAACTGTAATTTTGACTTATCTGCAGAAAGGATTTTCTCCCAGGATAATTGTGGCTTGTCAATATGCAATTTAGAAAATTCCAGTCTGACTTTTTTTCTTTTTGTTTTCTTTTTTTAAAGTCAAAAAAAAAAATTCCCTAGCTCCTTTTCCTATTTTATTTATTTAATAATTTATTTATTTTCTTATTTAATCTGCAGTGGATTGTCCTCTTGTTGCCAGATTCAGTATGAAATCCCGGCGGTCGGGATCCCGGCATTCAAAATCCCGACCGCCGAAATCCCGACAAGGGGGGGACGTGGATCACCCCCCCTTGTGGGCTCGCTACACTCGGCACGCTAATTTATTCTCCCTGCAGGGGTGTCGTGGACATCATTTCTAGTGCAGGAGGCCACTACAGAGAGAGTGGCATTGTGGGCTGGATGTAGGTGTGCGTTCCGCCTTACTTCCAAGCCTGTGCATTCCGCTAGTGCCTGCAGCCTGTATCGCTGTCCGGCATCCAGAACAGGTAAGAGAAACTGTACAGGGGGAGCCTGGAGCCTGTGAACATACATGCGGAGCAGCCTGTGGGGATCCGTTAATTATACAGGGGGGTGCAGCCTGTGGGGTCCTGTTATACATGGAGAGCAGCCTGTGGGGTCCAGATTGTGTCATATTCTGTAATGGGCATTACAGGGTGTTCCATAATGTGCAGTGCCTTCTTTTTTCTGATGACATGCCTCCTTTCCATGAGACAATGCCCCCTTTTTGCTGCGCGGCTTTGCCGCACAAGGTTCCCGCCTACTATAGGTGGGCATGTGGACTCAAAATGCCAGGGCCAATTTCTGGACCCAGACCGGCCCTGCTCTGGTCCATGGTCAGTGTGGTGCACACAGTGATACCAAACAACAGATACTTCTTTTATGCCAATTTAAATAGGCTGAATGATTAATTAGAATAGTGTAGACATATGTAATGCTAATTCATGAAAGCAATTAGCTTGAAATATGTATAATACAATTACTTATTATATTTTCTAAGGTGTGCCAACAAACATGTCCAAGCATGTTAGAATACCTTTGTAGAATAAGCAATAATGTATTTTTCACAGTTTATTTGGTTTATTCTATGACCTCTCAAAAGGCATGCAGATATACTGTAAATTTTACAATAACTATTAAGTTAATCACTTTTCAGGAGGAATGAAGCATTGATACAATGAGCAGTAAGCGTGCCAACATATTTCTCCATGTCTGTATATTTAATGGGGCTCTTTATTATAAGCTGTGCAGCTTGGTAGCTCAAATTCGTGAGTTTGTTCTTCTTACCAAGTCACAAAATAGCTGTGACTGTGCTGTGACTATGGGGGGTATTCAATCCCGGGTCACGACTGTCGGAATGTCCCGACAGTCATGACCCTGACCCATTCTCGGCCCACTTGACTGATATTCGGCAGGCGTAATACAATGTCCCACCTTCCGAACGTGAAATGGCCGTAGATCGGCGTGATACGGCCTTGATCTTGCCAATCCATGGACGTTCTGGCCAAAACGGGCCTAACTGCTTTAAAACTTTGGTCCATTCAGCCGAGATGCCTCTTCAATGCTGTCAGAAATAGCAGCCCCCCTATATATGAAAAAAAGAGATATGGTTCAAAGCCTTTTTACAGACTTCATCATATGTCATATGACTGGTTGTCATCAAGTGGCACTACAACTACTGTGGAACTACACATCCCAGTACACTCATCCACAATTGTGCTGTTGTATCATGCTTCCTCTGTAGGAGGGCATGCTGGGATGTGTAGTTTCACAGCAGCTGAAATACAATAGTACTGTGGTAATTACATGACACTTCTCAAACATTAAATCAATCGTAGAGGTTTAATAAAAACAACAAACCAAAAATGAATTCCTTGGAGGTTATTTCAGAAGAGTCAGGTTCTAAAACTCTTTTTTAATAGCTTTAATCGGTTAATTTCAGGCATAAACACAATCGGAAGGGGCAGATTTTACAACTTGATGCTTTGGAAGTAAGAGTATGTGCATTGGGTGTGGTACAGCTTGCAAACTATGGCTAGGTTGACAGTCATTAAGTCAATAGTAAAAGGTCGACACAAACAAAAGGTTAACATTGAAAAGGTCAACATGAGTTTTCCCTTTTTTATGTTAATGTCATCACCTCAGAGGGTGGACCCCTAATTATTGTATAGTGTATAGTGTTCACTCGCCATGCCAGGTGAGTGGCTGCGTTTACCATTACCAGTCCACGTGGATGACAAAGTATGAAAAAGTTCAAAGAATTCCCAAAATCATGAGTTGACCTTTTCCATTTAGACCTTTTGCTTGTGTCAGCTTTTTGCCAATGTCGACATTTTGCATGACAACCTTTTGGTCTCTCGATCTAGACATTGTCTGTCATCTGTATACCATATGTAGAGTGGAAAGGGTAGCCTATTCTCCATGTTATTGTCCATAGGAACCATTCAGGTTCTAGCCTTTATCCTCTAGAATAGACATGTCCAAACTCCGGCCCTCCAGCTGTTATGAAACTACACATCCCAGCATGCCTTGCCACAGTTTTGCTATTAGGGAATGCTAAAACTATGGCAGGGCATGCCACAGTGTCTATTCGCGTCCGAAAGGGGGCACGACTTCATTTGCATAAGCAACACCAGCATTTGCATAGACCACGCCCCCTTTTCAGAAGCCGCGCGAGTGTCCCTATTCTACTATTAATAAAGTTGTAAGGTATGCACATGGCAGCTCTAGAAGGAGCTGGGTAAAGATGAGTATAATCTAATTAGTTGCTATGTGACGTTTGTGCGTCCTAATATGGCGTGTGGAACCCTTTGTGCATCCTCTCTGTGTAAAGCATGTGCCTTAGGGGCTTTCTAAATATTTTCTGTATGTGTAAATAGTCACTGAACTACTGTACATTGTTGTGTCTAGAAAAATTGTATTCACTAGGAATAGTCAGGCGACTTGCAGTGGGCTGGGTCTCCGGTTAGAGCAGCTGCTTAGTTGTGGGGGTAGTCACTCCCCACTCGAGAATACAAAGAAAAACGGGAAGACTCACACTACTGTAGGTGAGTCAAGCAGCGCTCAAATCAATGAAATAATACCAAAAATTGAAAAGGTATAACAATTTTACTGTTTCTTTAAAATCACATGTAAATACAATACATAAATAAAAACAATGTCATAATGGTATAATGAATGAGAAGGGGGGGAATAAAAGTAAACTGGAATGAATGTAAAAATGCAAATAATAGAGAAAAAAAGTCCCGCCTCAATGGACACAAAAGAATGTACTGTGTCGACACTTTTTGGAGAAATAACAGGTAAGTGCACGTTACCAACAGTGAGTAGTGGATCCTTTGGATGTGGATAATACTGGGGGTCCTCTCGATGTTTGCGGTTATATTAGATGCCGCTGGAGGTGGTCGCTTGATGTGAACCAGACCTTTTGTTGTTAAGGTGAGAGACTGATGTGGTTGTCTCAGATCACCAGACACGGGGTTAATTGATCTTTAATTAAAATATATATTAAGTAATGAAGATTGCAAAAAGCAATAACCAAGATTTCCTCTTTTTCCTTCTAGCAATGTTGGGTTCAAGGGTCCATAGAAAGCACAATATTGCTTTTTAACACTCTCCTAATATCTACTTTTCATTTAGAAACTAGTTGCTAAGCAACCATGCAAAACATTTTATAGAGCTGTTTCGACAGATCCAAATTGTCACCTTTGCTGTTCATTGTCTTGATCGAATGAAAATGATCTTTAAGCTTCATGTTCACTACTATAATAATGCGCCATGCCAGACTGGCTTTCAGGTACAATATTATGATCACTCTCCTTGATCACAACAAATTCATTTTGTTTTCACAGAAATGTTAATATGGATATAGCATGAGTTTTTACTAAAACCCGATTAGGAAAATCCTTTCTAGGCTTTCAGCTGGATCTGCAGTGAAGTGAATTAGGTTAACTTGTTCACTGCCAGATGGCATTATAGCACAAGCGAGAGCAAAACTATTGGACATCAAATGGATTAAAAGGGTGTTGAAAATTGTATCCATACACCAATATACAGGTACAAATCAATTTAACTATTTGCCCACATGTAAAGGTAAAATGGTATAAACACATTTTGTTTAATTATATTAAAAAACAGCGACAGCTACAGTGGTTGCTTGAAAGAAGTAAAACTGTACCCATAGCATTATATATATATATATATATATATATATATTTGTAAACTAGTAAGCCTGCTCAAAGCAAATGCTTCGAAAGCTAGCAGATGTAGTTTCACTGACTGCCAAAAGATGGCAGTGTAAGGCCGGTCGAAGCAAATGCTTTCAAAGCTATTAGATGTAGTTTCACTTCCTGACAACTGATGGCAGTGTTTCGGAGTCACACGGACACTAGATATATATATATATATTGCATATTGTAGTGCAATAGAAGTGGGGGATACGTTCTGTCACCCCCACTCTGGTAAAAAATACTGTATCAGATATCCCTTAACTTGCACAAGTTTGTTTGTTGTGTACTATATAAAGTGCCCATGTGGCAAACTGTACGTGGGTAAAACCATCCGACCCTTCAAAGAACGGTTTGCATTACACCGGTCTAATATTAGAAAGGCTTTGGAGGGAACCCACAATGATCAGCCTGTTGCCCGCCACTGTAGAGAATACAACCATTCTATTTCTTCTTTAAGATGCAAAATAATAGATTGGATCCCCCCCCCCAGCCGAGGTGGAGACCGCAGTAAAATTCTCCTACAGAGGGAGGCACAATGGATTGACAGACTTCAGACTGTCTTTCCGGGTGGCATGAATGAAATCCTCAGTCTGAGATGCTTTCTTTAAATTTGTACATGTTATAGTCTTGATCGGAGCTAATTCAGTATACCTGCATTGTCACGTTCGTTTAGATTGTATAGTGCACATGCAGCCATAATGCATACAATGTATTGATCCTGTACTCTAACTGCTGTATTGTTTCTTTTTCTTTTCTTATGGTGTTTTTGTATATAGGTTGCTATAGCAACCGTTTGTAACGACTCCACGCCCCCTGGGCAAGTCAGCTGTACGCACAGGAGCGTGCAGCACTGTGATGACGTCAGCAGATGAACGCCGGGCCGGGCATGGACGCACCGGGGAGGTTACTGCGTGTTTGGGTAAGCTATTTATTCTTGTTCTTGCCCATTCTGCCTTTGTACAGTATGTCCTGACGAAAGAGGCTAATAAAAGCCTCAGAAACGTTGACCACACCGACTGGGGTGTTGCGTGTTATTTCTGTTGTAAGTCTCCAGAGTGCCGGCCCATATATATATATGTGTGTGTGTGTGTGTGTGTGTGTATATATATATATATATATATATATATATATATATATATATATATATATATAGAGCAAAAGAAGATGAGGACACTCACCGGTCTTCTTAGAAGTGAAGATGATTTTATTCCATCTCATGCATGCACTTTAGGAGGAGATAGTGTCGGCCTTGAAAAAGGTCTGGTGGCAGACCGAAACGTTGGCCCTTGGCCCACTGTCATGCACATTGCACTTTATTTGTTGTGGTGAGATGGAATACAATCATCTTCACATCTAAGAAGACCGGTGAGTGTCCTCATCTTCTTTTGCTGTTATTGGTGGACTGGACTTTGTCTGGAACTTCTGAGCTGGCACCCCGGCAGTTGTTATCCGATGAAGGAGAGTGTGATCCCTACCCCTGGATATATATATATATATATCAAACAATAGTGTCTTCAGCGCCCTATTTTTGTAATGTCCATATAATAAAATATACAATAAACAATAAAACAATTTGAATAGAATACACTTCCGAAGTAGTTCTTTTGAAGAAATTTTTCTTTTTATTTTGAAAATATATGTTTTCAAAATAAAAAGAAAAATTTCTTCAAAAGAACTACTTCGGAAGTGTATTCTATTCAAATTGTTTTATTGTTTATTGTATATTTTATTATATGGACATTACAAAAATAGGGTGCTGAAGACACTATTGTTTGGTGTAGAAGGTGTTACAATCCCTACTAGTAGGGGATTGAGTGTTAACAGCGACCAGTAAAAATATAAAATAATAGCGCAACTTTAGAGATTTTTGTGTTCTTTATATATATATATATATATGTGTGTGTGTGTGTGTGTGTGTGTGTGTGTGTGTGTGTGTGTGTTTGTGTGGTGTGTGTAGAGAAAAGATTGCACTCTCATCCAAAAAGATATACAGCAACTGGGGTGTCCTTCAGAACATCACAGTGCAAATATAGAGAAGAAAAAAGGAAGCACTCTCCAGAATTATTAAAATGGAAACAAGCTGTGGATTTTAATGTATAGGATGCAAATAATGTAAATATAAGGTACTCAACGTTTCTGTCCTCTTGGGACCGTCATCAGGAGTCACAACAGCATATAAAGTCCAGAAGCCATCCACACAAGCAAGCCAGCAGCAGTTCCTTGCTGTAGGAATTACTGCGTGGCTTGCTGTGTGGATGGCTTCTGGACTTTATATGCTGTTGTGACTCCTGATGGAAAGATTTGTTGAGCAGCCTGCCGTCCAGCCCATAGCAAGTGGTGCCCCTATGCACATGCCCCAAGATAGAGACTAAGGAATCTCTTCCTGTGGCAGTGAAAAGCCCTGTTACACAAAGTACTTCATTGAGAAATTTGTAATTTCTTAAGTGGTGCCACCCCAACTCCATGTCAAGATTGTTTCATACCTCCCAACTTTTATCCTGCAGGACCCGGTACATTAGCATATGCGCCGAAGGCGCGCTGAGAACAATGGGGGTGTGGCCTAACAGAAGGGGTGTGGCCTATACCTGCTGCTCCCCCGTGAGACTACGCCCCTTTTCAGTCCCTGTGGGGGCATGCCCAGCAGGCCTAACAGAAGGGGTGTGGCCTATACCTGCTGCTCCCCCCCCCCGTGAGACTACGCCCCTTTTCAGTCACTGTGGGGGCATGCCCAGCAGCTCTGTGAGCTGCTGGCTATGCCCTCAGCCCCACCGGCTGCAGGAATAGACGCTGTGTGCATGCGCACAGAATCTATTCAGGGTGACGGGGGGGGCTCCCAACTGCCCCCCTACCGCAGGACACTACCGGCCATGGGAGGGATGCGGGAACGTCCCAAAAAAACAGGACATTCCCATGATATGCGGGACAGTTGGAGGTATGTTGTTTCCCCATACAGTATAAGCATTGAACGCTCATCTTTCTAGATGACATAATGAGGCTAGTTGTGGATGAAGTGCTGCAAAGAATCTTGTCTTCCTACAATTTCCCAACTGTTCCTCCACCTGTATAGAGTGGCCCATCAGACATATTGTCCCGGTGGCAAGATAAATATTGGCGCCCCCCACGCACACAGCACCTTATAAAAATCTATGTATGCATGTGTGTATGTATGTTATGTATATAATGTTAAAAATAAAGAGACTGTGACATCTATGGTCCTGCTAGGAGGGCAAGTCAGCCACAGAAGCCATATTGATGGTTTTGAATTAACTAATTTAAACTTGCAGAGAAGGAGAGGTGCCCCCTTGGGAACAGGAGCCCGGTGGTAGATGACTCCATTGCCTCCCAGAGTTACGTTTCTGGTTGTTGGCATTCCATTATTAACATCATGACTATTGACGCTCTAAACATCGAACTGTCATGTTTGTATATTTGTATTTAAATATAGAACTTACAACAGTAGAACGTGAAAGTAAAAAAACACATAAATATGATAAATATCTTACATAACAAATTGTTTATACCAAAGCATTTGCTATAAACAGCACAGGATAGCATGATAAATAGACTAACACAAACAGCAACACGTCGGCTGCCAGAGATGACCCTTTGCTGAAAGCAATTTCCTAAGTTGCATGTTAGACAAGCATTGAATAACCCAAGAGAAGCTAACATTGTAAACAAATAGCAGAGACCATTCCCTCCTCAGATCATTCTGTGTCCTCACATATGTCAAATGACCCTAAAGCAAGCGTTGTGTTATCACAGCGTCATATTTCTTGAAGCCAATATTAGGATGTCGCTGCATCATAGCTGCCAGTCTCCTAGCAACTATGAATAAAGGAGACACATTTGGCAAGCTTACACCCGCACTTAACACAATTGCAGGAAACAATGGAAAATAATAACTAACATTGTTTGTTAATTTAGTTACATGAATAAGTACCCAATTGTAGCAACCTTGCTATTTTGAATGTAGATTAGATCGACATGAAAAGAAAAACCCAAAGGGGTTTCCATCCTTATGTAAAAGTAGATGTAAGCGTGGATGCACAATAGGTCTATTATGCAGAATAATAGTGGAAAGCCTGTGGGCAATATTCTGAACAAATACTTGCATCTGTTGTACATAGACTGACATACTGTACAGTAAGGCAAGTAGGACGAGGAAGATATAAGATCACACTGGTGTATGTGTGCAATGCTGTCCTACCCATTGTAAGTACCCAGCTATCAGGATACAGCTAGAAGAAGATTTCTGGTGCAGTTGTTCATACTTATGCATAAACATATTACTTACATTCAGTGGCGTAAGTTCATCCCAGTTTCCCGTCGGCAAGATTAATATTAGTGCCCCCAAATAGCTCAATCAGTAAGGTGTCTGTCTTTAGTAAGACAGGTCATAGGTTCTAACACAGGGTGTGACACTTGCAAAAATAATGTTAGGATGGGGAGTCAGCCACAGAAGCGATATTGATGGCTTTCAATTAACTGATTCAAACTCGCCGGGGAGGAGAGGTGTCCCCTTGGGAGCAGGAGCCCGGCGGCAGATGACTTCATTGCCTCCCAGAGTTACGCCTCTGCTTACATTTATTGTGTTCTATGCTCTATTATAATACTGCTGGAACATTAAATATAATATAAATGTAATTGTTAACAATCTGCCTTCAGTATAGTTAATGTATACTGATCACACTGGTCTACAGTCGAAATGCTTCTGAAACAAATGTAATATTTTTACTAATTATGGGTCACTGATAATGATGGTTAAAATTGTTAATTAGTTCTACTTTTAATGATACAGTACTGTGTCACTGTCGCTGTTTTGTTACATAATATAAATAATTACCCATCAATTCCATTGGGTTATGTGCCCATATGAAAGAATCTTCTGACAACATAAAGCAGTTTTGTTGAGGTGCATAAGCTATGACCAACATCAGTGGCAGCTCTGTGGCGATTTGTAGGTTTTGCTCTTGTGATGAGTTAGTGAGTTGGACGCACAGGGCAACCAGGAGAAGGCTGCAAGGTAAGAATTTAAGTTACTGGCAAAAGGGCAGAGAACTACAAGCAGTTGGTAAAAACCCTCATCAAGGCATATACATGCATGGGATGTAACATTCATTTAAAGATACTCTTTTTGGATTTGCATCTAGACTTCTTTCCATTGAACTATGGAGCAGTAAGTGACAAATATAGTTTCACCAAGGTACTGTAGTTCATCCATGGAGAAACAGTACAAGGTACAGGGGAAGCAATGTTCCCTTTTAATGTCTACAGGCGAGAAGCTAAAAAGCATACAGTAGCTGCTGATTAAGGACTCAAATCTTCAATATACAAATGTAGCTACGCTCATCTGTCCTGTACCAATTGACACGTGACTACCGTGGCCATTGGAGCAATTCCGTTACCATGCGGGTGCATCTACTTTGCTCCCGGTGATATCGCAGCGTGGTGATTCCGGGCCTCGGGTGCGTATTAGGCATGACAAACAGGAGCGAGCTGTGGCGTTCATGGATATATGAGCATGGCTACTTCTGTACAATATATATGTAACTCATAAAAATATAATGTATCTTGGAAACAGTAGCCAATTAGCCATTTTAACTGTTATATTTAAATTCTGCACAGCAAAACACATAAGAATTAACGCATTTCATCTCAGAAGCAGAATGATGCAAAACAAGTGAGCAGCGCTGTGCAAAAATAACCAATTGGTTGATTTAAAAGTGTCCAATGGGAAAAGCTTATTTCCAGAATCTGGTCCAGGGGGAGAATCACCGTGACATCGCTGTGGGACAGGAGTGGCCCAAGGTGGCACAAATAACCAACTCCTTCCAAGGTGTTTAGTTGGAATGTGGTGTTGTCCTCGACCTCCTGGTGTAGCAATAGAATTTGTATCCAGAATGGGAAGATGGAATTATAGAGTCCAATTGGAGTTTTCCAAGCTTGTATTCCAGAATAGGAAGGTTGGGAGGATGTGGCAATAGGTCTTCCTTACGCGTTTTGCTACACCTGGTAACTTTATCATATAAAGCTACCAGGTGTAGCAAAACATTGCGCACAACACGTTAGGCTTCAGGTGATCAAGCCTAATTGGTGAAACGCGTTCTGACGCTGCACAGGCTTCAGCAGCTCCCTGATTTCATGGGGAACTGCCAGCCTTGAACACAGCTCCAGCCTCCCGCAGCCGCCGCAAGTATCCTCCCCGTGTCTACTTCCTTCTCTGGGTGTGTGTGACACGCTGGCGGCGCATCTCTGTCCTGCGCTACCCGGGTATCAGGTCAGACCTAACGTCGCATACAGCATCTGTCCCCGCACCTTTCTCCTACCTTTTTCTCCAGCAGTACGCCGACTCAGTCACTCATATCTCCCGTCCGCTCACTGAAGACGAGACCTCAGTGACTTACCCCGGCAATTAGCACTGCTCTTTTCTTTACCCTCCTTCTCTTGGCTATATTTTTGTTTATTTACATCTATACCCATAGATCTATTTACATCCTTTATGCGCAGAAGTGTTATATTGGCAGATATGTGGTTGTTACATGTTATCTATTTATAACCCATAACACAATTTTCTTTGGTTTATGCTTGTCTGACTATATTGCCCAGTGGTGTTTGACCATGTGCTAAAGTATATTTGGTACCAATTACCAGGAACACATTTATTTGTAAATGGTGGCCATTTCTTGGATTAACAGATGTCACCAATTAATTGGACCATTAGGGGATGATAATAGAAAGTAATATGTTTCTGTGCTGTACACATCTACCCTATTCCTTTCAGGTTGCTCAGATTATATATTATTTCTGTTGGCTATTTGTCGTTTACATTAATTTTGGCTAATTTTCTGATTAAGCCATACTAGTCACTACTGTGGCCACTCAGCAGACTTCAAAGTACTGCAAACAATTATAGACATATAAATTGTATGTGCATGTTTTCTATATCTTGCCAGCCAATCCTGTGACTCTAATAATTGCAGCTATTCACCATTATAATGGGTGTGCATTAATGATCAGTAAATTTAATCACAGTGTGTGTACATCTCTTCAGTATGCTGCCTAAACAATATCAGTGATTAATAATGCAATTATAGATGTTTTCTGATCCATCACTATCTGCCATTTAGGTTTAAAAATCACTATAGCCTCTTCCCTTCCTCCCCCCCCCCCCCCCCCCCCCCTGTTTTTCTTCCGTGTAAGAGAGACTTTCTGGTGGCAAATTTCAGCCTTGCAATGCTTAGGTACCAGGGCTGACCTAACACCACTTACAGAAGTGTCCTCTTTACATTTGCTACTTTTCCATAAGTTTATCAATCTCTTCTCTCACCCCCCGTCCGCTCATTTTTTTATGAAGACGGCGGGCAGCAGAAAGAGTTGACTCCAACTCACTGTACTCTCTCTTTTCCCATCCCCTTAAGCAGGGCTGGGCAACACCGGCCCTCCAGATGTTAGTGAATTACACATCCCAGGATGCTTTGCATTAGTTTTGCTATGTGGCCATGATGAAACTGATGCAATGCATGCTGGTATGTGTAGTTCATCAACATCTGGAGGGCCGGTGTTGCCCAGCCCTGCACTTAAGGATACCTGTGTCATACCTGCCTATCTAAGGACCTAAAAACTAAAATGGCATATTAATGCTATATGTTTGTCTTAATAACACCACTAACTGCCACTGTATTAGATACTGTTACATGGTAAATGTCAGTGTTCACTAAAAAAAATTTTTTAAAAAATTATTGTTGTCTAAAACTCTTCATGGCTATTTAAAGGCTAATTATGTTTCATATTATTCTATAGAGTTATCACTATTTTAGACTATTTGGAATCAAAAGTTAAGTTTTAACATAATCATTACACATTACATCTGATATTCTAAAAGTGTGCCTCCAAAAGGAATCCTTTCTGCGAACGGCTGCCCACTCCTTGTGGACTATCATCTCTCTACTTCTAAGTATACCTTTTAACCTATATCTGCTATTAAAACTTTGTAATAGATCAACCAATTGATTATATTTGCACCGCGCTGCTCACTTGTTTTGCATTGTTCTTTTTGGTTTTCACGGGACTGACAATCCTGTATCAGAGCAGCAGCTTGGCAGGAACAGCTCCTGGGGGAGATTCTCTAAGAATCTCCGCCCCCCTTCGCCGCCCATCGCATTTATAATTATCGCATATGTTCTAACATATGCGATAATTATAGCAAAGGACAGCTCTTGTGTTAAGAGCTGTCCTTTGCGGTGAGAGTCGCCGGGTCCCAGCAGCTCTCCCCTCCCTCACACACCCGGCGCTGCTGCTGCTGTGCCGGGCTCTCCTCCTCCCTGCACCCGGAAGAGGATCAGTGCAGGGAGGAGGTCAAAGGTCCGGGCAGCACTGCGCTGTGCTGCCCGGACACAGGTGAGGGAGGAGGGGGCGATGCGGGGCGGCGGGGGTCCGTGCAGGGAGGCGGGGGTCGTTGCGGGGCGGCGGTGGGATGCGGTAGAAGCCCATTGGCTTCTATGGGGCATCACCAGATTTTTCTGGCGATGCCCCCCGCCGCGTTAACCCGGTGGGGGATGCTTACAGCATCCCAAAATGCGGTAAAAACCCCGATAACGGGGTTTTTTCAGCATTTCTTGCATAGAGAATCTCCCCCCCTGTCAGGCGCCCTAGGCCCAACCTCACCACGTGAGCATGGGCCACATCCCTTTGTTTTCATCTCAGAAGCAGACAACTTTTGAAAATTGTTGGCCAGTGCCAGTGTACTGTACCCCAGTTTTCTCCCCGACCTTCTTTCTCTACTGCATTCCCTACTATGAATGTTTGTTTGAAAATCGAATAAAAAATATAGTGCTAGTATCCCTATCGGTACACTCCAGATCTCTTTCCCACATTATTGTATTAGCATTTTCTTTTAAGGTACTAGCCTTAAAATTTGGAGTATGCTGGTATTCTTGAGTAAAGAGCTGGACTGGCCATGTGTCACTTAAGGCAAATGCAGATTAACAAGGGATCCCGGGGCATATGCCCAGGTCCACCCTATCTCAGATATCATCATGCTGCCAGACACCTGTTGGATTATTGATCTGGAGCAGCAGACACAAGTCGCCATACTACCAACAATTATGTGATGGCAGCGTGGCACCACCATCAGTAGACTGCTGACATCTATGTCCCTATCATATGTACGTACTACCTACCCTGACCCAGATGCCATCAGTCTTTCAACCCCTACTACTAATACCCCAGTGTCAGATTTGCTATATCATTTTACATTTTGTGTCGGTAGATGACCTTTTTCTAGATGGTTTATTTTTTTGTTGAGCAATAAAGTTTCAGACTCATAGACTTTTTGTATCTCATAATGGACTAATGGCCTAATTCATAGCTGATTATCCATAGTCTGCATGTGCGCATCCTGCAACAAAAGTGAACATCTTTTTTTTTAATTTGCATCCCAGCTGCAGTTTAAATAACATGAAGCCGCCATTTGTGGGTCTTAACTGGCCATTTTCTGGGAGTGTCAGGGAAAATGTCAGTTCTGTCCCTGATCAGCCTGTATCGCACCTGCTGAGTAAGTCCTGGACTATGCACAGACTGCACACACTGGAGAAATCATTCCATGATCATTCAAGCCACTCACATCAATTTGCAGGCTTGCACAGGGTGGGATCTCACTGACTGGGTGGCAAAAAACTGATCACTGCACACTACAAATTAGCAGCCCAGCAAACAGGTCTGAATTAAGCCCTAAGGCCCTGTGAGATTACTACAGATGTGTGCAGAGTTGCTGCAGGTCGCAGAGTAATAATGGCACTGGTGAAGGATTTGCAGTGCTTCAGTACAGCTAATTCCCTCCAGTATAGGAGGCCAGGTGGCAGCCTTGAGCATCTATTTTCTGAGAAGACTTGAAGGTGGCCTCCAAGCAGTCAAATCAGTGACACTGAACAGAAGAAGTAAATTCCATATACCTTTTACTGAAGACACCTGAAGAGTGAGTGATTGCTAGTAGTGGTTATCAACCATGCCTAGCAAACATCAATGGTGTATTGGCAATGGTGAGTGGTTTTGCTATTAATGGGATGTCACTGACTGTAAAACATCCATGGATGATTCATGATGGTGAGTGCATGGGCTTAAAGAAGTAAGGTGAAGACTTCTCACTGACAGAATATGATGGTGTCTCATGTCAATGAAGGCCTGAATAGTAATCACAATACTTGGAGCAGTTCTAGCACAAAAGAATGGTACCCACTGTTCTGAAGAGAAGCTCGATTCCATTATCACCACTTAAAATGCACAATTTGGCACTTTCAGATGCAAGAAAGTGTTCTGGATTTTTGTAAAATACAGTATATTTGACTTTCTCCAGCATTAATTGCCAATGCTAACATACTGTACAGTACAGGTGTGCACATACAATCTTTTTGAGCTGAATACAACTTAGCTACACCTAAGAGACTTTTTCCTACACTTCTCTAAGAGCTCTAAGAAATATACTATAGTCACCATCATCAATTTGATAAATAAAGGCTGTTGGAACTATAATTACATTCAGGAGGATGTAAGGTATAACAGCACAAAAAACCCCACAAGATATACGGTACTTGTGTAGTTACATGGCGCCAGCATGGCGCCGTGTGTCTAAGCCCCCTTGCGGGGCTCGCTTCGCTTGCCCACACTGCGGGCTCGGTGGCTATCGCCACGCTATCTAAAATCAACTCCATGCCAACGTGGATAGTGGGGGTATGAACTATCCACGTTGGCATGGAGTTAAGTTACTTTATTTTAGATAGTTTGGCGACCGTACCCAACTCGGAAGTAGCATGGCGCCATGCTGGCGCCGTGAAACTACACTAAGAACCAGATATACTTCACAAACATCCATATATCCAACTGGGCTTCAATCCCAAACAGGAGATATGTAATGCCAATATACAGTAAGATATAAATATCTAGCACCAATCCTATACATTTACCAGGGCCGTTTTTACAGGGGGACGAGCCGTGCATCTGCCCGGGGCGCCGCACGGCTCGTTTTTAAATGCTGCCAGGACAGTCTGCTGTCCTGTAGTAGGCGCCTGTATGCTGCCTCTGGCTGTAGCTGTAGAGCAGGGCGCCGGGCAGCGGCTACAAGCCTGCCTGCAAACAGTGTGTTATTACGTGCCCCGTTCGGCGCTCACACAGTCACAGCCGCCTGTCACTCAATGACAATGTGTAGACTGACAGGCGGCTGTGACTGTCTGTGAGCACCGAGCGGCGCACAGGGCGGCGACTGGTCTGGGCGGCTGAAGGAGCGGAGGCGGGCATAGAGGGAGCCTCAGCCGGGGAGACCACTCAGAGCAGAGTGGACTCGGCGGTGGAGGCGGAGCTCTGTCACTGTGTCACCGAGTGGTGACTGCCGGGTAGTGCCTCCCCCTTCCTCTGTCCAGATTAGCCAAGCAGGGGACAGAGAGGAGGGAGGTACCCGCGCGCTTATGCGCAGGCAGGCTGTCACTGCAGTGCGGAGGGACACAGTCAGCAGCCAGCAGACCCACTCCACACGCTGACTAAATTTATGTAAGTAACTAATTATGATGACTATGGGCTTCTGCTGTGGCCTTGGGGAGAGGGGGTAGGGGAGGGATTTTGTCTTTTCGCCGGCGCCATTTTATATTTTACTGCGCACTTAGTCTGCTGCTGGCTCCTCCACCTCTTGCTCCAGAGTCACTCAGCCTCAGGCTCTTTGTCCATTCCCTACCTAACCTGCTGCTGTTTTCTGCACACTGCTGCTGCCTCACCGCAGCCTGGTGCTTTGTTGGTGAGTTTATGACTATTAGTGTGTTCTTCTGCTGTGGCGAGGGGGGGGTGGGGATCATGGATAGTCTTGCGCGGTCAGGTTTTGGCGTGGCTTTTCTCCGGCGCCATTTTATATTTTACTACGCACTTAGTCTGTTCTGTGGCACTGTGGGGGCATATATGTGGCACTTTGGGGGCATATCTACGGCACCGTAGGGGCATATCTGGCACTGTGGGGGCATATGTGTGGCACTAGGGGCATATTTGGCACTGTGGGGGATATATATGTGGCATTGTGGGGGCATATCTGGCACTGTATGGGCATATGTGTGTCACTGGGGGCATATGTGTGTCACTGGGGGCATATGTGTGTCACTGTGGGGGCATATCTGGCACTGGGGACATATCTGGCACTAGGGGCATATTTGGCACTATGAGGGCATATATATGTGGCACTGTGGGGGCATAGCTGTGGCACTGTGGGGGCATAGCTGTGGCACTGTGGGGGCATAGCTGTGGCACTGGGGGCATATGTGTGGCACTGTGGGGGCATATGTGTGGCACTGTGGGGGCATATGTGTGGCACTGTGGGGGCATATTAGTAAACGGCATGAGTTGTGCGGCAGCGGCGTGTGGGGCATAATGTGTAATAGGCATTACGGTGTGGGGAGTATTGTGTAATTGCCATCACAGTGTGGGGTGTAACGGGCATCATAATGTGTAATTGTCATCATGGTGTGCGGCGTAATGTGTAATTGTCGTCACGGTGTGCGACATAATGTGTAATTGTCATCACGGTGTGCGACAATGTGTAATTGTCATCACGGTGTGCGGCGTCATGGATAAATAGTGTATAATGATTCAAGTAACCATTGTTTGGCCTTGATCTGTGAGGCGTACTAGGTCACTGCGTGGGCCTTTATATTTTTATGTCACTATGTGGCCTTCAGCCAGCCAACGAAAGTGCGGGAGTACAATGACAATTCCTGCGGTAACCAATGTCTGGACATGCAGGTTGCAAAGGTGAGTTGTAAGGTAATTGTTTTCCCCTGCTAGACCACGCCCTTATATTAAGCCACGCCCATTTGAAAAAATAAACCACGCCCCCTATTTCGGCGTGCGCGCGCAATTTCTTCTATGTCGTGTTAACTTTTTTTTTTAGGGGGGGGGGGGCGCATTTTTATTCCTTTGCCCTGGGAGCTAAATTGTCTAGAAACGGCCCTGACATTTACTGCATATTTCAGTCATTCTAATCAGTCCCTCATCCATCGGAGCTTATGTTTTACTTTTACCTGTCACATTTATTTATTTATTTCTGTTGAATAAATTAATGTATGAAAATGCATGGTTAGCATCACTTGATGTTAAAGCAGGCATGTCCATACTATGGCCCTCCAGCTGTTGTGAAACTACAAGTCCCATTATGCCATGCCACAGTTTTGCTATTAGGGAATGCTAAAATGGTTGCAAAGCATGCTGGGATATGTAGTTTCACAACAGCTGGAGGGTCATAGTTTGGAATTGTTATTATTATGAAGTTTTTTTGTCAGTTGAAACTTAAGCATTCTTTAAGAATGCTTAAGTTTCAACTGACAAAAAAACTTCATAATAATAATAATAATAATAATATTAATAATTGATTACTACTTCACAACATATCATCTATATCATGTCCAAACTATGTCCCTCCAGCTATTTTGAAACTACAAGTCCCATCATGCCTTGCCACAGTTTTACTATTAAGGAATGCAAAAACCATGGCAAGACATGATGTGACTTGTAATTTTACAACAACTGGAAGGCCATAGTTTGGACATGCCTGCACTATGCAAACCATGCTGTCCAGATTGATTTTTAGCCTGATCATATATCATATGGGTATGGATCATTGGATAGACAGCAACTAAGTCGTCAAGCATTAGGTCGACATGGGTTTAGGTCGACAGGATCATTAGATCCACACAAGCATTAGGTCGACATGGGGAAGATCAGCAGTCAAAAGGTCGACATGGGGTTTTTCACTTTTTTTGTGCCAAATGTCAACACGCAGTCCACATGGACACTAAAAAAGTGCACTGCCTCCCCTCGCATGGCTCGCTGCTCTCGCCATGCTTCGGGCAGTTTGTATTGCTGCACTCGACAAACTATTTTATTCTCCCACCACAGCCTAGGGGATGGTAGGGCATGAAAAACCGCCTGTCGGCTCAAAACAAAAAAAAGTGAAAAACCCCATGTTGACCTATTGACCTTCCCATGTTGACCTAATGTTTGTGTCCATCGTATAACCCCGACGACCTAACCCCATGTCGACATTCAGTCATGTCGACCTAGTGGTGTCAACTTAATGCTTGTTGACCAAGTTGTTGTAGACCTAGAGACTGTATCCCCCCATAGCCTTTTCCTTACAATAGGCTGAGCAGTTTCAGCATCCTCTTCTTATGTTCTAATGGCAGAAGTTTTTAAGTTATGTAGTGGCTTCCTCTAAAGTCTATTATCCAATTGCAGGGCAGGATTAATTCAACTCTTCCAGCCCTTGCATCCTTTAAAGGGCCAACAGTTGTCTTGATTCTGTCAGGCAATGCTTTACTGAAATGGTTTTTGATATGGAGTCTTTATTTTTGATATTGGAAATCCTGATACAGCATATCTAGTGCTTTTATATTATAAGCTCTCATATATGACCTTGGTTGCTAATATCTTACACTTGCATCTAAAGTACAAATTATACAGGATTCTCTTCAGGGCAAGGATTCAATGATTATGCTTCTTTATTACACTATGTACCAAGCAGTCTTCTAAAAATAAGATCTTTAAATTATCATACCCACAGCGTTTGTGCCAAGAATTGTGATTTGAACTTGAGAATACATTATAGTTATGCCACATTTTAGAATTTACATTATAATTCTCGACACCATGTCAGTGAGTGATAATAGCCTCAATTAACAGGTTAGCCCTGTGTCAGTCTCCTAATTTAGAGATGCATTTAAATTCCTGATCTCTGGCTGCTTGAAATACTTTTGTTCTACATAAAGTATTTGAAAGTTCATATTTAGTATTAGCCTTTCTGAAATGAAATACTACAACATGCAACAGTGGAAAGAAGATTAACTTTATTAATTTGTGTAAAAACAAGTTTTAAACTATGTAACATTACGGGGGAAATTTACTAAGATGTGCATTCTACTTCACATGTGATCAGTGGAGTAACTATAAATTTTGCTCCCCCCTGCCAAAAAGTTTTGTGGCGCTCGCCACATGTACTATTCTCCCTCTATGGGGGTTTTGGACCACAAAGGATTATAGCCCCTGTCGGAGCACCGCCGGGATCCCCCCTGTCAGGCAGACATCTGGCGCCTATTTGCACAAAGGTATAAAATATTTTATAATAGTTATACAGTTACTAGCTAGTTATTAGTTATAGTATAAAAGATTTAGTTTCCTGTTTTTTAATTCCATTCTCCCGTTAAATGCACTATAACCTTCAAGATTTGCCTTTCTTAAGCTGGCCATACACTTTTCTGTTTTGGCCACTTTTCGCTCCATTTCAACTGATCGGGCCGAGAAATTGGATGAAAAAGTGGATGTGTTTGACATCTGATCCAATGTGCGGTGCCGTATGCATCAGATCGGAGTTCGGACCTGCTTGGGCAGTGGGGAATGGGATCACTTGCAATATATCATATGCAAAAAGACCACATGTTCTATATCACATGCGATCCTGCCGCCCGGATAGCTCCCATGCAGTTCAGGGGAGTTATTATGTGACTTCTCCCTCCTAGACGTCGCATAAGTGTATGGGGACCATGACTATTATCTATAAAGGGAAAAGTTTCCCAAATCTGGTCCTTGTGAAACTGCTGTTTCCAGTGGTGAATTTCCCAATAGGCACCTGAGGCACATGCATAGAGGCAGCACGTGATGGTAAGGGGGGTATCTGGACTATTTGTCTACAACAAGAAGATAGACAGCCATTAGGTAGACACCATAAGTTCGACAACTCAATAGGTCGACATACCATTAGGTCGACATACCATTAGGTCGACATGTCATTAGGTCGACATGTCATTAGGTCGACATGCCATTAGGTTGACATGCCATTAGGTCAACGGTGTCTAGGTCGACAGTCAAAAGGTCGACATGGTTTTTTTCACAGTTTTTTGAGCCGACATGTGCCGACAGGCGGTATTTCATGCCCTACCATCCACTAGGGCGTGGAGTTAGATTATAATAGTGTGCCGAGCGCAGCGAGGCACCGTGCCCGAAGTATCGCGAGCAAAGCGAGCGATGCGAGGGGCTGCGGTTCACTTCAAACTGTGTCCATGTTGACTGTGTCGACATTTGGGTCAAAAAAACAGTGAAAAAAACCATGTCGACCTTTTGACTGTCGACCTAGACACTGTCGACCTAATGGCAGTGTCGACCTAATGGCATGTCGACCTAATGACATGTCGACCTAATGACATGTCGACCTAAAAGCATGTCAACCTATTGAGTTGTCGAACTAATGGTGTCGACCTAATGGCTGTCTATCTTCTTGTTGTAGACAAATGGTCCCTCATCCCTGAAAATTTACTATAACTCCAAAATATTCCACTCTACTTAGTAACTATGCATACATATTCCAAAATAAAACAAAATGTCATAGGTCATGACTTTTTTATTATATTCAATTGCTGTCATCAAATGAGGGCTTATAAACAATCAATGGAAATAATAATATTTGGCAAAGAGGGCAACCATTGTCTAGGCCAGGTCTGTGGCTCTCCAGCTGTTGTGAAACTACACATCCCAGCATACATCCCAGTTTTAGCAATCTCTAATAGAAAAACTGTGGCAATGCATGTTGGGATGTGTAGTTTCACAACAGCTGGAGAGCCACAGGTTGGAAAGACCTGGCCTAGGGGCACCCTGACCCTAAAATCTAAAAGTATTAGTGTTATTAACCTCAAAACATTAAATTCCAGTCGTTTGCCCACCTTTCCATTCTCTCTCTTGAGTGAAATGGAACCTGAAATCATGAGGGAGAGATTTACCTGCAATCCAAAACCCAAGTTTTTATATCTGAGTTCCAAACTCAAGCAAAGGCCTGACATGGTCTGATCAGATCCCCAAAAGTGGTCTGAGCAGGCACTTGGTTCTAGTTGGATCCTCAAAGCTCGGATGTGTTCAGTTTTCAACAAAATTGAATCGCTCATCTGAACTCATAATAAAATGAAAATAAATGAAAATCAGCGTTTAAGAGTCTGATTGTAATATGCACACCGTTCTGAATGTGGATGACTTGACTGAATTGTAGCACACTGTGCATTTGTCATGGGCTGCATATACATCTTATTTATAAGCGATTCTAACTTGTACGTATCTCACCACTTCTCACTTGTGGTTCAATGGGAGTTACTAGCTGGAAATGGTGTGTTTGCATGTACCGTAGATTCATTTTGCCATTAGTTTGTACACTAAATGGTATCCTGTGCTGATCTAACCTTATAAGGCTAACTGTTTCTCCAGGGTACAGTTGCACTGCTATTTGTGGATATTTGGTTCTGTAATGAAATACTTTCCATCCGTGTATTTATTAAATTAAAGGGTGATTTTATTGTTCCCAAAAAGTGCATGAATAATATTTAATTTCATCAAGCATGACTTGTTTCATGCTTTTCACTTCATCAGATACTGCTTTAGTTGCTGGGTTCAGGCATATAGTGACCTCTTATGGTCTACAAAGTACCTGCAGGGTTTAGTAAGCAACACAGATTCAGAGTATACAGAATCAGTCCTATTTCAGTTAGATCTCTGGGATCATAAATGAGGCTGGTGCAAATGTTTACAAATGATGAGGTGATGGTTGGTCTTGCAAGTGAAGCGCAGGGGGTGGGGTGATTTCATAGATGGGTTAAACTCAGAATGGGTGTTCGCATGGAACTGCTGATTACAGAAAGCATCTGGATTGACACTACAATCGGTCAGGGCCAGATTAACAATTAGGCAGATTCAGCTCCAGGGGTCCACATAAAATGAGGCCCACCATCATGACAGCATAATGATCACCAGGCAGACACCAGCTGGGCAGAAGGTCAGCCATAAATCAAAAGTATTAATTGCATTTCTGTTTGACTCGTGTATGCAATTTTTGTACTTTTATATATCTAAGGAGACATTACATGCCATTGGCAGGGCCTGCTTATATTTTAAAGGTGCCCTCGGCTATTACATGTAGCTCCCCATGTAATGTTCATAAATACACATGTATGAGTGCTCAAGGACTCACCATTCATGCTTCCCATGTGCACGTCACAAAGGTTATACAACTGGTATGTAGGATCTAACACGTGTGGGGTATGAAGGAGACTTTGGCTTTAGGTTGCCCAGCTGGTGCTGCAGCACAATGTACATAAAGTAACGGTTCCATCAGTAAATTACATTGGCACAGCCATCTGGCAGTCACCTTAAGAACATTACCCCCCACAGTACATCAGGACAGGTGATAGCTAACAGGGTTTTGTATGCCAGGCCAACAGTCGGGATTCCGACGTTCAGTATATACTCCAACAGGGGGGCGAGCGCCATGAAACATCTTTCAGGCTCAGTGGCTCGCAGCACTGGTCACAGATTCTATTCTCACTCTATGGTAGCCCCTGTAAATTGGGATCCCGACTGTTGAGCATTTAACAGTCGGTAAAATGACTTTCGCAATCCCGACTGTGGGGAAGTCATCCAGCCCCCAGCTAACAGGAATTGAATAGGTTTGGCTTTCATTTTGTTCTGGCGCCCTAGGCTGTAACCTAATCAGCCTATTAGTCATCAGTCCCTGGGCATTGGCCTCCTCTGCATCTCATAATAGGCCCTTGAACATTTTCAGATCCAGGCCCATAAGGCCCTTAATCCGGCCCTGCATTTGGTGCAAAACAGAATCAGACTCCGATTTAGCAGAGCCATTTAATAAGAGCATAAACTAAGTTTAACCCTTTGAGTGCCAAGTGAATTTGTCAAAATTGGTGTGAAAATTCCAAAGCAAACTTTTTTATTCATTATAATGAGCTGTAATGTCTACCTTATATAGGAAATATAATCTTTCTTTACACAACATTTTATATTTGAATTTATATAACAAATGCGAGCGAACATTGAATTTTTAGCACATATTTTGAATATCTCTCACAGCGATGTTGGCACTGAAAGGGTTAATAATAATATGTGCACAGAATACCTATTAACTGTTGCAATCTTTTTTTTTGCTTTCTGTACTTTTCTTATGGACCCCATACGTCATAGATACAGATGTACTGCGGCAATGTTCTGATCCCCCAAAGGCTGGGTCAGGGAATCGGAAATATTAAACATGTTTTAAAATCCCGATTCCACAATAATTCCATTTTTCAGCAAACTGTGTACATTTAACATGTTTAATTTCCTCGATTGCCGTACAATCACTGATCATAAATGGCAACCAAACAGAGGATATGGTGGATTAGAGAATTGGAGAAAATGGGCAAATCTGATGTATAGGGGAATTATTTGTGGTGCCGAGTGAGGGAAGGATACTAATTACCCAGGCCCAAGTCTTATGGAGTGGGGCACATTACCTGGCTGCAGCAGCTCTTCTCATCCCAAGACAGGGAGGTGTTTAAAATACATTTTTTCTATATATTATTCTAAGGGTACATATATATTATTCTGTCCCTCTGTTTCCTGTGAAGCGAGTGACACTGCAAAGCAAGTGACCCCCCCCCCCCCCCACACACACACACACACAAACACACAGGGCACTGCTGCCTGTGGTGGATCGCTGGACAGTCACAAAATTTTTTTGACTGTCCCATGAAAATCAGGACAGTTGGGAAGGATAATGTAAATGATGAGGCATTCAGCAAATACAAAGAACTAAATAAAATTTGTAAAGGGGTAATCAAAGTAGCTAAAAGGGAAAATGAGGAGCGCATAGCCTCTGAGAGCAAAACAATTCCAAGAAGTTTTTCAAACACAAAAATCAATAGTAAAAAAATAATTAAAGAGTACATAGGCACATTAACCAATATTGATGGTAAAGGTGGCCATACACACGCAGATTTATCTGCAGATCTGTCTGGTTGAAACAAAAACATGGTTATGGATGAGAGCAAATGACAGTTGACCATTTGCTTGGAAATGCTGGAGAACTGACAAACTGTCACTCACCCATAGCCATGTTTTTGTTCCAACCAACCAGATCTGAAGATAAATCTTACTAGTGTATGGGCACAAAGCTTTACAGAGGATAAGGGAAAAGCAGAACTTTTAAACAAATTTTTCTCATCAGTGTTTACCAAGGGAGAACAGACAGTGGGGCAGATGTATTAAGCCTTAAGAAGAGATAAATGCAAGGGTGATAAGGAGAGATAAACATCCAGCCAATCACCTCTTAACTGACTTTTTTCAAACACAGCCTGTAACATGGCAGTTAGCAGGTGATTGGCTGGACGTTTATCTCTCTTTATCACCCTTGCATTTATCTCTTCTTAAGGCTTAATACATCTGCCCCAGTGGAACTTACAAGTACCAAAAATGAAACGAGCAAGCCAGATCTTAATATTGCTTTCACGACAGACGAGATAAAATTGCGGCTCTGCAAAATCAAAACAGACAAATCACCAGGCCCAGATGGGATTCAGTCAAAAATATTGAAGAGAAGAAAAAGACAGTTTTTAGTGGACGCACTCCTGGTTTTACAAAAATATCATTTACTCAAATAATTTTCTTTTTATATTATTATATATAAAATTGTGGGAACCCCTCTCGTCTTTATTGTTATGAGCTGTGACATGGGGTAGACCACAAAAGATGTGCGAAAATTGAAGAGGTTAAAATATCCCAACATACATATATACAAAGTGATAAGAAAAGAAAATTGGTGTTGGACAGAATTTTAAAACGTGTAGGCAGGTTTCATAGGATGTTTTTGTTTTATTGATAATCGGGTGGTATTCCCATATATAAACAATTTATGTACTTCCACTTTTGAATATACTGTTATTATTATCCTTGCTGTTACAAGGGAATATGACAGTTGGTTTCAGGGTTTTATCTTGGTAGTGAGTAAATTCACTTATTTTACCAACCCATATATCCAGCTGACACACCTCTGGATTTTTTTAAAAGAGAATGCAGTTAGATATATTTGTTCAAGATATTATTTTTAGCTTTTATTGGCTGTACTGGTAAGTGTTTTGGCCTTAAGGTCGGCTCTATGTTACACTTAAATAAGTGTTTTGGCCTTGGAGTTGGCTCTATATTACACTTTATAATTTATACACAGATATTCTAAGTCCCATATGTTTGGTTGTATTAGTATTGTTTTGTTCTGTTATCTCTAAGGGTATATACTACCCCAGTTGCACTGTAAATTTCTGTCACCCAAAATTGTTTGGTCTGTGGAGCGATATCTCTGTGTTTGAACAGGCTGTGTAACCTGGCCATATATTAGGCTCTATATCATATGAGTGTTATATGCCGTGTTCAAGTTTCTTATTATTATCGCCTATTTAGCTGTATTATGTCAGCATTTGGCCGATGGTGGCACGTGTGTCGAGTGTGTGGTCTGGCCGTGAATCTGGCTCTATCTCACACTGTTGTTATATGCCCGAATTCATATCCTCCTCAGTGTTATACGCTATGCCTTTAAAGCTGTGTTATAATCAGCGTATGGCAGTTGGTGTAATTAGTGACTCAAGCCTTAATTTTGGGCTTTATTTCACAGTATAGTATTGTGTAGTGTTACACTGTATTTATTTCAGGTTTCTGTTTAGCTAAGATATTCTTATGGGACTTGATACTGTGTATAAATTCTAACTGCATATATTGCACGCTTCCCAGGGTGTGCATATAAGTTCTCTAATAATTCAGTGGATACTTTGTTGTTTCCTGATTTGGCGTTTTGCCCAGGATTTTAGTACAACAGTATTGAATACACTTGATTATATTCCTCCTAGTCGCTACTGACACCTGCTGGTGTGTTATGATATTGTATATATCTCTTTGTGAATTGGCTCTATTTTCAGTGCCGATTTTTAGGGCAACTGTATTACAATTTTGTATTATATATGGTTTATTGGTATTAGTTACAGGCACTTTATTCAGTTGTGCCTGCTGCACCTATTTGTGCTACACCTCTTAGATGGACATTTGGGTGTGCACTGTAGGTGAGTTGTTTGTACCATACAATTGCCTAGTAGGAATTATTTCTACCTGAGTTGGTAGATTGCGTGAGCTATATTAGTTCACTGTTGCCCGCAGTGGGTCAGAGCGATTAGAGTTATAGGTGGAATTATAGATAAACAAACAGTGGAAAGTAGTATAACAACAAGTAATGCTTAATACAATTTACATCCTATTACACCTGCCTAACACGGGTCTAACACGTGTTTCGCACTTAGGTGCTTCTTCAAGCTAGCCAGTGCACCATTCATTCCAACACTAAAAATTCAATAACCTGAACATAACCGTATATATCTGTTATGATGAAAATTTTTTTACACATTTCACTTGTTATGTTGTCATCACATATTTTTCCCCTTTTTTTGTGTCACAGTATCACGTTTGCCCTTTCTTAAAAAATAATCATAACTCCCCTTTCCACACTACTTAACTTTAAGACTCACTCCATTGTATGAGAGAAGATTTACCCACAGAATAAATATGTAACAATTAGCATCTTGAGCGCTTGTATAACATCATTGTTTCTAATATAAGTATCCTAAGGTAGGATACATATTTAATATACAGATTACCGGGCAGCACAATCGCCAAGCATATTCAATAATAAAGAATGCCAAATAGGCACGTAACATCAAACGGAGGGAGTGAAAATACAAATTCACTAACCCAGGGGGAGTATGAACTCCAACCAGGAGAAGATATAATTCGTGCAACGATTGTCCCCTAGATTAAAACTATATAAAACAAACCATAATTCAGATACACATATTCCGGGGCGCCGGGATATAACATACAGATGGACGGGCATAGCCCAAGAGAGCCATCATTGGCGTATAGGATACACGTGACCGATCACGTGATATAGGCAGCGGCAGCAGTACAATGCCGCACAGTAATGACACGTAGCTGGTGACTCGCGTCATTGGCTAAACAAACAACACGTGACCCGCGATACTCGGAAATGATTGGCGGAACACCGCAATATAGCTCAGACAGCGGAGATCAATCGTTTGGCTAGCTTGAAGAAGCACCTAAGTGCGAAACACGTGTTCTAGACCCGTGTTAGGCAGGTGTAATAGGATGTAAATTGTATTAAGCATTACTTGTTGTTATACTACTTTCCACTGTTTGTTTATCTATAATTCCACCTATAACTCTAATCGCTCTGACCCACTGCGGGCAACAGTGAACTAATATAGCTCACGCAATCTACCAACTCAGGTAGAAATAATTCCTACTAGGCAATTGTATGGTACAAACAACTCACCTACAGTGCACACCCAAATGTCCATCTAAGAGGTGTAGCACAAATAGGTGCAGCAGGCACAACTGAATAAAGTGCCTGTAACTAATACCAATAAACCATATATAATACAAAATTGTAATACAGTTGCCCTAAAAATCGGCACTGAAAATAGAGCCAATTCACAAAGAGATATATACAATATCATAACACACCAGCAGGTGTCAGTAGCGACTAGGAGGAATATAATCAAGTGTATTCAATACTGTTGTACTAAAATCCTGGGCAAAACGCCAAATCAGGAAACAACAAAGTATCCACTGAATTATTAGAGAACTTATATGCACACCCTGGGAAGCGTGCAATATATGCAGTTAGAATTTATACACAGTATCAAGTCCCATAAGAATATCTTAGCTAAACAGAAACCTGAAATAAATACAGTGTAACACTACACAATACTATACTGTGAAATAAAGCCCAAAATTAAGGCTTGAGTCACTAATTACACCAACTGCCATACGCTGATTATAACACAGCTTTAAAGGCATAGCGTATAACACTGAGGAGGATATGAATTCGGGCATATAACAACAGTGTGAGATAGAGCCAGATTCACGGCCAGACCACACACTCGACACACGTGCCACCATCGGCCAAATGCTGACATAATACAGCTAAATAGGCGATAATAATAAGAAACTTGAACACGGCATATAACACTCATATGATATAGAGCCTAATATATGGCCAGGTTACACAGCCTGTTCAAACACAGAGATATCGCTCCACAGACCAAACAATTTTGGGTGACAGAAATTTACAGTGCAACTGGGGTAGTATATACCCTTAGAGATAACAGAACAAAACAATACTAATACAACCAAACATATGGGACTTAGAATATCTGTGTATAAATTATAAAGTGTAATATAGAGCCAACTCCAAGGCCAAAACACTTATTTAAGTGTAACATAGAGCCGACCTTAAGGCCAAAACACTTACCAGTACAGCCAATAAAAGCTAAAAATAATATCTTGAACAAATATATCTAACTGCATTCTCTTTTAAAAAAATCCAGAGGTGTGTCAGCTGGATATATGGGTTGGTAAAATAAGTGAATTTACTCACTACCAAGATAAAACCCTGAAACCAACTGTCATATTCCCTTGTAACAGCAAGGATAATAATAACAGTATATTCAAAAGTGGAAGTACATAAATTGTTTATATATGGGAATACCACCCGATTATCAATAAAACAAAAACATCCTATGAAACCTGCCTACACGTTTTAAAATTCTGTCCAACACCAATTTTCTTTTCTTATCACTTTGTATATATGTATGTTGGGATATTTTAACCTCTTCAATTTTCGCACATCTTTTGTGGTCTACCCCATGTCACAGCTCATAACAATAAAGACGAGAGGGGTTCCCACAATTTTATATATAATAATATAAAAAGAAAATTATTTGAGTAAATGATATTTTTGTAAAACCAGGAGTGCGTCCACTAAAAACTGTCTTTTTCTTCTCTTCAATATTTTTGACTACTGACTCACAGTTGGTCAGGATAGCACCCCCGCTACATGACAAAGTAAATTGTATAGCGGTGAATACCCGACAATATAGGGTAAAATACATACTACTGAGTGCAGACTCCAGAACCCCACCTGTTCTGGAGTCTGCACTCAGTAGTATGTATTTTACCCTAGCTTGAAGAAGCACCTAAGTGCGAAACACGTGTTAGACCCGTGTTAGGCAGGTGTAATAGGATGTAAATTGTATTAAGCATTACTTGTTGTTATACTACTTTCCACTGTTTGTTTATCTATAATTCCACCTATAACTCTAATCGCTCTGACCCACTGCGGGCAACAGTGAACTAATATAGCTCACGCAATCTACCAACTCAGGTAGAAATAATTCCTACTAGGCAATTGTATGGTACAAACAACTCACCTACAGTGCACACCCAAATGTCCATCTAAGAGGTGTAGCACAAATAGGTGCAGCAGGCACAACTGAATAAAGTGCCTGTAACTAATACCAATAAACCATATATAATACAAAATTGTAATACAGTTGCCCTAAAAATCGGCACTGAAAATAGAGCCAATTCACAAAGAGATATATACAATATCATAACACACCAGCAGGTGTCAGTAGCGACTAGGAGGAATATAATCAAGTGTATTCAATACTGTTGTACTAAAATCCTGGGCAAAACGCCAAATCAGGAAACAACAAAGTATCCACTGAATTATTAGAGAACTTATATGCACACCCTGGGAAGCGTGCAATATATGCAGTTAGAATTTATACACAGTATCAAGTCCCATAAGAATATCTTAGCTAAACAGAAACCTGAAATAAATACAGTGTAACACTACACAATACTATACTGTGAAATAAAGCCCAAAATTAAGGCTTGAGTCACTAATTACACCAACTGCCATACGCTGATTATAACACAGCTTTAAAGGCATAGCGTATAACACTGAGGAGGATATGAATTCGGGCATATAACAACAGTGTGAGATAGAGCCAGATTCACGGCCAGACCACACACTCGACACACGTGCCACCATCGGCCAAATGCTGACATAATACAGCTAAATAGGCGATAATAATAAGAAACTTGAACACGGCATATAACACTCATATGATATAGAGCCTAATATATGGCCAGGTTACACAGCCTGTTCAAACACAGAGATATCGCTCCACAGACCAAACAATTTTGGGTGACAGAAATTTACAGTGCAACTGGGGTAGTATATACCCTTAGAGATAACAGAACAAAACAATACTAATACAACCAAACATATGGGACTTAGAATATCTGTGTATAAATTATAAAGTGTAATATAGAGCCAACTCCAAGGCCAAAACACTTATTTAAGTGTAACATAGAGCCGACCTTAAGGCCAAAACACTTACCAGTACAGCCAATAAAAGCTAAAAATAATATCTTGAACAAATATATCTAACTGCATTCTCTTTTAAAAAAATCCAGAGGTGTGTCAGCTGGATATATGGGTTGGTAAAATAAGTGAATTTACTCACTACCAAGATAAAACCCTGAAACCAACTGTCATATTCCCTTGTAACAGCAAGGATAATAATAACAGTATATTCAAAAGTGGAAGTACATAAATTGTTTATATATGGGAATACCACCCGATTATCAATAAAACAAAAACATCCTATGAAACCTGCCTACACGTTTTAAAATTCTGTCCAACACCAATTTTCTTTTCTTATCACTTTGTATATATGTATGTTGGGATATTTTAACCTCTTCAATTTTCGCACATCTTTTGTGGTCTACCCCATGTCACAGCTCATAACAATAAAGACGAGAGGGGTTCCCACAATTTTATATATAATAATATAAAAAGAAAATTATTTGAGTAAATGATATTTTTGTAAAACCAGGAGTGCGTCCACTAAAAACTGTCTTTTTCTTCTCTTCAATATTTTTGACTACTGACTCACAGTTGGTCAGGATAGCACCCCCGCTACATGACAAAGTAAATTGTATAGCGGTGAATACCCGACAATATAGGGTAAAATACATACTACTGAGTGCAGACTCCAGAACCCCACCTGTTCCAGATGGGATTCATCCTAGGGTACTAAAGGAATTAAGGGAAGAATTAGCAACCCCTCTGTATTACATTTTTCATAACTCACTTACAAGGTATCAAAAGACTAGAAAATAAATGAGGTAGTGCCGATATTCAAAAAATGGATGACCAAGCTAATTACAGGCCTGTGAGCTTAACATCAATAGTGGGTAAATTATTTGAGGGATTTTTAAGGGATGGTATCCAGGAATATTTAGATCTTCATAGTTTAATTAGTATCAACCAACATGGGTTTGTGAAAAATCGTTCATGCCAAACAAATTTACTAGGCTTCTATGAGGATGTCAGCAAAAATGTTGATAATGCAAATGCTGTAGACGTGGTCTTCTTAGATTTTGCTAAGGCCTTTGATACAGTGCTGCACAAAAGGTTGATAAACAAAATGGAGGAACTGGGACTAGGGGTAAGAATTTGTAGATGGGTAGGGAACTGGTTGTAATAGAGAAAAAAGAGTGGTTGTGAATGGCGCAGTATCAAATATTATACCAGTACTAAGTAGAGTGCCACAAGGGTCGGTACTAGGGCCCATTATGCAACATATTTATTGATGATATTGGGGTGGGAATACTCAGCAAAGTTTCCATCTTTGCTGACTACACAAAATTAAGCAGATTAGTTAGATCAACTGAGGATTTCTCCGCGCTTCAGAATGATCTTAATAAACTACATGATTAGGCAAACAAGTAGAAAATGAGGTTCAATGTGGATAAATGCAGGGTTATGCATCTTATAACCTAAGTGGGGAGGCATTGGGTAATTCAGAACTTAAAAAGGATCTAGGAGTCCAAATAGATAACAAATTGGGGTGCAGTGCTCAATGTCATATAGCAACTAACAAGGCAAACAGAATACTGGTATGTATAAAAAGGGGCATGGAAACTAGGGACTCAGAAGTAATTATGCCTCTGTACAAGGCATTGGTTAGACGACATCTTGAATATGGAGTACAATTCTGGGCCCCGTACTATAAAAAGGACATTATAGAACTGAAAAGAATCCAAAGAAGAGGAACAAAGCGAATAAAGGGAATGGAGAATTTAAGCTACGAGGACAGATTGAACAAATTGGGACTGTTTACGCTAGAGAAGAGACGTTTAAGGGGAGACATGTTTAACATGTACAAATATATCAGGGGCCAATATACGGAACTGTCAAGCACACTTTTTACTACAAGGAAGGACTCTAGGACACGTGGATACAAGTTTTAGATTTGAAGAGAAAAGATTTCGTTCCCTTAGAACAGGCATGTCCAACCTGTGGCCCTCCAGATGTTGTGAAACTACACATCCCAGCATGCCTTGCCATAATATTGCTATTAGGGAATTCTAAAACGATTGCAAGGCATGCTGGGATGTGTAGTTTCACAACAGCTGAAGTAGGAAAAACTTTTTTACGGTCAGGGCAACCAAACTATGGAACTCTCTTCCTGGTGAGGTGGTGTCGGCTGACACAATAAATACGTTTAAAATAAGGTTGGACAAACATTTATTGATTAAAACATCTAGGGGTACATTTAAGAATAACAATCTGTCTTTAAAATAAAATATCAGTATTCACTACATAAAACAAGGGTTAAGCAAATAAACCAAGGTTGAACTAGATGGACGCAAGTCTTTTTTCAGCCTTAACTACTATGTAAGTATAGTATGCTCCAAACATACACAACAACAGCAAGCCATACATAAATAAGAGACAACATATTTGGGATGATACATTTTTATATAAATTACAATGAGTTAAAGATTAATGGAGTGATCCTCCAATCACTTTGTGATCACTTTAGCTATTTTGGCAAGCACAGCAAGCGACACATTTATTCTATTATAAATAATTAATTGTTCCATGAACAATACTTTTAGGTAAATTTACTAAGATGGAAGTTCTACAACCAATCAGATTCTACTTCTTAGTTATTTAGCACCTTCTAGAAGATAAAATCTGATTGGTTGCTATGGGCAACATCCCATCTTCAATAGAACTCCCATCTTAGTAAATTTACCACTTTGTATCTACATATTATTCTTATTGTTAACAGCCGTAATCCAATAAGAATGCCTTCACCTGTAAAAAGTATGTTCAATATTCCGTTTTATTCAAGACTTTGCCATGACAAAAATATGTATTTAATGTGCGATTTTGTTACTTAAAACAAATGTTTTAAGTTGCATATATAAAATGACCGATTGTCATCTGTTTTCATCTGTTTGTCATCTGTTTTATTTTCCTATAGATTGTAAGCTTGCGAGCAGGGCCCTCCTACCTTTTGACTGTCTGTAAATACCCAGTTTGTTGTATCACAGTCTCCTTTGTAAAGCGCAACGGAATATGCTGCGCTATATAAGAAACTGTTAATAAATAAAATGTACAAATTTTAATATTATGTAAACTCATACTATACGTCATATGATATAATATGCTTCAATAAGAAAAGTATAAGAAAATTCACAAAGAAATCTTTAATTAATGATAGTTAGGAGTGTTTGTCAGACTGATATATTCCTTATATTCCTGCATCTACGATAACCAATATCAATTTACAGGAAAACGAATTGCATTTTCAGTGCAAATCCAGATTTAAAAGGACATATCTTTTAGTCTTCGGAGGAGCAGCACAATGTGTAATGACGGCATCTGAAGGAGAACAGGACGTGGGTTCTATAAAGAGAAATTGCACATCCCCAGAACTGAGAGGAAATGCTTTTCATGGAAGTACCACTCTCCAAAGACTTCAAGAACATAATTATATTAAGCTAATTGTATTTTCTACAATGTCATATATTTAATTGATAGGAGTGGGATCAGATGAACACATTTTGATACTTTTAATTGGATTTCACCCTAATACATTTATTTGACATTAGACTACATTTCATAAAACATCAAATTGTATTTTCCAACGTATCTCTCAGATTTGTTTGGAGTCCAAACAATATTTCCTTTCTAAGTCTAGATTCCACACATTTGGTAATTGGTCCAGTAGGCTGCTATTTAATTTATTGAAGGGCGAACCCCCCCCCCCCCCCCCTCAGTAATTCCAGCTTTAAAAACTACTGAGCAACAGTCTCTGCCAATGCTGCACACATTTTTGGAGGGATATTTTCAGCAGACTCCATGCAGACAATCTGTGTAAAGCAGATCCCACAAGCCACCATTTGGACTGGGGTGACATTGCTACACCACTGTGGTAAATAAATGTCACAATAAATACACCCAGTCAGTGACACCACATGTAAGATATAAAACAATCTTTCTTGTTTGATGTTGACTATGAGCCTGATACAGTACCGCTTGCTAAGCTCGTTCGCTGCTTAACGCCACACACTGCCTGGCCGAGCGCCCACCCCCTCCACCGCTGAATGTACATGAACACATTCCCTCTCATGCAGCCGAAGGGGAGAGAAATCATCCAATAGTTGCCAACCATGGACATCATGTGATGTCAGCCACCCGCCCCTGACCTGCCTGCATCCCCAGGGTAACGCCCAGCGTTTTCATGGGGACGCCCATAAAATACTGGGCATGCCCCTCTGCCATTCGCTTCTGTTGTCTAAACATGCACAAATACACTCATGGGCATGTTCAGACCCCCACACCATTGGAACGGGGACAAACACGCCCCCCTCCGATCGTTACTGAATCACTCCTACAGGATACACAGACTCTATGGAGCAGCGCCAACACAAATACCAAACGCCAAAGTTATATTATTTATCATACTGTATGTTTAATATGCCACATTAACATCCGGTGCGAAACATCATTATGGCAGAATCAAAACAGTTACTAGTTGTCTGAATTGAACCCATCTCTGTGTCCCCATGGCGGCTGTCAGTCTAATTTTTTTCCAAGCCTCTGCCTTAATCTGTCTCTTCCCAGCAGTCTCTCGCTGTGTCTCCTCTAGAGCATCCACTTTAAACAATGGCAATGTTTCAATATTATGCATGTACAGAAATACAATGCGCCATTGTGTTTTGACTAGTTTAGTTACGATAGAACCACCCTCCCACTATTACTATCCTGCATATGGTACAGCTAGATCACTGATTTATATGCAATGTTGCATTGTGCTTATATATATACTTGCATAATATTGTTTTGTTTTGAATTATTTAAGAGATGTAACTCTCGATATAAAGTGCTGCAGTTGCAGTGGCAATATTAGCACCCAGATGTGGATACACTATTATTTTACTGGCAATGTTTCATCGATTGAACAGACTGTGGTCCTGAAGCTGCCCAATCAGATATGCATAGTAACAGGACAGCAAATGCTAGGTTGTATACTGCATCTATCTCCACGCCAATTCGTGCGCACCTTATGGGATAAACCATTGTTTAAGCAGGTGCATGTCAGATGCAGTCATATTATTTGATGTCAGGTGGCGAATTATCTGGATTAATATATTTTTGGGAACAATAAAGGGAACAAAGGGAACAATCTATTGGTAATGCAAAGTGAGAATATTACATAAACGAGCTCCTATTCACTGCTATAGGTTCAAGTCTAGGGCGTGGGACACCCATAAGCCAGCCCACTTACCATTTTTTTTTGTCACTAAAAGAATTATGGCCGGACTATGGATTCACTCAGAAACAAAATAAATTTATGGCAGGTAATGACCTGGGGATTACTCAGATGTCTAATATTCTCACAAATTACCCGATTCTGCATGTTAGAATGAAGCAATAAATCCGAGAAGCTGGCAGGAGGCGTCTTTTTTTAGAATAAGCCACCTCCTGTAGCATTAGCATATTTTAGCTGCGTACAAAGATGCTATTGTGCTAATCTGTGCATCAGGTCCAGTGTGCCAATCACCACAGGAGAACTGCATCAGTGTATCTTTAATCACTGCATCATGCTGAATAATGGTTACAGACACTTTCTGAATACCAAGGGGAGAGCAGTGATGCAACATCCTGCCCTCCACATTAAAGGAACCCAATCACCATAGGAGAACTGCATAAGTGTATCTTTAATCACTGCATCATGCTGAATAATGGTTACAGACACTTTCTGAATACCGAGGGGAGAGCAGTGATGCAACATCCTGCCCTCCACATTAAAGGAAACCTGAGAGGTTTTATTAATGCTAAATAGCAATTGTGTTTGCTGCAAAGAAAGCTAATAGTAGTTAAAAAATCTGTTTCCAGAGAGATAGTATATGATGTTTGTCTGACATATACCAAGGGGATGTGTTACTTTTGGCTATTTAAATTGTAATTGTTATTTGGAGTGCAATTGAGGCCATCTCTGCATCCAGCCCAAGGTGTCTGCTCACACAGTGAATGGGCAAATAGTCCATTTAAACTGACTTACATTCTTTACACAATCAGCTTTAGTTTACTGTGACCTCTATCAAAGTAAGGTTTTCTATTTGAATCAAACTTGTTAGATGTAAAGCAGCTTAAAGGCTAAAGGCCAAAATTATAGGCTCACTGCCAATAATTTCTGTAAAGCTCAATGCTTGAATACATTGTGGACATTATTTTGAGGAACAAGCTAAATGATGAGTACAGTACATTGCAGGGGGAAGGTAATCACAGCATAAATAGGGACACAACTCAGCATCACCTGTACATGCCTGCACCCATTGTTGTAGCATGTGCTGTGCAAAATCGTGCATTGTACAAAGGTGAGTAGTTACAACTCAACCAACATCAACCCCAAGTATAAAACAATACTGTTAACCCCTTCAGTGGTGGTGTTCTTTTTTAGGGACCGCTCCCCACTGGGCGAGTTTTTTCTGGGGTGCACCATTGCACCCAGTTTAAAAAAAAAAAACTTTGTGTCCCTGGGTCCGGGCAACGCCGCTGAACTGTGTATCAGCAGCTGCCCTGTCCCCCGGCAACCCAGCCGGGGGTGGGGAGACAGGAGGGGAAGGGGATGCACCACTGAGCAGTCGGAGCCGGGCAGCGCTGAAGCTGAGTTCAGCTATCAGTTTAGCAGCGCTGCCCAGCTCTAACCAGCGGCATTCCTGAGAATTTTTTGGGCTTGCCAGTCTGGGCACTAAGGCATAGCCTGGAAAAATTGCCGGGAATACCACGGAAGGGGTTAATGTGACATTCCTCCGAGACTGTGAATACATACTACATATCTGAGATTTCTTTTTATTGGGATAATACACAAGGCCAGGGCAGTATGGACAGTGTAATGGTTAGCATTACTGCCTCACAGCACTGAGGTCATGGGTTAGATTCCCACCATGGCCCTAACTGTGCGGAGTTTGTATATTCTCCCCATACTTGCGCGGGTTTCCTCCGGGTCCTCCGGTTTCATCCCACATTCCAAAAATATACTGGTAGGCTAATTGGCTCCTAACAAATGATCCCTAGAATGTCTGTGTGTGCGTGTGCATGTGGTAGGGAATGTCGATTTTAAGCTCCACTGGGGCAGGGACTGAGGTGAATGTTCAAATATTCTATGTAAAGCGCTGCGGAATATGTGTGCGCTATATAAGAAACTGTTAATAAGGAAAAAATAAATAAGGCCTGTTCTACGATGAGGGAGGTTTACACAGCTGCCTAGGGGCTCCAGAATCTGGGGGTGCCCCTGAGTCTCTCCTAATTTTAAGGATCACTCTGAGAGAGGCTTTCTTGTTGAAATGAATGCAAACAGCAGGTGTTGAACTTGCAAGATGCCACCTGCACACTCTCTCCTGAGGTTCTGGAACGTCAGTATTGGTATGTGGGTGGAGTTTTGCCTAGGGTGCCAAAACACCTTGCATCAGCTCTGATGATATAGTAGTAGATAATGCTTATTCACTTGTTTCCAATTGTTGTTTTATTGTGCATATTTGTAGGGTTATTTACTATGTACCTGTCTTATTCATTCTGTTAGCATACATATTTTTGCTTATAAACAGCTTTTAATATACAAGAAGTAGTGAGTATTAAGAATCTTGGTAGTCATTTACTACACTGCTAAGACATGCACTAAATAGAGGCAAACATGCGGGGGGGCAGGGTGTTTCATGGCAGGAAATCAGGGCCTGATTCAGTACCGCTCGCTAAGCAGCAGTCGTGTGCTGCTTAGCGAGAGGCTTAACACCATTCGCCACCCAGCCAAATCACTGCCCCCGAAGGGGAGAGAAATAGGTGGTCGCTGACCAAATGATTTCTCTCCCCTTCGGAAATAAGTCAGTGTAAATTGGAGTCCGCCAAAGAGGGGGTGGGCGATGACATCATGTGACGCCACCCGCCCGCTTGCATTCCCAAGGCAAGATGTTTATTGCTCAAAGAGAGATCTCTCTCTTAGGGCTTATAGGCCCTTTATTTTTAGTCAAAAGAAACAATATAGCTCACATTACACATACACTGGCAATTTACAACTCTCCTTTGATATACTGTAATGTATTTATCACACAGATTCAAAGTACAGTATTATATACAGATGAAGCGTGGCCATCTTTGCAGGGGATGGCGGAAGATTCGCCAGCCGCCATCCCCCGCCAGCCCCCGTAAAGGCTCCCCCCGGGTCCCTGCCGCCTCGCCGACAGTCGCCCCGGGTCCCTGCCGCCTTCCCGCACCCCCCCAACCCTGTCCGTCTCCCTGAAGCAGAGACAGACAGGGTCCCCCCCCCCGCCGCCCCCCCTCCCGTCTCTATCGCCGGCGCTTGCCAGTGCAAGGGATCTGGCGAGCGCCGGCCAAAGATGGGACACGCTCCATCTGTAGTTAATGCAGCGATAAGGTTCGTTTTTCACTTCCTTACGGAACAAATAATAAGGGAAAGCAACTTAAAATGAACAAATTTTTTTTTTCTTCTGCCAATCATGTATTTGTAATGGATGTACAGCATATTCTTGAAAACAAGTTTAGACCTACTGGGCACTTTACATAGAGACATACATAAGCACACCGGGAGTGCATTTCAAAGTTCTTGGCAGTTGACACCTATACCTTTGCTGGAACTAGGTCAATTACCATATTATTTGCCAACTGAGAATGTCCAATGAACAGTTTCCAAATGTCAATCCCTAAGTTCTTTCAAATATATTCAAACACATCTTAGCTACAGTACAGTATAACTACATTTAAACATGGCTATTACATATACTCTACTTTATACAGCATTGCATTGCAGATCAGCTGCAGTGATTACAGCTTTAAAACAGTTCATTATAGCACTGGTACTTGTCTATATTATGTCCCAGCATCATGCAGAGGCCAGCCATGCACTGCAGTCTGGGTCTAAGCGTTTCTGGCTGCAGACGCGCTCTATGCCAGTGGCTATCACATGTGCAACTTGCATGTTCGCACTCATTGGGACATTCAAAAATGATGCAGAAGCAAGAAGGTTAACCCCCACAGTGCCACGGCTACTAACTTGGCCACGTGGGCCTGGTCTCTGGCCACAGCATCTCTCAATCACCACCCAGGTACAATCATGGTTTTTCGCACCCACTTCTAATTGCAGTGACTAAATGTGCCACAGTGTCTCTACATACAGTCAGTTGAACACCTGTGCTAGAAGGATTTTCAATACTGTACAGCATGTGCATGCGCAACAGCAAAACATTCTGCATTGTGTCCACCTCTGAATCAGTCCCAAAATGCATTACATTACATTTAGGCATATATTCAATGCCGTGGGCGAGCGGTGACTGTGAGCAGGACTTTTTGCTCGCAGTCACCGCTCACCCTGTCAGTATTCAACTGACCCCCCCTCATTCGCAAATTCCCCCTCGCTCCGTTTTTTGAGCGAGGGGGAATTTGCGAATGTGCCTCCAAAAGCTGCAAGAGCCGAGGCTAATTACAGCGAGTTTGCTGCACTAGCCGCGGCTCTCGCAGTTTAGGGGAATCCTCGCAGTTCTGTGATGGCAAGGATTCCCCCAGAACGTTGCATAGTGCGAGCGGCCGGCGCGGGGGTTAAACTGCGAGGATCACTGGCTTTCTGTGATCCTCGCAGTTTAACCCCCTCGCCGGCCGCTCGCACCGGCATTGAATACTGCACATAGGATGAGGCCTGAAAACTAAGCTCTCAGATAGGGATGATTGTAACTTTATTTATGCTAGTATAGGAGTAGTATACACACTTGCTACTCTTCATGTAAACTTGGTGCAGCACCAGTGATGTATGGCTTGAAATGTGTAAACCTGAACATAATGGGTTAAATTGACAAAGATGGGAGTTCTACTGAAGATGGGATGTTGCTCTGGGCAACCAATCAGATTCTAACTATTATTGAGTTTACCAGTAGGGTCCACTGAGGCCTGAGACTCGTGTGAATCCTGTAATATTTTCATTAAAGTTTATAACCATGATATTATATACTGTAAATGCAAACCTGCACTAATAACTCCTATTATGTTATCAGCAATATCACATACGAGGGTCATTACTATGATAACTCTCATCCACATACATTTTTGGGTTTCCAACTGCAAATTGTAGGTATAGGAAAGAGGGTGTGGCGTTATGTAATGCGCTCCAGGAGTGGCAGCGGTATGTAATATGCGCCGGGGGGGCCTCACCTCTCACCTGCTGCGCTGCTTCCTTTTTCTGCTGCCCGGGTGGAGGGGGAACTGGGAGCCTGGGAGGTGCTGTGCATGCATGCCTGCGGCCCAGCTAGCCCAGGAGGGAGCGCGGCCAGTCCCTTTTTAATGAGTTTTGGGCCGGCCTACCGGGAAATGGCCCAGTTTTCCGGTGGGCCAATCCGCCCCTGGTCAACAATATCTAGGTAGCAATGTCTAGGTCTACCCAAAAAGGTCAATTTGAAAAAAGAAGAGACAGACAATTCCACTAGGAATTGCCTTAGGTGACTAAGATATGAGCTGGATATCTATAGTAAGCAGCTGCTAGGAATAGGGGGTAGTCAGTCCTCACAAAGGTAACCACAAACAACAACATGACCTTTGAGAAAGTTACAGCCAGTAGGCCAGTTAGTTTTGCCACTGCCTCACCTTCAGGACCATTGCAATTGGGTACAAGTCATTCATCTTCCTGAATATTGTTCCTGACCATACTGCAAACTAGAGAGGACTCGGTATTGGATCCAGTGGAACTATGACTTTAAGCTTCTCCAGCATCTCAATATCCACCTGTTGCCACCCTAGAGAGGACGCTCTACATCTGGATCAGCTGAGTTACAGGTCTGCACCTCCCCTTCTAAAGTTAATATTGAGGTGCTGTTACGAATAGTGAGGACACCATCACATGGACCAATGGGGCAGTGTTCCTTTATTTTCCTCCAGCTGTGAAAATACTTGCAGTAATGTGCACTTACCTTCATCAACTTACCCAATTTCCCTTTTCCAAATTCATCATTTGGTTGATCAAGCTTACAGCCCTATAGGTGTGGCACTATGTTATCTGTACCAACAATTGTATTTATTGATTAATTGTGTGTATTTTTTATCATTCTGTTTTGTTACTATTATAGTATACTGTATATTCATAGTAAAGATGATTTTTTAATCATTCACTTGTTTGTTATCCATCATCCAGCGTTGCTATTTCTTGTTGTTGTATGTACAAATTTGACTCTTGGAAAAGGTTGACATTAGGAAAAGAAGAGTCTTCATTTGTTATGTCAATGTCAACACCTGAGCACCTAGACACCCCCTACCACAGTCTGTGGTCTGCAAACCTTTACTGTTCCAAATCACCTGGAAGTATTAAAAAATCCCCAAAAACGCATGTCGCCCATAGCCATATTGACCTTGTGTTGACCATTTAACCATATGTATGTCAACCATATGGTGTGATTCTATTGACTGTCGACCTAGACATTGTCTGTCAGCCATTGGTACACCTTTCCTCCAAAACTCTTTTGACTTCTTGAAATAAGGAAAATTGGACAATCCTTTATGCTTTTATTTTAGGGAGTGTAGATAATATGTCAGTTATATTGAAAGTATTTCATATTTAAAACTCAGACTCTAGTGAGGAACCCTTTAACATTCCTCCCACTTCCTAGTGAAAAGGGCTGGACAAGCTGTGTGTCCACATGGTTCTCAGAATTGCTTGCCCCTTCTGTGTACAGCCAAGATTACAGTTTGCTCACCCCATTCACTCGAAGTGGCCACCTTCAGTCTGTGTCCATTAAGGCTCCTGGATGCAGAAGATACAACTTTGACAAGTTGGATTTAAAGTTACCACTTATTTATTGCAGACATATACAAAAAAATGTTGTCAAGGTTGTTGCTGGCTTAATATAATTTCCTTGGCAAGCCTTGATCATATATTTCTTTGATAATGTATACAACATAAATATATACCTACTGAGATGTCTGGCTCCTAAATTAAGTTAGCAAAATGTGTGTTTTTTATTCAACATTATACGGTTCATTTAATAACATGCATTAAATAGCAGCAGTGATAGCAACCAATCAGTTCTCAATATAGTGGTGCTATGTTATAAATAAGAAATGTGTCCCTGAGTATTTCATGGTTTCAGAAACACTTTTTGTTTTAGCTGCAAATACAGCATTTAAAACCCTCCATATGACCAGTCACCAAGTGCATGAAGGTTTCTCTGGGGATGAGTGTTTGTCATGCTTAAGTGGCCCTTGGATGAATCAAAGGGGAATGCAGAGGCCAGTGCTGCAGGTGGGGCAATGCTGCAAGGATGGAGCCACCACAGAATGCATAAACATCCATTCGCAGCTTGCATGCGGGGCAGAAATCGATTGATGTTGCCGACCATCGAATGATTTCTCTAGCACTCACAGATCTAAGACACTCTGGTGTCTTAGATCTGCAGCGCCCCTGTATGCGAAGAGGGTGGGCAGCTGACATCCAGTGATGTCAGCTCCCGGCACCCGCATCATGGGGAAAATTCCATGGGAATGCCCATGAAATGCTGGGCACTACCCTTGGCCGCCACCCACACTGCTACGTGTGAACGGGCCAGTGAATAATCAATTTGCCATGCCTACTCACACAAAGCGGCTAAACATGCGCAGAAAAGTTTATGCGCATGCGTAGTAGCTAAACATTACTCCCCTGATGAGACCAGAATCAGGTTCCAAATGCCAAATCCCTGTGCTATATTAGCATCACGCCCCTAAATAAATGTCACTGTTCAACAAGACACCAGCTAACAATGAATGCCCCCAAACCACCACATTAAAGCAGGGTTGCCGACCCTCCCGGAATTCCCGGGAGTCTCTCGAAAATCGGGTCCCCCTCCCGGCCCCCCTCCCGGCCCCCCGGAAGGGTGGGCAACCCTCCCGGAATCTGGGGGACCCCCCTGAGCCCCCGAATCGCGGCATGTAAATGACGCAATCCGCGGGTCCCAGAGGAGGAGGCGGAGCTAAAATGGCACAATCGTGTCATTTTAGCCCCACCCCCTCCATGGAGATCAGCCATTTCTACTATTACCCATCATGGGGGCGGGGCTTAATGACATCACAGTCAAGCCCCGCCCCCCGCTCGGGTAAGGAAAGTCTCCTCTCCGGGCTTCTCCCGGAGAGGAGCATTTAAAAGTCGGCAACCCTGCATTAAAGGGGTATTTTATTGTTACTAAACATTAGCATTACTCCCCATTTATTCCACACTTTAGAATCTTGTCAGTGGCTGTGTCGAACGCACTTTGCAAGTATATATATATAACTTGTGGGATTCTGTATTTTACCCCAGTGGTTCTCAACCTCGGTCCTCAAGTATCCCCAGCAGTTCACGTTTTCCAGGTCACCTGACAGGTGCACAGGTGCACTCATTATTTACTGACACATTTTAAAAGATCACAGGTGGAGCTAATTACTGTATTTCATTTTTGATTCTGTGTGGAGACCTGAATGCACTGTGGCCTTTATTTTGGTTCACTCGCAAAGGCAAATTCCTTCTTAAATGGACAAAACCATGTGCATTGCAGGTGGGGCAGATGTAACATGTGCAGAAATATTTAGGTGAAATATTTTGTTTCTGTGCAGGGAAAATACTGGCTGCTTTATTTTTACACTGCAATTTAGATCTCACTTTGAAGTAAAACCCCACCCAAATCTAATTCTCTCTGCACAAGTTACATCTGCCCCACCTGAAGTGCACATGGGCCCTTATTCTAGTTGAATCAGTCTGATGTGTATTTTCGGACAGGAACCGAGTGTCCTTAGCCCCGCCTTCTGTACGGATCGCTCACACTGTCCGAATGCGGTAAGACGCCGTCCGAACGGGCCGCGAGTGGATTTTTTATGTGAACACCTACTCCATCTGTCGCAGACTATCGAATGCTGGACTGAGTGGTCAAGCAGCACCAAGTGCTCCAGACCACTCTGGCATTTCTCCGTGCAAAAGCAGGGATATGGGCGGGCAGCTGGCATCTGGCTATGTCAGCTGTCCCTTCCCCACACATGCGTCACGGCCAGATTACCATACATACACCCAGCGTTTTCATGGGAACGCCCATGAAACACGGGGCGTATGCATATGGTAATGAGCCCAAACAGCCCAGGATGGTTCCAACTGATCGTTTTCTGTACAGAATTCACGCAGTATTCGGACGTGCGCGGCGTTCGCAAATGCGCAGATACGCCTCTGCACATGCGCAAATACCAACCACTACACTAAATATAACCAAGCAACCCACTATTTATAATATATTAAATTTCCTCATAAAACCACTTGGTGCATAGTATTTATTGCATGTATTTACTCATGCATAGATTTTACAGTTTGTTGCTATGTCAGATGAGGTGACTTTCATGTCTACAGAAGATCTTCAAATCCATAGAAAAGATGACAGGTAAAGCTCAGTGGTATTTAAACAATGTCATGACTGCTATGTGAACTCTAATCCTTTTAGCAGAGTTGTCACTGGATCTTACCAAAACAATGTTGATGATTTAACATACATTTCTGAAAATATCACTCAACATCCGAGAGCCTCGTTCTTGATAAGGATCATGTACGAGAATAGCTGTGATATTCTTATAGCACAAATGCATCTGCCTTTGTAAAATTCAGCCTGTCCGTTGTATGAGCAAAGCCCGATAAGTAATTTCATAGAATTATTTGTGAAACCTCTACATTGTGTTCTGTAATGACTATGCAACTTTTCTCTTCATAGAATTGCAGAGCTGTAGTGACATAACATAACTAGAGAGAAATACACTTAACTGTCAAGTAGAAAATACTAAACCTATTTTCTATTTATGTCAGGAAAATATATATGAGTAATGAAAATGATTTCAGCTGGCATCGTTTTTGCATTTTGTTTTGTGCAAATGGTTACCAGCAGTGGCGGCTCCTACATTAGATATACATATTACATTGGAGGGGGGCTACCGCTGGCCCGATGCCCCCCCTCCCACGTGTCACTCCTGGTTCCCACCGCTGCTCCTACTCCTGGTCCCCACGACCCCACCTCTGCTCCTCCTCCTGGTCCCACGCTCCTGAATCCCCTTTGCCGCCACCCCTGTTGAGGTCCTGGCGCCTGTACAATGATGATAGGTGCTGGGACCGGCGTATGCACAAGACCTCTGTGTTGCGCATACAGCCAGCTTCTGTGGGCTGCATCGGCAGCAGCCCATAGAAGTAAAATCACTGTCCTGACGCCTGTACAATACAGATGACAGGTACCGGCACATGCGCAGTACCGACATAGGTACTGTGCACGCACATGCCCCTGGTTCTATGGGCTGGTTTGGCTGTAGCCAATAAAAGCCAAAGAGGCATCCCGGAGGAAGAGTTAGCCACCCCCGAGAGTGAAAGCCCATCCTGTGTGATCTAATATCCTCTGCACATCCAAACGCAGTTCATTTACCGTACCTTCAAATGATTTTCCCAGTTTGTGCAAATGTGGGAAAGTCTGACCCCTCCGTAACTTTGTGACAGGGACAGGCTGATTGAGGCTGGTGCTGTTACATACCATCCAGTTTTTTCTAACACTCCCAGAACATGGCAGTTTACCACTCCTAAATGATGACTTCCTGTCAATCAAATTGTGAAGGGATTGCGATTAGATATTTTCGCAATTACCATTGCTATTTGGCCTCATGCGCCCTCTGATCCATATGCATGGACAAAATAACAATCAAATTTATGCGCAGATTAAAAACATTGCAGATGAAAATAAGAAAACTCATTGACCCACACGGAAAAATAAACACACATTGTTCTTCACAGGATAAAATAAAATAACTTTTGCCCAAAAAGGAATAAATAACAAACACATTGGCCCTCACAAAAAAGCAACAAAAGCATTTGCCACAACAATAAAAAAAAATACATTGCCCCTCACAGAAAAAGAATAAAACAGTGGTTACCGCAGCAAGCAAACAACAATCTCCTTGGCCTCAACAAGGGAAGGAAAAAAAACACAACACACATACTGTCCCTCACACGGATATAAAAAAAAAAAATTGATTCCCAACAGAAAAACATACACATTGGCCCTGATTATAGTTAGCAGTATTTTGCTGCTTTGCTAGCCATGTAATGCCGCCGCACTGAATGTAGCTGCCACGCTGCAAATGAATTTTCTTAATCTTCCATTCGCAGGCTTACATGCGGGCCCAAAAACAATTTGATGGTCGCGACTATCGAATGATTGCTGTAGTGCTTGCTAATCTAAGTCAGTCTTTACCTGCTCCGAGAACAGTGCGGGCAGCTGACGTCCGGTAACATCAGACGCCCGCCCCCAGAAGGGAGGTAGCCACTCCTGTTCACATTGGGATGCTCAGTGTTTTGCTGGACGCACCCATTGTTTTTGTCGGTACGCCCAGGAAACGTTGGAAGGGCGTTAGCATGTGAACGCTCCCCGCCACCTCCTACACGCCCCCCATTTGCAAATGCCTTGGAGACTATGCCAGTCTCTGAAGGGGCCCGCATAGAAGCCCTGCACATGTGCATAAGCAAATATTCACCATTGAACTCCCCGTGCGATAGTACAGGTGAGCTCATTAATCAGAATCAGGCCATTGTGCCACTCAGGATGAAATAGCCAACATTGACTCTAACTAAAAACATAAACACATATTGGTTCCCTTTTGGTACCATTTGTAAGAGTAATATGGTTTCTTTAGGATAGGTGTCTTCAGAAAGATTACTCTGCCCCAGTTGGTTCCTTCTAATCCTGCCAGTTGTGCATAGTCTCAGGGCAGTATTTAATGAGAATTTTGACGATGTGCAGCGAATCCTGTTTAGGATTCGCTGCACATTCGCCACTGCCCACCGCGTTCCGGAGCCTCGCCGGCTCCAGTATTCAACAAGTCAGGGGCTCACTGCCCCTGACCGGCGAATTTTAACTCCTGCGGCGATGCCGCAGGGAGCCTGAGGACGGCGACAGGCAGGGAGATGGAAGTCTCCCTGCCTGCCTCAGAACGTTTGTGGGGGGGAGGTGGGCTCCCCGGGAGCCAGGCAGCACAGGCTGCCCCCCGGGAGAGCCAACAGGGGACTGTGTATTCACGCTCATGTAATGATCGGGTGCAGTGAATATATGAATATCTAATGAGCGGCTCGGCTCCCGGCCCCCTGCTGGCTGCTGTGTAACAAAAAAAAAATATATATTTTTTTCAAATAAATATATATTCATGTGCTTACAACACATGAATAAAAATAGCATGCCCCTCCTCAGAATAAAATTCCTGATTTTTTTACACCAAATGTAAAAAAACAAAACACTTTTTTTTGCAAGTTCACATTCCACTTCACCATAAAAAGATAGCGATTGCTACTCGGTGAATCATGACGATAAAAACCTGGAAATGTATTCGCCATCTGGTCATTGAATAGGGTGATTCACCGTTTTAGTCAAAAAATCGCCGTACAGCACGAAAATAGCACAAAATCGCCATAAAACATGGCGAATCAGCCTCATTGAATACTGCCGTCAGTCTCTAGCCTCGCAACCTAAGTCTCTTCAGCCTCATACCCCAAAGTCTTTCTAGGGATACCCTTCCTGTGGGACAAATGTACTAAGCCTTGGAGAGAGATAAAGTACCAACCAGCTCTTAGCTGTAATTTTTCAAACAGCACAGAACATGGGAGTTAGGAGCTGATTAGAACATTTGCATATCTCCGGCACCATTCCCCATGTGCCCATTGCAAGAGCTGAATGCTGCACCCTGCTCCTGTCACTGAGGAGGAGCCAGCATTTTGGTGTCCCACCTCGGCGACCTGCACCCATAGGCATTTTCTATAATGGGTGCAATGTTTGCTGTGCACACAGGCCCTTGAGGCCAGGGGGGCTCACATCGCACACACTTCACCCAAGTTTTAATACTTCTCAGAATTGCTGCATCGGGAGCTGCATTTTGCAGCAAAACTGTCTGCCAGAATTGCTGCTGCACATGCGCAGTACTGCATTTAGTCTCCAGATGTTGGGCACTATGTTTCTGGAGATTTGTATATGTGCAGTAGACTCTGGCACAATGTCAGAGCCAACAGTACTGCAGAGAAGAAGGAGCCCACATGGAGTCTGCACTCAGGCCCTCTCTTCTGTTGAAGAGCCCCTACCCACACCCCTTTAATGACACCACTGCAAGGGGCGTCATAGGTAGAGGCACAAATTGGTAGCATGCAGAGACACACATGGAAGGATAGGGCAAGTGATGGTAAGTTGTTGTCTCTATTAGTGGCCAATGGTGGAAGCTGGGGAAGGAGGTGGATGGGATTTAGGAATGTGTGTGCTAAAGAAGCACAAGTTAAAGCAGGCACTACACATGGGAGGCACTTTAGGAGAGAAGGGGGCCCTGAGAGGAAAGATCCAGCAAAACTACAACTCCCATTTTGCTATGGTGGGTCTACAAATGGTTTATATTTAACCATCTGCCTATGAATCTTCAAATGTAGACTTTGAATCAGTAACCGTTAGAGGAACATCAGCACTGACAATACAGCCGAACCATTGATTGCATGTAGGCAGCATACTTTAATTGGTAAAAGCCTATTTAATCATTATTAGGATAGGTTGACTTAATGTGATAATAGAATATGCTTCCTCTTTCTTTGATAAAAGTTTTCATTTAATGCCTCTCTCACTGATTTTAATTGTAGCCTATAATCTTTTCTCCCACTACCTCCATAATATGTTCCCAATTTACAATTCAAGTTCAGTGTCAGATTTGTACGTAGTTCAATGAAGAAAACATATATAAAATGTACAACTGCTTAGTGCTGCCCTCTACGGGATGCTGTTCTTAAACAGTAGGTTAGCTGCTATGTATTATGAATATAAGTTTTATTCTTTATCTATCTATATAAACAATGTTTTAATAATTAACATAGCATTAAAGTGGGTCGTGGGCAGCTTTTGACATTAGATGAAAAAATAGGTGTCTCAGACCCATGTGTTACAAAATTCAAATATCAGCATCTTTATAACTTATCTGCACCTAAATGACTTGAAACAATAAAAAGAAACACAGTAAAAATGCATTGATTAGCAAACAGTAAATGCAACATTGCTACAGTAAGAACGTTTAGAGAAAGGTTTGTCAGTCGCACAGAGGTAGATTTATTGTAACAAACGGGTGGACCCTCATAGCATAATTGATTAATTGAATATATGTAAATGCGAGGGTGTGCTACCAGAGGCACAGACAGGATATTTTAAGGAGGACAGAAAAGAGTGCCTTTTCTTGGTGCACCTAGAGAAATAATACTTAGTAAAACATCACTTTTATTGAGTTCATTTAAAATAGTTGCGAAGATATAAAAAGGACTGGACAACACATAAGACAACAAATAGTGATTTTTAAAAAGGATAAGAATCCTCACCTAGCGGGACCCCACTACCCGTTATCACCGTTATTATTTATAATAGATATAGTGTGGCACGGAAGACTTGTTTATATTACCAAAGTCATGTAATGTGGATAAGTCAGGTTTGTAACTTTATCATATACAATGTATCACAATAGTCCTGAGGCTCACTTAGTGCAGCCACCAGCACGCGCTTGAACACGGATGTGATGCCGTTTCAGCGCTGCTGTTAGGCTTGCTGGAGCCAGTAGTTCCACAACCTGCGTTCCAACCGCAGAGCTGAGTCTGAGGTGTGCCTGTGTGCACTCCCTCGCTCATGTGGATCTAGAACAGGCAGGGAAACACACGGCTCTGGCGCCAGAGACCGTGTCAGTGTACTGATTGGGGACCGTGTCCAACGGAAACCCCAATGTAGCCAACAACAAATATATATACAGTTTGTAAGTGGGGAGGGGAAAGTGGGGTATTAGACACACTAGGTGTGTAGTTAGTCGAGCGTACGCTTTCGCAAAAAAGCTTCCTCAGGACCACTGGGCAAGCAGCCGGAAGCTCCTTAAGTACCAGTTCCTCCATGCATATTCATGATATGCAAATTAGGGTGGGAGTGGATTAACCAACTCATTAGTGTTAACGATTGCCTGGGTTGGTGGTCAGGTTTCCATATGTGAGCATGTTATTAGTTGTCTGAGTTGGTGGTCAGATTGCCATGTGTGTATGCATTCACCTGTACAATCTTTTGTCAAGGTATAGTGCAAATTTGTTAAGAGCGCAGAGTTTTATTCTATTTGACAGTGTCACTTTAGAGATCATCTCTCTACGCTTTAAATGCACTGTGCGTGGTTTCCTATTGGCGTTCATATTATAGTTTTGGCAGATCGTCTGATACGATCAGCATGCTATTAGTTGTCTGAGTTGGTGGTCAGATTGCCATGTGTGTATGCATTCACCTGTACAATCTTGTGTCAAGGTATAGTGCAAATTTGTTAAGAGCGCAGAGTTTTATTCTATTTGACAGTTTCACTTTAGAGATCATCTCTCTACGCTTTAAATGCACTGTGCGTGGTTTCCTATTGGCGTTCATATTATAGTTTTGGCAGATCGTCTGATACGATCAGCATGCTATTAGTTGTCTGAGTTGGTGGTCAGATTGCCATGTGTGTATGCATTCACCTGTACAATCATGTGTCAAGGTATAGTGTAAATTTGTTAAGAGCGCAGAGTTTTATTCTATTTGGCAGTGTCACTTTAGAGATCATCTCTCTATGCTTTAAATGCACTATGCGTGGTTTCCTATTGGCGTTCATATTATAGTTTTGGCAGATCGTCTGATACGATCAGCATGCTATTAGTTGTCTGAGTTGGTGGTCAGATTGCCATGTGTGTATGCATTCACCTGTACAATCTTGTGTCAAGGTATAGTGCAAATTTGTTAAGAGCGCAGTTTTATTCTATTTGACAGTGTCACTTTAGAGATCATCTCTCTACGCTTTAAATGCACTGTGCGTGGTTTCCTGAGTTTTGAGAAGGTAGCCAGAGGTATGATACCATGTGGCAGTCATCATAAAAATACATTGAAAAAATAATGATAATTAATTAAGTTGAACATTCCATCTGATTGATACATGTTTCACATGTATTTTAAATTGCCGGTAGCTTATTTGTCGACACCTACATATTCTGGAATAATGTCGGATAGTGTCATAGATTACGCGTGTCCTATCCAACCTTAATTGGTGTTAATGCGCTGACACAGGTCCAATCTGGTGGGACACGGTGAGTTGATTCATTTTTCTCATGCTAGTGGGTATGCTAGTGGAGTCATAAAATTGGTTTATTATAGAGTGAGCAGGGGTCTGGAGCGCGAGTCCCCTAGCCGTCAAGACAGGTAAGTGTGTTTACATCAGTCAATTGACTCCGCTTCTATTGCTGTTATATTAAATGACACATCAGGGTCGGCTTGAGAATAGTTGGCACAGGGTGCTCAGGCTTTATTGTTATGTGAGCTCTTCTGCCGGCTGGTTTTGTGGTGCTGTCGGGTCCGGTGGGGTGGCATACATTAATTGGGTTCATTCTGCTGAAAGGTATCTCTATCTACGGGTGCTTGTTTTATCAGCACTTATCGTATTTGATTTATAATAAGTAAGGCGTGATCACTCCAAAGATGTGGCTTTTAGGAATATCATTGATTTCAAAAGCGTTATGTTTATTAATGGGGCGACACAAGGAACTAAAGCGCGACACACACACCGACAGGTCGGGTAAGTAAAATGGTGTTACTGGGTTTATGCCATGTGTCACATTGTTGTCGGGAGATGCAGAAGGAGTCTGCCAGTTCGTGACCCAGATCTTGATCTGGGAAAACGGGGTATGTCAGGAGGGTTGGAAAAGAAGAGAGAGATTGGGAAGGTATGCGGTAGATATTGCACCCTTCTTACATATGATTGTTGGTGAGAAGATTCAATGTCTCTTGTTTAGTAAACTGGACACCCCACTCGGTGAAGGGTATATTACTTCCATAAATAATCGATTAAGAAGGTGGAGGACCCATATGGTGTGTGTTGGTGAGGGTGATAAACATAACTGCAAACGTGACAAAAAATATATAAAATACAAAAAGGTGAAGGAACTGTGACGTATGGTAGTAGCTGTGGAGATTGATAAAAAAATGGTAATCTGGGGTAAATAAATATAGGGGGTATGTGATGGTGAATCTGAATGGAGGTAATAAATAAATAAAGGTGATATTCTTGGTGTTTGTCCATATTTGGTCAATACTTGTGACATCCTTCTAATTCGAAATAGAAGGTGGGTGACCTAAGGGGTGATGGGGTGTGCAAAGTAATCTAATAAAAATTAAAATGTTACATGAGAAATTTATTAATAAATGAGAGAAAAATAAATAAATGAATTAATAAATAAAAATAAATGAATAAATAATAAATAAATAAATAATAGTGGTGTCCAGGATAGAATTGAGTCAGGGGATGTCTCTTTTAGCTGAGTCACATGGAACACCCTGCTGCAAATAATGAGAACAAGTTGAATGTATTCCGTTTAATGAAGAATTTTAATTTTAAACGAGAAAAAGAGGAGAAGAATTTATCAAAGTGTTTGAGTGAAGGATGTTGGGTCAGAGGAAAACAGTGTAATTGTTCTCCTCATTGAGGCCCTTTGGGGACATGCTTCCCATGAGAAAGATAAGTCTAGATTCCTGTTTAAGGAGTTCCCTATCCAAGTCACCCCTCCGGATGCCCAGGGATACCTGAATCATGCCAAAGGCTTGTAGGCCGTTGGTACTGCCATGGTGGTGTCTTAGAAAGTGTTTTGCCACCGGTGTTAGGGTTTTCCCTAGTCGTCGGTCTCTTTCTGCATTTCTAATGCTTGCTAGGTGTTCTGACAGGCGTTTCTTAAACTGTCTTTTAGTCTTTCCAATGTAGTTTTTCCCACAGGGGCATTGGAGATTGTATATGACCCCTGGGGTGTCACATGTAATGTATTGTTTGATTTTCCAGGTTTTGCCATACTTGTCTGTGTATGCGTTTTGTGGTACCATGTGTGGGCACATCTTACAGGTGCCACATTTGAAAGAGCCTTTTTTAGTGGTTTTGAACTTGGTTTTTTTGTTCTCAAAGTGGCTATGGACCAGTTGGTCTCTGAGGTTGTTGCACCGTCTCCAACTAATATCCACTTGGTTGCCTAGGATTTCTTCTAGGTCTTTATCGGTTTTGAGGATATTTAAATGCCTGTTCAGTGTGCCTTGAATTTCACGCCATTCCTGGCAGAATGTTCCGATAAATCGGATTTTCTCATGTGCATCTGTTTTTTTGCACTTATTGGGGACAAGTAGACGTTCCCTATTGTAGCCACGCGTATCCCTTCTGGCTTTTCGTATAGATCTTCTACTGTAGCCCCTATTTTGAAGTCTTAGGTCCAGTTCGTTCGCCCTTTTCTCATATGTCTCATTGTTGGAACAGTTACGCTTCATCCTCAGGTACTCCCCCTTGGGGAGTCCTTTGAGGACCGGGGGGAAGTGGGCACTACTGTTGTGGAGTAGGGAATTTGTTGCTGTATTTTTGCGAAAAAGGTCAGTAGAAATTGATCCATTCGCCTCGACGCTGATGCGGAGATCCAGATACTCCACCTCCCTCTGGCTTGTGTGGTACGTTAATTTCAGGTTTAACTTATTGTTGTTCAGTTTGTTGATGAATTCTGTGAACAATTTGATGTCGCCTTGCCATATGATGAGCAGGTCATCAATATATCGTAACCAGATTAAAACGTGTTCAGTGTACTGTTCGTTATCTTCTGTGAATACATGCTCCCGCTCCCACCATCCTCGAGGACCTATCAGAGGAATATGATAATGAACCATCTGATACTCAATCCCCTAATATGGCAGAAACCAGCACTACCAAATTAAAGAAAAAATCTACCTTTTTACCTGACATGTCAATATGTCCACAAATAAAGGTATTTCTGGAGATGGTTAGCAGAGACCTTGACAAGATTGAGAGTAACAAACCCTATTGCCATTATGATGACAACATCTCTAGGGCGGAAAGGGAAGCACTCAAAGAAATTAAGGCCTGGGGGGACACTGTCGTGAAACCCTCCGACAAAGGAGGCAATATTGTACTGTGGGCCACCGACATGTACAAGAAAGAACTAAAACGACAACTGGATGACTTATCTTGCTACAAACCACTCACCTTTAACCCCACCAATGACTATCTGGAATTATACCAGAGAATCCTGGACCAGGCCAAGAGAGAAGGAATTATAACCAAATCACAATATGAATTCTTGGAAGTGAAAACGGTAAAAATTCCAACTCTTTACCTCCTTCCCAAGATCCATAAATGTGAACAAAATCCACCTGGTAGGCCAATTATATCTGGCATTGGGGGTCTTACTGAAAAAGCAAGCCAGTTTGTCGATTTCTTTTTGAGAAAATATGTCACCAGCCTGCCTTCATATGTACGTGATACTATGGACGTTTTAAATAAAATTCAAGACATAGTACTCAGCCCAGACTCCTGGATCATTACCTGCGACGTCGAGAGCCTGTATACCAGCATTTTACATCAGAATGGTATACAGGCGGCAGAGTATTTTCTCAGTATGGAGCGTGATACTCCTCTAAACTCATTCATCATCAAGCTACTACGCTTTGTTCTGTACAGAAATTACTTTGTCTGTGAGGACCGCTTCTACCTCCAGGTGCAGGGGACTGCGATGGGAAGCACTTGTGCCCCCACGTATGCGAACCTGTACCTGGGATGGTGGGAGCGGGAGCATGTATTCACAGAAGATAACGAACAGTACACTGAACACGTTTTAATCTGGTTACGATATATTGATGACCTGCTCATCATATGGCAAGGCGACATCAAATTGTTCACAGAATTCATCAACAAACTGAACAACAATAAGTTAAACCTGAAATTAACGTACCACACAAGCCAGAGGGAGGTGGAGTATCTGGATCTCCGCATCAGCGTCGAGGCGAATGGATCAATTTCTACTGACCTTTTTCGCAAAAATACAGCAACAAATTCCCTACTCCACAACAGTAGTGCCCACTTCCCCCCGGTCCTCAAAGGACTCCCCAAGGGGGAGTACCTGAGGATGAAGCGTAACTGTTCCAACAATGAGACATATGAGAAAAGGGCGAACGAACTGGACCTAAGACTTCAAAATAGGGGCTACAGTAGAAGATCTATACGAAAAGCCAGAAGGGATACGCGTGGCTACAATAGGGAACGTCTACTTGTCCCCAATAAGTGCAAAAAAACAGATGCACATGAGAAAATCCGATTTATCGGAACATTCTGCCAGGAATGGCGTGAAATTCAAGGCACACTGAACAGGCATTTAAATATCCTCAAAACCGATAAAGACCTAGAAGAAATCCTAGGCAACCAAGTGGATATTAGTTGGAGACGGTGCAACAACCTCAGAGACCAACTGGTCCATAGCCACTTTGAGAACAAAAAAACCAAGTTCAAAACCACTAAAAAAGGCTCTTTCAAATGTGGCACCTGTAAGATGTGCCCACACATGGTACCACAAAACGCATACACAGACAAGTATGGCAAAACCTGGAAAATCAAACAATACATTACATGTGACACCCCAGGGGTCATATACAATCTCCAATGCCCCTGTGGGAAAAACTACATTGGAAAGACTAAAAGACAGTTTAAGAAACGCCTGTCAGAACACCTAGCAAGCATTAGAAATGCAGAAAGAGACCGACGACTAGGGAAAACCCTAACACCGGTGGCAAAACACTTTCTAAGACACCACCATGGCAGTACCAACGGCCTACAAGCCTTTGGCATGATTCAGGTATCCCTGGGCATCCGGAGGGGTGACTTGGATAGGGAACTCCTTAAACAGGAATCTAGACTTATCTTTCTCATGGGAAGCATGTCCCCAAAGGGCCTCAATGAGGAGAACAATTACACTGTTTTCCTCTGACCCAACATCCTTCACTCAAACACTTTGATAAATTCTTCTCCTCTTTTTCTCGTTTAAAATTAAAATTCTTCATTAAACGGAATACATTCAACTTGTTCTCATTATTTGCAGCAGGGTGTTCCATGTGACTCAGCTAAAAGAGACATCCCCTGACTCAATTCTATCCTGGACACCACTATTATTTATTTATTTATTATTTATTCATTTATTTTTATTTATTAATTCATTTATTTATTTTTCTCTCATTTATTAATAAATTTCTCATGTAACATTTTAATTTTTATTAGATTACTTTGCACACCCCATCACCCCTTAGGTCACCCACCTTCTATTTCGAATTAGAAGGATGTCACAAGTATTGACCAAATATGGACAAACACCAAGAATATCACCTTTATTTATTTATTACCTCCATTCAGATTCACCATCACATACCCCCTATATTTATTTACCCCAGATTACCATTTTTTTATCAATCTCCACAGCTACTACCATACGTCACAGTTCCTTCACCTTTTTGTATTTTATATATTTTTTGTCACGTTTGCAGTTATGTTTATCACCCTCACCAACACACACCATATGGGTCCTCCACCTTCTTAATCGATTATTTATGGAAGTAATATACCCTTCACCGAGTGGGGTGTCCAGTTTACTAAACAAGAGACATTGAATCTTCTCACCAACAATCATATGTAAGAAGGGTGCAATATCTACCGCATACCTTCCCAATCTCTCTCTTCTTTTCCAACCCTCCTGACATACCCCGTTTTCCCAGATCAAGATCTGGGTCACGAACTGGCAGACTCCTTCTGCATCTCCCGACAACAATGTGACACATGGCATAAACCCAGTAACACCATTTTACTTACCCGACCTGTCGGTGTGTGTGTCGCGCTTTAGTTCCTTGTGTCGCCCCATTAATAAACATAACGCTTTTGAAATCAATGATATTCCTAAAAGCCACATCTTTGGAGTGATCACGCCTTACTTATTATAAATCAAATACGATAAGTGCTGATAAAACAAGCACCCGTAGATAGAGATACCTTTCAGCAGAATGAACCCAATTAATGTATGCCACCCCACCGGACCCGACAGCACCACAAAACCAGCCGGCAGAAGAGCCCACATAACAATAAAGCCTGAGCACCCTGTGCCAACTATTCTCAAGCCGACCCTGATGTGTCATTTAATATAACAGCATAGAAGCGGAGTCAATTGACTGATGTAAACACACTTACCTGTCTTGACGGCTAGGGGACTCGCGCTCCAGACCCCTGCTCACTCTATAATAAACCAATTTTATGACTCCACTAGCATACCCACTAGCATGAGAAAAATGAATCAACTCACCGTGTCCCACCAGATTGGACCTGTGTCAGCGCATTAACACCAATTAAGGTTGGATAGGACACGCGTAATCTATGACACTATCCGACATTATTCCAGAATATGTAGGTGTCGACAAATAAGCTACCGGCAATTTAAAATACATGTGAAACATGTATCAATCAGATGGAATGTTCAACTTAATTAATTATCATTATTTTTTCAATGTATTTTTATGATGACTGCCACATGGTATCATACCTCTGGCTACCTTCTCAAAACTCAGGAAACCACGCACAGTGCATTTAAAGCGTAGAGAGATGATCTCTAAAGTGACACTGTCAAATAGAATAAAACTGCGCTCTTAACAAATTTGCACTATACCTTGACACAAGATTGTACAGGTGAATGCATACACACATGGCAATCTGACCACCAACTCAGACAACTAATAGCATGCTGATCGTATCAGACGATCTGCCAAAACTATAATATGAACGCCAATAGGAAACCACGCATAGTGCATTTAAAGCATAGAGAGATGATCTCTAAAGTGACACTGCCAAATAGAATAAAACTCTGCGCTCTTAACAAATTTACACTATACCTTGACACATGATTGTACAGGTGAATGCATACACACATGGCAATCTGACCACCAACTCAGACAACTAATAGCATGCTGATCGTATCAGACGATCTGCCAAAACTATAATATGAACGCCAATAGGAAACCACGCACAGTGCATTTAAAGCGTAGAGAGATGATCTCTAAAGTGAAACTGTCAAATAGAATAAAACTCTGCGCTCTTAACAAATTTGCACTATACCTTGACACAAGATTGTACAGGTGAATGCATACACACATGGCAATCTGACCACCAACTCAGACAACTAATAGCATGCTGATCGTATCAGACGATCTGCCAAAACTATAATATGAACGCCAATAGGAAACCACGCACAGTGCATTTAAAGCGTAGAGAGATGATCTCTAAAGTGACACTGTCAAATAGAATAAAACTCTGCGCTCTTAACAAATTTGCACTATACCTTGACAAAAGATTGTACAGGTGAATGCATACACACATGGCAATCTGACCACCAACTCAGACAACTAATAACATGCTCACATATGGAAACCTGACCACCAACCCAGGCAATCGTTAACACTAATGAGTTGGTTAATCCACTCCCACCCTAATTTGCATATCATGAATATGCATGGAGGAACTGGTACTTAAGGAGCTTCCGGCTGCTTGCCCAGTGGTCCTGAGGAAGCTTTTTTGCGAAAGCGTACGCTCGACTAACTACACACCTAGTGTGTCTAATACCCCACTTTCCCCTCCCCACTTACAAACTGTATATATATTTGTTGTTGGCTACATTGGGGTTTCCGTTGGACACGGTCCCCAATCAGTACACTGACACGGTCTCTGGCGCCAGAGCCGTGTGTTTCCCTGCCTGTTCTAGATCCACATGAGCGAGGGAGTGCACACAGGCACACCTCAGACTCAGCTCTGCGGTTGGAACGCAGGTTGTGGAACTACTGGCTCCAGCAAGCCTAACAGCAGCGCTGAAACGGCATCACATCCGTGTTCAAGCGCGTGCTGGTGGCTGCACTAAGTGAGCCTCAGGACTATTGTGATACATTGTATATGATAAAGTTACAAACCTGACTTATCCACATTACATGACTTTGGTAATATAAACAAGTCTTCCGTGCCACACTATATCTATTATAAATAATAACGGTGATAACGGGTAGTGGGGTCCCGCTAGGTGAGGATTCTTATCCTTTTTAAAAATCACTATTTGTTGTCTTATGTGTTGTCCAGTCCTTTTTATATCTTCGCAACTATTTTAAATGAACTCAATAAAAGTGATGTTTTACTAAGTATTATTTCTCTAGGTGCACCAAGAAAAGGCACTCTTTTCTGTCCTCCTTAAAATTGCTACAGTAAGTCCACCATGCAATACAGACTTAGGGGGATATTCAATCTCCCACCGCTATTCCTGACGGGGTAAATAGCGGCGGGGCCCTATTCAATTCTGTCTTCCTTGACAGCATTGATCAGAGATCTCGGCAGAATGGTCCCGACTTTAGAAGCAGTCGGGCCCATTTTGCAGAGAACGGCCGTGGATTGTCGAGCTCCCGGCCGCAGCTCAACGATTTACAACATTATCTTGTGGCCATGCCCCATTTGCCGGCATTTAGCAGGCAGGACATTGACTCCCGCTTGCCGATTTAAAGTCGCACCAGCAGAGAACGGAATAGGGTCATGGCTGTCGGGCCAGCCTGACAGTCGTGACCCTGGATTGAATATGCCCCATAATATTTGTTGCTCCATGTGGGTCTCTGACATATTCTGCAGAAAAGACTAACCTGCTGTAACTCAGGAAGGAACCATACCCTTTCCTCAATTAAGCTATGGTATACACACCTGGTTAGGGGACTTAAGCCCCATACACACTAGATAACTTTTAGAATATATAGCTTAGAAGGGCTCTTCTAAATTATATGGTTTAAAAAATGTCAAACCTATGGCCATTTAACCTAAAAAAGGGCTTTCTCAAGGCATCCAGCTGTGGGAGCATTAACTGCTACTCAGATGTGAGTGTCCATAACAAACCACACACTGACTACATAAATGTTTGGCAATAAAGTTATTCCTATGTAGCTCTGCTCGGCTATATGGCTACAGTAGCTAACCACGGACTGCTAGAAGGAAATCTGCTATGCCGAGTCACTATCTATTGCTGCTAAATCATTGTCCATTTGTCAATATGGGATACTCATTGTAATTGAACTATAGGGAAAAACAATACCCATATTATGAATATTATATTACATGAGTGTCACCGGTGTGACATTATATAGAGCAAATTAATATATTATAATGCTGTCAATTAAGCAGCACCTACCTGCTTGTTGTCAGGGGATACCGCCTGGCCTGCATCACAGGGCTGCATTTAGAGGTTCTGGTTGTCGTAAAGTTATCCTTCAGCTGCCGCCACTTTGGGTCGGGTGCACTTGCCTCTAAAATAAACATCTCTCCCAAAATGGGCACAAATTTAGGAGGGACATTTTCAATGGGGGCCTTGGATGGCCAAATATCTGCAGGTCCAGGGAGTGGAAGCAAAAGCCTCTACAGAACCCCAGCGCCCGCAAGCCACCCAGCGCTTACAAGCCAATGTGGGGTCTGCTGAAGCTGAAATGGTAAATATGTTGAAATCAAATATACAGCATGAAACTTAATATACAGTAGTTTAAATTGCAGTCACAATATAGGCATGTCTACATTCTGACAATATAAAAATATAAACATGGTCAAAATATATACATTAGTAATACAGCCGTCATTATGTCTATATTTTGAATGTTGTTAAATTTGACCAGTAGTCCGAGAGTCCAGCAGCTGAGCACCGCCTCAGGCCTTAATCACGGCCGGATTGGGGGGGGGGGGGGGGGGCTCAGGGGTCAGTACCCAATATCTAGGGGCCCACTGTGGTTGGCATTTTTTTTTTTGCTAAAGGTTTTGTGCATGGGAGAGGGGTAGTGCTGAAGCTTCACCTATCTGCCAATGTGATGATTAATGGTGCTGAGCATCGGGAGCCAAGTGTGCAGTGCATTACTGGGAGTTGACTAAGTGCCATGAGACTTTGCACAAGAGGCTGAATAGTCAATTCCCCAGGGCCACTCGCTCCAAGCAGCTGCCCATGCGCATGAAAGAATATGCACATGTGCAGGCGCTAAACATCGCTCACCATTGCAAATTCGCAACAGTGAGCGCCAACCAGAATAACCTCCTATATTCTAACTGCGTTGATGTGACAATTATCTGTATTATTATTTTTCCCAGTTATGCCCAACTTCCATTCAATTTGCACCAGGACCTTTGTGTAAATAAATCACATTCATTTTACTCATCTCTTGTAGTAGTTACAGGTTAATTTGTTTATTATACAGTATATATATTATGTTTATTATATATATTTACACTTGTACGCAAATCAGCATAAAAAAGACATGAGAATTTTGAAGCTTTTTACTTTTATTTGAACTGAATGGGAAATGCAGACAGATGCAAAATGCTTATACATGGAATATAAAACATTACACTTATTACATTGTAACTGAAATAGCAAAACTGTCCAATAACAGAGCATTGAACATCAATGGTATGTACAAAGCAGTAATCCTAGAACAAGAGTAAAAAGACTGAGAAAGCTTTCAAAATGCTCTTACATTTAAAAAAAAACAAAAACTAATTTCACAGTGTCTGGTTTCATCCCTTGTGATATAAGGCTATTGCTACATATATCGGAAATATTGATATTCAGGAATATTTTTTAATCACATTTCCAAGGCAGAAATAAACTACAAAGAATAAACATTCAATTCAATTGGTGTTAATAGTGTTTCTGTAGATTTTTGTATTTAAACTTTAAAAAGATGAAGATACAGTACATAAAATGGTATCTTACAATACATGTAATAGTAAAGGAAGCCATCCACTACTCCGACATGTCATTTACTTACGATGTGAGCTGCGTCCCTGTGCACCTAGGATCTCAGCTCCTGCGGGCTGCCATGAATATTCATCGCAAGCTGTAGCCCCTGGTAAGATCTCATACTATACATTGTATGAAAAAGGACAGCATACAATGTATCGTATGTGATCCCCCCCTGGGAGCCGATGGGTGAGATGGCAGGGTATCGCACGTGAGGTACCGCATGCTATACCTCGCCCTAGTGGACGGGGCCCTTTAGACAGTCCCAGCAGTTGGTGACTGAGGGGTAGATTTATTAAACTCGGTGAAGTGATAAACTGTCTGGTTTTTATCACCGGCCAATCAGCTCCTACCTGTCATTTTTTCAAACCAAGCCTGTAGCTTCACAGGTAGGAGCTGATTGGTTGGTGATAAAAAACAGACAGTTTATCACTTCTCCGAGCTTAATAAATCTACCCCTGAGAACTGCCACATAATTTATGTAGCTATAGTGGGTGCAAAAGGTGACGGTGCTATGGGGCCAGATGTTTAGGAGCCCTGGTCCCAGCTCATGTAGTTTTATAACACGTTCTTGAATTTATCTGCTAAGAAAAAAAAGTTTGGGCCAATTGCCTGGGCATGAAAAAGGGGGCTCATCAGTAATAATCTTTTTCTCTCCCGGTCAGTTAAGCTCCACACACAGAGGTGGAACTACCATTGGTGCAGAAGTTGCATTGCACTGGGGCCCCTGAGGATGAAAGGGGCCACTGCTGCCACCCACTATTGTGTGCATATTGTGAACTAGCATTGGAGTGGAGGAGAGCGGCCCAAATTATATTTTTACACCTGGGACAACCACTTGCAAGTTCTGCCACTGTCCACATTGATATGATCAATCTCCCATAATCCTGTTTTATGCTGAGACGCACACAGCTGAGCTAATCAGTAGGCCCAGTTCTATTAAATAGTAGATTTGGGGTGGGGAGACGACAATCAAAATGGCATAATGTTTACAGGCAGTGCTACGATGTGCCATATTGTTAATGGGGGAATTCAATGTGGCATTATATGAAATGGTGGCCCTGTGTGGTATGATGTGCATTAGAACACTTCTATGTGGCATTACATGAACTAGCTCACTACTAAGACACATAAAATGAAATAAGGCGCTATTACTATATATTGTGTAAAATTAACTAAGGGAAAAATATCTGTCCTACAATGAACCACCACTGCGTAGAGAGGTGCTGTGGGGACCACAAAGTTCTGTTTATGTCCCCAGTGCCTTGTTAATGTCTTTTAATGTGGGCATTACTTATTATGTAATGTATTGTATTGCATATATATGTAATCAATCAGATTTGTGAACATATGTGTAAGATTGCATGTAGCTACTAATTGCTTGTTATATACTTACATTTCCAATAAGAACATGTTTGTACATGTGCACTTTCAGTATACCATGTGTAAAATAGATTTTGCACATATAAATTTGTTCAAGAGAGCACTAAAAAATATTATTCTTGTGTGTTAACTTCATAATGGAAATATTTGTTTTGGACTGTAATTTTAATTACAGAATAATGTAGAGATAATTCTAACAAATCCATTGACCAACACGTAGACAGAGCAACGTTTAAATAAAAACCTGCTCATTATTTCCCAGCCTGTAGTACACCGAGCCTGTAGTACACAGAGGCTGCTTATTTATAATATAGGGGTAGATATACAGTATGAAACAGGGAGAAGTGTGCCATGGCAACTTTGAAGTAACATTTATCCAGTGAATTCTATGAAATTATACATAGCTGCTCATTGGTTGCTATGGCACACTTTCGCTTAACACTGCTTCATATATCTACCCCACTACCCCATAGTTATTTATACCTTACAGTGTGCTACACTAACAGATAAATGCAGGGCAATCAAACTGAAAATGTCGTGCTCAATGGCATTGCCTATGTGGTTGCCAGTGATACAAACAGGATGGCATCGCTCTCAGTGAGAGTAAAGCCGTGCGATAGGGGCTAAAATCGCTGGGAATATGGTCGCTGGCTACCATATCGCCAGTGATGGGAGTGTGCCCCGGCGATTTATGCTCGCTCTCGTTTTCAGCCCCATTCTAATCGCTGGTCGCAGGTGCTTGCTGAGCAATATATCTCCCCAGTGTGTACAGGGCTTAAGGCGCACAATTATTTAACAGATTTGAGCATTGAATTCATCTTGAGGAAAAATTAGTTAGATGATTTTTTCCCCTAAAACAAGCACTATTTATTAAATGCTTAACGTTCTTTGTTGGCAGTTGCCCAGCATAATATCTATATTTAACAAATAATTTGCTATGCAATAAATGTATTTATTAATACAGGATAACAATATAATTATTTTAATAAATATGATTAAACATAATTTAATAGCTGGTATTTAATACAATCTTATACAAACTACATACCAAACTCATCAAGTATAATGTTAGTTTGAGACACTTTGTGGTCATATCTTGAGTAAGGTACATGATGGGCCAAATGTAATAGGGTGAGAGTTTCAGAAAGTGAGAGATTTTGGGAGAGTTTTCCCAATTTTTTTTAAAGCGGCAATCACTTGGTTGATTTTGCCATGTAATTTATTGCTGCTTTAAAAAAAAAACGGGAAAACTCTCCCAAGAACTCTCACTTTCTGAAACTCTCACCCTATTACATTTGGGCCGATATATTAATTTATTTTTATATAACATATAGAGACTAAGGGTACAAGACCTGATAATTAGAATTTTTTTGTGCCAACAATACCATGTACATTCACCAGGATGTACTAATATACACCCATAGTGATCTGGGCATGGAACTGTGTAGGAAGCATCTTCTGGTGATATCTGTGGCATGTAGAACTCAGGTTACAGCAGATAACACCATCTGAAGTTTGCATTGGTTGATAGTGCCAAGCGATGGTAAGCTTCTCCTGATTAATCTGACAGCCTGGCAGCTCCCAAATAAATCTAGGGGAGCTGCTTGTGATGTCTGAATTAGTGTAACCGCTGCAGATATCAGAGTTATCTGCTGCAGTTCTTTCAGAATCCAGTTGTTGGGACCTTAATATTTGCCAACACAGCAGTTTTATGAGGTGTCCCGCTAATAGTATTTGATAATTAAGCACCATAGACCAATAATGTAGTCATCTCACTTATCAGGAGATGTAGTAACCTGTTATAAGCTCAATTGGTTTTTCTATTGTCATTGTATGTAGTCTATGCGGTTTGATGAAGTTTTTTTAACCCTTTGAGTGCCAAGTTCATTTGTCAAAATTGGTGTGAAAATTGGCAAGCAAATTATTTTTTCCATCACAATGACCTGTAATATTACTTTTTATAGGAAATATAATCTTTTTTTACACAACATTTTTTTATTTGACTTTATATAACAAATGTGAGCGACGCTGGCCCTTTTAACCAATATTTTGCACCTCTCTCACAGAGATGTTGGCACTCAGAGGGTTAATATCTGTAAGAGTATTTTTTAGTTTGATAGTTTGACATGAATACATTCAAAATAAACATCTGTCATTAGAAATGGGTACTTATGTAGTATCTGGGCTGCCGATTTTTTGATTGTATGCCTTAAGTTAAGGCATACAATCAGATGCGATGCGATGCGATATCGCATCGCATCGCATCCGATATCGGATGCGATATCGGATGCGATGACCCGATTTTTCCATAGGAATCAATGTTAAAATGATTCCTATGGAAAAATGGGTCCTTTTCATACCCCTACTATCCAAGTGGGCATGGAGTTGGATATAAACCTGTGGCGAGCGTAGCGAGCCACCGAGCCCGAAGCGTGGCGAGCGAAGCGAGCCCCGCGAGGGGACGGTATTCGTCCCCTCGCGGGGCTCGCTTCGCTCGCCACGCTTCGGGCTCGGTGGCTCGCTACGCTCGCCACAGGTTTATATCCAACTCCATGCCCACTTGGATAGTAGGGGTATGAAAAGGACCCATTTTTCCCATTGAATTCCATGTTAAAATGGACTCAGTCCATTTTAACATTGATTCCTATGGAAAAATCGGGTCATCGCATCGCATCGCATCGCATCGAATCGCATGGTCGCATGCGATGCGATGCGATCTCCCGATCCGACCCGATTTAGAAATCGGCAGCCCAGATACTACATAAGTACCTAGAAATGTATTAACTGGATTTGAAAAAATGAGCTAACTTCAGATTCAGTTTCTACAGTAGGAATGAGTTCACCCGTCTTGCACTAGACATTTTTTAATATGCTCTGTGTCTATAAATATTAGTAGCCCAGACTACTGCACAGGTTTATTTTTCTGACTGTGTTGTGTTCTCTTGACCTTCACATTAGCACCATTAAATATGACAAGAAAAATATCTATATAGGCAATTTGTTGTGGTGTAAATAAATGCATTTCTAAAACTGCAGTAAGCAAAGAGGATGTAAATACCAATATGTACCCCACCCCCATTCATACACTTCCCTGAAACAATAAGTGCTTTAGTAAAAACACACCGTAAGTGATCATAACTACAAATGGTCCAATATTTCAGCCTAAATTCAGAAAAATTAGAGCATAATGTAAGGAATTCCATACAACAGTCACTTATTTTTCATTGATAAATTGTTGAAATATGAATTAATGTTTTCAAATAAAATTGTATGTGTCCATTACCATTAAAGCAATATTTCAGAAGGGTGCCTACTGTGATGTATGGAATCAGATTGCTCAATTATCTAGTGAATAATGTAGTGACGATTCAAAAATTGTAATTGCCATGGTAACCAGATCTGAATCACATGTAACAAACCTTTGACTTAAAGAGTACAGAAATATGACTCAGCTACAACCTCTGCATGCTAGAATGAGCGAATGTCAGGTCATAAAAATAAATCTAATTTAATTAATTATGCTTTTTGCAATATTTTCTTTGATACAAAAATATCTTAATTTGCATTGAAGATACAAAGCTCAATAAAAAGGTCATGATACAAAATATATACAGCTAATGAAAAGCATTACATTTTTGAAAGAATTCAGTAATTAATGACATATGAGGATGTCAAAGTGCTACAGTAGTTTCTATACATTTTAAATTCAATGCCACATTATTATCTGAACATGCTAATAATTTACATTATATTATATGTGCATATCCTACATCATGCAATATGTCTTTGATTAGGCTTGTACTATCGAAAGACAGCAACATACTTTGTAGCGGTCTAGCAGTCAATTTAATGTCTGACATATAGAGTAAAAGACTGAGTACATATCTCCATGGCTTATTAAGTGCCAGATTACACCACAAATCTCCCATATTCCACTGTTACAAATAGCTTATTTTACAATGGTATGAACCATTTTACTCAAAGTAAGCAAGAGTTAAGACTTCACACATTGAATTCCTCCCATACAGCACCCAAACACAGAAGCCTGTGTTCACATGACTATATCACATGACTACATTAAAGTGAGATTTTGTCAGATTTGACCCAATTCAGGTGGTTTGGGTCAATTTATCTGACAAAATCTTATGTGCCTGATGTGGCACAATCCCGTGCCATTGGGTATAACCAAGAGATAGCAAGAGATTGATCCTCCTGCACATAGGATAAATCTTGAGTCAATCAGGTCCAACTTGTTGGACAATAAGTTGGACAAGTGTAAGGGGGCCTTATGAGTGAATAAAAGTGCAGCTGAACTAAAGTGTTAGGTACCCCTAGCTTTAAGCTAATATGCAATCCACAAGTGCATAGAGCCATTCTAATCGTTGTAAACTACCTAGTTGAATGGTAAGCCAAGAAGCATTAATACAAAAGCAGTATTGTATTTGGAAAAGTGACATCAATTTTGTATTAATATGTACTGTTATACTTATTTCCATTTCAATCACAGAGCTAGGACCAATCACACCCGTGCTTGTCAGGTAAGATCCTTCATTGTTCACTGACAAACACCTCCTATGAATTTTATCTTCATAAAAAAATAATGTTCTAAGCCAAATGCTGCAATAATGTTTAGGATATATCCAAAGCGCTGTCTGTGTCTGGTTCTCCTTCTTCTCCCATTCTCACAAGGGGTGTATATGTGGAACAATGAGAAGGATTAAATGTGTAGAATTGTAGATTTCATCTGAATGACAATAAATGTGGAGCTGGGATAGGACATACCACACTCACAAGTGTGTGTGTCAGAAGCTTATAAAGGTATCTTTATGGTGATGTTGATAGCCTTCACCAAAATACACCAACGTGTCCAAAGAACTTTTGAACATATCCACTCACTCAAAAATAGAGGATGTAACACATATAAAGGTTTCTTTTTAGTAAGCGTACCAGCAACTCACAATTCACGGAGAATTTTAAAACACATCTGGGTTTCTTTTGCTTGTACGATATTTTTGAAGCAGACAATGGTGAGAATTCACATAAAAAACTTTGGTACTTGTGTATTATCACGGCGCCCAGAAGCGTAGTGAAATCGCATTGCATCGCAGTGCATCGCATGTATGCCATACAATGCGATGAGATGCGATTTTATATCGCACCCTATCTTTTTAATGGTCTATACCACTAAATGACATAAAAATGCCATTTAGGGTGGCCCCCACTATCCACTTCCCCCTCACTATCCACATTCCCCGCCCTACTATCCACATAATCCCGAAGTGTGGCGAGCACAGCGGAACGCGTCCTCCAACTTTTTCATACCCCCACTATCCACGTCGGCGTGGAGTTGTATTTATATATTGTGGCGAGCGCAGCGAGCCACCGAGCCCGAAGCGTGGCGAGCCCCACGAGGAGACGCGGATTACTTCACAGGTATACCGCGTCCCCTCGCGGGGCTTGCTGCGCTCGCCATGCTTCAGGCTCGGTGGCTCTCTGCGCTCGCCACACTATATAAGATCAACTCCACGCCGACGTGGATAGTGGATTTATGAAAAAATTTGGAGGACGCGTTCCGCCTCCCCCTCGCGGGGCTCGCTACACTGGCCACACTTCGGGATTACGTGGATAGTGGGGGGGCGTGGATAGTGGGGGGGAGTGGATAGTGGGGAGCCACCCTAAATGGTATTTTTATGTCATTCCGTGGTATAGAATGTGATGGGTGCTTGTACAATTTTTAAATCTCATCGCATCCTGTATACAATGCTGTACAATGTGACGCAATTTTCAATCGCGTCGCATCGCATTGTACACATCGTACAGCATTGTACACGGCATGCAATGCGACGCAAATTCCCTACGCAGAATAGCCCTGTACGCTAATAGAGCAGTGGGCACCGTGATAATACACAAGTACCAAAACTTTTTTATTACCAAAATGATTTATTATAAGTTTTTTTATGTGAATAATAAAATAAAAATAAAAAATAATAATTTTGGTAATAAAAAGTTTTTTTAATGTGAATTCTCACCATTGTTTGCTTCAAAAATATCATCCTATACCAGCTCCACATTTATTGTCATTCAGATGAAATCTACAATCCTACACATTTAATCATTCTCTTTGTTCCACATATACACCCCTTGTGAGAATGAGAGAAGAAGGAGAACCAGACACAGACAGCGCTTTGGATATATCCTTAATATTACTGCTGTATTTTATTGTTTCACTTGTCTTCTGGTTGAACAAATATTTTGGGTATATTGAGCTGCTTGTCTGTTTGCGCCTTGGGAACCTCCAGTATTTGTATTCTAAGCCAAATGCTGGTTGACAGAAGATGAAGAGCTCCCTGGCACCGATGTGATTGGATAATATGTCACTGAGATAGGAAGGCACTAATGCAAATGTGTTGGGTACATTGACACAATGTAAAACTCCATCTATTGCAATGTTGTCATTTTTCATTTAAAATCTTCAGTTTTAACTTAGAAAAAAAAGTGTTTTCAAGCTGTAGTTAAGTAAACAATCTGTAAACAAATATATATATATATTTACATTTATAATAAGACCATAATGTACAGTTAAATTATATATATATACCTTACACAAAAATAGCCAAACAAATAAATTATAGAAGACATACATCATGTCTGGTGCTATTTAGTGCTTTCGAAAATATAGCTTGGTCTTGATTGTAGCGAGTGATAATGGGAGACTTAATGTCTGGCATATACATTTTCTGGAAAAATAAAGCAGGTCTAGTTAGTATATAAAACAGGATTTTGTTTACCATAATATTCCTAATTTGCAGGATTTTGTTTACCACAATTTTCCTAATTTGCCAGTTAGTCCTTACCTCTGTGATATTCTGGATTCACATTTTCATAAATTGGGAATAAGGGATTATCTTGTTCATTCCGCAGTTTCCTTGCTCGTAAGACATCTCGTATACACTGATGCAAATAAACATACTGGCACTGCAGAGAAAGAACACAAAATATATTATGGGTATACGAGGATGGATTTAGGGGTTAGGGTGTCCCTTAGCGCATCAGTAATGGCCACCACACTTGCCTAACTTTATTATGTTCATTGATTGGTCATAAATCCTCATTTGATGATAGCCGATTGAATAGAAAAAATAAAATGACAATATAACATTTTGTTTTATTTTGTTAAAATATAATATATACATACTTACTAAGTAAGACAGGGGTATTATGCAAAACTGTAAAAACTTGCATAATGCTTCTATAATGTTACACCTTTTATTCTATCACTTACTGCTCACAAAAGAATATTATATGTCTGAGTGATAGAGCTATCCGCAAGTAGAGTCAATGGTGCATTTGCAAACAGACAATCACAAGCACTTCATTAGTCCTGGGGGCCAGTGTTGTTTGGTTAAAAGTGTATCAATCTACAACTATAAACACTAGTATCATCCACATAGACAGAAAGAAGCAGATCGCTTACTGGCAGCAGCATATGCCACCCAGAGCCGTCCCTAGCCTAACTGATGCCCTAGGCAAGATTTTGGCTGGTGCCCCCTAGCACCGCCACTAGTTCTGCCTCTGACCCTGCTCCCCTTTCCCAGCACCATCAATCCTCATCATAACATTTTGGTGCTCCTACCCACAATAATTTAAATAGAAACAGTGCACACATTCGGTGCGCAGCCCAAACAGGGGTGTGTTCTTGCTGGGAAGGGGCATGGCCACACAATAGTACCCCCAATTCAAATTATGCCACACAGTAGTGCAACTTTATTCACATTATATCATGCGATGGTGTCCCTTATTCACGTTACATCACACAGTAGTACCACTTTACCTTATATACATTACTCCTCACATTATTCACATTATACCCTTAGAAAATCCTGAGAAAATATTGTATTTTAAGCACCTCCATGGCCACACTAACCCAGCACAAAGCAGTGTGTGCTGGGCAGAGGAGAAGAGCTGCAGCTGCTGCTGTCACTTAAGGGGAGGAGGCCCGGAGCCCACACTGGGCCCTTCCATCAGACTTTGGCCTGGGTAATTTGTACCTCCTACCCCTTTCTCTTGGCACCCCTGATAATACCACACAGTAATGCCCCTTACACATGACACACATTATTAATGTCCATATAAACATAATGCCCCTTACACATTATGCCAACCTTTATTAATGCCCTTCATACACATAATGACACACATAATGCCCCTTACACATGTATACATGCATTAATAATGTGCGACGTGTAACAGGCATTATGTGTGTCATGTGTATAAGGGCATTAATAATGTGCAACATATGTGTAATGTGCATTATGTGTGTCATGTGTATAAGGGCATTAATGACACACATAATGCCCCTAACACATATGCAGACAGCACTCGCACAGCCGCTAACACTGTGACCTCTGCCTCTGCTTGGATACAGATGTTTCCTCATACAGCTTGCCTCAATAGGCCATGCAGCTCCTGGCCAGTTCTGCTAACGTTGGGTGCCTTTTTTGCTAAAAATTTGTCTTATTTGCATTGTTATGACCAGCACACACAAGGAGCTTCCAATGATTAAAATAATATGCGGCATGCCTATATATTGTATGTGACTGTGGCTCTACCTGCATACGAAATGCTATGTTACAGTGATTTCCATGAATACACTATTTCATATGCAGATACAGTCTCACTCACACACAGAATATAGACATGCTGCATATCATTTTAATCAGCAGAAGCTGCTGGTGCCCCTAGGCATTCCAAATGCCCAAGGCAATTGCCTAGTTTGCCTATGCCTAAGGCCGGCTCTGATGCCACCTCGCTGACAGCAGCACATCCCACCTCGCTGACAGCAGCATATGCCACCTCGCTGACAGCAGCGCATCCCACCTCGCTGATAGCAGCACATCCCACCTCGCTGACAGCAGCATATGCCACCTCGCTAACAGCAGTACATCCCACCTCGCTGACAGCAGCACATCCCACCTCGCTGACAGCAGCACATCCCACCTCGCTGACAGCAGCACATCCCACCTCGCTGACAGCAGCACATGCCACCTCGCTGACAGCAGCACATCCCACCTCGCTGACAGCAGCACATCCCACCTCGCTGACATCAGCACATCCCACCTCGCTGACAGCAGCACATCCCACCTCGCTGACAGCAGCACATTCCACCTCGCTGACAGCAGCACATCCCACCTCGCTGACAGCAGCACATGCCACCTCGCTGACAGCAGCATATGCCACCTTGCTGACAGCAGCACATCCCACCTCGCTGACAGCAGCAAATTCCTGCCTCAATTTGATAAATGATATAAGAAGTGCCAGATGTGCTCAACTTTAAAAAGAGAAAAAGTGGAGAGTGATAAACTACCAGCCAACCGGCTCCTGGCATTTTTCAAACCCAGCCTGTAGCACGGCAGTGGGAAACTGATTGGTTGGTTGTTTATCACTCTCCACTTTATCACTTTTCAAGGCTTAGTACATCTGTCCCTCATGGTATTTATATAATTTTATACTCAACAACAATAGCATTGGCTATACCAAATAGCACTGAAGGTTGATTGATAGATGTCTGGGCTATGTCTATGAAGTGGGACCCTGAACTACTGTATTGTAAGTGAACAATCCTATTATGGGGATCTAATCTGCATGCATTGGGATTGAATAATTTCATTGAGGAAATGTGACATATACTACTAGCAATACTGGTACTGTATGTGTTCATAAAGAGAGTTTTATACCAAGTCTTTTTATTTGCTTGTTTTCTCGCTACATTTTTACCTCAGTCTGCACCATGTGAACTCGATGAAGACGAAGATCATACACAGCTCCATAAATATCCACTGAGTCTTTTATGTCCACTTGTTGAAGGATTCTGTCCAGAGCAATAAATGTCCCTGTTCTTCCAACACCAGCACTGAAAAACACATCAAAGTGAAGGGATATTCAAATCCAGTGGTCAGGAAGGTACTTCATAGATGTAGTACTTACCAGGGAACAAAACATGTGCTTTTCTCTCATATTACTTACTATGTATTACACTAAGCCTAATTCTGATCCACAAGTGCTTGGAAATAACCATGCTTAGAGTGGCCACATCCACATCCATATCTGTGCGCATTTGCATCAGCTGTATACATATACCTATCACTGCCAATGCTCAGCTCCACATTTGCCCCCCTCTTACACTCCACTTTAGTCACAAGTGGAGTTAAGGTTGAGATGCTTACTGATTGGCTGGCCCAGGGTGAGAGAGAATGTGAGAGGTAAATTAAAGATTTATGGAGGGGCATAGTGGTTTATAGCTTTGTCAGTTTGGTATTGGAGTTTGAAGGGTATTATGATTGAGTGACAGTGAAGTAGGTTGCAGAGGGAAGGGAGAAGTCATACAGCAGGAGTGGAATTTGAGATTAGCAACAGCCTTAAGAATAACATTGATGTTGCAGAGAGAGTGAGGCTGGGGAGGCTTGTAGACTAAAAAGGAAAAGAGAAAATAGGGAGGTATCCTGTTATACATAGAAAACAATAAGTTAGGTTTTGACCATGTTAAGTTGAAAATGGCAGACAGGTAGAAGGACACAGAAGATGGAGAGAGAACAACAGAAGGAGGTTGGGGGAGGAGATATAGATGGGAAGTGTCCTCAGGTATTGAAGGGTAAAGGAGTTAATGAGATCACAAAGGATGTGTAGATGGGCAAAAGAAGGTGGCTGAAAATGAACCAATGACAGGTTGAGGAAGGGAGGGGGAAGTAGAGACAGAAATGGAGCTGGCTGGTGAGGCAAGACTTAATACATGACAGAACAGGGTTGTGGAGGCAATGGGTAATGTGAAGGAGTGAGATCATAAAAGTAGGACACATGCTTCATTTTCCATGGTTGGGGAGAAGTCAGAGATAGCTTGAAGGCAGGTGTTGAAGTTGAGGGAGAGGAGGATGAAGAAAAGAGTTGGTGTTTTGGATTACATTTTAGCATTGAAGTGGATGGTGAAGTTCTAAGGTAATGGGTAATGGAGGAACAGGGGATCAGAGGTGGGACTTGAAAGTAACAAAGAGGTGACAATTTTTAGGGAATTGGGAGGACATAAGAGATGAAGTAGGGCTGTTGTTAAATGTAAGACGTAGTACACCTATAGGAATCAAGCTTAAATTTGAAGGTAGTAAGTGTGAACATGTGATTTCCTCCAGTACTGTTCTGTACTGTGGGAACATTTCTGTAGGTAATGAGGGCAATATGAGCAACAAGGTTATGGATCACAGCTGCAAAGCCCGAGATTGAAAAACCGGAGTCAACCATGGAAGTTAGAGTAGAAATGTGTGCTGCAGCATTACAGTGTGGAGATGGTAGAGAGAAAAGTGTACAGTGAGAAGGATTAGGGGGCACATTCAACAGCTGCAAAAGTTTGCTTGGTGAGTGTGTTCTTGAGGGGGGGAATTAAATGGGGTGAAGTGGAAGAAGTGGCTAAGATAGAAGGTAGTGACCAGGAAGAGGCACAATAGTGGCAGAAGATTAGAGGCTTTATTTATAAAGCTACACATTAAATGGCACGCTTAGTATCTGGCCGGAGTGCTTTACACTGACTGCAAGTGCCATTTTAAATTTCACCTTCAACTTGCCGGTACAAAAAGCCATCACTAAATAAAGCTCTAGGTATAGCGAGTAAACTCTGGAGTTGGATGGGAAGGAGGTCCATTCGTTGAGGTCAGAGGAGAATGGGCAGGGAGGCAGAGTAGCTGGGAAGTAGTAGCATCCATGAGAACTTTGAAGTTTAGAAGATTAAAAGTTTTAAATATTCTTAGCAGAAGCACCTTCTCTCAGCTTAACTTAAATGTTTGCAACTAAGACTTCCGCTTTTTATTTTTTGTAAATGGCAATATCTCACAATGTTCATAGGAGAATACATAAAACTCACTGCATATCTTGTCAAGTCATATTTGCACCACTGACTTTGAATGAGTAGAGTCTACAGTACAGTACAGTCCCATTATACAGTACAATTATAATTGCTCCATCAGCTACATTGTGTGTTGAAAAAGTTACTTACAGTATGGTGTATATTTTATTTCTATACATACAATTGTATTTATGATATGTTCAGCAAAACATTCTGTTTATAAAAAAAAAAAAACTGACTAACTAAGAAGACCATAATGTGTACAGGTGGAGTCTCCCATATCTAAAATATACCGAAAACCACATTTTGGACACGACTGACATTGCATTTTGATGGTTCAATATACACAAACTTTGTTTCATGCATAAAATTAGTTCAGATATGGGGAGGGGGAGATGGGGGTATTCCTTTAGGTGTAAAGAAACATTGAGTGAAAAACTGATATTTTTAAAATGTTTCCCAATTTAGTTTTTCTGGCTCTCCCATTTGGCCACCCGGAAAAAAAAAAATCCTGAAATTGTACAGGTTCCACCTGCAGACCTGTTTTCCCTTGAATAACCGCAGGTAATTTTCATAAAGCCCATTGCATAAAATACCTTCAGGCTATTTGTATAAGTTGTACAGTATATGACATATAAATTAGAGATGTGTAGGTTCTGATTTACTCAGATTTACTCTGATTTCAAAGCAGGATCTTATTGGCTATCCCAAATCCTGTGACAGTTGTTGACAGTTGATAGCCAATAAGACCCTGCTTTGAAATCAGAGTAAATCAGAGTAAATCAGAACCTGAACATCTCTAATATAAATGCATTTCACGTTTAGACCAGTGTCTCATCCCCTAGATATCTCATGATATGCAAAACAAATATTATAAAATCCAAAATACTTCTGGTACCAAGCCTTTTGCATATGGGCAACTCACGCTGTACTGTACAATGATTAAGTGGATGATAAGTGATAAACTACATTTTGTTTTTGTAGATTTCAACTTTAACCCCTTACCGACGCAGCATGTTTTTGCCTTCCTGACAGAGCCCTTTTTTTCAAATCTGACATGTATCACTTAAGTGGGGATAACTTTTTTTTGCTTTTACTTATCCCAGTGATTTTGAGATTGTTTTCTCGTGACACATTGTACTTTAAATTAGTGGTAAATTTTGGTCGATACAGTTTTTTTTTTGTTTGTGAAAAATACCAAAATGTCGTAAAAAAATTTAACATTTTGCTATTTGCAAAATGTAAAATTTTCTGCTTGTGAGACAAATAATCATACCACTCAAAATAGTTAATAACTAACATAGACTATATCTAAACTTTATTATTACATCATTATTTCAACTTTCTTTTATTTTTTTTGGACGCTAGGGGGCAGCAGAGTCTAAATTTTACACATCACACAGTAAACGCTGCTTTTGGCTGTTCACGTTTGAACAGCCAATCGCAGCGATCGCCCATGGCGGGGGGCATCGCTGCCCCCCCTGGGCAATGAGGGAAGATGTCTGCTGTCAGGGACAGCAGACATCGTCCCTCTGTCACTGCGTCTCTAGACGCGGTGACAGTTACAAGTCATGACGTACATTTATGCCATGTGTCGGGAAGTACATCCCGACCATGACGTAAATGTACGTCAAATGTCGGGAAGGGGTTAACAGTCTAGACATAAAGAATTGACTGAACACATGATTCAAGTTTCCTGCTTTAATACCTGTAGTGCGTATTTACTTTTCTATGCTGTTCCAATTCTATTTTCTATTTGACTATACATAATTTATGATGTTTAAAGTGTTAGCAGACAAAAACTGTTTAGCAGTACCTGCAATGAACCACACTAGGGCCCGTTCCTGGGGTTCTGTTTATATAATCCCGGACAGTACGTACAAACTGTATCAAAGATTGAGTGGTTTCTGGAACTCCATGATCAGGCCACACAGTATAATGGAAATGACGGACCAGACGGGCAGCATCTAGCTGATCTTCCTGGAGAAAGAAATACATTGATTTTATGCCAATACTCTACATATACATTCATTTATTGGTATTTTAGTCCTACATATATAATCACACTGTTTTACATATAAATTGGCAATCTTCTTTGACAGCCTTGCCTGTAATAAGACAACAGGATTATTACAGATCAGTAGACTGCTAGATAGTGTTAAATCACAATGAAATATACATTCAATTTATGATAAATTATTTCTGGCCAATGATTTATGTGATTAAAGACAATAAGCAGCTTTTTATTTTGCATTAGTACAGTGCATTTAATGTACTCAGGGATCTTAGCAAATTAAACTCTAAACCCAATTTTAGAACAATCAATCAGTGTTGATTTAGCTTTCACATTTAAGGGTTATAAAAAAGAAAGCTACACCATAGGGTATAGATATTTTATCTTTTAAACTGGAATAAGTGTCAGTGTACAATTACTCTTGGACCCCAAATAATATTGTACTTTTGTACTGGGTTCCTAGATATCAGTGCCATTTCTCTGGGTCTCCAAAGTGTCAGCTGTCCGTTATTCAGGGGCCCCATGTGTTTATTGTACTGTTGTTTTAGGATTCCAGTTGTCAATGTGCCATTGTTCTGGGACAATCATTCTCAATGCGCCATTTTCCTGGCACCACAAATGTCTCTATCCTATTGGAACTCAAAGTGTCAATGCCATCGTTGTGGGACCCCAACGTGTCAGTGTGCCATTGTTCTGGGATCCCAGTGTCAGTGTGCCATTGCTGTGTGATCCCATTTGTTGAGGGATCCCAATGTTCCCTCTAATTTTACGAAGGCTGTGTGCGGCAAAAGATTTTGGCTATGCAACTTTGGAAGGAAATTAAAATTTTTGTGCGTCACTTATATATAACTGGAAAATGACGTTCAGCATTTGTGTTAACTTTACTTCAAAATGATATTAAACATTTAAACATTCAAAACACAGCACACAATGTAGTTAATGGGTGAAACACACATTAATTGAGTCCACAACTGCAAAAATGGACCACTGCTGCTTTGTGCGCTCTGTTTTAATGTCTGTGCGGATGCTCGTCGAGGGAACACTGATCCCAGTGTCATTGTGCCTGTGCTGTGTGATCCCAGTGTCAGTGTGCAATTGTTCAGGGATCCCAGTGTCAGTGTGCCTGTGCTGTGTGATCCCAGTGTCAGTGTGTAATTGTTCAGGGATCCCAGTGTCAGTGTGTAATTGTTCAGGGATCCCAGTGTCAATGTGCCATTGCTCTGCACGGCCAGTGTGCCATTATTATAGGATCCCAGTGCCAGTGTGCCATTGCTGTGTGATCACAGTGTCAGTGTGCAATTGCTGTTTGATCACAGTGTCAGTGTGCCATTGCTGTGTGATCCTAGTGTCAGTGTGCCATTGCTGTGTGATCCCAGTGTCAGTGTACCATTGCTGTGTGATCCCAGTGTCAGTGTACCATTGCTATGTGATCCTAGTGTCAGTGTGCCATTGCGGTATCATCCCAGTGTTTGTGTGAAAGAAGCCTGTATTTATCTACAAAACTTCCTTTAATTTGTGATTATTGCAAAGTGCTTCTTTATATATAGAATCAAGTTGTATGTCAGCTACAGTTTTACTTCAACAGCAATTATGTTGTCAAGACTCAATGCCACAATGGCTGTAGTCGCATTAATCAATCTCTGTTTGCAAATTCTGGAAAGGTTTCCAAATTTCACAAAATAAATGGTTTGACCTATTAATAAATATGAGGTCTACCTTTGTTACATTAAAGGGCACAAATCAGATTGATGAATTACTGAAGAGTTTTGCAAAATATGAATTGCATGTTGTTGTTTTGGCATTGATTTCAAGTGCTTGATAAATGAGTCCGAGCAGCGGGGGAAACTTTCACACTGTTTAATCTCCTTAGGAGGGAAAAGAGCTTACACTGCAGATTTTGAATTCTCTTATCGTCCATTCAGGAAGTACGGACTCTGACAGCATCTGAACTATGAGGTCCCCGTAATACAATGAGTCTTGATCGAAAGGCCAGTAATGATCGCATTTCACCTATTTGAAGAAAAATATAATTAAGTATACATTATGACTGTTCACGTCTGTTTGTATCACAGATTTTCAGTAGTCAGTGATTGTATTAACTAGTATCTAGTATAGATGCCAGGTTACAATACACAAATAAAAATGCAGCGCCTAAAAGTAATAAAAACCAATGAGAGATTGGATTGACTTTACATTAGTTTATATATGTAGAGCATAAATAAATAATACAATTTTTAAGCAATAAAAATACTAACACAAAAAATATATAAATATAAAATTAAGAAAATGAATAACCACACTATATCAATAGATTGATTAGTAAACATGAGCAGCATAGGTTTGTCACCATCCGTTCCTATGTATACATGGAGCAATTGTATGGACTAATTGAAGATAACAGGTCTAAAGGAACTCATTATATTATAAGAGTACCTCTCTTAAATACTGTACGTGATCAAAACAACTATGTCAAGTTTTAGGCAGCCCATCAATCATTAATATGTCAGAATTAGTAAATGACGGTTCCTTCAACTTTAAGGAAAAATTGCAAAAAATATTCTAACATTTAAAAGTTCAAATACTATTTTTCCTTGCATAATATACTCTGAACGATTTTTCTAAAGGTTAACATGACCTTTAAGCATTTAATTTATTATTTCCTTCCATGCTTTAATTTAAGGAACATGAAAAGTTATTTTGGACTGAAACATGTTTATATCATTAAACGTAATTTATTATTTTGTGATTGCATTACATTTTTTATGTGGTTATTTCCTCATTAAAATCCAGATTATGAGCCTCAAAGGACCTTACAACTAGATTTTCCTAAAATAATGTGGAGCAATTGATACATCAGTAGTCTCATAGGGATTTTTATTTTTATTATTTTAATCATATAATCGTGTTTATCTATGTTGAATTACGTGACATCTACTAAGTATAAGTAAATTTCCTCTGTTGAACTTTATTTATTTCCCTTATTGTTATCATGATGAGAATACTGCTATTTATGTTGTTAATTCTTTTTCTTTCACTAGTCTTTGATTCCTCTTGCCAGCACTTAATGAAAAGGATCCCTAGCCTCTCCTTACCATTTGTGAGTTATGCTTATACACTTCTGTGTTTGAAGTCGTTAATTCACACTCCAATTTAGGGGGTGATTCAGGTTGGGTTGCAAAAGCAAACTCCTTTAAGGGACAAAACCACATGGCACTGCAGGTGGGGCTGATGTAACATGTGCAGAGAGAGTTATGGGCCCCATACATCAGCAATCACAATTAATGGATTTCCAGATCCAGGGATTTTTTGGCCATATAAATGGATTCTACAATCTTTTTGACTTGCCCACACATTACAGATTTATTTCAGCGATCGGCAGATTTTTCTATCTAAAGATTGCATCTTCATATCTGGAAATTGCCCAATCGATTGTCATTTCAGCTGTTCATAGTGTAAATAGATGAAGAAGACGAATTGGGAATGCCCACACATATAAAAAAGATCCGCAGATAATACCAGATTATTAAGCATGTTTAAAAATCTGATTAAGCAATCGATTGGCGATCCCTATTAATTTTTGATTGGGATTGCCAAAAGGGGGAGCCCACACATCTAAAATTAATTGTGGCAATCATCTCCTGATGTTAGGATTGTCACAATTAATTGCTGATGTATGGGGCCCATTACATTTGGGTGAGTTATTTGGTTTCTGTGCAGAGTAAATACTGGCTGCTTAATTTTACACTGCAATATAGATATTAGTTTAAACATAACCCACCCAAATGTAACTCTCTCTGCACATGTTACATCTGCCCCACTTGCAGTGCACATGGTTTTGCCCATTCGAGAGAGATTTCAATTTTGCAAACCAACCTGAATTAGGCTCTTAATGTTAGGTTATGTGCTCATCGGTTCCCTACTCTCAGCATTCTCCATGACTCTAGTTATGGTAAAGAATTCTGTTATTAGAAGAACTACCTAGAAACAAAACAATACATTCACACTATTTGCCATAACAAACTGTAAGCCATAAACCAGAATCCATACGGATTTCATTTAGTTAATAGAATTAATTAAATCAAATTGCTGTACCATTTTCATTCCTAATTCAACCAATTTTACTAACATGGTTAAGAAAGTGAGATTAATGGAAGCAAATTCTAATTAGCTGCTACAGTATGAATGACTGTACTTTGGCCTATTTCAGTAAGTCCTCATCACTGTCTTCGAAGCCTATGATATTTCCTGTCCACTAGATTAAATATAAGTATTCAACTATGTATACTTAATGGATATATTATTATTCTTAATTTATTTCCATTCTGACCTTTATTATACCTAAAATGTGCAAGAAACTTCTATAAGTGCGGGGTTTTTACCTAAACATTACATTTAAAGATGAAAAAATTGTACTTTTGCTGTGGCTTATTTTCCCTGACCAATAACCTAAAATTGTGCTGTACCTTTTATATTGTACAACAATACAATACAATACAAATATGGTGTACAGGTTCAACTTAAACACTCACCTGTCTTGATTTATATATTTTGAAACATGCTATCTAAGACATATACATTTCTTAAGTACATTACATTAAGTGGGTTCAAGCTTTGTAAATGATGATGATGATCATGATGGTCACAAACCTTTGCTTTGAATGTTCCTACAGTAAATGCTATATATAAGTAGGTATCTAAATATGTGTACAATTTACAATACAGACATCAAATGTGTGCAGACACCTTGATTAAACAAAATGGGCATCTTTATATTCAATTCTCACCCGCCCTTTTTCTACACACTGAGTCACCATCACGATGTTGTGGACATTTTGCTCCCAAACCATTTTCCAAAAGTCATCTTTGGTACCAGGAAGAGGCCCTTGTGTAGCGATATATTCTCTGCGGAAGCTATTGCCCTACAACATTCAGGGTACACATAAAATCTGTCATTATCACTACAGTAATTGCTGTAAAATATGTAACATAGAATGATACGACATAATTTGCATAATGTATGAATCACTGTATTATTTTGGACTAAATGCTGTGGAAAGAGTTAAATATACTTATAATGGTTTCCCTACTCATTTGTCTAAAAAATTGAGAACAGTGATAACTTAAATGTTCTTTTTTTGGCCCTTTTGTTCCAAATGTTAAGATGGCCACAACTTTTTTTTATAATTATTTGAAAATAGAATCTATTTCATATTTTCTGTTTAATAACATGCTTTCTTTATTTTAAATGCATAATTTATATTTGTCATCAAACCTGTTTGGCTTAATTTCATTTTCATGTCTTAGTAAGCACTGGTATTAGTACATACTATTACTTTGCTGTGCCCACACTAACATTGGGTGATAGTATAGTATAGTATTATAAAGATTGATGAAGAGATGCATGCATATTGCTACAATGTGTGCCACATCTATGAGGTTGCACCATCCCTATGTGGACATAGATTTAATGGGTGCGGGAGGAAGCTATTGCTGTGTGGCTTAGAGGCACAGTGGGCCCCAGACTCAGGTTCATTTCCTGCTAATCAGTTGGGTCTGATCCATGAGATACCTTGAAAAAGGAGACACTGATTTGGTCTAGCACCCATGCTCCTATTTCTCCCATACAGCCAGATCAAAGCTAATCAGTGAGCTCAGCAGTAGGCTTCTCCTTCTTTACAACTTTATCAAGTGTGATGGAAAGTGGTGCTTGAGAGCTGAGATTTGTACTGTCCCAGAAAGCGATAGGGGGTATCCAATTAGTCCAAAAAAAATTTAAAATGTGAAAAACTGGGATTTATTTCTTGCAAAAAGTTTTTGGCCTATCCAAATAGCCCCCATTTATTTTAGCCCAATACAATAACAGTTATATTGTGAAAATATGAAGATCACAGGAAAAAAAGCTAGTTTTTGGGAATTTGTTTTTGCCACCAGAAGGCAGGAAAACCAAAATCCCCAATAAGTGCGAGCATCAGGGCTAATGGATAGCCTCGTCAGCAGTAATTAACCATGATAAATTACCACTGCTAATTGGATACTGGCCATAATGTGCTAAAATTATGATCTCCACTAAAAGTTGTATTCTTTTTAGTAGGAAGGAATCAGTCTAAATTCAGATAGAAACCATATAGATCTCTGCATGTAGGTTTAGAACTTAGTTTACATGCTTAGCCCCAGCACAGCTCAGACACATGCACAGGGTGAAAAATAGCAAGACCCTTCAGCAAAATGGACTTGGGTGCAACTCTTAATCAGACCCAGAATGTAGAGTGGAAATTACTGCTAAGGAAGCCTTTTACATTTCTTTCACCACAACTATGGCCTTATGAAGACAATTTTCCATGAGAACGTGTAGACCTTTATCAATGCCGAATAACAGACAGGATATTATGACTTTAAATAGACACGCTTAATGTTATTTTTATTATGAATCCACATTATGATATGCCCCTTTTATGCTACAAACATCAAACAGGGCTGCAGCTCCATGGCACCATGTAGAGCCACAGGAAGTTCTGTACTTTAGGAAGCAAGGAAAGTACTGTATGTTTATCTTTGCTTATTTGTTATGTGGTATCCATCCATTTATCTAGTGACAACAATGGAGTAAAGTGTATATAATTGCTTAATAAATACTTTATGTTGTCTAGGGACTAAACATGTGTACAGATCTACATTTCTGGATTATTCTTTAATTATATAAAAGAGATATAGTGGAGAAGTTGCCAACAACAACCAGTCAAAGTCTGTCATTTATCTAGCACATGGTGAGGAACCTTTAATGGGTTCAGGCAAGGCCAACATCATGAGGGAACTGACGGAATCCTGCCCCAGGCCTAGACAATAAAGGGACCCGGGACTGGAGTCCATCAAGTACATTTTTTCTTTATTACTTGCATACTTTCCCCTTAAAGCAATGTAAGGGTATAGTAGTGCAGCCAGTGCTTCCGATACCGGAGTTGTCATCAGGCTCACCAGAGGTTCGAAAAGCTGGGGGTAGGGGTGGTGAAGCTGTCTATTTTATCAGTTCCAGGCCCCATGCGAGGAGGTGCCGTACACTATGGGCCGTATTCAATGCTCTGGATTCACCACCTTTGTCTGCAAAGCGGGCTGTTTTCACGCTCTGCAGTGAATCTTTCCACTGAAAATCTGATTCACCCTATTCAACGATCACTGTTTGCCAAAAGCGAACAGTGAATGCCGGCCAGTTCTCCGTTTCATGCTCGCTACAATTCGCATATTTCAATGGGGTTTTGACATTAATTCGCCAAGAGTGTATTCAATGCTAGGATGGAGAACTGCTTTAACCGTGATTTTTGTCATGTTTCACTGTTTTGCATTCAACATCTTATTATGGTGAACTGGAATGTGTTCTTTTAAAATAAAGGTTGTTTTTTTTGGTGTAAAAAAAGCATTAATGCTATTATTTGAAGGGTCTTGCTATTTGGAATCATGTACTTGCAGCACATGAATATATATTTAATTTAAGTTGGGTTTTCTTTGCATGAAGTCAGCAGGGGGACAGGGAGCTGCTCATTAATATTCACTGGGTCCCGCTCATTACATATGCACGAGCGGGCCTAGTGCAGCACTCCCTCCACCCATGCCCAGTCTCTTCTGGGAGGCAGCTCCTGCTGCCTGTGTCCCCGTCAGCCCTCCTTTGCCAGGGGGTACAAATTCGCCATCAGGGGCAGTGAGCCCCTGGCGCGTTGAATAGGGGGAAAGAGAGGGCTGGCAGTGAATCTTCCAGCCCTCTGAATGCCAGAGAATGTGCAGGGAATCCTAAATAGGATTCACTGCACATTGTGAACATTTTCATTGAATACTACCCTGTGTCGACATTCGGGTCCAAAAAAGTGAAAAACTCATGTTGACCTTTAGACTGTCAACCTTGCCATTGTTGACCTAATGCTTGTGTTCACCTTCCAACCCTGTCGGACTTAGCCATGTCAACCTATTTCATGTGTCGACCTAAGCCATATTGACCTTCAGTGGTTGACCCAATGTATGTCGACATAATATGGATCGACCTAATGACTCATACCCTGTTATACAAATTCTTTAAAAGAAAGTATTGTGCGGCTTATGCAAACTAGGCGGGAGGGGGTGGGAATTATCTGCAATGAGTAATTTATCTGTGATTGGATGCCCTTGACGGGTTTGAACAGAGCACCGGAATCATTTGTTTTTACTATTTAGCTGAAATGTGTTGATGCAAGGCATCTAATAATGGTTCAAAGCAGGGCTCAAATATGTCACACATTAAGGTGTAATCTGCCATAACCAATAGTCTAATTTGGAGACTGATACAATCACATGATTTGTTCTAGTTGTAACTGTTGAAGAGGAAATGTGTAGCTTTTAGTTAATGGTCTGCAATTCTATTGTACAGTAACATCTGTTTGATGCTCCAGTGCATCAATACATAGAGCCAGGTTTATTGACACCTTAACATTCTGCAGTAGTGAACGTTTAACCTACTGGTGTATAACTGGCATTAATGTAGTCCGAACATGGGTCATCGTCAACATTGGAAAGTTTCACTCTGGTGAAATCATCTAAGAAATAAAAAGAAAAACTTCTATCAATATTAGCCACTGCTGGGACATTTTGTAGAATGAATTAAAATATATATAATGTGTGTTACATTAATGTACATATCTGTAGAAGATGGAACTTTTTTGCCGATAACTGAACATATCATGGTAATCAATGCATCCTCATCATACAGTAGCATGACCATTTCCATGGCACAAAGTATATTGTTGGGACAAATCTATTCAAAGCAACTGCCATAAAGTGCCAGAGAAACCGCTGGAAATGCCAGAAGCTTGTAGCCCCTTGTGTAGCATAGTTTACCGTTCAGAGATACAATGTTGGGGTACCCTAATTCTTGGGGGAGTCCTCCGCCACAGATTGCCATATTATTTCATTATATTATGCATGTTACCACTTACATGAATATTTACAATATTATAATCATGAGAAGAAAAATGAAGTCATCATTTTCATGAATGAGCACAAAAACGAAGAGATAAAATGCAGATATATAACAATTACTCGCAGTGTATGTGTATTATTGTTTTTTGTGTACGTGTGTGTCATCCTAGTTCCTTGTAGTGTATTGTGTCACTGTCACCAGCAATACTCACAAGGCAGTATATTGTTGTATCGATTTTTTCCTCTGTTCTCTGGTAAAAGTGCTGTGTCAAATGATTGATTTCGACCGACATCTTTAAGATCCTAAAAAGTAACCATTGATGAAAAGCTTAGTTTGTATTTATTGTTACATAGCAGTCTATAGAAAAAGGCTTAATTCTGCGTGATTTTCAAAGTATAAGAATCATTTATTGATTGCAATGGAGTGTTTGAAATTGTAATTTTCTCCATAAATATGAACTTTGAAGAAAGGATCAGATTCTATTTATTTAGCACCCTCTACAAGATACCAAATAGAATCGGATTGGTTGCTATAGGCAACATCCTATCTTCAATGGAAGAATTTACCCCTGAGTTGGTTCTGTGTGGTTTGTATTTAGGGCCTATTGTTAGTACCAGTCACCAACTAACCTATTGTGAGTAGCCTGGAAGGGCAACACCATGAGCTGCATGTAAAGAGAGCTAATAGACAAGTAAGTGTACTGTTTAAAGAATGGATACAGTTTGAGCTGCCGGTTTTCAGCTCGCCAGCGTGCCATTTCTGCATTCCTGGTGGTTGGCGTGGCTATGAACGTGGATGCATAAGCGTGTGAGTCCATTGCCGCGAATGGGGTGTGAGAGCATCACAGATGCACATGCACCACAAACGCCAGCGCACCTTGTAGAATGGCACGCAGAGAGCCTCGTGGATGACAACGGGTCCATATATATCAGTCAGCAGCAGCAGAGGGAGGATAAGATACAGGGATGCTGGTAAGAGAATGAATAGACTCTAAAGCTTAGTGTACAGAGGAGAGTGTTGCATTAAGTAGGGGGGAGACAGGTTCCCAGCACTCAGACCCATCTCCATGTGTGCCTCCCCAGTAATTGACCATACCTCCCGATTTCCACGGAACAGTCCAGTTTCTTTGGGACTGTCACTGTCCCACCCACTGGACACAGTATGGCATGTTGGGGGGTAGCAGTTGGGAGTACCCCTGTCACTCACTGCTTTGCTTAGCAGAGGTGAACAGATGTGCCCAGCAGTGGCGGATTCAGGGGGGGGGGCACCCGGGCACGTGCCCCCCCTGTCATTCAATTTGTAGATGAGGACCAGAGCTTTCTAACGAGCCCAACTCCGTGTCTCTAGCCCCCAGGGAACCGGAGATATTGCCTGGCAAAGCTGTAACAGCTGCCAGTTCCCCCCCTGGCATCACAGGAGCTTGTGGTTGATGTCATTGAATTCCAAATTGCTGGGCCTTCAATATTATACCAGGATGGTCCATATCGGTCAATCGGTTCCAGAGATATAGCGTGTAAATCGATGTAAAGCAATGAGCATGTAATCCCACATGGCAACAAGCATGGAACCTCTGGCAATGAGCATGGAACCCTTGGCAATGAGCATGTAGATAAGCAGCACTTACTGTATGTAGCATAATTTTTAATAGGCATTATGGTGTTTGGCATAATACATAATGGACATCATGCCGTGTAACTTAACGTGCAATGGATATTATGGTGTAAATCGGGCATGTCCAACGTTGGCCCTCCAGATGTTGTGAAACTACACATCCCAGCATGCTTTGCCACAGTTTTGCTATTAGAGAATGCTAAAACTATTGCAAAGCATGCTGGGATGTGTAGTTTCACAACATCTGGAGGGCCAACATTGGACATGCCTGGTGTAAATGTTTAATGCGCGCCTTTGGTGGACAATGTCCCTGTTTATGAAGCGTATTGTGAATTTTGTCTTAATCTGTGTGGCATTATGTGAATTCTGGCTCAATCCGTGTGGCATTATGTGAATTTTGTCTCAATCCATGTGGCACTATGTGAATTTTGGCTCAATCCGTGTGTTATTATGTGAATTTTGGCTCAATCCGTGTGTTATTATGTGAATTTTGGCTCAATCCGTGTGTTATTATGTGAATTTTGGCTCAATCCTTGTGGCATTATGTGAATTTTGGCTCAATCCGTGTGGCATTATGTGAATTTTGGCTCAATCCATGTGGCATTATGTGAATTTTGGCTCAATCCGTGTGGCATTATGTGAATTTTGGCTCATTCCATTTGGCGTCATGTGTAAGGGGCAAGTATAATGGGGTCTAGTATTTTGTTGCATAATGTGTAGAAGTTGTATATGGTGTTGTACACTACACTCAAGGACATGCCCCCTGTTGAGTGGTCACACCCCCTTTTCCAGAGCGCGCCTTCGGCGCGCGCACAACTGCATTCTTTACTTTTGTTGCCATGATGGGCCTGCGTACTTTAAATGCCAGGGCCTATTTTTAATCCCATTGCCACCCTCTCTCTGCCGCTCTCTTAGCATGTGCACTGGCACCACTAACACCGCCCCCTCCCCCACCTAAACCCTCTTTTATCATGGTGCCCCCCCTGTCATTTTATCCTGGATCCGCCCCTGGTGCCCAGCGACTAATCACGTGATACAAAGGAACAGGGGGCATGGCCAGCAGCTCACAGTCACAGAGTGTTCATCAAGCCCCCATAGTGATAGAAGCAGGAGACCATGCGAGTTCAGAATCCTTGATGTAGAATCTCTTGAGGTATGCATTGACATGATCGCATGTCGCTGTAAAAATGGCATGTTTGAATTACAGAAATGAATGTATAGTAGATGTACATTAAGGAAGTGTTTCCTGAGGCTCACCTCATATTCCTGAGACAGCAAGTAGTTGGAGTCAGCTTGAAGCTTGCTGAAATGGACCTCAAACTGGTTTGCTTTGATTGGACTACAAGGTGAGTAAAGAAACAAAGTAAGATATAACGGGACTTCTGTAACAAACCGTCACATTCTGTGTATATTGCAATGGAGGCATACCTTGATGTTCGTCTGTTCCTATAAAGAAACAAAAAGGAAGATCAGTATCTTTTTAAAACTAGGTATTGTGGAAGGAGACCTGTAAGTATTGCACTTCTTACCCCTTATTTCCTACATTTAGTTGGACAGACGAGGGCCTTTCTCTCCGTGCATTCAGATGTGTACTCATTTGATCCTGATCATAGCTGGAATATAAATTGATCATTGTACTGTGTATAACTATGACACATAAAATGTGTGGGATACACAGTGAATGGAAAATCTCTTCACATTATCTGCAATTCATCTCTCATGCCTTAGATTGTGCATGCCTTCATTTCTAACCACACAGGCTTTATTATCAAAGCCACATGCTCCAGCTATAAACACTGGCTCTCAGCATTCGGATACATAGTTTATACATTTATTTTTGCTTCTAATGGGAAAAATGGAAGACAGCGTTGCAATTAAAAAACACATAAAAGCACGAGAGAGATGAAGTGGCCAGAGCTAAAGTAGTAACCATTCAAGCTCCCATCATTTTACAACCTGTATTTGAACAGTGACAGCTAGAAGCTATTTGGCTGGTACTTTATCTCCTTCCACTTTTTCTCTCTTCAAGAAATAATACATATGATGCTTAGTAACAGAGGTGACCATTTGCACAATTCAATAATGCAGCACAATCAATCAGCAATGGGTCTAATGCAGTAGTTCTCAAGCTCGGTCCTCAGGACCCCACACAGTTCACGTTTTCCAGGTCACCCAACAGGTGCACTCATTACTGACTGACACATTTTAAAAGATCCACATGTGGAGCTAATTATTTCACTTGATTCTGAAGAGACCTGCAAAACATGCACTGTGTGGGGTCCTAAAAGACCGACTTTGAGAACCTGTGGTCTAGTGCAAGCTGAGTTCTCTTCTTTGTCTTGGTTATTAACACAGGGCCTCTTAAAGTGGTATGCATAAAACCTTCAAGAGAGAGATAAAGTGGAAAAGTTGCCTATAGCAACCAACAAGCTTTTACTCGTACTTGGACTTATCCTCCTCTAAGACAAAGCATGCCGGGTGTGGAGTCTGAGGTTGGATATCTGGTGTTGTACCCATTTTTTATGAAGTCCTTGTTTTTTTAACTTAATAAAAATCTGCAACTTTTTTGGATGGTGACTGTCCTGTCATTTGGAAATCAAGAATAAAGATACCTTTACCTGAATATAGGGACCACAACTTAGGTGACTTTGTGTCTTAGGGGGTTATTCTAGTTCATTCTTTCTGACAAAATCCTTCTTAGATGGACAAAACCATGTGCACTGCAGGTGGGGCAGGTGTTACTTGTGCAGAGAGAATTAGATTTGGGTGGGGTTTTACTTCAAAGTGAGATCTATATTGCAGTGTAAAAATAAAGCAGTCAGTATTTTCCCTGCACAGAAACAAAATTACTCATCCAAATCTAATTCTCTCTGCACATGTTACATCTGCCCCCCCTGCAGTGCACATGGTTTTGTCCATCTAAGAAGGATTTTGTCAGAAAGAATGAACCAAAATAAGGCCCTTAGTGGGATTTGAAATTGTGATAAAGATACCTTTATGTGAACGTCTTCAAGTGAGACTAGGTGAGTCTCCCAAGGCTTTCCATACAGGAGCCTGAGTACATGGTCTCACCTAAGATAAGGATTCTTTTCTTTTATGTTTGGAGACTAGAAGCAACATCCCTTCCTCAAGAAAGGAGTGTGTGAACTAATCCTGGGAACAGCGTAGTGGATTCTCAATTTTTCTTGTATCGAGCTTCTACTTCATCTAGCATAATCTACAAAATGACAGAAGCTAATTGAAGCTAAAATGACAGAAGCTAATTGAAGCTAAAATGACAGAAGCTAATTGATTGTTATAAGAAACTTCACTTTGCGTTGGTCTGCACAGGTTAGCTGCTCAGGCTGTCCATCGGTCTCCCTGGAGCCACTGCTTTTCTCAGTGTATCCACATTCTGGCACCTGCACTGTTTTCCCACTTGTCCAGACAATGGCCACTGTCATGCCTACTGCAGTCAGCTGACTTGAGATTCTACAAACACAGCATTCACAGCAGTCTCCCAATCATCAGCTATTCTGATCACTGGGTTCAGTCAGCGCACTCTCAGTTTGCTGTATCTCCAAGTGTATCTTAGCTGCTGGATTCAGTCAATTAACCATATTATTACTTCCATATTATTGGTTCCAGCCAGTCACCTGCATACTGTACATTCTTCATGCACCCATGGTTCCTGCATGCTCATCATTACCCTGCTCATCTGTGGGAGACCTGCATATCAGTCACAGCTCATTTCAAACTTCCTTGCGGGAGCCCCTAGTGAAAACCACTGGCGTGTTAAACTCCGCCCTGTAACATTGGTACAAGCCAACTCTCAGATTCTAACCAGTCCTCTTATTCTCTTACTTCTGCACATGTACAAGAACTCACAGAAGTCTCACAGCTTTCTTAATCAATCTTCTACCACCAGTTAATTAGAGTTACCACCAGGAACACAAAGAACCCCAGTCCTGACACACCGTGGGGGAAATTTAATAGGATGAGAAATTCAGAAAGTGAGAGATTTAGTAAGAAATCACCAGTTTTTTAAAGCGCCGATCATTTACGCCGCTAAATCAGTTTGTTTTTGCAGTGTAAATGATTGCCGCTTTAAAAAACTGAAACTTTCTTATCAAATCTCTCACTAAATCTCTCATCCTATTAAATTCCCCCTTTGTCTCTTTTAATGATTTGATCCATCTCGCTCGTTTAATTTATCTACTGTATTGAAATTGTGTATTTCATCTTGGCCCAGTGTAGGAAAGAAGATTCCTATTGGATTTATAAAGCTGTAAATAATGTATGTGAAGGTGTGTGTGTTGGATTACAATTTAAATTAAAGCAAATTTCTCATGCATTAACACCATTATCAATGCTATTACTGTATGTCTTGTGTTACAAACAATAGGAAATAACACCATCAAAGAACCTGTAAATAATTGAAATATAGCTGCCAGCCTGCTCTGAGAGGCTCATTCATTAATACCAGTAAATAAGAAAAGTTATCACTTAAGAGATTTTATATCTTACTGTATTTTATATTGACAGAATATGAGTCTATAAGCTGACTGACATCACTCAGATTTACAAGGACCGCAGAACCAACCCATTGGCTGGAAGATTGTTTATTGCATATAGAACACAAGATCCTAATGCCAGCCATTTAGGGGTCATTTGGGCATTATTTCAGTCCTATAAATATTTTCTACTTTGTCATGATTGTCTACATTTACAGTACAGTACACCACATGCTCCATGTGGCAGGGTGACGACCAAGAAATAAATTGAAGACCTAAATTATTACTATCACGCTATCACCTGTCCCGATGTACTGTGGGGGGTAAAGTTCTTAAGGTGACTGCCAGATGGCTGTGCCAATGTAACTTACTGATGGAACCATTACTTTATGTACATTGTGCTGCAGCACCAGCTGGACAGCCTAAGTCTCCACACACTATAAGCATTGGATGCATTAGATCACCCTTGACAGTTGTACAACCTTCGTTACATGCACATGTGCAGTATGACTGGCGAGTCCCAGGGCTCCCATTTAAAGCATTACCAGGGGAGCTACAGTACATATGTATTAGCCTAGGGTACCTGGAACCTTTAATTCGGCCCTGGGTATGTATGGTTGTCAAAGATGTTTTGATAGAATCATAGATTTGGGCAGATTATGATTTTATAACTCTCCTTTCTTTTTTGATATATAATAGAAACTATATAATAGAAACAAGGTAAGTACTGAAGTTGGAGGTTAGGGTTAAGCACTAGGGGGAGGGTTAGGGTTAAGCTGCAGGGGAGGCATTAGGTTTAGTCTGAGGGATGGGTTGGTTGGAGTTAGGGAGAATATATACTGGGATGTGATGGGATTCTGTCATCCAGGATCCGGTTGTTGGTCTTCTGATTGTCTGGATCTAGACTGCTGGGATTTCATACCCAACCCATATTGATTTTATCATTATGTATTTGCTCGTTACAAATGTTACATATTGGGAGTTGCTGTCTGCACTTTTTACATTTTTGTCTTTGGGTTTCGCATGTAAAAGGAATAATCAGATTCCCTATTTTGAGCTCCCTATACCAAGTACTGTACAGTATGTGGGATATGTATTTTATTTTCCAGTTAATGATTATTTCCTATCATTTTTTGTCTCTAGAAGATAGTTGTTACTGCATTATGTTTAATATTGTCTTAAAGGTAATTATTTGGGATGACAAGTTATTCATTCTATGACGCATTGTTTGAGGTTATAATGTATACAGATATCTGCATGAATTAGCACATGACACAAGCATGATGTTTATATGAGATTCTACTGAAGAATGTGGTAAGCGTTATGTCATGTCAGAATACTTACACTCTCCTGCATTTCTGGCGGCAAATCAGTAACGAAGTGACTCCAATAAGAACAACAATAAGGAATAAACCAGCACTCACACCTTCTATTACTCCAACCAGAGGTTCTGCAAAGTCACACATAAATTACCAAAGGTAAATATGATAGATATTGGATAATAGCTTCTTCCCATAAAAATGCATATGACTATTTATTAAGATGGGTTGAAAATACTTTTGTTTATTGGCAGTCTTGGTATATTTCAGTTTTGCATTATCATCATATTTATATCTGTGTCTGTAGGAAAAGACAAAGCAGGACCACTCCCCAGGCCAGTGGGGACATCTTTTGCATTTGCTTAATAGCTCTAGGCATAGTGACCTCTTGTGAGTCAGCTTTGTGCCACAGCTAAGAGCGAAGAGCTGGGGCATAGGTGAGATGTGGGAGTACACAGACACAGAGATATTCACCTTCTCTGTTCTCTCCTACTTATAACGCCATGTCAAACTGACTCTGATAAGTCCCCCTCTATCAGGGAGCACACTCTGATGTGTCCTATTTGACCACTACCACTGGCTACTGCAATACATATGAGTGCATTGGAATATTATAAAGGGAGAGTAGACTGCCGCTGCTTAGTTGCTATTTATCGCAACAGCTAGTTATAGTGGACAGGTACAAAGAGTTACAAGGGGTGATTGCAGTAATTGTCCACTGTATTCGCCCCTGGGTGCAGTCCTGGGCAAGAGGGGGACTTCTATAGGATGGGCAGGCTAAATGTTTTTTTAGCACCTCTAGCTGCTGAATTATAAATAAGTATGTGTTATTAAAAATATTAATAAATAACTATACATGCTGACTTAGAGAGGACAACAACGCTTAGACTAAAATAGGGATAGGGAACCATCATGTCAGCCATCCAGCAATGCTGATTTGTTGAGAAAATCCTGCAGGAAGTTGTAATGTAGCCTGAAAGAGTCGGCTCGATTATATCTATTGACACCATAAACATTAGGTGTAACCTGATTAGCATAATAAGATAAAAAATATGGCAGACAAGGCTTTGAATATGAGTAATAATAGAAAACAATTCCGCTCATTCAAAGGTCAGCGCTGACATCATCTATTTTAAGCAATATATTCTCACCCGCTTCTGTTGTGATTGGCAAAGAAAAGAAAGTATCAGCAAACAGCGGCTCCGATGATTCTTTTAGATCTTCAAAAAACAGCTGTGTAAAAGCTCTTATACTGATCCTAAAAGAGGTAAAAAAAAAATATATATAAGTGTATGTGAGCAGGAACATCCAATATACTGTAACCAAAATAAAAAGAACTGGAATACAACGTGATGAAAAGGCACAGAGTGATAAACAACCAACCAATCAGCTCCTGTCTGACATTTTTCAAACACAGTCTGTGACATGGCCGTTAAGAGCTGATTGTCTGTTTATTTATCTCTCTCTATTTGATCGCTTTTTGAAGCTTAGTGCATCTGGCCCACAGTCTTCTTTAAAAATAAAAATGTGATCACAAACTACAATACCAAGCATTATAGATGCTAGACAATAACACTGACTTTATGAATCAGTGGTTTAGCGTGCATGTTTTTATAGCATTTGGACTGTAATTTTTAAATGATTGGTTCAAGTGAAAATGCATTCATGACTAGAAGGACTTTTTAGACTAAAACATTAACTACAATGTTATTACTCCTCAATTTAGGCCAAACATGACTGCAACAAAGTTGTAATGGAGACAAGCAACTCTCAGTGAACCATTTGAGTAATGAGCTGTGATGATGCTTATGATCTTGAACATTGAAGAAGACTAGTGTGAAGGCCAACATGGTCAAAATGTTTACTACATGTTTTCTCAGTGAATACAAAATACTTAGAATAACACATGTAAGTGCAGCAAGAACACATAAACAAATGTTTTTCATTTAATACATTGTTTAATATGAAGTAACTATAAGTGATATAAACTATTCTGTTTATTATTGTTGTTTTAAATTGCCCTTAGATAGCATACACATTCGGTCAGCTGATTCCTTGTAATTGCTAAAGTATATAACTAACCTGTAGGATGTCCTGGGTTTCAAGGGGCCATCACAATATTTCTGTTGATTTAGTTCACACTTCCCACCTAAATTTTCCATTTCAGCTCCTAGTTTAATTTTAAATGTGGGGATGCTGTAATCTGGAGCATCAGCGCATCTGCTTGCAAAGTAGTTAGTCTGATACATTGTTATGGAGCTGTTTTTTTTGTAATCAGTGTATGTTGGCAGGGGGTGAATTGGGTCTGGCTTCAGATTTTCGTTTCCTAAGATAAATAGAACAATTGTGAAATAAATAACTAAAAAACATTTAATTGCAGCAATCAGGCTATTTGTAAAGTCACTTTAACCATAAAGTAAACACTTTGAGTGCCAACATCTCTGTGAGCGATGTGCAAAATATCTGCTAAAAATGCCAGTGTGGCTCACATTTGTTATAAAAGGTCACTTAAAAAAATGCTGTGTAAAAAAAAAGTTATGATTTCCTATATATCGTAAACATTGCAGTTCTCTATGATGAATAACAATGTTTGCTTGGCAATTTTCACAACCATTTTGACATATTCCCCTTGGCACTCACAGTGTTAATGACAGTTTAGAACTCAATTCAACACTATTGCAAATATATATACTGTATATACATATACATATATATATATATCCACATGAAAAGCCTGTGTTTGTTCCTCTGACATGCTCAGCACTACCAGTGATTAAAAACCCTCCCAAGATGAGGCCGTTGCTGCTGCTGTCCTCCATGGGCCTGAGAAGCATATGATGAGCTCCACCAAGCAGAGCTCAGTACAAGCCTCTCAGCCTCTGGCCTGCTATGCAAAGTCTCATGGAACTTATTCAATTCCCAGTAATGCACTGCACACTTGTGCAGTCAGTGTGCCTTGGCTCCCGATGCTCAGCACCATTAATCATTGTCACATTGACAGATAGGTGAAGCTGCAGCACTACCCAACTCCCATGCAGAAAACATTTAGCTAAAAAATTTTTTTTTTATAAATACATGCCAACCACAGGGGGCCCCTAGTTAGAGGGGGGCCCAGGGGTACTGACCCCCTGCGCCCCCCCTTAATCCGGCCCTGAACCTAACACTAATGTTTCTTTAATAAGTGTGCTCTGGTCTTCATGCCCAGTTACCCTCTATACTCTGTATGGGACATTATGCTTTAAATCAGTGGTTCCCAAACTGTGTGCCGCGGCTCCCTGGGGTGCCTCGGGACACATGCAGGGGTGCCACGGGTTGGTGGTCCAGGACCAACTCAAATTATTAATGGTTAATTATTTATGAGCAAAACCAGTGCTGGTGGCTGCCAATCATAGAATGTGTACAAACAGAAGCAAATCCTGCCCTTTACCACATAACTGCCACTAAGAATCGCATATAAACCCAATCTACTTAATTTTTTTGGGACCTAGGGGTGCCGTGAAAAAAATTCTGATTCCCTAGGGTGCCGTGAATCAAAAAAGATTGGGAACCCCTGCTTTAAATGATATATTTTATGAAAACAGGAAAGACAATTAGCAATTAATATAGGCTTACCATCTGTTTCTGACACAATCACAGTGAAGTATTTGACAGCTCCATTAGTGTCACTGAACCAGCTGCAATTAAAACTAAAGTAGATTGACGACTTGCTAATTAAAGTGTCTTTTTTATTCACTCTGATATGAATAGGTGGTGGTGGAGGGGCTGGAAATAAAGCACAACATTTAATTTTATTTTAACAAAAGTGATTTCAAATATCAAACATATGATAGAGTTTAATTTTGATCTCCAAAGTTTGCAGAAAACATACAAAATTTATTACATACCAAACAATGGCTCTTATTCTGATCGGTGCGGCCAGATCCGAATATGCGGCCAGGACCGTGGTAAGAAGCTGGCTGAACGGACCGCACGTGTATTTTTCACGGAATACGCCTCCTCCATCTCAGGGAACCTCCCCCATCATTCGATGGTTGCAGACAATCGAATGCCGGACCGAGTGCTCCACCAGCTCCCGCAACCTCAGACCACACGGACATTTTTCCGTGCAAAAGCAGGTATCTGGGCGGGCAGCTGACATCCGGCGATGTCATATGTCCGCCCCCTACACGTGCGTCACGGCCGCATTACCATACGTACGCCCAGCGTTTGCATGGGAACGCCCATGAAACGCAGGGCGTATGCATATGGTAATGAGCCCAAATAGCCCTTCACGCCCCTCTCCACCCCCGTTCGGAGTGTTCACATTTCATGCGGGATTTGGCCGTACGCCCCGCTCGCACATGTGCAGAGACGCCTCTGCACATGCGCAGACACAAAACATCGGTGGACCGACCGCACGCGGATATTACCGCACCAACCAGAATAAGGGCCAATGTTAACATTTTTAAGTCCCAATTAAGAGAACACATTCATCAGGATCTGGATGATAGGTTGACAATGTAAAGGTCGACACCAAAAGGTTGAGATGTAGAAGGTCAACATACGCAAAAGGTCAACATGACAATGGTCAACAAACGAAAAATTCAACATGAGATTTTCAGGATTTTTATTTAATTTTTAAAACTTTTTCATACTTTACATCCACGAGTGGCCTGAAGCGAGGGTCCACGCTACAGGGGGTCCACATGTTCAGGTGTTGACATTGACACCAAAAAACCTGAAAAGTGCACATTAAACTTTTCCATGTGGACCTTTGCTTATGTCAACTTTTTGTTAAGGTCGACTTTGTCCATGTTTAACTTTTGTTGTCGACCTATTGACTGTCAACCTAGATGCTATATATCCTATGATCCAAACCATTTTCAACATTACTGTGTATTTCCATTTTCAATATTACTGTGTATTTCCATTTTCAACATTACTGTGTATTTCCATTTTCAATATTACTGTGTATTTCTTTTCACCATAATACTTAAATTTCAATATTGGGACCTCAGTGATCTCATAAAAGTTCTATTATATTTAAAGTTATGATAACACTAGTCATGCATTCATATGCATTCACACAGTTATATGAAACCTGTAGGCACATTAATGGCAATGAAGCTGACCTAAATTTACAGAGCATTCTGCCTCAAAAAAAACTCTGCAGTACTGTATGTAGTGAAACCCCATTTGGTGGTTCACCAATTCGAACAGATATTGAATACTTCACTGTGTATCTAACAGGATGTGGTGCAAGTATATTGTCATGTTAATACTGCCAGAAAGAGAACTGCTGATGTACAAAGATTGCAATAAAATATGTGACATCACAGTAAATGCATTCAGAAATTCCCTTGCTAATGGCATTGACTGTACCTGGCTATATGCAGTTTCCCTTTAGTATAGAATCTGAGTATTATGTGTGTGGCAGTAAGACATAACAGTATTAAGCATTTACAATTCCACTATACTTCTTCACCAGTACTTACAATCAATCATGGTTATGGTACTGTCTTCTACCACCTGGCTTATCATATCTGCAGAATGAACTTTTATAGATACAACATATCTCTTGTGTGGTTCAAGCTGCACGATTGTGAGCATCGGTGTGTGTTTTTCAAGCCTTCTGGAGAACTCCACAGTGCCATTCTTTTTATACTCAATGCTATACCCATCAAAGTCAGAATCTGGGGGGGTCCATGAACAGGTAATGGCTGTAGAGTTTTGTGGTCGACAGTGAAGCTGTTTGATCTTGTCAGGTTCTACAAACAAAAATTGAATAGGAAATAGTTAATTAATTTCTCCAGGCACAATGTGGCAGATGTATTAAGCCTGGTGAAGAGATAAAGTGGAAGGTGATAATGCATCAACCAATCAACTCCTAACTATCAATTTCAAACATAGCTGATGGCTGGTGAGTTATCACCTTCCACTTTATCTCCACTTTATCTCTTCCCCATGCTTAATACATCTACTCCAATGCACCTTAAGAGCAGAGCCGAATTTCCCATTAGGCACGTGAGGCACCGGCCTAGGGGCGGCACATGTTTGGGGGCGGCACTTGGATGTCTGTGATAGTACTGTCAGCCCAAAATGTACCAATAACTGCAAAATATCCACTGTACTGTACTATATTCCATCTTAAATAGAGTGTAAATGGATAGGACATGCAGATACTGCCCCTATAAACTGTCCTACTTAGTAAACATTATTGTTGTGCCTAGGGGCGCCCTCCTCCCTAAATCCGCCCCTGCTTAAGAGTTCATACTATGAACAAAGCCAGTAAACAACCACTGCCCACCATAATCTGTCCTTTATACAATCCAAGTCTCTGAGTATTCTCAATATTCAAAGTTTTGCACAGAAGCACCCAAGTGCAATGATAGAAAGTAGGGTGATTTTGCCTATTACATTGTGATAGACTTGAACTGTGCATAATATATGTCCTCCACATAACATTTTCAATGAGTTTATATTACAGACATAAATTAATTTAAAGAACTGCCTTACTTGTTCTCACAGTGCCCATAGCAGGTACACTTAGGGTCTTCTTCACATTACCACTGACACTTCTCACACTGAACTTATAGAGACGACCAGGTCGAAGGCCAGTAATAATTCGTCCACCAGACTTGCCAATGTTGTAAGGGTTAAAAACCACCAGTGGGTCTGTGGGTGTCCACTGAATTTCAAAGTCATCATAGTCTGTCCAGTCTGGAGGGCTCTGCCATGTTACAGACACAGAGGTATTCTTTACATCAGTAAATGACAATAAAGTTGGTGGTTGTGGAGCTTTCAAAAGAAAGATATATATTTTAATTATTTAATTTCCTATTAAGAACATAAACAATATCTATAAAGTCTAAATAATGCTCACATTTAATTACAACATATAATAATATTGTTTTATTAAGAGGAAGTGATCTAGTATAAGCACGGTTAATCATTCACTTCAAGCCAGCAGTTCTACAATTTAATAATTATAATAGAGTCTCATTAAAATGTCCCTTCTAGGTATTAAATATAATTGATATACTTTGACCTAACAAGGATCATTCAATGTGTAATACTTCATCTTTCATTCAGTAGCTGGCAAACAGGTCATACAAAATACCCAGTACAAGTAAAAATTCTGTTTATGAAACAGGTGTCGGATGACGGCCAGGCATTCGGGATCCCGACGGTCAGTATACCAACATCGAAATCCTGACTGTTCAAATGCCCAACGGTCAGGATCCCAACTGATGGGGCTATTCTCCCTCGTGGGGGTCCATGACCCCACATAGAGGGACAATAGAGTATGCAGTAAGCCACCGAAAAATGGAAATCCAAAATAGTATAATATTGTAGGTATAGACAGACACATTTATTTAACAATACAATAAATTTTGAAAAAAACAAGGGGTAATTTCAAATAAAAAGACCACTGTATTGTGTCTCAATCTATTACAAATGGAGGTTTACCAGATTGCGATGATAAAAACGCCTGTAGAAAGATCTTTCTACAGGCGTTTTTATCATCGCAATCTGGTAAACCTCCATTTTTAATAGATTGAGACACAATACAGTGGTCTTTTTATTTGAAATTACCCCTTGTTTTTTCAAAATGTATTGTATTGTTAAATAAATGTGTCTATACCTACAATATTATACTATTTTGGATTTCCATTTTTCTATGTCTCCATCATGTTTACAATAATGGAGAGCCTCTGATGAGGTGAAAGGTGAAGGCACGTAAGAGAAGGAAAGTAACATTTCATCTATATATCCACTTTTGGGTTCACTTAAATAGAAAAGGGACCTTACACCTCACGGTTACTGTTTCAGGCGGCGCGTGTCAGCGCACAAAGTCACTAACTATTGTAATCACATACGCTATTTTCAGTTACTAAGGGAGTAACTTCAGTGACCGGTGCTGCAGATACTCAGTTCAGCGCCATAGAGTAGAGACTCAAACCATTACTACAAAAAGTAAATCACCGAGCCTGCAGCGTGGCCAGTGCAGCAAGTCTGTAAGGGGCTCCATTGTAATTGCCCCCCTGTCGGAGTACCGGCGGTCGGGATTCCAATGTCGGTATACTGACCATCGGAATCCCAACTATCAGGCCATCATTCCAAACCCTTTGAAACTTCATAATAAACGTATAAACACCACATAAAGTTATGTTGTAATGCAGTCTTTGTCATTCCATATTAAAGCAACTTTATAAATCGTTCTGAGAGGATCATTCTATCAGCAATTCTTCTTGGCCATTAAAGTGGGTGCACAAAACAGTGTTTTACTTATGTCAAATAGTTGTATTCTTATCTAGACTAGCATTATGCTACTAATTTACTACAGCTATTATGCCAAGCACTTTCTATTATGTCATGCACTTTAACTATGTTTTACATGAATTTAGTTAAGCAATTATTTAAGTAGTTGAACATATTAATTTTTATTTTAGTAGTTGAACATATTCATTTATAATAATGCTTTGCCTATATATACATGTTAAATAAACATGAAAATGAAACATAATACATGCTTTAAATATACAAAATAACCCTTACAATAATTGTCATTACAGTAATATAGAACTTTTATTCACAATGTTACAGAATCAGATGTTAAGATAACTCCATCTGTGATATATTTGAAATTGAGTCATTAAAAAAATGTAGTGCTTGCACTTGTAAACTAAGACTTTTTGCCTAATGCGAAATGTTAGCCTTAGTCTTTGTTAGGAAGCAACTAGCACATTTGTATGTGGCGTGTTGTAGCCAACCATTTTTATGTTATCTAAGCACTCAATGCTTGCATGCTAAATCCTTTACTATTCAGTGGACTATTTATTATCAGATAAGGGCATGTTGCACACATTACCTCATGTTTTATGTATTAGGCCTTTCATTATTAGGGGGTATAAAAGGGCCTCATAAAATTTAGGAAACTAAAATAATTTGACTGAGAGAACAAATGGCATCTTCAGATGACATTTGTTCCAGGAGCCCTGCTTCTTCCTATGGGAAGGTGATCCGGCATTGCTTAGCGGTAGCTGAGCAAATTCCTCGGCTGCCTCCTGTCTGACCAGCACCTGTAAGCATGCGTGAGCTTAGGTCACATACAGTAAGCGCAGAATCTGGCAATGAGGGTGGTAAATAATTCTGCCACTAAAGTAGCAGTATTACCGATCTTGGGGGCAGCTGCTTTTTGAAGTATCTGTGCCCACACAGAAGCAATGCTGAATTCCTCAGATGATAGGTATACCCTGCTGTAATTTTTGGCAAATTGGATGCTTAATCATTGGGGGCCGGTCACCAATGATGCATAGGCCCCTTAAAGTGGTGCTTAAGTCTGACACTATAATGAAAATCATGTTTCAGATGCTTAATGGTCAGACTGCACTTCCACCAATGAGAACTGTGGATGTGTACCTTTGTGTGCACAAGGTCGGCTGTATTTGCACAAAGTGAAATATGCTATTATTGAGCATATCTTGTGTCAGCATATAAGCATTTGAATAATGGTACAAATGGATATGTAATAATATGAGTGAAAGCCTGTATGTGAAAAGTATTGTCTGTAGGTTTGCAATATCAGTCGTTCAATGTCTACCTGAATCTGCTTTGTGCACTAAGGACATTTCTAGTAGGGTGTTCATAGATTAATGATGGTGGCTGCTAAGTACAACTTCTATATTCCAAGTACCTGTTCTTGCTTCTGCAGTAGCTCTATTAGTCAGGTCACCACTGTGCGTTACTATCACCAACTTGTACAACCTTCCGGGAACCAGTTTCTGGAAATGGCTTTCACTAAGATCCTTTCCCTGTAACCTTTCTTTCTGTGTACCATTAGGGTTATATAGTATTAGTTCATACATATCTACGTCTCCCAGGGCTGTGATCCATCTAAACAGCAGACTATCAGATGCATATGTGTCTGCTGCGTGCAGGGATCTCACCGGGGCAGGAACTGTTAAGAGACAAAAAAAAAACAATTAAAATCATTAAAACATACACTAGTAAAACAGGGATCATTTTCCTGTATCTCTCCCACACATATTTTTTTTTTCTTTTCAGAGAAAGGGGGATATGTATCAAGCGATGAAGTGGGGAGCAATAACTTACAAACCAAACAATTTCTAAATGTAATTTTTCTAGCACAGCCTTGAAAATGACAATTAGAAGCTGATTGGTTGGTGCATTATCCCTATTCCATTTAATCTATCACCAAGGCTTGACAGGCTTCACCCTACTATAAGATGAAGAGACTATAATAAGGGCATGTGAAGAGGAGGATTAAGCATGTGGCACAGTACTCTCCTAGAGACTCCTCTATTACACTGTTAATATTACTAGCATTCTGTACATGCCATTTTATAATTAAGAGTTGTGGTAAAGACACATTTTAATATTGATATGACAGTAAAGGCTGTTATGACTATTAATCTTACCTGTCCTCCCATAGATGGAAGCCTCATTTGTCAGCGATCCACTGTGAGTAACAATGACCATTTTGTAGAGGCGGCCGGGCAGCAGCCCTTGGAATGAGCAGTGTCGGAGAACTTGGTTACCAGACTTCCTGTCATGCAGAGTGTTGTCTGGGTTGTAGAGGAAGATGTCATAGTTATCCAGCTCTCCTTCTGAGCTAATCCATGTGAATGACAGGGTGTCTGTGCTGTTCCCTGTGATTTTTAGACTTGTCACTGCAGCTGGGACTGGAGTTAAGCACATCAGAAATTAAATAAAGCATGTTTAAATGAATAGTAACACTCAGACAGAAACAGAATACACCATTTTAGCTTGACACTAATAATTATTTTATTACAGGTTTTGCTATAAATAATACTTGGATTCGGCATGAAAAGCCGGCGGTCGGGATCCCGGCGTTCAAAATCCTGACGCCGGAATCCCGAACGCCGAAATCCCGACAAGGGGGGGACGTGGATCGCCCCCCCTTGCAGGCTCGCTGCGCTCGCCACGCAGCGGGCCTGGTGCCTCGCTACGCTCGGCACGCTAATTTATTCTCCCTCCGAGGGTGTCGTGGACACCCACGGGGGGAGAAAGTGTCGGGATTTTGGCGGTCGGGATTTCGGCGGTCGGGATTCCGGCGTCGGGATTCTGAACGCCGGGATCCCGACTGCTGGGATTTAAACTGCATCCCGTTTAGTTCTATGATTGTCTGCCAGAATTGTACGGATGTCCAAACTTTCGGTTATACAGTATATATATGTGCATTTTAAATCAAAATTTCTGTAATTATTTTGATTGTGTCCTCTAATCCCTATTATTTACTCTTAGGGAACCCTACTGCTTTGACCAACATATTGTTACTGGGTACACACAGAGTTATTAATAACATGAATCATCAGGATGTGGTTATCCTGTAGAGATACTATCATGTTGCCTAATTGCTATCTGGTACCTGGATGCTTCCAGGATGGCTACATCTCCATATGGGGTACCACAAGTCACAGTACGAGGCTCAGTACTTGGAACTAGCTCTTTCTGTATGTACTGTAGTACCCATTCTGGGCCTGATTTTGTGCAGGGAGTATAGCACAATTACCAAGTTACTGTCCACATTGAAAATCCCATGTTGCAATACAGATGGGCACATTTAAAATTCTTCTACATATCGAAAACAATTAAACATATTTGAGTTTCTGTATCACTTCTATATGGCTATAGATCTTTCACCACCTCGCTATTGTTATAGAAATACTTTCTGGCATTTCATTTTGGATGTCCCTCATTTGTGGTGACAGGAGTTTTTTTTTAACTGAACCCACGCTGCGAAATCCCAACCCTCATTAACAAGACAACAAGATTTTTTGGACCTTCAAGTGCTCCCTGGAGGAAACTGACCTCATTAAGAAAGCTTATGGAATTTTTGAACCACCGTTTTAACTTTCCTACTATAGGACATTCTATCTGATGGCCATTGCTCTACGCTGTTGCTGTATACAGTTAGTGTTTTTAGTAAAATAGCAAGAATAATAAGTGTCAAATACCTGTTCGTGCTTCTGTTTCTTCTGCTGTGCTGAAAAGGCCATCACTGACTGTGAACACTCGGATCCTGTACTTTGTTCCTGGGATTAGATCTTCAAACTTGTGCGATTTTGTGGTGGCTGATACAGATTTATTGATTATCGTAACTCCTTGGTCATTAAGGAGAAGAAGGTCATATCTGTCTGCAATTCCTGGTGCACTTTGCCAGCTCACCACCAACAAGTGGCTGTTGTACATATTATCTGCCAACAACTTATGAACTCGAGCAGGCACTGCAATATAAAGTTAAATAAGATATGCCATATTTATCTATGTTAAACATACCGTATATTGTATTTTACTGCTCTAAGCAATCAAGATTGTCCAGAATATTGACTTACTTGTTCGTCCAAAGGATGTCAGGTTTTTGTGTAAACCGCCACTATTTGTCTGCACCGCAATGCTGTACTGTTCTCCTGGGTCCAGTTTGTTAAAGGTATGTTCATAGATGTGCTTGGATATAGTCTGAGACTCTATCTGGTTGTTCTGACGGAAGATTGTAACAGTGTATGAATCTACATCACCTCCCCCAGGCGTCCAGGTCACCTTTAGACTGTTTGTCATTCCATTTGGTGAAATGTGAATATTCTTAACAGCACTTGGAACTGATACAAAAGAACAATCACGCATGCATAAAAGTGTAAGATTTTCCATATCAGAAATAATTAGGATCACACCATTAGTTAAAATATACATTTTTGTAATAAAGAGTGATGACATAAGAACTCACCGACCATAAGAAATTGCATAAATGTGTATGCAGATATACAGTAATTTACAGGAGTTTGCACCTTTATTATGGTTCTGATTCTGAAGTGGCCATGTGTCAGTCTGTGTTTGAAAAATGGCAGCTAAGAGCTGGTTGTCTGGTACTTTATCTAAACCCAATGCTTAGTAAAATATACTCCACAGTGTCTTGTGTAGTGCAATCTGTTATTGCTTTATGCTCTGATGAAAAGGCTGCATGTCATGAATCTTTTTTGTATTTTGCTCTGTTATAGTATGTGTGGGTCTGACTTGTAGAAGTATATATATATATATATATATATATATATATATATATATATATATATATATATGTGTGTGTGTGTGTAGCTATGCAATTTTATTATGAGATCGGAAAGTTTTTATGTACAGTATAATCGTAATAAGCTTTCACAAAGGAAAGCAAGTTATATTAGTACTTTAATGAATTCATTCAAGATTGTACTTTGTCTATTTGATGATACAATTCTTACCAAGTGAATCATTCTTTTAAGATTTGGTAGCCTGTATGCTAGAGTCATACCTGTTAATCCCTCCACAAATGTCGATCTCTGCGCATCACCACTGAATGTCAATACAACTATTTTGTAAAGGCGACCAGGTATGAGAGAGGTGAAGCGGTATTCAGCAGCTGTGTTACTTAGTGTAATCAGGGGAAGGACCCTCATGTCATTGAAAAGTAATTGAATCTCATAGCGATCAACATCCCCATCAGCTCTAGACCATGTCACATGGAGTTCCTCACTGCCCCTGCTCGCAAGTGTTAGCTTCTTCACAGCCTCTGGGACTGATAAGAGATAGACATGATGAGAACCAATAATATTGAGGTACTGTACAATATCAATAAATGACAGGTATGTTTGCACTTACATGTTCTCCCACTAGCCAGAGCGCTGCTCTCATATTTTCCACTTTTTGTGCTAACGGTTATACTGTACAGTCGGCCAGGGACCAGGTTTGTGAACACACACTCATTTTCTGATTTGCTGACTATTTCAGTTTTAAGGAAGCCATTGTTGTTCTTAATAGTGACTTTATACTGATCAAAGTCTCCAACAGCCCGCAGCCAGGACACTTTTAGGTAGTCACTTCTGGCTTCATTGGTCACTGTTAGCCCTTGAACTGGAGAGGGAACTGGGGGAAAAAAAGGTTATGGTATTTTTCTGTATAAATGGACTACAAATAAAATATATAACAGAAAACCATAAAGTAGGTTGAAATCAGTACCATGATCTTAACACAAGCAATGGATAACAAAACTATTTCAACTTGTAAAACAGTCAATGTGTTTGGTAAACAACCACCATATAATAGACCCAGGGCCGGTGCAAGGCACCGGAGCGCCCCAGGCGAGTAGGGCGCCCCGGTGCCGGGGGAGGGGGGTACCTGTCCTGCGGCGGTGGCAGAGAGGGGTCCCTGCAGTCAACGAGCGCTATCCGCCGGGCTATGCGGAAGCGCTTCTGTTGTGAAAACACTGGCCACACGGCGCATGCTGATTGGCTGAATCTCAGCCAATCAGCGTGCGGACAGTGTTTTCACAAAAGAAGCGCTTCCGCATAGCCCGGCGGATAGCGCTTGTTATTTCTTATTGACTGCAGGGACCCCTCGCTGCCTCCGCCGCCAGCTTTAAATACACAGCGCCGCAGGACAGGTACCCCAGTGGCACGGGGGGCAAAATGCCGCCCTCCGGTGGCCGGCGCCCTAGGCAAGTGCCTAGATTTGCCTAGTGGTGGAGCCGTCCCTGAATAGACCAGTTACTAACGATTGTAAAACCCAACAATAAATTAAATAGATAACATTTACATAGCGACAATGTTACATTGCAATTCTTTCATTTGAACTTCATTATATATATATATATATATATAGTAACAAATAAAAAAAATAGTAGTAAATAGATCTAGCTCAATAATCGTTTTCAGCTTTATGATAACTACTGTATGCAATGTCTGAAATGTAGCAATTAGTAATTAATATGCAATTTATGTTTATAATAATTGCAGTACATCACTTCACTATTTGTATAGCAACTTATTCCAAGTTACTGCTATTCAATATGTATTTTTTGTACCTGTCCACTCTTGGCTGAAAGAATAGTTCTCAAACTTTCCACTCCGCGTTGTTACAGTCACGTTGTATAATCGTCCAGGAGTCAGAGAGCCGAAGGAGCTCTCAGTAATAGATTTTGACAGTGTGAGAGGTGGAAGACTGTCCCTTAGATGAGTTAATGTGACCACATATGTATCAACTTCACCAACAGCCGGTAGCCAGGATATGCTAAGATGATCACTCCGACCAAAGTTATTGACTGTGACGCCAGATACACTAGAAGGAACTATAATATAAAGAGGAGAACTGGGATAAGAACAATGGTCGCATTGTTGTACTAGTACAGTATGAAACCATAGCTACCAGTGATTAACAAATTGGCAACTGTCTTTGAAATAAATTAGCTCTATATCATAAATCAGGTTTAGTGTACTTACCTTTGTGTATATTAATACCCAAACTTGCTTTATCACTGTGTAAAGAGCTGGTGGCATTATATAAATAAATGTTATTAAAATAAATATGGGAATACTACTAAACACTATGAGGTCTGCTCCCATTGTGATGTTAGATGTCTGGCAGCACTTTCTAACTTGATTTGGGACTCAGACCCTCAGTTGTATTCAGGGGCGGATTGGGGACTAAAAGTGGCCCTGGGAATAAATATATATATTTATTTATACGTCATCATTCTTGTTTTCAAATATATGTTTTTTTATGTATTTGCTACTGTAATATTACATTGCATTTGTAATCTGAAATGTAGAGTATGGATAATATTTTGTTTTGACTGGACCAAAATTTCCCTAAAATAAACATGACATTTGGTAAAAATGCCCATACTCAGGGCCGGATCAAGGGCGAAGGGGGGAGTTTCAGGTGGTCAGTACCCCTGGACCCCTCTCGATCTAGGGCCCTCCTGTGGTCGGCATGTATTTTCATATTTTTTTTAGCTTAAGGTTTTGTGCATGGGAGTGGGGTAGTGCTGCAGCTTCACCTATTTGCCCATGTGACAATGATTAATGGTGCTGAGCATCGGGAGCCAAGGCACACTGACCGCACAAGTGTGCAGTGCATTACTGGGAATTGACTAAGTCCCATGAGACTTTGCATAGGAGGCCAGAGGCTGAGAGGCATGCACTGAGCTGTGATTGGTGGAGCTCATCACATACTTCTCACGGAGTACAGCAGCAGTGGCCTTGTCATGGGAGTGTTTGTTTTTTTAATCAGAGGCAGCACTGAGCCTGTGAGGTGTAATATTCTCCCGTGCAGTTTGCAGCCAGTAATGACAAGTGGGAGGGGCCCCCTGTCTAAAGTGACGCGCCCCCCCCCGAAGGCTTAATTCAGAACTGCCCATACTGTATTTAGTATTTCACATGTAATATGCACACAACTTGCCCGCCTACTGCAGGCCACATGACAAACACGCTACACATTTGATCGTGACTAAGAATGCACGTTATCACTTCTCTTTTTACCATTTGCATTTACATAAACAATCCATTGTTCAAAAGTATTTAGCTATGTTCCTTAAGTACAGGACATAATCATTGAAAGGAAGGAAACTACTTGATTAAGTTCACATAACTATGGACCTTGCAAAGTTGCTGATCTTGTCTAATTAAACAGTCATTCTTGCTGTAAGTCTGATATCCTGTGCATGGCCTATTCACTTAACATGGAAAAAAAGGTTGGTGGGGAATACTTGGGTGCTTCACTTAAGGCAGCTGCCTCACTATACTGTGGGTAGGACCCCTAACCCACAGGGATAGGTTCAAGAGCAAAGAGGTAGTATAGTGTAGTGGCGCTTTGCCTATATCAACGGAGAATGATCAGTATGGAATACTTAGCTTAGAAGTTTCCTTTGGAGATCTGGTGGCTTTTATCGTCGGTAAAAAAGCCACCAGATCTCCAAAGGAAACTTCGAAGCTACGTATTCCTTACTAATCATTCTCCATTGATATAGGCAAAGCGCCACTACACTATACTACCTCTATTCACTTAACAAGTCTGCCTTCTCTGTGCAAAAGATCCCCAACTCCTGTGAAACTAGTCAATGGGATTTAGGGACAAAGTTATCGATGATAAACAGGCTGAGCACTGGAAGCCTGCGTCCTGTGCTGTAGCGGCGCTATTAACCCCCCAAGAAGGCTGCCAAGACATCTTACATACAACTTTACATGTATGTTGGTATGTGCTGGCTGGCTTTCCCTGCAATCTTTGGTTGGTGCTGCACCCCAGGGACAGCAGCCACCAGTGGTCCCATGTTATGCAATGTTGGGTACTGTAAGTGTTTTTTTCAAGAGCATAATCACTGTGATAACATGCAAAAGGCATTTGTTCAATTTAGCATCAGACATAAAATGGAAATTGTTCTATGCAGCTTATCTGCATTACAGACAATATTAAAGATACCATTTCTGTGGTGTAATCTTTTATAACTGGTTTTATAGAAATATTCATAGTACAGGTTGAGTATCCCGTATCCAAAATGCTCGGGACCAGGAGAATTTTGGATAACGGATTATTCCGTATTTCAGAATATTTTAATATTTCAATGATGTATTTTGAAGTATCTTGCATTTATGTTGTATAAACACATCAAACACATGAAATGCACACAAATATATTTTATTTGTTCAAAAAACAAGGTTTCAAGAACATGAAAAAAGTTTGTGTACTATCTCAGATATTGAATTTGAAGGCCAAGCAATCATTGTCTTGCACATATATAGTGCCAGTTACATATCATGTCCTCAGTAGTGCTGTTACAAATGTCCCCAGTGAGTTTTTAACAAAAATTTTTTTTTTCACTTTCTGGAATGTATGGTTTTCGGAATAATTCGGATACGGGATATTCGGATACGGGATACTCAACCTGTATCTTATAATTCAGCTCTGCGTATTAAGTTGGAACTTTATAAATGTTGTAAAATTTATTATATAAAAGTGAGACTGAAAAAGCTGAAAAGAAATGTGGTGACAACAGTCATTGTCAGGGGTCCCAAACTTCTCCAATTTCTATACACCTAGAGGCCACTTAGTTAGTCCTTTATATTATCTGACAGCAGTGTGCTTGTTATATAATGGCATGCAGAATAATCATTCTCTTACCTGTCCTGCCTTCTGCTAGAGTCTGTCTAGATGAGATGCCTCCACTGATAGTAGTCACCACCACAGAGTACAGGCCTCCTGGTTTCAAGGAGTGGAACTGATATTTACTGATGTCACTGGATACACTCTCATTCTTTATAACAATATTCTCATGTATGAGCAGGACTTGGAAAGTGTCCACATCACCCCGGCCTCTTGTCCAGTCAGTGTACAGGCTGGTAGTTGTCCCCAGATTGGTTACATTCAGCTTAATAACCTGAGATGGAACTGCACACAAGGTTAGATATGTAAACATATATTATATATAATATCATTATTTTTCAATTTATTTTCAGAAGAACAAACTCAGAAGGGGACAGGTTTATAGAGCCTGGTAAATTGATAAAGTGACTGGTGATAACGCAGCTTCCAGCCAGCTCATAACTGCCATGTTACAGGCTAGGTTTCGAAAATGAAAATTTTGAGCTAATTGGCTGCTGCTTTATCACCTTCCACTTTTTCACTTCACCAGGCTTAATACATCTGCCCCAAGGAATGTAACTACATACTGTACTTCCATCATACTGCACACTGTTAAGTCACACATCAGGAGCACATGTTATAACAGCCAAGTTTGGTATTCTTCTATTTCTCTGTTATATATGAAGTACATCCTCTGGGTACAAACTGACCCATAGTTGCTGTATGTCATCAGCTTTTGATCTATTGTTAAGGCCAATACACACTGGGAGACTTTGAACTGAAGCAACTTACAGAAGGAGCGGATCTCTTCATTGCAGGGGATAGCGATGGCGACGCCAGCCGCCATTCCCCGCCATTCCCCGCCACCCGCCATCTGTATTTGCGAAAGGGGTCCCCTTCCGACGGCTTCCCTTGGGTCCCCGCTGGCTTGTCGGCGGTCACCCGGTGTGTATGAACCTTTACTCTCAGTTAAAGTTTTCCATATAACCCATACCCTCTAACATGACCCATTCCACTACATACAAAATGCTCTGCTCTGTATGGCAACTATTCATTAAGGGGGAAAATCAGGAGCAGAGCATTTTGTACCTAATGGAATGGGCTGTGTTGCTGATTCTGAGAAAATTCAGGCTGCACCAGAGTTGGGCAGATTTAAAATGTGTATAGAGATGAATGCAGTGTACACACAGGGTGACGGGAGCAGTGTGCAGAGCGATCTAGTTAAGCACAGATCACTCAGACTAGATTTATACTGCATGCAGTATACATCTGGTCAGGCGACAGCAACGCACGGGACCGCACATCATCATGAGCCATACACACGGTGCAATCCATGCTTTAATTCTAAGCAATCTAGACAGATCTCTTAGAAATGGCGCTGTAATCACCCTGTGTGTATGGCCCATTAGATTTGGGAAAGATGTGCCTAATTTCAAATCTTAATTGCAGTGTAAGATAAAGCTGCCCAGTATTTGTGTATCTTATACACTTATTTATTTATTCCTTTATTTATTTATTTACCTATTAGTTATGCTATTCTTTAATTAGAAATGATGGCCCACTGCATTTCACATTTTCCAGCAATGCCATACATGAATTATCTTATATATTACCTGTTCTTCCTTCAACAGAAGTCCAGCTGCTGAGATCCCCACTGATGCTTGTAACCTTGGCCGTATACTTTCTTCCAGGCACCAGCTCACTAAAAGTGTACTCTTTGGCTTCCTTAGCGAGAACTTTGTTAATGAGAGTAAGATCCCTGTCTGCAAGTGACACCACATAGCTGTCCCACTCTGCAAGTGGCGTTATCCATGCGACACTGAACGATGATTCGTTTGCATGCTTAACGCGGAGCTGAAGGACAGCCTGAGGAGCTGTGCGAAAAGAAGGAACAAAGACGTAACCCATGTTTCCTGAAATGTCATTTTGTTTTTGTTTTTTTCATTTCAAGACAAACCAGGAATGAATAAGTGTACACACAGTAGGGACAGAAACATTCCTCCCAAATGTCTTGCTTTCAGTGGCACAGACTTGTGTTTGTACACTTCCAGTATTGGGAAGTATGTAGATAGTTGGTGGGTAAGCCTATACTGATGGCAATACTCATGACGTTGAGGCATGAGTATAATAAACATTTATAGCTTATTATTCAGTACTTTTACATAATATGTATTAGCTGACCTGTTCTGCCCTTGCAGTAAGCTTCACTTATTAGACCACCACTGTCCACGACAACGGCAACTCCGTACTGTCTTCCCGATATAAGTCCTAGGTCTTGTATAATGAACTCTCTATAGTGACTTTCTAATGTTCTGTTCAGCAATACGATAGATTGGTTGTAGAGAACAACATGGTATTTTTCCCAGTCACCAGCAGGTGGCAGCCAGCTCACTCGGAGAGATCGTAGGCCATTGTTGCTCATCTTCAGATCTGCCACTCTCCCTGGGACTAGAGAAGAAAGCGAGGAAAATATAGATTTATAAATTATACTGTAGCTGTAGGTTCAACCTATTATTATTCTAGTCGCATGCAGGACCTTATTATGGTTGCCATCTGTGGTGTCTCAGATCTGCGAGAGACCTGTGCGGGAAGCGGGCGGCCAGCTGACATCTGCTAATGACAGCTGCCCCCCCCTCCCCCTCCACCTGAGTCACCGGGCCATTAAAATGGGAACACCCAGCATTTACATGGGAACGCCCAAGAGACGATGGGCGTTCCCATGGGCTGTGCCCTCGCCGCCACCCCACGCCCCCACCCACACTGCTAGGTGCGAGCGGGATGGCAAACATGCAATCCACCATGCCCGCTCGCACCAAGCATGTGTATGCGCAGATGCTAAAAATCGGTCCCCATGCGATATCAGAATAACCCCCACAATAACAACTTATAGTTCTCAACCACAGGTTCAGAGCTATACATTTATAATTATATGTAATGCCTATAGTTCCTTGCATCAATATCGCATTAGGTGTGTTCTTCTGATACAGCCTACTGACATATCATGCGGAGTTGTAAAAAAAAAACGATTAATACATAATTTTGTTTTAATATCATTGGACAATAATAACTTAAACCATTGAGTGCCAAGTGAAATTGTCAGAATAAGGTGTGAAAATTGCCAAGCAAACATTTTTTTTATTCATAATAATGTCCTGTAATGTTTACCTTACAGGTGTATAGTAATATCATTTTTTTTATTACACAACATTTTTTTTTTAAATTTATATAACAAATGTGAGCGACACTGGCACTTTTAGTGTATATTTTGCACATCTCTCACAGAGATGTTGGCATTCAAGGGGTTAAGCAAGTGAAATTATTAATAACATTCAGCTAGGTTCATATACTATCACATATGCCCTGTGATAAATATTAGTATACAATGGTGAATACATTGTGGATCTGTATCTTTCTTGTTTGTTAGCCAAAATGGCATAAGTGATAAAATACATACCAGTCCTGCCAGTTGCCATTTTGTCAGTGCTTAGGTCTCCAGCAATGGATGTTACAGTTACATGATACAGACGTCCTGGTGTTAGATCATTAAAGGTGACATCTGTGGAGGCAGAATTTACAGTTCTGCCATATTTTATTATTCCTTTTTCAGACAGAGTAATATTGTAAGTATCCAGCTTCCCTCTAGGTGGTTTCCAGCGAACTTTTAATATAGCAGAACTCCCCTCATTCACCACAGATAAATCAGACACTTCACCCGGAGCTTAAGGTAAGGGAAAGACAAAAGTTGTATCAATGTGGCCAAACCAGTCAAATATTATTTAATGTTCAAATATTTTCTCTCTACAGCTTTCTAATGTGGTTATTTAAATTAACATTGCAATTAACAGAAAAGTAGAACATTACATGACATGTAGGAGAATTGGCTAGGAAGAAAAAAACTAAAAGAACATACATAAATAATATTGCCTTACTTATTTCTGGTTGCATGTTAATTTATCGAAATACAAACATCAATGTAACACTGTGTCATGAATGATCTCTGTATATTTGTATTTATTCCTATAGGTAATACTTTATGTACTGTAATGCTCGCATTTATTTACATCACAGTAGTAGCCACAATGGTGGTTAAAACGAATGTCATGTTATACCATTGGATAATAACAGAAGTAATCCACATGTGTCACAAAATAGAGCAGGTGTATTGTATATTCATGCTTCAAGAAAAATGCTCTAAAAAACGATGTAAACATGGCAACTTATTTTAGGTGACCATTCCATTTATTGCTTATTTATTACCTGTTCTTATTAATTTAGAGTTCCGGTTTTGCAAGCCGGCAGCCTCAGTGATGACTGTGATATTATAGACATGTCCTAGAAATAGTCCATTAAAAGTGTATGTAGTGATTTCTTTATCCAGGTTGACTTCCTTAACTGTCCTTTCTTGATCCAATAACAATAGTTTGTAATGGTCTATATTTCCAGGACCTGGCATCCATGATACACGAATGCTGTCTGATTTACTAATAGCATCAATGCTTTTCACAGGCATTGGAACTAAAATAAGAGAAGAGAGAAATTGCTTAGACAATCGCAGTGACCTGAAGGAACAGCTATGCATGCTATTATACAGGAGATAAATTTAAGAATAGGGACAGATGCAGGATTTCTGGAGGGGTAACAGTTTCATTGTCACCAGACCATGAAGGATGCATAATTAGCTTGTTACAAGATATACAGTAGGGCCAGATGCACTAAGCATCAAAAGTGATAAATTGGAGAGTGCTAAAAAAACAACCAATCAGCTCCTGCTGGCATGGCAAGTAGGAGCTAACTGGCTGGCTGTTTTATCACTTTTGAAGCTTAGTGCATCTAGCCCATAGTCTGCCCCAAACAAAGTGCAGTTTATGTAATTCAGTTCTTCAGACATATGGAGGCCTAATAGAAAAATGGAAAGTATACAGCGCTGGGTTTGACTGAAAAAAAAAAAACTAATACAGTTTATCAATAAAACACATTTATTATACATAAATAAAAAACATTTGAAATTGACTATAATAGAGAATTCTCTTTTTCACCAAATTGAGGGGGGTGTATGGGGTAATCTGGGGAAGCAATGCTCCAGTGGGTGAGCAAAAGAAACATTTCAAGTGCACCGGTATTAGTTGAATAGTTACCAAGTGTGTAGTTGGGCAATCTCTCTCCTGTATGTTTTTGTAGGAGGAGGATGGACCGAGTCCCGGAGAATTATCCAGCAAATTATGGATCCAGATTGACTCAGGAAGACCGCAGAATATTCCGCTTTATCTCCAGTTTATCTCTTCTCCAAGGTTAATAAATCTGCCCCTAAGTGCCTGGTGCTTTATCACTGGCCAATCAGCTCCGGACTATTAAGTTACAGGCTGGGTTGAAAAAGGAACAGCTAGGAGCTGATTGGCCGGTGATAAAGTACCAGGCACTTTATCACTTCTCCTCCCTTATCACTGCTTCATACATCTACCACTGAGATCCATATACACACAGCAGACCTCTACCAATGGGCATGTGCTGCAGATCCATTCTGCCCTTTATACTGTATGTAATGTCTGCTGTCTACTCTGGGGTAAAAGGATGCTTCCAGGTAACTGGAAACCCCCTTTGTGTTTTGCCTATGGAGAGGTTGTAACTAGGTCATAATGGGGTGTTCTTGCATAGACAGTGGGGCGGATGTATGAAGCAGTGATAAGAAGATATATATATTATTTTGTTCACAGATAATATTGGAATAACATGGCAGGTTGGCATCTTACCTGTGGAACCTGTAATGGAGATTATATCAGTGCTTTTGCTCCCAGAAATGGCTCTTATGGTAACAACATATTTTGTGCCAGGATGTAAGTTAGTAAACATAGCTTCCTTTTTTGGGTTATTCCCAAATATATTAACCTCTTGAACACTTTGATTTTTGTTATTAAGTAATTTCAATTCATATCGATCTACCCATCCTGAAGATGGAGTCCAGGACACCTGGAAACTTGTAGGAGCAGCAGTGTCTCTTCTCACTTCAATCTGTGAAGGTGGAAGAGGATCTGGAACAGAGAAACAAGACATACAACTAAATGAGTTCTGCTCTTATAGTATTTACCATTCTAGGCTTTCTCCTTAGTTCTAATATATGATTTTATAAAGTGTTTCTCGTCCATAACCTCTCCTTCTTTGTCTTTATTATTATTTATGTCACCTCCATCTTTGGAGAGTGACAAGGTTGGGATCTCTGTCTTTCGATGGAGATTTACTGGCTTCGCTGTAGGTGCTGCTGCAGCCAGCTTGCATTATCCCATGGGTCATGTAGCCGGCCGATGGAGTTGCAAGTGATCTCATTCTACATGCTAGGATGCAGCACTGGATCATAATTGCATGCAGGAGTTGTATACTTATGCTACAAACCTCTTGCTCCATTGGTTTTCAACCTTTGATGACAAAATATCTAAATATGGCATTTAACCATCATGGTTTGTACCAATTGAGGATTAATGTCCTGTCCTAAAATTCTGCCCTGTTTTTATGCACAGACACATTATGAGAATGAAGCCTTTCAAGTTACTTCTAAGTAGTAACATTGCTGAAGGACTGAATGACCAACATTCTTTAGGCAGTGGCAAATGCAGGATTTTTAGAGGGGGGTTCCAAATGTAATTATACACTAGATACTGTATGGAATACAGAATTAATATTCAACATTACAGATGGGCTGTTTCGAACATTTAAGATAAGTGGTCAAGAAAAGGTTAAACATATCATAATAAATACATAAACTATGTAAATAATTAATAGAACCAGTACTGCACTTTCTAAAACTCACAATCTCCCACTTCATAGCAAGGTTCCTGTCTCTTCCTTCTGGCAGCTACTCTGTGGTCCATTGCAATGTTTGAAGTCTCAAACCCACACATACAGTAAACGTGGTAGTAGAAGCTGGTACACTAGGCATTTGTACCAGCTCTGCTCTGTCTCTTAAACTGCATGATGTGGTGGCAGCTCGATTGATCATATTATATTCCAGTGATATTTTTGTCATATTTTAAGGCAAGATGATGGAGGTTTCCAGGCAACCAGAAACCTCCCTTGAGTTTGGCTATGCAAGGTATTGTATAAGGTATAAGTGACTTCTTGTACATATTGGCTAACTGACAAAATGGCTGCCTCTACTTTGCTTAGGTAACAGGTGCAGGTGATATGCAATCTTAAGTTACGTATGAAGTCAGATCTCCTAGAAGTTTCCTTGCAGAGAGTTTAAACAATATACTGAAAATTATTCTCAGCTGAACACATGGTTCAAGATAAATATTCTCTGCTTCCTAAAACACAAATTCCAAAGTCTTAGTACTCGGAACATTCTGTCTCTGGAGTTGTACAGTTGCACACAGTGAGACATAAAATGGTTTGCGTGCCTAGAAGGTATAGTTTAAAAATTCAGACTTTATCTAATCTATCTGGCCCAGAAAACAAACACTTCGTCCCTTTAACATCCGTTAGAACAAAGAGACAATGAAGCTGGGAAGTGCCTGGGCTGAAAGGGTCCTGTCTGGAAACAAACACTTAAGCCATTTACATTGTTCCAAGAATTTTTGTGCTGGCAACCAGCCATTGATGCAATACCGAACAAGTAATGTACCACCATGCATACAAGTTACATAGAGACTTTTATTCTATTTCAGTGGAGATAAACCATTATTAAGTCACCTGGAAATCTCTGTTGCATATAAAGGTTCATAGTACATCGTTATCTGTCTAGTGACACATATGACAGTCCACATGCTAACAACACATAACTCTCTATACTGGTACGTATTGCAGATCTGTTTTCTATCCCCTGGTATGGTGCTTTTACTGTTATGCACCTGCTTGTGTATAGACCTAGCCATGCAATACATGAACCATTTATCATTAGTTTTTCTGCATTATTCTGTGCATCAAAATGCAAGCAGTTACAGAATTGGCAAAAGTTGGTAGTGTGGGCAAATTTGTTCTTAAAATGGACAAAACCATGTTGCACTCCAGGTGGGGAAGATTTAACATGTGCAGAGAGAGTTAGATTTGGGTGAGGTGTGTTCAAACTAAAATCTAATTGCAGTGTACAAATAAAGCTGCCAGTATTTACCCTGGGGCAGCCGAGAGGAATGCTAGGCCCCGGTAAAATTTTAGGGGAGTGGCCTAAGTGTGGAAGGTGTGGCCACCTCCTGTGCAAGGCCATGCCCCCAAAATTTTTAGAGGGGGGGGGGGGGGGGAGAAAACTCTAAAAACTCTGAACTCAGTAGCAGCACACACCTACAGCATGTGCTGTGCTTACACTGACACATTGTCAGTGAGACGCTCATGCTGAGCCTGCTGTTAGCACAGCACATGCTGTAGAAGTGTGTGCTGCTGTTGCTGCCCGGGAGGGGCAAGGAAGGGGTCGGACCAGAGCCCCTGCTGAGCCCCTTCAGCAAGCCCGGGCCCGGGTAATTAGGACCCCGCTCCCCCCCCCCCCCTCTCGGCTTCCCTGCCTGCACAGAAACAATATACCTCACCCATATCTAACTCTCTCTACTCATGTTACATCTGCCCCACCTGCAGTGCACATGGTTTTGCCCATTTTAAGTCCTGTGATCAGGTCTGAGAGTTAAGCCCGATGTTCCTAGAAGTGCACCCATATGCAATAATACATTTTTTGAGGTTTAAATCTACATGAATGCATACTTCCCAGCTTTCCAATGGGCCATGGCGGGACCCTTGCGCACTGAAATTTGGGGTCGTGACCTGGTGGCAAGGGGGCTTGGCCTACAAATTGTGACGCTTCCACAAGGCCATGTCCCCATTTTGTCGCTGTGGGGGCATGGCCAGCGTCTCTGTGAGCTGCTGGACATGCCCCCAGCCCCTCTGGCCATGGGAATAGATGCTGTGTGCATGTGCACAGGGTCTATTCACAGATGACAGAGGGGACTCCCAACTCCATCCCCTGCCGCGGGTACAATGCCAGTCCTGGGTGGGGCATAGGAACTTCCCCAAAAAATGGGACGTTCTTATGAAAATCGGAACAGTTAGGAGGTATGTGAATAGACTAAAGGTAAAACATCTGCTTAAAGGTAAGTCAATAAAACTAGAAACTGAGAATGAGCTGCTTGTTGATAAACCTGCTTAAACATTCATGTATATACTAAACAATTAACATTGAATATACTATATTAAGGGGGTATTTATTAAAGCAGAAAGTGAAAGAGAAATTAGGTGAAGAGAGATGAAGTATTAACCAATCAGTTTTCAAATACAACCTGTCATATGACAGTTAGAAAGTGATTGGTTAGTATTTTTACTATTTTATCTCTCTCCATTTCATCTCTCTCCAAGCTTTAATAAATCTCCTCCCAATTATTACAGTTAAAAACCAAAACTGGTTGGAACCACCTTGGACAGAAGATGTTACATACAGTATGGGCCTTATTCTGGTTTGTTCAGATGGCGCCGAATGTGTACGGACGTCCGATGGTTGGTGATTACACATATGCAGAGGCGTATCTGCGCATGTGTGAACGCCGCGCACGTCCAAATACGATGTGAATTCTGTACAATCCGAACGGGGGGTGGAGAGGGGCGTGAAGGGCTGTTTGGGCTCATTACCATATGCATACGCCCCGCGTAATGGTAATGCGGCCGTGATGCACGTGTGGGGGGCGGACATATGACATAGCCGGATGCCAGCTGCCTGCCCATATCCCTGCTTTTGCACTGAGAAATGCCTGAGTGGTCTGGAGCAATCGGTGCTGCCTGACCATTCGGTCCAGCATTCGATGGTCAGCGAGCATTGAATGATGGGGGAGGTTCCCACACATGGAGGAGGTGTTCACATGAAAAATCCACTCGCGGTCCGTTCGGTCTGCGTCTTACCGCATTCGGACGGTGTGAGCAATCCGTACGGAAGGCGGCACTAAGAACACTTGGTTCCAGTCCGCAAATACGCATCCGTCCGAACCAACCAGAATAAGGCCCCATATGTATAAGTGCATTATGACATTTCATATAACCAGAACATATACTTTATAATTATTAAATCTGTCCAAGCTAATTCTATACCGGAGCGTTTGACAAAGCAGTAAAACTATTCTATTTTGAAACTTTAGTAGTGTTACATTTCTTACAGAAGCCTTTCGTAAGATGTGAGAAATATAAAACATAAATGCATTACTGTGCCAGGGCTACAATAACTAAATAAGTGAAAATAATGTAAGTACTGTAGCATGTTTTGTTATGCACAGCAGACTTTCTGCCCGTTAAATCTAAACTGTTGATAACTACGGATATTGTTTTTGCAACATAGCAAAGGGTGTGTATATAAGTTCACAGTTGTTGTTTAGCTAGCAAAGTGCAGTACAGTATATTCAGATTTTTTAAACTTTATTTGCAGTCTTAAATGTATAATGATTCTCCTTAAAGTACAATTTCAAAAATGTACATATCTTTTCTTAGCTGTTCTACAAATTATTTCTCCTTTTCAAAATCTTTCTCATTTTAAAACAAATAAGGGTTCCACACAGCCAGTCTGCTTACATTGCAGTGTAAAATAATGCAGCCAGTATTTACCCTGCACAGAAACAAAATAACCCACACAAATTACTCTCTCTCTGCACATGTTACATCTGCCCCACCTGCAGCGCACATGGTTTTGCACATATTGAGAACAAATTTGTACTGCCATCACATCTGAATAAGGGCCACAGACTCACAGATTCTCAGAGCATGTCATGTGATGGCAGGGAATATCACAGTGAAAGCATTTCTATCTGCTCACCAAATATGTACATTGCCATGTGATTGTGGCTGACATAAGACTTCAGAACACTATATAAACTTGTAAAACATTAATGGCAGCCTGCAGCAAAATACTGCAACTGATTTAAGGATGTATAGTAGGTTCATAGTCATCTGGATGACATTGTAATGGTAAGGGCATGAGTCAATAAAGAGACGCAGCCTTTTATACATTTTGCACATACTTGCCAACTCTCCCAGAAGGCCCAGGAGAGTTCAGAATTTGGGGAGATGGATGATGTGATTTGCACTGAAATCTCCTAACTAAAATGTTTATTTTTACATTTGGTATCCTACCTTTGAATAGACATCATAATAATGCTTTAACAATAAGTTAAAGATCAAACAAAAAAATGAAGCACATTGCATGGAGTAATTGGGCACAAGCCAGTGAAGAGGATAATAGATCTAATGCTACAGTATCACTGATACACTGCCTGCAATGTTCTACCATATCCTTAGGAATTTGCCTAGAGTGCCGGCCACTGGATGGCCCCCCCACCACTTGGAGCCATGTAAGCAGCACCCCTCCCCGGACCCTGCAGCCGCTTCAAGCTCCCCCTCTACTCGAGGCGCTACCAGCGCTGAATGTACAGGTGAAGCTGAGAGGTTGTATGAGATGTGCAAAATGGAGAAATTGTATCAACATTATCATATGAATTGTAAACCTGGGTTGGCATTGCATAAATAGATTTATTTCCTGTACCACAGGAAGATATGATTTTTTTTTTAACTTAAGTAGGGGGCTGGTGCTCCAGTGCATTGCTTTGCCTAGGTCCCACAATGCCGTTAAGATGGCCTTGTGTATCACAGTTACATTTTACAAGTAATTCACTTGCTAGGTAATTAAAATAATTACACTGGGTATAGTAAATGATTTTGCCTACTTGAAATCTAAACTCTTTATGAAATATCCGGCTTAAAGTAAACACAGAAACAGGCTGTTGCACAATTTTACTGATGTGATGGTAAATGTTAACATTTGTACCCATGGAAACAAAGCGCAATGATTTTTTTCATGTATGCAGATGTTGCCAAGGGCTGGGTGTCAGTCTATAACAAGTAATCTTTCAAATGGAACAACAATGAGTTTCTGCATCTTAAGCAGATGATTTACACCAGAAATTTTATTCCAAATATCAGGAGTTATTGCAGTTACTTGGAGTAACTAGCATCATTTTTTAAATACAATTACATCATTTTTTAGTAGAATGCAGAGTCTGTAACACTGCGGCAATTCCTGTAGCATCTTTAAGATATTTCAGTCACTAACATACTCAGACTAAGCACTTAAAAATGTTGATCAAAATCCAACTCTGTAAGTGATCATTTTAATAAAAGATTAATTCAATATACATTTTACTAATGTGTTTTACTTGTGTCCATTTTGTCATTATAACTTTTACAATTTGTGAGTTTAAAGTTTTGGACTCTAGAGTATACTCGCTGGTTAAAATCAGGGGTTAAAGATGGGGGTGGGGGGGGTGGGGGTGGAATTGAGTTCCACCACCTGTAATGGTGAGGTGGAATTAGTTTAAACTCTGCCTTGGCTCTGGACAAAAATTCTTGCAGAAGAGCAGTATAGTTTGCAGGGGGTGCCAAATGACCCTACCACTGGAACTGACTCTGCTTATTGGGGGTAGGATAGGAAGGGAAATTATGGAGCACAGAGAAATAAGTTCCACCACCTCTGTAGGACCACTTTAAGCCCTGGTAAAGAGAATGCTGGAGGTTTACAAAGACAATTTTACTACCCCCCCCCCCCCCCCCTTTTTATTATTACTTATAGCAAGTGAAAACTGCATCACTGATAAGATCTTTGTCTTTTTGGAGATTAGATCTGAATCTGGTTTACTAGACAGAGTGCCTGATTTTGGTTCGCTTTCAAAGGCAAAATCTCTCTAATGGACAAAACCATGGGCATTGCAGGGTGGCAGATGTAACATTTGCAGAGAGAGTTAGATTGTGGTGTTATTTTGTTTCTGTGCAGGGTAAATATTGACTGCTTTATTTTTACACTGCAATATAGATATCAGTGTGAAGTACAAACTCTGCACATGTTACATCTGCCCCACCTGGAGTGCATATGGTTTGGTTCATTAGAAAAATAATTAGCTTTTGGGAGTGAACAGAATCAGGCCTAGATACTGCTGCCAGTGTTACGAGTAATATGTAATGCCGGCATTGTGGCGGTCGGAATTCCGACCGTCGGGATGCAAACTGCCGGGATTCCGACCGCCTGGATTTTGACCGCATCCCATTTCCTGCACCCCTTCTAAACTTAAGCTTGGTACACACTGGGTGGTATATCATCAACGATATGGACATTATCAATATCATTGACGATATTGCATATATATCATTCAGTGTGTACAATCAATATCATTATCGATGCACGTGCCCATGGGTCATTAATGCCCCCCCCCCCAACCCTATTACCTGCTCATGCAGCTTAATCTGACAATATCGTCAGCGACTGCATGTACAGAGCATGGGATCGGTGATGTCACTGGTATTGTGAACGATATCAGCCAGTGTGTACAGTCAATGGGGGAGATTCTCTAACCTTTAAGGCAGCGGCCAGCCGTCTTTAACGGCGCCGTTGTCTCTTCTCCATATGCTCTGTCACACGCCTGTGGAAGTGCGCTCCCTGCGCTTCCAGTAATCTACACACTGCATTTATTAGCCTCCTCGGGCTAGCGGTGATGTACTGTATAAATGTTAGCTGATTTAAATAAAAGCAGCATCCAGAATGCTTAATAATAACTTAGGAGCAGCATACCTCCCACCACTGCCACAGCCCAGGAGCTAGGAGCGTGAAATGCACCCACATACAAGATGTTACCACGGGACAGGCAGCACCTGGATGCAGCAGCCAGTGCGCATGTCCTCCCATCTCAGGGCGGGCGCATGTGCGGTAGAGAAAAAGCAATAAAAAATTATCGCAGCAGAATGTCATTACCGCAAAATTAATGCGGAAATCAAAAGAACAGAGAATATGAAGAAAAGAAGAGGATTAACCGCCACGAAATTACTGCGGAAAAAAAACACGTTAATTTGATCACATTGCCGCGATTGTTACAGCATCTCACCCAATATCTTTTTCCTGCGGCACCATCGATATAGGTAACTATGGGGCAGATGTATTAAGCTTTAACAAGAGATAAATCCAAGGGTGATAAGGAGAGATAAACGTCCAGCCAATCACCTGCTAACTGCCATGTTACAGCCTGTGTTTGAAAAAAGTCAGTAAGGAGCTGATTGGCTGGACGTTTATCTCTCCTTATCACCCTTGCATTTATCTCTTGTTAAGGCTTAATACATCTGCCCCTATATTAGCTGCCGTAGGGTTCCTCTAGTGCACAGGTCTATAACCTGTGGCCCTCCAGATGTTATGGAACTACATATCCCAGCATGCCCCGAGGGTTTTTGCCATGCTCTTATAGGAAAAAATGTGGCAATGCATGTTGGAACATGTAGTTTCACAACATCTGGAGGGCCACAGGTTGAAGACCCATGCTCTAGTGTGTACCCAGCATTAGCGTATTTATAAATCATGTGAGTCATTTTACCTGAGAAAGGTACAATAAAACTGCACGGAAAAAAAAATATTGTCTACAGTCCAAACATTTAGGGGAAAATTTACTAAGATGTGTATTCTATTTCACATGTGATGTTGCTATGGGCAACCAATCAGAATTTACTTCTTATTTATTTAGCACCCTCTAGAACAGGGCTGGGCAACACCGGCCCTCCAGATGTTAATGAACTACACATCCCAGCATGTCTTGCATCAGTTTCAGCATGGCCACATAGCAAAACTAATGCAAAGCATCCTGGGATGTGTAGTTCATTAACATCTGGAGGGCCAGTGTTGCTCAGCCCTGCTCTAGAAGATAGTAGACAGGATCTCATTGATTGCCCATAGCAACATCACATGTGAAGTAGAATACACATCTTAGTAAATGTACCCCATAGTTTCATTGGTTTCAAATGAGATAGATAGATGTTTGATGCATTTAAAATGATTTTATCTACCTGTACACATAAATACATAGGATAATATCCTGAACACCTGCTGCATAGTAGTCCATAAGAAATATGCATGATAGACACAATATACAATAATAGTTTGATAGCAAGCATTTGTGAACATGGTTTAAATTGCCTTTGTAGTAATTTTATATCTGTAAGCGCTATTCAATGAATTCATTATTGTACAAGTCTATAGACTACTAATGATTCCTTAATTAAAAGATGGAGATTCGCAGACACATTAGTTCACTTTTATCCCATAATGTTCAAGTTCTTGAAGAAAACATAAGTTTCATATGATAAATATAGCTAAGTATACATTTACACACAAATGGTAACTCTGTAATGCGGAATAACAGCAAACCCACCCACAGCTTATACTTTAACCAACTGTATTTCAAGTGTAAGATCACATTTTATCAAATAAAGCCTGTAATTGGCTGGTATCATCTATATATATATATATATATATATATATATATATATAGTTCTGATTGTGTGTCTCTGAAACACTGCCATCTGTTGTCAGCGAGTAAAACTACATCTCTTTCTCTATCACACATGCACAAACACAGAAGCAATCACAAGGTAGCAGACTAGCTTTGCATTTACTGTATATCTCTCTCAATTTTATCACTCTCCCTGTTTTGATAAACACTGTACCCACCCCCATAGAGTTTATGTGGTAAATTTACTAAGGCTTCTAAAAAATGTAATGAAGTGATGTTGCCCACAGCAACCAATCCGATTCTGTGTATCATTTCTCTATTGCATCCTAGAAAATCATAGACATAATTTTATTGGTTGTTGTGGGCAACATCACCTCTTTTCATTTTCAAGCTTTAGCAAATATACACCTATGTGTCTGTTTTACCTTTTCCATATCAAACAACTTTGAGATAACTTGTCAATTAAAAACGCTTTATTTGCTATTGTGAGCTGAAGAATGGAAGCAGAGTCACTGTTGGACCATTTGAGTTTATATTTGGTACTGGGCAGTTCAATGTCTTTATCTATATTCTGTATAACCTTTGATCACGTCTCCTACGACTGTGCACAGGATGACACTAATATGAGGTGGGTCCTGTTAAATAATATACCTGTGTTGCTAACTTTCAAGGTCGCTGCAAAGACTTCAGATGAGTTATATTTCCAGACAACTACATCTAGCACTCTGTTCCAAACTCATAAAAATACTATGGGGTAAACTGATGGGAGTTCTATTCAAGATGAGATGTTGCTCTTAGCAACCAATCAGATTCTATCTTCTAGAAGGTGCTAAATAAACAAGTAGAATCTGGGCAACATCCTATCTTCAAAAGAACTCCCATCTTAGTATATTTACCTCTATAAGATGCACATTTCATTTTATATGTAAAATATCTTGCTCGGGACCAGGAGAATTTTGGATAACGGATTATTCCGTATTTCGGAATATTTTAATATTTCAATGATGTATTTTAAAGTATCGTGCATTTATGCTGTATAAACACACCAACCACATGAAATACACACAAATAGATTTTATTTGTTCAAAAAACAAGGTTTCAAAACATGAAACAAAGTTTGTGTCTTATCTCAGGTACTGAATTTGACTGCTAAGCAATCATTTTCCTGCACATATTTAGTGCCAGTTACGTATCATGTCCCCGGTAGTGCCAATTTCGTATCATGTCCCCAGTAGTGCCAGTTACGTATCATGTCCCCAGTAATGCCAGTTACGTATCATGTCCCCAGTAGTGCCGGTTACGTATCATGTCCCCAGTAGGACTGTTACAGATGTCCCCAGTAAGTTTTTAGCAAACCTTCTGGAATGTATGGTTTTCGGAATAATTCAGATAACAGATATTCGGATAAGGGATACTCAACCTGAATATGTTATTATTATTCTGTCTGAGTGCCCTATGGTCTTGTTTCAAAGTTTTTTTTTAATTTTAATACAAAAACTTGAATGTAATTATATATTTTATGTTTGCCCCCATCCCTTTTTATTTCTTGTCGGTGAGGTCTCCAGAACTGAACACAAGTCAGGGCTAAACAATCTTAAATCCTATCTGTGATACATCCATGAAACCCTATTTTGTACATGTTGAAATCACAATTGCAGACACAACCAGTCATGCACCTGCCATGCACCTGTCACACTTCATACCTGTTTGCAATGTGAGATTCTTTGTCTCTCCATCCTGACGAGCAACAATGCTTATATCATACAGTGTCCCTGCCTCGAGGCCAGTCTGTGTGCAATCATATGAATCATTTGTCTTCTGTTTGGGATTACACATGGTCTCCCAAAAATTGCTTGCTCTGTATGTCAGGCTGAAGTTACAGGCATTGACGGGGCTACTCCACTTAACATAGACAGATTGAGAGGAGACATTAGTCTCTGTTATATTGATGGTGCATTTCACTGGCTCCACATCCTGAAAGAAATTACACAGATAACATTGGGACTCAATGGAACAACTGCAAAACACACGTGGTGGCATATGAAGCCTAAATTAAACATGAAACTTAATACAAAACGACACAGAGAAAGATGTTCACTTGGGAATGTATAGTATGAACATCCTTCCAATAGGAATAAGATGATACCTTGACATTTGATGTGTACTCACCTGAATGAGGCTTAGCACAATCCACAATGACAGTCCAAACACATATCTCAGCATTGCGAGAAACCTGATATAAAATAATCCTTTTGGTATAATAATTTACATTGCAACCCCCAAAAAACAGTCATCCAGGTATCCAAATACTGGCAGAAAGTTTCAAGCAATTCCAGAAAAGACAAAATCTAGTTGTATTCCCAAGTCATTGACCGTAGAACTATTCCCTCAGCCTGAAGATCTTCCAGTGGATGGAAATAAGTTAACAAGTATATCCTTGTAATTTTTTTCTGAAAGGTGGTGCGGTGAGACATAGGGGTACCAAGAAGATTTGATTAGAGGTAAGATTCAAGAAAAGCTTGTGAAAGGCAACGTCTTGCAAATTCCACATCGCCATTCTGACCCAGTCTAAACCTGTTCCGTCCTTTCCATCCACTTCCTCAATCAAGAGTCAATTTCCTCAACTAATTTTAAAGCAACAATTATGAGTTAAAACTCTTGCAGTTTCCAACACCTCCCCTCGTTGTGAGGTTACAGAATGATCCAGACTGTCGTTTTGGCAGCACCTCTAAGGTACTAACCCAGCCACCCTGCTCTGGCTGCTGACCCTTCATTAACCTTCCCTCCTGGTGTCTGCAAACATGAAGATAAGTCACTTGTACAACTGCTCTCTGCTCTACCTGTCCTTCGGGTACTGCTGTCCCATGCCAGTACTTTCACTTGCTGATCATTTTTGCTTGAAATCTTGTTTCTTTCTCCCTCTAACTTTCCTTTTCCCCACCCCTGCCTTCCTTCCTCCTATCTCCTAGTTTCTCTCGCTGCCTTGTTTCCCGAAGCTATTTTTGGACCTTTTTGTTTTCTTTTAATAAAATGTTTGGCAATTACAATTTCACACAAGCAGCCTCACCCTAAAGGTTTTATTATTCTTTTACCACATTATTCAGAATTTTTGGACTTTAAAAGTGAGCTTAGCAATATGTCTTTTCAAAGCTGTCATGCTAGGCTCATGATTTGGATTCAGCATTTGGACAAGTGCATATACATGTGTAACTGCTTCTCTATGCAATTTGCTGTATAAACTCTCAGTTGAACTAGTGCAGGCCTGGCCAACCTGTGACTCTCCAGCTGTTGTCAAACTACAAATCCCATCATGCTTTACCACAGTTTTGCTGTGTGGCAAGGCATGCTGGGATATGTAGTTTCACAACATTTGAAGAGCCACGGGTTGGCCTGTCCTGTACTAGTGCACTGGCAGACATTCTTAGCCAGATTGTACACCAAATAGTCAAGTAAATGTTATAAATGAATAAAAGGAAATATTTAACAGTAATAATAATATATTGTTACCACAATATTTATTAGATATAACATACCTTCCTACACTTTCAGTATGAGAGTACTGCCATGCAGGGCCGCCGACAGGCGGCCTCTGGAGGGGCCCGGGCAGCTGCCCACAGTGGCACGGCACCCCCCGCACAATGCCACCCGGCACCGGCGGCAGGCACGCACAATACACAGTGCAGCCTGCAGAGTGCCGAGCCTAGGATACAGAGGGGCTTGGCGCTCTGCAGGCTGCACTGTGCAGCGAGTGCTCCATCTGAGTCCCGATGCCTGGTTGGCGGGGTTGCCGGCACGCGAGGGGGGGGGGGGGTTGCCGGCATGCGTGGGGCGGCCCTGCTGCCATGCACCTGCAAAACTCCACCGTGGTCACACAACTAAACACCCTCTGCGGAAGTTGCTACACTGTTGTACATATGAAAATGTAAATTGGACCACCTGCAGTGTACATGGCAACGTACTAGAATCATATACAAACAGTATTATTTTTTATTTTTATGGAAATATATGTGTGTGTGTGTGTGTATATATATATATATATATATATATATATCTCCACTCAATCCGGCACTGCCCACCAGTATATAGTAGATAACTTGCCCGGGTGCTCGTTCAGTGTGCAGGGAAAAGCCTGACCACATACAATGAATCCAATGAGACACGTCACTCCAGGTCTAGTAAACTCAAAACATCGTTTATCTGGTGTCTATATATATATATATAATATTTAGAAATTAAGGCAAAAAGAACTGTAGAATAAAACTTATTGAATGGACAATTTTGCCAAGGACAGGTTCAGGAACACAGGGGTAGAAGATATATGAGGCAATAAAGTGATAAAGTGCCCTGTCCAAGTAATAAAGGGGAAGATGTATTAAACCTTAACAAGAGATAAATGCAAGGGTAATAAAGAGAGATAAACATCCAGCCAATCAGCTGCTAACTGCCATGTTACAAGCTGTGTTTGAAAAAAGTCAGTAAATAGCTGATTGGCTGGACGTTTATCTCTCTTTATCACCCTTGCATTTATCTCTTGTTAAGGCTTAACACATTGGCCCCAGTGTGAGAAGTGATAAGGGCCCTTACTTAGATCTGATCGCAGTACAAATTTGTTCTCAAAATGAGCAAAACCATGTGCACTGCAGGTGGGGCAGATGTAACATGTGCAGAGAGAGTTCAATTTGGGTGGGGTGTGTTGAAACTGAAATCTAAATTGCAGTGTAAAAATAATGCAGCCAGTATTTACCCTGCACAGAAACTAAATAACTCCCCCAAATCTAACTCTCTCTATACATGGTTTTGCCTATTTTGAGAAAAAAATTGTACTGCGATCAGATCTCAATAAGGGCCAAATGCCCTGTCCAATCAGCTCCTACCTGTCCCTTTTTATACCCAGCCTGTAACTTAACAGTCAGGAGCTGATTGGCTGGTGATAAAGTACCAGGCACTTTATCACTTCTCTTCCCTTATCACTGCATCATACATCTACCCCCAAAGTTCCTGGCAATGTCGTATTTAAAGAGAGTATCAGGAGTTCTAGTTAGTTCCTGCTGAAAAATAGAAAATAAAATAGAAAAATAGCACTGTATACAATATTGAACTAACCTCACAAAACAGGCTGTCAACAACATAGGAGATTATGCCACAGAGGAGAAATACACCACTGGATCTCACCAAACGGTACTTGTTTCCTAGCACGGCACCCATTGCATCGTATACCATTACACTAAATAAGGTATACGATGGTATGCGATGCGACACGATATTGTACAATAAAATATCGCATCGCATCGTATGCCATACAATGGCATACAATGCGATCGTATACGATTTTTGATTGTACAAGCACCCTGATTGGTCCTTACAATGTTAAATGGCCCCCCATACTCAACACCACCCCCAGGATCAACGCCAACCCAGCGAGGGGCAGCGGTATGCGTCATCCGACCTTTTCATACCCCCACTATCCAGTTGATTTTCGAAGCGTGGTGAATACGAGCCCGAAGTGTGGCGAGCGAAGCGTGTCCCGCGAGGGGACACGCAATACACGTAAAGTAATCCGTGTCCGCTCGCCACACTTCGGGTGCGGTGGCTTGCTGCGCTCGCCACACCATCTAAAATCAACTCCATACCGACATGGATAGTGGGGGTAGGAAAAGGTCGGAGGACGTGTACCGCCGCCCCTCGCGGGCTCACTGCGCTCACCACACCAGGTTGGCGTTGATAGTGGGGTTGGCGCTGCCAATGGGGGTGCATTTAACATTAAAATCACCCATCAGGGTGCTTGTACAATTAAAAATCGCATTGCATGCATCGCATGCCGCTATATTGCATGCAATGTGATTGTATAAAATTTAAGGTACTTGTTTCCTAGCACGGCCACACCGATTTACATCGGGGTGGTCGTGTCGGAAAAATCGGGTCGATCGCATCGCATGCAATTTGGTCGCATGCGATGCGATCGACGCGACCGACCGATTTTGGACCCGATTTTTTTTTTAATGAAATGTAAATCGGGTCCCTGGGACCCGATTTTACATTGGATTCAATGTAAAATATTCCCAACCCCCCCAAATTTAACGGCGTACACCCCACCCCACGATAGACGCCAACCCGAAGCGTGGCGAGCGCAGCGAGACCGCGAGGGGCGGCGGTGCGCGTCCTCCGACCTTTTCATTCCCCTACTATCCACGTCGGCGTGGAGTTGAGAATAGAATAGTGTGGCGAGCGCAGCGAGCCACCGAGCCCGAAGCGTGGCGAGCGCAGCGTGCCCCGCGAGGGGACGCGTATACCTGTGAAGTTATACGCGTCCCCTCGCGGGGCTCGCTGCGCTCGCCACGCTTCGGGCTCGGTGGCTTGCTGCGCTCGCCACACTATTCTATTCTCAACTCCACGCCGACGTGGATAGTAGGGGAATGAAAAGGTCGGAGGACGCGCACCACCGCCCCTCGCGGGCTCGCTGCGCTCGCCACGCTTCGGGTTGGCGTCTATCGTGGGGTGACGACGGGGACATCTATAATGTGAAATGGGTCATATTGGCCCATTTCACATTTTTCACATTTTTTCACTATTTCAATGTTAAAAAATATTTTAACATTGAAGCCTATGGAAAAATCGGGGGCATCGCGTCGGGACCATTGTTAATGGTCCCGACCGACGCGATGCCCCCGATATTTTACCTTTCCCGACACGATTTCAATGTTAAAATATTTTTTAACATTGAAGCCTATGGGGAAATCGGGGGCATCGCGTCGGTCGCGTCGGGACCATTGTTAACGGTCCCGACCGACGCGATGCCCCCGATATTTTGTCCTAGCCGGCCAAATGGACCTGATTTCAAAGGAAATCGGGTCCATCGTATGGATCGTGTACCTTAACTTAAAGGTACACGATCCATACGATTGTGGCCGTGCTAGGAAACAAGTACCAAATTTAATACAATCAAAATCCGGGGGGGCCTGCTAGGAAACAAGTACCCACCAGACAGGTAAATCATATTAAATGAAACATTACAAGATGCACTGAAACTAAAGAAAATATGCTACCAGCAAAGAGGATTTCTGATAATGGAGCCATTCAAAATAATTTACTGTGTACATAAACATAAACAGTAACTAGAATATTAAGACAATGTAGTAAGTTGTTTGTTTTATTTATATAGAAGACAGCTGTAAGTGAATCAAAGCAATATGTTTCCTCCCCCATGAGATAGACAATCAATCACACAGCAGACTCATGATTACACCACTTTGCAGTTAATGTTTAATGTAAGTGACAATCCCAAATGAAAGTAGAATCTTAAAATGATTTTCTGCAAACAAAACAAGTAGTGTTTTTTTATTTTCCAAAAAAGTGTAAATATAATTATATAAAAAACACATATTTTTAAGGACAAGTAACTGACACATACAGTACAGCAGCAACAAACTATAGTTTAGTGTTAGTACTTTAGCTTTAAAATCTTTTACTGAATTTCTTGCTCATGCCACAAATGCAGCAATAAACATAACAGAAACACAATTCGAAACAAAGTCTTTAAAATAATCAGTCCGTATCAATATGGGAAATTGGGTAAGCAAATCAGTAATAATAAACATGTTTAAAAATCTTGATTTTCCAATTCCGATCAAAAATGGTTAGTATCGAGAAATCAGGGATTTTTAAAATAAAGCATTTCCCCGATTGGTTGCTGATCATCACTGGCCGCTGAATGTCAAATCTGATTGGTGGATCACCAGTTCTGTCAGATTTGGGAATTGGGGAAAAGCTTCATGATGTACAGTGTGGGGGCCTTAAGTATAGAGATTTACATTAATAAATTTACTTTTTGTGAATTGAACTACGAGAATTGCACTAATTTCTAGTTACATAACCTGTGGTTGCTATGGAAAGCCATCCTCTCCGTTGCTCATCTGCTGGTAATACCTGATGAGCGGCGGATGGCAGTGATGATAGAGGAGTACGCAGCAGCACTCACCGCTCATCACTGGCCTGTATACATTGGGGGGCTTTCATGCTGAAAGCCCCTCAGACGAGAAAACTGATCGGCTTTCACATGAAAGTCACCCAGTGTGTACGGGGCTTAAGAGGACTGAATTTTATAAAACTTTAGAGAAATGTTTAAGATGATAAATAAATTAAGAAATGTTTAAGATGAGAAATAAATTATGTTTCAATGTTTTTAAAGACCCTAATACCACAAAGACATTATACAGAAGAGTTCTTAATTAAAGATTTAGATAAAGGGCAGTATTCAATGAGAAAAGTTCTCCGTGTTTTGTGGAGAATTTGTGCTTTGTTCGCCTTGGATGGAGCATTTTGCTCTCCAAAAGCGAGCAACCCTATTCAATGTGAAATATTCTCCGTCTTTTTAAGTGATTTTCTCCGTCTCTCTCCGTGTAGCAATTCTCCATCTTTTGATGGAGAGCTGGAATGTGAACTTTTGAACGTAAAGTTTTTTTTAAATTTTTTTAAATTTTTGGTGTCAAAAAATCAGGTTTTTTTTCCTGTGAAGGGGCATGTTATTTTTATTCATGTGCTTATAGCACATAAATATATATTTAACTTAAAAAAAAAAAAAAAATTAAATTTTTTTTTTTTTTTTTTACACAGTGCAGCCAGCAGGGGGCCCGAGCGCTCGAGCCGCTCATTAGATATTTATATATTCACTGCAGCCGAACGTAACTATGCACGAACGGTGCAGTGAATACTGGGTCCCCCGCTGGCTATAGGGGGGTGCAGCCTGGGTCCTGGAGAGCCCCCCTCCCCTCCACAGTCCTCTGGAGCAGCCAGGGAGACTTTAATCTCTCTGGCTGCTTCCGGCTCCCTGAAAGCTCCCTGCTCCCTGCAGGGGTTAAGACTCGCCGCGAGTGGCGGCGAGTCTTAACCACATTGAATAGAGGGAGCAGGAGTGGCAGCGAGCCCTCCGGAACACGGAGAGTGCATGGAGAGCTAAATAAAACGCTCTCCATGCACGGAGAACTTTTTCATTGAATACTGCCCTAAGTGTGCGTGTTTTTTATTCTCCATTGTGGACTTATATTTATTTTATATCAGTGACTCTTGGATATATCCAGCTAACCCTGTGGTGAATGAATACTTTGTGGAAACCTTATTCTTACAGAAGGTGGACTGGATATTGCATTTGATAACAATAGACCATGGGGCATATTCAATTAGCAGAGTTTACTGTGACACGGAATTACATACACCGTTTAAAGATGAAGTCTGGTTCTTTATTCTCAACAGGTAGACAGCATTCCAGGATAACAGATTGACATTTCTTAATTTACAGGATGACAGTTCTCACAATAAGGGTACTTCCTGATAATCCCTAACGTAATCCCCGGAACCCCACAAGCCTATTGCCCAGGCACTAACTGCCATTTGGAACACCAACCTTCTGTCCTGAACACACATATAATGCACCAGGTGCTGCTAATCAGCCAGTGATTCCCAGGGGCAGATCCAGGATAAAATGACAGGGGGGGCACCATGATAAAAGAGGGTTTAAGTGGGAGAGGGACGGTGTTAGTGGTGCCAGTGTACATGCTAAGAGAGCGGCAGAGAGAGGGTGGGAATGGGATTAAAAATAGGCCCTGGCATTTAAAGTACGCAGGCCCACCATGGTGACAAAAGTGAAGGATGTAGTTGTGCGCACGCCGAAGGCACGCTCTGGGAAATGGGGTGTGGCCACTCAACAGGGGGCATCTCCTTGAGTGTAGTGTACAACACCATATACAACTTCTACACATTATGCAACAAAATACTAGACCCCATTATACTTGCCCCTTACACATGATGCCAAATGGAATGAGCCAAAATTCAAATAATGCCACACGGATTGTGTCAAAATTCGCATCAAGCCACACGGATTGAGCCAAAATTCACATAATGCCACATGGATTGAGCCAAAATTCAAATAGTGCCACATGGATTGTGTCAAAATTCACATAATGCCACACGGATTGAGCCAAAATTTACATAATAACACACGGATTGAGCCAAAATTCAAATAATGCCAAATGGATTGAGCCAAAATAAACATAATGCCATATGGATTGTGTCAAAATTCACATAATGCCACACGGATTGAGCCAAAATTCACATAATGCCAAACGGATTGAGACAAAATTCACATAATGCCACACGGATTGTGACAAAATTCACATAATGCCACACGGATTGAGCCAAAATTCACATAATGCCACACGGATTGAGCCAGAATTCACATAATGCCACACAGATTAAGCCAAAATTCACAATACGTTTCATAAACAGGAACATTGTCCACCAAAGGCACGCATTAAACATTTACACTCATTGTCCATTACACGTTAAGTTACACACCATTATGTCCTTTATGTATTATGTCAAACACCATAATGCCTATTAAAAATTATGCTACATAAGTGCTGCTTATCTACATGCTCATTGCCAAGGGTTCCATGCTCATTGCCAGAGGTTCCATGGGTACTTGTGTAGTTTCAGGGCGCCAGCATGGCACCGTGCTACTTCCGGGTTCTACGCTCGCCAGGAAATATGTCAAAAAAAGTAACTTAACTCCATGCCAACATGGATAGTTCATACCCCCACTATCCATGTTGGCATGGAGTTGATTGTAAATAGCGTGGCGAGCGAAGTGAGCCACCGAGCCGGCAGCATGGGCGAGCGAAGCGAGCCCCGCAAGGGGACTCAGACGCATGGCGCCATACTGGCGCCGTGAAACGACACAAGTACCGTTCCATGCTCATTGCCATGTGGGATTACATGCTCATTGCCAAGGGGAATACATGCTCGCGGTAAATGGGGGACAGCCGCCAGGCAGAAGTGATAGCCACTGACAGTGGCAGAGCCTGGCTGTATTCAGAGCACTGCAGGTCCCGGCTATTTGAAATAATACCCCTTTCACACCAGAAAATGTATTCCCAGGTTGGCCCCTTTTACACCAGCCTAGTCCCTGCATTTTCTGGTGTGAGGGGGAGAGAAAACCACCCCTCCCCCTCTTTAACCAGATAGCTTATTTAACCGGCTATATCTTCGGAACCAACTGATCCATTTACATGAGACAAGTATCATATTGAGAACTTTTGAGTGGGCTTTGAATGGTCCAGTGAAACTGGAACGTTTGGTTCCAGAGTAATCTGCCCTCAAAGAACATGAACAGCCATGAAATTACATTTCAAAAATAAAAAAATTAGTTTACACGTAATATCTCTGGAACCGATTGACCGATATGGACCAACCTGGTACCAGCGATTTGGGATTGAATGAGATCAACCACAAGCTTCTGTGATGCCAGCGGGGGAACTGGCAGCCGTCGGAACCAGGTGGGGGTCGGAATTGACAAGTCCCATATTATCCTTTGGGGAAAAAACGTTACAGCTTTGCCAGGCGATATCTCTGGTTACCGGGGGGCTAGAGACACGGGGCTGGGCTTGTTGGAAAGCCCTGGTCCTCAGCTACAATGAAATGACAGGGGCACGTGCCCGGGTGCCCCCCCCCCCTGAATCCGCCACTGGTGATTCCCAATACATCCTAGGAAAACCCGGGTTGGATATCCCTAGCAGTGCTGCTTCTGCTGCTGTTGTAAATACTGGACTGGGTCTTCCACATTGGAAATGTTGAAGTATGCCATCCCTGCAATATTACCCTGCAGGTAATTAGATGCACCACGTAGGGAAGATTTTTCTATTAATGCACACTAAAGCACTGATTTCAAATGAATTGCAGAATCAGTGGGTTTTCTCCTGGGAGTGCAAGAAAAAAAAATCTGCTTCTGTAGTTTAAAGGCTTTTAGTTGGTTTTCTCAACGTTGCTAATAAGTCATGAGTTAAGTTAATGTGCCTTTATACCAGGGGTCCTCAAACTATTTTGCTCTGTGACCCCACCAGACAACACAAATAATGACAGGACCCCAGCAAGTTACTGCAGAAGGTCATCACATCACATGTGTAGGCAGCAGGCAGCACATACATGGCAGCAGTGTGGAGGCACACAATAACATGAGGAGTCTAAAATAACAGACAATTCAACAGATTTCTCAGACTCCTTGAATCACTGACTGAGTTTAGAAAAGTCATCAGCCTGATGGTCACAACATGGAGTCGTGACCCCATGCTGAGAAGGCTGGGACCCAATTTTGGGGTCAGGACCCACAGTTTGAGAACCGCTGCTTTATACAGTATGTGTTTTGTTTCTTTTGTTTACTTACATTCACAAGGTAAATCATTATATTTACCTTATTATATAAGACCTCTTGATACAGGAGTCTAAAACAGCTTTAGGTCTCCAGAATTGTTGATTCTAATAACATTGGTGAGTCTAAAGCATGGGTACTATACAACAGTGTTTTTTCTCTAGCATTGGTGAGTCTACAACTGGTGGTTAATCTCAAGCATTTTATTATTCTAAAGCATTAGTTAGTCTCCAGCAGTGGTGATTGTAAAGTAAATATGAGTCATCGGAAGTGGTTAGTCTCCAGAACTGGTGATTTTACAGGACTGGTGAGTCTACAACAGTGGCTAGTCTTAAGCATGAATGATTTTTTAGCATTGGTGATTCTACAGCACTGGTGAGTCTACAACAGTGGCTAGTCATAAGTATGAATGATTCTTTAGCATTGGTGAGTCTACAGCACTGGTGAGTCTATCTACAATAGTGGCTAGTCTTAAGCATTGGTGAGTCTACATCACTGGTTGGTCTACAGCAGTGGTGATTCTAGAGTTTTGGTGAGTCTACAGCAGTGGAGATTACAGTATAAAGTATTGGTGATTCTACAGCAGTGGTCATTCTATGGCAGTGGTGAACCTACAGTGCTGGCTATAAAGATAAATAATAATTATAACTTTTAAACACACATCCAAGATTTTATTATTTTATTTGCTGGGAGTATTGATAATTAACATACTGTGTTGAATTGGTAATCTCCTTATAAACCAAGCAGAGGAACAGATTTATTACATGTTCCACATACTGTATGTTTGCTTCAGTTTTCTTTGGTAGACATTGATTAAAAATGTGCTGAGCAATTTTCTGCAGAAGTTCTACAAGATGATGCAAATTGAATCTCGATTCTTGATATATTAAGAGTGATAGTTTGTACTGTGAGACAAAATGCTTACCCACATCAGTGCTCCAGTTATAATATCCAAAGTGACTGTTTTTCTCTCTCTTGGATTGTATATGTGTGTCTGGCTATGTAGCACCTAAATATTTATATTGTCAGCATAGTGTGATCCACACCACTGAGCACAGCAGGCATGAGTGAATAGGATGTGTGACAGGGTTCAGTACACAGCAGTCATTTGTGACAGGACATGTACATTTTACCACGCTCCCCAGCCAAACAATCGCACTGCCAGAAAAATGTCAGCTTCTCCAAAAAGACATCTCCGAAACATTTTTAAGACATATATCTCAGTTTCAGAGTTATAGTTATAACCTTACATATTAAAACTAGCATTTTGAATGTTTTGACTCTGAGAAAAAGAAACGACCAACAAACAAACAGAACAATTAATTTTATATATAAGATGGGATTCAGTTGCTAATCTGGGTAAAAAAGAGAAGGGAAAAGTTATAATCCTAAGTATCTTGGGAACTACTAGTAAGTTTGTATGCAGGGATTTCCAAAATTCAGGAAACACTATGAAAGTACAGGAAATGCTACCATATAACCCAAAAAGGATACAGTAGGTGTATGAGGACACATCTGTAAAGTTCATATTTGCACTTGTTGAGCAAGTTTGTATTTATTTGAGTAACTTATATTAAGATAATTAGATATTAGAAAGAATTGGTGTCTTTTTTCACTTTATGAATGTTAGAAAACATGATGCTTAGCATCAGATGTAAGATACTGACTGCAAGGAGCAATGTTTTTTTACATGTATCTATCATACTACAAATGTTATCATTTTAGCCAGGTGTGCTTACCATCTGATATTCATCCTAGTAGACTACAGTGTCTCTGTTACATATTCAGTGGGCTTTTATCTATTGTTTCCATTTAAGAGCTAGACATTGCACTACCTTCTGAACTATTGAAATTTGGTTTGCAGCAATACCATGGATTACTGCACTGTATGGGACAACATTTTCTTGGTGGCAGGTTTGCAATCCCAGTTGCAATGAGGTGTTTAATAACGGTGCCGGATGACTTTCTGACAGTTGGTTCTCCGACATCGGTATCCTGACTATCAGGAGCCCAACAGTCCAGTGAAATCACTCTCTAGGGGTTCCAGGTCTGTGCTGACTAGCTTAGGGCAGGTTGGCACTTCAGAACAGAGATATATGATCATTATAGATTCAGTTCTTCCCTGCTATGGTGGCACCTAGCTCTGATTTTAAAGCCTAGAATAAGTCTGTGGAACATTGAGCGGACCCCCAGCTCATTGTCCACGTTGCCTAGGCTTAAAGAGCTAGGCCTGGTTATGACTTATCAGTTAGTAACTTTAGCTCCATAAATCTACAGAAAATTGTTCCAAAATATTCAAAATGGACTTTGCTGTCTGTTACCACCTACTTATACCATGATGAACACGTTGGAGTAAAGCTGTCCACAATTTTTATTGGTAATGTTTGTAAATTTGATCCTTTTGACCAACCATTGTACTTTGTGTGGTCATAGCGCACCATCTCAAAATCCACTTGTGTTGGATTGGATTTAATATGTTATAATGGAAATAATGATTACCTCCATTATCTCACTACCCAGCATTAAATCATTAAGCAGGAATATCTGTATGTGCATTATCAGGCCAGTTAGCTCAGGTGGCTCAGGTGCCTTTAGAACTGTGATAGAGTTAATTTTCTTTATTTTAAACTGTTATAACTCCATGACCTTGGGAAATCATTAAATCTCCAACTTCCTGTAACTCTAAAAATAAAAGTATACAGATGTTTTGGGGAATGTATTCATGGCTGCTTGTATTGTTCTAAAATGAATAAAGATTCTCACTTTTGTATAAAGGACGTGTTAAATATGGACCGCAATAAAATACATGTTGCAGGTACTCCATTAGTTAACATGGCTTCCTGAGCTCAATTATTTTACTGTACAGGCTACGGAAGTTTAGGGAGTGCCCGGATATGTGTCTAATAGCAGGCTCCAGGGTCTCTAGCTGCAGACACTTTCCCAAGGTTTCCTGACATTTTTTTTTTCAAATACCAACCTCACTCCCTCTTTATCTAGAGGAAATGGGCTTTGAACAACCTTTGTCTGTGTAGCTTTCAAAGCACAATCTGTAGGCTCACTCACAGCTGAATGTTGCTGGATAAACTAAACATTTTTTTTCTAATTGTGAAGATGAAGGATTTTGTTTCTGCTGTAAACCATAACATGCATGTTATTTTAGAATACTTAAACTATTGCTTTGATCAGAGGCTGCAAATGGTAGAACATTCAGACCTGCTCGCTGGTGTTGGAGCCCAACAAACAGGTTAACGCCGCCCTGGCAAATGCATCCTTGTCCCTGTGCAGGGCTGCAAATGCATGTATATGGGTACACATCCATTTGCTAGCGCTCGCACAGAGGAAAAATCATTCCAGAAGTCATGATTTTTTTGCACAAATTTAAGCGAGTTTAGGGCAGGTGCTGACGTTGTACGCCCGCCCCTATCTTAAGATATTAAGAGATATTAAGAGTCTGCTACTTCCTCTATCCCTCCCCTTACTTTCCCTCCTGTATCCTAAACATAACTGCCCCCACCCACAGCCTAACTCACAAACTACACCTAACCATCCCATCCTGCAGCTGAACCCTAACTGTCCACCCCCTGCAGCTGAACCATAACTGTTCACACACCCCCTGGCCTAACCCTAATTGCCCCCCTGCACCTAATCTATCAATCTCCTTGGAGTACTTAATCTTCCCAGAGCACTCAAAAAAAAAAATGTGTGGCACTATGTGTATAAGGGACACTAATATTAAGCGGTGTAATGTGAATAAGGAGTGATACAGTGTGGTGTTATGTGGATGAGGGCGATAAGGTGGGATGTAATGTCTACAAGGAGCACTAAGCACAAGCTTGAAGCATAACATGATTAAGGTACAGTATTGTTTGATGGATGTAATGTGAATAAGCGACACTATTATGTGGCCACACCCCTTCTCAGCAAGAACACCCCCTTTTTTGATGGATGATACTGGCTGCTGCTGTGAACTGTGCTGCTCGGTGATGGGTGCTGTGCTGGGAAAAGGGGTGCTGCGTTAGGGTCATAACTTGCAGTGGTCCTAGGTGGAACCAGGCAAAATCTTGCCTAGGGCATCAAATGCTAGGGACAGTCCTGCCTGTACTTGTTCAAACACAGCCTGTTATATGGCAGTTAGATGCAGTTTGGCTGGTACTTTATAATTTTCCATTATATATTTCTCTACAGCTTGATACATATGCCCGATAACACTAGTGCACACAGAGGGTATTTCTGTGTACCCAGAACCCCCCCCCCCCCCCCGATAGGCTAAATTAGTTTCTAAATATTTTGTGGTCCTGTGACTTGTGGTGAGAGCCCACCACCCTCTGCATGCTATGATTTGTGAGTCACTGCTGAGGGGGCGGAGCCAATATGATATAATGCTCATGGAATTGTATAGTACCGGCTCCCCCCCCCCCCCCGTCCCCGCCGAACAACTAATTGCATCCTTTTGCCATGGAGGAAGAGCTTAATGGTGAAATGTGGCCCAGCAATGAAGTACTGTGTATATATACACATCCTAGGATGATGAAGTCTTAGTGAGTTGGGTGTTCCTTTTCCTCCTACAAAGATAAGATATAACTCCTGTTTTTTTTATGCATAGCTGCTTTTTTAGATCCTTTTGTATATTTTTATTTTTGATGCCTATAAGTGTATTTCTTTTATGTCTCTATTTTTTTATTTCTATTTAGGTGTAAGAAATAAATTTGTCCTGTTAATTTTAAACCCACTGTCTGATCCTCTGTAGGTCCCTGTTTGTATAACACCTGATTCTTACCCCTTTCCTTGTGTATGTGACCACCCTACCCCCTTGATCCCCAGTGAGTGACCCCTGTATCCCCTGATCCCCAGTGTATGACCCGCTGTGCCCTCTAACCCTGTGTGTGTGACATCCTGTATACTGTACTTCTACACCGTATGTATGGCTTTGTATATATCCCAAACCCTGTGTGTGTGTGTGTGTGTGTGTGTGTGTGTGTGTGTGTGACACCCTGTGCCCCCCTAGCCCAGTATGAGTGAGTATTGTGACACCTTTTATCCCCACCCTTTGCATGACAATGCACCTCCCACTCAGAAGGGGGGACCTTTCTAAAGTTTTGCTACAGGGCCCACAAAGTTCTAGTTACGCCCCTGATAGTCTGGTTTAGAACAAAGATAAATATACAGGTGGAACCAGTGGCGTAACTACAGAGGGTGACCAGCAGGCAATCCCCTGCACCCTTTAAAATCTAAATAATTAAATGCCGCCATGCTGAATGAGCCGGGCCCGCGTATTTACTACTTTGGAAGGAGACAGGAAGGCTAAGCCACACTGCTGCTGTCCAGGAAACTACTTGTAGCTGCAGCAGCCCGGATGAAGAATGCATGATCATCTCCGCAGAGAAGAATGTGGAGGTGCCACTGTCCCAAGCAGGGAAATGAGAAGGAGCACTGCCGCTACTTAGAGCCGGGGAATGCGGAGGAGACGCTGCCGCTAATTGGAGGGGGAAAACAAGGAGGAGCAGCCCCCGCTCCCCCAAGCAGCAGCGGGGGCTGCCTTACAATAGTTATGCCCCTGTGTCTATCCATCTTTTAGTATGTGTCTGATATGATACTCTGTCTAAGTCCCTATGTCATTCCTTCTGTCTGCCAGTCTGTACCCCTATATAGTGATATGTCCATCTGTCTATGCCTCACCCTATATGTCTGTCAGTCTGTGCCTTCATATGATGCTCGTCCATCCATTTGTGCCCCCTGTCCCCTCATCTGTGCATCTATGCCCACCCTCCTATCAATCTTTCCATCTATGCCCATATGATGTTCTGGGGGGGCCCTTTAGGGACCTTGCTATGGGGCCCACAAAATTCTAGTTATGCCTCTGGGTGGAACCGCTATCACTTGAGCTGCTCCTGTCGCGGTAATCACCACCCTACACCATGGAATGAGGCATGTGTGCGCCGGAGACGTTTGCGCACCAGAGACGCTGTGCGCCGGAGACGTTTGCGCACCAGAGACGCTTGTGGGCCTCAATCCCGGCAATGGACGTGCAAGTGTGCGAGATGCTCACGTGTCCACAATTCCTATGCCCCAGTCGCCAGATCTGGATGGCTGGCGGTACGCCAGCAACGATGGGGCTGGTGGTACGCCAGCAACGATGGGGCTGGCTCCATCTGTATATAACTTGTTCTAGTCTGTTATTTACACACAACCAGGGCCGGAGCTATCACTAGGCAGCTTTAGGCAGCTGCCTAGGGCGCCGGCCGCTGGAGGGCGCTCTTATTCAGCCCAACATTAGATTAATTAGATTTACTTGTGGCAGCAGGATCCTTGAGCCACTGCCACTTTTCTCTTACATTGTTTAATAAACAAGACATTGAAGGGGTGGGGGATTGGGGACAAGCTCCCCAGCAGTCAGCCAGAACTGAAGCCGCCCACCCTCACCAGCGGTAGCGCTGCTGGCACTGTGGAGCCGTCGGCAGCAGCAGCGTCTATTTTAGCAGCGCTTCCCCGCCAGCAGCTGCGCAGCAGAATCAGGAAGTAGCGCTTCCACACTAGCAGAACCAGCGGCAACCCGGCAGATGGCATCGGAAGAAGGTGTCAGCAGCGGGGTGCAGTGCAGTAATTGCCTGCGTACTTTATTGGCTGTTTTGTTATATACCATATTGTGTAGTTCTGTTTTACCGGTTCCAAATACGTGTTGCTAGAAATATGGTTAGATATTTCTTTATGATAAGAGCTACAGAATAAGTGGATACTGTTAAATCTCACAAGCAGGGTCCCTCTCCAATTACTGTCTAATGTTTACAAACACTAATTATTTGCCTGTTCTGTTTCCATAGATAGTTGTGTATTTATGATTGTCATTATAGTGACTGCTGGCGATGCATAGCTTTGTACTACCTTTAAAATAATAATGAAAATTAGATATTTACAACAGCTAATATTCTTTCTGCAGGACAATTTCTATGTCTTTGGAGTAAAAGCATGGTCCTGTGCACCCCCTAGTGTTTCAAGTTATTATCAGTGCTTTAGCATAAACATGAAAATTTTGCCTAAGGGTTCAAACTGAACTACTCAAGACAACCAAATGTAGTTTGCACAGGTAATAACAGACAGCTGATTGCTGCTTTAGTGCTGAACATTGTATACGAAAAGGTACTGTAATTACGTTAGAGGTAAATAATTACATTCATAAAACTTTCATATTTATCAGACATTCACCAATTGTACAAACACACACACACGCATATTTTTTTTACCATAGTTTTGATTATAAATACACTACAATAATAAGCATTTAAACAAGAGTGATGGCCATGCTCTCTATACATTACAATCTAAAAGGAGATAAGGTAGAAGTGCCTGTTTTGTGCAGTGGAGCAGCAGATTGGATCACAAATACGAACTTTACCAAGTTCTGAATGATGCTGTATCAGTCATCCAGATTTTTGCTGGCACAAACATACAGCATACTTGCCTACTCCCCCACCATGGCCAGTAGGCACCGAAAAAATTGTGTCAATCCCAAGACACCCCACAGTCACCTGCATCTGCATACAGCTGTCCTGCAACTGGCATCTATGACATACAGTAGGGTATAATTCTGATTTGTATGCTAAGCCAATAATCACATTTAATGGTCCGATATTTAGCATACTTAGTGTTACACAATGGGGGTAATTCTGGTCCGTTCTCCAGACCACTAGTTCGCACGGGGACCGATGTTTGGCATATCCTCATGTGCAGCAGCATGTCTGCACATGTGTATACACCGGGTGTGTGTGGCCACGGCGAACAGATTGTTTGAGGGGTGCATGCACCCAAAACAGTGGGCGGGGGAGGGCGTGGGGGCGGCAGTGGATAGTCACGCCCAGCGTTTCATGGGTGTTCCCATGAAAATGCTGGGTGTTCCCATGGAAATTAGCCTGTGACGTGGGTTCCAGGGGCGGGCAGCTGACATCACCGGATGCCAGCTGCCTGCCCACTTCCTGCTGAATGTCCACGCAGATCTAAGGTTACTAGTAATAGCCTGCAAGATGGAGGCTGTTTGGGGATATCCGTGAGTCTGCTCGAATTTTTAAAGATGAAATCATTTATTAGGCATAAACAACCTGGTTGTGCCTTGTAAATGATTGCCACTTTAAAGATATTGGCAGACTTGCAGATTTTCCCGAACACCCTGCATCTTGCAGCCTATTACATATTGTCTTTAAATTCAAGAAGTTTGGATTTCAATGGGCGTCCCAGAGATAGAGCGTGTTGATGGGCATATGCATTGATGTCACTGACAGTAGCCCCATCCCAAGACACAGGATGTACATTCAAATGGCAAAACTGAGCCTGCCATAGAGGTGATGTAAGGTTTTATGGCACGTACATGCAGTGCTGCATCTACAGATGCACTAAGATGGATTTGCAAGATGCTACAGATGGTTGTGTTGGTATTCACAAAATCATCAGCTGCATTAGCATAAAGATGCTGATGTGGCTGCTGCAAAAATATATCTTATATGGTTTACATTTTAAATAACTAGACAACAGTTCATAGTCTAATACAATCTTTCCCATAACACCCACAGCTGCTACAGGGCATTCACAGGAGAGACATTGGTTATTGGTCCAGGACCAGAAGAAATTATTTCAATAATACACTTTGGTCTAGTGGTGCCCATTTTTCACTGCATCCTGCCTCAGTGCAGACAATGTGAAGAGATGTGACCTATGATGTCATGCAACTGCACCTCTGACTATAGATGCATGCCCAGCACAGTCATTGTCTGGGATGAGCCCAGCGCTGACTGGGCAAGGCTACAAGGTAGCTGCACCATTCGCAAAGGGTTCCGGCAGCAGCCACACGGCCTCTCCAAATATTTCTGTGCATGGAGCTCTCGCTCCACGAGAACTGCCCTCACTTTGTCCCTGGAATCACAACTAGTCTGATGTGATCAGACAGGGGGAATATTTTACATACCTCCACACTGTCCCAACTTTTGTGGGTCAGTCCCATTTCTTGGGACCATCCCGCTGTCCCACCAGTGGGCCACATTGTCCCATAATATTGTAAGGGAGGGGAGGAGGGGGTCAGTTAGGAGGCCCCCTGTTACTCACCAATGCAGATGCGGTGCGCATATGCACAGTGTCTATTTATGGGAGACAGAGGCATACCAGCAACTCACAGAGCCCACGGTATGCCTCCAGTGACAAATATAGGAGGCATGACTCACTTTCACATCATTACTGCAAATTGATGCTCCTTATTACATATGTCACACACCTATTTTGAGGGTTGGCCATGGCATCTCTAATTAGGAAACACAGATCTTGAGCAGTATATCTTTTATAGCAACACTGATAGTACTTTTGAAAAAGCTATTTTATAGCGAAATGTTTCAGCGGAACTACAAGTTGCAGCACTCATCTCTACTTTGGATACAATACCCGAACCAACTTGGATGGACTGATTATTTGGACTTTACCTACTCAGGTCCGCAATTAGCGGTGCTTATTGCCACTTGGATTACAAAAGGGACTCCTAGCTCAAAGACTCTCTCCATCTCTTATGGATCAAATCCAACCTATATGGTCTGCAGGACACTCTGAGTCCCATATCCGAGAAGGCGGATAGTAATTATATGCTACCCTGAGCCAGTCCTAATTGTTCCAGGTCCCCATAGGAACGGACAGTGTTATTGGTGCTGCATATACTGTACATATATTCTTAATGATCAGTGTTTTATTAGTATGTGCAATTGCTTTTTTATCTATTTTTTACTCTTCGACCAATTGGTTTATTAAATGTATTATTATTATTTTTATGGTATAAAATATATGTAATGTCAATCCAATCAGTATATAGTTATTTTTTATATTGATTTTCCAGGCGCTGTATTTATATCCTTTTCTGACAGTACACTTCAGCAGTGACAAACGGGTAGGTAAATGGCTGAGGAGACACTGGCTTGTACCAGAGCTTGATTTACAAACAATATATGAACCCAAGGGTACATGTTGGCATATTTGTAAACTTACGATGATTCAGAGCCGTACACATCTCATGTTTACTTTGGCAGATGAATGGACATTATTGAATGGCGACTGGGTGTACGCATGCAAAATAATCATTCTGTGGTGTATTGTGAGTGTATAGATTGGTACCATGTGTATTTAATATGACTTCCTTTCCTGCAACTACCATGGGGTACATGTAAGTTTCAATGATAGTGCTCTTAGGGATGGAGGAGTGGGCGGTGTGATAGTATAAATGCAGATGAATCAGGGTATGGGAGTATAGTCATATTAGCATCTTGTTCACTGCAAGCATCCGGAATTAAATTCACAGTACATGCGATTTAGAATCAGGCCCACAGGTTTTAGATATCTTTTGTACAAAAGGACTGTTATGGTGCAACATCAATTTACCTTTATGGAGGGTATTCAATGTTTAATTCAGACTGTCAGAACATTTCCAACAGTCGGAATTATGGCCAATCTGACGTCAATACAACCATCAGTATTCAATGTTCCATCTGTCAGAACCGTTACGGCAGTCGGAATACACGTGGATTATATTTTGCTGAAAACGGTCTTCGAAAATCCAGCGGCCATTTTCAACTGTACAGGCTTCAATGCGGTCGTAAATAGCATAGATGTGTGCCAATATTTCCGACTGTCGGAAATATCACCAAACATTCAATACCTCTTTTCGGTTTCTTATTAGTACATTTACATAATGGAAAAAGAGAGTAAAAATAGGCCTCTATTGAGACATCATTTTTCTTACCTCTGCAATTGAGTTAGCATAGAGCTGTGTTGTTGCTGTGATCCATATTTGTGTAGTAACAGTAGAATGGTATCTGTCACTGTGATACTGACTCATAGTAGCAGTTTCTCTGTCTGGATATGTGACACTGATATGGTTTCCCTCAGTGCTGTTAGTAATTACTAGCTGTAGAGCATTGGTGGATGCTGGCATCTTTCCTGTTGTTGGACTCACAGTAGTAGGCTCATGATCTGGGGAAATGCAGACAGTTTTTAGTTGCTACATACAGCCAAAAATATAACAAACATGATAATGTAGGTCAGTGGTTCCCAAAAATTTTTGAATCACAGCGCCCTAGAGTATCAGAATTTATTTTGTGGCACCCTAGGCCAAAAGTTAATAAATTGAGTCAATTGTGTTTATATTTCATCCTTGGGCTCAGTTATTTGTTGAGGGATTTACTTCTGCTTGTCCTCATATTTTATGATTGGAAACCACTAGCATTGATTTTGCCTGTTACATTGACCTTGAGGCACACAGTTTGGGAAAAAACAACCATAACAAGCTAGAAGTCTCGGGTTTGTAAATTTATGTTATAGAAGTACTTAATTGACCCTTTGAGTGCCAACATCTCTGGGAGAGATGTGCAAAATATCCGCTAAAAATGCCAGTGTCGGTCACATTTGTTATAGAAATTGAAATAACAAATGTGTAAAATATATATATTTCCTATATAAGGTAACATTACAGGTCATTGGCCCTTATTCTGATCGGTGCGGCCGGATCCGAATATGCGGCCAGCACCGTGCATCCTAAACCCCGCCTTCCATACGGATCGCCAACTCCGTCCGTACGCGGAAAGAAGCTGTCCGAACGGACCGCACGTGTATTTCTGATGAATACACCTCCTCCATCTCAGGGAACCTCCCCCATTATTCGATGGTCGCAGACCATCGAATGCAGGACCGAGTGGCCAGGCAGCTCCCGCAACCTCAGACCACACGGGCATTTCTCCGTGCAAAAGCAGGGATCTGGGCGGGCAGCTGACATCCGGCAATGTCATATGTCCGCCCCCCACACGTGCGTCACGGCCGCATTACCATACGTACGCCCAGCGTTTGCATGGGAACGCCAATGAAACGCGGTGTGTAAACATATGGTAATGAGCCCAAACAGACCTTCACTCCCCTCTCCACCCCCTGTTCGTAGTGTACACATTTCATGCGGAATGTGGCCATGCGTTCCGCTCGCACATGCGCAGAGACGCCTCTGCACATGCGCAGACACAAAACATCGGCGGCACGAACGCACGCGGATATTACCGCACCAACCAGAATAAGGGCCATTATGATGAATAAAAATGTTTGCTTTGCAATTTTTACACCTATTTCGACAAATTCACTTGGCACTCAAAGGGTTAAGAAAGCTTATTTTTGCTTTGTAAATTGGCCCCGGGGTATTCATACATTAATGATAATATCTGCACCGTTGCCGCAATGTTCAAATGGTTCTCCTAATGGGCCAAATGTAATAAGCTTGTAATGTGATAAAATGGAGAGTGATAATTAACCAGCTAATCAGCTTCTAACTGCCATGTCACAGGTTTGGAAATGACAGAAAATGACAGGTAGCAGCTGCTTGGCTGCTGGTTTATCACTCTCCATCTTATCACTTTTCAAGGCTTAGTACATTTCGCACAATAAGTGAATCACACAGTGATACATTGTATTTTTAAAAGTTTCAATAATAAACTGAATCCTATAGTTCAGTGGTTCCCTGGGGTGCAACTAATTGGTGGTCCAGGAACAAATCATATTACATATAGGCAATGTAATAGACAAAATCAGTGCTCGAGATGGACAAACAGCAGCAGCGACTTATACATATAGAAGATGCCACCTGCCACATGCATGCCCCCCCCCCCTGCATGTCGTTTGTGATCCCCAGCATGGATGTTTGGATGAATGGGGACCGATTAAACCAGAATTAAATCAGAATTAAATTAGAATTTGAATGTTCCCTTATTATTTTGATTGCAAGCACCAATCAGGTTGCTCAAAAAAAAAAGAGAGTCAAATGGCCACAATTTGAGCACCACCCATGTGTGCCTGGAAAAGACACTAACTGTACAGCTGCACTTTCCAGTAATTAGTTTGACAACCGCAAAAGAAGAATTGTTTCCTTTCAACTTACATTAGAGACCTTTTCGCCTGATCCTCAAATACAATGCCAATTTTGAGCAAAATAGACATGAAAAATGACTATTTCTTTAATGATCTTACAGCTCTGGGTGTTTGTACATTGATCCTATGGTATTTATTATATGCCAGTATACAATTTAAAGTTGATTTAAAATGTATCGTAATTTAAGTTATGACTTGTGAAGAAATGTCCTTGGCAAGTGCAAATCAAAGTTGAGTCTGTAACGCTAAAAGTGTGCTGTAAAGGACCTGCCTTTCCTTCCTTGGGAAGTGATACGTGCCATGTGTTAGGGGAGTATTTGGCAGACATTCAAGATAAGCTTCAGAGCCGTAATGAAAGGAAAGGTCTGTATATATTTATCACACAAGATAAATATCATCAGAGTTATGCAAAATGGCAGTTTAATGTGAATGGATCACCATTTTCTTACATGTTTAACAAAATGTAATACCATTTATTTTTATAAATATTATAAGCAACTTTTTTATTGTGGTTTTCTAAGCTTAAGATTTATTTTCCATCTTTAATACGATTTTTGATCCTAATATAGTATATAACAATTACTACTGCTAAAGCTGTCTGTGGAAAGGACGTTGATTGCAAATCTTCATAAACAACAATAGTAACATTAACTTAGGGTTAATACAATCAAATAAATGGTTCATTGATCATAGAGAATAATGGGGTACATATAGAAGCAGTGAGTGGAGATGTTGAGTAAAGAGTGGAGCCATTGGTTAAGTTGCCCAAAGCAAACAATAAGCACTGAAGTAACATGTATAACTTGCATACTATAAAATTATATATAGCAGGTAAATGGTTGCCATTAGGGTTAACGGTACTCTTTACTTAGAACGACGCCCACGATTTTGATCGTGGGCATCGTTAGTAAAAAATCGCGGGCATCGCGGGCATTGAATGCACTAAAAAATCGGGTGCGATGCGACCGACGCGATGCCCGCGATTTCCCATAGGGAACAATGTTAAATGTCTCAATTGACCCGATTTTCCTGTTCAATGCCTCAATTGACACGATTTTTCCATAGGAATCAATGTTAAATGGCCCACAGAGGGCAAATAGGCACCCTGAAGTGTGAAATGGCCCCCACAATTGTTAACGCCACCCCACAATCAACGTGAACCCGAAGCGTGGCGAGTGCAGCGAGCCCGCGAGGGGCGGCGGTACGCGTCCTACGACCTTTTCATACCCCCACTATCCACGTCGGCGTGGAGTTGAGAATAGAAAGTGTGGCGAGCGCAGCGAGCCACCGTGCCCGAAGCGTGGCAAGCGCAGCGAGCCCCGCGAGGGGACGCGGACAGCTGTGAAGCCCGCGAGGGGACGCGGATACCTGTGAAGGTATCCGCGTCCCCTCGCGGGGCTCACTGCGCTCGCCACACTTCGGGCTCGGTGGCTCGCTGTGCTCGCCACACTAATCTATTCTCAACTCCACGCCGACGTGGATAGTGGGGGTATGAAAAGGTCGTAGGACGCGTACCGCCGCCGCTCGCCACGCTCCGGGTTGACGTTGGTCGTGGGGTGGCGTTAACAATTGGGGTGGCCATTTCACACTTCAGGGTGCCTATTTGGCCTCTGTGGCCCATTTAACATTGTTTCCTATGGAAAAATCGGGTCAATTGAGGCATTGAACAGGAAAATCGGGTCAATTGAGACATTTAACATTGTTCCCTATGGGAAATCGCGGGCTTCGCCTCGGTCGCATCGTACCCGATTTTTTAGTGCATTCAATGCCCGCGATGGCCGCGATGGGCGCCCTTCTAGGTAAAGAGTACCGGGTTAACACCTCATCCCTTTAACACATATTAATTACACAGGTTCTGTGGCTGGCTGACTTCAAGACTCCATTTCACCTGGTTTTAAACTGCCACAGAACCCACCTGGTTTTAAACTGCAACAGAACCTGTGTAATTTATATGTGTCCGGAAATAAATGGATGAGGTGGTAACCCTAGTTGCCATGGTAACTTCTCCAGTTTTATTACTGCTTCATACATTTAAACTACTGTTCTGATGATAATGCAACTATAAAGGTAGGGTAACGAATTTAATTGCAGTAGGGATACCTATCATAAATCATATTAGATAAAACATCCCTTGTTCCGTGGAAAATAAGGTTTCTAACCAATGGGGAATGTATCGAATAATAGACGTAACCATAAAAACAATTTAGAAGAGCCACAATACCTCAGCCATATTTTGTAACACTACACATCATATTTTTATTAACAGTTTCCATGGCTTTATTCCAGCAATAGTGAATACAGTGGGGAACATTCAATGTGGCCAGTGAGGGGTTCTTATGGGGAGGATGGCTTCTTTTCAGCGAGGATCACTGAAAAGAAGCCATCCTCACTGGTTAACCCCCTCGCCAGTCACTTGCCCTATTCTATGTTCTGGGGAAATCCTCACCATCAGAGGATTCCCCCGAACAGCGAGGTTCGCCGCTAATATAACGAGCCCGCTGCATGTAGCTGTGAGCCTCGCCATTTTGACGGCCGCACTTGCCGGTTCCACCTCGCTTTTCTACAAACAGAGAGGTGGACACGGCGAGTGCAGGGGAGTGGCTTGAATACTGAAGACGGGCTATGACGGCAAGAAATAGGCACTGCTCGCCGTCATAGCTCACCTGTTTGGCACTGAATATACTGTACCCCAGTGAGTCTTAGGACCATATTTATTAACAATCATGAAAGTCATATTGGAGGGGGGTAGCCATAAAAATATGGTACTCCCATGATGTAAGAAGGGGGTGCTGTACTGTAGCTGACAATGAGTAGGTTCACAAAAACAGCCTACATAGGTTTCTGTGTAGAATGCTAAAGCCATATTAGATAATGGGCAACATGTACTAAGCCTTGAAAGTGATAAAATGGAGAGAGAAAAACCACCAACCAATCAGCTCATACCTGTCATTTTTCAAACACAGAATGTGACATGATGGCAGTTAGGAGATGATTAGTTGGTTGTTTATCAGTATCCATTATCAATTTTTAAGTTTAGTACAGTACATCTGGCCCAGTGTCAGGAGAGTAATGCAAAAGGTGGAGTAATGGTCTTTTGCATTCATTGGACAGGTTAATATGTATGTATAATAAGCGCATTCTGCATTCTTGCAGAATTTTTATAACACTTGTAGTATTTTGTCCATTTACATTTTTTCTGTATCTGTATAAAGTTATCATGTTGACTACAAAACTTGTGATATGCTCATTACATATAGGTATGTTTTACCTTTGCTAACATTTATATAGTACCTTATCTGTCTTATCAATCATATGACAGGGCATCATAAGTAAATCACATACTTTCTCCTAGTACTAGTATAAAGAACACCTGTTCCTAATATTCATTTGGGAAGCAATACAGTATGGTGTTATCTGTACCTTCCTTTATTCACACAAGTTATGCCCATTTATTATGTTTAACCAGTTGTATGTAGTCATTTTGAATTTTTTTTTCCTGCTGCTTGAAAATAGTTTTGAGTTTCTTTGAGGCCTGTTTACTAGTAAATGTTGTACATTCCTGAAAATGGACATTTGTTATCACTGGATAGATCAGAGTACAGCACCCTTTTCTGGCTTATTTACCATTGATCACTTGCTGGGACAGCAGCTGTGATAAAAGGCTGTTATGGTGACAATCTAGACAGTAAAGAGCAGGTAGTCCCTATAGGGAAGGGTGTGCAAGTGGGGCCTTTGCTCAGAAATTAATTTGTTAGCATGTGCAATGTGAATTATCACAATAGGCTATGGGGGAAATTTACTAAAGGAAATTTGTAAAAAATAGGTGTATTTGTATCCAGAAATATACTTATTTTTTACATTTACTTTCCCGAAAATATGGCAATTCGTAGTCGTATTGATGTGCTATCAATACGAATACGAATTGCCATATTTTCGGGAAAGTAAATGTAAAAAATAAGTATATTTCTGGATACAAATACACCTATTTTTTACAAATTTCCTTTAGTAAATTTCCCCCTATATGTTCTAGTCTGCATAAACCTCAATGTGTGTATGAGTGTGTCTGCTGAGCAGTTGTGAACTTGTCATTCATTGTGACACACTAGGGGCTCATGGGGCGTAATGGGCCCACTGATGTCTGCCAGCAACTTCCACCGGCTCAGGATTGCCTTGGACAATCCAGACTGTCAACATTCCAAGACAGGCTAGGTTGTTGTGCATGCACTGCCTGCTGAGGGGGTAAAGTCACAGTAACACAGTAACAATGCATTACCATGTGGCATATTTTTAAAACGGCATGGTTTAGAAGGAAGGGGGTCCAAAGCATATTTATTCACCTATGCCGGCCATTTGCAAGAGGTTTTTTGGTACAGATGGAGCAGCTCGAACAGATAGAATCGCCAACCACCAGCTGCCGACATCCACCGGAAGGGGGCGCACACACTTCAGACACTTGCGTGCCCCATTCCGATGGAGCCCTTTGATGCCCTCTGCAGCTCCAACGATGCCACCCCAGCTGCCCCCTGCTCCCCCGATCCCTGCCCGTCTCCCTGAAGTGGAGACAGGCAGGCAAAACACTCCCAGCTGCCGTGCTGATCGAGACGTGCGAGCATATCACACGCACGCACGTCCCGTCCCATCAGATGAAGCGCCTCTCCGCCGGCGATCGCCAGCTAAGGGAATCTGGAGATTCCCAGTGCTGGCTGAGAGGCGCTCCATCTCTATGTTTATGTAGGTCCGCTGGTCGTGAGATGTATCTAAAGGGCCCCATACATCAGCAATTAATTGTGACAATTTTCAGATATGGAGATGATTGCCACAATTAATTTTAGATGTGTGGGCTCCTCCTTTTGGCAATCCCAATCAAAATCGCCAATCGATTGCTTAATCAGGTTTTAAACATGTTTAATAATCTGGTATTATCTGCAGATCTTTTTTATATGTGTGGGCATTCCCAATTCGTCTTCTTCATCTATTTACATTATGAACAGCTGAAATGACAATCGATTGGGCAATTTCCAGATATGAAGATGCAATCTTTAGATGGAAAAATCTGCCGATCACTGAAATAAATCTGTAATGTGTGGGCAAAGTCAGATAGATTGTAAAATCCATTTATCTGGCCAAAAAATCCCTGGATCTGGAAATCCATTAATTGTGATTGCTGATGTATGGGGCCCATAAGATTTTACCTGCTGCACGTAGATGCTTTTAAACTGGGGGAGTCAGATTGGGTTTTGGTTAAGTTTGGACCCACAACATTTGGGTGGATTCGGATTTCTGGAGAAGTGAATCACACATCTCTAATATAGAGAATAACATTAATTGGGTACCGTCACAGACATATTCAGAAGTTCACAGGTTGTCATATGATTCTGGTGTGCAATGTATTGCTGCCCTGTATCTATACTGATTCCTCAGGCCTTGCTTAGTTGACTCACCTTTATTTAGACAAATGTTTTCATAAACAGCCCCTCCTGTTTCATCCACTTCAATTCTTTTCCAGGTGTTTGGATATTTTGTTCCCATTTTAACTACAGCCCTCATTCCCTGTTTCCTCAGGAATAGAGTGGTATTTGCAAACTCGAGGAGCCCCTCATCTTCATAGCATGTCCAGCGACGGGCCTTAGCACAGTCTGTCAATATCGCTGGGCGAAAATGTGAAGCAGAAGAGAGGGAGACACTAAGACACGTGGAGGATTTTACATGAAGCAGTTTTCCATCATCCGTCCATTTCCAGTGCTGGCTGCGTTGTGTCACATTACATTTGCCAAAGGTCACGACCTTACTCCTTATAATACATATGTCCTTCTGGTCATGGTATATCAGAAAGCTCTCTGCACAAAAGAAAAAAAAAAGAAACAATAAGTATTACAAAAACGAATAACGCACGCAGAACAGGTATGGGTTATTAAGTTGACCACTGAAGGTCAACACACGAAATAGGTATTTCATGTCAACAATGGCAAGGTCAATATTTAAAAGGTCAACGTGAGTTTTTCAAATTTTTTGTCCCAAATGTCGAGATAGTTGACATGGACACGGTCAAAGTGTAGCGCGTCCCCTTGCATGGCTCACTGCGCTCACCATGCTTCGGCCACGGTGCCTCGATGTGCACACTATTCTATTCTCCCTCTACACCCTAGAGCAGTGGTTCTTAAACTGAGTTTGATCGAACCCCAGGGATTCAGAGACTCAGTCTCAGGGGTTCGGCGGAGGTGTGTGTCTAGTCTGTTTTCCATGGTTGCCAGGTGCATTAATATATTTTTGTCATTCACACACTTGGCACAGCTTTGGAAATGTAATCTCCTCTGGATACAATAGAATTTAAACCTAATTTGAGAGGGATTTCAATAAATTCTGAAACCGTGTTGCTGGAGTCACTTTTCCAAATTTGAGAATGGATACATGAATTTACAAATGTATCCAAGGATGGCTCCTGCAGTTTGCAACAGTTATACATACTCCTTGTGCCAAGTAGAGTCTCTGTTTAGAGACAAGTAATAGACATTTAAGGTGAAAATATTGTATCAGTTTTCTGATAACTACACTCTGCTCAGTAATTTTGTATGAGAAAACAACATTGCTTGTATAATAACAGTAGTTAATTGGTAGTGAGGGGATGCAGTTAAGATCCCGGCGGTCAGGATCCCGGCGTTCAGAATCCCGACGCCGGAATCCCGACCGCCGAAATGCCGACACTTTCTCCCTCCTGGGGTGTCCACGACACCCCTGGAGGGAGAATAAAATAGCGTGCCGAGCGTAGCGAGGCACCGGGCCCGCTGCGTGGTGAGCGCAGCGAGCCCGCAAGGGGGGGCGATCCACGTCCCCCCCTTGTCGGCATTTCGGCTGTCGGGATTCTGGCGTCGGGATTCTGAACGCCGGGATCCCGACCGCCGGGATTCAATACTGAATCCGGTAGTGAGCATACAAAATATACAAGTGGTAATGTACAAAGTTTTTTTGCCCAACTCACTCCGATTGTTATTGATGATAAGATCCAAATTATATTCTTTCCTGCTCTCCAAAAAACTCAGATATCACAAAAAGTTATATTTACTAAAGTTCAGATTTTTATAGAAATGCAGATGTTGCCCATTATAACCATTCCAGCAGAGGAGGCTCCTGCTATAGGGCTGCAGCCCCTCCAGTTAAAATGCCAACACCAGAGACACAGACAGACAGCAGCAGAGTTCCGGTGCTTCCCCCTGCGGACATCCCCGCCCACTACCTCCGGAGCTCTGGTGCTTGCTGACTGTGTCTCTGGCAGCCAGTAACCTCCTCTCACCAGGCTCCATGAAGCAACAGTGCGGATACAGCAATAGCCCAACCCTGTGGGGAGGAGTTCAGCATGTAGTAGATTCCTATTAGAAGCTGCTACTGTTCATCATACACAGAGCCACAGAGCTGGAAATGCCTCCCCTTCTTGGGCTGCCAGAACATGGAGCGATGACAGCAATAGCTTTCCAGCAGGAAGCCATTCTGTGCAAATCGCCAGAGCTACAGTGCTTCTATGGGCTGCAGTCTGTGCAGCCCAGCAGAAGCAAATCCTCTGCAGTGAGCATGCCCAGACTTCAGTGAGTCAGTGTGATGCAGCTGAAGGAAGGTATGCAATGCACCAGAGAGGTGGTTGTAAGTTTATTTTAATAATATTTGTGTGTAGATCTTTATTAAGAGTATCATTTTGTGTACTTTAATTAAAATAAAGTTATTAAAAGTGTGTATTTTGCTCTGTACCTGTGTTTATGTGCATATGAGTACATCATGTATTTACAGTAAATGCATACAAACACTTGTACAGCGCAAATCAAACTAATAACCTGCAAATGATTAATGACTGTTTGCAATGAGCAGTACCCAGGAAATTGCAGCCCCCTTAAGTCTAAAGGCAGGAGCCGCCACTGCATTCCAGTCTTGCGATCATATTTTGGAAGGTGCTAAATACATGATATATAAAGTAGAATTTGATTGGTTGCTATAGGTAACATCAACACTTCTAAAAACCTGCACAGTAAATCTACCCCATACATCTCTGTCCATCATTTAGTCACTATCCAAGAACATTCTTTACATTTCTGCCACATTGTGTTCAAATCTGTACAATTTGGGATGAATGCTTCCATGTACAGAAGAAAGAGTATTGCCTGTTTGCATGAATATCACTGAGTGTGCAACTCTGATCCAGGCCACTATGGGGGAAATCACAAGATCCAAATGTTTAGCTTGAACTCAAAAAGGGTCATTTACTTTCTCAACTTTCTAAATTTTAAGAAAGTGGGGGAAATGTATTAAGATGGGAGTTCTATTTCAGATGGGATGTTGCTATGGGCAACTAATCAGAATCTACTGTACTTCTTATTTATTTAGCACCTTCTAGAATATAATAGATAGTATCTGATTAACCTTTTACTTCACAGAAGCACAGCACGTACCTGATTGGTCCATGCATGCTTCTTTAAACATGCCAGCCAAAAGGTGGTCTATTTGAAAAGTGCATTTTGAACCTAATTAATGGCAAAGTTTGCAGAAACAAATCCTGGTACATTTTTGTCTCGTAGTGGTGTATGGAAAGTCTTACTGAGTTTGGCCAATAGTCTATAGATTGAGGGCCGGCGCCACCAATAGGCAGCCTTAGGCATTTGCCTAGGGCGCCGGCCACTGGAGGGCGCCAGTCTGGAGCAGGCCCGCCCCTGGATGGAGGTTGACGGTGTCCACAACTGTTCCCCCCCCCCAGCATCACCCCCGGTTGAGTGACTTGGCGGCCTTCTAACAGCAGAGCTAGTGGTGGCGCCGGCCCCGATAGTGAATGTACCCATAACAGTCCAGGTTTCAGTGCTATCCATGCTTTTGTACAGATGGTTAATTCAAAATAAATGAGGTACTAATTAAGTCACATGTGCTCAATTATAGGTACACTAACCTGGACTGTTAGTGTGCCTGTTGGGAACCCCTGGTCTAGGGCAATGAATGGAAATACTGAAAGGAATAGGAAATGCTATCAGGACATATACTGTAGTAATCAGTAGTATTTATGACTTAGGGGCCGTACACACCAGGACGATTTGGCATAAAAACCTCCGATTTTGATGGGTCGTACGAGCGTTTGCTATGAATTGGTGCAAAATCATTTGTTTTAAGTCCACAATTCCAATCCGATGCGCGTACCCGCCGGTCGTAGGTCGGATTGAAGATCCTACCTACTGCAGTAAAGATCTGTCAATCCGACCTCAGATTGGGTGACGATTGTATGCAGATTGTGAGATGATCGTGTGCACTTGCCTCGTCAGACCGTCTTCAGATCCGGCTTGTTTATATTCATTTCCTGGTCACTCCCTCCGCAGCCATTTTGTGAGACTCGTGGATGGTACAGGGTAGCAGTGACGGAGGATCCTGGATCTCAGCCAAATTGCAGACAGGTATTTGGACCTTCCCTACCCACCAATGCATTAGCAGACCCAGTATTGAGACATGTCCTGCCTCATTATTTTTTTGGGCCCAGAGAATAGGTTCAGTCCATACATGTCTTAAATGTGGTTCTCCTGCCAATGTACAGCACAAAATCTTGCTGGTAAGAATCCATCACTGCAGACTGCATAATGGACACAGGAAAAGCACACTTTGTAATGCCAGGCAAAAACAAAGCAGAGCAAACAGCTATGTACAGCGTTCAGCAGGTATACACCAAGCCTCACTAGTCACAAAGCACAAATGCACAGATCTAAAATGGCTGCTGTTATTTGTCCCCCACAACTAGTCCTGCCCATTATTTAAATTTCAAAAACGACAGTCACTGTGCACACAAGATGCACCAAAATGACAGTCGGACGACCATCGCAAACGACTCGCGATCGTTTGACGATCGTAAGTACAAAAATACACCATCTTATGCAAATCGTGAGTTTGGGCCCGGGGGAGAGCTCCCGAGAAGTTCACAGCAAATCGTTTCACGTTCGACGCACGATCGTGATCGTTCTGGTGTGTACGAGGCCTTACTCAAGTCAGTAGTTACAAGTCAAATAGGTTGAACTCAATGAATTAACATCTTTTTTCAACCTTAATTATTATGTATGTTACTACAGTATGTAATTGTTTTGTTTCTTCCTGCCTGGAAAGGAGAGAGTCCTGATACTAGTTTCAGACAGATCACAAAAGATTTTATTTTAGATTACATAAAGTGGTGAAGCAAATTTTAGTTGATTAAAATTTATTTTAAGGGTACAGAATCCATTAACTCCCAATCTATATCTCGGATGGATCCAGCGATCGCATCAATGGTTGACAACCGATGTGTTTACAGGGATGGACGGGGCAGAGGTGGTAGTGAGGCCAAGTACTGCATCGTAAATGCAGTTTTACTTGGCCCCGTACGGCCCCCAGTGACTACAAGCTTGAGTAAAGTCGGACTTACTCAGGCTGCAGTTGAAAATGAACATTGTGAACGATGGTAATGATCTTCACCCTGAAATGTGATCACATTGCAGTTTGAGCAATTGCAAATGCAGGAAGTAGGTGGTATGCACCTCCTTCTATATTGCATTGCTAATTTATTGCATTTTCTAAGTGACTATGAGCAGATTAGCATATAAAATCCAACCTGAATGAGGGCCTAAATACACGAATAAGGAATAGTAGCTTGTAAACAATATACGGGAGACAAAAACATAAGCTATGCTAAACACCTATGAAACTTAGGTCAACATGAAGAAGAACATTAAAATGAGTGTTAAAACCTCAGACACAGCACTGTGTAAAATAAATAAATGAATGAATAGGACCCCCAAACTCTCTACTAACACAAGCATTAGATGAGCTGGGCAGGTCTTCTTTTATCATGTTCAACACAGGGCTGATTCCTTTGGTGGGACACACAAAAGCAGAGTTTCCTCCATCCTACAACCTACATTGATGAAGTGCTATACACATGAATGCATTGGATGGCAAAGTGGGAGATCACACCGAACGGAACATAGTGGGAGAGACCAGCTGACTAGGAGTGATGTCCTAAGCTAGTGTCACTGGCCAGAAGTACACTGCAGATTGCTGTAGAAGGAAGAGATGTGACCGCTGCTGCTAAAGGTATGGAAGCTTAGGAACAGATACCATACCATCAGAAGGTGACCCAGCAATTGGAGTCTCACAGCAACTGAATCTCATCACTTCTAAGCTAACCAACCTCATTGCCTCCCTTCTTTTCCTCACTCTCCCCATTCTTTATGGTACCCTCCCATCCACCCCTTGATTTTTAACATTACTGTGTACTGTGTATAATTCATTTCTAAAAAAAATGTCAAATGTTTATTGAAACACCATAGAATACAGTTGACATTAAAGACATGAGAAAATGTTCATGACAGAATAATTTATAAGTATTTTTTATTATACAACATCATACACACATCACCTACAATATAGTACTCTATTTTAACCTTTGATTTTAAACCATTTATTGAACTGCTAAACACTACAAGTACCGATTATATTTTATACATATACATTGACAAGTGCTGGGTCTAACTCCAGGTATCAATAGACTCCGGGACGGGGGGCTGGCACTAACCACAAACATTCCCTCAGTGTGAGGATATGCAAAGTGAATGAGGTATTAAATGAGTTATTACTTTTAGTAGTTGTTATAGTTTACTAAATGGACACACTGAATAAGAAAAAAGAACGAGGTAACAGTTGAACCTGAATTTAAATGGGTTACTGCCAATGTAAATATACCAATGTACAAATAGGAACTGTTTGACTGGTAGACTAGACTAGGTTATAGTCTCCATGGTTGTAAAATGCTGTATACTGGCTATTACCACATTTTTGGAGTGGCAACCATATGCCATCTGGTGTATAGGTTGCGGGCATCATTCAACACTGTTGTATGATGGCCATACTATAAGCTGACAGACAAACTGCCATCCTTCCTCATCTAATGAGATTCCAAAGTTCTGTTTCCATACTTGTTCAAACAGATCTGTTAATGGGGAAGAGAGTGCTTTATTATAAAGATATAGTCCTACCTCCTCCAGGACTATAATGTACATGTTAGAAGTACAGTATGTTGGGGTTGATGTTTAAAGGACTTTATTTGCATTATATGTAGTAAACCATAGAGTAGAGAGTGCTATAACCTTCCCATTTACATCTATGAAAGTGTGGAACAAATAAAGGGTGGGATAATAAAGCATTACATTTTCACTGCCATGTATCCTGTCAATAATCACATGCATGTCAATACTTAATAATGCCAAATGCATGAAGATTTAAGTAAAGGACAGCACTTCCAATAACAACTGTCCTTTGTGGTGTGAGCCCTTCCAGGTTTGTGACCTGAAGTCCTTCTGTGCATGCGTTGTATGATATGCATATCACGGGGGACACTGGGAGGGATCCGACCTTTACACGATTTCTGGTTACTTGGAGAGTGAGTGCCTCAGATTTTGAATATTTATTTTATTCTGCCAAGAGGCCATGTTACTTGAGCTCATCATGTTAGGGATAAAAGTGTGTGCCAGAGACAGAGCAACAGCAGGATTCTTTACTGAGAGTTCTGAATATGATACCTTGTATTTTTATATTTTTTGCATCCAGTATGCATTAGTCATCCATTTGACCTTCGTCTATTGAAATATTTTTTTTCTAAATAACTACACATTTTATTTACTGTATCTGTGATACGAACCCTATTTACAAGTATTTGTATCACATGCAAACATACCTCAAGATCTATCTATGCTGAAATAAATACATGTCACAGAACAACAGCTCACAGCTGCAATACTCAACTGGCTACTAGCCCTTAATCTAGGTTGATATATTTGATTCAATTATGTGGACAAGGAGGAACTACTGGTGTTGCATTGCACTGGGGACCAAGGCAATGAGATAGCCAGCATCAGTAGTAGTAATAAATATGCATGACTAATTCTAGTACGCCATCTGTGCAGTCACTGTGGGCCGTAATAACGGAGGCAGTATGGCTGGAGGAGAGGATCAGAGTCCCTTCCTCTTCTGCTCTCCTTTCACCCAGGGCTGACTAGAGGTGGTCTGGGCAAAAAGACCACACATTGGCATTACATTGCTGCTGATGCTGCTCATATTACAATATTACATGCAGTACTTGATATCCTTACTTGAAACTGGCAAGAAGATAAGCTAAAAAAAAGGATCACTGGAAAACGTCATCATCACCAAGAAATGCATTAAAAAGAAAATCCAAATTTGAGGGTTTTATAATGGCAGACTGAGTACCTTTGCGTGAAATGGACAGAAGAAAGAGGCCAGAGTTAAAAGAAAAATGGTTTCATCCTCCATCAGGATAATGCACCAGAACAGCTCTCTGTGAAGCTGTGTTTGGCTGACACTACAGTGCTAAAACACCATCCATACTTGCAAGACCACGGTGCTACTTTCTTTTCTACCAAAGTTAGATCTGTATTTGGGAACCCATTTTGCATCAGTTACTGAGGTAAAAATGAAAACAAGGGAATTGTTGACATATTGTTGCTGACCAATAATGAGCTACAGCATGGCTTTGACCAATGGAAAATAAGAAGGCAGCTGTATGTGGATGCAGAAAGGGGAGTGTATCATAGGGAAAAGGAGTTAAAATGTTCTTAATTTAACTAAATATAATATATAACATCAGATTTGATATTTAATAGTCACAACTCATATTTTTCACTGCTACTTTTTATGTAGGGTGACAATATTTACTATTCTACAATTGCCTGGAATTATAACATCTGAAATTGTCGTTCCGGGTTTTCTCATCCCAGTGCTGAGCCAATAGCCGCACACTATACATTTCTTCATTTTCAGAAGACGTTGGGGGGGATGCACTAACTTTTACTGCCGCTGGCGACCGCATCCATAATAATCACATATTCACTAACATATACGATTATTAACGCAAAGGACAGCTCTTGCGATATGAGTTGTCCTTTGTGATGCAGCTCCATTGTGGACTTTGGGTTTAAGACCCAGGAGTCCATCTGTGCATGTGCATGAGTGATGGTGCCGGCCAGTGATCAATTAGCACTGCAGGCTGTCTGGTGCTCCAATGTGTATTGTCCTACTCCTGCTGTCAGCAGCGCCAGCCTCGGCTTTAGGTACATGGCCGCCAGTACTGATAACTGGTAAGGGTGGTGGGGAGACGCAGGTGTGCACTATGCCCTAGCCAGGAAAGGGTGGAAGACACTGAGCCCCGGTGGGTGGAAGAGGGGAGAAGACCAGCGCCACTATGTCTCAGCAGGGAGCTGGAGGAAGAAGTCGGCGCTGCTCAGCACCGGCTTGTGGGAGAGGGGAGAAGATGCCAGTTCCACTATGGTGAGGGGGGAAGACACCGGCTCCACTATGTTCCGGCAGTTAGATGGTGTGTTGCTAATTCCACTGATGCAGTGGAGGACGGAGGACTGCAGAGGATGTGGCTACTAGCCAGAAGAACTGGGGAAGGCCTTCTCTCTAAGTGCAGAGCTGCATCAAGTATGCAGGTCAGTGCTCTCATTACAGTGGATGCTTTTAAAGATTCATGAGCCCACTGCTGGTGACCAGTGTTCCCTCTAAGCTGTGCTCGCGTGCGCACGCACACAACTCGACGAGTGTGCGCATAGACATTACAACAGAGCGCACAAAGCAGCAGTGGTCCCTTTTTGCAGTTGTGGACTCAATTAATATGTGTTTCACCCATTAACTACAGATGGAGCCACTGTCATCTATCCCTATAATAGGATTAAGTGAGTAATTGGATTACTCTGCTAATCCCATACTGTATTGTTCTATGTATTGTATTGCAGCTGAGAATAATAGAATAGCCATGGCTAGCCATGCTGAGCCATGGCCTAAGGAAGATAGATGAGATGGGCTCCTACTGTACATTGTGTGCTGTGTTTTGAATGATTAAATGTTTAATATCATTTTGAAGTAAAGTTAACACAAATGCTGAACGTCATTTTCCAGTTATATATAAGTGACGCACAAAAATTTTACTTTCCTTCCAAAGTTGCACAGCCAAAATCTTTTGCCGCACAAAGCCTTCGTAAAATTAGAGGTAACATTGCTGGTGACCCCCATCCATGTGTCTCATGCTACTAGCCAAGTGTCCCCTCCTCACACCCTTATCTCACTCCACTCTTCCCATTGGGCCTGGTGCCCACCACTCACAAAGTGTCTCCCACCATCTCACTGACTCCTATCCCAATGTCTACCTCTCTAGTTTCTCCCCTTGCTTAACCAGTCCACTGCCCCATCTAACTGCTTCTCAGCAAGAATTCCCTCCAGCCAGTCCAATCACAGTGCCCCCCATTTAGCCCAGTGTATCCCCTCTCCAGCCTAGTGTTTCCTCCTCTCCCACCATCTCACTGCTCCCTTCTCATCCAGCCCAGTGCCCCATTTACTGTATATGACCCACTGCCTCTCCCAGTCACCCACTCACTCATTACTTTCCGCCACCCACTACCTTTCCCTATAACTTACTCCATCTCTTACTCCATATCACCCTGATGTCACCCATCGCCTTTCCCTGGAATCACTATCTGCCCCTCTGTGTCTTTTTCTACCACTCTATCTCCCACTATCTCTCCCATCATCCTCTACATCACCCACAACCTTTCCCTGTCACCCATTGCCTCTCCCTGTCACGCCACAGCCTCTCCATCTCCCACTATCTCGGCAAATCACCTCTCATTCCCATACTCTCTTCTTCTCAGGTTGGCATGCGTTGGAGAAGTGATGAAAATATGGCAAAGCTCATGAATATGGCATTCACATTGAGGCCACACACAGTTATTCTGATTTCCCCCTACTTTCCTTGTCATAGTGCCCCCCTGTCATTTTATTCTGGATTCGCCCCTGCCTAACAGCTGTCCCCGGGGTGGGTGGCTGGCACCGCGCACAGCACCGGGCTGTATCTGGGGGATGAGAACACATGCCTATGTATTTTATGGGGATACATATGATAGCCTGGCTGTGGTGATACCAGCAGACAAAAGGCTGACCCCTGAATCCCGTCAGGGGCTCTGTATTACCCTAACCCTCCCTTGCAACAGCATAACCAGAATCCCCCCCCCCCACGTGCAGTCTGACCCAATAACTCACTGCAAGTGCCTAAACCTCGCCAGAGATGGAACAATCATTGGTGCTGCAGGAGCATTGCATCGGTGCCACCGTGGACTGAGGCTGCCCAGACCAGCAGCTTGTACCCCTGTCACCCACTGATGTGAGGCCCAAATTACACTTTTGCCCACCACTCGCAGCCTGTGGTGTCCTGGTATTATACTCCAATATATGTATATACTCCTGTTGATATAATCAACTCCAGGCCTAATCTTTTTTTTATTAATAAATATTTTTTAATGAAAAACCTCCATTTAGTTATGCGCTGTTACTTATGGGCCAGTGCTCTGGACTTGCCCACAGGCTAAAAGTTGCCAGCCAGCCCCTGGCGCCGGCCATGTGGTATGCTGGGAAGGATCCATGGTGATTACATCCACGGCCGTAACTCGGCGGAGGGGCTTTAGTGCATACAGAAATGCAGTAAAAAAAAATAAAAAAAACTGGGCATCCCGCCCTTTGCATTTTCAGAAAATGTATTTTTAGATTGCTTTTTTAGTTTTGCAGTTTCTTTGTCTGGTGACCACTACTGAGATGTAGGGTGAGATTCTATGCTATGCGCTAAATGCGCATGTTTTATTTGCGCACCACATCGCCGCAAATCGCCAATTTTAAAATCGCATTTTTCAGTCAAAATGCGCATATTTAATGTGATGCGCATTGGAGGCTGAAAAGTGCGAAGAGGGGCGATTTGCAGCGAAGTGGTGCGCTGTATTTAGTCCTGAAAATGTGCGATTTTCATGTCTGAAAATCGCACATTTGCAGGACAGCGCAAAGTTGTAAAAAAAAAACCGAGCGCGGGGTCCCCCGCCCGAGTATAACCAGCCCCGGGCTCACTGAGCCGGTGCTGGTGACATAAAATCAGGGTCCCCGACAAATAGGGGTCCCCTTGATTTTATGAAACCAGCACCAGACTCAAGGTCCGGCGCTGGTTCCCAAAATACGGGGGACAAAGTGACTAGGGGTCCCCCGTATTTTAAGAACCAGCACCGGACACAACCAGCCAGCAGGGTAATGCCACAGCCGGGGGAAACTTATTATATAAGCTCCCGCGGCCAAAGCATTAACCCCCTGGCTGGTCAGCATGGGCAGGGGTCCTGGGGAAGTGGGGACCCCCCCAATGAACTGGTCCCCCCCCTCCAGGACTTACCAGCCCATGCTGATAGTCCGGGGCTGTCCCCGATGCCCCTGGCCGGTGGGCATCGGGCTGATGATTTGTGTAAAAAAAAGAATTAAAACTATTGTTTTACACTGGCGAACTATGAGTCCCAGCAAGCCTACCCCGCATGCTGGAACTTGGGGAACCACAAGTCCCAGCATGTGGGGCATTAAAGGGCCCGCTGGCACTTGTAGTTCTGCAGTGAAAAAAATAGTGCACAAAATCACACTGACACCCTGTAAAATAAAACTTTAATACACACAAAACACACACACACTGATACTTACCTACCTTGAGCCCGTAGGTCGGTCCCTGGATCCTGGGTCCGTACTCCGGGGTTCCAGGGCAGAAGAGTCCGGTTCCGGGGCCTTGGTCCTGGTTCCGGGGCTGGTCCTGGGGTTCCGGGGCTCCTGGGCTGCAGAATCCGGGGTCCGGGATCCGAGGTAGTCCAGAGGGGTACCTAAGGAAGCAAATCCAACTTACCTGGTCCCAGGCGGCGACCTCGGACTCCTCACCGGTGACTGCGCTTCTCCCATCTGCTACCCGGCTTGCAGGACTTTGACCGGCGCTGAGATGTTTCCTCCTCGGCGTCTGTGGACAGAATGATTTCTTGGCCCATCAGGAGCCGAGAAAGTCGGCTCCTGATTGGCCAGAAATCATTCTAACTAGAGACGCCGAGGAGGAAACATCTCTGCCCTAGATGCGCTGAGATGTTACTTCCTCTGCGTCTGTATTCAGAATGATTTCTGGCCAATCAGTAGCCGACTTTCTCGGCTCCTGATTGGCCAAGAAATCATTCTGTCCAGAGACGCCGAGGAGGAAACATCTCAGCGCCGGTCAAAGTCCTGCAAGCCGGGTAGCAGATGGGAGAAGCGCAGTCACCGGTGAGGAGTCCGAGGTCGCCGCCGGGGACCAGGTAAGTTGGATTTGCTTCCTTAGGTACCCCTCTGGACTACCTCGGATCCCGGACCCCAGATTCTGCAGGCCAGGAGCCCCGGAACCCCAGGACCAGCCCCGGAACCAGGACCAAGGCCCCGGAACCGGACTCTTCTGCCCTGGAGCCCCGGAGGACGGACCCAGGATCCAGGGACCGACCTACGGGCTCAAGGTAGGTAAGTATCAGTGTGTGTGTGTTTTGTGTGTATTAAAGTTTTATTTTACAGGGTGTCAGTGTGATTTTGTGCACTATTTTTTTCACTGCAGAACTACAAGTGCCAGCGGGCCCTTTAATGCCCCGCATGCTGGGACTTGGGGTTCCCCAAGTCCCAGCATGCGGGGTAGGCTTGCTGGGACTCATAGTTCGCCAGTGTAAAACAATAGTTTTAATTCTTTTTTTTACACAAATCATCAGCCCGATGCCCACCGGCCAGGGGCATCGGGGACAGCCCCGGACTATCAGCATGGGCTGGTAAGTCCTGGAGGGGGGGGACCCCTTCATTGGGGGGGTCCCCACTTCCCCAGGACCCCTGCCCATGCTGACCAGCCAGGGGGTTAATGCTTTGGCCGCGGGAGCTTATATAATAAGTTTCCCCCGGCTGTGGCATTACCCTGCTGGCTGGTTGTGTCCGGTGCTGGTTCTTAAAATACGGGGGACCCCTAGTCACTTTGTCCCCCGTAATTTTGGGAACCAGCGCCGGACCTTGAGTCTGGTGCTGGTTTCATAAAATCAAGGGGACCCCTATTTGTCGGGGACCCTGATTTTATGTCACCAGCACCGGCTCAGTGAGCCCGGGGCTGGTTATACTCGGGCGGGGGACCCCGCGCTCGTTTTTTTTGTTTTTTAACCCTTTCTTTTATTTTTGACAGCAGAACCCTGCACAGAACATTGCGATCTGTGCAGGGTTTTGGCTAATTCGCCTAACAGACCCAGGTCTGAAATTAGTGCGATAATTAGTCACCTAAAAAATGCGATGTGCAAATGCGCATAGCATTAAATATGCGACTTGTATACTTTTGAATTGGAAAACATCTGGATGCGATAAAAATGTGAATTAATCTCGCATTTTTATTCAGCATACCTTAACGCACATAATATGCGATTTCAGTCCCTGAGCGCATTCCATTAAATAAACGATTCAATGGGAAAATGCGATATCGCCATTTTGTGGTCTAATTACCGCAAAAAAACGATAATCGCATCCCATAGAATGTCACCCCTAATGTCAGACGATTTTGGTCCGATTTTTTGAAATGCCTGATTTTTCTACAAGAATCTCACATTTTTCAGACTGGCAATGTAATAGCATCCCAGTTCACTAATAGTCTGATGCATTTGGCTCCAGATTAGAGCTATCAGTAAAAGGTCATTTCCAGATATTTTGGCAATGTTAAACATATAAGTTGGCTGATGCAATGGGAGACTAGTTTGAAAGGTGGACATAAACAGCTCTAAAAAGTTGGACAGAATTAGAGCTGGTTGCAGAGGCATAACTAGAACTTTGCGGGTCCCATAGCAAAATGTATTGGGGACCCCAACTCTGTTTATCTAGTGCCACACAAGATGTGTGGTTAGTGTTGCCTATCATTTTAACTCTGGCCAGCATCAACTTACTGCACTGTGAATATTTTTTCCCCGGTTATTCTTTATTAAAACTCTATGGATTCTGGGCAGTGACTGGCGGTTGATTGAGGAAGGTGGTCACCAGGACTGTGTGGGTCACTCACTTTGCTTCTGTCTGCCACATAGGGGAAATAGTCTTTCTCATCTCTATCTCTATATTATCTCATATTTAGGTTTCCTTCTTTCCTTCTCCCTCTCTCGCTCTGGTCTCTCTCATTCCTTCACATCTGTCTTTTATTTATCTCTCATTATTGATCTGTTTCACATATACTGTACTATCTCCTTTTATTTCTGCCACAAACACCTCTCATGCATACAGTACATACACCACCACACTTATACATACATACATACAAACATACATAAAAACATACACCGCCACCCTCATACATATTTTATAACCAGCACTCTGTATAGTTACACCACTGGCTGGTTGGTTTGGGCGAGTTCTATTTGGCAATGTTCAAAACCAACACAATTACAGCACATTGAAACAAATACAAATGTTTAAACTTACAGTATATGTATCCTTACAAATACAAAATATATCTAAGTAGCTCATGTACTAATCATACAGTATCTTGTTTTTATTTTTTCCCTGTTAAATGCATCTTCCAGTACAGTACATGCATCTGGATGTTAATTAGACACAATCAGCTTCTGCTGATTAAAATGATAAATAGCATGCCTACAGTATATTCTGTATGTAATTGTGACTGTAGCTGCATAAAAAAAGTGTTCTGCTACAACCAAACCATGTGACATTATTCGGTATGCAATTACACTGTATGTGCATACCAAATAAGGTTATGAAGGTGTGTCGCGCCCAGTGTTTTTTTTAATTCTGCCACTGCCACTGACCCCCCCCCCCCCCACCTCCAGAGCTTATTCACAGTGCTACGCTACCCCGCCACTCGCCTTCTTCCAGCACCCAATGTGGCATCACAGGGATGCGACATCAGGTGCTGGAAGAATGTACTTTAGGCACCATAAGATGCAATCGGATGCATACTTATGCACATTGCATACAACCACATATGTGTATAGGCACCATTAGACTTGGGTCTTGCTGGGCTCTACCCTTCCCCAAGCACATACAAAACCAAGGTTGGAGCTGTGTATTTGACAGGGTATACAGCATGTTTGAAATGGGTATTACTTTATATTTTACAATTTATATTCCCCATATTTGTGTCAATATTTATCTTTCTCCAAAACGGTGTTTATATTTTGTTGCTGAAACAGCATCAGAATGGTGTTTTGTCCCTTAATGATTCATCTAATACCCCTTTCACACCAGCCTAAATTCCCGGGTTGAGTCCGGAAACAACCCGGTACTAGCGCTGGTTTGAAAGGTTACCGGGACAAATTACTGGGCTAATTTGCCGGCAATCCAACCCTGCTAGGTAGCAGGGTTGTTCCTGGGTTCAACCCGGGGACCTGGCTGGTGTGAATGGGGTAGGGTATATTTACCCGGGTTGCCGGTCCTTGGTGTCCTGTCCGACCGGGAATTGACGCAGGCGGTGGGTGCAAATGACGGGACAGGCGGTGGATGATGATGATGCAGGTGGCAGTGAGGGCGCGGGAGAGCTGCGTCATCTTCATCCGCCGCCTGTCCCGTCATTTGCGCCACCGCCTGTGTGGATCCCCGGTCTGCACAGAGGACAAGCAACCGTGGTGAGTATTCTCACCACCTCCTGCCCACCTCCGCCGCCATCCTGCCGACTGGCCAACGCCATCCCGCCTCCTCCCCACCTCCTGCCGGCCTCCTTCCTGCCCCTTCACACACCAGAAAATGCAGAGACTTTTCTGGTGTGAATGGGTCCAAACCGGGGAATGTCCCTGCTTGCCCCGGGAACTGAATTCCCGGGTTTGTCCCTGCATTTCTGGTGTGAAAGGGGTATAAATGACATGAAAATGTACCAAAAATGTTAAGTCTACGATTGTATGGTCTTGTTGGTTGTAGGAAAATTAAACTATTCAATATGCTTTTTCTGTGAACGGACATTATATCAAGTTTCTAAGATCCTGATCATTATGTCATATGTAAAAATTGTTTGATGAAAACATTGTCAGGGAAAAGGAGATTTTATGAAAGCACTCACTTGAAATTTGCAAAAGATATCACACAATCACATTGCAGTATGTAGCCAATTTTTTTGGGCAATGTTAGACAATTATCCTTTATAAATCATTGTAAATATTATTGGACATCTTATGGGTAGGGATGACATTGCCCATCGATGAACTGATATCATCAATGGTTTATGACCAGATGGTTTCCTGCCATTGATAACACAGAGCTAAAAAAATTTTTTTACTCCAAGTCTCAGTAAATGGAGCCTAGTTTTGCCCCCTGACCCACACAAAGCCCTGTCTCCAGGTTCTGATTGGCCCGCAGCTCACTAAACACTAAAGCAGGGGTGACGATTAGTGGTTAAAACCACCAATGGTTCCTTTACAGATGGTTATACACCATCAAGGTTATTTATCAGTGGTACTATTGATGGTTACCATCATTGGATAACCCACAAATGGTCATCCCTACTTATGGGTCTACTTATCAATTGTTTAAGAGGCCTAATGCCTTCTTAATAGCTATTGCTGGCTACCACTGGCTACATGGTTACTTGCCCCAAAGCTTCATGTCCCATAATAGTGAATATAGGGAAAAAGACATGATATTTCATGGGGATAAATTGCAGTCTAATACATGTAGGAATGGGGTGGTACTAAGGTGAAATTAGGACGTGAAATGTTCACTGTTTACAGAATAGGTATTTCTGTGCTATTTGCAAAACTGCACACGTGGCATAATCAGGCTTGTATTGTTGTGTTTCCAATGAGTAACATGTATCATAGTCATGTGTGCTGGAATATATTAGGTGACAATTACATACATCTATTTATTTACATTATTTACGGTTTATAAATGACTCTTAGGATAACTTAAGCAACACACTCTACTTCACCTGTCCTACACCTGGGGGGGGGGATCGTTTGCTCGACAGTGTCTAGGTTGACAGTCAATAGGTCGACCACTATTGGTTGACATGGTCTACATGGGAAAAAGGGAAAAAGTGGACATGAGTTTTGGATTTTTTGATCGCAAATGTCCACACAGGCCCACATGGACACTGTAGGAGTTTACAGCATCCCCCTCGCATGGCCCGATGCGCTTGCCATGCTACGGGCACAGTGCCTTACTGCTATTATATCCTTCCTCTATGCCCACTGGGATGTTAAAGTATGAACAAGTCGGTTAAAAAAAAATCATGAACAACCCATGTTTACTCTTTTCCATCTCAACCTTTTCCATGCCTATCTTTTCCATGCCTTTTCCATGCCTAATGCATGTCAACCTGTTTCCATGTGCCGACCTTCTGCCTGTCGACCAATAGTTGTCAACCTTTTGACAATCTAGACACAGTGGACCTAATGACCGCATACCGCTCGCATTGCCGCCCACCCGCATTGCAGGGCGAATTCGCCCGCACGGCTGCGAATGGATGTTTTGCATAAACATCCATTCACAGCCTATAGGGCAACACCCACATCAGTCGATGGTCGCTGACTATCGAATGGTGTGGTGAGTACATGCAAAACTCTCAGGTGTCTTAGCTTAGCGTGTGTCCTATGCGAGGAGAGGGCGGGCAGCTGACATCCGGTGATGTCAACTGCCCACCTCAGGCACCCGCATCATCGGGGCATTAGCATGAGAACGGCCAGCATTTTCATGAGAACGCCCATGAAACACTGGGCATTCCCATGGGCCCATCCCCCGGCCCATCGCCCCACGTCCCATGCTCACACTATTGTGTGCGCGCACCGGGCAAACACTCTGTTCGCCGTGGCTGCTCGTAAAGAGCGCATGCACATGTCCAGAAATGCGCATGCCCAAAACAAAAACATTGCGCTCCCATGTGAATTCGTATGGGGGCACATGGACCAGCCTCAAGCTATCAAATACAGCAATCTCTGAAATGAAACTAAAATGTATTTATTTCTTTATGGGTCGTCTTCACTTTATATTTTTGTGTGTTCTTAGACATCCCAATATGTTTCTTTCTCTGCAGATTTGCATAAATTAACCAAAAAACTAAAAACATTTCTGATTAGGCAAAATATTGTTTCCATATACCATTTTAAAAGTGGTTGAATTATCATGAAACATGAAATAATATATCATTTTAGGTTATACATTGTCAGATACTGTAAGTCAGTGACCTTGTTATGATTAGCAAAATTAGATCTACAGTATATACAAAAACTCTTTTCAGATAGAATCAATTTATGTAACGTCATTTTAAAGGAAATCTACTATAGCTGCCACCGTTTTACTGTCACATATATTATTTAGAGACATCCAAAGAACTGACAATGGTCCCTATAATGTAATAGGACAGAGATATACTGTAATAATGTATTTTTTATACGTTATAAAAGAACAGCATTATCTAGAAATCCTCATAAAAAAGAATAATCCCATTGTGTGCACAGCTGCATTACCAAGCAACAGCTTATCTCCCAAGCCTCTCTCAGATATATTTATGTAGCACTTCTTGACTCTGCAAGGACAGACCTGACAATCTGCATACATCAAATGACAATCACTGGCATTTGGGGGGCTCAAAGACCAGCCATGGTGGGCTATAATGTCACAGGCCATTTTGTGCAGCACTCTGTCTCAGATACGTTATTGCTAATGATTACAAAACATTTCAATATTTCCAGTACAGATCAAAAATCACTTTACCTACTTTATATTACAAACTTTCAATGAAAATGTACAATGATAAAACACACATTCAAGCTCCTGCAGTCATTATATGTTGCTGAGGCCTGTTGCCGCACTGATTGACACAAACTATACCTCTACATCTGCATCATGCACATCTATAGCACAATATAAAGATTAGATGGAGCTTCTTGCTTTGGTTCCCTGTCAGCTTATCAAGCAGCTTTAATTACAAGATACTGATGTAGGGATGAGTCATTATATTTCCCCTTTCTAATGGCTTCTTCCCATTCTAGTCTTCTCATTAACACCAGTCTTCCCCATTCCATCCCTCACTTACCTGTTATCAGACAGCACAGGCAGCTAACCAGTAACGCACGCACAAGCACATCCATTTTCCATCTAGCAGTCACTCCATGCTTCTGTCCAACAACCTAGATAAGTGAAGCGAACACTAGGAAGGAAATGAGCCTTCACGGAGGGAAAAAGTCAGTGACGAGAACTTCCTTCTATTCAATTGTTTTGGGGACTCTAGTCCAGTTTACATGAGTCTTCAACATTGATTTAATATCTGTGTGTATGTTTGTGTCTGGACCTTCACAGAGGTCTCACAGCAGAGCAGTACAGACTGCAAAATAAGCATATTGCAATGACCCAGCAAGCTGCACCCCAAGGGATGCACTATAGTCTTCTATGGCTGTAAATCTGGGACAGGTTTGCTTGTGTTTGAACTTTAGCTAGAAGGGAAATGATTACCTGTCAGTAGATTTCTGCGGGCACTGTAATGTACATCTGGGTCTGATGCTTTGCAGTAACCTTTACTACTTAGGTTAAACTGTATAAATATAATGTAACTTTGAGACTCATCTCTGTAATCTAAATCACTAACTTACAGACATAGAACAGAACTGCAACCAGCTCTGTGAGGACAACTTCATATACAGTATTTGTCACGTTTATAATGCTAGATATAGAGATCATTTTAAGTTATATTAAAACAAATTTAGTAAGCCCTCTCTCATCTTTTTCTGTCACATAGCCATGATGGTACAGGGGTGGCCAAACCTGTCCTCAAGATCTACTAACAGTTCATGTTTTTCATCTATAGTAGGAATGAATGCAGCAGGTTTGAAAATGTGACAGTAAGTAATGACTACAGCTGTGCACCAGATAGGTGACTTGGAAAATGTGGATCGCTGGTAGATCTGGAGGACCGGTTTGGTCAGCCCTGGTATGGTATATCTAGCCTGGTGTCTCCGCATGTTGGCTAAGATCCACTGTCCGACTGTACTGTAATCTACACCTCAGTTATCTGCTGTGTCAGTATGTTGTTACCAGTTTAAACCAGGGTTGCCGACCCTCCCGGAATGTCCGTGAGACTCCCGGAATTCTGGGACATCTCACGGACTCCCGGAGGTCGGCCCCTTTCTCCCGCAGCTGCCGCTTTGCTCTTCCACAATGGCTACTGCGCATGCGCTAGTTAACATCACTGACGCCGCCAACGCAATATCATCACGTTGGGGCGTCGTCGCGGTTATCTAGCTGCTAGCGCATGCGCCGTAGCCATCGCGGAAGTGAAGGAAGCCGCAGCCGGGAGAAACTGAAAGAGGAAGGGATCCTCTTGCGTGCCTCTGTCTGTGTCTGTGTAAGTACAGTATACTCGCAGCACGGCTTCAGCACTCAGCCTCTCTCGAACGCACCCTCTTCATCCTCTGCTCTCCTCTGAGATCGGTTAGTGACTTTACACAGATGCAGCCAAATCATCTATCAGCTCCATGTTGCTTGTGCCTTCCCTATGCCACATCCTTCATCTACCTCCCAGCCAGTTCCATAGGTCATCATATACAGTACAAGCCTTTTATCTCCATGCTGGCACCTCCCCTTCAGATTCCTCTTTAAGTGCAGCATGTATATAACGGTACCATAATGACCTTGTTTTGGTTTACACAAAAAATACAGACAATGCAATTAATTATACAAACTGTGTTGTACATTTAAGAATGTGGCATATAATCCTTTTATCTGACATACTGTCATAATGCCCATGTGTGCCTCTACCCCTTCCCATGTTCTCCCCTCCTCATGTGTGCCAGTTCCTGCCATTTGTGCCCCTGATTGTGTGCCTTCATCCCTGCCCAAGTGTATGCTTACGTGTACTGCTTATCAAAATACTGTAGGGCCCACCCCCTTGCGTCACAAGGCCCGCCCCTTTCGGCACAAGGCCCGCCCCCTTGTGTCACAAGGCCCTCCCCCTGGCAACGCAAGGTCCGCCCCCTGGCAACGCAAGGTCCGCCCCCAGGCTTTTCATTTTCTCCCTGAAATGATTTTTCAAAAGTAGGCAACCCTGGTTTAAACTGGGCTATTTCCTGAGTGTCGCTCAGATAAAGGGTCCCATGCTGAGAAATACAGTATTTGAACTACAACTCCCTTGATTGCTGTGGTATTTGTCTTGAATCCATAAAAGCTCACCCTGCTGTATATACTGTAGCAAAAAGACCTGGTGCTGCAGTATGGTGCCTGTGACATATTGTGTAGGTAAAACACATTGTAGTTTTGCTATACATAGGGCAGTATGGATGGTGTAATGATTAGCACTACTGCTTCACAGCACTGAGGTCACAGGTTCGATTGTCACCAGGATGCTAATTGTGTGCCATAAACTTCTATATTTCTATGTTACACAGTCAGTTTTTATTTTCCTACAAATATCTTTTCATATTGTATTACTTACCGTATATCTAAGTGATGCAATATATCGCTTTAACCCTTTGACTGCTAAGGGAATTTGTCAAAATAGGTGTGAAAAATTACCAAGCAAACCTTTTTTTTTTAATTAACCCTTTGAGTGCCACAGTTGCTGGGAGAGATCCTCTAAATATCTGTTAAAATGCCAGCACCTCTCACAGCGACTGTTCTTTTTTGGGTGCAATATTTAACGAAACTTTAATGAATTAACTTGGCTGTATTTGCATTTATTATACAAAAAGAACAGTCGCTGTGACTGAGTGATGCTGAATTTTGAGGATCTCTCATCCAAACCTTGGCTCTCAAAGGGTTAAGGAAAAGACAATGAATTGAGTAATGTTGTTCTCCGAGTCCAGTTGTTCTGTCATCAGTCTGGGAGTAGCCTCAGGAATTAGTAAAGGTCATAAGTAAACAAAACATTTGAAACACTTATATACTGGCATAAGTAAGTCTATCTATCTATCTATCTATCTATCTATCTATCTATCTATCTATCTATCAATCTATCATCTATCTATCGCATCTAAAATCTTGCAAAAGGACAATGACACCAAATGTTTAGACTGTAGACAATAATTTTATTCCTTGCAGTTTTAATATACTGTATGCTATAAAGTTCTCAGGTAAAATAACTCACATGATTTACAAATACACTAAGTTTCGAAGAGGCGCAGCAAATAGTACAAGCCACAGTATACAGCAAATGCATATCAACTGAATAAAGTACATTGTGCTCCTTTTAAATATCCTGTTGGAAATTCACAATTGCTATTAGAACAAAACCACAAGTCCATATAAAATAGTCACTGCTCCTGAAACAGCTTAGAAAAGAAACAAAGAAATATTATTAATTAAAAATAAACATATTACTCGTAACACTAGCAGCAATAATCTTATGTGGGCAAGAAACAAATTCACCACATAGTAAGTAATAGCACTTAACAGAGTGACATTTCACAGTCCATTTACAAGACACACAGTTTGCAAACGTTTATTTGTTATACACTGAATAATCCTTACGTATCATCCACTGTGCCTGGAGCAGTAGTACATACTGTACATTCTGTCTGTTAGATAATCCTATTTCAAAAGTGTATCCACCTTTCCATTACATATGTAAATTCCATGTACATCCTCTATACTGCCCATTGCTTATTGCAGAAACCTGCATCACATGTACATTCAGTGACACATTACTGTCCATCTCATTGTGTCAAACGTTCCAAATCTTCCACGTTCCCTCTACATTCTTGCTTTCCAAGGAGCCTACTCCACTTCTTGAAGAAACTGCTGGTCGGTAATTGAATGAATTACCTAAAATCATCATTAGAAGTTTGAATCCCAGACGTTCACTGGACCATTTCTGCGGAAAGTCGGGTCTCATAAAGGCTCAGGGCATGGTGCACAAACTGGTATTGTTCACTTGTTTGAACCATTCCTCCCCTATGTAACGTAAGCAAAGACATGATTATACAAGCAGCATGCAAAAGATCCTAAAGTAGTGAGGACTATGGAGTATAAATATTCTAAGAAAAATACTAAGAAAATATTTATAACGTGTAAACATTATATTTGCATTATACATATCATTTTTGTTATTATAATATTTTTTTGTAGTCAATATATATGTTGTGGCCGGCAGCACAGTCCAAAATTCCAATAGGGAAGTCACACCCATTGCCAGTGAGTCAGTGTGGTATGGATGCTGGTGGCAGTTGCTGTGCCTCACCTATTTGAATGTTGAACTGTGCTGCATTACCGTAATGCTAGTAATTTAGGGGGATATTCTCTAAGCTAAAAATGGGCTTCTAACGCGACCCCCCCGCCACCCAGCTCCGACCCACCGCCGCCCCTCACGGGACACCACCCCCCCCCCCCCCTCACCTGTGAGCTGTGCTGCCTGGACCTGTGATCTTCTCCTCCCTGCACCGATCCTCTTCCGGGTGCAGGGAGGAGGAGAGCCAGCCCCCCCCCCCCCCCCCCCACAGTAGCAGCAGCCAGCATCCAGGTAAGGGAAGGAGGGGGGAGCCACCGGGTCGCTGTCCTTTGCCATAATTATCGCATATGTTACAACATATGCGATAATTATGAATGCGGTAGCCGGCGATAGGGGGTGGTAAGGGGGCGCCGATGTCAGAGCATCCCCCCCTAAGTCATTTAGAATTTTTGTGTTGTCCACATAACTGTGTTCACTTTACCGTATGCATAGTACAAGTATAACATTGATTGTGATCTTAATTTACAGACATTTACCTGTCCATTCTTAGCCGGCATACAATGCTTAATACATCTACAACTCCTTCTTCCTTCAACTGACAGCAGCCAATGGATGTAGCAATAAAACAGCCAGTTCTACCAATTCCAGCACTGAAACAGAACATGAAATTGTCTTGGGTTGGTATGCAAGAGTAAAATTAGGCAAAATAAATTCAAATACAGGACCAGATGTACTAAGCTTGAAAAGTGATAAAATGCAGAGTGATAATGCCCCAGCCAATCAGCTCCTACCTGTCATTTTTCAAACACTGCTTGTGACATGGCAGTTAGGAACTGATTGGATGGTGGTTTATCACTCTCCATTTAATCACTTTTTAGGGCTTAGTACATCTCTCACAGAGTATGCAAGCCATAGCTAGAATAACATTATATTAAATATTCCTGAGTAAAACTGGTATATTAGTCTGCCAATCAGCTATGTTTTAAAAATGACAGTTATGGGTTAATTAGCTGGTATGTTAGCACCTTCCACTTTATCTCTTCACCAGGTTTAATACATCTGCCTCTGAGTTGGAGAAGCTTGAAATGGTTTCTTAAAGGGAAGGGGAGCCAGTAAAGGGCTTGTAAGGGAGTGGAGGTGGACATGGTGCATTTGGTGAGGAAGATGAGCCTGGATGCAGCATTGAGCATAGATTGGAGTAGGAGGGGCATTTGGCAAGGTTGCCAGATAGTAGAAGATAACAGTAGTCCAGGTTAAAGAAGTAGCATATAAACTCTATTTCTTGATATTACCATGCAGTAATACTGTGGACCCATCCGATTGTGTTTCGTTGGATAGACAACAACTAGGTCAACAAGCATTAGGTTGACACCACTAGGTCGACATGACTGACGGTCGACATGGGGTTAGGTCAACCTAATGCTTGTGTCGACCTAATGACCCTGTTGACCTAACTCCATGTCAGCCTAAGCTAATGCTTGTAGACCTAGTGACCGCATCCCGACCCATCCTGTAATACATTTTGTATCTGAGCAGAATAAGTAGTAACAGCCCTTTTATTGCAAATGCAGAAACACGCTGTATATGTTTTATGTCACTGGAAACGTAAAGATAAATAATACACTAAGGTCATTTGTTTGTATATAGAGCATTTTAGTAAGCAATTAGTGATTTCACTTGCATGAAGTTGCTCACCTGATCACTAGGGCTGTGGCGCTGCTTGGGGAAAAGAGGCTGCAGAGTCTCTTTGGCCCTTATTCTGGTTGGTGCGGTCGAGCCGCATATGCGGCTCCGACCGCACCAGACGAATCCCCGCCCACCCTACGGATCACCACGGCCGTCCGTACACGGACGGCTGGCGATCCGCATAAAAATGGTGGAGGCTACGCCTCCACCATGGTGGGAGCTGCCCCCTGCATTCGATGGTCGTCGACCATCGAAGGCAGGTCCGCACGCCGCGGCAGCTCCCGCAAGCTGAGACCACACGGACAATCGTCCGTGTGGTAGCTTGTATGGGGGCTGAAAGCTGACATCCGGCGACGTCAGCTTTCCGCCCCCATGAGTTGCGTCATGCCCTCATTAGCATGCATACGCCCCGCGTTTGCATGGGAATGCCCATGAAACGCGGGGCGTATACATAGGGAAATGAGGGCATGAAGCCCCTCACTCCCCTATACGCCCCCTTTGCGGCGTAGTAACGTTATGTGCGGCGAATTCGCCTGCACATGCGCAGATTGACCTCTGCGCATGTGCAGACGGAAAACATCGGCGGTACGGCCGCACGCGGGCCGTACCGCACCAACCAGAATAAGGGCCTTTGAGAGAAAACCTACATACAGGTGTGCTATACTTGTTTGGGTGCCGGACAGTTTCCCGACAGTCGGGATCCCGACAGTCATTACCCTGTTGGGATCCCGACAGTCAAAACCCCGACACTCAGGGTCCCGACGGCCACCGGCTATTCTCCCTCGTGGGGGTCCACGACCCCCATAGAGGGAGAATAGAATAGGTGCCCGCAGCGGGGCGAGCGCAGCAAGCCCGCAAGGGGCTTTGTTGCGCTCGCCCCCCTGTCTGAGTCCGGCCAGTCGGGATCCCGATGTCAGGCTAATGACTGTCGGGATCCCGACTGTCGGGACCATATACCACACCCACTTGTTTATACTTCTGGTTTTGTAGTATTAGTCAGAACTTAGTGACCTACAGTATGTTTTGTAAGTGCTGGCAAGATGTAATAAGACTGGTTGAGGTCAGCTGCACCAGAAACCTTGGACTTGTGTGATCTCACCCCTGCAGTGCATACCATCTACCCCTGTAGTTCGTACATGTTCACCTAACCCTGTTACTCTATAATGGCACATGGACACAAAGAGACTGCCCTGACAACTATTTGCTACCAAACTATGCATACATATTGTATAGAGGTGCTGTATATGGATGAATATACACAATTATTTCCTTACAGTAATCCAGGAGTATTTTCAGATGACTTTTGTCCATCTCTGCAATGGCCCCACTGTGGGTGTTACTTGTAGTAACATCTGAGCATTAGTTAAATGTACATGAAGCATGTGTTGTGGTTGGGTGTATATGAGGAAAGTGGAAGAAGGTTATTATCCATAGACACTTATCTGCTAATAAGGTCACATACATTCTGTCTCTTAGCTTAGTTTTCTTATATTTATATGAATAATGAATTTATCAATATTAATATGCAGCATTGCTGCCTTAGGCTTATACACAAGTATATATCCTTCACATCTGTAAGATAGGATATATTACATTTATATATATATATAGTCAGGCACATGCTTTCATCTTCCTAGAAAATACATTTCTGTGGGCATCCGATGCTTCCTCAGCACATTCCTAACAGCCTCCTGTACAGGAAATGTTCCGTGCAAAGGAAAATATCTTACGAGTGTAGTCAGGATGCGGAGATTCATATATGTACTGCATGAAATAACAATGTAAGACTGTAACATATACAGTAATAACATGTCATATACATGCAGCATCATTAAAACAAATGTATGAATAACCACATACATACATCAGGTGCTTTAATTACTGTAGATTTATAAGCCAATACAAGATACTGTATAAAGATGGAGCTGATGCCGCTCTTGCAGGGGCTGGCATTTCTGTCGCCCCGCCAGGGGCGCGCGTGCACGAGACGCACGTGCGACCTGTGGCAACGGAGCCTGTCGGGGGTCCCCGCCACCTCCCCCGCCAGTCCCCCTCGCTGCCCTGACACCCCCCCCAGAACTGGGCATTGTTTCCCTGAAGCGGAGACGGGCAGGGAGACGCTGCCCAGCCACCGTGATACTGGGACACGCGTGCGCGTGAGACGCATGTGCATCCCAGTGCCTATCACTGGCGCTCGCCAGTGAAAGGAATCTGGCGGGCGCCGGGCAAAGATGTAGCATGCTACATCTGTATATGATCAGATACAAGGAATGGAAGATGCACACTTATGGGGACTGCAAAGCTTTTTCCTCCCTGCAAAAGGACTTTTTACTGTGCATGCCCATAGAAGTGGCAGAGCTCAACGTTCCAGGGGAAATACAGTAATTCGCATGTGTTTTCACATCCTCACTGACATATTAACTCTTTGAGTGCCAACGTTGCTGTGAGTGATCCTCAAAATATCCATAAAAAATGCCAGCATCACTCACAGTCTGTTCTTTTAGTACAAATAAATACAACTACAGCCAATTCAATTGATTGCACCCAAATAAAGAACAGTCGCTGTGAACAATGCTGGCATTTTTAGCAAATATTTTGAGGCTCTCTCATCGCAACGTTGCCACTTAAAGGGTTAAAAAAACCCCAATAAATTTATGATAGAAAAAGAATAACTGAGGGTCTATTTTATTAGAAGGGCCTATACTGACAGGTGTCAGCGGTGTGATGCACGTCAGTCCATACGATATATAACAACCAGAGATGAGTTATTAATAAGGTAGAACAAGATGTGAGACAACACATGGTCATTGCCACACAATGTAATGGGAGACAGATCCAGCCAGGAGCAGGCTAATGCAGATAGCATATGGTATTGTAGTGTTACGGTGGTGTACAACAGCAGGGCGGGTACAGGAAAAAATTACAGGGGGGGGGAGGGCGCACCACAATTAATAAATAGGGGGTGCTGTTGTGTGAATAGGTTTCTAGAAAACGGTGTATGGCCTATCAAACATGGTTTTGGCCTCAAAAGGGAATGTTGTACCAAGTGGTGCAAGTAGAAATGATTTATTTGTGGCACTGATAGCGTGCTGTAGGTGCGTGCGACAAAAGTGGGCATGGTCATATGAAACTAGAGGAGTATAGGATACACACCTCTCCCCACTGTATATAGGACACCTATACATGACAATAGGGGCATGGACACATTATGCCACACACCGTAATGAATCTTACACATTATGCCAAAAAACGTCATGCCCATTAAACATTATAACACACTGTAATGCCCACTACACATTATGGCACACTCTGTAATGCCCACTACATATTATGGCACACTCCGTGATGCCCACTACACATTATGGCACACTGATGTAGTGAGTTAGAGATTACACTGATGCACCTCCAAACAGTATGCACTACTGAAATAAATGTATACAGAATAACGTGTAGTAATGTAACAGAAGAAGGAGGGGTAAATGGGTGCAAAAACTTTATTATACAATATATATGCTGGTCACAATACCGCTATTTAAAGAACCAAATGATTTAAACTAAAATAGGGAAAAATGTCCAAAGGTCATATATTGACATACAACTGTGCTATAGAATTTTCTTGGGGGTGAGTTAATTAAAAGTCACAGTGGTGAGGGTAGAGAATGTCTGCAAGTGCAGACAGGGTCAAGATGGGCGCAGGCACAGGGGGGGCTGACGTCCCATCCCCTCTGAAGTGCACCTTTAACAGGGGCTGGCAACTTTTAGCCAGGGGAAAAACACAAGGAAGTGTTCCTTTGGAATGGGAAATGAACACATCAAGAGCGACCGCATGGGACAGTGAGACAGCTGGAGAGATCACAAGGGAAAGGGAGAAAGCGGGCAGTAGCAGCAGAGACCAGGGAGGAAGGAGAACTGTGAGGAAGAAGAGTTTGTTGGGGGAGGGGCTACTGCAGACCACGGAGAATGGAGAAAAGGAAACGTACTTGATCTAGTGGTGAGGGGGAAACTGTCAAGGGAATGCTGTCCCTACAACACATTCTTTCTGTACCCCCTTATTCTGCTGATGGCCGTCTCCTTCTCATGCTGCTTGTGCACTATGCAGCAGCCTGACACTGTCAGACGGGAGACATGCATTAGAACTGTCCTGGCTGTCAGGTGGCCAGGTGTCAGGTGGCTGCATAATTGCACTGGCCTGGGGGGCAGATACCATCCTACCCAGGGCTGCCAAGAGAAATCCTGGCCCTGGTACAACAACTTCCCGGGGGCCCCAGTGGAGGGCGTTTTTCTCAAGACTCTAGGGCATTTTTCTCAAGGCTTCATGTTCACAAAGCTGGTGCTGAAACGTCGGCCCATCTATGTTAGTATTGCAATAATACACTTTGTGAAAAATCCAGAGAGAGCCACCTGATTCCTGAGAGTATGGATGGTGTATTCTTTCAGCACATGCACCCAACATACATAGGGCGGTATTCAATGAGAATACCTGCGAGGTGCAGCGAATCCTTTTTAGGATTCGCTGCACATTCGCCGCACATTCCGGAGCCGGCGGGCTCCGGTATTCAACGTGTCAGGGGCTCGCTGCCCCTGACTGGCGAATATGAGCTCCTACGGCGATTGCCGCAGGGAGCCTGAGGACGGTGCCAGGCAGAGAGATGGAAGTCTCTCTGCCTAGCCCAGAACGTTTGTGGGGGTTAGGTGGGCTCCCCGGGTGCCAGGCAGCACAGGCTGCCCCCCGGGGGTGCCAGCAGGGGAGCGTATATTCACTACACACGATCGTAACGATCGTGTGCAGTGAATATATGAATATGTAATGAGCGGCTCGGCTCCGGCGCCCCCTGCTGGCTGCTGTGTTAAAAAAAATATATATATTTTTTTAAAAATTAAATATATATTCATGTGCTTACAGCACATGAATAAAAATAGCATGCCCCTCCTCAGAAGAAAATTCCTGATTTTTTGACACCAAATGTAAAAAACAAAACACTTTATTTTAAAAGTTAACATTCCACTTCACCATAAAAAGATAGCGATTGCTACTCGGTGAATCATGGTGAAAAAAACCTTCAAATGTATTCGCCATCTGCTCATTGAATAGGGTGATTCACCGGTTTAGTCAGAAATTCGCCAAACAGCACAAATTCGCCATAAAAACATGGCGAATCAGGCTCATTGAATACCGCCCAGAGTGGGTTTTCCTGGTTGACTCGCAAGGCTGCGAAGTCGCAGCATGGGTTTCGTAGTGTGGGCTTGCCTGCATTGGATGCGAATGGATGTTTTACATAAACATCCATTTGCAGACTCCTGGGACCCTGAGCAACCTTACATATGCATATCCGCTTGGGGGGAAGTAGGCGACAGCTGACATCCCTTGATGTCAGCTGCACGCCCACCCTGCCTGACATGCCGTCATTACCATGGGAACGCCCATGGAACGCTGGGTGTTCCCATATGGTAATGAGGCTGTCCTGTGCCCCACGCCCCTCTCCGTCCCCTGCCCGCTTTGTAGGGTGTGGGTGTATGCACCCTGCGTATGCACATGTGAATCAACCAGAATAGGTTCCAAAGTCCCGTCTCCGCCTGCCAAAGGTGCATGGCGATTACAAATTATGCCACACACCATAAAGCCCATTACACATTATACCAGACACCGTACTGCCCCCTTATTAATTATGCCACACGCCATAATGCCGACTACATATTCCACATGCCGTAATGCCTATTACACATTATACCACACACTATAATGCAAATGACATATTATACCACTTAAGTGCCGCTTACCTATATGCTCATTGCCAGGGATTATGTGATACCATCAAAAAGTTATAATTGATTTACGATATGCTGTTGTAATAATTAAATATGCTTAAAATGTAATAATGTAATTGTTGTCTATTACCACTCACAGAGGGAAGTAATCTGAACCCTCAAAGAGGTAAAATTCACTTAATTCATAAGTCCCCCTCATGGAGGGGCGTTAAATTGAGCCTAAAGCGGACATTACCTTAACCATGGATTGGATAGTACCACCTCAATAGAAGGGTGTGGACAGGACCGCATGTGTATTTACATCAACCTTTTTTGCAAGTGTACCCATAGATAAAGTGGGTGCTGGGTGACTCAGTTTACTGACGCCAAAATCCCAACTGTTCCACTGCTCCAACAGTTGGGATCCTGACCAACAGGGGCTAGCGAAGCAAGCCACTGAGCCTGCAAGGGGCTTTTTTTTCCACTCCACCCCTGTCGGAGTACTGGCCTGTATACTGACCATCGGCCAGCCATACCACACCAGATGAGGTAACCTGTGCCCTCCCCAGCTGTTGTGGAGCTATAAATCACAGCCAAAAATGTGGGGAAGGTCCATGCTAGGATGTGTAGTCCCACAGGGTTCCTTATAATTATAACAAGGCAAACTCTGTGGACTGGGCAAGAGTTAGAATTATCAAACACTACCCACAGAAAAAAAAATATTTGGCCATTCCAGCCTCTCACCTACTCACTGTAGTGCTGATATGATGTTTTCTCCCGAGTCCAGAGGGAGTGCAGAAGCTTGCCCTGCTTGTGGAGACCGGACTGCCGGTGAGGGAGATGTGAGGAGGCCGGGTGGCATAGCTTATCCATTGGTGTGTTCATGGCATTAGTGGCGAGACACCCGCGGGATGGGGGGGATCTGTGCAAAGGCCAGCTGGTGTGGGCCGCTGAGCACTGTTTGTTGTCACAGCAGCAGAATCTGGGGGCATGGGGGATGGAAGCTGTGGGGAGTATGGCTGGCTATGGGCCTGGGAGAATGCCAGTGAGGGTTGTGGCTGTGATAGCACCGCACAGGTCACCCTGGCTGCAGGCAACAGCAGGAAGAGCTGTGTGCGGCACACCATGCAGTGCATGGCTAGTCCCCCGCACTGTTAAAAAGTGTTCTGCATGCAGCCACAGCGCCACTGCTTCACAGCTGACATTCAGACTCGCCCGCGCACCCGCACCCCCACGCCCGACGGCGCACCTGCCGCCAACCAAATAATATATAATTTTTTTAAAGTGTGTGTGTGTGTGGGTCCAGTGCCGCGCCGCAGCTGCCTGCCACGTTCTCTACCCAGCGCCGTTGGTTCTACCTTCTGTGTCAGAGGCTGAGACACACGGGCCGGCATCACTAGGAGGAAGATGAGAAACCCGGTGGCAGGGCCCCTGCCCTAGCTTCTCCCTAGCAGCCAGAAAAATGTCCAAGGCCACCTTGATAAAGCTGTGAGCCAACACAGCGAAATGCGTTTGTGTTTTGCTGGACTCTACTGGAGAGAGACTATCACCAAGGCCCCTAATGAAGTGCTGACCACCTGCTCTATTTACATCTGATCCTGTCCTAAAGACCGTTAAATAAACTACCGTGCAGAGCCTAATAAATCCTAATTACCAAATTCAACTGGAAGGACATCCCGGGCTGGCTATCATATACCATCTTTTGCCAACGGGCACACCTCCTAGGCAGCTACCAGGACATAATATCATACGGCCTTAAATCACATGGACACTTTCTGGACTTTTATGGACACAAGTTCTTGGATTAGTGCAGGTCCTATCAACACCACACGGGTGACTATAAAAATACCTCAGCTCTCCCAATAGGTCCATTGTCATTTATTGTTTTTATATTTATATATTTATTATTTTCTTTATGTCTATTGTATATATGTGTATGAATTTATTTATTTATTGATTAAATAATTTTTATTGAATTGATGCTGGCACTTGAAACAGTATTTTTTTTGAGCGCCGATTCTCCCCTCTGTTTTTTGTTGTTCTATAGTGGAAATCAGCCTGATTATTACCACGGCCTGGATTATGACATGTAGCCCAAGTACGTTATTTGTTTATTTATTTGCTATATTTACAAGCAGCCAATGTGGTCTAACTGGAAATAAATATCAGTCACTTTATAAGTCTCCACTATACTGCAGTGTGTTAATACTGTACGTAACTGACCGTTACTGTACCTTCTCTCAGACATCACATGCTGCCAATTAATTAGTTTAAGCCAGATCATGAACATAATAATTACATTTGGAAAGATAATTATGCAGTAATATACATCTCATTCATCTAAGCTGCATAGTACAAGTCTCTCAAATCTCTGTCTGGTGGCGGGAAAATGTATTGCAATGAACTTTAATAGCGCATGAAAATCGATTATTTGAATGGAGTTTAACAAATGTTGGTGTTGGCGTCCATTCAGTCACTTATTACTAGGTGGGATATATATATACTTTGGAGAATTAACTGCGTCACTCCAGGGGCTTGCTTAGAAGTATTTAATGAAGAAAATCACTCAATTCATGTGCGGCATAAGTTCATTAAGTCTACAGTATGTAGTTCCATTGATAGATAAAACCTTTGGATGAACTAAGCCATATAGGGAAATAGGAAGCAGACTGTACATTACCTGCAGTGCACTACCACAGGTCCTCTTCCAGCAAACATTTCTTTATCATCTTGCACATCCAGCATTAGCTGAAGTAGTGGCTGAGCACTGTCTGGGGTCTTGTGATCAGGCCAGGAGGTGTACCAGTAATGTTTAACGATGCGTGACTGGCTTCCTTGCTGGAATGAAAAGTTTGGGAAGTAAGGAAATTTGATTGTGTCCATAATAACAATACTGCATACAGTACATCACTACAATGATAGATACAAGTATTCATGTTTATATCACTGCAGGCAACACTTATCTATAGCTTTCAAAGATCAACAATTAGACTATTAATTAAAACAACTTGGACTGAAATGCAATGTTATCTTTATTTCCTATGTAACTTTAGCATTTTAGTGTATACAAAGTTGTGTTATAGCCTCTATCTCTGAATGAGCTCAGACTAAACTGTGGCAGAGGGAACTTGCGTGGCCGAAAGGGAGCAGCAGTGGGTGAGAGGCAGAGGTTGAAGGGAAGAGGCAAGGAATATTTTAGGTCTTTGTATAAAGGAGTAAAGGGGTTAAATTGGGCTGAAAGGGTTCACTGGGAAAGTACATTGGTGGAGGTGGACGGAAAAAATAAATAAACATGGGGGTAAACCAGAGCAGAGTGGGGGAGGGGGAGAGTTAATTATAGATGGGGTAGGTATAGAGATAAAGTGAAAGCATGAGAGTGAGCTAGGGGAGAGGAAGAGAGAAAGTGAGAGAGATAGAGAGACAGATGTACTAAGCTTGAAAAGTGATAACAGGGATAGCCAATCAGCGCCTACCTGCCATGTCCCAGACTGTTTGAAAAATGACAGGTAGGAACTGATTGGTTCGTGGTTTATCACTCTACATTTTATCACTTTTCAGAGCTTAGAAATCTTGCCAAGAGACAGGGAGATAGAGAGTGAAACGTAATGGCAGGTGGGGGTAGAGAGAGATAGAAGGGGGAGAGAAAGTGAGTGTTTGAGAGACAAAGAGAGCAGAAGAGAAAGTGATAGAGAAAGTTAGTGGGAGAGAAAGTGTGTTTGAGAGTGTAGGGGAATGTGAGTGAGAGGGAAAGTGAGTGAGTGAGGGAAAGTGAGTGAGAGAGGGAAAGTGAGTGAGAGAAAATGAGTGAGGGAGAGAAAGTGAGTGAGAGGATGTGAATGAGGGAGATAGGATGTGAGACAGTGAGAGAGAAAGTGATGATACCCCTTTTACACCAAGGCAAAAACCCAGGTTGGTCCCAGGACAGCGTTGGTGAAAAAAGGGACCAACCCAGGTCCATTGACACTGGAATCCTACCCAGGTCCTAACCAGGGTGGAACACTTGTCGGATCTGGGTCGTAGGTGGTGTAAATGGTCCCAACCCAGGTTGGGACATCCGGGTAGTGCTGAAAGGATACCAGAAGCATGGGACACCTTTCCATAAGTCAGTGCCATGCATTCCACAGGGCATTGCAGCAGCAAGACAGCAGCCAGGAAGGACACGGCCACGTGCCGACAGTGCACACAGGCTCCGGGCACCCCTGCTACCTAGTGGTCCACAGGTGGATCTGCCACAAACCTATCTGGAACTAGGAAGCAGCGCTGACAGGCAATAGCAGGACCAAGAGCTTAAAGGAATAGGGTGCATGATGTGCCTCCCACTCCATTGACTCCATTTTTTTTTAGAGATATATCTCTAAGGGTGTGGGTGTGGGTGGGGGGGCTCACATGGGAGATTCAGTCTGCTGCAGCAGGGGGAGGAGGGAAGAACATGGGAGATTCTGCACTTTATAACTGCTACTGCTATGTGTGCTTGAGCACTGAATATAACTTTTTGGAAAAATATTTTACAAACCCACCAACATTTTTCAATGCTAACTTGTCATGTCTTTTCATTTTTATTTAACTCATTAAGGGAAGGTTGGCTGGCAGTTTATCAGTCCTAAATTGGACATTTTAATGTCATCCATAGGGAAAAGCAAGGGTATGAAGCTGGGTCCATCCCTGGAAACTCCCGTGTTCAAAGATCAGGGTCCGACCAGGGACTTTGGTATAAAAGGGGTAGAGAAATAGAGAGAGTGAGAGAGAGAGAGAGAGAGAGAGCATGAAAGAGATAGTGATAGAAGAGAAATTGAGAGAGATCAAGAGAGTGAAAGAGAAAGTGAAATAGAGAGAAAGTGTTAGTGAGAGAAAGTGAGGGGGACAGAGAAAGTTTGAGCTGTGTAGCACTGGTGGAAGGGGCAGAATGTCTGCATATCATGCCCGCACGTAGTTAAACTGTGTGGGAGGATATGTGGGCTAAAGGACCTTCCACGCCCAGGGGCAGAAGCATGGCCGGGGGGCTTACTCCTTCACTATAAACGCCACCACTGGTTGCCTTTAGTAACCAGGTGGCGAGCAAAGCGACCCACCGTCCCCGAAGCATGGCGAGCGAAGCAAGCCCACGACGGTCCGTTTTGGACCCTTCTTCCAACCTTGCTCCTCCTCTCTCAACCCCCTCTCCTCCCCTGTGACGTCAGGAGGTCCTTTAGCCCACTACAATTTAGACCTAACCGGGAGGACATGGCTCACTGGAGTCCCAGCTGTATGGAACACAAGGACATGGAGAGCAGACACTGACCACTGTACATGGCTCCCTGCAAGGCACTGTCTGTCAATGCAGCACTGTGCAAGGCTCCCTGTCATAGCCCAGCATCTGCTTGCCCTGCCCGTGTGTTCCATGCAGCCGTCCTTCACATAACTGATCCTAAGAATGCATAAAATAGTTAATTAAAAAAAAAAAGGTCAATAAGAGACTTTTATCCTTGGAGTGCTGTAAAAATAATACTGGTACTTTAGGGGGGTATGGGTCATTGGTTCAACCCTATTTAGGTAAAAATGCATTGGGTCGACCACTGAAGGTCAACAAGGCTTAGGTCGACACCTGAAATAGGTCAACATGGCTAAGGTTAACAGGGTTGGAATGTCGACACAAGCATTAGGTCGACAAAGGCAAGGTCAATAGTCAAAGGGTTGACATGAGTTTTTCATTTTTTTTGTGATTGTCGACATAGTCGCCATGGACAATGTCAAAGTGTACCGCGTCCCCTCGCATGGCTCGCTGTGCTCGCTCACTTTTCTATTCTCCCACCACGCCCAAGTAGATGATAGGGCAGGAAATACCGCCTGATGGCTAAAAAAAACATGAAAAACTCATGTCAAACTTTTGACTGTCAACCCTTCCATTGTCGACCTAATACATGTGTCAACCTTCCAACCCTGTCGTCCTTAGTCATGTCCACATATTTCAGGTGTCAACCTAAGCCTTGTCTACCTTCAGTGTTCTACCTAGTGCATGTCGACCTAAATAGGGTCGGCCTAGTGACCATATCCACTTTAGAGTGCCGTGATTCAAGAAAGTTTGGGAATCACTGGTTTAATGATTACAATTCAATTAAATATTTGTGGCATTTGGAGGAAATCTTGCCTGTATAATATGTGCTGGGCCTACCACCTGCCTATGAGGCAAACGCTATCAACTCAATATCTAATTAGTAGTGAATAATGACTTTGATGTCACAAAGGTGCTTATTGTATAGAACAAGCAATGGCACTAATTTAGATTAGGTCATATTAATGGTTATATTGTGTTTCCAGTTTCTGCTTATTTCAGTACCAACATTTGAATTCTAGAGAACCCTTTTTTCAGGGCGTCATTCAGTTACAGGGCCGTGTTTAGAGGTATGCACAGGGCTTTGTGGACGGCAGTCTAATTGGCCCACAGTCCCTGCACCTGAAATAGACACCTGCAAGCAGAATCTACAGCATGCAGCAGTGCCATCTGCTCCAGACAGACACCCTGCAGTCCGTGCAGCTCCTCCCCCTGTTTATTTGCCTCGGCATCATTATCACTAGTTACGGTACTTGTTTTCTAGCACGGCGCCCACGATTTTAATCTTATGCCATCGTTTTGATCGCATCGCATGCGAACAGATCGCATGCGATGCGATCGATGCGATCAAAACGATGATTTAATTGTACATGCACCCTGATGGGTGATTAGCATGTTATATGCACCCCCATTGTTAATGCCACTATTAACGCCAACCCAAAGTGTGGCGAGCACAGTGAACCCGCGAGGGGCGGCGGTACACGTCCTCCGACCTTTTCATACCCCCACTATCCACATCGGCATGGAGTTGAATATATATAGTGTGGCGAGCGCAGCGAGCCACCGAGCCCGAAGCGTGGCGAGCGCAGCGAGCCCGCGCGGGGACGCGGATAACTTCACATGTATTCCGCGTCCCCTCGCGGGACTCACTGCGCTCGCCACACTATATAAAATCAACTACACGCCGACGTGGATAGTGTGGGTATGAAAAGGTCGGAGGATGCGTACCACCGCCCCTCTCTGGCTCACTGCGCTCTCCAAGCTTCGGGTTGGCGTCGATAGTGGGGTTGGCGTTAACAATGGGGGTGCATTTAACTTAGTAATCACCCATCAGGGTGCCTGTACAATTAGAAATCGCATCGCATGCCATTGTAATGGCATGTGATGCAATGCGATAATAAAATTGTACAGTGTGGCTCTTAGGACCCGAAAATCGGGTCCCATCGCATACCATCGCATACCACTAATTAAGGTATGCGATGGGTGCCGTGCTAGGAAACAAGTACCCTAGTTACTTCTTAGCTCTAAGGCATGGGTGTCAAACACAAGGCCTGCGGGCCAAATCCGGCCCGCCAGACCTCGTCATGTGGCCCGCGCGAGGAGATAGCACGCAGGGGCAGTGTGTCTAAAACAAGAGTGCTGCGGGCCGCGTCCACGTCTGCGGCCGCCTTACCTGTTCCTCCACTGTCGGCGGCCATGTTCCTGTAGGCACATATGTATGCGGCTACAGAAACATGGCTGCCGGCCTCCACGGCTACGTGGAGGAGGGCCCGGCCGCCTGTTCCCTCTGATGCCCGGCAGTGACAGACACTGGGTGGGGACGTCATGACGATGACGCCGCCCGCCCATGCGTCTGTAGAGAAGTAGGAGCAGGCAGGGAAGCTGGACCGGGAGTCACGGACAGTGTGGCCGCAGCAAGCAGTGAAGAAAAGCTGAAAGCCGCAGCAGCTGCAGGACAGACAGAGAAACAGTAAGTGAGGATGAGGATCACACTCACAATAAAAAAAATATATATATCTGCTGTTTCCTGAGGTGTCCCCGTGTATAATAATAATAATGCCATGACACCACAGGCTGCTCCTCCTGTATATTCATTTATGTGTCATGGCATTACTTTTATTATATTATACAGGGGGAGCAGTCTGTGGTGTCATGGCATTATTATTATACAGGGGGAGCAGCCTGTGGTGTCATGGCATTCATTTTATATTATACAGGGGGAGCAGCCTGTGGTGTCATGGCATTATAATTATACAGGGGGACCTACGATTACAACCGGCCCTTTGAGGGTGAACAAACTGCTGATGCGGCCCCTGATGAATTTGAGTTTGACACCCCTGCTCTAAGGTCTTTTTAAGTCTTACCATTTAGATTAAAACCTATGTTTCATTTTAGCTCAAAGCTAACTTTTATTATTATTATTATTATTATTATTATTATTATTATTTAAAAATACCACACCTAAGAAAACATGTCAGTTAACGGATAAAATACATAGTGCAGTGGTTCCCAAATTATGTGCCAGGGTTCCATGAGACACTTGCAGGGGTGCCATGGGTTGGTGGTCCAGGAGTAATTAAAATTCAAATTTGTCAGTATAATAGGCAAAATCTTGTGATTTCCCATCATAAAATATGTGGACAAACAAAAGTGAATCCTTTCCTCACCACATAGCTGAACCTAAGGATGTCATATAAACTTAATTTAAAAAAAGTTTGGGAACCATTGCCCTTATCTTGGGCAGGCTTAGGATAACAGTGAAGCATATTGGCAAGTCCTGGGTGGGTACCGTGCGGCATATGTGTATAAGGGCCTTTCATAATGTGGAGCATTATGTGTGTCATTATGTATTGGGGCATTAAATAAAGTGGGGCACTTGTAAGGAGAATTATGTAGGGCTTTGTTTACTGTAAGTGCATTTAATAATGTGGGGGGGATATGTGTGTAAGGAGTGTTATGTGTGTCATTATGTGTATAAGTGTATTTAATAATGTGGAACATTTCAGAATATGAATATGGGTCACTATGTGAGATGTAAGATGAATATGGGCCACATATGGGCGGATCTGGCTTTTTTTTAATCTGCGCATCCGTAGCCTTCCCAATGCGCATGTGCGGCGACCGCACACCGCTCATGGACGGGCCTCTCCATGCGAAAAAACCTGTCCGCAAGAGTACGGTCATTGTGGGCAGCATGTGGGCGTTTTTATGGGAGCGGCCGGAATAATGAGGAAAACTGGGCGTAAACATGGGCGTACACGGTGGGTGCACACAAAATGTACGGTGCCACAACCGCCTCAATCGGCAAACGCACCATGCATTTTGGACCAAAAACAGGCGGACGCCAAAGATAGCTCCAGACCACCCCTAGAGATACCGTATGAGAGTGGATGCCTGGGTCTGCTAATTAACGCTGATTACTACACCTGAATGTAATAAGCAATGCTGCAGCCTATTAAGTGAAAACCATGATTTCACTACCTGCAAGCCACACACAGCCCTAAAATACATTGGAAGCTTATCTTTCTACACTTCTCTACATGTAAAGGTTGGTTTAATTTTAGGTAAGATTCATTCTAAGACCTGCTTATATATGTCAAGGTAGTTATTTTATAACCAACTACACCCATTCAGAAAGTGTTTTGGTATACTTTAAAAAGCAGGACACTCAATTCACAGAAGTCGACATGCGTCAACTTGTTCACTGTAACACAAACATAACAGTTTTTTATATGGAAAAAGACACATACACCACATCTAAGAGCAACAAGGATGTTTTTGGAACCAATTTCTACTTGCGCTGTGTCGTACGCTCAGATATACGGAAGGTATCGTGGCTAAGAGGGAGATCCGTCCGTACACGGTGGCGTACGCTCAAGTGTACGCCACTCCCCATTGTCTGTGTTTGTGACCGTCTGTGTGCGGCTGTTCTGTGGGCGGACTTTCGCTCACTGCGAGCGTACGGGAAATGTACCGTACTTACGTTTCACCAACCTAACCAGAATAAGGCCCTAGATGAGGTGTAATGTGAATATGGGTCACTACATGTTGTGTACATGAATATGGGTCACCATGTAAGGTTAATGTGAATAAGGATAACAACGTGTGTTGTGTAATGTGAATAGGATTGTACTACTCTATGGCATAATTTGAACTGGGGTTACTATTGTGTGGCCAATAGTTTTTTGTGGCCAATGGTTTTTTATACCACCCCCACTTTTTCGGCGCGCGCCTTCGGTGCGCACTATTTCTTTGTGGTGATTAGCCAAATTTACTGATTGGAACGTGCAACAAATATGCTAGTACCAACTCTAGCTCTGCCTGCTGGGAAGGAGAGTTCCACCACCTCTCCAGGACCACGTTAAGCACTGCTTATATCCAAATGTAGACGAGCCCCAAAGCAGTTAGTAAGAGCTACTATACTTGGTTAAGTGCTGGAAATGGTGCTGATGATTCAATGTAACTGTATCTATCTCTCATTCCTTTTTTCCATTCATAGTATTACGTTTTTCTTACAGTCTTTTTTTTATTTTATTAGACCTACTGTTTATAAAATCCACTGCATCCTGTTGTCATATATTCTTTCTCATCAGCTCCAATATCGATTTGCTGCATGTGGTTCTCTGCCCAGCAGGAATGTAAGGTTATTATGGTCTCCTAGCGTTCTAGTCCTTCATTTTCTATTGATATGGTTTATTACTGTTTTTCTAATAGCTTATTCTCTGAATACTGTATGTCAGGCTAGTCTGGCTGCTCATGTAGTGTTTTATAAATAAAAAGATTTGAAACCAAGTGTTCGCCATTTAAGCTTGGAAGAGAACAATGGGCAGTTCCTCTTTTCTGAACACTTATTTAACTTGATATTCCCTATTTTCTAATGGTTACTAAAACTGAAATATTATTTGGTTTACATAAAAGATATTGCTCTATTTTATACTGTACATAATGCAGTGTGTATAGCAATATACAGTATTTTACAGCTGTCATTTGTTTCAGACCTGGTCCTGACCTCAAATCAGGGCTGCACCTTTCTCCAGCTTTTGGGTGTCCAGGGGTAATGGGGCATGTCTAAGTCACGCCCTGTACCCTGCTTTCTTCTCCTGGGCTCCTCTTATGTGACATCATGATGTCACTTGTGCTTGGAGTAGAATGAGGCAGGACCATCCATGACACAGAGGTATGCTGGTATGGGTGTGGTATAGGGTTCCAACAGTCATTATCCCAACGTCGGGATCCCGACTGGCCGGACCCAGAAATCATGGTGAGCGCAACAAGCCCTTTGCAGGCTCGCTGCGTTCGCCACCATGCGGGCACGGTGGTTCGCTACGCTCGCCACCTATTCTATTGTCCCTCTATGGGGGTCGTGGACCCCCACGAGGGAGAATAGCCGGTGGCCATCGGGCACCCGTGTTTCGGGGTTTTGACTGTCGGGATGCTGACGTCGGGTAAATGACTGTTGGGACCCCGTCCGGCACCTTGCTGGTATTGCTGGGTCACCCACAACTTTATTTCCTGAACGCTTTCAGTGCCAGTAGTTCCCCCACTCTTGTCTGGCTTTGAGTGCAGTCAACCACTAAGTCAGTTGTTCCCAAAATGTTTTGAATCGCGGTGGCCTAAAATATAAGAATTCAGTACTTGTGTAGTTTCACGGTGTCAGGGATATCGCATCGCTTGTGATCGCGCACGATGCAATGGTACTTTTGTAATTTCCCCTGCCCACGGATCGCATGCGATGCAATGCGATTCAATGTGATTTACCACATTTAGCACACCCCCACTAACCACGCCACCTCGAAGTGTGGGGAGCGCAGCAAGCCACGCGAGGGGACGCGCTACGCGTCCTCCCTACTTGTTCATACCCCCACTATCCACGTCGGCGTGAAGTTGATTTCATAAAGTGTGGCGAGCACAGCGAGCCACCAAGCCCAAAGCGTTTAAAAAAGTTTAATTATGTGGTAAGTGACAACATTTGCTTCTGTTTGTCCACATAGATTGGCATAGTGTCCCATGTAGACAGGATAGAATAATCAGAGTTGAACGTAAAAAAAAGGCTATACAGTATAATGAATGAAATCATGGTTAGTAGGTAAAACAAGGCATATGCACATGTCATGTGATTGTGGTATGGAGGTCGATTTTCCCAGCTGAAAATGGGATTGTCTGTGCAAAGTTGGACATGTTGACTTTCTAAGCAGGAGGGTCTAAAGCCGTTTCTAAACACACAGTAAGACTTGGAACCTATAATATTTAATTGTCAAATAATTCAGATCACTTTTACTTCAAAGAGTTGGTTAACATTAACATTTGTGCTAAACACGTAATTAAAAAAGTTACAGACCCAAGACCAGCAAACATGCATTGTACAGTACAGTCATGTTATCTCTCAGATACTCTAAGGAAGGCATGTCCAAACTGTGGCCCTCCAGCTGTTGTAAAACTACACATCCCAGCATGCCTTGCTATAGTTTTAGCATTCCTTAATAGCAAAATTGTGGCAAGGCATGATGGGACTTGTAGTTTCACAACAGCTGGAGGGCCATAGTTTGGACAAGGGAACACTGCAATTTGTCGCATTTTTCTGCATATTTGTTTATCATTGTGTATTACTGATGTGCAGCGATGCAGAACTTAATGTACTGCAGTCTCTGGCACTTACTACAAACTGGAGGAGCTGACAGTATAGTACACATAGTACAAATATAAAACTGATCTGCTGACCTAGTCAAATTAGAACATCGTACAGTACCTCCTCACAGCTTTCATTCTTTTGGCAAATCTTTCTGAACCTTTTGCATGTAGTTTATAATGTCAAGCCTAAACTCCTATACTGGCTTAAAAATATATTGTCTTGCTATCGCTAAGGAACCAATATTGATATATATGTGGAATGAAATACTCCTTTTCAATGGCTTTTTCAACAGTCTGCAGGGGTTTGACAGGTGAAACTGACATTTCTTTACCTTTAAGGTGAGAATTCGGATGGTATAGTGTTCAAGTTCATTGACGCTGTTAACAAGCACCTCAACATTTCCATAGATTCCCCTCTTTTCTGGCCAATAGAGAACACATTTCTGCATAGAACAATAAACACTGTCACATAAGGAGTTACACAAAACTTATGCTCATGAAAATCATCAAAATTCCCCACAGCAATACAATATATTCAATAAAACATAAGCACTTATAAAGAATAGAAATTGGGAACATGCTGTGTGTTATTATAGTTCTTAGGGGAGTATTTATCAGAGCTCAGAGAGAGATAAAGTACTAACTAATCTGCTAATTCCACCTAACATCTTACAGGCTGTGTTTGAAAAATGACAAATGCTGACTGGTTGGAACTTTATCTCTTACAATTCTCTCTTTTTTTATAAATACCCACCTTTTGAAGCACCTGATAAATCATGCAATACTTGAATTACGTCTTATGATCAGCTGTGTTACATCCCCCCCACACACATACACATACTGTATACTAATTATATCTATACTAATATTGTTAGTATCTTAATAAGTGACAAAATACAGAACCATACAAACCCCAGTATCACTACTATAAATGCAACATACAAGACTGAGCATGGCGATTGCTGTACGTGTGATATATCCAACTGACCTGCTCAGCCTTTCTACAAGATGAACTACCAAGAGTTAGTGGAGCACTTCCAGGCTCTGCTTTAGCATTGCCTGTAAAACCTGACAGGCTCCCTTATAAGATGATTAGGGGAAAGAATAACATATAAAAGTTCAGCAGCCACCCATTGTGGAAATGTTCACATTGTCACATTATCTGATCTGTGGCATTTACTCCTCCCTATGTACTGTATCTCAGGGAAATTATAAACATGGGGAAACAAAGGTCTAAAAATACAGCTGCACCCTGACCATTCTGCTTACTGCATTGTGCTTTCTGAATGGCTGTGGCTTGGCTATGTAGGCGTGATGCTTGCACTAAGAAGGTCTTCGGTAGTTCTTATACACAAGCTATTGTAAATAGAATCAAAAGCTTACCTAAGCTTGAGATGAAATAAGCACCCTGTTTTTGTAGTAAGAATTAGTAGAGCAGTTGTCATTGGTGGTTTAGTCATAGGTACTGATTGGTTGCAGGTCAGGTGGGTTAGCCAGTAGTGACAGAGCGGGGGGAGGAGTTTGGAAGGTTATATAAGTCCTGGCTGAGGTAATTTATCCCTCTTGCCATTTTTGGATTCCCTGGAGATTGCGGTCCCTCTGGAGTCTGGATAGGCTAAGTATCGCTTTAATTACTATTTTTCTATAACTCTATTCGCTCTAAGTTTCATATTCCTTATTCTATATCTTTGTGCAAGTTTTTCTTCTCGTTTAACTCTTTTAATTTTCTGTCCTCTTTCCCCGGCTTTAGTGGCTGGCTGCTGCTGCAGTCATTTGCTGCGCCTGCGGGTTCTTTCGGGGGTTGTGTGGTAAAAGTTTTTCTGTAGGTAGTGGTATGTCTCGCCCTCGCCGCAATGCGCCCCCTCCCCGGCGGCTGGTGGAAGCGGCTAGGCCGTTGCAGGCAGCCGCGTCCTCCCAGGTCTCCAGGGGAGCACGCTTGTCAGCGGCGGCGGCGGTGGGGGGTTCGCGCCTGGCCCCCGCTCCCCCAGCTAACTTGGCGGGAGTGAGAGGGAGGGCGCGTGGGCGAAGTGGATCGGCAGGGCGGGCGGCTGCGCGCTCTGCCGGGGTGCAGGGACCTGTGATGGCGGCCGCGGGAGTAGGCACGCCGCGCCCGTCCCCCTCGCCTTCCGGCCTGCAGGCTTGGTTGGCTAGGGGGGCGCAGGGCAGGGGGTCCCCTTCCCTGGTTACCAATAATCAAGGGGGGGGATCCGGGTCGGACAGTGGAGGTACAGAGGTGGCGGCTAGCCCCGCCCCCTTGTCTCAGGCGGACATTTTGTCCACAGAATATTTCCATGCAAGGGGCAGTCCCACAGCTTCAGGAGCTGGGGACTTTCAGCAGCGGGGGCAGTCAAGTAACTTGTCCCCTGCCAGCAGGCAGCGGGATCTTAGGGTGAGCGATTGGCAGTCACCTCAGTCAACGAGAGGTGCGTTTTCACCCATTGTTAGGGTTAGGTCCTCCCCTTTGCCAAGCTTTGCCCAGCCCCCACCTGCACCAGTGTTAGTACAGGGGCCGGGGCCGGTAGTACAGCCGGCAGGACTGCAGGCAGTGGGTGGGGTAGGGAGCAATGTGGCAGCGGCACAGGCAGCTCAGTTCAGGAGTTGGTCCCCATATTTTAACACAGCAGCCCAGCAGCAGGGGATGCAGGGGCAGTGGCCAGTGGGGCCGCAGTGGGGGAGCATGCAGCAGCCATTTTATCAACCGCAGGGTCAGGCTTGGCTGAACACGGTCCCTGGTAACCTGGGCCAGCAGTTTTGGCCAGTAAATCAGGGATTTGGGCAAGCTCCAGGTGGCTTTTATGGCGTTAGTGGGCAGCAGGGCGTAATCACCTCAATGCAGCAAAGTAATTTTCAATTGCCACCCCCACCACCACCCCCGCCCCCGCCCATGCCAGAGGCCACACCCCCCAGGGTAACCGCAGCGCTTCAGCAAGTAGGGCAGGGAGGGGGGCCTGTCAGGGCGCAGGGTGGCGGTGAGGAGGTTATCACATTGGTTGCTGATGAGGAGAATGTTATGAGCTCTGTGCCTGTTAGTATTCCTTTGCAGGCGGTTTCGGATGGCGCGGGGCCTGGAAGCGTATCTGAAGTCCTGGAGTCATCGAGTCAAGTCGCAGTGGGCGCACTGCGCGGCGTGGGACAGTCGGTTGGAGCTGAAGAGCAGGCAGGGCCGTCAACATCAGGAGCAGGTGAGATCTCGCGCTCAGCGCAGCAGCAAGCGGAAGGGTCGCATTCAGACAGTTCATCTGATTCATCCAGCTCGGATGGTAGGCCGCGCAAGCTGATGAAGTACTTTGCGCAAAAGATTAGGGGAAAGAAAAAGGGAGCAGGGGGTTCAAGGAGCGTGGCTAGCAGCGCAGCCAGGGTAGGTCCGGATGCATCGGGTGACGCGGTGCATTGTTCTAACACGGCCATATTAAGGGGTGTGAGGTCAAAAATTAGGGACAAAATAAGGAAGGGACGTTTCGTGGACATGTTTGCTATAACACATGAAGCAAAGAAAGAATTGGATGCGGCCAAGGCAAAAGGCCCGGCAGCAGAGGAGGCTAGGAGGTCTTATACCAACTGGCTGGCGGGGGCTTACGTGTTTGCAGCATGCTACACTGAGACCAGGCCATCGGAGCATATGAATATGTTTAAGTATTTTCATCTAATACATAACATGTATTCAACAGGCAGGGTTAATGCATGGAGGCAGTACGATGAGCTTTTTAGGAAAAAGCAGGATGGGGAGAAAGTTTTTAGTTTGGGATTTAAGGACGTGGAGGTGTGGTTGGAAGTTACCCAACAAATGAGGGGGTCAAGTGGGGGAGAAGTAGGGGGGGGCCGTAGGCAGTTTTTTCTTAACAGGCCCGGGTACAGTGTGCCCGGGAGGGGAAAATGCTATGCGTATAACAACGGGCAGTGCTCAAAAGGAGCAGGGTGTAGATACAGACACGTGTGTTTGCAATGCAGTGGGGCCCACCAGGCAAAAGAGTGTACAAGGCCAAGGGGGCAAGCAGCTGGGAGAGGAGAGACTGGGCCTGGCAATAGGCAAGGCGGAGTCGCCAGTTAGGGTTGAGGAGTTAAAGAGGTGGTTGAGGCTCTATCCTCTTAGGGAGGAAGCAGCCTTTTTGTTGCAAGGGTTTTCAGAGGGTTTTCGTTTACCAGTTGTAGATAGGGTTATTGCATCGGCAAATAGGAACCTGAAGTCAGCTAGGGATTTCCCAGAGGTGGTTAAGAAAAAGGTGCAGAGCGAAGTAAACTTAGGCAGAATGGTGGGACCTTACAGGGAACCACCAATAGAGGATTTATGTATTTCTCCACTGGGGGTGGTGCCTAAGAGAGAGCCTGGGAAATATAGATTGATTCAGCATGTATCTTATCCAGAAGGGGGCTCAGTGAATGAGGCGTTAGATCAGGAATTTTGTAGCGTAAGCTATGAATTGTTTGAGCATGCGTTAAGCTTGGTGCAGGGTTTCGGTAAGGGAGCCTTGATGGCTAAGGTAGATGTGGAATCAGCTTTTAGGATTTTGCCTTTGCACCCGGAATCGTTTAAATATATGGGTTTTAAGTTGGGAGGAGAGTTTTACATAGACAGATGTTTACCGATGGGTTGTTCGGTTTCATGCTCATTCTTTGAGCGTTTTAGCAGCTTCCTACAGTGGTGTATTAAGGCGGGTTGTAAGCAGCAAGGGGTTACCCACTACCTGGATGACTTTTTGTTAATAGGTCCGGCGGATAGTGAGGTGTGTAGCGAGTTACTTTTTTCAACCAGTGCATTGTTTTGGGTGCTGGGGGTGCCGATTGCAAAGGATAAGACAGAGGGGCCCGTTAGTAGGCTATCTTACTTGGGCATTGAGATAGATACAGTAGTGGGTATTTGCAGGCTTCCAGAGGAAAAGGTGTCGAGGTTGAAGGGGCAGTTGGAGGAGTTCTTAAAGGTGAAAAGGGTCACTTTAAAGCAGTTGCAGTCATTGCTGGGGCTGTTAAATTTTGCCTGTAGGGTGATTCCAATGGGCAGAGTTTTTTGTAGAAGGTTGGAAAGGGCTACGGCCGGGGTTAGGAAACCTCATCATCAAGTTAGGATCTCCGCGGAGTTAAAAGAAGATATAAAAGTTTGGTTATGTTTCGTGAAGGAATTTAATGGAGTTAGGATTTGGCAGGAGGCGGTGGCAAATGACGAGCTGCAATTATTCACGGATGCATCTGGGGCAATAGGTTTCGGAGCCTATTTTAAGGGGCACTGGTGCGCGGAAGAGTGGCCAGAGGATTGGAGGGTGAAAGGATTTACTGCTAGTATGTTATTGTTAGAGCTTTTCCCAATAATAGTGGCAGTGGAGCTATGGGCTAAGCAGATTGCGGACAAGAGTATTGTTTTTTGGTGTGACAATTTGGGAGTAGTTCATTCAGTCAACAATCAGAGGTCGGATTGTCCAAGGGTAATGCGTTTACTTAGGCATCTCATTCTGCGTTGCTTGCAGGAGAATATTACTTTCTCTGCAAGGCATGTCCCGGGGGTAAAGAATGAAATAGCGGATGCGTTATCAAGGTTCCAATGGGATAGGTTCAGGAGGCTGGCGCCAACAGCTGATATTGATGGTGTGTCATGTCCTTCTCAATTATGGCAGATCATCGAGCCGGCATCGAGAGTTTAGCCCTGAAGGCTTTGGCCCCAAGTACGCTGAGAAGTTACTCGGCGGCTTGGAACGAGTGGTCGGTTTTTACAGCAAGGTGGGGTGAGGGTAAGTGCCAGGAGGAAGTCATGTTAGAATTCGTTTGGGCTTGCCACCAGGAGGGTAGATCTAGGGCTGCGATGTCTGGGGCTTTGGCGGGAATAGCTTATTTTGCTAAATTGAAGGGTCAAAAAGACCCTACTAAGTCATTCCTTTTAGCTAAGGCATTGAAGGGGTGGGCCAAGGAGCAGAGGGCAGAGGGAGATTTGAGAAGGCCAATAGATCAAGGGTTGCTGCAGGATTTGGTCACGGCAGTTTCGGGGGTGGCAGTGGATGAATATGAATCAGCCATGTTTGGTTTAGCATTTGTGCTGGCGTTTTTTGGGGCATTTAGGATCGGGGAGTTAGTGGCGAGAAATAAATCATGTGTGGTGTCTGGGGTTTTGAAAGAGAATTTGGTGATTAAAAAAGATTTAGTGTTGATAAAGATTCAGAGATCAAAAACGGATCAGCTGGGTAGGGGGCGCTGGATTTCTTTGAAGGCAGAGGAGAATAAAGGGATCTGTCCGGTTGAGTTGGCAAGCAAATTTAATTTGGTCAGGCCAAAAGGGGGGGCTCAGTGGTTAGTGCATAAGGATGGTACGCCATTAACTAAATTTCAATTTTCTAGTGTGTTTGGTAAGTGTTTAGTGGCCTTGGACATACCAGAAGAGGAATATGGTACTCATTCCTTTAGAATTGGGGCAGCAACTTGCGCAGCGGTAGCGGGCAGTTCAGAGGAGGCGATAAAGCGGCTGGGTAGGTGGAGATCGTCAGCTTTCAAGGCGTACATAAGAGGGGATAAGTTATAGAGAGCGCGCTCCTGGCGAGTTTGTTTTTTAGGTAACCCAGGGCCATAAGCCGCCTGCCTTTTATAAAGGGGGATTGGATGGCGTTTCACTTTTTTCCTCTTAAAATCTGAGGTTTTGTGTTGTTCACATCCATCTGGGTAGCCTAAACAACTCAGTTTACCTTACCTTGGCTAGTTGCTTTAGATATGTTAAGTAATTTAAGTTTCTAATGGTTATCTTATATAATTTTATTTTAGGTTCGGCTGATGTGGTGGGTAGGGTGTGGATTGTAGGACACTCATATATATATTGGGCAGGAAGGCATGAGAATAGGACCAAAGGGACTGGTAGAGTGAAGTGGATTGGGGTGAGAGGTCTTTCATGGTTTAGATTATGGGACTTATTATTGATCTCGGAGAAGAAGTGGGGTGCTCCAGACGTGCTGATTATTCACGCAGGTGGCAACGACTTAGGGTCGTGCAAAGGCGTTGAATTAATTATAGCAATTAAGATTGATCTTCAGGGCATAAAGGAGAGATGGCCCGAAGTGAGATTGTATTGGTCGGAGATGATTCCGAGGAGGGTATGGAGAGGGACACAAGGAGGAGCTGCATTAGATAGGGTGAGGAGGAAGCTCAATGCAGCAGTGTCCAAGTTTATCTGGAGCATTGGAGGTTTTGTGATTAGGCATCCGGGGATCAGATATGAGAAGGAGGAGCTTTATAGAGCAGACGGGGTGCATCTTAATAGGGAAGGGATGAAGTTGTTTGTCACAGCCTTGTTGGGAGCGCTGGGTATGTGAGGATTTCTAGCTGGGTGGCGGACTCTGGCCTGCGGGGGCGGCCATCGTTTTGGCGGAGAGCATGGCTCCTCGGTTGAAAGAGATTAGCGTGACAGAAATTGGCTAGCATTTTCCCTGGGAGAGAGGCGAGTCGGTCACTACCTTAGGGGAGGACCAGGTCACCATCTTAGGGAGGGACCAGTGCTCTGCCAGTTAAGGGAAGATTTGAGCTACTCAGTTAGGTTACGCAGGGCGTGGCTATGGCCACGCCCATTTTTGCATTGATACATAGGCGATTGCCGAGGGCCATGCTTCTTGGGCCACTTTTGATTAATCCTTGAATTTCCAGCCATTCGTTTAAATAAATTCTGGCTGTGACCTTAATTTTCCAATTTACACAGTTGTCTGAGTCATTATTTATTGTCTCCGAGTCAAGTTATTTGTGTCCGAGTCTTTATTTCATTAGCGTAAGAATTCTGAATGAATAAAACATATGGGTGACTTAATAGAATCAAAAGCTTACCTAAGCTTGAGATGAAATAAGCACCCTGTTTTTGTAGTAAGAATTAGTAGAGCAGTTGTCATTGGTGGTTTAGTCATAGGTACTGATTGGTTGCAGGTCAGGTGGGTTAGCCAGTAGTGACAGAGCGGGGGGAGGAGTTTGGAAGGTTATATAAGTCCTGGCTGAGGTAATTTATCCCTCTTGCCATTTTTGGATTCCCACCCACCCACCCGAAGTAAGAAAATTTTGTTGTGTAAGTGCAAAGGTTTAGGACCTTGCAGGAGGAGGAAAAGGAGAAGTTGCATGGGCTGAGGGCCTTGCAAATTGAAGGGCGAAGGAAAAGTGCAAAGGTTTAGGACCTTGCAAGAGTGATGGAGGGCGGAGAGCATGGCTCCTCGGTTGAAAGAGATTAGCGTGACAGAAATTGGCTAGCATTTTCCCTGGGAGAGAGGCGAGTCGGTCACTACCTTAGGGGAGGACCAGGTCACCATCTTAGGGAGGGACCAGTGCTCTGCCAGTTAAGGGAAGATTTGAGCTACTCAGTTAGGTTACGCAGGGCGTGGCTATGGCCACGCCCATTTTTGCATTGATACATAGGCGATTGCCGAGGGCCATGCTTCTTGGGCCACTTTTGATTAATCCTTGAATTTCCAGCCATTCGTTTAAATAAATTCTGGCTGTGACCTTAATTTTCCAATTTACACAGTTGTCTGAGTCATTATTTATTGTCTCCGAGTCAAGTTATTTGTGTCCGAGTCTTTATTTCATTAGCGTAAGAATTCTGAATGAATAAAACATATGGGTGACTTAATACCGTATGTGAAAGATATCCAAAGATATTGTGTCAGAGTCTACTGAGCATTTGTCTCAGGGAATATGTCACCAGCACTATGTTCCCAAGGACACCTCTATTGTGCATGAGGGGTGAGTATGATTAAATGGGTGAGGGCCTGCAGTGTGTGGGTGACCATGGACCCAGGGGCCTGTGTGCAGCAGGGGGCTATGGAGACAGAAAGTGGTAAAAGCAGAGGTGGAGAGGGCTCAGCTCCTCTTGTAGTTTGTACCCAGTTCTATCATCTGCTGCCCCCTAAGCACTCCCTCTATATCGTTACCATTAGAGAAGCAAATCCAGCAGCATTTTTTCAATCCCAGGTTACAGGATTGTAAAATGCTCAATCCAGGGATTACAGGGATCCCAGGCATGGCTTCTATAATTAGGCAGGCGAGCGAGCGGGCATTGCCTCCAGGGGGTGGATGTCCATGGAGAGAGCGGGTGGTGCGGCTGACAGCACTTACACTAGTAAGATTTATCTTCAGATCTGGCTGGTTGGAACAAAAACATGGTTATGGATGAGTGACAGTTTGTCAGTTTTCCAGCATTTCCAAGCAAATGGTCAACTGTCATTTGCTCTCATCCATAACCATGTGTTTGTTCCAACCAGACAGATCTGCAGATAAATCTGCATGTGCATAGCCACCTTTACATGTCATGCTGCATAGAGCCAATCAGTCGTGCACGGGAGAAGCCAGGCATTGTCTGAGCGAGAACTCTGCCCGGCATTAAATTGCGCATGTGCGGTCTAAACCAAAAATTTCAGGATTGGAAAATCCAATCCCGGGATTGAAATCCCGGCAATTTTGTCCTCAAATCCCAGGATCCCACCCTAGTTACCATGTCTGGCCTTTACCATACCCATATAATAATAATAAACATGTAAGAGATAATACAACAGTGCATTATATTATGCAAGAACAAATAATGCCCAAATGGTTCAATATATCATTCTACTGTAGTTAGGTTACCTCGTTTTTCTCTTTAAGCTTGGTGATCATAACAATGACTGGGACATCTTCTTGCCAAACCATTTGCCAGAAGTCATTCACTGTATTAATCATTGGTCCTTGAGTAGCAATGAACTTCTTCTCTTTCCCACCATAGCCCTGCAAAATATTTTTTTTATTATTTTGTATCTATCATGTTGCCATTAAGCATTAGTGACACTAATTACATGTTGATAGGTCCACTAGGCTGACAATGTAGTTTTAAAGCATCCCTAACTTTAAAAGCAAAGCTTAACCATAAGTCTTAACCCTAAAGTTAGCTATAACCCCATACCTCCCAACATGACCCTCTCCAGGAGGGACACAATGCTCTGTTTCTGGACATCTTTTTTTTTTTTTTTTTGAAGCTTTTTAAAATATAAACAAGACATATACATTTATCAGCAGCAATGTGTAAACATTAACATCCACAAACATTACACTGCTTGCAACCAACACAACATATCATATTAAAGCACATTTCTTACGACATGGTTTCACCTAAATTAGATATTTCTTTAGGTCCTCACGTTCTCTCTCCTGTCCTCTGCTATTTAGTTACCTTCCTATACTTAAACCAACGACTTTGCTAAATCCACCTCTGATTATACTCTAGATCCTAGTTTTACTGCTCTAACTGACCTTTTCGGCCTAATTTACCATATGTGTTTTATTAATTTTGCTTATAGTGAGTTTTGAAGTGTATTTAACACATGTGATTCTTTTCCCTTACCTTACTCATATATAATATAACAACAACACTTATTTTAACTCCCAAAATGTGTTGGTTAGTGCTCTTTCTTTCAATCATGTTTGTTTATGCTATTTCTGTCGATATAGCCTTACAACAACATGAAGTACCTCTTTCAAAAACAACATCCAAAAGGAAATAAAAGGATACTAACACACTACACAATTAAACTAAAGAAAAAATACAAAGACTAACCAAGAAATAGAGGAGGCAGACCCTACTTCAGTTCTCTATGCCCCATTATACATTTTCCCTCCCCCTATATATATATCCCTTATTATACCACCCCCCCATACCCTATAGAATTTTGTTACTGTCTTTCTTGACATGTGGATATATTTCTCGTGCTCTATTGTGATATTTACTAATTCTACCCATTTACTAATATCTGGGCCTTCGTTGGCCGTCCAGGATCTCGCTATGCTGACCTTCGCAATCACGCAGAGGTTTAAAGCAATTTGTCTTGTTTCTGATGTAGTGTTCTCTCGGGGCCAAATACCCAGGATACAGCTACTTGGCTGCACACTATGATGTGGGATTCCCAGATCGACCAGCGTATCCCTGACCTTTTGCCAGAGGGTTTGCACCTTGTTACACTGCCAAAGCAAGTGGAAAAACGAGCATCCCAGTTCCCCACACTTTGGACAACTGTCCACTTTGTTGCCAGCAAATCTACTCAGCTTCACGGGGGTTATGTAGGTCCTATATAGTATGTTTATTTGGACCTGCTGGACTCTAAGGGAGTTGGTCGCACCCCTTGTTGATGCCATGGCCAGTATCCAATCCTCATCACTGGAATGGCTGTCCTCCACTTAGTTCTCAGTTCTGGGAGGTCATTCTCTTTATTAAAATTTTAAAGATATTTATACATTTTAGCGACTCTCTGCCCTCTACTAGTCTTGTTGATAAAGTTTTTTACTGGTGTTTCAATAATCATTTGTGAGTTCTCACCCCCAATATATTGGGAGAGTGCACTCCTCATTTGCAGATATCTGAAAAACATTGTTTTGGGCATCCCATATTCACCCTGAAAATTAATAGTACTGTATAATAACATCTTTCATCTGGAGAAACAAACGCCCAAGAATCAAAAATGATACCCTGATTAGAGAGCGAGAACGGGGAGGGCTGGCAATGCCAAGCTTTAGGCTTTATTATCTGGCAACTCAGCTAGCCCTCATTAGTAATTGGATCAGGGCGGGGGAAGAGCCACCAGGTCTGCTTGATCTGGTTGGGGTGGTTACCCCTGGGCACACTCCGCTACAAGTAGTCTTGGCGGCGGGGTGTGGCCGAAGGACACCACCGATCCTGGTGCAGGCAATTAAGGTATGGAAACGAGTGGGTAGAGTCACCAACTATAAAGGACTTGATCCTGATATGCACCTCTTTTCTTCCAAACACATGGAAAAACTGAAATTAGAACAAGGGGGTAGAAATTCCTTCTTAGATGGACAAACCCATATTGACTGCAGGTGGGGCAGGTGTAACTTGTGCAGATAGAATTAGATTTGGGTGGGGTTTTACTTCAAAGTGAGATCTATATTGCAGTGTAAAATAAAGCAGCCAGTGTTTTCCCTGCAAAGAAACAAAATAACTCAGCCAAATCTAATTCTCTCTGCACATGTTATATCTGCCCCACCCGCAGTGCACTTGGTTTTGTCCATCTAAGAAGGATTTTGTCAGAAAGAGTGAACCAAAATAACCCCCAAAGTCACACTTTTATCTGGAGAGCTACATGTATTTATTTATTACAGGTTGAGTATCCTTTATCCGAAATGCTTGGGACCACGAGCATTTCGGATAAGAGATTTTTATGTTTTTTTGATAATTATTTTTAACATACTTACCTGGTCCCCCTGATGGTCCCTCGGCATCCCACGGCACCCCCCGCGGCCTTCAGGATCTTGTTCAGCGGTCCTAGGGGTGCATTGCGCGAGTTTCCAGGTGCGCTGTTCACGTCACAATGCACTCCTGGGACCGCTGAAGATGCTGAAGAAGATCCTGAAGGCCGCCGTGGACATCGGGGGACTTGGTAAGTATAAAGGGGCCGGGGGGGTAAAAAAATCCAAAATATTCTAAAGAACCCCACAGTTTTTGGAATATTTTGGATAAGAGATCTCCGGATATGGGAGACTCGACCTGTATTTACTTACAGTTTCTTACATAGCACAGCAGATTCCATTGCATTTTACAATTGTAGACAGTGATGTCTGTCTGGGTAACAACAGACAGATGTTTAACATTTAGAACCCATATCTAAAATCTATATTAATTTAGAAAAATGGTCCTGATTCTATTAGAACAAATGCAAACTATTTCCTGTAGCAGTTCCTTTCTGTATGTAGCTTACTAAAAAAGTTCCAAGTAAATAAGGAACTTAATGTTGATATTATAATAAAAATGTAAGTGTAAGAATTAACATAAAATACTTACCCGGATAAAATTAGCATTTATATAGGTACTCAATGAATCCTTTGCATTCTTTGGTTTTAAGTACACTCTGCTCACTGGATCTAATAAAACAAACAGTAAATAAGCTAATTATGAACATTAAATTAAGCAACAAGCACAGTGTATGCAGCCACACGCCCCAGGTTAATAGCAATTGCATTTCAATGTATAGTTCACAAAATATACACTAGTGATTATATATGCTAGCAATTAAACCAGCCACAGTACCTACGAATAATTAATGAGTGTCCTGTGTGTGTGCACGAGTGTGTGAAACTAAAGTGAGGAAAATGGCTGTGATTTCAATTTGTGTTAATTCTGATTTTCAGATTGGGACTATGAACACAAATATTTATTTTCATAACACAGAAATCAGGGCCAAATGTATCATTCTTCAAAAAGTGATAAAATTGTCATAAAACTGTCATATTACAGGCTGGGTTTGAAAAATGACAGGTAGGAGCTGATTGGCTGGTTCTTTATTACTCTCTTTTATTGCTTTTTGAAGCTTGTTACATGTGGCCTTCATTGGTATGCTTCTACCAGTGTGTGATGCACAATAACTATTCTTGTTACAAAGACATAGTAAAATTGTGACCCCTACTGGACAGTTCTATCTTAACAATAATAGAAATAGCATAAGATAAGCACTGCTGTAAAGTTGTACAGGACAGAATGAAGAAACAGGGGTATTCAATGCGCTTAAGGTGAGCATTGACAGCGAGCAGTGCCGATAGCTCGCCGTCAGAGTATTCAACTGACCCCCCTTCACTTGCCGTTTCCACCTCGCTGGTTCTTTCAGCGAGGTGGAAACAACGAGTGTGGTTGTCAAAATGCCGGGGCTTGACACAAAATGCAGCGGGCTCACTGCATTAGTGGCGAACCTCGCCATTCTGGGGAATCCTCACCATCTACCGTTTCCCCGGAACATTGAATACAGCGAGCGGCCGGCGAGGGGGTTAGATGGCAAGGGTGGCTTGTTTTCAGTGATCCTTGTCGAAAACAACCCATAATCGCTCCACAAACCCTTTCGCCCATAGTATTGCATTTCTATTCAGGAAAAAATGATTACAGTTACATTTATTTTATTATGTCAAAATTAAGGCCCTCTCAGTTAAGAAAGCTTGTAAAAACATGACCCCCCCCTAATGTGGCATCTACAGTATAATTAAAGATTAAAATAATCAGCCAGCCAATTAGCTGCTAACTGCTATGTCACAGACTGTGTTAAAAAATGTCAGGCAGGAGCTGATTGGTTGGTTGTTTATCACTCTCCATTTTATCACTTTTTGAAGCTTAGTGCATCTGGCCCTGTGTGAGATCCACCATCGCGGCTATGACTGATACCACCTTTTCCAGCACAGCTAGGGCGGTAAGTGGAAATATGAATAGAGCTGAGCCACTGAGGCCAGGATGCCGGGAAGAAGGGATCCAGTAAGAGCCACGTCTGGGCCCGCCACTGAGGCTGTGATTGATGCCACTGCTGCCATTGCCAGCACTGCTAGGGGGGTAAGGAGCTGGGGCCTAAGCCTGTTACAGATTTGTAGCTGAATATAACATCTAGTCAGTGTCCCTTATGCTGTTTTGCTACAATTGCTACACTAGTTTTTTTTTTTTTAAATCTGTGTTGTCTTGTGTATGTCAAATGAAAAACTAGTTGTATTATAAGAAGTTTCACATACCTTTATTTTCCTACCTGCAGTATTACTGGTAGTAGTGAAATCACATCATGTACAAGGGGATGCTTATACGGTGTCTGTGTCAACATATGTCGAAAGACATAAAGAAACCTGTAAAAAACTTGTGTAGACCTTTTCAGCTTTGACTATGTCAATAATAGACCTTGTGCTTGTGTCGACATTCTGTCAATGTCGACCTGTGGTATGTCGACAATTTATAGGGATCGACCTAGTGACTATCAAAAATTAGAGGTCGACTTAGACGTTTTTTGGAGACCCAGGGACTGGATACCACTGTATGCTCTGTCTGTGCTTACCTAACTAAAAAGGGCTCAAAATGTCAAAATAAAACTTATTGTCAGCATTCACAAACTTACTTGGCAAAATAGTTTTGTAGCGATTTTTGGTTGCATGACTTGGAATATCAATTTCTTTGGGATCCATGAAATTCATTGGTATTTCCTGAATAAGCAACAAAACAATGACATGAAGTGAGTACTATGGTGTCTTACTATCCTGGGAACAATGTCTATTATAAGTGATGTACTCTGGACTTTCTCAGTTCTGTGTAAACTGGTACAAATGTCTAGACAGATTTTTATGTCCAGTCTCCTGTTTATTGTTTAATAACCCTTCTCATACCATGAAGTTAATAATACATCAGTATGTTGTATCAATATTATACAATAGATATATAACCGATCTTAAACATTTGCTTCTATGAGTAATAAATATTACTTTACAAAATTCTTTAAGCATTAAGGGTATATCCTTTACTGACGCTAAAAATGGGCTATTATTGCGAGGTTTCCCTTAAACGGCCAGGTTTGCTGTTAATGCAGTGAGCCCGCTGCATTTTGTGGTGATCCCCGCTGGTTTGATGGCCGCTCTCGCCATTTCCACCTCGCTGAAAAGAACCATGGAGGTGGAAATGTCGAGTGAAGGGGGTCAGTTGACTACTGACAGTGAGCTATCGGCACTGCTCGCTGTCATAGATCGCCTTAAGGGCATTGAATATACCTCATAGGGTGGTATTCAATGAGGCTGATTCGCCAGGTTTTTATGGCGATTTTGTGCTGTAAGGCGAATTTTTTACTAAAACGGTGAATCACCCTATTCAATGACCACATGGCGAATACATTTTCAAGGTTTTTTTTTCGCCATGATTCACCGAGTAGCAATCGCTATCTTTTTATGGTGAAGTGGAAGGTGAACTTTTAAAATAAAGTGTTTTGTTTTTTACATTTGGTGTAAAAAAATCAGGAATTTTATTCTGAGGAGGGGCATGCTATTTTTATTCATGTGCTGTAAGCACATGAATATATATTTAATTTAAAAAATATATATATATTTTTTTACACTGACCAGCCAGCAGGGGGCGCCGGAGCCGAGCCGCTCATTAGATATTCATATATTCACTGCACCCGATCGTTACATATGCATGATCGGGTGTAGTGAATATACCCGGTCCCCTGCTGGCACCCCCGGGGGGGCAGCCTGTGCTGCCTTGCACCCGGGGAGCCCACCTTCCCCCCCACATACGCTCTGGGGCAGGCAGAGAGACTTCCATCTCCCTGCCTGCCACTGTCCTCAGGCTCCCTGCGGCGTTCGCCGCAGGAGCTCATATTCGCCGGTCAGGGGCAGCTCCTGACTCGTTGAATACTGGAGCCGGCGAGGCTCCGGAACGCGGCGACCAGTGGCGAATGTGCAGCGAATCCTAAACAGGATTCGCTGCATGTCACCAGTATTCACATTGAATACCGCCCATAGTGTGGGTACTCAGAGGCAGGTGCATATGAATGCCTGTCTGTGATGCCCTGCTGACAATGAAAGGTGATGCCTCCTCCATGGCCAAATAGTCAGTGCCTTTGTTGCACATAGAAGAAATGCTCTAAAACAGTGGTAGCCAACTACGGTCCTCGAGAGCTACCAACAGTTCACATTTTCCAGACAACCTAGCTGCAGCACAGGTGCACTCGTTACTCACTGACACATTTTCAAAGATCTACAGGTGGAGCTAATTACTTCACTTGTGATTCTGTGAGGAGATCTGCAAAACATAAACTGTTGGTAGCTCTCGAGGACTGGAGTTGGCTACCCCAGCTCTAAAATGTGGGTGCTAATGGCCTATGGCCTTATTCTGGTTCATTTGCTCGGACGTGTGGACGCACCCTTGCGGATTACCGAAACCCCGCCTTACAAATGGTTAGCCTGCACCACCCAATCGCACGCCAAATTCGTTCTAAAGGCTTGCGAACGGTTGTTTTACCTGAACATCCATTCGCACGCCAGTGGGAACCTCCCCTATCTTTAGATGGTCACCGACCATTGAATGATGACAAAGGCACACGCATATGTAAGGGTGGCCCAGACCACTCGTACATATGAGTGAAGAAATGCAGGGAATTGGGTGGGCAGCTGACATCCGGCTATGTGCGTAGCCTCCGCATTAGCATATGTAAGCCCAGCGTTTTAATGGGAACGCCCATTAAACGCAGGGTATACACATTTGCTAATGCTCTAGTCCAGCACCCCACTCCACACCCCCCCCCTCCTGCTCGCAAGGCTGGGAGCGTGCGCCCAGCAACCAGACTGCTCGCCGAGTTCGCACACAAAAAGCGTAAACGCATGCGTAGAAATGCTGCTGCGCATACGCCGAATATCGGACCCCTTGCAAACAAAGGGGATCGAGCGAATGAACCAGAATAAGGCCCTATGTGTAAGCCAGGCACAAATGCTGCCGTCGCCTCCTGGCACGCACCCTGGGATTGCTGCTGCATATGGTCGCATATATACTGCTTTCTTACAGAATAAAAGCTGTGTCTGCAATTTGGGTTACTACTGCAGACAACTCAGGCTCATTACTTTTAATAGTTTTTTTATTTATTTGCATATTTCAGCAATATCCTGGTCTAGGTTTTATTTTATTTATTTATTTAGTAACAGTTTGTTATATAGTGCAGTAAATTCTGTTGTACATCACTAACAAAAAAACTGTTGAAATGTCAAAACATAACCAGGAAGAAAAGGTGAAAAACTGCAACAAAAATGGTATAGCCGTGACATGATATTTAGTGGTATCATTAATTCATTTGATTTTAGAGCTGTGAAATTCAGCTACATACTGTATTTTCTGCAGGTAATAAATAAATAATTAGAAGTCTAAATGCTATTAAGATCAATAATATACTGTAATATTGTCTATGGACATTAACCCTTTGAGTGCCAACATCTCGGAGAGATATGCAAAAATATTGTCTAAAACTGTCAGCTTCGCTCACATTTGTTATATAAATTCAAATAAAAAATGTTAAGGAAAAAAAGATCTTGGGCCAAATGTAATAGGGTGAGAGTTTCAGAAAGTGAGAGATTTGGGAGAGTTTTCCCATTTTTTTTAAAGCAGCAATCAATTACACTGCAAAACCAGGTTGATTTTGCCATGTAGTCGATTGCTGCTTTAAAAAAAATGGGAAAACTCTCCCAAATCTCTCACTTTCTGAAACTCTCACCCTATTACATTTGGCCCAAGATATTTCCTATGTAAGGTAAACATTACAGGTCATTATGATGAATACAAATATTTGCTTGGCAATTTTCACACCAATTGTGGCAAATCCACTTGACACTGAAAGGGTTAACACTTGGAAGTCTGCAATCACACTAGGCCTGCTATTTTAATGACTGTTTAATAGATACAGTAAGCTCTTTTAAAATCTTTAACATTTTATGTTAATCCTGCACTTAGTTAAGGCTTACGGTTCTGGTTTGGATAGGTTCATTGTGTATAAAATTCTGAATATTTGATTAGTCTGTTAGGGCCAACCATATTTTTCCTACCATGAATTCAGTGTGAAGTAAATGTGGGCTTTGAACCACATCATGGAGCTGCTGTCTGGTCAGGACACGGCTGGCTGTTTGCAAGTATTCAACTGCTACTTTTTCTCGTGGTGTTGGAGCCACAGTGAAAGGTTCTACCATTCCTAGCCCACTCATGTCCAAGGTAAGCGATACATTGGAACCTCTCCTGCAATAAGGAAAAATAAAATGATGTTGGTAACAAACCTTATCTGTTTTAACGGGCTTTGTAAAATACACATTTTCTCATTGGTGCTTATTGAAATATATTACGTGGCCATAAAAGTGAGCTTAGATAGAAGCATCATAACTAAATATATCTGGGAGGCTCCTAAATGTTTAGGGAGTCTCATGGATTCCCAAAATTCCCATATAATATATGTCTAGCGTCCGTGTCTAGTGACTCCGAAACACTGGCATCTGTTGGCAGCAAGTGAAACTATCTACTAGCTTTCGAAGCATTTGCTTAGAGCGGGCTTACTTGTATTTACACATTTATCTACAGAAATACAAATTTGTGAAAGTAGTTCAGAAAATAGGTAATTTTATCAAATATTTCTATTGAATGCATGAGTTCTTTCGTCGTTAATTCATGAATATAGCAGGTGTATATTTTCATTTACAGTTTACTCACTATAGGGTTCTTTGTGGAAATCTAAGTTTTAATGTATAATGCTATATAGTATGTCATGTTCTTACAATGTTCATGCGTGCCCCCTAACATTGTGGTCACATTCAATATGACTGCAGGGGTTGGCAACAGGGAGTTGATGTTGCTTTGCCTTGTGCTGGCAGTCCCCCACATCAGAGGCGTAACTCTGGGAGGCAATGCAGTCATCTGCCACCGGGCTTCTGCTCCCAAGGGGGTGCCTCTCCTCCCCTGCAAGTTTTCATCAGTTAATTGAAAGCCATAAATATGGCTTCTGTGGCTGACTCCCCCTACTAACAGCAGTTTCGACACCTTGTATTAGAACCTATGACTTGTCTTACTGGAGACAGATAAACTGGGATGAACTGTCTTACACCACTGCCCCACATGCTAGTGAAAACAGTTGTAGTTTTACGAATATTCGCATAACACAACTGATGCTGAATTTAGGCCTCCATACATTATCTATTTCGTAGAAGTCGCATCCAGGTGGCAGGATCGAATGCGATACATCACATGCGCTACATCTGTGCGCAATGTATTTCCTGCGATCCCCGTTCCCTGCCTCTGGGAGGGGGGTCTAACCCAGAGATCTTATGTGCAGCATGTATGTATGTGCACAGGACCGAGCATTGGATGTCACACACATGGTATTTGGGCCGATATTACCCGATTTCTCTCCTTGATCTGCCGGAATCAGGTGAAATTGGGCCCAAATCACATATGCCTTTAGGCCCTAAGTACGCGATATATATATTTATATATATTTATATATATATATTGACAGTAATGCCATTTATAAGAGAATAACATTATTTCATAACTGGGTCCCAGTGGCAACTCCTGTGTTTTCATACAGTACATCATGTGATTCATGGATTTGTGTGTTTGGAAGCTGTGGTCACAACTTTTGAAAACTCTTTGCACTGTACTTTCTCATTTACTGTATGATGAAATTCCAACTAGATAGTTGCACAGTAGTGTTTCTCAATTTAACAATAAAAGGGAGAATTTGAAAGATAACAGAGTTGTACTTTTGTGTATATACTTTTTCCAAAAAAGGTGGTTTGGACACAAGGGCTTGGAGACGGGGGCATGTTGCCCCATTTGGACACGGGGGCATGTTGCCCCCATTTTCCAGGAGTGGCCAAGCCAAGGACTGTGAGCGAGGTGCAGTTTTGTGGCCTGCAAGCTGCCCTGGTTGTGATGCTCCTCTTAATTTGCGATTGAAGATTATTGCGGTCCAGTGGTCGCAAATGCAGGTAGGAATGCACCACCTCGTGCATTTGCATTGCTAAGGATCGCATATAAGCTGTTGCAGGTAGCTTATCGTATGCTATCCTTACAGAACCAGGTCAACTCCTGGATACTTTGGGCAGTATTCAATGCTCCTGATTCACTGGGTTTTTTTTTGGCGAATCGGGCTGTTTTCAAAATCTGATTCACCCTATTCAATATTCATCGAAAGCAAACAGTGAATGCCGGCCAGTTCTCCGTTTCATGCTTGCTGCAATTCGCTGGTGTATTTCAAAGGGGTTTTCACTGTGATTCACCAAGAGTGTATTCAATGCTAGGATGGAGAACTGCTTTCACCATGATTTTTGCCATGATTCACCATTTTGCATTCGACATCTTTTTAAGGTGAACTGGAATGTGATCTTTTAAAATAAAGGGTTTTTTTCTGTTTGTTTTTTGGTGTCAAAAAATCAGTAATTTTATTATGTAAAGGGGAATGCTAATATATAATTAATTTTTAATATTTGTTTCGGTACTTGTTTCCTAGCACGGCGCCAGCGATAAAAATTGTATCCATCGGGACCCCGCGGAATCGTGCCGATCGCATCGCATGCAACCAAATCGCATGCAATGCGATTGACGCGATGGACGCGATTTTTACACTGGAATCAATGTAAAATGGTCCCTGAGACCCGATTTTACATTGGCCCCAATGTTAAATGGCCCCTAGACCCCAATTTTTATTGTTTCCCAACCCTGATGGGTCAAATGCCCCTCCATTGTTAACGCCACCCCGCGATCAACGCGGCGGTATGCGTCCTCCAACCTTTTCATACCCCCACCATCCACGTCGGCGTGAAGTTGATTTTATATAGTGTGGCGAGCGCAGCGAGCCACCGAGCCCGAAGCATGGCGAGCGAAGCGAGCCCCACGAGGGGACGCGCATTGCTTCACAGGTATTACGCAGCCCCTCGCCACGCTTCGGGCTCGGTGGCTCGCCACACTATATAACATCAACTCAACGCCGACGCGTGGATAGTGGGGGTATGAAAATGTCGGAGGACGCGTACCGCCACCCCTCGTGGGCACGCCGTGCTCGCCACACTTCGGGTTGCCGTTCATCGTGGGGTGGCGTTAACAATGGGGGGGGGGGGGGGCATTTGTCATGTAAAATACCCATAACGGTGGGTATACAATGAAAAATCTGGTCCATTGGCCCATTTAACATTGTTCCCTATGTAAAATCGCGTCCATCGCATCGGTCGCATCGCATGCCTTAACTTAAGGTATGCGATGGATGCGATGGACACGATTTTTTAATTGTCGGGGAAAAGGCTAAAAATAGCCCTGAAATCGCGTCGGTCGCGTCCTTCGCATACCTTAACTTAAGGTATGCGATCACCTACGACGGGCGCCGTGCTAGGAAACAAGTACCTTTGTTTCTTTTACATTTGATGTCAGCAGGAAGTGGGGAGCAGCTCATTAGATATTCACTGCACTGGTTCCGCTCATTACATATGCACGAGCGGGAGCAGCGCAGCCCTCCTTCTCCTACCTGATAATACAGGGACCCCCCTGCCTGCTGGTGAGTGGCATGCAGTGGGGTCTGGCAGCGCAGGGTCAGGTCAGGTAGTGCTGGAGGCCAGGGGGTCCCTACGGTGTATGTGAGATCAGAGGCGGGTCCCTGCGGCGGATGGAAACTACTACTTCCCATCCGCCACAGGGACCTTGCCGCTGATCTCACATACACTATAGGGACCCCCTGCCCGCCGCTAGTAGTTCCCATCCGCCGCAGGGACCTTGCCGCTGATCTCACATACACCGTAGAGACCCCCTGCATGCCAGCGCTACCCGACCTAACTCTGCGCTGCCAGACCATGCCAGCCCTCGTTTTCCCCCCTGCTGCTGTGTGCAGCATCCGGCACAGGCAGGGAGGCTTCCATCTCCCTGCCTTCCACCGTCCCCCTGTGGCATTTTCCAGGGGGGGTTTAAAGTTCACCGTCAGGGGCAGCGAGCCCCAGACGCGTTGAATAGGGGGAGAGGGAGGGCTGCTAGCGAATGCTCCAGCCCTCCGGATCCCTATGAATATGCAGCGAATCCTAGGATTCGCTGCACATAGTGAACAGTCTCACTTTGTATCCTCGAGTTGTCACTACTACAATATGCGGATAACTACATAAGTTATGTATCAATGCTGTCAGTTTACATTGCAAAAAGATGGACAACCCTCTTGCAAAGAGATATTTTACTATATAATACTGTACTTATTCTTAAAATGAATTTGTGGGCTTAAGATTTAACAAACATTTGCATTGAACGGGTTCCTGAATCAGATAAACAGCTTTACATAGAAAAACAGAGACACACAGACACACACACATAATGAAATCTAAATATATATTTTTACAGTAGGTTTGGGGATTTACAAAACTAAATTAAACAAAGTACTTTCCCCCCACAGCCTACTGTAATGAATGTAATCATTTTGTTTATGACATATTGTTTGCACACAAAAAAGGACATATTAAACAATGGATAAGTAGGCACATTATTACACAGTATGTACAATATGTAATGCCATTACTTCAGCAATGTTTGTTCAGCTTCCTCTAAACATGAAACACCCAGAGAGCTGAGACGTTTAGGTTCAGGGCATAGGGAAGTACTGTATGTGTGCAAATAGCTGCCCTGACATAGTCAATGGCCTTTTAGCACTGGAATGTCAGAAAAGGGAGTAACTTCCTCTTGTGATGTCACCCTATGGTCCCTTAGCTGGGGTCTTCAATGATTGGAAAGTGATGAGCTTCAAGTGCCAACAAATGTCCAGATGGGAGGAAGATATTAATTAACAGGAGGAACTGTTGACTGTTGGCTGCTTTTGTTAGTGTGGTAAAGGTCTGTTTGATGTCTGTCCCGCTAATTGTAACTTATCCCAAAAAAGAGCTGCCTGTATTTATAGAAAACAGCTAAATACAAAAAAAATAATGGATCAAAGGATGGAAAACGACAATATGACACATTACTGTGCTGAGTCTTTTTTTTTAAACTTGCAGCTTTAATTCCTGCAGCAAAACCACAGAACAGCCACAGATTAGTAAATAACCCCCATGGAGTACCGAATAAATGTAAATTGAGTTACTTGCTATAAATGATTAGTGGTAAAGAGGTAAATTATGTAATAAAGTCCACATATAACTGAATACAAACACTACATCAATATATCATAAATACACATTACATTCTGGTATGACCTAGTTTAAGACACTAGGCATCTGCGTGAACCTGTACAAATAATAATGAGTTGGTTTAATGCCTATGATTTGCATTGTGTGAAAGTTTTACAACGCTCAGCAGGTCACAGTAGACTAAGGAAACTCTCCTGACAAGTGTTTCTAGACTAAGCTTATAACGATCAGTATCAGGGGAGGACAGGAATTACTTTGTATCCTGTAGCGGAAAGCAGCTGACATAAGAAAAATGTAGCTTTCCCTCTTTTAATCACACTTTCTTATGTATTGCCAACTAGTTCCTGTTTCTGCCCGCAGCAGGGCTGTACGACACTGCCAGGGAAACTGACTTCCTAACAGGGGATGATTTTACCACCTCATCTCTTCCTGCTGTCCAACCATCTGATGAAATCAGCCTTTATCTCAGTCACCAATCACAGCACACCCATTTAATCACTTTCAAGTCCTTGTATGCTTCCTAATTGATCCGACTTTATTCTAATCACTTTATATTGGTTTTGAAAATAATTGTGAAAAGACAAGAAATGCAAAGTTCTCATATCTCAGAAAGCGTTTCTCTTGGTGAAAATAGTCTACAAGGATAAAGACTGGGCAACAATACACGTTCTAATGATCACCTAAATGACTACATATAGGGCTGGATTCTGGTCGACTTGGTAAACCGCGAAGATCGCAGCTTACCGAGTATCGCATGCACATGCGCAAACCCGACCATCGGGGCAGGAGACGATTTAAGTTCATTGTGAATGAACCAGAATCGTCCCCATAATGTAGTCATGTATGCTTGATTTTGACATAAAGACATTTAGTAGAAGTCCATGGAGGAGATATAAGCTGGGCTGCTTATACTGTCCAAGCACTCTTCATAGTCCCATACCTTCCCTACCATACGCCGCACATTGAATAGTGATCACTGGAGTAAATTTACTAAGATGGGAGTTCTATTGAATATGGGATGTTGCCTATAGCAACCAACGAGATTGAGGGGGGAATGCAATGCTCCGCCACTACTCCCTATGGGGGAAATAGCAGCGGGTCCCTATTCAATGCTGTCTTTAGCACTGATGAGGGATCACGGCAGACCAACCCTGACTTTAGAAGCTGTGGGGCCTTTTCTGCCAATAACGGCCGTGGATTGTCACGATCCCAGATGCAGATCGACAATCTATGGTGGTTTACATAGACACGCCCACTTTTTGCCGATCGGCAGGCGGGGCATTGAATCCAGCCTGCTGATTTGCTGTCGGGCAAAACGTAAACGGGCCTGGATCACAGCTGTCGGGAGGGATCGACAGTCGTGATCCAGGATTGCATCTATTATCTTATAGAAGATGCTATATAAATAAGAAGTAGAATCTGATTGGTTGTGCAACATCCCATCTTCAATAGACTCAATTTACCCCATTGAGCACTATGAAGGCTCCATGGATGCAGCATGTTTTTATCTCTGCTCTGTAGAAGTCCTGAACAAGATGCTCTTGATTCAGTAAGAGAGACTGGCACGACCAGATAGGCACTTTGTATACCATTGCCAGTATACCTTCAATGTCAGCTAGGCCATGGAAATTAGAATTTGGCACTAGGCCATGGGCAATTTGGGGCTAGGCTGTGGTACTGCAAAATCATTATTAGGCCATGGGCATTGTAATTTAATGCTAGCTCGGTGGCATTGTGTTATCAAGTTGTGATAGGCACCATTAGTTAATTAGGCCTGAGGTGTGGTGGTCATAGGACCCTGAATTAGTTGAGTTCTGTAGCAAATTGTTAGGTAGGCAGTATGTCTGAACTGCTGGGGGCACTACGTGAGGATTGTCATTTGCCCCATTTGGCAGCAGAGAACATAAGGCTTCACTAATAGGAATGTAACCCTGTCATCACATCTCCTGCAGTCAGCGCACCATTAAATGTAGGCCGTTGTTAAGGTGCACTGTTTATGGACTGTACTATTGCCTTGTTTGTAATTACTGTGTTGTTGGTGTAAATGCATTGTCGTGGAGGATAGGTGTATTATAATAGGCAGTGATCAACCAGCCTGTAAAATTGTTATGTCCACTGTGTCAGTTAGAGCTTGGGTCCTTGTGTGAAGTTACAGGCAGGCTGTCATAGTACACACTGGGAGAAAGAGCTACTGTAGGCCTAGAACAGCGATATGGATGGCAGTTTTTTGGCATTAGTCACAGGTGCTAAAAATCAGGGCCATTCATCCATCAAGGAGACAAAAATACATCTGGTGAGCATAATTTGTGTTTGTGTATTTTCCTCACCCCCTTTCCTCTGCAACTCAGGTGCTTGGCAATGAGGTGTAACCAGCTTGTGGCCAGAAATGCCAATGATGAACATCTACTGATCAGATTGCTGGACTTAAGATGAGATGCGCAAGGTACGGCTCCGACAACACCAGCACTGCACCATGCTTACAACCCCACAATACATGCACACAATACACCTCTTGCATGTGCCTGATAAACCTCTTACATGAACAAGTTGCGCACAGTAACCTCAATGCAATCTGTTTCAGTAAAACGCTGTGTTTAGTGACAGTTAACTGAGGTAACAAAACCTCAATAATAACAACAATAACAAAGTATTGTCAATGAAAGGGGTGCCGGACGGGTTCCCGGCAGTCGGGATCTCGACAATCATTTACCCGACGTCGGGATCCCGACTGTCAAAACGCAGACAGCCGGGTGCCCGATGGCCACCCACTATTTTCCCTCGTGGGGGTCCACGACCCCCATAGAGGGAGAATAGAATAGGTGGCTCGCGTAGCGAGCCACCGTGCCTGCAGCGTGGCGAGCGCAGCGAGCCCGCAAGGGGCTTTTTTGCACTCGCCATGCTGTCTGAGTCTGGGCAGTCGGGATAATGACTGTCGGGATCCCGACTGTCGGAGTCCCATACCACACCCAATGAAAGAAGGTGGCCAGGTGAATTATATTGTAGATACCATACACTGCTTTATAAACTTCTCATTGCATTCATGACATGTACAAACATGGCTTAGTGATTTCTTCATAGTACAAGTAATATTAAAGAAGTATATCATGACTGTGTTGTTTTTACAAGTACCTGATGTTTTAAACTACTGAAAAGTCATTGTCATCTATAGTGTAAGAGAACGAATCGGCACTGAAATCTAATTCCACTAAAAAGAATGTGTATTGTGTTTAAAAATATGACAAAATATGCTTAAGAAAAAAAGTTATTGTGTTTAAAAATATCAACCATTGTTGGAATGTTTTCCTAAGTTCCAGACAGAGACCAGTTCAGCAAACACCCAAATATGTATGGAATCCTGAGCTAATTGAGCTCTAAATTATGTAGTTCAGAAAAGGTGCAGTAACATATGTGGACTTGCCGAAGAGCAGGGACTGGGGCTGTTTTTGGTCCTGGCATTCTGTAAGCACAAGATGCTCCGAAGAGAGCCGAAGACGCTCATGTACATGTTACAGGGGATGCAGCTGTTGTTCATGGCAACTGCCCCAAGTTGTGGCCTGCCCCCAACTTTCTTGGAACCAGGAATAGGGGGGATTGGGTGGTCAAATAAATAATAGGAAGGCTGCGCTGCATGAAGCCATCCAAGCTCTATGTATTGGCTTCACCGCTCATCAGGTCTTTGGCCATTCTGGCATTTGCCAGGAGGGATAGTTGGCCAGTCAAATGGCCAATTTGGCCCTGCCAAAGAGTTCTTCAAATAAGCAAATGTACTGTAATAGCGCCTAAAGAATATTACTCTCTTGATTTTGTTGTGAATCTTATCATTTACATCTTGTGGCAAACCTGATTAACATCTGCAGGTTAAGTATCCCCTTAGCCAGATATCTGTTATCCAAATTATTCTAAAAACCATAGTTTCCAGAATGTATTTTTTTTTTGGGGGGAGCGGCATGTTCTACAGCGCTTTATAGAGAATATATATTCACATTTGTCCTTGCCCCAGTGGGGCTTACTATCTATATTCCCTACCACATGTACACACGCACACACAGATATTCTAGGGTTAATTTAGCTGGGAGCCAATTAGCCTACCAGTATATTTTTGGATTGTGGAAGGAAAGGAGTACCAAGAGGAAACCCACGCATGCAAGGGGAGAATATTCAAACTCCGCACGGTGAGGGCCATGGTGGGAATTGGACCCATGACCTCAGTGTTGTGAGGCAGTAATGCTAACCATTATACCATCCTTACTGAAATACAGAATAATACAATATCCAAAATGCTTCTGTTCTCAATTTGGATAAGGGAAAATCAACCTATATAAACAAAAACATACAAAATTAAAGACGATGGAAGTCTGTGGCTGAATATAATATCATGATTCACTATTGACCAGGAGTATGGCCAGCTGGTTGTACCTGGCTGAACAGCAGACAGAGATGGAATCGGCTTCTTTCTGGCCCTGTTATTTAGCGTGTGCACGTTATAGGGGATGCAACCACTGCTAACAGGGCGTGCCAAGAGTCAGGCGGGTCTATCATCATGGCATGCCCCCATCTTGGTTGAATATATGCAAGTCGAGTGGGGGAGTGATCACATAGAGAGCCATAAGGCCCACTGTGCATAGTCATCCCTACTCTTCTTGTGAACAGACCGGCCCAGCTGACCATTGGCCGCTCTGGAATTTGCCAGAAGTGTTAGTCAGCCAGTCCTGGCCTGATACTAGACGTTCATATTTTAAGATCATGTGCATCCTCTTCTTCCAGGTTTGATCATGATATGGCTGATTCTGCGGGATTATCACCAGAGCCGAATTTCCCATTAGGCACTAGAGGCACGTGCCTAGGGGCGGCACATGTTTGGGGGCGGCACTTGGATGCCTGTGATAGTACTGTCAGCCCAAAATGTACCAATAACTGCAAAATATCCACTGTACTGTACTATATTCCATCTTAAATAGAGTGTAAATGGATAGGACATGCAGATACTGCCCCTATAAACTGTCCTACTTAGTAAACATTATTGTTGTGCCTAGGGGCGCCCACATCCCTAAATCCGCCCCTGATTATCACTATACATGTTGCCATTACGTTACCATATAATATGTGCTTTAATTAATTCTAATTTCATAGCATATCTTAACCATATTTTTAGTTTAATATTCTATCACACACATACACACACACACACACACACACACACACACACACACACACACACACATATTAAATTACTATACATAGACCCTTAATTAATAAACATAGATAAAAATGGAAAAACAAATATAAGAACTACAAGGATATAATCCAAAATGGATACATACATTTCTCACAGGAAATTCTCCTCCCTTAAACAAATTGAACCTATAACCCAGTAGCCCAGAACCTTAATGGCTCAGTAAATACTTTCAGTACATCACTTCACTGAGTCTGTGTCCAGCACAACTATGCAGTCCTGTTCAACAAGCACAATGCATTATGTGTTAATTATATTTCAACTCATCATAAGGAATCAGGCGATGGGTGAGGAGATAAAAGAACTGTATTCCCAAACTGCATAGATTTTTTTATTAGTGTACCGGTGGAAGATTATCTTAAGTGAACATCATTAAATCTATACAGATCAGTTGTGGGTATTCCTAGGAACAAGATTTCCATCCTTACATCCATACACAGGGATAGTTGGTAACATACTGTAGACATGAAATGGTACATAATATACAGTATTTAGCACTGTAAAAGAATTTATAGAAAAAAACTAGTTCTGTCAGCTTGTTACCATTAAAACTCAATAATGAAGATGGAGACAGTACAGCATGTAACATAATCGGAAGTTAAACATTAATTGAAATAATTTTGATTAATAATAAATTATTATATTAAATGAAATTAGAGATGAGAGTGTTTTGTAGAAATTTCATAATTACTACAAAGTGCTGTCACTTTGATTTCTGTTTCCATACAGTGAAATCCTGCATTGATGTGTTATACATATTCTTAATAGTACATAATGGTGGGATGTTCTAACATCTGCCGCCCTACATCGCCCCCCTCCACCAGGGTGCAGGTAGCTGATGTCAGCTACCACCCCTGCGCAACTGCATCACAGAAGCATTAGCATGGGAACGCACCAAGCAGCTGCACATGCGCATAACGGTATATGCGCAGTGGCTCACCATCGCTCCCCTGCGTGAACACACAGGGGAGCATGGCAATTAAAATAAGGTCCTATGTGTACACTGTGTACAGTCAGTGCCAGCTAGCCCAGCATGATGGGAGAGGAGAACTGGGGACCTAAATATTTAACAGCAGACAGATAATGGTAAGAGTAAGTATATGTATGAATGTGTATACTGTATGTATTTATTTATGTATACATGTGTGCAAGGGCATAATTCACAGAGTCTATGGAGACACCTACCTCTGGACTTTAAGCCCTAAAGGAGCACCAACATGTGCAACAGCAGAATACAAGCTTTGTTGCTGCACTTCCACCATAGTTTTTCGAAGCACCCGCTGCTGCCACAGATTAATTGGCTATGTCCCAGGAGCCCTGCTGGCACCTGTAACAGATGACAGGACGGCTCCCACCTGGTACTGCTCAGTCTGCACTGCAGCAAGCAACAGTGCACATGCTGACTCTGACCCATTGGCAATTTTTTATAATGGGGACGGGGGAGTGCACTGAAGTTCAACTTGCCTCCAGCAACTGGGATGAACATATGTCCCTGTATGTGTATACAGTATGACTAATAAATATGCATTACTATGTTTGTGTTTAGGAGTGTGAGTGTGTACAGTAAGTGACTGTATGTATATATGTGTCTTTGTACATGTATGGGTATTGTGTGCATGATAATATAGTGTCAAATTTTGATATATTTGAGACCTAAAAAATTAACATTACTAACTAAACACACCAAAAACAATTAATTTAACAAATTATGCAAATGTTTTAAACCAACTTAGGCCCTTATTCTGATCGGTGCGGCCGGATCCGATTATGCGGCCAGGACCGTGCGTGCGAAACCCCGCCTTCCATACGGATCGCCAACTCCGTCCGTACGCGGTAAGAAGCTGGCCGAACGGATCGCACGTGTATTTTTCACGGAATACGCCTCCTCCATCTCAGGGAACCTTCCCCATCATTCGATGGTCGCAGGACCGAGTGCTCCACCAGCTCCCGCAACCTCAGACCACACGGACATTTTTCCGTGCAAAAGCAGGGATCTGGGCGGGCAGCTGACATCCGGCGATGTCATATGTCCGCCCCCTACACGTGCGTCACGGCCGCATTACCATACGTACGCCCAGTGTTTGCATGGGAACGCCCATGAAACGCGGGGCGTATGCATATGGTAATGAGCCCAAATAGCCCTTCACGCCCCTCTCCACCCCCTGTTCGGAGTGTTCAAATTTCATGCGGGATTTGGCCGTACGCCCCGCTCGCACATGCGCAAAGACGCCTCTGCACATGCGCAGACACAAAACATCGGCGGCACGAACGCACGTGGATATTACCGCACCGACCAGAATAAGGGCCTTAGTCTGCCACCTCTGTGCTCCATGAGATCTCACCTCCCATGGTGGTGGCATGCTTCCAACTGTGGTCTGCATGGAATGTCTGTGCACAGCAGAGAGCAGCTCCCAAGACCCCACATCAGCGGCATGGACATGATGGGGTAACTTTAGTAAAGATTCTAAAAATGAAAAGATGAATCGGATTTTGTCTATCATTTCTCTATTGCATCCTACAAAATGATAGACATAATCTGATTGGTTACTATGGGCAACATCACCATTTTTAATTTTTTAGCAGCTTTATTAAATTTACTGAGATATATCACATGATGCTGATGACGGGACTCGGGATCTATGGCTGTATGCAACATGCTGTGTGGTGGCCCTAGGGTGACTGCTTCTATTGCCCCCTTTATGCCAGCCCCGGGAGCATCAGCAATCTGCCAATGTGCTGCTGCATGGCTGAACAGCAACCAGCAGTAGTGGGCAGAGGATGTGTGGTAATAAATGATTAGCCAACCACTTCCCCAGAAGCTTTAAGGCAGCTACAGTACCAGCCCTTTGCATTTATGGAGTTAATATACTGTATATACAATTGCTTAGTTTTAGTTGGGATTGATTTATTGGTACTTCTATCCATTTCATCAAAGAAACCCTGAAGAGTATTACGTATTAAACTTAAGTTCCTGTGTGTTATCTTATTGGGTGAGAAAATGAGCAAGGATCTACACATACACAACATGGGGAGCTGAATCCCTTTTCATGGAAGAAGGCTGAGGTGGAGGCACAGCCAAGAAGAGAGATATTCATAACAAATTTGACTTTTAGCGGGAAATTTACTTAAGGTGCGTACACACGGGTCAATATATCGCTCAATGTCTCCTTTTCATTGGCGACCAGAGATGGCAACATACTGAGCCGCAGAGGTAATCAGCTGGTCGCAGGAGCAAGAAAACGGGAGCACGCACCCATCACTGGCAATATGGTCGCCAGCGACCATATTGCCAGCCATATCAGCCCATATCGCTGCCGTGTGTACATGGCTTAAGATGGGTGTTATTTTTCCCATGTTATATTGCTATGGGAACCAATCAGAATCGACTTCTTATTTATTTAGCACCTTCTAGAAGATAATAGATAGTATCTGATTGGTTCCCCATAGCAACTTCCCATGTGAACTAGTAAATTTTCCCACTTAGTATCACAAAACCCACTTATCACACAATATAAGTAAAGGTGAGCCGGTTCTTCATATTTGGAGGCACCGCTGGGATCAGTATAAAGACCCCTAGAGCTGAAAACAGTTTCAGGATTCCTTCAGATGATAATTATAAGTAGTGATAGCAGAAAAGCCTAACATTTATTTAGTCATTGCTGAATATGTTAGTGAAGACACAGAGAATGACAATGTTATCCAGAAGTTACATGGACCCCAGATACAGTAACTGACAAGTACATTGTAAACTCTGTAAATATGGGGCCGATTCAGACCCGTTCATTTGGGTCTGAATTCGTCCTCAATACAATGTTGGGGGTTTCAAACTCCGAAGCTGTTCGCTTCAGGAGGGGTGGTATGGGTGCGGGCAGGGGATGGCACCAGGGGAACACCAAGCATCTTATGGGTGTCCCCATAAAAACGCTGGGTATTACTCTGCTAATACAGGTGTGTCCATCCCTGCTTGGGGCAGGTGGCTGACACATGACGTCAGTGGCCGCCCCAAATGTGGAAGACAGCAGCCATCTGAAAAGTAAGTTTAGACCGAAGGCTGGAAAAATCATTTGATGGTGAGCAACAATCGAATTTCTCCTCCTTGTGGCCGCATTGAGGAGATGTGTTATTGTACACAAACCCTCGCATGCTAGTGAAGGAATTTGTGTGGTGGCCGACGTTTACCTGTTCTCTAGGCTGTGAACATACGAACAGGACTGAATCAGGCCCAATATGTGTTGTCTTAATAGAGACTGGAGCATTATTAGGTTGTGAATTATTATTGACAAAGAAAAAAGGTTACACAGCTTAGAAGGTTATTATATGTATTGTATTGTCTGGGATATGACCTGCTTCAGCTAGAGAGGAGACTGAAGAATAGACGGAGAGCACAATGCAAAAGTAAGAAAATGGCAATGCCAAATTAAATTAAAAACAGAACACATTTGACTAGTCTTTGGTCCTTTATAAAATGCAATCTTTTATGGCACCTGTACAGGACATTTCAGAAGCCAGGTTTTGCCTAGAAAAACTTATACAACATGCATAACTCAAGGAGATATATTATCAAGTGAAGCTGGTGAGTAATAATCCTGTGGCCCCGAAATTGTTACTCTAAGCATAAATCTCTCAATTATTCCAATTCACAAGGACAAGCAAGAGAAGTCTTTGGTTAAAATGAGTTAACAAAGTGTGAAAAAGGTTCAAATTTCTATGGCCTATACCAGTTGTTCCCAACGTTTTTCTAACACTGTAGGATTAATGCCGCTGCTTCATCCACCCATGTCAGCATGGGGAAGATGTTTGCTAATGTCTGAGAGCAGTGCGGGTAGCTCCCAGTGGAATGTTGGTCAGGCAAAAGCATTAGGAGACTCTGAAGACGCTGCAGACAGAAACTGAAGTGACGAGACATGGTTCCTCTCCATGGCAATGGGAGACTTCTACCAAGATTGGGAGACTTCTTTCTCTTCTTCTGCCATTACCAATATTATTTTCAAGTACCCCCATAAGATCTGCAGAGTACCCTCATGGGTACATTACCACAGTTTTGGACCACTGGCTTATACTGAATGAACTTAAAAAAACAGCAAGCGCAACAAAGACAAGAAAAAAACTGGATCCGTTAAAATATATCCTTCTCAAGAAAAAGGTCAAATATATCCTGCTTTGTATGTATTGCTGAGTGCTATTCGATATATCGCTTCAATTTCCCTTGAAGCTCCTGGTGCAAAAAATCATATCTGAAGTGCTTTTTCCCTATTATTTCCTATAAATCACATGCCCCATGTGATCTGGTATCGGGAGATGTAACGCGGGCTGGGCACATGTGAGATTCGACCAGCATGCCAGGGCACCGCATCGCATGGTACATAAAATGTGCATACAATCATGCGATTTATCGAACAGATGTGGTTGAAATAGAATGATTGTATACAGTATCTCATAAGTGTATGGGCACCATTAGAGTAGTGTCCCAAAATAATCTTCAGGACCATGGCCCTTATTCTGATCGGTGCAGATATTCCCGAATTCTTACGGTGCGGGCCGCACGCATCGCTGTGCGGCGGCGTGCGGGCATCGTCCGTAGAAACGCCCACGTGTCCTCCGCATTCGGACGGAGTCACTCTTTAAGAACAGGGCGTGTGTACGGACGACATACAAACTGTGCGTGTGCGGGGGAAACGTACAGATTCTTGCACGGTCTTCCCGCACAATCACGGTCTTACCGCGTGAGAACGTACAGAAAGCTGTCCGTACGCCCCGATGCGGAGTATTTACGCACAATCCAACACTTTTGTACTGAGTACACACAGCGATCACATGACCCACTTAGGCTATTAGGCAACCTCCTGAAAAAGGGATTGTTAGCAATTTCAATCAATTAAATGCTCATCTATACTGACCCACATTCCTACTACATTCATGACACACATTAACCCTTACAGCATGTGACCCTAACATACATCTATATACACTATGTACATTTTGCTTATTTTAAACATTTTAAACAACTTACACATATACTTTAGCATGTTAGAAAAAAACACTGACAACTTTGAACTTTAAATAACGATTTATTATTAAACAAATGCCAACAAAACAATAATTTAATCCTCCGCATCTATTAGGCGGTCCATTTCCTCGAGCATGAGGCACATCAGGCCTCGCAGTCTTACGAGGGCCCCACGGCGACCCTCCTCTGCTTGGGCAGGCTCATCTGTGGAGGAAATGAAAAATGAAAAATGACTAATGATATTCCTGCATACATTTAACATAGTCAAACCTACATTTTAAACATGCATTCTGAGAGGTGTGTGTGTATATATATATATATATATATATATATATATATATATATAACTATATATATATATATATATATACACACATATCTACCTATATATATGAGACATACACCTATACATACATACATGCATACATACTACATGGAAAGCCTGATTTTGGCCCTCTACCCTTTACTCTGTAGAACACCTCACAGTCATACTGCTCCTTCTCAATCCAAACCCACCCATGACTAAGCTCTGAGAAGCATGCCACGCGCTGCACCAATCACAAATCGGCAAACAAAGTTCAGTGTCTGTTATATAATGGAGTCTGGCAGGGGAGTTACACAACTCTCAGGAATGCTCAGTACATTTGTGCAATCAAGCATGGCTTGGCTGCTGATGGTTTGCTCCAGAAATCATTGTCAGAATGCCAGTTAGGGGAAGCTGCAGCACTAACCCACTCCCATGCTCAAAAGCATTACTAACACCAAATACACACACAATTATGGTGAAAAACATACATGCAGACCGCAGGGGGTGGTTAGCTAGAGGAGGGCCCAGGGGCACTCACCACTTGTTACTCCAGTCTAAGCCACGCCTGGCCATACTCCATTGATGCCATACGGAATCTAGTTTACAAAGATCATTCACCAGTAAACTCTACTCACCTATATGAGCCTACAGATTGTATGCAACCAGCAGGGACATGTAACCCTTACATGAGCAAGTCATCAATTTCTTCCTGGATACAGATTAACTACACAGGTTCAGTGGCACTTCAATTCGACCTGAAAGCCATCCGCACAACCTGTGTCATTAATATGTGTCCAGGATGAAAGGGATGGTTTGGCCACCCTATCTAACCCCAAAGTGTGTCTGTTGCTACCCAATTTGTTGTTTGCCTTTATAGTATTTTCAAACACATTTGAATCAACAGTGCTACATATCAAATAGTGGATGACAAAAGGAAGATCGAATCTTTATGTATACATACCACTTTCGGCCGCCTGCTCCACCAGACAGGCCTCCTCATCCTCCCCCTCTTCCTGGGCCTCCTCGGCCGCCACGACCTCCTCCTCGGCCACCACGACCTCCTCCTCGGCCACCACGACCTCCTCCTCGGCTGCCACCTCTGCCTCCACTGGCCACTCAGCCTCCTCCACTCCTTCACTTTCCTCGGCCACCCCTTCCTCAATCTCTTCCTCCTCGGCCATCGCTGGCTCCGCCTCCTCCTGTGCCTGGCCTGCCTCTGCCTCCTCCCGGGCCTGCCTTGCTCGTGCACGTGCTGTGTTTGGGAAAAATAAAAAAAGTGCCAATTAGTGGTAATTTGTATTAAGCCTTATCAACCTATAAATGCAAAGGTTAGAGGTACTGATACTTGTACATGCAAACAGCTCCTCAGTGGCCTTTACAAAACACAGCCTGTAACATGGCAGGTATGCTGTGACATTTGGGCCATTGTAAGCATCACAAGCATTAATCCTCCCCAATACCATATTTTATGACCATTACAGGGTGTCAATCAGGAAGTAGCACTCATGTATTGTATGGCATGTTTAACTCATGATCAGGCTGCTGACCTTAGTGGATTAAATAATGTCAGGTAAGCAATCATGTACAAATCCACATTTACTGTTGAAATACTCACATCTAGCAATGCTGGCCCTTATGCTTTGAAGCCTCTCTGGCTCCCTGCGCCGGAGGTCGGACCACCGCCGCTCAAGCTGAGCGATGGTCCGCCGCACATGGGTGCGGGCGTATATCCGCCGGCGGGCCACCGCATAGGCAGAACGTTTCTGCCTATTTGTAATGAACGGGCCAGCACGCCCCAGCCTGGTCTCCATAACGGAGACCAGTGCCCTCAGCTCGGCTGCAGAAAAGGGTGCTGCTCTGCCATAAGCCGCCATTTTAGGAGTGGCACAAATCAAACAATCATGTGCTGTCATTGGTTGATCAGAGTGATATTTGGTATTAACTTTATTGTTCATTTTTACACTAACAGCGTGTATGCGCCCGAACAGACAGCTAACCCATTGCATCGCACACCCATCCTAAACAGTGTAAAATATGATGGTAACATATTATATCTAATCTATAACATTCACCAAACATGGGTATAAGCAACAGGTGAAATAGTGTGCATCTCTAGACACTTACACCTAACTCCACATGCTGCCATGTGTACACTTACCTTCTACTGGCCCCTACTACAGAGGTGGAATGAAAAGTAGCTAGCATCTAACCTGAATGTGGAGTGCTTTCACATGTGATTTGGATGCTAGCACTGATTACTTGTGGCTAAGTGGGGGACTGGATTGACATATGGAATGAGTAGTGTCAGTTGTACTACATAGCAAACAAGTGCACAGTACAGAAGTACATGCAAATATACATTGCATGTCTGACCACAGTTGTATTTTGTCATTGGTGTTGGAATCTGCATTTAGCAAATAAATCAGACTTACTGAGTTTTCCATGTTTTTGTGAATTATTTGACAACACCAATGGGCGGGCCGTATGCGCCGCACGGTTGACGCTGGCGTACGGGACGCGGCCGTACGGAACGCAGGTTGCAGCTGATTAACGCCAATTACAGAAATAGTATTTAAAGTTGTCCTAGAAAGGCAAACAGTTGTTGCAAACATGCCAGGCTCAGACTCAGAAGAAGACCAGGTGGTGCAGAATCTCTTGGCACGCATGGAGGCTAACACCACCTATGTCCCCCTTAACCCAGAGGACCCAGATGGCCCATCAACATCAGGCCAATCAGCTGCTGGGCCATCCTCAGCTTCAGCAGAATCATTGGGAACACAGCAGGTGGCTTCCCAACAGAGTAGCCAGCCCAGCACTTCAGGTACAGCAACCGGTGGCCGTGGCAGTGCCCGTGCCCGTGGCCGCAGTGGGGCAACACGGGAACCAACAACACGAAACATGGCATATGAACCGCGGGAGCTTGACATCCTGGTGACCCGGGCACGTGATTTAATTGAGTGTCCAGCGGTGAAGTTGACACACACAAGGAGATGGAAGATCTGGGAGGAGATAACGGCGGAGATTAATGCAGTGGCTCCACAAGTTCGTCAGACGGAGCACGTTAAGAAGAGGCAAGTACATGTGTGTAACATTTGAGTAGTACAAGTCCAGTAATGTTTACATTCAATATTAGATGGAGTTGGGCAATGGGTGTTCACGTTGCTTGGACGCACAGACATGTTGGCCATGACATTGAATTGATAGTTATTGGAGGGTGACTGTTTTTGTATCTTCTAAGGGTTGGTTTGAAAAAAGAATATAATGTAAGTTTGGTGTCAGTAGGCACATGTTGTATTATGTTTCAGATTGCAATGGGTGCTACAGCAAACAGGAGGAGTTACATGTATTAATATGTACACTTTGATTGCAGATGGCACGACTTCAAAGGCAACCTCAAGAAGAAATTGACCGAGTGGTGGCAACACCATAAGTAGATGTTTTACATTTTGCATGGAATGTGTGGTAATTGGAATTTTCTTGTTCAACAGCATCGCCACCGCTTGGTCAAGATTCTCTTGAGGAGGTTGTGGAGTCTGTGCCACCTTGCCCCAGTAGCAGGCCCGTGCAGCAGCCGCCGGGATTGTCTGCGGCTGAATTGTCCATGTGGGGCCGTGTGCTGGATAGTATTGTGCAGCAGGGAGAGTCGGCATTCGAGCGGGTGCGTAGGGCCGAGGAGGTGCTGCAGGGTTTGACCAGCAGCCAGCAGAGTATTGCTGAGAGCCTGCAGGCTATGAGTGCCAGCCAGCAAGCTATGGCTGGCAGCCACCAAGCTATTGCTGGTAGCCTGCAGGTGCTGGCTGATCAAGCCCTGCGGCAAAACGACCTCCTCCTCCGCCATAATGAACTTATGGTGGAGCTAGTTAACAGCAATAGGGCCCTAATGTCACCCGCTTCGGGTGCATTACCAACCTCATCACTCCCTGCTGCCAGAGGGGGAAGAAGATCCACCCCCTCACCAGCACGTGCTCCACATGAGCCACCATCGGACTCTGGCCGTGGACGAGGTCGAAGAGCTGCTGCACGTGGCAAGGAGACTGCCAGGGGCAAACGTGCTCGCAAATGAACTTGTGTCCCCATTAATCTCCTCCGTTATGTCTTCCCAAATCTTCCATTGAGCTGTGTGTGTCAGCATCCTGTGTCCAAATCCGTGCCCAGGGTCACCACTTTTGCCCGCGGTTCAAATGTCATGTTTGGTTCACCTGTTGCCCTGTTTCGGCTACCATTACTGTGTGCTGTACTTGAAGTGTTGGTGCTGTACTTTTGTTGTGAAGCCACCTGATGTGTTCCCAATGATTCTGCTGTGGCTATTTATTATGTATTATGTCATTTTTGTCCTGGTATGGTACCATTTGTTTTGATATGGTTTTGAAATTTGTACCAAAGTTTGTTTAATAAATGTTATGTTGGCCCCCCAAATGTCTGTATTAATTGATACATGCAGAAGTGCCATGTGTATTAGTATTATTAATATTAAGTTGTGTTGATTATTTGCAGTGTAAAAGTGTGTGACAAGTGCAGCATGTAATGTTCCCTTTAAGCTGCAATGCTTCCAATTGTAGCAGTGAGAAGCGTGTCATTAACAAGTAATGGGTAAAGTATGTGATTGTATTGGGTTCAGGTGACATTGGTTGAGGTGCGTTCGTCCTGATTAGGCGTTCCGATTGCCTAGCGCATGACCGAGTGGTGTCCGCAAAGCAAGAGTAACCTTTTGTACACCGCACATTTCTTCCCTTTTCGCTCGCGTGCATTCGGCGTGCTGTCCGAATGCACGCCTACCAAAATGTGTGTACTCCCCCGTGTCCGCCCATGTTTCCGCCCAGTTTAGCCCACTTTGAAACTACGCCCCTGTGTCATTCCGCATGACGCCCATAACACACCCATATTGGCCGAGTGATTGCGGTGCACATTTCTGTACGGTATTCATGAGAACAAGTACGGAGACCATGCGTGGCACATGCGCGTAGCGTTCTCCACGCATGCGCAGACGGCTAAAAAACGCCATCCGAAAGAATTCGGAAAAGTCCGCACCGATCAGAATAAGGGCCCATGTATTGATCACCCTTTCCACGAGGGTGCACTTCGAAGGGTACAGTGTGGGAGTTAAGCAATACAAGGACCCTAGGCATATACAGATATAATTAACACGCGTGTAATAGTATGATAAACCCTGTAGGGATAGATCATATGAAGCACATCCCACACCATATAGAGGTATAGCATACAGCCAAAGCAGTGGAATGAAAGCGCATGGTGGCCGAAAACGGGGACGTGGCCTAATATTCATAAGCCGTGCCCTAATTTGCATACACCTCACCCCCTTTTTGGGCGCTCGCCGCGCAAGTGTCCCTATTCTTCAGTTGAACAAATTGGGAGGTATGAAGTTGGGAGGTGTGCATAAGCCAAGGCTATAGATGGAAGTATAAGGATAGGGCAGATAACACCTTTCTTTGCTTACTGCTCAGTGTCTCGTAAAGAAAAGATTGGTTGGAACTTGGAACCGAGTTGTTCTATGCCCCTGTATCAGGATTAGATAACACAAAACTGCAGCAAGACATTACAAGATAAATAGAATTGCTGTCATTTAGAAGGAATCATTACAATTATTTAAAACACAAGCAATGTTAACATACTGTATGTAAAACTGGAACATTAAAATGAGTATATATATAATATATGCGTACATTGTTTCTACATTATATGTAGTAAATTTAGTAATGTAGCATTAATTTGTATGCATGTTTTTTCACTATCTTTATGTTTGCACCAGTGCATGAGTTAATAAGGGGCTCATTTAATAAATCATTTACTAATATAGTGAATAAATGAAAATCAGTTATATTTACAGTACTGGGAAGAGTAAATGTTGTGGTTTTCTTAAGGGGCGTGCAGGCACACACCCTGCATGACCAATGTCCACGACTACGTTCCAAAAATGTCCGGATTGGAAACGGCTGGATCATGGGAATGCCCAGCATTTTATTGGCATCCCCCTGAAAACGCTGGGTGTTCCCATCCCATGGAAATGCAGGCGGGCAGGTACCTGGCGGTGGCTGACATCACAGGACATCAGCGCCTGCCCCGTCTTTGGCGATATGCAAAGGAAATGAAAGTCAGTTCAAACTGACTATTATTTCAAAAAGCAGCAGAAATCCTTTGATTGGTCGGTGACCATTGAAGGATTTCTCTGCTAACTGCCGCATGCAAGGGGATGTGTTAGCGAACACATCCCCTCACATGGTAATGAGGGGGGGGGAGGCGGAACAGAACCAGAATTAGGCCCATAATTTCCATTATCCATTTTACCACAAAACCTCTCCCCTACACAGTTCACACAAGACTTACCTAGGTTCTCTTCCTACACTCACTCAACCAAAGGACCCCCAGGTCATCACTGCTGTGTGACTGGTACATACAACGCAACAAAACCTTCGATGCATGGATCATTTAAAAAAATGTAGCACTTATCCTACTGTATCAGAATTTGAATGATCAAACTCGGTCCTCAGGACCCCACATATTTAAAATGTGTCAGTGAGTAATGAATGCACTTTTCGGGTAACCTGGAAAACTTGATCTGTGTGGGGTCCTGAGGACCGAGTTTGAGAACCACTGCTATAGATTAGTAACTTGCGAATATGGCCTTCTATCTTCTATATGGCCTTTATTGTTCTGATTACCCAGTATCATGTTACGGCTTTTTTATTCCCAATTATAACCTGCAGTGGAATATTCTGGCACCATTTAAATAAATGACCATAAATAAATAAAATAAATAATGTAGAAACACTACTAGACGATAGATAGCAACAATGCATTACTTACTTCTTTAAAGCATGCATAGAAATTAAATAATTAATAACATATAGTGCATATGTTCTTGAAATACAGTAAACTTACAAAACGCTATACAGCATCTTAAAACTGCATTAATTTCTTATCTTACAATGTTGCTTAGGCAGCAGTTAGAACAGCCTGTTTAAAGCTCAGCCAAAAAGGAAGAGTAAAAGAAGGATAGAGCGTCAGACGTACAATCAACATGGGACTGAGCAGGGTTTCCTGTCACCTTGGGAACTGCATTGATTGGTGTCGCTATTTCCTGTGTGTATAAAACAGTACCAGTGGCAACTGCAGTAACAGGACAAAGTGCAAGATAAGGGAACTTGAAGCAACATATAAATTGTACTTTGGTTAACGTCTGAGTAAGGGAACACAACAATATCATAATGATACATGGTATTGTTTTCCATAGATTTATTTTATTTGTTTATATTTTGGAAAAAAAGGGGCCCCTCAATAAACCAGAACTATTGCATCAGATTACCAAAATAACATACTTCCATAACAAAAGATCTATACTGTATACAGTCACATTAGTCCAATTAGTATAATTATTATTATAATTGTTACTATTGTATTAAAGTATACAAAAGGGAGAAAGGACTTTGCTGCAAAAAGGGTGTGGTCTCACAAGGAATGGGCATGGCCACACAATAGTATCCCCAAATTCAACTTACGTCACACACTAGCGCTATAACCATGTCCACAGTAATTGTGCCCCTTACACAGTGCTCCGCAGTGGTGCAAGTTTGTCACAGTTGCCTGGAGGCAAGATAAATATTTGTGCCCCCCAAATAGCTCAATCGAAGTGTATGGAAAAAAGGAAGGTAGACTGCGCTCATTGATGACAGAGTGAGGATATTTAAAACAGAGTATATTTTAATACTAAAAAAGCATGCATAAAATACAATATAAATGCACAGTAAAAAGGGGGGAGGGGGAGGGGAGGGAAATGTGCTGCATCCACTGAAATATTGATATCACCTTTTGTAAGTCCACAGTTCAATGGGAACCCAATGATGGTAAGATCCTGTAGTGCTTGGCCACAGCGGTGCTCTGTAAAACTTTATCCAGGTGTAATATGGGGGTAGCGAGCCTCCCAATTCGGAGTGGAAAGTTAGGTTGAGACGTCCGCAGGGTGACACTGGGTGGGTATTAGATAGGCGGCTTGCCTTCAGAAGAAGAGTGCCTCACTCCAGGTCAGGTGTGTCGGTGGTATTCGCAGCTTTGGGATCTCCAGTAGATTGTGGGTAGTGGATGGTGATGGTGTGGAGCAGCGTATTCAAGGGGAAAATTGCAGCCTGGGATACGCTGCTCCACACCATCACCATCCACTACCCACAATCTACTGGAGATCCCAAAGCTGCGAATACCACCGACACACCTGACCTGGAGTGAGGCACTCTTCTTCTGAAGGCAAGCCGCCTATCTAATACCCACCCAGTGTCACCCTGCGGACGTCTCGACCTAACTTTCCACTCCGAATTGGGAGGCTCGCTACCCCCATATTACACCTGGATAAAGTTTTACAGAGCACCGCTGTGGCCAAGCACTACAGGATCTTACCATCATTGGGTTCCCATTGAACTGTGGACTTACAAAAGGTGATATCAATATTTCAGTGGATGCAGCACATTTCCCTCCCCTACCCCCCCTCCCCCCTTTTTACTGTGCATTTATATTGTATTTTATGCATGCTTTTTTAGTATTAAAATATACTCTGTTTTAAATAACCTCACTCTGTCATCAATGAGCGCAGTCTACCTTCCTTTTTTCCATTTTCTATAGGGACTGACAATCCCTTTTTTGACAGCTGCTGGTTGAGGCCACTCATACAGGCGCCCCTTCAGTTACTTTGGTAACTGACCCCCCTGTTTCTCAATCGAAGTGTATGTCTCCAGTAAGGCAGATCATGGGTTCTAATACATGGTGTAAACCTTGCAAAAAATGATGTTTAGAATAAAGAGAGTGTGACGTCAATGCCCCTGCTAGGAGGGGGAGTCAGCCACAGAAGAAATATCAATAGTTAATGGATTAACTGTCAGATGTCACCGCCGTGCACAGCCTTCCCCGTCCTCCGGGGCGCACGGCGGTCGGCTCTCTGACTCTCGTTGCCAGGCAACGTCTACGCTGGCTACTTCCTGCCGGTGTCCGGGCGTCAGGGGGTTGCCTAGCAGCGACGCTGCAGCCGTCCGGGTCTCTCTGCAGGCGCCGTCATCACGGCGCGACCCGGAACGCGCCTTGCGCGCGCTTCCCCTCTTCAAATACCGGCGTCTTTCTCCATTCAGACGCTGGCTATAATCCTTTGTGGGCGCCTTGCAGCTTTCTCACTCTGGCAACTCTCCGGCTCCTGACCTGCGTTTCCTGCGGCAGTTTCCTCCCTGCATCATCCGACTCCTGGTTACTTAGGAGCTGTTCCTGTCAGAATCCTGTGGTATCGTTCCATACCTCGCTTGTGCCTATTCTTGCTGTATCTCAGTTTGTTATTTTGTTGTGTACATTTAGCTCAGTATATCTTAGGGTTATTCTGGTCACCTTCCCCTTTAGGGTTCCCCCTTCCCGGGGCCCCCTGTCTCAGCTACCGGGGTATTAGTTAGTTCTCCTCTTGTCCACCTGTTACATCCACTGGTTGGTTGTCGCCACCACCTAAAACGCTTTGGAGGGCACCGGAGTTGCACAGGCTTAACCCGTGCTTCAAACGTGGCTGCCGTGCGAGAAGATCTAGGGCTCCTGCACCCTCCGGTGGACCTATAGGGCGGCAACAGAGTCAGCGGCTGAGACAGACTCTCCCTTTCCCCACTGACCTATCCACTCTGGTCAGTTCCCTGTCCACTCCTGTTGGCCTCATCGGGTCCTGACCTCTCATGCCCTTTAGTCTCGGTGTTGCGCCAATCGACCGGTAATGATTACCAGCTAGGACCTATTCCAGTCTCATGGTGGGTCAGGTATCCTAGCACGTCTGAGCCGTGTCGACACAGTACCATTGTATTGGGTGGGTGCTCAGCGCCTAACATTAACAGATTCAAACTCGAAGAAGCCCCCTTGGGAGCAGGAGACTGGTGGCAGGTGACTCCATTGCCTCCCAGAGTTACACCTCTTGTGCTCCCAGTAGTGGTGGCCTTACACAGTGCCCCCAGTAGTTGTACCCATTACACATTGCCTCCAGTAGTTGTGGCCATTACACATTGCTCCCAGTAGTAGTGGCCTTATACCAGTGGTCTCCAACCTGTAGCTCGTGAGCTACCAGTAGCTCATGGTCATAGTTTGGGTAGCTCGCCTAGCTACAGTCCTGCTGTCAGCTGGAATTAAGTGCCTGAAATCAGGACCTGAATCTGGAAGCCACCACAAGGCAGGAAGAGAGAACCCGGAAGCCAACGGCAACTGCAGAGGGATCCAGTGTCATTGTCCCATAGCAGACTGGAGGCTTCCCTGGGGACCCACGAAGATGCACACAACTGGTAACCACTGGTGGGAGACAGCAGAACAGCTGACACTCCCTCAGAGATAAGTGGGAAGGTAGTTGGGAGTCACTGCGAGATGGAGAGGGAATCTGTTGGAAGTTGGCCTGGCAGCCATGAGAAATTAGCAGATTTTTCTAAAAAACATTTTTAGTAGCTCTTAAAGCGGTTTTATTTTTCTTGAGTAGCTCACACCCCAAATTAGGTTGGCGACCACTGCCTTACACAGTGCCCCAGTAGTTGTGCCCAATACACAGTAGCTCCAGTAGTTGCCCAGTGTCCCACTGGTAGTGCCCCTTATACGTTTGCTCCAGTAGTTGTGCTCTTTACACTCTGTCCTTAAGTGCCCTGTAGTGCCGCTTATTCATTATGCCCCATGTAGTGCCACTTAGACTTCTGGTTCACTTGCAAAAGCAAATTCTTTATCGAATAGACAAAACCATGTGCACTGCAGGTGGGGCAGATGTAACATGTGCAGATTATATTTGGGTGGGGTTTGTACTTCAAACTGATAACTATATTGCAGTGTAAATATAAAGAAGCCAATATTTACTCTGCACATAAACAAAATAACTCACCAAAATGTAACTATCTCTGCACGTTACATCTGTCCCAACTGCAGTGCACATGGTTTTGTCCATTAGAGAGAATTTGCTTTTGCAAGTTAACAAGAATCAGGCCCATAGTACACCCTGTAGTGCTGCTTATTTATAATACGCACTGTAGTGTCATTTATACACATAATACCCCCTTTAGTGCCGCTTATACTTTTATTCCCCCCTGTTGTGCTGCTTATACATAATGCCAGGGGGCATTATTTGCCTTGCAGTGCCACTTATACATAATGCCCCCCTGTAGTGCCATTTAAACATTATGTAAGTGCTCACTTACCTCCCCAGTCTAGCCTCTGCTGCTGTTGTCAACTAGCGGAGGGCAGGCTTCTCATGAAAATGTAATCCATAGGGAACGACATGTACTGAATTATAAAGGGGGCCTGTAATTCCTATGCCAATACCTGTACAACTGTGCTACTGTAACTTACATAAACAGCCAGCAAACCTAGCAAACAGAAGCTTAACTATAAATGAATGAAGGAAGAAGGAAAAATAGAAAGTCCCAAGGCGCAATCTTAAAGTCCTTGCAGCCTCAATATTGATGGAGAATCACTGGAATGCCTCCCTAGTAGAATTTGCAGAAAGAAAAACAATATAGATGGCGCTTGACTCCTTTGGGAATGTGATGTATTGCAATGGTGGTCGCAAGTGTTGAAATGAAAATCAAATAAAACAACGTGTAAATTTATAGTGTGAGAAAAAAATTCACAAAAGTATGAAGGAGGGACATGGATCACGTACCAAACTCACATAAAAGTGGGTGAGAACAAACGTGTAAAAGGTTTCCTTAGGTGGTCACACCTTCAGTGAAGACTTTGGACTAGGGGAGTGATAAAGTAGTGTACCATACTCAAAATGTAATGGATTTATTGACTCCTAAAGTGAATAACCTTATAACAGAATAGGCCAGTGGTTCCCAAACTGTGTGCCGTGGCACCCTGGGGTGCCACAGAGCACTTGCAGGGGTGCCCTGGGTTGGTTGTCCAGGACAAAATCTAATTGTTTATGGTCAGTGTAATAGGCAAAACCAGTGCTGGTGGCTTCCATTCATAACATTTGTGGACAAACAGAAGTGAATCCTGTCCCTCACCACATAACTGACCCTAATGTAGCTTTCACATCACACTTTTAAAACGGTATATTGCCGTTTTTTTGCCTTTTAAAACGTTTAAGGCTGCAGTGTGAAAGTGTCGTAGTTGAAATACCATTTAAAGTTAACTGGTATTTCAACACGTTTAAAAAGCAGAGTCCTACCCGTTTTAAAGCCAATTCAGAGCCGTTTTTTGTGCTGTCTGAATGGCACTGAAATGGTATTTAGTAAAAAATAAAGGTTAGAGCACTGTGAAAGGCTGTCCCTTGTCTTGTGTCCCTTCCCTGAACCAGGAAATAAGCTGTGGGTAGAAACGTGTTCAGAGGTTAAACGGCTTGACTGGTGATGTGAATTGTACTTAAACGGTATTTTTAAATGGTAATCTGCTGCAATATGAACACTAGACCCGTTTAAAATACCATTTAAAATTACAGTTTTTCAAAACGTTTAAAAATGTTTTATGTGATGTGAAAGCTACATAAGGGTGACATATAAACACAATTTACTTAATTTAATTAATTAATTTTTTTTCCCTAAGTTACTCAATAAGAAACTTTTGGCCTAGGGGTGCCACGAAAAATGTTATGATACTCTAGGGCACCATGATTAGCAAAAGTTTGGAAACTGCTGGACTAAGAAGTAACAGGTGCATGTTTGTTAAGTACAGAGAGAGAGAGAATCTAGGGGGTAAATTTACTAAGATGGGAGCTTTTTTTTTTTAAAAAAGATAGAATCTGATAGGTTGCTATTGGCCACATCCTCTCTTCAATAGAATTCCCATCTTAGTAAATTTGCCCCTATAACTCTACTATAAAGGGACCCATACATCTGGTGGCCGTTTCCCTAATTTAACTGGGACTGCTGATCGGTGGCCATTGATGGTTAGTTTTCTGTCGGGGACTTGGGGGAAACTATTCATGATAAAAAATGCTCAATTAGCCACTTCCAACCAATTTCAGGTCATGATCAGGGAATAGAGTTTGTTAAATTTATCCTGGACTTGAGATTTGCAACATTCAGCCAGAGATGTATGGGGGGCTTTAGGGCCCACTAACAGAGATGTTTTCATTTGGGAAGAGGGTTGCTGCCATGGCAACAGGAGAGACCCTAATGGAGCTGAGGAGAGAGTTGCACAGTGGTAGCTAATAGAACTTTTGGGAAAGTGACATGAATGAGGTCCTTGTAAAAAATGAGTTGAAATCAAAAGTCAAAAAGCCCTACTTTAGGTGAAATATTTGCTAATGGTAACTTGGGTTACCACCTCATCCCTTTAATTCCGGACACATATTAATTACACAGGTTCTGTGGCTGGCTGACTATAAGACTCCATTTCACCTGGTTTTAAACTGCCACACTTCAAGACTCCATTTCACCTGGTTTTAAACAGCCACCGAACCTGTGTAATTAATATGTGTCCGGAATTAAAGGGATGGGGTGGTAACCCTAATGGTAACTTTTAATATGAAAAGATTCCCCATGTCTCCAATGAGGATATGAGTTCAAGATGTATCAATATTGTTCCGTTATTGCCACCTCATTGAGGCTCACTTGATAAATAGGCCCTTAAATGCTATTTAAGAGAAAAAGATGTAATAAAAGTGATGCTGGGTTTATTTTCAGAGATGGTCTGGTGCCCATTCCTTATTCCTTGGCATATGCCCTCTGCAGGAGATTGGGAGGACTATTTCCTGGGTTGTGAAAAGTACAGGTATGTTCTCCACAGGTAAGTGACTGAAAGTGTGCACCTAAACCACACACCGGGAGCTATGTTTAGCTTAAATATGTAACATTTACATATTTATTGATATGAAGATTTCTAAAACCAATAGCAAAATGACAAGAACGATTTTATATCATTAAACACAAACATGACACTGCACCTGACTGCACGACTGTCCTCATTAACTAATTCAAAAGAATACCAGACACAATGGCTTAGCTTCTAGAAAGCCTACATGTGCATATACCTGTACTGTGGCATTTGTAACATTGTAGTAGTTACGCAAGCTGTAACATGTTTCAGAAAGAACATGTTTTGTATATCTAAAACACAGACTTACCTTTCCTGTAGGCCCACAGGCTTCATCTTAAATGGGGAGGGTCCAGCAGAAATTGGAAGTTTAATCTCGAAGGTGCCAGGGAACTGTGGGTCTACAACAACATTCAAAGCTTTTGGGATGTGCTCAGGGTGAACCATACTGCTCAGATGTTTAGCCTCAGAATGTGTGGGCTGAACTGAGAGAGGGGACAGGTGTATTTCTTGTTTTTTTTTGTCCTGCCTCAATGAAAACTGGATCTTTTCTTTTAATCTGTAGAGTACCTACAGGGATGGAAAGTAAAGAGTATCAACAATTTTCTCCTCCCACTGTAGAAACAAAGCAAACACAGACAAAAAAAAAATCAAAGCCGTGTATTCAGAAAAAGCTCAATAATTTGTCCTGTGGGAGGTTTGTTTTCTTCATTGTAAGGTTTCATTTATTGTTTCTGTTGTTAAAAAATTAAATGCAGCCATGCAACATATAGAACATATAGCCCACATTAGGTTGGTGTACAATAACAATGATTAAACAGTAAAATACATACAAAGCAAAAAACAGCGCCTTCTGCATTACAAGCATTTACATTATTTATTCTATATTTAGCCACTTAGAGCTTGTAGCTTCAGTAAATACTGCAAATATATAGAGTTTATTATTATGACTAATATTCTATTCTATTAAGTGATACATACATAATATAAGGTGTACCCAAGGAGAGTTTTGCTGTGGCTGTGTTGTATCTAATCGCAGCGGGGTAGTGTGTTTGCCGATAAATGTTGTGGCGTTTTTCCCAGTTGCGCATGTGTAGTGAACGGCTTCTACTCAGTTTCTTCCTTCCTGGAAAGTTGTTTTGCACAGTCAGATGTATGATGGATTCCTCCAGGTCAGCGCAAGGAACTGTTATCCAATTTCTTTGCGCAGAAGGCAAGAATGCTCCAGCGATTTATTTCAGAACGAAGGCGGTGTACTGAGAGCAGTGTCTTTTATGGTGCACCAGATTCTGGGCTATGGCAAGTCCTTGATGCTTTTGAGTCCTGCCTCATAACGCCAACGTCACCGGAATATGGTGTACCGTGCAAGACACTGCTCTCCGTACACCGCCTTCATCCTGCGATATATTTCTGAAGCAAGCTTGCTTATTGTGCCAAGAAATTGGATAACAGCTCTTTGCGCTGATCTGGAGGAATCCATCAACCATCCGACCGTGCAAAACAACTTTCCAGGAATGAAGAAACTGAGGCGAAGCCGTTCACTACAAATGCGCAACTGGGAAAAACACCATGCCATCTATCGGCAAGCACATTAACCCACTGCGATAATATACAATACCGCTACAGCAAAAGTCTCCTTTTCATATGGGAACACCATATACATCAGCAATGATAACACACATTGTGACATCTGCATATAGTTAGGACATTTCTTTAGATATGATATTTACTTATTTCTGTGGTATTGGTTAGCAACGTCCCAGTGAGCCTTGGCTGCCACGGTATGCTGGTAATCGTAGTTCCATGATTAGAAAGCATTTTCGACTATACCGACTGCCTGTGGGGTGTCAGAATGAGTCACTGTGCTATTCATTGTGTGGCTGGTCACCATTAACTGAGTTTTGCACATCTTATCTTATTACCTAGGAACTTATGCCCTATGGTGATGTTGCTATAGCGTGGTGTAGAGAGCTGTAAGTGCAAGTTATATTATAACTTTAAATCATAGTTGCCTACCCTCCTGCATTCTGTAGGAGACTCCCTGAAATAGCAGCAATCTCCCTCTCTCCCTCATTAGTCTAGCAATCTCCCTCATTTCACCTAGCCCACATTACACTGTTACATTTTGGGGCGAAACAAGGAATGAGAGATAGTTACATTGAATTATCAGCACCATTTCCCAGCACTTTACCAAGTATAATAGCTCATACTAACTGCTTTGGGGCTCATCTACATTTGGATATAAGTCATTTTAAAAGATTCCTCTCAGATGTAGCAGTACACACCCACGCTTCTAGGTGCCACGTTCACAATCTCTTTTCACAATCTCTCCATATATGGAACTAGACACGCCCTTTGGGTGGAGCATGGCACACCCCTCAATGGGGTGCTGTGCAAAATTCTATTACCAACTATAATCTCCCTGAAACTTGTTTTCAAAAGTAGGCAAATATGCTTTAAATACCACTTTTTTTTTCATGCAGGTGAAGTAAAATAAAGCAGATTTTTGCAGCCCACAGTCAGACTTAATGCCTAACCCGAAATCAGACCGTACTTATAAAATAAAATGAAAAACATAAAACTATTCTGTTATTGCAATCTCCATGAGTAAAATATTATTCTTTGTTGTCTGTAATGTGAAGTGTGCACATGCCCTGTCTGTGCATGAGGAAGCACTTATATCCTTACAGTGCGGCACTACATTAAAAATATATGAGATAATTCAGTGAGCAAACTAAGATACTGTACATAAAAAAATAATAGCATTATAGTTTTTATATCAATTCTACAGAACTATCAATAATTACTAATTCAGCTTGGATCACTATTTAGAGAATTTGCACATCCAGTGATTATCGAATGACAGCGTCCAGGGCCTGATTAAGGGTTCCGTCACCCTAGGCCAGGGGTGTCCAAACTTTTTGCGATGAGGGCCAGATTTGGTGAAGTGTAAATGTGTGGGGGCCGACCATTCAGCCTGACATTCTTTGAATCATTAATCCCATCAGAATGGTCCTCCACTCTGCCCCCATTCACTGTATGTCCCCCATCCTGCCCCTTCACTGTATTTCCCCCAGCCTGCCCCCATTCACTGTATGTCCCCCAGCCTGCCCCTTCTTCACTGTATGTCCCCCAGCCTGCCCCTCCTTCACTATATGTCACCCATTCACTGTATGTTCCCCACTCTGCACCCATTCACTCTGTCCCCCAGGCTGCCCCCTTCTCTTAATGTCCATCAGTGCCTCCATTCATTGTATGTCCCCAAGCCTGACCCTCCTTCACTGTATGACTCCCATTCACTGTATGACCCCCATTCACTATGTACCCCACTCTGCCCCCATTCACTGTATGTCCCCCAGCCTGCCCCTGCTCCCCCTTCTCTAAATGGCCATCACTGCCTCCATTCACTGTATGTCCCCCAGCCTGACCCGCCTTCACTGTATGCCCCCCACTCTGCCCCCTCCCTTCTCTGTATGTTTCCCAGCCCCTTGTGTGAGCCAGAGGAAGGAGAGGCAAAGCAGGCACTGCAAGGACAGGAGATGCTTGGGCTCCCGCTGCTGCCCTCCTCCGCTCTGCATGTTACGGGAGCAAGCTTCTCCCTTGCTGCCCCCCTCTCCAAACACTGCTGTCACTGTGATTGTGGAGTAGGGTGATATACGTTTGCCGCAGCAGGGGTAGGACACCAAACACATCTGACTGTGGCGGCCGTTACCTCCTCAATGCAGCAGACAGAAAGGTAAAGGCACGCTCGCCGGGGCCCCACCTTTAGTGTCCTGTGCTTCCCCCATCTGATGCTCTGCCCGCTTCCAGCTGGAGGCTGCTGGCCGCTTGAAATGACAGCACGGGCCACAATTGGCCCCTGGGCCTGACTTTGGACATGCCTGCCCTAGGCAAATACAAAAGTGTCTGCCCCCCCCATACATTGATTATATATTTTTTTAACCTATGTGCTCAATTAGCCATAGAATTTACCCACTGCTCATTGGGGGTTAGAACCCTGCGAAAGCACCAGCAGCACAGGGAAACCTATTGATTCCACACTGGCATGGTATAGGGTGCATTGGGAGGAATTTACTAAGGTAAAATCATATAAAAAATTCGCATTCGTACAGCAAAATACGATTTTTTATGCAAATTCGTATTTTCAGGATTTACCATACTGAAAATACGGTTAGGTGTATTCATATTCATGGTGTATACATGGCGCATTCGTACGAATATGACATCAATAGAATACGCCTATTTTTAACGTGAAAACAACGTATTTTAGTCATGTTGTGAAACTACACATCCCAGCACGCCTTGTCATAGTTTTAGCATTTCCTAATAGCAAAACCATGGCAAGGCATGATGGGACTTGTAGTTTCACATCAGCTGGAGGGCCATAGTTTGGACATGCCTGATTTAAACCAAAAACCTAACAATATCTGCTAGCCTAGGACTTCATTTAATATTATAAGGACGAACACGGGTATAAATGGGGGCAAACTGGCATGCCAGGTGCTGAATGTAACTTGTGTGCACTGTAAATGAGCACCAGTACTGATGCTAGGTATCACGTTCCGCCACTGCCCGGACCAGATCCCCTTAAACAACTCTCTGTTAGAAATGACCCTACTTCCAGCAGGGGCAGGGCCCTCATTATGCTTTGATTTTACTGGCCCTGCACGGCGATCTAACTAGATTTATTCAGCATGCTGGATATTAATTGCCGGGTGAAAGCTATCGCAATGCCCCTACACACAATCTAGTGAGATAGCTTATAAAATACCGCTATCGCTACATGTGTAGGCCCCATAAGAGTCATTTTACTGTAAGTTGCTAAGCCCAAAGGAGGCTCAAAGAACCTATGTACTGGACAGGAAGTAGGTTCTCTGCTGGTTGTACAACTGACCCTCAAAGCTCCCATTGCCTAGCCCCAGCCCACAAGTAGGTAAGTATATTTACAAGTACAGGAGGGATTCAACTGCAGCAATTTCTCTGGCTTTTCCAACTATATATAATACCTGTATGATGAATGAAAATTGCCTGTGTGTGTTCCTGCGTTACGTACATAGGAAAAAGCATGTGTGCAACTGCAGGGCCATATACGCATCTCTGCGGTTCCCCCACCGCTCACTGTATGCTTAATTTCTAGTCATCATCATCAGTGCACAGAGAACCAGCCACTGTCAGGAGCAGAACCTGTTGCCTCACATCTTAAGTGGCAGCATTCTGGCCTCTTACGCATGCATCACATTATAAATGCTGTGTACCTAATATTAGGGAACTACACTCAGGGACTGTATTTGCAAGGAATGGGACCGAAATGAAAAATAAGAATGCTTCCTAATCACCACAAAACCAAAGCTGGGACACCTGTAGCAAGCCACTGTTGCTGTCTCATGGACACAAATGTTCTGGTAATAAAAGGAAATGTCACATCTCGGTTAGAGTAACGGATCACATTAAGCCAGTTAAGCCTATAAGGTTATGTCATTTTTCAATGACTACGAAAACCTGCCTGCACAAGTCATTACCTGTCCCGCCCTAACTTTAATAAAAAAGCCCATAGGCTCTCACATTCATTACTAATGACACAATCCAGAACAACACTGCTTAGAGCCATCATTCTGATGTAAACTCTCTCCATACTGTCTGTCTTCTTTTGCGCTGTGTAAATGAAGAAGTTTATATCCAATGATCTGTGTATGCATACAGTATATATAGTGTACCTTGAATATTTTGTATGACATGTGTTGATGAAAGGTCGCATCACCCTAAAAGCTTGCTGTTGTTTTGCTTGCTGGATGTTTTCTGTCCTGCCCATTAATAGGAATGACATACATGACACGTTTGTTGCTTCCTTGTTACATCTGAGCACACGAGTACATATGCTTTTGCTTATTTTGTAGCGACTGAAAGCAACCGCCCACTGCATGGCAATGACTGTGCCGTTCATTCAATCTACCCAAGTCATCCTATTACTACAGACAATATGTGGCTCAGGAGGTTCTATATTTAGACCTCTGCCTTTAACCTTTTCAGGTACTTTGTTTTCCTTAAAGCTTCATTGATATTCCCTGTAGTGAAGCTTATGACACGGCTGTTTGGTAGCAAAGTTGAAGTGTTTTAAGTCGTTTTAGACCTGAACGACAGCCACCATGTAGATACAGAATTTATATATAAATAAAAAAACATTTTCCTATTATAAGTTGAAATGTTGTTTTTAATAGAATCAAAATTAAAGCTTTTTTAGATTTTGGCAACGCATTATTTAAAAAACATACAAGCAGCATCTATTAATGATACACTTAAGGGCCAATTCAGATTCGTTTGTAACAAGCTGAATTTAGCCCCATCCCAGATGTTAAGGGTTTGCACATGCGTTAATTTGCACGTGCCAAGCCCCTGAGCGAATGGCTGTGGCGAGTTTCACACTTGCCGGCCCGTTCATTCTAGGAGGTGAGGAATGGGGCCGGCAGTAGGCTGCAGCAGGGGAATAACCATTGTTTTATAGGCGTGCTCAAAAAAACGCTGGGTGTTGCCCTGCACATGCAGGCATGTCGTTGCCTTCTTGAGAGAGGCCAGCTGACGTCACATGACATCAATTTGGCCATCTCCGGCCAAGACAAAAGTCAGTCAAGACTTTTATCTGTGAGCTGGGAAAAAAGTCATTGGATGGTCAGCAAATAATTTTTCACCCGTGCGGCCGCATGCGAGAGGATGTGTAAGTGTACACATTCCCTCTCATGCTAGTGAGGGGATTCGCATGTTGCGGGGGGGGCAGGTATTTGGCCAGGAAGCATTTACCTGTTACGCTGCTAACCTAAGGGTTTTGATTTATAAAAAATCTCATATATTATAATATATGCAAATAATATTATACTAAAAGTTTTGCCAAGAATTTGTACGGCTCTACACTGATGGCCACATGTGTAGTCAATAGCTGATTAGATATAGGCCCTGATTCTGGTAGACCCGGTATGCTGGGAAGCTTGCAGCTTACCGTGTCCCAGAGGGCCCGCCGAATCACCACCATATCCCCTCGTAGCCATGCGAGGGGATGTGTCACGAAGACAAATCCCTTTGCATGTGCCCACAGCAGGAGAAATCATTGGCCGCCGACCGTAGAATGATTTTTCTAGGGCACGCAACTGTAATTCAGTGGAGAAGACAGGGCAGAAGACAGGCAGACAGCTGACATCATGTCACTTCAGCCGCCAGCACCCTGCACACCGCGTCCCGCCCAAATTCCCAAGGAAACGCCCAGACTTTGCAAGTCACTGAGTATGTTCGCCAAAAGATACTACACATGTGCATAAATCATTATGTGCATGCACAGTAGGCAAACATCCGTCCCCCCGTGCGAACGAGCGGAGACCGGATCATTCGGAATAATTAATATGATTGTGTACAATTAATGTAAATACGTGTGCATCAATCAGTAATGATGTTGTCAATTTTCTCATTTGGGGATTTAATATGGTTGTTGTACACTTATCGAACATGTGTGTTGAGTTTAGAGCTTGTTTTGACATATTGTATAATCAACATCCGGTGACATACATCTTATTGTCCTATTGTCACCACTACGGCTACAGTGGCGTGTCCTTCAGGTGCAGCAAACATATGGGTTTAAAACAGAGCAGTTCTGCTCAAAGGAGGGGGAGGGAAAATATTTCAAGCTGTTCTGTTTTATTAACACCTGAGTAAATATTGTTGTGAAAGCTTCCGTCTGTGCATCTGTCACAATATATATATATTCCAGAATGTTTTGCATGGTGTTTTATCGAGAACACTACTTATACCTAACAAATTACATTTAACTTACAAATCATTCCGAATGATTTATATAGATGGCAGTTTGCTTTGAATCCTGTACATGTTTTCATTCTTGATAAGATAAACTACTTGGTAAGTGTTCCAAGTGCACTTCAACAATGATAATAACAGGAAAATAAGTATATTCCTGTAATATACTTACAGTACTTATGTTGGTGTGCACGAGTGTCATTGCATATGCAGGGGTGTATTTACTAAGATGGGAGTTGTTGTGGGCAACCAATCAGATTATATTATAAATAAATAAGTAGATTCTGATTGGTCACCCATAGCAACATCCTATCTTCAATAGAACTCCCATCTTAGTAAAAAAAACCTGCAGTATCAAGTTATCTATAGTAATCATGGTCTAAGATGCAATAAGTATACAGTAGTTGTAGCATACCATTTTTTGCATTGCAGACACAGTGAAACAGCAATCAAAATGTGCTAGCAGGACCGCGACTTTAGCTGCACTCTAATTCGTTTTTAACATGTTCAAAGTCACAAAAGTAGCACAACGGTACTTGGCATAGTAGCACTTCATAGACAGAGTCAGACTCATTCGCACGCAGATGTGCAAATATCGCGCATCAAACTGATTCGTGTAATCTAGCAGAGTAGTTTTGTTTGTGAGGATAAGTCATAATTTAAATGATAAAGATGCAATCTGACGAGCCATGTGGGGTTACTTGGAATTAAGGAAGTCACAGTTTAAAAGAACAATTATAAGTTGCTTCGTTAGGTGCCTCAGGCCTCAAATCAGATTGGTCTGTAGTTCTACAACCAGTGGCGGCAGACTTCAGGGGCCGCTCAACACAGGGCAAGGCCGCCCCTCATATATGAAGCGCTTACACATCACAGGCTGCCCAGGTGCCCACATATTTGCTCTTTCTTACTTTATTCATCAGGAGCACACCAAGGGCCTGATTCAGTCCTGATCGCTAGGCTGCGTATACTAGTGTCGTATGTACTAGAATAGAAATCAATGCTCTTTATGTAAGCTGCTTTATTTTGAGTGTTTTTCTTGCATGCCTGTTCTGTCCAGAAGGTATATGGTCATAACATTTAGGTTATTAAAATCGACATGCATTGGGAAGACCACTGAAGGTCGACACCTGAAATAGGTCGACAAGTGTTAGGTCAACAGGGTCTAAATGTCGACACAAGCATTAGGTCGACACTTTTTTTAGCCGACATGGCGGTATTTCATGTCCTACTATCCACTACGGCGTGGTGGGAGAATAAAACAGTGTACCGAGTGAGGCATCTGCCCGAAGCATGGCATACGAGCGGACACGGTACACTTAGACGGTGTCCATGTCGACTGTGTCGACATTCGTGACAAACATGTGAAAAACTCTTATCGACCTTTTGACTGTCGCCCTTCCCATTGTCAACATAATGCTTGTGTCCAACTTCAGACCCTGTCGACCTCAGCCATGTCAACCTATTTCAGGTGTTGACTTAAGACCGGTCGACCTTCAGTGGTCGACCCAATGCATGTCGACCAATAGTTGGTAGACACTATGGCCCATACCTATTCAGAAAGTAACAAATAAACCTATGTAAACTTCCCATAAACAGCCTAGCTGCTGTAAGTCAGTGTGCAGATGAGATAACCGAGGGCCAAGTAAGGAGGGACATTGACATTTATTCATCCAGCTACAAAATACTGTGTTGCGAAAACGTGTTCCTTACATGACAAGACTTGCTAGCAGATGTGGAGTGGACATAGTGTACATTTTAGTGCTGGAACATCAGCTGTCTCCAAATGTATGGCTACAAGCTCCCATATCATGTAACATCCAGTCAGCTATGATGTTTCTGAATAATCACATGTTGTGCCTCACTTTTTATATTTCATTAACCTGTATGGTAACAGCTGTAAGTGTATCGTATAGTAAATAAATCACTATTTAAACAAAATAATTCTACCTATATTAAGTCCAAATAGATAAATGTAGATGTCCTAATTATGGGTTTATTTTAATTGTATTTACTGCTATTGTTGTATTGTTAAGCTTTGGGTAGAATATTAATTCAATGGCCCATCATACAGCAGTTAATCTGTAACTGCTGCTATTCAAAACATACAAATAAATATTACTAGATTTGTATATGTTTTGTGCCTGCTGTCAGGGCTGGATTAAGATGTGTAGGTGTTACAGGCAAATCATTTGTGGAGGATCACTGCTACTAAAACTTTATTATCCAAAGTCTCTGCCCAACGACACTGCTTATAATGAATGTTATCTGGGCTTGACAGCGCCTTGGGCAGTGTGCATACACAGCTATCTGTGTGAGAGTGGTTGTGGCTGTTTGGCAGAGACCAACATGTTTGGGGGGTCCTTGCTGTGTAGTGATCCTGCGGGTAGTGCCTCAATTGGACAATGTAAATGCCAGCTGTACCAATGACAGCACACACATGTACGAAAAATCTATGCAAAATACACAATAAGCGAACGCATGATTTTATTATTATAAGTATTATTAATAATAATATGTCATAGATAATTCTTGATATTTTTATATGCAATAATACAATAGCAGGATATTGTTCTACACATGACCACTGTACTAACTACATCTGAATTACTAGACATCTTTTTGCTCATCAATACGATTCCTTGTTTACAGATAACTGTCCCCTATGGTACTCCTAAAGTCAGCTCCCTGTAGGATCACTTTAGCTCAGAGCAATTTATTAAAAACCTCTTGTTAAACTTTTCGATGTGACAAGTTATTAACATTATCACAACATTAGAGAGAATTATATATATACTGTATACATTGATACAGATCGATAAATAAAATAAGTTTTAAGAACTCACCATTAAGCATGTGACGATTATGACAAATGTGCTGAGGAAGATAACAATCGTGCAAAAACCTTCTTTGGTCCATATCTTATCAGCCTCATGTTGTCCCTGCAGAACATTTTTCTAGAAGATAAAGAAAAAAGATTTGTGGATGAACCAGAGATGCACCAGAGGCAGCAGCTCCTGGCATACAGTGAAATACCCAGAAAAGTGTGCACCTAGCAGAAGCAGAGGCTGGGAATGACTTCTGTTAAACAGGAACATAGTTACATATTTTTTTAAAGCTACAATATTCTACACACACATACTGTGGTCCGATCTCAATAAAGCAAACACAGTTGATGTTTTTCTTGGAAATCACCTGGCCCATCAAGTAGGAGGGTTCCGTTCACCTGTCTGCAGGGGAAATAGTTAAATATAATCTCTTTGCTTCACAGCCACTCCTCCTTACACCCACACACTCATGAATGTCCTATAACCCTGCCCATCTCCCTACAGGTGGAAATGCTTTCTCGGAATGAATCACTAAGCACAAAGGTTGCATGGAACTTGAACTATTTGGAATACAGTAATTTATGGTTATGTTCCTTATATGTTCTATCCACATGGTGTGTCTTCATAAACAGAGTGAACACAAAAAGAGAAACTATTTTTAAGTTCTCCTTACCAGTGGTGTAGCTAGGTGCCACGGTGCCCGGAGCAAGGGCATATTTCGCTCCCCAATTTTAGTAGGTGGGGCAAAAAGGGGGCGCAGCCTAACATTATACCCCACACCGCAATGCCCATTTTAGCGAACTTTACACATAAAGCCACATGCGGTAATGCCAATTACACATAGGGCCACACATGATGCCCATTACATACTATATAACAAACCGTAATTCCCATTACACATCTGACACATAAGTGCCACTTACCTACATGCTCATTGCTAGGAACTTCATGCTCGATGCCAGGGGCTTCATGCTCGATGCCAAGGGGGACTGAAATTGCTCGTTGCCTTGGGGGACTAAAATAGCTCGTTTCCAAGGGAGACTAAAATTGTGCATTGCCAAGGGGGACTATAACTGCTTGTTGCCAAGGGGGACTATAACTGTTCGTTGCCAAGGGGGACCGCAGCCCGCCAGGTCAGGGGGAGGCAGCACATACAGCAATGTCTGTGTAGCAGGGGCAGGGGAGGAGGCCTCTTTATTTCTGCTGCGCAGCGCTGCCCGGGACTGACAAAATAGACAGGGCCCCCAAAGCCTGTGCTAAGGTGTTTGTCGCCACTATACATTGGTGACCTACCTCCCATATGTCCTAAAAGAATTGCGCACACCAAGGGTGCTCGCCACAGAAAGGTGTGATATTGCAAGAAGGGAGTGTGGCCACACAGTAGTACCCCCAGTCACAGAATGGAGCAATGCTATTCACATTACACAACCCGTGGTACCCATTATTCACATTACAACACATGAAGTGGCCCTTATTCACATTATAGAGGATAAAGGGGTAGAGGACAAAAGGAGGGAGGGTGTGGAGGACAAGAAAACGTTTAGAGGAGGGTTAATAGAGGCAGAAGAGAGGGGGTGTTAGAGGAAAAGATGGGGGGAGGGCAGGAGTTTGAAAGGCTTGTGACAGCCTATCCCCCCGTAGAACAGGCAACACTGTGTACCATCTGCATTGTCCCTTTCAGTCTAAATGCTGGTTGGTGTACCTCGGCAGTGGCAGGGAATTGGGGATCCATCTCACTGATGCCAGCAGCTCACCTTTTCATTGGTGTGATTTTTCTTGGTCTCCTGATCCTGCTGACAGTGATTGCGCCAGGGCTCCCTCTCACAGGTGCGGTTTCTCCTGCCCACACCATGGGTAGTGGGGGCTGGGCCAAGAGATGAAGCAGGAGCAGGGAGCAGCAGTAGTTGTAGGCATGCCTGCCCGGCCCCAAGTGGCCAGGCGTATGGCAGCCCTGCACTCATCCTCCCCATTCCTACTCTTAAGAACAAGACTACTTGAGTTGGAGCCTCCGTGGGTGCCCTGCTGTGGCCGGGCAATGAGGGGCGGGTGGAACTGACAGAAAGCAGTTCTGCCCCATTCCAGCCCACTTTAACTCCTGGGCACCGATCATGGGTGGGTGGGTGACAGGCAGCAGAGATACAGGTACTACTGGGCAGGTACTGGAGGGAGACTGGGGAGTAGGACAGGTAGCAAAGCACGGAATGAGCATCACCGGCCCCTTCCCTCTGTCAGAGAGGCGGCTCTGCCCGGGAGCCGTCTGAGCTTGGGCAGGGAGAAGACCGTGACTTGCGTGACATCATCGATTTCGCGGCGGCAGCAGCAGGGACCGGGTGAACAGGCAGGCGCGGGCGCCGAGCATAGCAGCCGCCAGCACACGCTGCCCGCAGGGCTGAGGGTGAATTAGTGAGTGCCGGACTCCGGCTCATTTGCAGAGGGGGGGGGGCGGCGCCCGGAGCGTGTGCTCCACTCGCTCCGCCCTCCCTACGCCACTGCTCCTTACATGATTTCAAGAAGAGTGAATGATGTATATTTAACCAGTATATAAAGTATAATGTAGGTTCAGCTATACAGTAGCCTTATATAGAAAATTATACATATCCAATGGATGTTCATACTCTGTGGAATATATAAGTCTTTGGGGCTAATTCCGAGTTGAATGTACACCTATTTGCAGAGCATTTTATGTGTGTTTTTGCACTGCGCATGCTCCAGAACTGAGGGTGCGCAAGTATTGGAGATGCATTTTTATTGCAATGCCATTTGAGGAGGTGTAACTGAAGGAAATCATGTAACAGAGATTTTCTATACCCTGTGCAGGCCACATCAGCTTGAGCACATGGCACCATGATGTCATGTGGAAGGGGCGGGGCCATTTGTGCAGGGGTATACAACCCTGACCAGAGCTGTAAGAACTGGAGCCATCTTAAACCTTCCAGGGAAGCTCTAGCAGCACTGCACTAGTGAATGCAGCTAGCAGGGTGTCTGGAACCCTGCTAGCCAGGATCAGGATCTGTGGGTGAGATGAGGTGGCACCCATAAAGCTCTGTGCTTGCGCACCCCTAGTTCTGGCACTGAAGAAAAGTTAATTGAGGGAGTATCAACAGTACTGCGGGAAATGCGGGGTGCATGTGTGCTCTAATAATGATGACGAGTAGCAAGCCAAGCAAATATTCAATATGTATTTTTGTGTTCAATCTTTTTTTATGTACAAAAGCAAAGCTAGCCAGTTGCTAGGCAGCGCAGATAAAACTTTACCCCAGATTGAAATAAGTCTCTTGGATATACAGTATATTACAAATGTCATCATATCAGAATTTCTTTTCATCTCATCTAAGGGGAAAAACAGTTTAAGTCATAGTTGGGAGTACTATGCTCCCATAAGAATCCTCCTGGATATAGGGATATACGTGTCAGGAATCTCCAACATCTCTGCTGCAGTTCTACTGTCAAGACTCTGTCAGGGATGCTTAGTCTTCCTGATACATTGATACATGAGCTCAAACAGTGAAAATGGCTTGTTAACACTATTTATGTAAATCTTATATATTGATTAGTACAGTTATTATTAAGCATACTTGCCTACTTTTAAATTCTCGTCTCTGGGAGAAACCCGGAGAGGAGACTGTCAGCATCACGTGTGGGGACAGGGGCCTGATGTAGACATCATCAAGCCCCGCCCCCAGCACTCCCCCCCCCCCCCCCCCGATTTGCGGGGTCTCGCGGAGGGGCGGAGCTAAACTGCACATTTTGCATATTTAGCCCAGCCCCCTCCTGGTGAATAGCCGTCAATCGGGGTGATTCAACTATGCGGCTGGGCAACTGCTGGGGAGATCGGGAGGGTGAGGCAGAATCCGAGAGGATTTCCCCCCTTTTAGGGGGACGGGATTGGGACCTGATATACGGGACCCTCCCGGCCAATCCGGGAGGGTAGGCAACCCTGTTATTAAGAAGTCATATTTTTACTTGAGTCGCTATAATTTTTAGACACAAAAAGATTGCCAAAGCATCACATATTACCCTATGGGCCTTATTCAGACCTATGGGCCTTATTCAGACCTGATTGCTCACCATCTACTGATGTTCCCAGTGTGTGCGGGCTCTGAATAGCCCTTTACTTACTCATCGGCTGCAATAGAACATACTGATCCTAGCCTGGAGCTGACGTCACACTCCCTCCCCTAAAATGCTTGGGCACGTCTGCATTTTCCCTAGGTATGCCTGTTTTTCCCCCTCTGACTCTCCCATGAAATGGCCGGTTACCATCCCCAAATGCCAGCTTCCTGTCAATTAGCTTGCGAACTGCTAACAATCCAAAAAAGTAGCAGGATTTCATCACTGGAGGCTGTTGCGCAAGCGCATTCAGGCCCAGATGCATATGCATTCTATTAATAATCGGTTGCTGTACGAATTCTTATAGCAGCGATCAGGACTGAATTAGGCCCTATAAACACTGTAGAAGGGGCATATTCCTCTGTTATTGTGTCATTGCATTTAGTAATCAGCATCATTCTCTGAGTGCAACTAAAATTTAACTTTATTGGTCAAAAAGTAAGAGACTTTTTTTTTTTGGTCCGATGCCAGGGGCTGTGTGAGACTGTCATGTACTAACAAATAATCAGTTAGGAGATTGCCTTGCTGTCAATCAAGATAAAGAAAGTTGCGAAATACGTTATGAAATAAAGATGATTCAAATTGTGTCAAATGCTATTTCAGTTCTTAACTTAAAACTACAGTTATATTAACTTCCTTTTATGAAACATATTTTTTCTCTTGACACATATCAGTGGTTCTCTACAAAAAAAATGTAGCATCATGATACTAGGGGATTATTTACTAAGCAGCGGATAGCAAAACTGCGCATTCCAGCATGTTTAAGCTCAAACAGCAAAAAAAGTTTGATGTTTTTAATAGCATAGCATATAGCCAGAGGCAGAACTCTGGGAGGCAATGGAGTCATCTGCCGCCGGGCTGCTGCTCTCATGGGGGCACCTCTCCACCACTGCCAGTTTAAATCCATTAATTGAAAGCCATCAAAATCGCTTCTGTGGTTGAGGTCTGAAATATATGTGTGTTCTCCCTCTTTTTCTGTAATAATATGAACATTTCATAACAGACTATATATATTTTGAATAACGTTGTGTGTGTGTGTGGGGGGGGGGGCACCAATATTCATCTTGCCTCCGGGCAACTGGGACAAACTTACGCCACTACATATAGCATTAACATAACCTGCAATATGTCTTCTCTACAGTAACTTTTTACCTGCATACCATATGGCTGTACATCTATTCTGTGAGATACTGTAATAACTTTAGCAGCATGAATTTATTTTAACGTTTCTCTGGGATGTAGTTATATCACTGGCAGTTGAGATGCCGACTGCTGTCAGAATGTCACCGGAACTTCGACATAAATGAGGATGCCGACACCGTTATCCTGACAGCTGGTATCCCAAACATAAGTATATGGAGGTGCACTGTAATGTTAAATAAAAGGAACTCACAAACTTTAATGTGGCAGAATATGAGTTGGAGGCATTATAGTGCGGTATAATATAAACTGGAGGGCACTCTAATGTGGCACAGTATATACAGGGGTACTTTAATGTGGCCTAATATAAATGAGTGTACTGTATGTGTGTGAGCAACTATACAAGAATAATTGAGTATTTACTTGCTTATGTTAAATAGCATGAGACTACTATAACTATCACCAAAACATAGTAAATAAAAGAAGAGTCACTGGCAGAAATGGCACTTAGGCAGTAAACACATGATAATGTGAAATTCCCATAAGACAGTGTTTTGTTTATTTCGGCACCATCATTATCACTAGTGTTCCCTCTAAACTTCTTTTGCAGGGTGCCACACCCTGACAGTTTTTAAAAACAAAATTTTATATATATATTTTTTTGTTACGAATGTAAATTTCTAATATAAAAAGTGCCCTCCCGATGTTCCACACCCTTCCCTAAAAAAATCCTAGAGTGAACACTATATCACTGGAATGGGATCATTCGTCAGACTGCATTTAGGTCTACAGTCATTAGGTCGACCCCACTAGGTCGACTGGCAGGAAGGTCGACCTGACTTAAGGTCGACATGGGCCAAGGTCGACATGACTTAAGGTCAAATTTGCATAAAGGTCGACATGAGGAAGGTCGACTGGTCATAAGGTCGACATGGATTTTTCACTGGTTTTTTATCTGAATGTCGACACAGTCGACATGGACACAGTTGGCAATGAGAATTGGACCCTCGCATCGCTCGCTTCGCTCGCAATGCTTCGGGCACGGTGCCTCGCTGCGCTCGGCACACTATTTTATTCTCCCACCACGCCCTAGTGGATGGTAGGGCATGAAATACCGCCTGTCGGCACATGTCGGCTCAAAAAACAGTGAAAAACCCATGTCGACCTTATGACCAGTCGACCTTCCTCATGTCGACCTTTATGCAAATTCGACATTAAGTCATGTCGACCTTAAGTCAGATCGACCTTCCTTCCAGTCGACCTAGTGGGGTCGACCTAATGACTGTAGACCTAAATGCAGTCTGACGAATGACCGCATCCCTCACTACGGTACAGCAACATGCCTTTTTGCTCATCCCTGAATCTGGAATTTACTGTAAATGGAAAAGCAAGAAAAATACATTACCCATTGTATTTCTAACAGAGCTGAATTAACCCAATGACCCCCTTACTAAATAATGAACTGAAACATGCAAAAAAGTAATTGTCCCAATTTTCTCAAATGATCAGTTTCTTTTTTATTTCTACATTAACCCTTTGAGTGCCAACATCTCTGCGAGAGATGCTCAAAAATGTGAGTGCCAACAGCTCTGTGAGAGATGTGCAAAATATTGGCTAAAAATGTCAGCGTCGTTCACATTTGTTATATGAATTCAAATAAAATAATGTTGTGTAAAGATTAGATTTCCTATAAAAGGTAAACATTACTGGCCAGAATGATGAATAAAAATATTTGCTTGTCAATTTTCACAACAATTTTGACAAATTCACTCAAATGGTTAATGTAGATAATCCAGAAACTGATGCACCATCTTAATTAAAAAAGGAAACAAACCAACTGCTGCACTCGGCTTCAATGCAGCCAGTAAAATCTAGCCTATCCTGTCTGAGCACAACCATCATGTGATGTGGCCGGCCCTAAAAAAGGAAATTTAGAATTTAAATCCATGCAATAACAAACTTGTCCATCATGTCTGCCATTTTCACTGCTTAAAAAATAAAAAATAAATAAATAAAACTTCGTATAACACCCATGCACACAGATACCTTTCATGTATAGTCTTACCTCTGGAGAGACTTCAGTTATTCCAAAATGGGATAATCTTTGGTGTAGTGTATGCAGATTGAGTGAACGAAGAACCTCTGCCGAAGGCAGTGTATCTGGAACACCTATCTTTTTGTTTAATGGAGAAATAAAGAGCTCAACGCAGTTCTTCTTTCCCTAAGTGACAAAGAAACATTACAGAATTTCCCTTTTTACTTAAACACCCTTCAAAAAAAAAAAAAAACCTGCAACGTGCATTAACCCAGCATTGTTTTCAATGCTCAGAATTATAAATTCATGAGGTTAGATTGCTAAATCTGGTGCAGTTCTTCCGAATTCTATCTGCTGCAGATCTGTACTGTGGATGCCTTTCTACTTATCACATTTCCAAAACCTCAATTTCAGGTTAGTTCAAACTTGTAGTTGAATTTCTATGTGCAAGGAATGAATGTCGGCTATGCATTTTATTCAGGTTTACCTGTTAGCCCACTGTAAATATAACATAGATAAAAAAATGACAAGCTTGTCATGATACCAGATTTATGATGATAGCAGATTAAGGTGAAAAATTACTGAAACCAATCATTTCTCCTTCTCTTAATTTCATTCTATTGTCACATTTATTCCCAATGTATAATGGTGTAATAGAGATTTGGCCTACAGTATATTATTATAAAGTTTATGGAACCAGTTAACTCTCATTGGCTAATGCCTCTCTTGTATACTATACTATGACTGATAATATTAATATATTAGAATTTTTTTTTGCAAACAGATGAAAAACAACTATGATAAGTTGCCCATACACTATCCTTATGGAAACTGTTTAATAACGAATAGTTTTTAATACTAGTATATGTTGAATAACCATTGGGATAGAAAAAGTAAAAATGTTCCATTTCATAGCATACCCAGTACATTACCATTATGTTAGGGATGTGCGAACTCCAAAATAGAAAAAAGAGATCTATAAAAACAAGAGTAGGTCCAATTATAATAGGGTGTAAGAATCAGAAAGTAAGAGATTTTGGGATATTTTTTTCCCATTTCTGAAAAGTGGAAATCAATTACTTGGGAAAATCAACCTGATTTTTAGTATAAATGATTGCTGCTTTAAAACAAAATGAGAAAACTCTTCCAAGATTTCTCAATTTCTGATACTCACACCAAGGGCAGAATGTAATGTTCGAGTTTGGAGGCAGTGCGGGATGCCGGCCAAACTCAGACGATTTTTAAAGGGGCTATCAGTTACAAGGCAAAGCCATGCCTTGTAAGTGATTGCCCCTTTAAAAAAAACATTGGCGTTCGGCCGGCATCACGCACTGCCACCGAACTCAGACAGCATTACATTCCACCCCAAATGAAACCAGGTCTGGTTAATAGGGCGACAGTAGTTAGGTTGATAGTGTGTATGTCGACCCCAAAAGGTCAACATGCACAAGACTACCATGGCAAAAATGTCAACACAAGCAAAAGGTCAACATGGAAATTATCGACATATGAAAAGGTCAACTTTTTTGAGCCTTGGACGAGGTGCGGTGTGAAAGCACCAACATTTTTCACCTGGATCGAGCAGCCTGACAATTCCACTCGGTTATAAGAAGGGTTAAATCCGATTTAATGGGCGACCTGGGTTTTAAGTGAATATTCCGGACCTGGGTCAGACCCGTGTTTGCGATCTGAAAGGGGTATAGTTGAAATATTCATTTGGAGAGGATAGCAGAGTTTTAAAGTGGTAAATACTAATCTGCACAAATGTAAAAAGAGATACTCATCAGTGGTGTACTGATCCAAACTATAATTGAGTTAATAGATTATTGATAAACTTTAAAATACATCACATTCAAGACATAAGTTTTTCAGTACAATATTAAAAAATAAGGAAAACAAAAAGACATCCCTAAAATGAGTGGAATATATGATAAGCACTGCTATAGTCATTTCATATTCCAACAAGAATGGGTTCTAGAATTAGAGGCTAGAATCTCACAATACAGGTTAATCTACCACCCATCATTAATGTGGGCAATCTCAATTTGAAAATACATAACTAAAAAGTGAACAAGATTTAGTGGTGTCAACCTTCCAACCATGTCGACCTTAGGCAAGTCGACCTACTTCATGTGTCGACCTAAGCCATGTTGACCTTTAGTTGTCTACCCAATGCAAGTCGACCTTATATGTGTCGACCCAAGGACAGTATCGCCATTTAATTAACACATTTAGCATTATATGAACCAGTCAGAGCCCCACAAAAAGTATTAGGGCCTTATTCAGATCTGAACTCAGTACAAATTTGTTCGGAAAATGGGCAAAACCATGTGCACTGCAGGTGGGGCAGAGGTAACGTGCAAAGAGTGTTAGATTTGTGCGAGTTATTTTGTTTCTGTGCAGGGTAAATAATGGCTGCATTAGTTTTACCCTGCAATTTAGATTTCAGTTTCAACACACCCCACCCAAATCTAACTCTCTCTGCACATGTTACATATGCTCCACCTGCAGTGCACATGGTTTTGCCCATTTTGAGAACAAATTTGTACTGAGCTCAGATCTGGATAAGGCCCCATGTGCAGTTTCAACCTTGCAAACATAAAAGAATATCTCTACAAAGCACTGCTCTTACATTGAGGCGATTGATGTGAATTTGCTGTGGCATCAAGCCTAGAGCTGCAGCGACTCCCTGACGGAACTTCCGGAGCAGTGTTGTATTCAGCTTGTTCACATCCATTTTCAGCATCTAAAAAAAACAGAACAAATATCTGCTGTAGGTGAAATGTTCACTATGTATGTGGCGCGTATCTATGTTGCTATCATTCTCTATTTGTTTTAAACACATCTGACATTGAACATCTGTTTTACAATTTTTTACTGGCTTCACATACACCATGTGTGGGCAATGTGTGGTACTCCAGCTACTGTGGAAATATACATTTTGGTATTTTCTGCCATGCATTCAGGGCCGGCTCTACCACTAGACAGCTTTAGGCAGCTGCCTAGGGCGCCGGGATCTGGGGGGGTGCCATCAAGTCTACAAACCAATAAATCAAGGATGTCTATGAGGATCCTTGTTGTAGTTAATGCAGGTGGTGGCTGTGGAACCTCTAAGACCTCCATACTTTCCCATGAGTCATACTTCCTACATTGCTGCCCCCTCCTCCTTGTACTCTGTTGTGGGTGGCAAAGGGGAGGGTGCAGAGGACCTCCAGGGAAATCAGGGGACTTGGCCACCTTCCCGCGGGGGGAGGGGATATTGGAGGACCACATGATTTAAAAAAATAATAATTGGGGGGGGGGGGGGGGGGGTAGGGGGAGTAAGTTGAAGTTTTGCCTAGGGTGCTGAGAAGCCTTACACCGGCTCTGCATGCATTAACAGCAAAACTATGACAGGGCATGCTGGGATGCCTGAGATGCGTAACAGCCATCCATTTGTTACTCGAAATATAGTAGTCCCTCTTCTAAGTCTTAGTTATGGGGCACACACACACACACACACATGTGGGGACATGATTTATTATTAGGAGCATCTTGCTCTTATTACACTGCTTGCCTTTAATATGCAATGCTCCAGTGCCAACAGCTAGAACCATTGTATCAGTGGTCAATAATACAAGCAGAAGTCAGTCTCTTCAATATCAAGCCATCAGTATTTATCTGGGAGAAAAGCTTTGTCCAAGGTGGACATGCATTCATTAACAGTTAATACAAATATATATAAATATATACAGTACTGTGCAATAGTAGGTATGTGTGGGAAAAACTGCTGCAAAGTAAGACTGCTTTCAACAATGTAAGTGTTTTTTTATCAATTTCAAAGTGAATGAACAGAAGAGAAATCTAAATCAAATCAATATTTGGTGTGCCCACAAGTTGCTTTCAAAACAGCATCAATTATTCTAGGTAAACGCACACAGTTTTTGAAGGAATTCAGCAGTGAGTTTTTTTTGCAAACATCTTGGAGAACTAATAGATCTTCTGTGAATGTAGGGCTTGCTCAAATCATTGTCTTTTCATGCAGTGGCGGCTTTTACCCTTGCGGACGATGGGGGCTGTCGCTATGCGGGCCCCCCTCTGCCGCTGTCGCTGTGCTCCCTGATGCTGCTGGTCCCAGCCGCTGGTCCCCTGACTGCATGGGGCCAGCACATGCGCAGTAATTTCATACATACTGCGCATGTGCTGGCCCAAGCCTCCATGGGCTGCCTTTACAGCAGCCCCAGGAGGCATATTCAGGTTCCCGGGTCCGGCGCATGCCCAGTATCATCCGTGATCCTGCTCATGCGCAGAACCCGTTTTTGGGGCTGCCCCACATTTGCGCACAGAAAGCCATCCTGGAGGGAGGGAACAACTCCCAATGGGACTGCCGTAAGTGACTGGCAGGTCTGATTTCCAATAGGAATTCACTGTCAGTCACATTCAGAGCAGTCTCACAGACTGCATCTGGCTTCACAGGCCGAGACAGTGGCAGATTTTACCTGGGGGTAAATATACTCACTTCCATGATTCCTTGTTCTTCTTTACACTGAAGAGAATTCCTAATGACATTGGCTATATGCTTGGGGTTGTTGACTTGCTGCAGAAGAAATTTGGGGCCAATCAGACACCTCCCTGATCGTACTGCATGATGGATAAGTATCTGCCTGTATTTCTTAGCACTGAGGACACCATTAATCCTGATCAAATCCCCCAACTCCATTTGCTGAAATGCAGCCCCAAACTTACAATGAACCTCCACCATGTTGAATGCAGACACTCATCATTTAGATCAGGCATGTCCAACCTGCGGCCCTCCAGATGTGCTAAAACTACACATCCCAACATGCCCTGCCACAATTTGGCTATTAGGGAATGCTAGAATGATGGCAAGGCATGCTGGGATATGTAGTTTTAGCACATCTGGAGGGCCGCAGGTTGGACATGCCTGATTTAGATGTATCTTCTGTTCCTTCACTTTTTATTTTGTTAATTAATAACAACAAACTATTAACACTTCCCACACACAGTGCCCGACGCATAGCATGTCGACTGTGTTGACATTCAGGTAAAAAAACAGTGAAAAACCCCATGTCGACCTTTTGACTATCGACCTAGATACTGTCGAACTAATGACCTGTCGAACTAACGACCGGTCGAACTAACGACCGGTCGAACTAACCACTTGTCGAACTAATGACCACTCGACTGAGAACCATGTCGACATTTTCTTACGTCGACCTAGACTCATGTCGACCTTTCCCATGTCGACCTAATTACTGTCGACCATCATGCTGTAGACCAAATGACCGCATCCCAGTGGCAAGTTGGAATGGAAATCTGGTAATGTATTGGAGTAAATGACATTAGACCATTTGCTCCCAAACAGTGGAAAATGCCCAAAACCTGTCATTCAGCCAAATTGATATAGTGTATGCCCAGCTTTAAACGCATCACAGATGCAGTAAAAAGCAGCTCAGAGTACTAGAGATGCGGGGCTGATACATTAACCACACAGAAATCGGTCATACACATTTAGAAAGTCGTAGATTAACCATAATGGAATTTGGGTCCGGATACATCAGTTCATGGATTACAAAGCCACACACAAGCAGCTTTGCAAATCCGACCACCTAAAATGCAAATGCAGAAGGAGGTGTCAGACATGTTCTGGCTGCACTTGTGATCCCAGCACTGCAACGAGGTTTCCTGCAGATGGACAGCTAAGTAAGCCTAAGCTTACTCTAGCTGGCTGTTGCGGAGTGCCTTGCAAAGCCATCCTGAGACGCACACCCTGGTCTTGCCAGTCCCAGAAAATGGGGGCAACACAGCTCTGTTATTAGAAATGCCGGCTGTCTCTGCCCCCTCACTGCCCCTCAAATGCCTCTCTGTCTGTCAATCATTGTGTGACCGACACAAATGTGTATCCTAAATGCTTGCAATGGTCATGGTAGCACCAATACTAACTACAACCTTACACAATCACTAAAAGTGATCATAGTACAGTTATGGCTTGAAAGCATTTGTAAATCTTCACTTTTATCAAATACATTTATAAAGACAATGAAAACGTCATCCAGTGTACTTAAAACACAGCTACTAATGGTTCCAAACTGAGACTGTTCCTTTAGAATGTAATCTCTCACGAGCAGGGCCCTCCCTCCTCCTGCGCCTTTCTTAGAATATATAAACCTTTGCCACCTTGATGGTTGCTTCAGTGTCCTGTCCCCTAATGCAACTATCCATATTAATCATGTACTTGTCCTAAATTTTCTTGTACTGTAATTCGTTATCTGTATATTGTTAGGCGCTGCAGAACCTTTGTGGCGCCATATAAATAAACGATAATAATAATAAATAATAAGATCAAAGTAATGTGGCAATCACGAGTTAATTTACACACATATCCACCAAACAACAGCAAATAAACATAATACATGTATCAAATGCATAATGCCAGCTTTACAAACAATACAATATGATTAAGGCAATAAAATAATAAGAAAAAGTAATGTACAGCAAATAAAACAAGCCAGTGGGCTGGAATATATGTGACAGGGAAGAAGATGATTAAAAATATAAATCTGGCATAACAAGGAAACTGTAATCTTCACTCTCAGTGAGAACAAAGAAAGAAGAAACGATAATACATTATTTTAATTATATTTCATTTGCATCCTAGCTATCATTTTGTAAGTACTGTCGTTTAAACTGCTTCTATAATCTTACTTGGGTCTTAAGCAATCAACATTTTCTAGAAAAAAAAAAACATTTAAAGCATCAACAAATATCAGTTCCTGACATTCATTAAATCTGTAAAAAAGGATGTCTTACCGCTTAATTGCTATAGATTTCTGGGTTCCATATAACGTTAGCCAAGACAAAATAATAAGCCTGCACAATATAGTCTATCTGCATTCATATACCGGAGCTGCTCCTTCTAAAGGTTCCAAGTCAAACCTCTGAACACCTGGCTTTGGAGAGATGATGACACATTCTATAAATTGTCTACCTAATGAGTCTTACAATTTACAACCAGCTCTTTGTATCTTCTCCGCTATTTAATTTTAAACACAAAACAACAATACTTTTGAGTGGTGCTATAGCATATGATGACTAGATAGGATATCTAATAAATATATAGGTGGAACGCATAATGTACTTGTGGTATCTAAATAAACTTCATTATACGAACATAGTATATTTAATGTAAATTTACATTCTAATATATATTTATTACTCCAGGTAAAATGTACTTAGCTATAATATGTCATTTTTTTAAACATATATTTGTCTCCTTTTTTTTTTTTGTACATTTTGTGCATATGTCAAAATAGTACACAACACAACATAACCATGTCACTGATTTTGTTTCCAGAGAGATGGCAAGTCCCATGCCTGCAATGTAACTCCCCTGGGTGACACGGTAACTGCCTGATTATACTGCTGCTTCCTATTATTTATTTTCTACTAGTTATTATTAACGTATTGCATATCTGTGATGTGCAGCTTTGATTTTGCAAAACTATTGGAATAACTGAAAAAAAAAATATTTTAATATAGGATAGCAATGTTTAGATAATTCCATTAATTACAGACCCTAAATTTGTCAAACTATTTTTATTCTGTAAAGAAATATAGGGTACTTGTGTATTATAGCGGCGCCCATCGCATCGCATACCATAAGGCATGCGATGGTATGCAATGCAACGCGATATCGCGCGATATTGTACAATGTCATACAATTTTAAAATTGTATGACATTGTGTATGGCATACAATGCCATACAATGCAATGCGATTAAAAAATTGTATAAGCACCCTAATGGGTGCTTACAATGTTAAATGCACCCCCACGCCACCCCCCACTATAAACGTGAACCCGAAGCGTGGCGAGCGCAGCGAGCCCGCGAGGGGCGGCGGTACGCGTCCTCCGACCTTTTCATACCCCCACTATCCAAGTCGGCGTGGAGTTGAGAATAGAAAGTGTGCCGAGCGCAGCGAGCCACCGAGCCCGAAGCGTGGCGACCGCAGCGAGCCCCACGAGGGGATGCCGATACCTTCACAGGTATCGGCGTCCCCTCGCGGGCTTCACAGGTATCCGCGTGCGCTCGCCACGCTTCGGGCTCGGTGGCTCGCTGCGCTTGCTTCTATTCTCAACTCCACGCCAACGTGGATAGTGGGGGTATGAAAAGGTCTGAGGACGCGTACCGCCGCCCCTCGCGGGCTTGCTGCGCTCGCCATGCTTCGGGTTCACGTTTATAGTGGGGGGGGGGGGGGTGGCGGGGGGGGGTGCATTTAACATTGTAAGCACCCATTTGGGTGCTTAAAAGCACCCTTTAGGGTGCTTATACAATGTTTCATCGCATAGGGGGCCAAAATCGCGTTGCATCGCATGCCATCGGGTGCATGGCATGCGATGCGATAAAAACATTGCGCGATGTACATTGGGGGCGCCGCTATAATACACAAGTACCAAATATAGAGATTGGGCTAGATTTACCAAGCATGGCTTTTGGAGTTGGTTCTGGGCCGGTTTGACCTTTAAATGTAAAGCAGCACTTAGGGGGTTATTTAGGTTTACTCCTTCTGACAAATTCCTTCTTAGATGGACAAACCCATGTGCACTGCAGGGGGGCAGATGTAACATGTGCAGAGAATTAGATTTGGGTGAGTTATTTTGTTTCTGTGCAGGTAAAATACTGACTGGTTAATTTTTACACTGCAATATAGAAGTAAAACCGCACCCAAATCTAATTCTCTCTGCACATTTTACATCTGCCCCCCTGCTGCGCACATGGTTTTGTCCATCTAATACCCCATTCACACCAGCCTAAATTCCCGGGTTTAGTCCGGAAACAACCCGGTACTAGCGCTGGTGTGAAAGGTTCCCGGGACAAAATCCCGAGCTAATTTCAACCCGGCTAGGTACCAGGGTTGTTCCCGGGTTCAACCCGGGGACCTGGCTGGTGTGAAAGGTACAGGGTATACTTACCCCGGCAGTGAGGGCGCCGGAGAGCTGCGTCATCTTCATCCGCCGCCTGTCCCGTCATTTGCGCGGCCGCCTGTGTGGATCCCTGGCCTGTGCGGAGGACCAGCAACCGGGGTGTGTATTCTCCCCTACCTCCGCCGTCTGCCCACCGACTGCCCGACGCCATCCCGCCGACTGCCTGCCTCCTCCCCACCTCCTGCCGGCCTCCTTCCGGCCCCCTTCTCACACCAGAAAATGCAGGGACATTTCTGGTGTGAATGGGTCCAAACCCGGGAATGTCCCTGCTTGTCCCGGGAACTGAATTCCCGGGTTTGTCCCTGCATTTCTGGTGTGAATGGGTTATAAGAAGGAATTTGTCACAAGGAGTGAACCCAAATAACCCCCTAAGTGCAGTGGGTTTTTAATTAATATTACTGCCATTTTAAATTTCAAGGTCAATCCCACTAAGTAATTCTAGCCATTTTAATGTTGAAGAAATATTATCAAATATTGTGTAATTTAGCTCTTTGGATTCACACACACAACAAATGAAAAAGTTATATTCAACTGCTACTGTATGTCCATATAAATCACAAATAAATGTACAATGCATACTCCCAGTACTGCAATATGGTGACCAAAATAATATTTCTGCAATTCTGCTCCAAAATGCTATTAGCTGATGGTGGGTTCCTGTACAGGATTGAAAGGAAGGAAGAACCCGATGCAGCAGGGCAACTGGTGATGAGTTCCTACTCCTTGCACTAACTTGTCAGCTCTGCCCATGCCCGCTAACATGGAAGAAAGAACTCATGTTCACACCCACCCACAGCCAGTATGATACAGTACATGGAAGAAATAATTTGTGCCCATACCCACCCACAGCCAGCCTCACATACCACATTTCATACAGTCAGGTCCATTCTAATTCCTACACCATTCACCTGATTTGGGTGTAAATACCCTCAAATTAAAGCTGAAAGTCTGCAGTTAAAGCGCATCTTGTTTGGTTAATTTCAAATCCATGTTGGTGGTGTATAAAGCCCAAAATATGAGAATTGTGTAGCTGTCCCAATTAATATTTATGAACCTTACTGTGTAAAGAACCCCTGCCCATGCTCACTTATATACATATATATATATATATATATATATAGAAGAAAGAACTCTTGCACATGCCCAACCACAGCTAGTTTCACAGAGCAAACATGGAAGAACGAACTCCTGCCAATTCCCATTTTTAGGCAGCCTTATAGAGCAAATAAAGAAGAAAGAACTCCTGCCCGCGCCCACCCACAGCCAGTCTCACAAAGCACATATGGAAGAAAGACATTTTTTAATTCTATTTATTTAGTATTGGCCCCAAAGGGCCATGAAGATTGGGGTAAGTCAGTGCAATCAGCATTGCCTAACTGGTTCCTAGATGGGGGGATCATGCATTTTTTAATGCCTGCACAAATCCCTCAGAGAATTCAGGGGGCGATTCTGGTTTGCTTGGTAAGCTGCAAAGGTTCCTCCCAGTACCAGGCAAGGGGATGTGTAATGAAGACACATGCCCTCGCATGCCTCCGCTGCAGTAAAAATCATTTTATGGTCGCCGACCATCAAATGATTTCTCCTGGCTTCACAAATAAAAGTCACTCTGAACTGACTTATTTGCGTGTGCCTCCCCGACTATGGGCCGGGCAGCTGACATCCTGTGACTTCAAAAGTTCGCCCCTGGCAGTCATCTGCCCGCCTGCGTAGCCATAGGAACACCCAGTGTATCTGTAATATATGTGTGTGAGAGGGAGGTAGTTAGGGTATATGTGTGTGTGTGTAATTAGCAGATAGTACAGTATGTTAGTTAGTTGTATAGCATAGGGTAATGGAGGAGGGAAAGGAATAGTGAGGTATTCTGTAAATGGCATGGAATACTGTGACTGTGGTCCAAACCCTCAGGATAACTCAAGGCCTATACAAACTGAGAGATTTTGAGCTCACTTGTGTACTGTGTGGCCAGTCGATGAGCGGTATTACCAGCAGATGAGCTGCGAGCTGGATGGCTTTCCATAGCATCCAGCTAAAACGTTAGGATGGGCAATTTTCTGCATCATGGCAAAAGCGCCCAGTGTGTGTGCACTTTAAGCCTAAAACACATTGCCTTATCTAAAGAGGAGCTAGTAACTGTATATATGTATACATTTCCATAACTTCACAGATAGCCACTCCCATCCTCTCCTTCTCAATGTCATTGCTGTCAATCAGGAAGCAGAAGCGGGTACAGTAATTGAGGGCGAACTTGCGAGGTCCATGCGCAGCCACAGATTCCTGATAATTGTGAATCTACGTGTGGCCACACACCTGCAATCACAACTTTATTTCAATTTGAATTTATTCCCTTTAAGCTCTGGTATGTACAGAGGGGGTTTAATAAATAAGGTAGCAAGACCTATAACATTTGTTCTATATTTAATTTGAATTTCTAACCAAGTCAGAGCAGGTAGACCACTGCTTTAACTCTCAGCCATTAGAATGGCACTCATACTGTCCCAGCATCGGTTGTAAGATGGTAGTGCTGGCAGAAACATATGCAAATATTGAGGTAAGCAGTGCGATCAAAGTTCTGCATCTAAAGGGCACAGCAGCAGCTGAAATTCATTGCCAAATACAACAAGAAAGATAACAGAATACAAGATTGTGCGCTATATGAGCAGCCCTAGTACCACATCCAAGATAATTTGAAGAACCACTTCAAACAGATTCCCATACAGTACCACACAGATTTTTGGCAGGTATCCAAGGCGTTTAAAAACACTCAATTCGGGACGGTGTACCCAAAAAAGAAAGAAGAAAAGGGCCACGATAGTGTATTATTGTTAACAATAAAGTGACATCCAAGTGTATTAGTATTAATTCGTACCAAATTTCCTGGTCTACAAAACAAGTAGACAATCTCGCATGGATGTTGGTTGTCACTTTATTGTTAACAATAATACACTATCATGGCCCTTTTCTTCTTTCTTTTTTGGGTACACCATCCCGAATTGAGTGTTTTTAAGCGCCTTGTATACCTGACAAAAATCTGTATGGTACTGTATGGAAATTAATTTCCAACTTGTCAAAGTATTAGGTGATAACGTCAGCGGCGTAACTATAGCACCGCAGCCCCCGCCACCGCGGGGGGCGCTGCGCATGTGGGGGCGCCGGGGGCTGCGGTGCTATAGTTACCCCCCCCCAATCCCCCGCAGACTTACCTATCGCGCTGGTCCCGGCGGCTCCGTTCTTCTGCTGAAGACCACCAGAAAATGGCCGCCCCCATATAGCACACAGTTCTCTGAAACTGTCTGCTGTATGGGGGCGGCCATTTTCTGGTGGTCCTCAGCAGAAGAACGTAGCCGCCAGGACCAGCGCAATAGGTAAGGCTGTGGGGGATTGAGGGGGGGTTTGCATGGGCGGCGGGGCAGGGGGGGGTAGGGGTGCTTAGCGGGGCGGGGGGGGGGGCGCCCAAAATGTAGCTACGCCACTGGATAACCTCATGTCAAGGAATGAAGCAGGTTTGGGTTTGGACTACTGCCTTTGATGACCGCAGAACAGATGATCAAGATGAGCTGTGATTCTGCTGGCCAAGAATGTCCACCTCAGGCAGTGCACCAACACACTTTATGTCCAGCCTTGTATATTCTAACATTTGTGACAGAAACAACTTTATTGATTAACATTCACTTGTGTAGTTTCACGGCGGCAGCTTACGATACGTATGAAACTACGTTAATAGCGTAGCCCAACGGCTGCCTTACTTGTGTAGTTTCACGGCAGCAGCCTAAGCTATGTTATCAGCATAGCCCCACGGCTGCCTAGCGTAGTCAGCACAGTGACTCCACGGCTACCCTGCATAGTCAAGGTAGTGTCCCTGTGAGGCAGCTACTCACCGTACTGTTGCCTGGAACTGCATCTCTGCTCCCGGCGTCCCTGGCAAGACTAGTGAGCGCCTCTCACACAGCGCCGGCGCCCGAATGATCCCCTCTCTGGCGGAGGTGCTCCATCTGTCTGAGATGCAGGAGCGTCTGAGATGCAGAAGTGTCTGATAAGCTTCTGCGTCTGAGTAACTATTGCGGCAGGGTACAGCAACCCTGCCGACAGGGTTAGGGGTTCGGTAGCGGGGGTGGTAGAGGTAGCGGTAGAGGGGGTGCGGACGCAAGTGCATCTCATGCATAATAAAGGAGGCATTTGGCAGTGCTCCATGTTACATACTGGCAAATGCCTCCACTTGAAACCCACACTATCCACGCCAGCCCGAAGCGTGGTGCAGTGAGCCCCATGAGCGCCGCGGGAACATTACGCTCATTCTGACAGGGACGCTACGCTGACTACGTAACTGCCGCCATGAAACTACACAAGTACAGATTAACATATATAAAAGCCCATAAACATGATGGATGATATTAGACTATAAATTTGCATCAACATAAAGATTTATTTAACATAAAACGTAAATTAATGCTTTTCGTTCTAGTCATTGTTTCATTTATGGCAACCCTGTTTTTTTTTTTTAATTATTCCTATCAAAACAAAAAATTTCAAAGTGTTATGCCTGACTTTGATAGAATGTTTGAAGTATTCACTAAACCATAAAATCTATTTGGCTTATGCATAAAAGTATAACCTCTAGTGTTCCACATCAGAAATAAACAACGGGGAATATATAGTGGAGGATACAAAGTCTTAGAAAAAAGGAAGGAAGGAAATATCTGGAATAACTAGTCTAAACACAATGCTAAGGTGTAAATATTCCCTTGTTAATATAGAGCAGGCATTCTCAACCACGGTCCTCAAGGCACACCAACAGTGCAGGTTTTGTAGATATCCAGGCTTGAGCACAGGTGACTTAATTAGTATCTGAGGGATTCTGATTAGACCATCTGTGCTGAAGCCTGGGTATCAATAAAACCTGCACTGTTGGTGTGCCTTGAGGACTGTGGTTGGGAATGCCTGATATAGAGGATCGACCTAGACGAACTGTAATGTTCCACTTTCACACAACACGTTACATTGCTTAAGTCCTAAATTTTAGGTTGCACTCACTTGCAGTGATTATTTTAAGATTTGCTGTAGTACATCTGAATCCTCATATAAGCTGCTGACCACATAAAGTATACTATAATTAAACTGCCAACAAACAAACTGCCAAAATAAGCTGCCAACTACTTAAAGTATAGTGTTGATACCTCAATTTCCCTGTAATGCCCTTCTATATACTCCCCCTCACCATCTGTCTCTGACCTTTTGTGCAGTGTACTAACCACATGACCTGCAAAATAAATTGTAAATGATTAATATTTAGTGCCTGTAGAGCACACAGTGATCAAAATGAATGGTTTATACGATGGATTTGTGCAAGTAAACACAATAGCGATTCCAACATTCTATATCTGTATCCTAGTGACATTTTGCCATATCGCAAAAAGAAGATAGAAAGCACATCTGAAATTTTGGGTTGGTAATATATGATGTAACATTAATTCTGCCACTTTTAATAATAGGAAGACAAAGTGTCCAATTTAAGAAAAGGTACTGTAATCCTGAAAGATTTATCATCAATTCAAATATTCTTATATATACTTGGTTCAAAGAAAGAATAATTAATTGAGCCAACAAGATATATCTGTGTTCACAAGAATACCTTCAACTTTTAATACCTTCTACATTTAGAAGATACTTCAGGGCATGGGTCTTGATGCAGGCACTGTCAACAGTATTCAACTCAGAGGAAAACATTATTGGCTCATTGCGTGTAGTGTTTTTGCATAGGTATATATATATATATATATATATATATATATATATATATATATAGAACAGAGGTGCGGCACTCATAGCAGAAATAAAGATGCAATAAACGAGTTTCTTAGATCAAGAAACTCGTTTATTGCCTCTTTATTTCTGCTATGAGTGCCGCACCTCTGTTCTATATACCATCCACTCCTGTGATGGCACCGGCTATTTGAAATACATTATTGGGAGTGCCAGACCCCTGGCTGCTATATATATATATATATATATATATATATATATATATATATATATATATATATATAGCAGCACAACTCCTGGCACTCTAGGAGTATGAAAAAAATACCAGACTTAAGATGCCCATACACGTTACAATTATTGTATACAATATCGCATCTCATCGCATCACATACTTTTTGTACTAGATCTCATCTCATCTGATCTCATCGCAAAACCGATATGCGATGAGATGCGATATTGTATACAATATTGTATACAATAATTGTAACGTGTATGGGCACCTTAACAAGTCTTGAGGCAGCATATATATTACTAGCTGAATACCTGTGCTTCGCTATAGGATGAGGATGGTCAATTAGAACAGTGCCCCTGTGAAATTATCTATTATTTACAGTTTCTTACATTATGCATCTCCTGATATACTCTGTGCTGTTGGGGGACCCTACTACTGCCACCATATAATTCTCAGGGGCAGGATTCTTAAGGTCAGTGAAGTGATAAAGTGTCTGTTTTTTATCACCGGCCAATCAGCTCCTAACTGTGAAGTTACAGGCTTGGTTTGAAAAATGACAGGTAGGAGCTGATTGGCCGGTGATAAAGACCAGGCACTTTATCACTTCACGGAGCTTAATACATCTGCCCCTCCTCTCATCATGTAACTGCCCCTGTCACATGCATCCCTGTCATCACTGACATATGCATGTCCTGATATAGTAAGTTCTGCTACCCCACCCCTAGGGGCGCTAGGGGTGTGTTACCCCACAGTATTTGTTGCCAGATTGTATGTCATATGTGTACCAAGTTTGGTGTAAATTGCTCCACTCATTCCGCTCATGCCGCTGCCTGTCAATCCAAAGTGTGTTCTGCACATGCCGACAAGGATCTTGCGCAGTTGTAGATTTCTCATCATTAGGAATCTACATGGGACGCAGCACTCTGAATTAGGCCAGTGTCATTATAAGTTGGGTACCAGAAAACGTGAAGAAGAAACAAAATGGTAATTAAGGCTAAGGCTATATTCTAGGACAAATGGCTAGTACTGTAATACAGAGATTGATGCACAACTGAATCAGAATTCTTGGTAACGGATTTACCATAATAATTAAAATACATTTGCCGATGTTGCAGTTCATATTGTTTTTCAGCAGAACACACATTGATTTTCTTACATTACTCTGAAGTTTTATCAGATAAATGAGTGTGTGATCAGTTTATCCATGTCTCAAATGATCAGGCCTTTTGTTTTAAAAGTTTGTAAATATAGAAGAATAGCATTTTAATTTTATCATCGACTTTCTTTACTGTAAACTGTGCTCTAAAGTAAACCAATATCGGAAAACATAGATCAACTCTGTAAATGTTCTTGGAAATCACGTACAGTGTGCTGTCTATGCCAAGACTATGTAATGAAAAAGGAAATTATTTATTGTTTGGTGATCACTAGACATGGACATACTGTATTGTGGCCTGAAAGTACAAACAGATGTTTCAACATGCAAACACACCAATGACGTAATTCACAGTGAACTGCATCATTGTAGCAACCCCCTCGCTCTACAATAGAGGTAAATTCGGCATTGAAAAGTGAGCATGTGGCCATGATAATGCAAATATGCAGCCACTCTGCAGTGTTGCCTTTGACATTGCCATTGTAGGTGGTGGTCAAGGGCATGTGATGCCATGCCCTTGACACCCACCTACAATGAGCCATGATTCTGCAAACTTTCATCCTCTATTCCGACCTGCACCCCAATGCACCTCGCTGAGGGGGCAGGCAGAAAGTCCATAACTCTGCTGTAACTTTAATATCAATTACACAAAGTTGTGGCACTGAATCTCGCTATACCCTCACATGCAGTATTGTGTCTCCATGTTTGTTTGGCATTCCTCTTGCTTGAAATACTTAGTGGTGTTCCTCAATACGAATTTGAGCTCCCTTTTTCCAGGATGATTTTACCACAATCCCAGCTAAATTATCATATATATATATATATATATATATATATATATATATATATATATATATATATATATATGTCTAGTGTCTTATTGTGTGTCTCCGAAACACTGCCATCTTTTGGCAGCGAGTGAAACTACATCTCTTTCTCACATGCACAAACACAGAGGCAATCACAAGGTAGCAGACTAGCTTTCAAAGCAATTGTTAGAGCAGACTTACTAGTCATCTACAAGAAGAGAAAGTCGGCTCCTGATTGGCCAGAATTCATTCTGAGCAGAGACGCAGAGGAAGAAGGATCTCTGCGTCTCTAGTATACAGCGGAGCGGAGCGGGTACCAGCAGCCGGGAGCAGCGCGTCTTGAAGTGAAGATGCCGGGGTGGACGCCAGAGGACAGGTGAGTAGGATTTCTTTCCCCAGGTACCCCTTTGAATTACTACGGATCCAAGACCCCGGACTCTTCAGCCCTTGAGCCCCGGACCCGGACCAGCCCCGGAACCAAGGCCCCGGAACCAAGCCACCGGACCCTGGCACCTACCTACGGGATCATGATAGGTAAGTATCAGTGTGTTTGTGTAATGTATGTATTAAACTTTTAATGTGTCAGTGTGTATTTATTTATCTATTTTTTTTACTGTGGAACTACAAGACCCAGCGGGCCCTTTAATGCCCCGCAGGCTGGGACTTGTGGTTCTCCAAGTCCCAGCTTGCAGGGGAGGCTTGCTGGGACTCATAGTTCCACAGTTTAAAACAATAGGTTTTTCATCTATTTTTTTACACAATGATCAGCCCGGTGGCCACCGCACAGGGCCACCGGGGACAGCACCAGGCTTCAGCCTGGTCAGGTAAGTCCTGGAGGGGGGGACCCCTTTATTGGGGGGGGGGTCCCCACTCCCCCAGGGCCCCTGGCCAGGCTGTCTGGTCGGTAGGGATGAATGCTTTGGCCGGGGGGACTTGTATAAAAAGTCTCCCCCCGGCTGTGGCATTATCCTGCTGGCTGGTTGTGCCTGGGGCTGGTTCTTAAAATACGGGGGACCCCTACTAATTTTGTCCCCCGTATTTTTGGAACCAGCCCCGGACCTGGAGCCTGGGGCTGGTTGTTAAAAATCGGGGAACCCCTATTTGTCGGGTTCCCTGATTTTTAATTACCGGCCCCGGCTCTTTCAGCCTGGTGCTGGTTACAGCTGTGGGAGGGACCCCACGCTGTTTTTTTTTTAACCCCCCCCTCATATTTTTTATGGGTTAAACGGGTTTTTAAACGGCAGTGTGAATGTGCCAAAAACGGCTTTTAAACGGTAATTTACCGTTTAAAGCTGCAGTGGGAAAGGGTCTTTATGGCTCTTGCCGTTTAAAAACCCGTTTAAAAAAACGGGTAATGACCCGTTTCAGCAGTGGGAAAGCAGCATAAATGAAATGGATAGTAAAGTATTAGTACCGTGAACACTAAAATAAAATGCCAAATCAATATAGTCTACTCTACAGTATTTAGTGGCTGATATCACGGTGGGCTCCTTACACCTTATGGACCCCATGACATTTGGCAATATGGGTGTCGTACGATTCTGACATGTCATTATACTGATGTCAGAATACCGACTGTTAAAACCCCAACAGTTGGGATCCCGACCGACAGTGGCTATTCTACCCTAGAGGGAGAATAGAATAGGTGTCGAGCACAGCGAGCCCGCAAGGGGCTTCGTTGCACTTGCCACGCTGTCTGAGTCCCGGCAATTGGGACTCCGACGTCAGGCTAATGACTGTCGCAAACCCGACTGTCGGTGCGCTATAGCCCACCAGGCAATATAGGCTCTTTGGTGGAAGAAGGGGATTGAATGGTAATTTCATACCTCCCAACAGTCCCGATTACCGCGGGAATGTCCCGGTTTTCAGAGACATTCCCACATCCCTCCCGCAGCAGGCAGTGTCCCGTGGCAAGGGGGGGGGGGGCTGTTGGGAGTCCCCCTGTCGGCTGCTGAGCAGCGGGGAATAAGCGATGTGCGCAGCCATGGGGCTGGGGGCATGGCTAGAGGCTCACATAGCCTCTTGGTCATGCCCCCCATAGCGTCAAAACGGGGGCTTGGCCTCGCAGGAGAGCTGCGAGTATAGGCCACGCCCCTTTAATTGGGCCAAGCCTCCCCTAAAATTTGCAGCATCTGTCCCTCCTCCGTCGATTTGAAAGTTGGGAGGTATGTCATTTATACACAATGACTGTAAGAACAGACAGAATCCATGACAAATCTTCAAAGTCACCAAAATGGAGAAAGAGACAGATGAAGCACAACAATGCAACATCTCAGAGACAATGAAGAATAGGGGAATAGGATCTAGGGTCGACAGCAGTAAGGTTGACATGCATTGGGTCGACCACTGAAGGTCGGCTTGAGCCAAGGTCGACACATGGGTAGGTCGACATGGACTTAGCTCAACATGTCATTAGGGCGACAAAAGCATTATGTCCACATGGGCTAGGTTGACAGTCAAAATTTCAACATGGGGTTTACTTTAGAGTTACTTTATTTACAATGGATTGAAATGTATTAAAAAGATTTATGTTAGAAAGGTTTAAGCATCAAAACTTTAAACAGTGTGATAATGCCATCTAGTGACCGCACACAACATATTGTGCAGCTAAGGAGGCTTATGTGTAAAGTATTAGGTACAGACACTTATGTGTAAATTATTAGGTACAGACACTTATGTGTAAAGTATTAGGTAAGGGAACTTATGTGTAAAGTATTAGGTACAGACACTTATGTGTAAAGTATTAGGTACAGACACTTATGTGTAAATTATTATGTAAGGGCACAGTATATTAGTCAAGGGAACTTATGTGTAAACTATTAGGTAAGGGCACTTATGTATGAAGTATTAGGCACATACATTTATGTGTAAAGTATTAGGTACAGATGCTTTTATGTCAAATATTAGGTAAGGGAACTTATGTCACATTAGGTGCGCCGGGTCTCTTCCTGCTGCTGCCGCCAGGCACACAAGCAGGAAGAGCCCAGGTCTCTGTTCCTGCTGCCGACGGGCACCCTGGTCTGTTGAGCCCGGGTCTCTTCCCTGCTGCTGATGGGAGCCCACATGGGGTTTGAATTTTGGTTTGGTCCGTGTAACAGAATTTGAATTTTGGCTCAGTCTAGGGGCATGATGTGAATTTTAGCTCAGTCCAGGTGGCATGATGTGAATTTTGTCACTTTCATTTTGGCAAGGTGCCCACACACAGAGCGATCCTGTTTTGTGAGGCGAAAGGTGGTCCCCCAAAAAAGTATGTGCTGCATGTACTTTTTAAACTAGATCACTTTGCATCTAGTTCAAAATGCACGGAGCACATCCCTCCATGTATGGGCACCTTAAAATTAATTTTTGCTCTATCCGGGTGGTATAATGTGATTTTTTTGCTCATACCATTTGAATTTTGGCTCATTTTATGTTGATTAAGGTGAATTTTGGCTCATTCCATGTGGCAACTACTATTGTTGCAAAATATATATAAGAGGTATATGGCGTGGCACACTACTATCCCCTGGAACGCGCGCGCCATAGCACGGACCTTCACTTTTCCATACCCCCACTTTAAAATCTCCACTTCCACCACTGAGTATACGTGTATCTTGTTTTATGTGAGTGGGCAAATGATAATCCCAGCCCTCGGCCCAGGTTATATGCCGTATGGGGAGAGAATGAGGTTTCTGTATGTGCCATGCTGGTATTGCGGAGTTTGCTAAAATGTGTAATGGGCATTACGGTGTGTGGTCTAAAGTGTAATACCACGCCATTTTTTGTGATGCCAGGCCCCCTTCCCATGAGGCCACGCCCCCTTTTTGCAGCGCGGCTTCGCCGCGCAATGGTCCGCCCTGCTTTGGTGTATGGTTTTGGGACCACACATTATCATAATTCTAGATACGCCTATGGCGGTAAGTGAGTAGGAGAGAAACACATTTGAGTCTAGTTCGTGGTCAGTGTATATATTATTCTGTAGTATCCAATCAACAGCACATCTTGAAAGAATTGAGAGGGAATATGAGGAAAAGTCAGGAGTTCCCATACCCCCTTCTTCCTTATCTAGAACCAGTTTTTGATAGGCAATCTTAGGTTTTTTCCCCTGCCATAGAAATTTGGTGACAGCCTTTCTGAGGCATTTAACATCAGCATGTTTAAGAGAGAAGGGGAGGAGCTGCATAATATATAGCAGTTTGGGGAATAAAATGGTTTTAATTGCCGCGTTCCATCCAACCTTCCATTTTTGTGATAAGTTTAGTGATTGGTGGCATGAAATTTAGATCATAAGTGTTTTGATAGTCCCCTGGTACTTGTACACCCAAGTATTTGAAGTGGGAGTTGGTGATTTTAAATGGGGAAGCGGTGGTGACTGAGGATAGAGTGGATTGAGAGAAAGATTTAGTGGTAGCAGTTCTGATTTGGAAATATTAATTTTTCCACCATCCCAAATTCTTCAATAAGTTTCAATATCTCTTGAATGGACGTGATTGGGTCTCCATTTGTCCTATTTTTATACCTTTGTATGTTTGTGAAGATCTTAATGCCATCGCCAAAGGCTCAAGGGCTATAGCAAACAGTAGCGGGGAGAGGGGGCATCCTTGCCTGGTGCCTTTTTCTATGACAAACGGGGCAGAAAGAAATCCGTTACAGGATATTTGAGTATGTGGGTTATGATAAATGACTCTCAACATACAGTATAAATAAAAGTTTCGGGGAAGCCAAAGCGGAATAGGGTTGGGTATAAGTGGGACCACTCTATGAGGTTGAATGCTTTCTCTGCGTCTAAAGAAATTATAGCTTGGTTGGTAGGGATAGAATTGTTCGGAGTGTGGGCAAGCGCAGCAATGACCTGTCGGACATTTACATTAGAGTGTCTGCCAGCTATGAATCCCGCTTGGTCAGGATGGATGACTGGTGAACAAGCTCTCCAGCGAAACGCGTGTCTAGGGAAGGTACGGCTGTCACGGTAGGGATACTGAATTGCGGATGGCAAGAAAATATGAAGCCTTCATATGCTAAGTATAACCCATTTAGTTTGGTCTTCCCTCATCCTATATTTGCATAGGTTATCTGTCTAAGTGCACTTGTACTTGAATATAGGGACTCCTTACTAAAACAAAACCATGTGCATTGCAGGGGGGCAGATGTAACATGCGCAGAGAGATTTAGCTTTGGGTGAGTTATTTTGTTTCTGTGCAGTGAAAATACTGACTGCTTTATTTCTACACTGCAATATAGATCTCACTTTGAAGAAAAACCCCACCCAAATCTAATTCTCTCTGCACAAGTTACATCTGCCCCACCTGCAGTGCACATGGTTTTGTCCAGCTAAGAAGGAATTTGCCTCTAAGAGTGAACTAGAATAAGGCCCAAAGGGAGAGAATTAGAGTTAGGCTGTGGAAGGGGTGCCAGTTTGGATTTTCAGAATCAGGATGCTGCTGCCAGTCTTCTGACTACCAGCATTTTGACTGCTGGCCTTCGATATGTATACCCACACTGCACATATTGTATGCACCCATCTATTATACTCACCTCTCTGAATTTCCAATTCAGCCCTGCACAAATCACAGAGAAAATTCTGCCGCAACACATTTTTCCGAGATTTGTGCATGTGCAGCAGAGAAATGACTGGGAGCATGCGGCCTTCAGATTATGGCACTCTGACCTGCTGATTGAATTACACAAATTAATACTGTACATGTTGCCTATTTGCAAATCATATACTGTAGAAAGTAATGTGTCTGGCTCCACAATGTTCAATAGTACTTAATTGCTTCAGCTATCAAGATACATGTCTGTACAATTCCATTTGCCCTGTATAGTACCGGTATATTAAGCTATGCTAAATATTGTCACGCACACAAAGGCATTTCTCCTGGGAGCCTCATTCTCTGTTCTCAATGGAAGACTTTTCAAGACAGCAGGAAAAAATTCTGGTTGCATTATGCACATGAATCCCCATCTTGTAATCAATCTATCCATCCATTTACTAATGCAGGAAACATTAACATGCTGAGCTATATTATTTATAACTGGTGAGAAAGGGACTTAAAACCCTTTTAAAAGTCCATAAACTGTATAGCAATAGGCATTAGGATTGATTTGGTGCTAATCAGTAAGAGCTGATAGAAAATATCATTATTGTATAAATGTATATAATAGAAATTACTTTCATTGCTTGGATCACATAATATTAAATACAGTGCCTTGTTTAAGATGTATTACTTAAACTCTTAAATTGAAAGACAACTGTATTAATCTGAACTGGTAATGCGGCAGATTATATTAATTTGAGCATACAAAACTGACTATAAAGCAATTGGCATATTAAGGTGATGATGCTTAAGCCCCCATTCTCTGCAATAATATATCTGATGCTGAAATTGCATGAGATGTATCTTATGGTAAACAATTGTACCATACAATATATCTGATGGGCTGGATTGATTAGGGTGCTAGGGGGACTGGAAAGGCCAAGCAAACATCCTCCAAGAAATTGAATGCTATTTATCCTATGGTCAAAAAGCACTCCTTTTTCCATCCAATTCCATTTGATTCCGATATATCACAGGTACGGTCTGACCAACCTAGAAGTTCCTATCCGCTGGTTCCTATACGTTGTGGCACTTTTCAGACAATATATCGACCATAATGGTCGGAATCGGCCAAAATCGTTCTCGTGTATGGGCACCTTTATATTGGAGATCGTTTAATCTACCCAATCACTGGATAGCAATGGCCCTTGATCAGAGATGGATTTAGACCTCATGGGGCCCTTGGCAAAATACCACTTTGGAGCCCTCCTCCGTCAAACAATCTGTAGCACTATATTTTTCCTTCTGATTGCATCAATAGAGTACTTTGGCACAGTCTGCTGATAAATGCTCAGCTACGTGAACATTGGTGCTGCATATTGTAGAAATATGTATTTTGGAAGTAGATTTAGGGTGAGATTTAATAGGATGAGAGATTCAGAAAGTGAGAGATTTGGGAAGAAATCTCCAGTTTTTTTAAAGCGGCAATTATTTACACTGCAAAACCAGTTTGATTTTGCAGTGTAAATGATTGCCGCTTTAAAAAAACAGGAGATTTCTTCCCAAATCTCTCACTTTCTGAATCTCTCATCCTATTAAATCTCCCTTTAATATCTGCGTTACACTGAAAGTAAACTGACTGCCCGTATTTAGTGGATGAAACCATTTTGTGCATCCAAACATTTTTTTTATCTTACCAAAGAACATCAAAAAGACTTTGGTAGTGTAGGCAGGTCCACATGATGTCATGATGTTATGCTGTAGTTGCGCAATGCACCTCTGGGAAAGTTTTAGATGGTCAAGATATCTTTATACCTTGGTACTTTGCTGGGCTCTAGGCAGGTGCACAGGTTTCCTTGTGGAAAAATCCACCTACACCTTTGAAAGTGTGCCTGATACAGAAGTGGTTGTAAATGTCTCCACCACATTTTTGTACTCAGCAGGGTGGAGATTGTCTTGGGGTGGGGAGTATTTTCGAATACTTAAATATTGTAAGGCAATGGGGCGTAGGTGACACAATAACACTATATATATATATATATATACATATGTGTGTGTGTGTGTGTGTACCTGTGTGTGTATGTGCGCATTCATATGTGTGTGTGTGTGCGCGAGAAGCAAAATATATATAAGGGAATGAGTATGGATGAGCAATGTAATACCCCTTTTATATTTTTATTGTATTCATTACTGAAAACTTTTCAATCAATATACTAGACCTCCAGATATATTGCCCTGATTTCACGACAGCTTTTTTAATCAGGATTTTACATTTTCCCATTTAAACAATATAGAGAAAAAATAGCTATACTCTCATTTTACACATTAGGGCAGTGGTTCCCAAACTGTGTGCCGTGGCTCCCTGGGGTGCCTCGGGATACATGCAGGGGTGCCGCGGCTTGGTGGTCCAGGACCAATTCAAACTATTAATGGTTAATTATTTAGGAGCAAAGCCAGTGCTGGTGGCTGCCAATCATAGAATGTGTACAAACAGAAGCAAATCCTGCCCTTTACCACATAACTGCCTCTAAGAATCGCATATAAACCCAATCTAATTCATTTTTTTTGGACCTAGGGGTGCCGTGAAAAAAATTCTGATTCTCTAGGGTGCCGTGAATCAAAAAAGATTGGGAACCTCTGCATTAGGGGCCAAATGCAATAGGGTGAGAGTTTCAGAAAGTTAGAGATTTTGGGAGAGTTTTCCCCGGTTTTTTAAAGCAGCAATCAATTACATGGCAAAATCAACCTTGTTTTGCCATGTAATTGATTGCTGCTTTAAAAAAAAAGGAGAAAACTTTCCCAAAATGTCTCACTTTCTGAAACTCTCATCCTATTGCATTTGGCCCTTGTTTGCACTGATTCACTTTACCTGCTGCTGTATTAGGGCAGCATCTAGTGGTCATCAGAATAATTTCACACACAAAAAGAAAATGTTTAGGGCAGTATATGGTGGTCACCAAAATATACAATAAGTAAAAAAAAAAATATAAAGCTAGAAAGACACACAATGCAGACATAAGCTGTTTTAAATTCAAAGAGGAAAGATACTGTATAAGATAACTATTTATTTGTCAGTGTTTTAGGAGTGAATGTACAGTACATAATCTTTACCAATGCCTGCTATATTTGATTATTGTTGTTGTTTTTTTAAACAAAGTAATCAGCAGACTTCATTCACTGACTGTTTTAACCCTTTGAATGCCAACATTGCTCTGAGCGATCCAAAATATCAGCTACAAATGCCAGCACCGCTCACATCGACTGTTCTTTTAGTATAAACACAAATAAATACAAATACAGCCAAGTCGATGAATTGAAGTTTAGTTAAATAGTGCACCCAAAAGAAAGAAAAGTTGCTGTGAGAGGTGCTGACGTTTTAACATACATTTTGAGGATCTCTTACAGCAACATTGGCACTCAAAGGGTTAATAAAAAAAAAGTTTGCATGGCAATTTTCACACCTACTTTGACAAATTCCCTTGGCACTCAAAGGGTGAAGTGCTAGTTTCAATTATATGTCTAATCTTCCAGGGGGTTCATAGATTTGATAAAGGGATGACTTAACGTTAAACTTAAACATGGTGCAAAGTACAACAGATAAACTACATATAGGGGGTTATTCTAGTTTACTCTTTCTGACAAAATCCTTCTTAGATGGACAAAACCATGTGCACTGCAGGTGGGGCAGATGTTACTTGTGCCGAGACAAGTAGATTTGGGTGGGGTTTTACTTTAAAGTGAGATCTATATTGCAGTGTAAAAATAAAGCAGCCAGTATTTACCCTGCACAAAAACAAAATAACTCACCCAAATCTAATTCTCTCTGCACATTTTACATCTGCCCCCCTGCAGTGCACATGGTTTTGTCCATCTAAGAAGGATTTTGTCAGAAAGAGTAAACTAGAATAACCCCCATAGTGACAACTAATACACAATATTCTCAGCCTAAATGCAAACACAAGGAACATCAACTGCATAAGTAGGTCTACGGTTACACAGACTGGACACAGCAGTAGTGACGCAGGTGCCATGTTTCTCTGCATCCAAAATATCAACTGATAACACACCTCTAAAATGGCACGTACAGTATGCATTTTGGCAGCCCAGTGCCTGTTAAGGCCACTTCCTGTGAATGTGACCACTGTGCAGTGCAGCCTGATGATAATTGCTCAATTGCAAAAACATTGGCACAATTTACAACTGTGAACCAATAGTGCCATTATGCACCTTTCACCTGCTGTGTCATGCCTATAAAAGATATCAGCCTACTGTATATCTGGCAGTTGTATAACAAGCAAGGCCAGAGCACCTATGGTGTAGTAAATTAATTGCTACTTTTTAAGTAATAACAAAACGCTTCAAGGTCACTGAAGCTCACAGACCCAGACTGTCACTGGTCCTGTGAGTATGCAGTTGGGGGGACCTGGTGGATCTGCTATGGTTGTAGTTACTTCCTTGCTTCTAGAATTACCCTAATCCCTTACTAATGTTTGCATTTGACAGTACTTTAATAAATATTCTTCTCCTGCCAATAAAAGAAATGTTCCCCCAGTGTGAATAACCTGTTCTTCTAAATATTAACTTTAATATTAATCCTTACAGGGATTCATTTGTACTGAATCCCTGAGCAACCAAAAGAATAATTAAAAAAAAACAACCTGTAATCGTTTGGCTACTCAGATGTTTAGTTTTAACAGCAAGGAATAATGTGATGTAATGGCAGGGGCGGATTGGCCCACCGGGAAACCGGGGCATTTCCCGGTGGGCCGGCCGAAAACTCAGTAAAAACGGGCCGGCCAGTCTCCTCCCGGACTGTGTGGGCACTTCGCCCACATCCAAAATGGCTACGGGAGGGCTGCTGTGCATGCGCGATAGCGCACAGCACCTCCTGTGGACATTCATGTGCGGCGCCAGCAGGCTCCCAGCTCCCGTTCCCCTGGAGGCAGCAGAACGGAGCAGGTGAGTCCCCCCTGCCCCGCTTTACAAGCACCGCCGCCAGCACCCGCCCCCCCCCCTCCCCCCTGGCTGTGCTGGGGACCCTCAGATTGATGCCTCATTTGCACCCTGCACATTGGTTGTGAAGGAAGTAAGTTGCTTTTTGTGTCCTGCCATTTGCTGATTGCCAGCCGGTTTCTAAGGGATGGCATTTGGCAGAGAGATGCTCTCCTGGGTGCATCACTGTTGATATCTTTACTTGCACTAGCTGATGGTACTTAAATGTGTAGTTTTAACATTGTATAAATTATGGGTAAACACCCAGTATACAGGTCCATTACCACCTTTAGTGGTCGACATTGCTCAGGTCGACGGGGTTGGATGGTCAACACAAGCATTAGATAGACAATGGCAAGATCGACAGCCAAAAGCTCGACACAAGTGTTTCCCCCCTGGGCTGCCCGAACGCCGCCATCACACCCCCCCCCCACCCCCCCCCCCGGGCTGCTGCAGTTTTTTCCTGGGCTGGATTGTAGTCCCAATCCGCCCCTGTGTAATGGGAAGTAGTAGTTTAGGTACTTTTGTATTAGCAGGGCGCCAGGCTAGGCTACGCTGACAACGTAGCTTAGGCTACGTTGTCAGCGTAGCCTAGCCAGGCGCCCTGCTAATATCTGCCTTTATACTTACTTTAAGGGCGGCCGGCGGGGCAGTGAAGGGAGGGCGGCGGTGAAGTCCGATGGTGAAGGGTGGGCAGCGGGGCACTGAAGGGCGGGCGGCAGTGAAGTTCGGCGTTGAAGTCCAGGGGTGAAGGGAGGGCGGCGGGCATACGTAATTCAGCGTACTGCCGCCAGTGGCATAACTACTGTAAGGCAGCCCCAGCTGCCGCTTGGGGGAGCAAGCAGCGGTGGGGTCTGTGTGGATGCCGGCACCCGCTCCACGCACTGACATGCTATTGCCTGCCACTGCCCACTAACTGAGCACCAGAGTTAAGCCATCCACAGTGCAGGTGCGGCCATGGCAGAGACGACAAATCCCCCAACTGATTCAATTGACTGTACACAGAGCCAGCTATTGGCTACTGTGTACAGGATGGGCGGGCAGGTGGGCGTGCTAGGGCCTGTGATGTCATCAAGTCATACACTGGGGAAACACGGTGGGGAGGAGCCCGGGGGGGATGGGGGGGGGGGGGGGCACAAACTTTTTGGCTGGGGGGGGGAGCTAAATTTATAGTTACGCCACTGACTGCCGCTGGGGGAGCATCACATGTTGTCCCTGCTCCACCAACGGCCCTATGCTAATTGCGTACATTGCTGCCGCCGGGGAGTGTCATGGAGTATGCGACTGCAGCCCGGAGGAGGGTAACGCTGGCACCGGGGACATCGTTGAGGGTAAGTATAATGCACTAGACACACACAATCATATCCCCACTATCCACGTCATACACCCAGTGTCCACTGGCACCGAAGCGTGGCACCGTATACGCTCGACGGCTCGCTGTGCTCGCCACACTTTATAAAATTAACTCCCCGCCCACGTGGACACTGAGGGTATGACGTGGATAGTGGGGATATGAACCATTATGTATTAGCACAGCTCCAACTACGGAAATTACGTAGTTTACATAAGTTACGTAGTTTAAGTAGCCAGCATAGTGTTGTATTGGTATTCTCAATACACCACTACACAAACTACGTAATGGGCACCCTGCTAATACATAAGTACCGTAGTTTATTAGCAGCTAGTAAGTTGAAACCACAAGCAGAGAAGTAAGGCTTTATGAGGGGCAATCAACATTAATAAAAATATTCTATGCACAAAATATCGGGGAGCAATTTTCTATTATTAAGTTTAACATTGATATATTGGGAATCAATGTGTATAAAATGAATTGCAAGTCACTACTGGAATAATAGTGTGCAAGGTTAATAAGTCTTGTACTAGAGCCCTTTACTGCACCCTCTGCTTTTCGCAGCCTTATCCACAAACTTCTCTGTCCGAGAGAGAAGATACAAGAAACATACAAACAATTGTGCTATGGCGCTTTATACAGTTATGCAGTCTCCCAACTGGTCCTTGTTGCGTTTTTCTATTGTTGTTTCAGTTGACATATAAAACCAAAGTCCATAAAATATTTTTTATTAAAAACTCTATTGTTTCATAAGATAAACAATTAAATCCAGGTATTTTGATGCAAGTTTGAAGTTAATAAGCTGTATCATCCAGCGTGTTTCGTCTCAGACAAAACTTCATCAGGGGTTAACAAAAGTGCTGTGGTAGTTTCAACAATGTGTGTATGTTTGAGACTTATGGTCTAAGGCACGGGTGTCAAACACAAGGCCCGCGGGCCAAATCCGGCCCGCCAGACCTCGTCATGTGGCCCGCGCGGAGATGATAGCACGCAGGGGCAGTGTGTCTAAAACAGGAGTGCTGCGGGCCGCGTCCACGTCCGCGGCCGCCTTACCTGTTCCTCCACTGTCGGCGGCCATGTTCCTGTAGGCACATATGTATGCGGCTACAGAAACATGGCCGCCGGCCTCTACGGCTACATGGAGGAGGGCCCGGCCGCCTGTTCCCTCTGATGCCCGGCAGTGACAGACACTGGGTGGGGACGTCATGACGATGATGCCGCCCGCCCATGTATCTGTAGAGAAGTAGGAGCAGGCAGGGAAGCTGGACCGGGAGTCGGGGACAGTGTGGCCGCAGCAAGCAGTGAAGAAAAGCTGGAAGCCGCAGCAGCTGCAGGACAGAGGGAGAAACAGTAAGTGAGGATGAGGATCACACTCACAATAAAAAAAATATATATATATCTGCTGTTTCCTGAGGTGTCCCTGTGTATAAAAATAATAATGCCATGACATCACAGGCTGCTCCTCCTGTATAATCATTTATGTGTCATGGCATTACTTTTATTATATTATACAGGGGGAGCAGTCTGTGGTGTCATGGCATTATTATTATTATTATACAGGGGGAGCAGCCTGTGGTGTCATGGCATTCATTTTATATTATACAGGGGGAGCAGCCTGTGGTGTCATGTCATTATAATTATACAGGGGGACCTACTATTACAACCGGCCCTTTGAGGGTGACCAAACTGCTGATGCGGCCCCCGATGAATTTGAGTTTGACACTCCTTGTCTAAGGTAATCAAGGTCATAATAATGATATTATTATATCTTGATATATAGCAATTTATGGTACTTGTTTCTTAGCACGGCGCCCATCGCATCGCATACCATAAGGCATACGATGGTATGCGATGCGATGTTAGCCGATGTTATACAATTTTAAATTGTATACCATCGAATTGTATGCCATTGTATGGCATATACAATGGTATATGATTTTAAATTGTATAAGCACCCTAATGGGTGTTTTCAATGTTAAATGTGCCCCCTATAAGATAAATAATTGTATAAGCACCATAATAGGTGCTTACAATGTTAAAAGCACCCCCACGCCACCCGTACTATCAACGCCAACCCGAAGTGTGGCGAGTGCAGCGAGCCCGCAATGGGCGGTGGTACGTGTCCTCAGACCTTTTCATACCCCCACTATCTTCGTCGGCGTGGAGTGGATTTCATATAGTGTGGCGAGCGCAGCGAGCCCCGCGAGGGGACGCAGAATACAGAAGCAATGCGCATCCCCTCGCGGGGCTCGCTGCACTCGCCACGCTTTGGGCTCAGTGGCTCGCTGCGCTCACCACACTATATAAAATCAACTCCACACCAACATGGATAGTGGGGGTATGAAAAGCTCAGAGGACGCATACCGCCGCCCCTCGCCGGCTCGCCACGCTTCGGGTTGGCGTTGATAGTGGTGGTGGCATGGGGGTGCATTTAACATTGTAAGCACCTATTAAGGTGCTTATACAATTAAAAATCATAACATTGAAAAAACCCATTAGGGTGCTTATACAATTTAAAATCACATCGCATTGCATTGTATGCCATTGTATGCCATGGTATTTGTATACCATGGTATTTGGACTTGTATAGAGATTATTCACCACTTTAACAGGTTGAATGTCCCATGAACATGTTTAAAATAAAATAAATTGGGTACTTGTTTCCTAGCACGGCGCCCACGATATTCAGTTGTATGGCATTGTATTCAATTTTAAATTGAATACAATGCCATACAACTGAATATCGTGGGCGCCGTGCTAGGAAACAAGTACCCAATTTATTTTATTTTAAACATGTTCATGGGACATTCAACCTGTTAAAGTGGTGAATAATCTCTATACAAGTCCAAATACCATCCAATGTTAAATCACCTCACAGTGGGGAGAAGTGTACTTTGGCTAGGATCTCTAGCAGATGGTATTTGGGCCTCTATAGAGATTATTCCCCATTGAATCACTATAACAGGTTGGATGTCCTGGTTTTAAAGCCTATTGAAACAAAGGTACTGCTTTCCTAGCACGGCGCCCACAATTAGCATCGCATTAATCGCAAGCATCGCATGCATCTTATGTGTTTCTGCACCACAAGATGCATGCGATGCTTGCGATTAATGCGACTACAGTGATTTTTTCCTCGTACCCATTTTTATCGCATGCATCGCATCAGTCGTACTGTAAACATAGGACAAGAGGGGGTGAGTGTGGATCGAAGTGACTAAGAATTAGACTACTCCGAGTCACACACACACACCTGGTTAGGTGATCTACCTGGCAGACTTCCAGACCTCCAGCCTGTTTCACAGAAGAAGCGCAGCTCACTACACGCTGCCGGTAATCTAGCCGCTTCACGCTGAATAAGCGCATCGCAGCACAAGCTCACCCGCCGGCTCACCGCCGTCTTCACACTCTGTCCCACAGCTGAAGTGCAGCTCCCCCCCCTCGCTGCCGGCAATCAGCTGCTCTCCACGCTACACCAGGAGAGCCGGGGCTCCACACAGAGCAGAGCATCTCACCAACTGTCCGACTCACTCCTTCACCGCCGTGGTCAGTGCGGTGAATCCGTATCTGACTACAGGCAGGCTACACTGGCGAGCAGCCGAGAGGAGTGTAAGTCACATCAGAAAAGGAGCTACCATCCTCCAACAACTGAGACCGCTCGCTGGATACCCCCATATACTGGCACGGAGCAAGTACTATCTTCAAGGGTGAGCAATAAAATTACAACCTGCGATCTATATTTACAAATTAAATTACCACTTGACTGTATATGAACTGGACTCTATCTCCCATATACCACCACAACCACCACCCTCTATTCATGGTTATTTAACCCTATAAAACAGGCTACTTGGCTGCAAGTCTACTGGCTAAAGATATATTTTCTCCTAACTAAGGGATCCTTTTTTATGAGATATTTTAGTATAAATGTATTGATTATTTGTATGTATTAAATGTATGTATTTTTATTGATGTATTTTTCGTAATAAAAATTATAAATTTAACAGTGTGTCCAGCATCTCATTCATCTTCTCTCAGCCAATCAGTGTGTGGTTTTCAAATTTTTATAACGAGCAGCGCAATCCACTTCAACCCCCCCTTTTGTACTGTAAAAATACATACAATGTATGCGATGGACGCGATTTACACGATTTCATACATTTGGCGCTCACAGGCCCATCACTAATAGGTCAAATAACCCTTTTTCTGCATAGTGACATCTCTGATTGGTTTATTAACCATTATTCTGCATAGTAACATGCCTGTGTTGAGATGGCATCAGAGTTCAACATTTTCTCATTGCCCCAGACGGAAGTGGAGGCAATTGAATTTCTTCAGCAGCACAACTTGTTGCCACAGGAGGCAACATGCATAAACGGCCACCAAATGCGGCTGAGTGTAAAGGAGGGGATGTGGCGCTGCCACATCAAACTCTGCCGCAAGAAAGTTAGCCTGCGAGCTGGATTGATATTTCCCCATTGACGCTTGCCCTTCCTCACAATAGTGAGATTTATCTACACGTGGACTGAGGAGAGGAGCACGCTGGAGTATTGCCAGAAAAATCTGGACATGTCTGTGAAAAGCACCGTGCTCTACAATAAATACATGCGGGAAGCATGTCTCATTCACTTGATAGCACAACCACAGCACCGCATCGACGGAGCAGGAAAAATTGTCGAAGGTGTCGAGACACTGTTCGTAAAAAGACAGGCAAATGTTGGACGAGTCCTACCCCAGCAGTGGGTATTTGGGGGCATCTGTAGGGAAACAGGGAAATGTTTTGCAACACCAGTGGACACCCGGGATGCCCCCACTTTAATGGCCACCATTGTCGCAAATGTTGAGCCTGGGTCCAGCATCTACACAGATTGTTGGCGTGCTTACAATTCGGAACAACTGGAAGTGGCTGGATATCACCACTCGCAGGTGAACCACAGATACAATTTTGTGGACCCCACAACAGGGGTACACACACAAAACATTGAAAGCATGTGGGGGTTATGTAAATGGGGTATATCCGTGTCCATTTACACGGGTCCTCTACCCAGGTCCTGACCTGGGTAGAACCCGGATAGGACCCGTGTAAATGGCGGTGTAAATGGCAGTGTAAATGGCGGTTTAAATGGTCCCGCTATGGGTGCAGGCACTCGCAGCGGGTCCACAGCGTGCAGCGCTGGGGAAGATGTGCCCAGCTACTGCGGGAGGAGGGGGGTCCCTGCGGCTGCTGCGGGGAGGGGGGGTACCTGTCCTGTCAGCCTGCAGTCGGAGCTCAGCGGAGGGGATGATGTGCGCCGCTGCTGTACCATCCCCCGGCAGCCGGTCCCTGCGGCGAATGGACAGTCAGTATCGGCGGTCCCTCCAGCGCATGGGAACTAGTACTAGTTCCCATGCGCCAGAGGGTGCCCCGCCACTGACTGTACATTCGCCGCAGGAACTTCGCGGCTGCGGGGAGAGATACAGCAGCGGCGCACATCATCCCCTCCGCTGAGCTCCGACCGCAGGCTGACAGGACAGGTACCCCCCCTCCCCTCAGCAGCCGCAGGGACCCCCCTCCTCCCAGCACCCCGGGACAGCACTCCCCATCTACCCCCTAAAAAACACTGAACCTGGGTCAGCCCTGCCTTAAATATTATATATATATATATATCGATATCGTGTGGCGGCACTCCAACAATGGCTGCTTTAGTATGTAAGCAATAAAACACGGTGCCTTCCGTGAGAAGAACCCAAGAGGACCTTGGGGTACACAGGACTGGACGGCGGCGGCACTCGTAATGAAGCAGAAAGAATCACCAGGAGACTGGATGCATAACCAACGTTTCGAGGCTGTGTGCCTCTTTATCAAGGTGCAAATAGACAGGTCTATTTGCACCTTGATAAAGAGGCACACGGCCTCGAAACGTTGGTTATGCATCCAGTCTCCTGGTGATTCTTTCTGCTTCATTACGAGTGCCGCCGCCGTCCAGTCCTATATATATATATATATATTATTTATAAATATATATATTATATATTTCTATAAATATATATATATATATATATATATATATATATATATGTATATATATATATATATATATGGGAAAACAGGGGAGTATCAGAGTGCGCTAAGATACAATAGATGACGATTTAAACATTCAGTATTTAATATAAAATATAAAATGCACAGGTACAAGAATAAAAAATAAAAAATTAGCCCTTATTTTTAGGGTATCATAAATATACAATTGGTGAACATGAATGATTGTTGTTCAATTCAGGAGATCTTGATCACAGATAGCCCAACGCGTTTCGTCATAACATGACTTCATCAGGGGCGGATATTGTAATCAGCAATGACTGTAAATTGTAATACATAACATCAGTGATAAATTCATGAATAATTCCATAAAAGGGAGAGAAGGAGAACAAGTGGAGGAGATGGAGGTGGAAAGGAAAGGACCAAAAAATGGACAACCCAAGATATTCTGGGTATAGCTACCCGTAAACACCACATGGTGATAATTAATAGTACACATACCCATATGTGTTTTAGATATAATTTGCAGCTCGGTGCTCCAGAATCTATCCGGTGTAATTTCAACAATCTACATAGATTTTTCAAAGAATCGTATAAAATTTTCACCAATAGACTTAGTGGTGGAACAAACTTCGAGGGTAAAGATGTTTTACATACCGTAAAGGAACAAGTGGGATCTATGTATGTCCTATATACAATTTTCAGCGTGAAGTCTCAGAAACATTCCAATGTGATTTCAGCAATCTACATAAATTTTACAAAAAAATCATATTTTGACCCATATATTTGATGGTAAATAAAATATATATATATAAATATATACAAAAAATGTTTTACATACCATAAAGGTAAGATGATTCCAAAAGAAATGCCAAAATATTGCCAGATGTATAGAATCTAAATGATGGAATCATCTCAATTTTAGTGACAGTCCAGAAAAAAATATGCAAATTCATTTCATTGGTCATACCCAAAATAGAATGGTACTTACTATTAGAGAGCTCAAGATACAGCAACCAGTCAGCAGGGGTTCACCAGTGCAAGTGATAGCCCTGTATAACCAGTAGGTTTATAAAGCAATCGGAGTGTGACATCACTTCCAGTATTGTAAAAAACCACTGGGGATAGAAAGTGTGGAAAAAAGACGAAAAAAGACCCTTACATTATTTAATTAGCGGTGGAGCATCCTCAAAACTCTAAACCGCATTGGTAACCATTATTGAAGAATTTGTGCAGTGAAAAAAACTACCTAATCGCGTATATGTGAGCCGGTGGAACGCATAATTCACCGCGTGCGTTCCATTCGGCGGCCATTTTGGGGGAATCAGGAAGTCAAGAGTTTGTGCAGTGAAGAAAACTACCTAATCGCGTATATGTGAGCCGGTGGAACGCATAATTCACCACGTGCGTTCCATTCGGCGGCCATTTTGGGGAATCAGGAAGTGTTGTTTAATGGAACGCAGATGTGTTCCTATATATAGAAGTGGTGTCCCACAAGAGAGGACGCAATAAACAAACTTAATAATGCAGATTAAAGTGCATTTGGAGTATTAACAATGTTTATGTGCCACATTTGTGTGCGCTCCACCTGGTGAGCGTAAAGATATATGTGCGAAACGCATATGCGTTTCATAGCCAGGAAGTGACAAATATATTAACCACTAATAAGGTTTATGGTATTTAAGTGCCTAATGCGGGGAAAAAAAGGGGGAAATAAAAGGGGGGGTTATGTGCCAGATTCAATATACAGCATATATATAATATAACATATATAATATATAATATGGCGCATTTAAAGTGAACGTAGGGATATTTGTGTGAAACGCATTGTGCGTTTCATAACCAGGAAGTGGTTAATTAGGTATATTTATGCCTGATGAGGGAAGAATTAATATAATATATGGCGCATTTATAGTGCGCTCCACCTCGTGAACATTAAAATATATGTGTGAAATGCTTGTATATTTCAAAGCCATGAGGATAACGTCCTATATTCCGAAAAAGGGGGAAGAAAAAGAAAAAAAAAAAAAAAAGGGGGAATAAGATGAAAAATATGGCCAATAGAAGTCATATATTATATGAGATGTTATCCATTTAAATAAAAGTTTGACCGGTCTGGTTTTATTATTGGACATTTCTTTATTTTTGGAGTTATTGGAGTTCATACTCACTAAAAATTATTTTTTGCATAATGGCTGTTTTTATTTACAGTTAACCAGATGTGCGATGGGTCCAATGTGGCCCCGTCGCTAGCAAATGTATTTATGTTTTCACAAGAAACCAATTTTTTCTTTACAGATAGTACTGTCTCTAATAACATTTTATTTTATTGTTGATACATCGACGACCTGCTACTGGTATGGGGGGACAGCATGGAGTCTCTTTCAACCCTTGTCAATAACATCAATGCACTTGAAAACCCCATTAAATTGACCATGCAATGCCATCCCTCAGAGATCAACTACTTGGATGTGCTGATCCACCTTAAAGAGGGCCACTGACCAAAATACCCTGCTTCACCATGGCAGCCATCATGCGCCTAGCCTGAAGAGGGGTCTCCCTCTGTCACAGATGTTGCGTATTGCGCGGATTACCAGTGACCATGATCAATTAGATGAAGCTCTCAATATTGTAATCAACAAATTTTATTTTATTGTTGATACATCGACGACCTGCTACTGGTATGGGGGGACAGCATGGAGTCTCTTTCAACCCTTGTCAATAACATCAATGCACTTGAAAACCCCATTAAATTGACCATGCAATGCCATCCCTCAGAGATCAACTACTTGGATGTGCTGATCCACCTTAAAGAGGGCCACTGACCAAAATACCCTGCTTCACCATGGCAGCCATCATGCGCCTAGCCTGAAGAGGGGTCTCCCTCTGTCACAGATGTTGCGTATTGCGCGGATTACCAGTGACCATGATCAATTAGATGAAGCTCTCAATATTGTAATCAACAAATTTTTGGCACGAGGATACGACTATAGGTTGATTAAAAAACAAAAACAGGAGGTACTCAATACCCCTAGAACACAACTCTTAGGAGGTTATTCTGATCGGAGCGGCCAAACGTGTGTACGTTCACTATTACCGTACGCTCTCCGTACGCGGCCGTTGGGGTTAAGTCCACCCACAAATCAGCCGCATACGTACGGCCAGAAACAACGTCGAAGGGGAGTGGCGTACAATTGAGCGTACGCCAACGTACACGGACGGACCAGCCCTTACACTCCGACAACTGGCGTACAACAGAGCGTACGCCACCGTTTACGGACGTCTCTCGTCCGTCTTCCCACCGACTTCTTGCGGCTATCTGAGCGTACGCCAGCTTGCACGGACGGGTCCCTATTGTTTTTAATAGAAAACTCAGCTTATGTCACCGCTCGTGAGAGTGAGCGTACGTCCGTGCACGCTGGCATACCCTTCACATATATGGACCTGCAAATCTTGCCTTTCAACTACAATTCTGACAATAAATTAATTATTCTAATTGTTATTCAATTATTGTTTTCTATTAACTCAATTGTCTACCTTAATAAAGACAGTTCTGTATTTTGGGTACTATACAAAGATTGTGTGCAAAATAGTGGGCATGGGCTTAAAACATTGCTGAAACATACTTTGTAGGTGTTAGATGTGGTTTATGTTATTGTATCATAAATACAAAACCTATGTTTGTATTAGAGTGAACACGTTGACACATGTCGACTTGTGTAGATTGAGTGTGCTACTGTGTAAAGTCTATGAAAGCACGAAGTGAATGTGTATAACTGTTTAACAAATACCTACCTTAGCATATATAAGCAGGTCTTAAAAAGATTCTTACCTTAAATTAAACAAACCTTTAAATGTCGAGAAGTATAGAAAGATAAGCTTCCAATGTGTTTGAGTGCTGTGTGTGGCTTGCAGGTAGTGAAATCATGGTTTTGACTTAATAGACTGCAGCATTGCTTATTACATTCAGGTGTATGTGTTTGAGTAGTAATCAGCGTAAATTAGCAAACCCAGGCGCACGCTGGCATGCGGTATCTGTAGGGGTGGTCTGAGGTGGCGCACCAACCAGAATAAGGCCCTTAGTCAGCAACTCTAAAAAAGACACCAATAAGAGAATTCCCTTCGTGACCTCTTTTTCCACCACCAGCGCGGCATTGCCGCGAGTTCTAAAGGCCACATGGCCACTGGTCACTAGCGACCGGGACCTCCCATGTTTCTCCCAAACCACCTTAATGCCCAGTTTTAAGAGGGGACGTAATATATGAGATTTTGTGGTAAAGACGAACCTAATGCCAACTACCCCCACCAACACTCAAGTTAAGGCCCCTGGGTGTTATAAATGCCCGACATGCACTGCATGTTAACACATGGATACGGGTCCATTTTTTATACATCGTAAAACCGGTCAACGCTATAAAATTAAACAGGTTATAACATGCACTACAGCCTTTGTAGTGTATGTTATCAAGTGCCCTTGTGCTTGTATTTATGTTGGCCAAACGAGTCGACACTTCCGGGAGCGTGCCACGGCCCACCGGTCGGCCATTAAGAATTGCCTTGCAGGCAAGGACATTGACCAGCCGGTGGCCCGCCACTTTAAGGCACACCAACACTCCTTGGCCGAGTTAAGGCACCAGATCATCGAACATGTCCCTCCTCCTGTTCGTGGCGGTGACAGGATTAAAAAACTTCTCCAGCGAGAGACTTACTGGATCCATGTGTTGAATTCAGTGTCCCCACATGGCTTAAATGAAAAGACCTCTTTAAATATCTTTTTATAAATATGCCTATGTTGATATCTCCCTGTAATCAGAAGCTCTACTTATGTGATAACTAAGTTGGAGTCTAACAATAATATCGTTGTAAAGGCGACACAGATGTCGACACGCTGACCTGTGGCCGCCTGTATGCACAAGGACACTCCTCCTACCATAAAATATACTATGGTCCCCTATGTAGACATCGTTTCACAAGATGGTTCAATGTATGCACACTACCTGATAATATTAATAATAAGTACTGTGAATAGAAATAAGATGTCGATATCTACAAGTCCTCCACACTGATTTATAATGTCTTGTGATTTAAATAGTAACAGCTAATTGATTAAGTATTGTTGTTATATGTATTACAGGCTGTTACTCAGAATTTTATATGAAGCACACTAACGTGATCAGATATATGATATAATCATTGTTCCTATACAGCCCGTTCCTAATTTTAAAGTTTTTTCATATATAAGCACCTTGTCACTTTAATATTATGCACTTTAGATGTTTAACCTCTTCAAATGTGCGCCCTCGTATTCATTACAGGCAAACGCACTCTGAAAATGACTCTAGTCACTTCCCATACGCCAGCTGGAGCAGACGCCGGCGGGTTACCGTGACAACGGACTGACGTCTGTTTTCACGTGACAACGCTGCCGGAAGTCAGCCCCGCTGCACAGCGAGCACCAGGGACCACGTAAGTGTGCTTATGTATTTAAACCAAGATATTCCATATGTCTGTTGTTCTCTGCACTCCACTGTTTGCTGTTAAGCTATGTTGCACAGTCAGCAGTCCTGAGGAAGAGGCGCAAGCCTCGAAACTGTCGACACACAAATGCTGACATTGTTCTCACTGTGATTTTTATCATCACCATGATTTGAATACAAGTTTGTCTTTTTCACTGAGACTGCCGCCTCCAGTCTTCATTTACTTGAAAACCGTTGCTGTATTATTTTTGTGGAAGGCACCTCCCCAATGCTATTGGATGTACGAAGTGCCGGTCATTACCCCTATACATATATATATATATATACTTATATACTTTTTTTTTGCTAGCTTGATGATCTGGCTATGGGTCATTGGGTCGACCAACCCAAGGTGGACATGCATTGGGTCGACCACTGAAGGTCGACCTGGTTAAGGTCGACATGGCTTAGTTCAACATGCCTAAGGTCGACATGGATGGAAAGTTCACGCAAGCAATGGCTAGATCGAAAGTCAAAAGGTCAACATGAGTTTTTCACTTTTTTTATCCCGAATGTCTACATGGTCCACATGGACATCGTATTGGTTCTCCGTGTCCCCTCACATGGCTCGCTGCGCTTGCCATGCTTCTGGCATGGTGCATCGATACGCTCGGCAAACTATTCTATTCTCCCTCCATGCCCTAGTGGATGGTAGTGCATCAAATACCGCCTGTCGGCACACGTCGGCTCAAATGTTTTTTTTAAACCCTTGTTGATCTTCTGACTGTCGAGCTAGCAATTGTTGACGTAATGCTGGTGTCGACCTTTCATCCATGTTGCCCTAAAGCATGTCGACCTAAGCCATGTCGACCTTAGGTGTGTTGACTTCACATCCACAGAACGATGATTGTACAGAGCTTTAATATATATTACCATTTTAAAGAAATATGCAACAACACATGCCTTATACAGCACACTCCTAGTGAATGATTAGGCTGCCAATGGATTCTGCCCATAAACTGGATCTGTGCAGTTTATTCACTTTTAAAAAACTATATATACTCTTAAGCTATGCAGTTCAATTATATTTTAGCATTACTCCAAATCATTACAACTTACATATAAGTAGGACTAAATTCACTTTTATTATGTGATTCAAATTAAACAAAAAGTCTTCTGACCTATTTTAAAACAGCTTCAATTGCATTTTCCAGAAAGTATCAAAAGTACAATTCTCAGAACTCTGAGTCAAAAATAACATTTGTAACTAAACTACAATCTCCATGAATATAAAGTGAAAACCTTCAAAATCACAAAGCTAATTAATCCTCACATGAAAAGTGCGTGGTATCACTTTGAATGAGTTATGATTTTAATTATGATATGAAAGGCAGCATTATTAATTAAATATCTAGTGTAAAAAGAGCAGCTGTTTCAGTATATATGCCAGCAACAACATACTGCATGAAGTACTACTTCTTCTACTACTACTATTACTACTACTACTACTATACCATATAGGAAGCCAGATTTCCTTAATACTGTAGACTGCTTACCATATCAGTAGTCTCCATATATGGTTTTATGAATCTTTGCAGAATACCAGTGATATCCTTATTTTTGTAATTCCACATGCTTATTATGACATACATGATGTCATTTAGAGTGATCAGATGAATTGCAATTAATTTCAAACTCTCCCTTTGTCATGACAACGGAGCTTAATCCCAAAAACAACATTTCCACTGCATTTCAGACCTGCCACAAAATGACCAGCTGACATGTCAGTGATTCTCTCGTTAACACAGGTTAGAATGTTGATGAGGACAAGGCTGGAGACCACTCTGTCATTCTGATTGAGTTACAATAAAAGACAGGAAGCTTTACAAGGAGGGTGGTGTTTGAAATCATTGTTTTTCCACTGCTAACCATGGTTATCTGCAAAGAAACATGTGCAGTCATCATTGCTTTGCACAAGAAGGGCTTCACAGGCAAGGATACTGCTGCTAGTAAGATTGCATCTCAATCATTCATTTATCAGATCATCAAGAACTTCAATGATCGAGATTCAATAGTTATGATGAAGGCTTCAGGGTGCTCAACAACATCCAGCAAGCGCCAGAACCAGTCTCCTAAAGTTGATTCAGCTGCCTGATCAGGCACAACCAGTGCAAAGCTTAGTCAGGATTGACAGCAGTCAGATGTGAATGCTTCTGCACGCAGAGTGCACGCAGAGTGAGCGAATACTTTTGGAGGATGGACAAGTGTTAAGAAGGGCAGCAAAGAACCCGATTCTCTCCAGCAAAAACATCAGGGACATACTGATATACTGCAAAAAGTACAGAGATTGGACTGCTGAGGACTGGGGTAAAGTCATTTTCTCTGATGAAACTCCCTTCAGAATGTTTTATGTATCTGGAAAAATGCTTGTCTGGAGATGTTAAGGTGAGAATTACCATGAGTCCTTTGTCATGAAAACAATAAAGCATCCCCAGATCATTCAAGTGTGGGGTTGCTCCTCAGCCAAACGAGTGGGCTTACTCAAATTGCAAAGGTCTTGAAAAGGGTCAACAATGCAATGACTCTTTGAATGAACTTAATGAAATTGTCAATAAAAGCTGTTGACACTTGACACCATATTTTTATACCCTAGTTCTGTTGGAATCATTAACTCAGTACCAATTCTAACCTTATTACTTAAGAACGGTGTGGTGCAACCATAAACGTAATTACTGTATGTTATCAGGGTGTATGTAAAGGTTTGTCTCAGAGAGAGAGAGAGAGAGAGACAGAAGAAAAAATCGGAGTTCTTTCTATATGCCTAACCACAAATAACTGGCAGGTACCAAGAATATATCATACTTTATGCAACAAAATATATAATAAAAACAGACAGAAGCTAAAAATAAAATAAAATAAAAAAACGTTTCTGATAAGAAATGCAAACACAGAACACAATTATATCTCTGAATATCTGCATAACACTGGTGCACTAAATAAGCATTTCCAGTGTATATCAGACATACATACTGTAGTTTGCATTTATATTTATATATTTTGGGTACCCACCTCTATGGATAAAATACGGATATGCACTACATTTCTTTGTGGGTGACCATTAATGATATTAAAAATCTGTAATTATTGCTTGTGAATTTGATGAATGAATACATTTTTATATTGTGTAACCTTTTCCCTTCTTCGCATATTCTTGGATGTACTGTATTTGGATTAGGTTGAGGCTGGAAAATAGAAACTCTACAGACAGATATATTTTCCAGACCACTCACCTTTCCCTTCATGCATCTAGTAAGTAACTTAATAAGAGCAAATGAAAGTTAGTAATTGGTTGTTAATGTAATACTGAAATAGAAATGATGTCCTCAGGCCAAAACATTGTGTAACATGTAAAAATAATGTTGGTAGGCAAAAAAATAAAAAATAGGTGAAGTCCTATGTTAGGTACAATAAACATTGGATAGTTATAATAAAAAAGGGGATACCTGCTCATTTAATTCTATGAAAATGACAGTTACATTTCATTCAATGAAGATACTATATACAATGCATCCACAAATCCGACTTAAAGTTTTTTTTTTTGAAGTGTAGAAATGATTGTGCCTAATTTATATCTTAATGCTGTATACCAGTGGTTCCCAACCTTTTTTGTCTCCCGTAGCCTTGATTAGGCTTTTCATTTATGAGTACCCCCTCTGGAAATTTTAGGTGGCGTGGCCTAAAAAGGGGTGTGGCCTCATTTGAAGGGTGTGGCTTAACAGGGGCAAGTCATACTGGCAATGACGAGAAAAAAAAAAAGTGCAACCACTTGACCACAATATAAGCTCAGCCCATTCTGCGGACGGCATATAAAATAATAGAACACTGTCAAATCTCTATTACTGAAGCAACAGACATTCCAAGGGATCACGTTAGCCTTCCAATAGTGCCAGATACACATATGCCCCCAAAAGTGCCAGATACACATATGCTCCAATGGTGCCAGGTATGCTCCCACAGTGCCAGAAACTGGAATGGCACAACGGTGCCAGGTATGACCCCATGGTACTGGGTATGCGCCCACAGTGCCAACAATGCCCCTACAGTGCCAGCAACAAGTATGCCCCCATAGTGCCAGCAACAAGTATGCCCCACAGTGTCAGCAATGCCCCACAGTGCCAGCAACAAGTATGCCCCACAGTGCCAGCAATGCCCCACAGTGCCAGCAACAAGAATGCCCCCATAGTGCCAGCAACAAGTATGCCCCACCTTGCCAGCAATGCCCCACAGTGCCAGCAACAAGTATGCCCCACAGTGCCAGCAATGCCCCACAGTGCCAGCAACAAGTATGCCCCCATAGTGCCAGCAACAAGTATGCCCCACAGTGCCAGCAGTGCCCCACAGTGCCAGCAACAAGTATGCCCCACAGTGCCAGCAATGCCCCATAGTGCCAGTAACAAGTATGCCCCACAGTGCCAGCAATGCCCCACAGTGCCAGTAACAAGTATGCCCCACAGTGCCAGCAATGCCCCCACAGTGCCAGCAATAAATATGCCCCCACAGTGCCAGCAATATGGTATGCCCACACAGTGCCAGCAATGCCCCCATAGTATTTCCCAGCAGCAGCACACTCACCATTGATGCTGATGCTGCTGCTGGGGAGAGGACAGTCCAGTGTCCCCCTGCCGTGTAGCTGCCGCCGCTGCTTCTCTCAGGGAAGGAGAGTACAGCACACTGCGTATCTCTCCTTCCCTTCACTGTGACTGGGCTGCCCGCCAATCAAAGTTCGCGGGCCGGCTCCTGATTGGCTGCCGGCCCGCAAGCTCTGATTGGCGGACGGGAGGACAGTCACAGGGAAGCACACTGAGGGGTAGGAGAGATGCGCAATGCACTCTCCTCCCCTCCAGCCACCTATCTGACTGCCGCGGCCGCCATTACAGGTCGGGCCGCCGCGTACCCCCAGGCGGGTGGACGCGTACTCCCAGGGGTACACGTACCACAGGTTGGGAACCACTGCCGTATACAATACCCACTTAAACAACTCTTGTGACCCTTGGATGATATGAAAGGTGGATTTTACTCTGAAGTTTGTCTCAGCATTTGCAGTGTGACCACCCACACCTACCAAGAGGGGCTAGGGACATCAATATAAATAAACAATTGTTTATTTATAAACTGATGTGCTGTTGGCTTTGGCAGGGATCACCAGCAGATTAAATGGTAATCTCATCTCATCGGTACTGCTTCAAACTTCGCTTTGGTAAAGAGGCAAAGCAAGATGAGCTATAATACACTGTACATCTCCAAGATGGGTTTGAAAAATGACAGTTTGGAATTGATTGGCCGGTACCTTCAGTCCACAATATCTCTGGTACCTCATTTTATGCAGTACAGTATGTTGTCATTTTTATAAGCACAATATTCTTCTTATATTCAATCAACCGCCGCTATTCCCAATGGGGGAAATAGTGGTGGGGCCCTATTCAATGCTGTCTATCCCGACTGCATTGAACAGGGATCTCGGCATTACGGGCCCGTTCTGCCGAGAAAGATTGTTGAGTTCATGGCCGCAGTTTGATGATCCATGCCCGTATTTCGTGGCCACACCCCCTTTTAGGCGTATGGCAGGTGGGACATTGAATCCTGCCTGCAAAATCACCATCAAGCCAGCCGAGAACGGGACAGGATTGATTATCACCCATAGTGTTGAAAACGATACATTGAAAATGTGAAAAATTCAATATTTATTTCAAGAATTATTGTCAAAACCCAGTGGAGTCACAACAGTGGTGTAAACTGAACCCTGAAGTCCCCTGTCGAGGAGGTGACACCAAAATGCCAGCTTGTGCTCGGTGGCAGGAGTCGAGGGCTGTACTGTAACATTGCAGCCAAAGGACTCCACATGGGCTGCCCGGAACCCCCAAGTGCCAAAAGCGGGGGTCATACACCCCTTTTAAAGAGGCCACCCCTCCCAATGAAACCATCCCCCTTTGCCCTGCATACTCCTTTGACGTGCCAGGTGTTGGAGAGGCTAATGACGCCTCTGTTAAAACCTACACATATAATCCTGCTTTTTACTTATATGGAATGGTGGATTATTGGCCAAACAAGTATTTTATGCAGAATATGCTTTATGGACCTTTCAGTAAAAATATAACATATTAGAAACATACTGTATGAAAATCCTAATTGTATTTTCTGAAAATACAAAGTCCTCTGAAAAAAAACAACAAAGCATGATTTCTGTGTGTACTGCATAAATAATTAGTAATATTGATGTTGGAAAATGACAATTGCTTAGATTGTAAAATGAGCCCAGCCCCAAAGTAAGAAAACTATCAGCAGTGAAGGGGTTAGGGACACCTGTTCCACAGTTCTATAACCATGGGCCTTGAGCTATTTGTAAAAGTTATAATATCACAACACTGCATTCAATAGCTACTTGTACAAGCTGGCACATGTAGAACTGGGCCCATTATTGTAATCTTTCTCCTTGGCTGACTATTATATCAATACAACCCCTTGTGTGTTTAAAGCAGGAATCAATGTCCTTTATACCGTACATCTCACTGTTACAGCTGTAAAAACACTGTATGTCCTGTAGCTGATGACTACACCCAGTCTTTTGTGTAAACCTGTAGCACAAGTTTCTGATTTTCACCTTCAGCAAAGCTTTTTCCTACAGGGGGCCTAATTCAAAGGTGCATGCAGCAACATCTTCATGCAACCAATTCTTAGACTACTGAGAAGTCCACTGATATTCTGTCTCGGTTGAACTCACCATTGAAGATTTTTTAGCCCTATTCCTCCCAATTATTTTTCTCTGTCTTTGCTCCCTCACTACTCATCTGTATATTCCATTTTCCATCTCTCTCTCCACTTATTATCTAGTCTATTTCTCTAATTTCTCCCATCTCTTTGTCTACCTCACACTCTTTCTATATGTATCACTCTTTTCGTGGATATCTCTCAATGCCCTGTATCTCTCTCTTTCTCCCCTCACCTACCTCCACCATCTTACTTTACCCACACATTCCACTATAGCTTAGTCCATGCCCCCCCCCCCCCTCCACACACACACACACACACACACACACACACACGTTTCCTCACCAGCAGAGTCCTTCACTACCTGTGTATTGCCACAGCACCTGCTGTATAAGTGGGAATGTCTGGCACACCTCCGCCAATCCTCAACTGTGATCAGTCTGTAATTTATTCAAACCAAGCCCAACTCACATCCATCACTTCTGATGTCCAACAGCCATCCCATCTTCCTCCTTTATGGAAGTAGCACATCAGGAGAAATGTACACGCTCATGTATGTGTTAGGTGCATGTGTGCATTATAATGTGTAAAAATGTGTTGCTCTTTAGGATGATGTACTATTCCAACCAATCTTAAATTGGTCAGTTTTAGGGCGGGATGTATTAACATAATAATAATAATAATAATAATTTTATTTATATAGCGCTCTTTCTCCAATAGGACTCAAGGCGCTTAACAGATAGAATGAATGTAATACAGTACAGGAACAATAAAGTACAGAAAAGCTTTTCATAAACAATACTTAAGGGACTGAAGGAAACGCTTGAGTAAATAGGAAAGTCTTGAGTCTGTTTTTAAAGCATTCTAGAGTTGGGGTCTCTCGAACTGTGCGGGGAAGTGAGTTCCATAAAGTCGGAGCTGAATGGCTAAAAGCTCGACCCCCAGATGAATTACGGGAGATCCTAGGTACTGCTAAAAGTCCTTCATCTACAGACCGCAGTAATCGGGTGGGACAGTATGGAATCAGAAGCTGCTTCAGGTACCTTGGGCCTTGGTCATGTAGGGCTTTGAAACTCAGTAGATTGATCTTGAAAATTATTCGCCATTTTATTGGCAGCCAGTGAAGGGAGTAGAGAATGGGAGTTATGTGGCCAGAACGGGGCTGGTTAGTTAACAGCCTGGCAGCTGTGTTTTGTACAAGCTGTAATCGGTGCAGTTCTTTTGCTGGTAGACCAAGGTAAAGGGCATTGCAGTATTCCAAACGAGATGATACAAATGCATGTATGACTTTTGGCAGATCTTCAGATGGGATTAAGTGTTTGATTCTGGCTATGTTCCTCAGATGAAAGAATGAGGATTTGATTGTGGCTGATATCTGATGTTTAAGTGTCAATCCACCATCTAGTACCACGCCAAGATTCCGCACATGATCAGAGTTTTGTAATTTTGTACCCCCAATTGTCAGTCCAGTTGGGTGGCTGTGCTGCAGTCTTGTCCTTTGATGTTGAGGTCCAATCATAAGGACCTCTGTTTTATCAGGATTCAGTCTCAGCCAACTGGCGCTCATCCATTCCTGGAGCTCAGCAAGACAGCCATTTAGGGTTGCTATTGGGTTTTCAGTGCCCGGAGCAAAGGACAAGTACAGCTGTGTGTCATCTGCATAGCAGTGGTAGACAAGGCTATGGCGCCTAATAATTTCACCCAGTGGCAGCATGTACACTGCAAAAAGCATGGTGGATAATATAGAACCTTGTGGGACACCGCATGGCAATGGCACAGATGCAGATGAGTATACTCCAGATGAAACTCTCTGTGACCTGCCAGCGAGAAATGATTTAAACCAGCTTAGTACTGTGCCATCTAGGCCACAGAAATTTTTTAGGCGCTCAACCAGAAGCCCATGGTCCACAGTATCAAATGCTGCAGAGAGATCAAGAAGGATTAAGATTGAACAGTCACCTCTGTCTCTTGCCATCAGAAGATCGTTTAGCACATATACCAGGGCTGTTTCAGTGCTATGTCTTCTCCTGAATCCTGATTGGAATGGAACATACATTGCCGCCCTTCGCACTGCAGCCGCCGCGATGCTGCCGCATATGTACTAACATATGCGGCCAGCATCGGGTTGCGGTGACGGAGACCCCCGCGATACCTGTGATGTGGGCTGCAGGGGTCTCCGTCACCTCCCGGCGGCTGGCAGCGTCCCCCTGCGTCTCATCCTCCCCCTGAAGCCGGATGTCCTCCCGGCTGTCACACCAGGGGGAGGAGGAGATTTTGGAGGACGGGAGGGGGGGGGGGGGCTTCTATAGGGTATCGCCACCCCCCTGGGTGGCGATACACAGCCTTGCGAAAACGGGGCGGACGGGGATTGATACATAGGAAAATGCCGTAAAACGGGGGTTTTACGGCATTTTCCCTTTAGTAAATCTCGCCTTTACTATGTTTATAGACACTTATTACATAATATCCATAAATATTTTCAGAATATACTGTATGCAAATATACTAGTAAGCCCGCTCCAAGCAAAAGCTTCGAAAGCTAGTCTGCTACCTTTTGTGTTTGTGCATGTGTGAGAAAGAGATGTAGTTTCACTCTCTGCCAGCAGATGGCAGTGTTGCGGAGACTCACTGACACTAGATATATATAGATGGTCAGTATGTAAGATTCATCTTTTATTCACCATACTTCTAGCAACCCCAAACCAAAACTGAGAATGTAACACATGCAGTGTTTCTACTGCATTATATATGTTGAGCTCCATCAACATTTGCATGATATTGTGCCTAAGGCAAGAAATGTGAAAGTGCAGTACAAAGCAAGGAAGAAGAAATGTTTTTTTTAGCTCATTTTCTGTGGAATCAGTACTAAATGCTGCAGTAAGATAGGTCTCACCCATACAGGCACTATTAATGAATTGAAAAACCTTCATGGCTGGTATGCTTTAAAGCAGAAAATTATATTTAGCATTTTTACAGCACTATACATAATGACACATTGGCCCTTATTCTGATCGGTGCGGCCGGATCCGAATATGCGGCCAGGACCGTGCGTGCGAAACCCCGCCTTCCATACGGATCGCCAACTCCGTCCGTACGCGGTAAGAAGCTGGCCGAACGGACCGCACGTGTATTTTTCACGGAATACGCCTCCTCCATCTAAGGGAACCTCCCCCATCATTCGATGGTCGCAGACCATCGAATGCAGGACCGAGTACTCAACCAGCTCCCGCAACCTCAGACCAAAAGCCGGGATCTGGGCGGGCAGCTGACATCCGGCGATGTCATATGTCCGCCCCCTACACGTGCGTCACGGCCGCATTACCATGCGTACGCCCAGCGTTTGCATGGGAACGCCCATGAAACGCGGGGCGTATGCATATGGTAATGAGCCCAAATAGCCCTTCACGCCCCTCTCCACCCCCTGTTCGGAGTGTTCACATATCATGCGCCCCGCTCGCACATGCGCAGAGACGCCTCTGCACATGCGCAGACACAAAACATCGGCGGGCCGAACGCACGCGGATATATCCGCACCGACCAGAATAAGGGCCATTGTGTTTACAAATAATAAATGAATATGAAATTACTAATCAACAACAAAATGATTAAGACGGGGGTTCAGGCCACAGGTCCATGCCCCTGCCTGTGAGGCCATGCCCCTTTTGCCAGCATGTTCAGCCATACCAGATGTTACCTAAGGTAGGGATGCCACTGGTATGGTCTATTTTGCAGTAGTATACTATAATATTTCAGTCATATATCTGTAGTTCTAATTCCCTTGACGGACATCTAAATATACACCTGTTTTGCCTAATTCCCTTAGTAATTTCTGGTGCTGAGAAGTTATATAACATACTTACCACTAAAATAACACTGGCTTGTGGGATGGGAAGGTTTTCTACTTCAATATTTGGATCTTCAGAAGCCAACAGATTCAGTGCTTGGTCATGTGGGGATTGTGGGAATGATGATTTCACTGATACGCCAGGAATATATGTATTGGCTTTCAAGTTGGTTGGTGAATGAAAATTATATTCAGGCTTTTTCTGCCTTTCCAGGTTTAAGCTTTTTTTAATACCATGTACATGACTGTAAATAAACCTGGGCTTCCCACTCTTCCTGTCACGGATTGCCAGGAAATGATCGCTGTCTCCAGAGAAGCACTCTGTTGGGATAGAAAAAGCAATACATTAGATCACCATGCTTAGACAATAAGAAAAATATTATTTCTCTTTTATCACTTAAAAAAACTATCATTCATCACTGAACTTTTTACTGTACAATCACAATACATTACAGATGTGTCCTCATAGCTTCAATACACCATTCAGTGTGACATTAATGACAGGAGTAAGATGCCAGGCCATAGTTGCATACCATTGGCGAAGCTGCAGGAAGCTCCCAACCTTCCCTGGAAGAGTAGACAGCGCTCCTGCATCCTGCCCGCTTATTAGTGAAAGGAGCAGGATTGTAATATACTCACAAGCAATTATGGGTGCTGCATGTGAGTTTCCCTGTATTCCCTGTATTGGGGGCAGGGCCTCATGACTATATAATTTGGCCCCACCCCCTTAAGTGCACTTCTCCCAGAGAGGAGACCTACATAGTAGTGGTATGTGCCAGATCCTGGGGGGATGCTCTAACATCCGCACCCCATCTCCGCCCCCTATCGCTGCACTTCGCATTCATAATTATTGCATATGCACCAACATATGCGATAATTATGGCAAAGGACAGCTGTTGCGTTAAGAGCTGTCCTTTGAGATAGACTCAGCGGGTCCAATGGGGACCCCGGCAGCTCTCCCCTCCCTCCCTTACCCGGCGCTGCTGCTGTGCCGGGCTCTCCTCCTCCCTGCACCCGGAAGAGGATCAGTGCAGGGAGGAGGAGGTCACAGGTCCGGGCAGCACAGCTCTGTGCTGCCCGGACACAGGTGAGAGAGAGGGGGGGGGGCGCGATGCGGGGCGGCGGAAGTCCGTGCGGGGCGGCGGTAGGTCGGTGCGGGGCAGCGGAGGGTTGCGGTAGGCTTCTATGGGGCATCGGCAGATTTTTTTTCTGGCGATGTCCCCCGGCGGGGGATGCTTACATCCCAAAATTTTTATCTTAGAGAATCTCCCCCCCCCCCCCCCCCCCCCCCGTGAGACTTTACTCATGTCTGACTTTTTGGGTTGCTGAAAATATATATCATGTAATCACAGCGCAAAGCTACCAGGAGTCTGTACTGATTAATATGATATGGAACACATGTATATCTGTGTATGACTGAGCTTGTATACGAAGCAAAATGGAAGTTGGCATGGAAAAAAAAGGCACTACATTGTAGCACTTTGTATACACAGATTCAGACTCCTGCTGCATCTTAGTCACATTGCATTGCATTGCCGTAGTGGTCATGAGAATGCACTCTGTATTGTACTAGAATCATCTCTGTATTGTACAGTTGGGACAGGTGTTACATGTATATCTAGTTCTATGAAACAGTCATGTTTCACATTCCATTGTCTATAAAAAATAACCGCTGTCAGATTTTTTTGTCACACCAGTTTGTCAATTGTAGCCAGGTCTACTTCCTTGCATCTGCCACCCAAGCTAAAAATTGCCTGTCCTCCTTTGGAGATAGCTTTATGACCACAAGTCAGCATTGTAGCTGATGTATGGCTCTCATCATCACCAGTCTCTGTGCACAATGTGACTATGATAAGATGCTGAAGGGGAGCTCCTGTGGATATGTAACTGCCATGTGCCTGGCTCCATAGATTCTGCTCATTTCTAAATGAGCAGGCTCCATCACAATTCTACCTCTACCATAGGTTAGATGACTTTCCCTCTATTCATGCAGATAAGCAGTGCTGCTTTACATATGCAGCCATGATCCTTAAATAAACTGACGTTGGCATCATTATGTACTAGAACTTATGCAGACCTTAGGCCACATTAACCTGCTAAGCTCTAGGTTTGTTAAACCATGCACATTTGTTGACAGATAACCAGTCATTCACATTATATCACACACATCAACACCCAGTATGAACAATCTCATAACGGAAGAGTATCTTAGTACTCACGGGGCCAAATTAACCTGCGCAATACATTAATTCTGTATAAACATCAAAGCCAGCTGTGATCATTAGATCAAACAGTAGTAGCTGTGTAACTGTCTGATAAACATTATCAGGTCCAATATGGTTGCATTAAGTAGCGTGTGCAGCCCGATATCACTGTGATGATCATGTTGAAAGGATTTTTAGCATACATACAGGATAAATATTATGAACAGAAGAATATTTAATAATTATAGAATTGAAATAATCCCCAAACTAAAATGAATAATTGCTGATACAGTACAGTTTAATAATTTTTTGAGCAAACGATAACAATGTATTTGCAAGATGCTGTACATAAGCATTGGTTGGATTCCCCACTAGGCATATGCCTAGAAGCGCAACTGGGTGACGGCACACCAGCCGCAAGGGCCTGGAGCTGAAAATGTTCAAGGGCCTATTATGAGAGGAGGAGGAAGTGATGACAATGCCTTGTAGGCATGTGAAACCTATACACTCCAGTGTCTCCCTAACTATATAAATGCACAATTGTAAAATACAGTATGTAAAAAATTTAAAAAAAATTGTGTAAAATAGAAATTCAACTTCAATACTTATTATTTATGGGCAGCCATATGGCTAGATGGTGTCTGTCTCATAATAATAATGCTGCCATCATTTATTTATTTATTAACAGTTATTTATATAGTGCACACATACAGTATTCTGCAGCGCTTTACTGAGAATAGTCCCTGCCCCAGTGGATCTTACAATCTATATTCCCTACCACATGCACACACATTCATTCTAGGATTCATTTTGCTGGGAGCCAATTAACCAACCAGTATATTTCTTGGAATGTGGGAGGAAACCGTAGTACCTGGAGGAAACCCATGCGAGTCAGGACCTCGGTGCTGTGAGGCAGTAATGCTAACCATTACACCGTCTGTGCTGCCCATAATGGTGGGCCTATATTTTTGTGGAGGCCTGGAGCTGCATCTCCATCCACCCCATTAATAATCTGGCCCTGACACAGCAGGCTACCCTACAGGAGCTCTGCTAGTTGCTAGGCTGTTGGTCAGATGATGGCAGGTGACCAGGTGATGATATAACTGAATAAACGGCTTGCCGCCTGGCAGAACACGCACCCACACACCCCCCTGCCGCCGAATCCCCTTGGTACCATGTGAGGGGATGGACACTAACACATCCCCTGGCATGTGGCCGAAGGTGAAAGAAACCATTCGATGGTCGCCAACCATCTAATTATTTCTCTCCCCTTTGGAAATAAAAATCAGTCTGAACTGATTTTCTGGTTTCTGTCGCTATCCGCTGAAGACAGGGTGGGCGCTAACATCATGTGACATCAGCAACCCGCCATGGGCAGGGAACGCCGCACCAGCATTCCCAGGGGAAATCCTAGTGTTTTCATGGGGACACTTTTATGGGCGTTCCCCATTAGACACCGCCTGCCCGCCCCCTCCCTCCCCTAAACATGCAAACCCCTTAGAGAGTTTAATACTTGCTGAAGGCATTTGCACAGGGGGTCTGCACATGCCCCCCACCATCGGAATTGGGCCAAATTTGCCATGTCCTGAATACTACTGAATCAACCCCAAAATGCACTGTCGACTTGTTGAAGTGTACTGTGATAACATCCTTTGGTGTACTTTGATAACACCACAAATATTCAAGATCGGTGATACGGCCAGCCAAACACACCCACCAGAGATGGCAATGTGTGCTACATTGAAAGGTATTTTTCAGTCGGGCATAAAGAAACATAAAGATTCAAATTTACAAATGAGACACATGAATAAACGACATGCTTGGTGTTGCCTTATTCGCAACACGTTAACATTTTACAGCATAAATTAGCAAGCAGGATTTTAAGGCGGTAGCGCAAAACTGACAGTTAATATGACCTTTACATGACTTTTGGTGACATGTACATTCCTGTCGGGGGCGTGCAGTCATGGGAAGTAGGGGAGGCAGAGCCTCTCCTGTTATACTCCAGTGAAAATAGCATTTTTCTTCTAATGATTGGTGTTATAATTTGCTCAGATTATTGTAAACATCTGCTGTTTTCAGTAAAGTATGAATTTTTTTCCATTTCCTGTATTTAAACAACTTGTAATGCTAAGCAATGGTAATGTGATTTTGTACTGTCCTTTACACAGAGATACAAGCAGTACATATAGGGAGCCCTATTAAGGTTGTTCTTGAGAAGAGCAGTGGCATGTGAGTCATAGCATGCTATTATAGGCTTCCCCATAATACCACAGCTCTGTGAAATCTATATATAGAACTGGATACCTGGGGATTTGTGCGAACTTGTAGCAGGAAAGCACAGAAATGTAATATTGCATCTACAGCTGTATGGAAGTTATTTCCCGTTCCCGTTACACAGTATATGCAGCATTGGAAATAAACAAGGACAACACCACATCATTTCTTTTTAAATGAGACACATGATGTGTGACTGAAGATGTATTAATATGATTTCTGTCATCTAATCTAAAATAATAGCTATGTTGAATGAATGTTTTTTTTTCTTTCCTCATTATTGAGATAATTGTGTTGCTATGCCACTAACATCTCAGATTCTTATTTGCCCATTGTATGCCATGCACCGACCAAACATTTAAAATGGCTGTTGCCTATTCATAAATGAATGAAGAAATGATACAGTACATTTGGAATGCATTCTTTCGAGCACAGATTTTTTTTCTATCAATGATTTGACCCTAATAATAATTCAAATCTGTAATTGTGTCCTTGGAAGTAGACGTGCTATTAATTTTCACATACTAATGCCCCTTTCCCACTGCAGGCTTTACATGGTAAAATGCCGTTTTTTTAGCCTTTTTAAATGGCTAGAGCTGCAGTGGGAAAGCTCCAGGTTGCTTTACACGGGTAACAAATACCGGTATTTGTTAACCGGGTAAAAAGCAGTGTTTTTACCGTGTAAGAGCCGTTTTTTTGGCAATGGGAAAGGGTTTTAAACGGTATTTAGAAATAATAATAAAGGTTAAGAACATGATTGGTGCATGTGATGTTTTTAATGACAGGCAAGGTTTACTAGAGAGTTTAAACGTGTTGCTTTGTGGTTTACACGGGTAAGTGTGAATAGGACAAAAACTGCTTTTAAACGTTATTTTAACGTTTAAAAGCTGCAGTGGGAAAGGGTCTTTGTGGCTATTACCCGGGTAAAGACACGTTTAAAAAAAACAGGTCTTTACCCGGGTAGGCAGTGGGAAAGCAGCATAAAAGTCCAGCATACTGCCAGGTTAACACATCTCTTCACCCTGTATGTATTTTTCTCTTAATAGCTTATTACTTTACTTTCGGTTCGGTCCCTGGCCACAATACTGCATTAGTGACTGACTATGTGCACTTGGAAATGATTATTACTATAATACATAGACTACAATGGATAATGCCATCCGAAGATGGGGTTGGTTATAAGCCAATCACCTAATACCATACAAACCTATGGAGCCTGTTTTTGCAAATGAAAATGGAGAGACCATAACGTATTTCCATTTCTGTGGTATATCATTCTTAAAGCCTGGAGATTGCTATTGTGCAAACATCGACAACTGTCGATGTTTCACACAACTGCGCATGCATGAATTCTCTAACTGAGGTTGCACTCAGGAAAAATGCTACAACGGTCTGACTGACAGTAGGGGATGGCGACATGGCATTGGGAGAGCGCAGTCCGGACAAGGCAGGCATGCTGGATCATTTTCAGGGCGGTTCACAGCAGCTGCGTGACATAAAAAGATGGTGGCTCTGAGCATGCTTTTGCAGCAAGGCTGCGCAGGCAGGAGGTTACCATAGATATGCAAATGCTTGCATTTCTGTAAGGCGATTGCATTTATTTTACACTCGCATCATGGGGAGGGACTCTTGCCATGTGCTAGCATGTGGGAGAAGCAGTTGCAATTTTGCTATTTTAGCAAAACTGCAACTAATACTGAATCAGACCCATTTACTTTTTGTGGGTACTCCCAAAACATGTCTGTCTTCTGGGGGTTAAACACAAAATTAATTTTGATAAATTTGCCCCTAGAACAGCAGAGAATGATCAGATGAGTGACTAACAAGCACCAAATAACTATAGAAAAAATATATATATTTTCAATATTTAAAATTCTTCTCATTCAAATCATATTTTTAAATCCTCACCATAGCAACTATGAGTTAGTCTATAGTCTGATATATGTAATGTTAGATATTTTGATTATCCAGTCATAAGCTTTAAAGCAATATGTACAAAATCATCCAATCATTTCTTCTATAAAGTAATTCATATTAACTGAGTCTTTTCTCCTGAAAACTGATCTTTGGTTAGAAATGCGCTACATTAAATAAAAAGGGCAATGACATGAATGAATTCATGTTTTTAAGTATTTAGATCTGTATCAATTTGTCCTGCATGCAATATCATTTTTACTCTGATAGAAGAAGCATTCTGGATAATCCTACTATAATAAATAGGACCTTAGATTATTTACATGATGAATATACTGTTTAAGCCTCAGGGAGTATTAGCAGAGAACCGGAAAAGCTTAACACTGTGAATGGTTATGTAAGCTACAAAACAGATTTGCTGTGGAGGTATAAACATACTTTACGCAAAAAAAAAAAAAATCTTTATCATATAAGAAATAACTTTTTTTTTACCTACAGTACTAAAGACTTTCATGCAGCAGAAAGCAAAAATCGTGACCTATATCCAGATACATTGGAGGCAGTCATAGTAGAACCACTCAGTAATTAAATAATCCACATAATCATTTTAAGTGAGCCATGGTTTGCGTTAATTACATACCTATGTCATAAATATGCTAGTTAAATGTAATTTACAAATGTAATAACATTATCAATAGATAAAGCAATTTAAAAATAATTGGATATGTTACTAGACAGGATCATAATCACTCCTCCCCCTTCTTTCAGCCTCTGCAATACTCATCTTTTATGTGTATACCCATAGCACAGTGGTCGCCAACCTAATTTGGGGTGTGAGCTACTCAAGAAAAATGAAACCGCTTTAAGAGCTACTAAAAATGTTTTTTAGAAAAATCTGCTAATTTCTCATGTGGTCCCCGTACCTGCCAGACCAACTTCCAACAGATTCCCTCTCCATCTCGCAGTGACTCCCAACTACCTTCCCACATATCTCTGAGGGAGTGTCAGCTGTTCTGCTGTCTCCCACCAGTGGTTACCAGTTGTGTGCATCTTCGTGGGTCCTCAGGGCAGCCTCCAGTCTGCTATGGGACAATGACACTGGATCCCTCTGCAGTTGCCGGTGGCTTCCGGGTTCTCTCTTCCTGCCTTGTGGTGGCTTCCAGATTCAGGTCCTGATTTCAGGCACTTAATTCCAGCTGACAGCAGTACTGTAGCTAGGCGAGCTACCCAAACTATGACCATGAGCTACTGGTAGCTCACGAGCTACAGGTTGGAGACCACTGCCATAGCATCTCTAAATTGTAAGCTCTTGTGAATAGGGTCCTTTGTCTCTCTATGATCTCTACAATCACAAAATGTGCACATTACAATTATGTATGCTGTACTTGTAAACTTGTCTGTTACTGTACTGTATGATCACCCAACTAATACTGTATGTAATTATGCTTTATGCTCCTTCTTTTACTGTATGCATGATAAAACCAGTATTGTGTAGTGAAATGAAGGACCCACCAAGAGTAATGAAGCGGTAAGGACGCATATCAGCCACAGTGGTCCTAATTCAGTAGTAAAATACCCACTACTAGAGTAACAACGTATGATTTAAGTGCATGGTCTGGAACCTTAGTCACAACGTATGAGAAGAGTCCTAAAGCATCGAGGCGCTACAGAGAATTTGCCTTGTACTCCTGAGGGCAAGTTCAACTTTGGGTACAACAGAAGCCTTGCATAGCTCCATATATAGAAAATATAAACATTTTGGAGATATCAAAACACTGGTAGTTTAGGGTTTGGGCTCATGCATAGCATTTGCGCATCCTTATTAAGTGAACATAATCATTGTAAGCTCTCATAAGATCCCCTGCCCTCATGCGCTTTTCCTTCCCTTACTGATAACATAATCTACTCCCTACAGAGGCGTAACTCTCAGAGGCATTGGAGGCTCTAGCCTCCGGGCTCCATGCCCTCAAGGGGCACCTGCATGTAGAGCAGCACATGTGGGGCACACCTGTATTCAATTTGCTCTATACCAAGGGCACTGCTAACTTGTTCAATAGGGGGCAGGGGGGCTCATGGCTGGTATCACTTAGCCTTTGCTGCAGCAAGCAATGCTGCTGGACTCTGACTGAGATGTTCTGCACAGGTGAATGTTGACACACAACATATTTGGGATGGAGGGTACCAAACCCTAATTTGCCTCTGGGCAACTGAGATGAACTTACGCCTCTGACTCCCCACATTCTATAATGGCATCTAACCCTTCTGCTGCGCTGCTTATTTGTGTATGACAACCACCAATGTAGCAATATTTATAAGCAATGTCTTTGTCCTGCAATATTCTGTACTGTCTGGGCCAGATGTATCAAGCTTCAAAAAGTGATAAAATGTAGAGTGATAAACAGCCAGCCAATCAGCTTCTAACTACCATGTTACAGGCTGGGTTTAAAAAATAACAGGTAGGAGATGATTGGCTGGCTTTTTATCACTCTCCATTTTATCACTTTTGAAGCTTGATACATCTAGCCCTATGTCTTTTCTTGTTGCTTTATCCATTCTCATTCTGTTTATGTACTTTGCAAGGTGCTGTGGTCTCATTGTTATAATAATAATGTACAATATACTATGTCTCATCCAAACCCTTATATATGTTGTATGCTTTTTTATGTGATTACACCTTTCTGCGGTACAATTTCATACAATTTACACTGTGAATACATTCAATACAGAGCTTTACAATAAAATAAACAGGATTATCACTACTACCAGGCAAAGAATGTGATCTTATTTGTGGCTGATACTAGTACTGCAGTCAGATCAACAATCTGAAGTCAATGAGAAGCTTATCCAGTAAAACCCTCTTTACTGTATCTACGAGTATATGTGAGCACATGCAGTAAATTGATTATGTGTATTTTTGTCCAAACTAAGTCAATTACTCAGTGAGCCTAAGTGCCAAGCAGATATCATTTACATATGGAGATTTTTTTCATTGTATAGAACTGCAAGTATGATATAGTAGATATAAACTAAATATACATAGCTAGTTTTGTATATCTGCATATTATACACATATGATATCTAGATTTTGATCCTAATTTAATACTATATGACCACACAATAATATAAAATAATCACAAAAATTAATCTCTCTGCTGCCCATCATTATTTGAGCTCATTGTGGAATCACCAACATATCCTCATTGGATAATAATAATAATAACACCCCCCCCCCCCCAAACAACCAAAAAAAAAGAATAAAAAACAACCACTGCAGTGTAACTATATACTGGCTGCTAGAGCATATTTAACAATAGTGAATAGCCTTTTTTGCATTAAGGGAGATGTGAAAAATCGTTATTGCATATGCTAGATACATCTGTTTATAAATAAAATGTGTATACATACACATTGCATAGAAAGGTACATACACAACACAAATAATAAACTCATTGTAAATTTCAACCTAATACTTTGGATGGTACATTCATCCGGGTAGTGTTTTCTTATTACATAAGTTTTTGTATAAAATATAATGATATCATTGGCATATTAGCTTGTATGTATTACTTACAAAACTGTTACAATACTGTTACATATGTTGGTTCCTTACATATTAATGATGATGTTGATAACAATAATAATTAGAGATATTAAATGTACCGTTTCCTGCATTGTTTCTTAATAATAGAATGACATGAATAACATTGGCACAGGTATGTCATGAAAGCCGGTAGACACTATAGATGTATTGATGCCAGATTACCTACATGACATGACTCTATCACAAGGCTTAATGATAAGAAAGCCAACTACCATTTGTATTAATAGCACAGGGTGCTCCTTTTCAGTATATGACAACCTGCATGGTATCACTGTAAATTACTATTATCTTCCTATGCCATGCACTTAATTTACTTAATCCCTATAATAATGAAAAAATAACTATGTCAGTTGTCAGCAAACATTGGGATATATGGGAAAAGTATATAGTGGGCTTATTAGTGTACGAATATCATTAACAAATTCAGATACGTGTTACTTAATGCTGTGGTGAAATACAGTAGAAATGTACAGTACCATGGATAGCATAGGGAAATGCTATGGCGGCAGCAAAACCACGATATATGCCTATACCTTAATGCACTGCATAACATTGCTCTGCACGCGTTGGGTATTATGTGATATTGATCTAAGTAAAGTGTGTGTGTTGGGGGGGGGGGGGGGGGGTATGACTATGCTGAATCGGAGGTCTGGGGAAAGGTAGTGTATCCATAGCACTGCTATTGTAGCTACCTGATGTGTGTATAAGGACCCCAGCAGCAGTGTGGAGCACAGGGAGGAACGTGTATATGTGGAGGACGGGCAGCAATGCATGGATGGAGCTGTCCATGGTGCTGATACAGGTCCTGGCTGCATGTCACTGATCGGGTCTACAGGGGCATTGTGCAGGACTGCACAGGGACTCGCAGCCTGGACTATAGCCTCACATACAGTACTGCAACATGGCTTGTATGGGGGGATTCATTATTCCTAGGTACAACAGGTATTTGTGCTTGCTATAGCGCTGCAATGCATCTTCCTGACAGATAAATCGATATGCTATTATATTATTCTTATCATTATTATGTTTGATCGCATCTCCTAGGCAAGCTTAGTAGATAGCATACAGTACTCCTGTGCTGGGAAGCGGCTGGGCACCTTACCGGCCGTGGTGAAGAGTAGCAGGCAGAGCACAGGAAAGCAGCGGCGCATCTGCATGGTGACACTGGCCGTCATAGAGATCCCCTGATTTATAGCAGCATCGCACAGCCAGGTGTGTGCTGCCTTCTCCCGGTGATGTACGTAATTCAGGCTCCCCGGCCGGCTCCCAGCAGTGTGCTCCCGGCAATGTGCTTCGAGCAGTGCCCAGCAGTGTGCCCGGCTCCCGGCGGCGGCTCTCAGCCTGCACTCCCACCACGTGTGCCCGGGTGGCCACTCAGCTACGGCGGCTGCTCCTGTGCTACTGAGCTGAGGAAGCTTCTGCTCATCTGACAAAGGGCAGCGAGCGCTTCCCTGCCGAGGGCTCTTAGGGGAGTATGATGTCTTTCAATCTAAGCTATGTGCTCCCGGGGGTACTGGCCTAATGCATTTCCTGTGAGCTGCATCGTGCTAGGTATTTCCTGTGCATTGCAGCCAACGTGCTGCTTTCTTTCTGTACTTTAACTGGATGAGCACAGAGAGCAGGACAGACTCTTACATAATCCTGTACATGTCATGTGTGTTCCATATTAACACAATCCCATCTTTCTCAAACAGGTTTTTCTCTGTGACTAGTATATACAAATATCATATCCATTGCACAATCCATTCCTATATAAAGTGTATCATACACTGCCCTATAATGCAAACCCATGATCATTTTACCATGCAGGCCTAAAACCAGTACTACTTTTCTGGAAAAATAGGTGCAGGAACTCCAGGTCTGGGGGTGGATCAATTAAATAAAAAATAATATATATAATAAAGAGAGGGAGGGACAGATAGATGTATATATTGTATTTAGGAACAAAGGCACTCACAGGTGACTTTAAAATAAAACTCATCTTATGGAAAGTACATTTTTAGTTCCTGATGATGTCATATTTAATTAGAGGTTCAGGAACTGAGTTCCTGCTGGTTCCTGCTGAAAAATAGGACTGCCTAAAACCGTTCCGGTTTGTAATGTAATATCTTTTTGTATGTAACCCCAAATCCACTATATACTTTCTGTAAATAGAGGACCATTTACTTCCACTAACCACCGTTGTGGTATTAATGCCCAAGAACATTTCATGGGATTCTTATTATAAATATCATGTCATCTTGAAATCAATCACAACATTGTGTACCTGTATTGGGTTAGGGCAGAAGAGTGAAACAAATCAAGATAGCTGAAAAAATAAACAACTAGTTATGTGTGCACCTCCCACTGGCTAAACAAATAAGTTCAGTCCTTCACACATTTTATATATCAAACGGTATTGAAACAATATATCAATATATTGTATTGTGCTGACTGAATGGTGGTCAGTGCCTGAAGTGGAAAATCCTTAGACCTTACACACATATATATATATATATATAAAACCGGAGAACTACCATTGTTTAGGTTGTACAACGTGTAGTTACCTTGAACTGGGACCTACATTTACACATCCTGGAAACAGAGACCATCGACTTCTACAAAAGGAAGCACGATGAATGTATGAGCTGAATACAGTCAGTCCGTACGGACTGAATGAACAACTCAATCTAAACTTTTCTGTAAATGAATTGCCATAGTGTGAAGTAGTGATCTTGAGTATCCACGCTGCTGCCGATATATTTAATATATTTAATCTATTAGTATTTCCTATTTGCCTCGAGTGAAGACCATTACTTTATTATTTCTGAGCACTTTTCTTTATGTAAATAAGACTGTCTGTGTATGCTATTTCTGAGCAGCTTCTAAGAATATATAAAGGGAGCAGATAGCGGAGTAGCGGGGATCAGAGAACAGGCCAGCATAGCATCGATGTGCCTACATACACCGAACAAAAGTGTATTTTTAAAGTGTATTTTTTGATCGGTGTATGTAGGCACATCGATGCTATGCTGGCCTGTTCTCTGATCCCCGCTACTCCGCTATCTGCTCCCTTTATATATTCTTAGAAGCTGCTCAGTGGGTTAATTCTTACTAAGTCTATAGCGCCCTCCCTATGACCCTGGTGTGCCCTGGCAGATTGCTGGGATCGCCGGTGTTTTATGCGGTGGTTTAGCGCATTATTATTGTTTACCTGTTTCCATGGGAACGGACTCTGTGACGGGGTTTCCGCCGCATCCAGAGCCGCCCATGTTCAGAATAGCGTCTGTTGTTGCTGTGGTGACTGACGTGGTGGCCGGCTCCTGACGGATCCTACGTCATGACACATCCGGCTTCGGACGCAGGTTTACACAGCTGATTAGACACGCTGGATTCAGCGTGTACATGGGAGTTTGATTTACGGCTATGGGGTAAGAGACTACACAGGCTAGCAGGTGTTGATGATAATCTGTGATTATGTTTGCTTTAAATACCCGGTTTTAGCCAGAGGTCACTTATGCTCCTGAGGACGGTGGGAAAGCACCGAAACGGCCGTCGGGCATCAGTGACCCTCTGGTTGGACCACCATGCTGACACTTTGCTACTTTTTTGGTAACATGTATCAATTGAACTGTATGCTGTATTCACATCATGCTTGGTGTGTCCCTCCTTTGGACTCTATTTTTCTTTGAACTCTTTTCTATATAAAATATTTTGCTTCATTCAATTGGATGTGCTGGCTTCCTATGTTTCTATATATATATATATATATATATATATATATATATAGATGATAAGGTGACTAAACACACACGGAAGCTGACAACGTTTCAAGACCGCACAGTCTTTTCTTCAGGTCATATAAAAGAATAATAATGTGCACATTTTGAGGCAAACAAACAAAGCAGTATCTTACCTCCAGTTAAGACAATTTATGTGTGAAGTGCACGCTGACTCCGGCGTCCGACACAGAGGACTTCTGGGAGGACGGATATCAAAGCATGCCCCCGGTGGGAGTTGTCATTCCTGCCTCATTGTGGCCATTTACCGGCACAAAAAAATTCTGTGAATAAACATTATAGTGAATACGCAAACATACGTAATGGCAACAAACTATCTGATGTGCGCAAATCTCATAATGCGAAAAGATTAAAAAATCTAGAAGGAAATATAGAAAAAGTTATTTAAACCTTAGATAAAATAGAATAAAATAGAATCCTAGGTTGCATGTGGAAGTAATTAAACTTATCACTATAAATGCATTTTTTTACTCTATTATTGGGTAAACATAAATAAAATAATCATTAGGACAGTCTTGTAGACCACATGAAGGTGCATATCCATAATTAATCAAGAATAATTAATTAGCTTAATTAGAGAAGAATGTTCCAAGTACATTTTTCATTTAGTCCTTTTGGATGAAGAGTGTTTAGAATATGTATCCATTTGGACTCGCATTGCGAAAGTTTCTTTAGGCGGTCACCACCTCTTTGTAACTGGGGCACATTGTCTATTATTTTACAGCGCAAACTTGACAGCGTATGTCCATGTTTTTTAAAATGCTTTGCCACCGGTCGTTCAATGTCCTTTGGGTCTTTGTTTTCTTATGCTGCCCGAATTGCTGATTTGTGCAAAGCCATACGGGTGCGGAGGTCATGGATGGTTTGGCACACATACATTAAACCACAGGGACATATAATCACATAGAGGGACATATAATCACAGTGTGTGTTTAATTTGATGGGGATAGCCTGTATGTGGATTTTTGACATATGTGCCCGGTTCCATGAACCTACAAGTTGTGCATGATGGACATTTTAGCTACATTTGTTTATGATGGCAATCCATCTCTTGCAGAATGATACATTCTCTGGGAATCTGTTTGCTTTTAAAATAGTCACTCAAAGTTATTCCATGATAGAGATAATCTATCTCACGTTGTTTTAGTTTCAGAAGATCTCTATACAGGTGCTGAACTGAACAAAATTCCACATCCTCGTCCAGCTGTTGTTGTTGTTGAACAGGATATTCTCTGCTTCGGATTCAGAGACTGATAACACATTGCCTTGTGTTAATAGTGCCAAATTCACAACCTCAGTCCCATCACCTGAGTCACCACATGTAGAGACCGGCAGGGTAATGTGCTCCATGCTTGGAGCTTAATCCACTTTAAACTCACTGAAGATTTAGTTTGTAGGAATACAAGGGGGTGCTCAAATCCCAGCTGAGATGGAACCGTCCCTCCTCTCAGCTTGATACAGCAGCAATACAAAATGTGCAAAATTAATATAAATACCAAATCAAAGTGAAGTCGGGCGCCGACCGCGGCGCCCGACTTCACTTTGATTTGGTATGTATTACGGCATGGGATGATGATGCGGCCGCATGGCGCCGCTAGGCGGGTCCCGTGGCCGGCGCCCGACTTCACTTTGATTTGGTATTTATATAAATGTTGCTCATTTTGTATTGTTCTTTGTTCTGAAGAAGAAGCCAATAAAGAGCTTTGAAACGTCACATTTGCTATCAGTGAGCATTTTCGAGTGCCGCCCTTCTATCTATTTTATATATATATATATATATATATATATATATATACATATATATCTATCTATATAAAGAATGGAACAAAAAATGGCACTCTAATGAGGAGACCTTAACGTGGTGAGCAGGTAGATATATTTGGCCAAATGTATGCTAACATCCTCATAAATTAATTATAAAAGGAATACATGTTAGCAGTAATGATTGCATAGTGCACCTGCAAACCCCCTCTGTCTTGTATATAGCTAAAAATCTCTCATTACAGGGTGTGCAGTCTAGGGCCCCCCACTTTCCATGATATGATGCTGTGTCAGAAGTGGATCAGAGAAGCTGGCAGGTGATGTCTATTTACACTAGACGCCTCCTGTACAATTAGTATATTTTAGCACAGACACCTCATACAAAGATACAGTGGCTTTGCTAATGTGTCCATCTCTGTATCAGGATAACAGTCCAAAAATGTGCTCTATTGAAATGCAGGGGATTTGTGGGCTTTGTTATATTTGCTCAGTATGAGTCTTTTGGAAGCTGCACTACAATTAAGTCAGTAGCCAGGTAATGACCATAACCAGAATCAACAGTGGGTTACACTATTTATAGTATTTAGCATATTTATAGTATGTGTGTCATTTTTCAAAGTTCCAAAACAAGTTAAAAACATTGACCCACTAACATTCCACTCAAATTCCAAAAACAGCATAGGGATGACTAAGAATACAGACATGGGGACATGAGCCAGGATAATTTGGAACAACACTCATTTCTTATTTGCATCATGAACAACCTGAACATTTACCGAAGAGGCTTGGGGTGAAATGTAATAGGATGAGAGATTCAAAAAGTGAGAGATTTGGTAAGAAATCTCCAGTTTTACTAAAGTGGCAATCATTTACACTGCAAAATCAAACTATTAAATTTCACCCATGATGCCTGTTGCTGAATATTTCTGCCTGCAGTAGGTGGTATCAGCCCAACGTACTTTATGTGCATTCTATAACTCCCAGGATATTATGCATGCCTGTGAGGCTATAAAAGTTGCACTAACTGTACATAGCTCATACCACTGGGACTTATGCAAGGGGAAGCAGTTTGAGCAATAAGAGATGGTTCTCTGGAATTCCAGTACCTGGGAGAGTTGGCAGGAATATGTGTTTTAATAAAAAGGGATACTCTGGTCTGGATTCAAATGATTAATTGCGCCCGTTCTCCAGTCTAAAGTGACTATTGATTGCGGGGCGATATTCAAGTGAAACAAAGTGTAAGTCCCTCCCTGTGTGCATGCAGGCCACCAATAGGGATGCCACTCCTATGGTGTCCCCACACCTATGAACAAACACAGATAAAATACATTTGAGAGGTGTCCCCTTTGGTATCACAGATAGAAAGGAAAGAGGAAATGTGCTTCCCTTAGTAGGGGGTGCTGTTCCTCTTCTTCAAAATGGCAGTTTCAAGCAACTCAAATGGATAATTAGCATTTCCAGTAGTGTTCATATGGAAGGATGAGAGAAAAGATGCATATACTGCAATACGTCCTCTTTAATGTAAACAATAAAAACAAATACAAGAAGGGAGTGAGCAGTGCAGCTAAGGAGTATAGTCGGTTCTAATTAGCAAATTTATATAAGAACCCTTTTTGGATAAGTTCTCATATATACTTTAGCATGGATGTGGGAGATATCCCTGGATCTGTCCAGATTCAGTCCAAAAGAACTCGCCTGTCCTGGTAAGTTACCACCCTCCTCAACTGGCCACAATGTCACTTCCTGATTTGGTATGCCTCTGTATACGCGGGTTGCATTAGTAACCAGCTTTCCCCCTTAATGGTCTAAGTCCTTTATATAGGGCAGCACTTTGTCCAAATATTGCAGAGGAAACTGCTGCATGGCTGGTATCAGTTCGAAGTCAGAGTTTAAAACCCTGGTTTAAGCACGCATAGCGACTAAACCCAACAAAAAGTCATAGGCGCTACCCCAAAGAGTCCAGATTGTGCACCAAATTTTTTTTGTGTGCATTTCATCACGTCATCCCAAGGGGTTGCAATATGAATTGACGGTGCCAACAGCTATATGCACCTGAATAAAGCTTCATTTGAATAGTACCCTTGGGTGCCCTCTAGTGGCTGTTGGTGCAAAATCATTTGAAACCATCCCTCTGTCTTTTGTTTAGAGCTTATAATGAGATTTGCGTTAGTACAGTACATATGTTTTATCTTGTGAATTGCAGTCTGGACCAGAGTGAGTCAAAATATTGGCCCTGGTATGTAAAGCACACAGGCTCACCTCAGTGGTGGCAACTAAATTCTGCGTGCACCTTTTGGCTTTTAAAGTGGCTCCTGCCTTTCCCAGTATTTGTGACAAGACTTACAGTCATTGGCGGATTCAGGGGGGGGGGGGGGCACCCGGGCACGTGCCCCTCCTGTCATTTTGTAGCTGAGGACCAGGGCTTTCCAACGACCCAAGCCCGTGTCTCTAGCCCCCCGGGAACCGGAGATATCGCCTGGCAAATCTGTAACGTTTTTCCCCATAGGATAATATGGGACTCATTAATTCTGACCCCCAACCAGTTCCAATGGCTGCCAGTTCCCCCCCTGGCATTACAGAAGCTTGTGATCTTGATCTCATTCAATTCCAAATCGCTGGGCCTTCAAAAAGATACCAAGCTGGTCCATATCGGTTCCAGAGATATTGCGTGTAAACCGATTTCTTTTTTTCAAATATCTTTATTGACAGGAAAAAAAATCACAAAGGTAAACATATATCTAGTCACAGTAGGTAAGCAAAATAAAACTTAACATTTTGCAGACATCATGCAAGTATGAGCAAACAACATGTGTTTAACATGAGTGCGTAGTTCTAACATCCATTTCTATTCCCCTACTTATGAACATCTCTCAAACAATCTAAAGGCATATTTCCACCTTTTTCAGAAAGGAGGGTCATTACTAATCGTCTCCAATTCATACCATGAGGTTTTCCAAAACTCTTCCGCAACTCCTTCTTCAGAACCGTAGATAAAGTTTGCACATATGGTAACCAAACCTCAAAGAATTTCCTTGTGAGTTTTTCTTTGTTTATGGAAGTCTCCGCCCAGTCCATGAAAAACAAGAAGGTCACCCTAGGATGAACTTTTTTTGTGGCTGCTGCAATTTTCGTAAGCAAAATACACATGCCTTTAGATATCATAACCATATCCTCTTTGGAGTATATACACCAAAATGCCCATTTTTGTTCTATTTTAAAATTAATTTTTAAGTGGTTCGAAATATAGGCCTGAAGATCAAGCCACGATTTCAATACTTGTGGGCAGGACCATAGACAGTGTACAATATCCGCCTCACTTCTACCACATTTATAGCAGTTTGAATTGGGGGCCTCTCCAATAAGGAATTTGAGTTTTGGGGTAAAGTAGGATCTGTGTAATATTTTGTGATTCATTTCGAAGTAAGACATGGACACTAATTGTTTGTTTAAAATCTGGTATGCCTGCAGTATCGATTTCATAGATAATGTGGGGAAATCTGCCAGCCATCTCCACTATCAATTTTAAGTAGAAGTCTGGAGCAAGAGTATACATCAGAGGTGGAGACTGTTCTGCCAGGAGATTGACACAGGGCCCAGTCCACCCCACAGCTCTTATCTTTCTCCGACAGACAAGATAATATAGATTGTATATAACTGCATGCTTGCAAATAGGGAAATAAGGGTATAACTATATTCGGAAATGTCTCCTGTAGTTGAGCCCTTGTCAATATGGTTCTAGATTCCTTATGTAGGAATTGGTAGACAAATCTAAGACCCTTGGTATACCAAGATTTGAATATTGGGGATTTCTGAGGAGCAAAGTTAGTGTTGCCCCATAGTGGGCGAAATAACGATATATTCCATGACACCCCAAGACTTCGGCGAGTTGTTCTCCACGCCATACAGGTATAATGTAACAGATTTTTTTTTAAATGTAATTTCATGGCTGTTCATTTTCTTTGAGGGCAGATTACTCTGGAACCAAACATTCCAGTTGCACTGGACCAAAATCATTCAAAGTCCACTCAAAAGCTCTTCAATTTCATACTTGTATTGTGTAAATGGGTCAGTTGGTTCCGAAGATATAGCCGGTTAAATGAGATAACTGGTTAACGGGGGGGGGGGGGGGGGTTCTCTCCCCCTCACACCAGAAAATGCAGGGACTAGGCTGGTATAAAAAGGGCCAACCTGGGAATGTAATTTCTGGTGTGAAAGGGGTATTATTTCAAATGGCCGGGACCTGCAGTGCTCTGAATACAGCCAGGCTCTGCCACTGTCAGTGGCTATCACTTCTGCCTGGCGGCGGCTGTCCCCATTTACCGCGAGCATGTATTCCCCCTTGGAAATGAGCATGTAATCCCACATGGCAACGAGCATGGAACCTCTGGCAATGAGCATGGAACCCTTGGCAATGAGCATTTAGATAAGCAGCACTTATGTAGCATAATTTTTAATAGGCATTATGGTGTTTGGCATAATACATAATGGACATAATGGCGTGTAACTTAACGTGTAATGGACATTATGGTGTAAGTGTTTAATGCATGACTTTGGTGTACAATGTCCCTGTTTATGAAGCGTATTGTGAATTTTGGCTTATTCTGTGTGGCATTATGTGAATTCTGGCTCAATCCGTGTGGCATTATGTGAATTTTGTCTCAATCCATGTGGCATTATGTGAATTTTGTCTCAATCCGTGTGGCATTATGTGAATTTTGTCTCAATCCGTGTGGCATTATGTGAATTTTGGCTCAATCTGTGTGGCATTATGTAAATTTTGGCTCAATCCGTATGGCATTTTTGAATTTGGCTCAATCTGTGTGTCATTATGTGAATTTTGACACAATCCATGTGGCATTATGTTAATTTTGGCTCAATCCATTAGACATTATGTGAATTTTGGCTCAATCCGTGTGGCATTATGTGATATTTGACACAATCCATGTGGCATTATTTGAATTTTGGCTCAATCCATGTGGCATTATGTGAATTTTGGCTCATTCCATTTGGCATCATGTGTAAGGGTCTAGTATTTTGTTGCATAATGTGTAAAAGTTGCATATGGTGTTGTACACTACACTCAAGGACACGCCCCCTGTTGCGTGGCCACACCCCCTTTTCTGGAGTGCACCTTCGGCGCACGCACAACTACATACTTCACTTTTGTCTCCATGGTGGGCCTGCACATTTTAAATGCCAGGGCCTATTTTTAATCCCATTCCCACCCTCTCTCTGCTGCTCTCTTAGCATGTACACTGGCACCACTAACACCGCCCCTCCCCCACCTAAACCCTCTATTATCATGGTGCCCCCTCTGTCATTTTATCCTGGATCCACCCCTGATTACAGTAGGGGTGGGTCTTCACTATTTTTTTACGGAGGACATTTTAACATCATTCTCCTCTTTCTATTTCTGACTGCTAAATAGTCTAAATAGTGCTACAGTTCACATTTATATAAAACAACATACAAGTGTACAGTACATTATATGGTGTTGTACACTACACTCAAGGACACGCCCCCTGTTGCGTGACCACACCCCCTTTTCTGGAATGCACCTTCGGCGCGCGCACAACTACATACTTCACTTTTGTCTCCATGGTGGGCCTGCACATTTTAAATGCCAGGGCCTATATTTAATCCCATTCCCACCCTCTCTCTGCCGCTCTCTTAGCATGTACACTGGCACCACTAACACCGCCCCTCCCCCACCTGAACCCTCTTTCATCATGGTGCCCCCCTCTGTTATTTTATCCTGGATCCGCCCCTGCTTACAGTAGGGGTGGGTTTTCACTATTTTTTTATGGAGGACATTTTAACATCATCCTCCTCTTTCTATTTCTAACTGCTAAATAGTCTAAATAGTGCTACAGTTCACATTTATATAAAACAACATACAAGTGTACAGTACATTCTTCTCTATATTTAAATACAGACATCACTTATCTATCTACATGAGAGGAGTCAAACTTCAAACTTTGGTTTATATTTACTAATTATTTTTTTTTTTTTAATAAAGTCTTTTTATTCACATGTTACCATATCCTAGAAAATATACATTGTTACAGTATTACATAATGTATGGGTATGTATTTCACGTGTATTGTGTATGTATGTTTTTCAAATACGCATGAATTATGTAATACTGTAACTAAATATTAATTTTAAAGATTGATTTTAAAATTGCTCTAAGTCAATGAACATGAATCTCTTGTTTCAGAATCTAAATTGTACATTTACTAAAAGTCGATTTTTAAATCAATTTTAAAAATTTATTTTGGTCAATATTAGAATTAGAAGTACAATATCTAAAATGTTTGTCAGTTCCATTCAATAGTGATTGCAAATGGGCATAAAATCGAAAAAAAAAATTGTCCAAGACTAACACTTACTACTGAGGCCAAAAGGAATGTAATCTATGAGTGGTAAGGTACGGCCTATTTTGACATGAAATTCAGTATAGTGAAAATACACCTAGACATACAAAATTACATAGAGTAAATCATTTCCTATTAGAGATCTGGAAAAGGGTGATCCACAGGATGAAGCCCCACATACACCAAAAGGAAATACTATAGTATCTCTATTCCCACCCAAGAATATTGCTCATCACGGAGCACATCCAACCATACCTGAATGTGGTTTCTAGAGTGAAAATAAGAACTAAGAGTGGAGAGAAGAACTAAGAGTAGTTTAGGATTGAATCAGAATCAGAATCAGCTTTATTGGCCAGGTATACTTGCGTATACTAGAAATTTGATTTGGATTGCTGTGTAACAGCCATCTAGGTAACAGTTAAAACAGTGACAGTACAGATATACATAACACATACAGGTATATGCTCGATGGGGATGGGGATTGTAGACGCAGGGAACATATATATGCTGAGCTGCACAGCACCTAGGCAGCCATCAGCGATGCCACTGGTCATTGCAACAGCCAGGTAGGTAACAATATAAGCAGAGACAGTACAGTTATCACACAGGGAACACCTTCCCGCCGAGCTGCACAGTGCCTAGGCAGCCAACAAGGCGCCACTGGTCTTTGCAAACAGCCAGGTAGGTAACAGTTAAGCAGGGACAGTACAGTTTTAGGTTGCTATGCAGTGTGCAGTGGTGGGGGAAGATGCAGGCTTCCAGTAACAAAACAATTTACAATGCAGACTGTTCTTTAAATGAAAAGCATCAGATGTTCAAAATGGGATGGTTTTAAAACTTCTCTCCAGTCAAACTCATGCTTCAGCTGACATGCTTGAGATGCAGGCTAAGATGGCAGGCAAGCCTTAAGCAGGCTTCCAAATATTTCCAATTTCCAATTGAAAGGCATAGTGTTAGTTTTAGTTCTATTTAAAGAGAGATTCTGCACTATTTTCATCTAAAGAGAGGAGAAGGGAGGTAAAAGAAAAAGGTTTTGGTTTGTAGACCCAATCATAATGCCAGGGAAATCAACATCATTCTGAAGTTTAGCAGCCAAAGGCTCAATGGCCAAGACAAAAATCAAATCAAGATGTCAGGAGGTTTTGGCGCACCGTGTTCCTGACTGTGACTGATGTGGGTCATTGGACTGAGACTGGAAACAGAATGATGGTGGCTTTATGTAGTGGTGCATAAATAGCGGAATATTGAGGCATGGAGGGCACTGGCAAAAAAAACTACATGTTCTAAAGGAGTGTGTAGTTCAATGCCACATGACAAAATGTCCAATAGTACAGGTAATTAAAGGAGTCAAACTGAGACATAGGAATGATTAAGTCATGGACCATTCGTATGGTGTTGGATGGTTCCGAGTTGTACACGGTAACTTGACAGAAATGTCCAATCTGAAAGAAGTTTGGCCTCAACGTCCAGGTTGAAGATAACATAGGATGAGCCTAAACGATAATCAATTTAACTTTGTATTTCTTAAAAAGGAAGGACTGAGGTGATGGTGGACAAAAGTTTACATTTAGAGGTAGCAGAGCTGAGAAATTCTGGGAAAACAGCTATAGAACATCTGAATCTTCCACTGGCCGAGTGGCCTGAAGGATATGTCCCTTAGTTGAGAAAAAATTAACACGTTTAAACTGTTGTAATTTATGATGTAATATTTCTGAAAAATCACACACCATTAATTCACTAAAGTCCTTGGGATAAAACAAAAATGAGGCAAAGAGAGGGGGGGTGTTTTGATCGCACAGGAAATTATTTTATGTAGAGAAAAATACCTTTTAATCACCCTATAGTTATTAATAATTTTTCAGGTGTAAGGTGTGCTACCGCTCAGCACTGAAATGGATACAAAGGGAAAAACAACAGAGTGCTTTTTTTGCGGTGCACCACAAGAAGAATTAATAATAAAAAGTAACTTTTATTGGTATGTTTTAAAAGATGTTGCGAGTATAAAAATAAACATATAACACAAGACAAATGAGAATAAAAAGGAATCAGACTTCCTAACGTGGCGGGGGTTTTTTGGAGGGATGGAGGTTATCTAATTCTTGATGTCAGTGTAACCTAGTCATATGTTCACCAATGAGATATGGAGACAGTGGATATTTCTATACTTGTCCACTGAATTGGGAACTGTGTCCCTATTTCCTCTGTCTGATGGTGAATATGTCCCTAATTGGATACGGTCGGCGTCCCGTCCCTGTATACCAATTCTTTAGGGATACTGAATGGCAGCATATATTGTATGCCGCACTGGTACTTCTGCCAGTAGAACCCTGTATTTGTAATACTCGACAAATATCTTGTCGGTGTGTACGGAATCAATAACGTATCAGGCGCCGCATTTATTGGTACATGTTGGTCGACATCAACGATACAATGGATTTTGAGCGTGTGTATCAGAAGTGAGATGTAATGAACAGTGTCACCGTGGTTACAGTGAGATACGCAATGGTCTATGCTCAAATGGCAATCAGCCCTGCTTTCGTTTAGGTGCTTAGATGAGTTTCGGCTATATAAACGGGTCTGTATACCTGCGCGGTTTTGATGTGCGCACTGTTGAGATTTCACTTAAAGGTGGTGTTTATCGCCCACAGGGGCCTGTAGCCAATATTATGACATATACCCTGATGGTGTATACTCTCACATATAAGTCGATATTTACAAGGTGTGCTCCCTTTCGGTACTGTCTATGAGCATTATCACAGTATTACCACCAATAATTTGCTTTCTCAAAATTCAATTGAGGCATATGTCGGGAAATGATAATCAATAGTGGTAATCGCAGTTGACAGTCAGATGCACTGGGAATATATGCTTTATTATTCTGTGTCCACACTTAATGCGTCGATATGGCCATTAGTTTTGGCTGACCTCAAAGCAGTATTATCACAATACACAGTGTTACTGTCCCCAGAGCCCTGCCATCAGTGGTTGGCAGGGCTCTGGGGACAGTAACACTGTGTATTGTGATAATACTGCTTTGAGGTCAGCCAAAACTAATGGCCATATCGACGCATTAAGTGTGGACACAGAATAATAAAGCATATATTCCCAGTGCATCTGACTGTCAACTGCGATTACCACTATTGATTATCATTTCCCGACATATGCCTCAATTGAATTTTGAGAAAGCAAATTATTGGTGGTAATACTGTGATAATGCTCATAGACAGTACCGAAAGGGAGCACACCTTGTAAATATCGACTTATATGTGAGAGTATACACCATCAGGGTATATGTCATAATATTGGCTACAGGCCCCTGTGGGCGATAAACACCACCTTTAAGTGAAATCTCAACAGTGCGCACATCAAAACCGCGCAGGTATACAGACCCGTTTATATAGCCGAAACTCATCTAAGCACCTAAACGAAAGCAGGGCTGATTGCCATTTGAGCATAGACCATTGCGTATCTCACTGTAACCACGGTGACACTGTTCATTACATCTCACTTCTGATACACACGCTCAAAATCCATTGTATCGTTGATGTCGACCAACATGTACCAATAAATGCGGCGCCTGATACGTTATTGATTCCGTACACACCGACAAGATATTTGTCGAGTATTACAAATACAGGGTTCTACTGGCAGAAGTACCAGTGCGGCATACAATATATGCTGCCATTCAGTATCCCTAAAGAATTGGTATACAGGGACGGGACGCCGACCGTATCCAATTAGGGACATATTCACCATCAGACAGAGGAAATAGGGACACAGTTCCCAATTCAGTGGACAAGTATAGAAATATCCACTGTCTCCATATCTCATTGGTGAACATATGACTAGGTTACACTGACATCAAGAATTAGATAACCTCTATCCCTCCAAAAAACCCCCGCCACGTTAGGAAGTCTGATTCCTTTTTATTCTCATTTGTCTTGTGTTATATGTTTATTTTTATACTCGCAACATCTTTTAAAACATACCAATAAAAGTTACTTTTTATTATTAATTCTTCTTGTGGTGCACCGCAAAAAAAGCACTCTGTTGTTTTTCCCTTTGTAAAACAAAAATGATCCTTATCATACCACAATGGACCACCACTTTGTTAGGACTGGCCAGCTGATTCTCCAGATACCTCAATCTTAGAATTGCCAAAAGTGATATTTCCGTAATTTCATCATTAACATTGATATGTGAGTTAAAATTTTTTTTTAGGCAGAAGTCAATTAAATGCAATATTAAATATCAGTTTCTTACCTGGCTCTGGCAATTGGGATCCTCCTCCTCCTCGATAGCACTATATTCCCAATGATATTCAGGAAGATGTTGCAAGGACTCTACAACAATGCCAGATAGGGATTCTGCTAGAATATGCCCATTTATATTAGGCCATGCCTCCTTTTTGGATGGAAGTGTCTCCGGCTCATGGGAAGCAACGTAGAGTGTGTTTCAGGTGTCTTCACACATTGTTTTTTAATATTAATTTTAAAATGTTAGTAAATGTGTTTTTACACACACATTTACACTATGCAATTTGGGCCCTATTTTACCAGATTGCAGGGATCGGGCTGAGAAATCGCGTGAAATCGGCCAAATATCATGTGTGTGGCATCTGATCCAATGTGCAGTGCTGTGAGCATTGGATCAAAGCCGGAGATCATATATGCTGCACTGATGGTGGGGAAAGGGGATCACAAGTGATACATTGCATGCAGAAGTATTGCATGCAATTCTGACTCCCGGATGGTCCCGGGCAGCTGAAGAGAGATTGGATGCGACTTCTCCAAGGGGAAAAGTACTTTTAGCCCTGGTAACACAACATCGATCAAATGTTGTTTTGAAATTGTTGAAGGTCAACCTTTAGTAAATATACCTCCCATAGGGACTTATTCAGAAATACGAAAAAGGGGTATGGAGGATTGAATGACGGGCGCTTGGGTTTGATGTATTAAATTCTGATACAACTTGGTATCAAGGATTTTGTTTATTTGTAAAAATATCATCCAATAAAAGCACAATAAAAAAAACTATGGGTGACATTCTATGTGTAGCGGTAAAAACCGCATGATTTTTACCGCACCTAATCACACTTTTGAAAATCACAAGATTGGGACGTTTTTCGCATATTTACTGAAACGCGAAAAACGGCCCAAGTAGTGCGACTAGGTGCGATTTGATGCGATTTCTTTAGTCCTGAAAATGCACGGGGTCACCCCGCCAGAGCATTACCAGCCCCGGGCTCATTGAGCCGGTGCTGGTGACATAAAATCACGGTCCCCGACAAATATGAAACCAGCACCAGGCTCAAGGTCCGGCGCTGGTTCCCACAATACAGGGGACAAAATGACTAGGGGTCCCCCGCATTTCAAGAACCAGCACCAGACCCAACCAGCCAGCAGGGTAATGCCACAGCTGGGGGACACTTATTATATAAGGTCCCGCGGCCAAAGCATTATCCCCTTGGCTGGTCAGCATGGGGGATAATGCGCCTCTCCTAGAATAGAATCATTCCACGCCTCTCCTCCGGACGATTCTATTGGCCGCCTAGCGGCCAATCAGGAGCCAACTTTCTCGGCTCCTGATTGGCCGCTAGGCAGCCAATAGAATCAGTCTGAGGAGAGGCGCGGAAGATGAAAATCTCTGCGTCTCTCCAGTCCGTGAGCTGGTACCAGCCGGGAGCAGCGCGTCTGGAGCTGAAGATGCCGGGGTCGTCGCCGGGGACCAGGTGAGTAGGATTTCCTTCCTCAGGAACCCCTTTGGATTTCTACGGATCCAGGACCCCGGAATCTTCAGCCCAGGAGCCCCGGACCAGCCCCGGAACCAGGACCAAGGCCCCGTAACCGGACTCTTCAGCCCTGGAGCCAGGACCCGGACCCTAGATCCAGGGACCGACCCACGGGCTCAAGGTAGGTAAGTATCAGTATGTGTGGGCTGTGGATGTATTAAATGTTTATGTTTCTGGGTGTCAGTGTGTGTTTTATTTAACTATTACTACTGTGGAACTACAAGTGCCAGCGGGCCCTTTAATGCCCCGCATGCTGGGACTTGTGGTTCTCCAAGTCCCAGCATGCGGGGTAGGCTTGCTGGGACTCATAGTTCAAGACAATAGTTTTTATTCTTTTTTTACACTTTTCATCAGCCCGATGCCCACCGCCCAAGGGCATCGGGGACAGCCCCAGACTTTCAGCATGGGCTGGTAAGTCCTGGAGGGGGGGGGGGACCCACTTCCCCAGGACCCCTGCCAATGCTGACCAGCCAGGGGGATAATGCTTTGGCCGCGGGACCTTATATAATAAGTGTCCCCCGGCTGTGGCATTACCCTGCTGGCTGGTTGGGTCTGGTGCTGGTTCTTGAAATGAGGGGGACCCCTAGTCATTTTGTCCCCCGTATTTTGGGAACCAGCGTCGGACCTTGAGCTTGGTGCTGGTTTCATTAAATCAAGGGGACCCCTATTTGTCGGGGACCGTGATTTTATGTCACCAGCACCGGCTCAATGAGCCCGGGGCTGGTTATGCTCTGGCGGGGGACCCCGCGCAGTTTTTTTTATTTTAAACTGTTTAACCCTTTTTTTCCACCAGAACCCTGCACAGATCTCAATGATCTGTGCAGGGTTCTGGCTAATTCGCCCATCAGAACCTGGTCTGATTTTTGGGCGAATTTTAGACACATTTATACAAATCGCATACCATTAAATTTGCGAAAATGGAAAATCATGCGATTTCGGAAATTTTTGCAAAAAAAAAAATCGCAAAAAAAAAAATCTCACTCCATAGAATGTCACCCTATGTCTTTCAAAAATGAGAAAACAAAAAATAGATAGGATCCAGTTGCAAAAAATAAATGTTCACAGGACACAAGAAAAATATACGGATTGGGAAGAAACAAAGGAAAAGTTCATACCTCCCCTTCCAAATGTCCTCCGTATCAGAGTAACAGGGTGTAGATTTTTAAGACAGACCTGGCTTATTCTACTGCAGTCACTGTATGTCATCCCACTGTTTGAAGTGGGCTGACATACAGTGACTTTCCATCCCATTTTTTATATTCCTGAAATGCTCACCTAGCCGAGTTTTTAAGGCTCGGCTGGTCTTGCCCACATATTGCTTTTGACACCAGCACTGCATTAAATAGATCACATTCTTGCTGTTGCAGGTGGCAAAACTTTTGATTTTATACTCTTTTTGTTGTTGTACACGATATAAAAATTTCTACCTTGCTGCCCTCTGTATTCGTGCAATTTCTGCAGGCTATACATACCCGCAGCGATAGAAGCCTTTAGATTTAATATAAGAACACACATTTTTTGGTGCTACTGCACTTTTGACCAAATGTTTGCTGAGATTTGGGGCTTTTTTATAGATCATGAGTGGTTTCTCAGGTAGGATTTTCTGGAGTACCGGATCTGACATTAGTACCTTCCAGTGGAGATCTATTATTTTCTCTATGTTTTTATGTTTGTCATTAAACGCTGTCACAAAAGAGCAAGAGAAGTCTCGTTTAACCTCTTCTTCATTTCTTTGTTTTCCTTTTAATATATCCTGCCTTTTTATTCTGTTTACCTTCTCCAATGCTTTATTTACATTTTCCTCTTTATACCCTTTATTAATAAACTTCTTTTTCATGTGGACAACCTGATTTTCATACATTGTTTCATTAGAACAGTTCCTTTTGATCCTCTGAGACTGACTGGCTGGGATCGATGCCAGCCACCTCGGATGGTGGCTGCTATCTGTTCTTATCAATGAATTGGCATCTGTTGGCTTTTGATATTTTTTTTTAAAGAGTTTTTCCTCACTTATATACATATCGTCAGATCCAGGAAGTTGACAGTGTTTTCGCTTATATCAAAAGTTAACTTGATGCCAAAATCGTTATCATTCAAGTGTTCACAGTCTTTTACTCCTCAACACACCAAGATGACATCATCTATGTAGCGATGGTAGGACAGGAACAGGCTGCTGGGGAAGGCGCATTTGGACTCAATCACACACCACACATATTCACAGCTAAGCAAATATGTCCAAAATCCATTGTAATAGGCTCACTAAGGAATGATTTTTATACTGTACAAGTCATTGCAGGCTCAAAGATCCAGGGACTAGGCGGTGCAATGGAAAAGGCAAATCTGGCCTGGAGCTGACATCACACAGCCTCCCTTAAAATGCTCAGGCATGCCTCGCATTTTCACAGACAATCCCAGCATTTTCGTAGGCACAACTGCATTTTTCTTAGCGATTTATCCCATGTAATCTCCCGGGGAGTTGCGGGGACAGGAGAGTAGAAAAAAAGGTACTTGTTTCCTATCTGGGCGCCCATCGCGGGCATCGCGGGTACATCGCATGTCATTATAATGACATGCGATGGGCCAGACGCGATGCCCGCGATTTTCCCATAGGGAACAATGTTAAATGCCTCAGTTTACCCGCGATGACCGCGATTTACCATAGGAAACAATGTTAAATGGATCAATTTCCCCAAATTATCATAGGGAACAATGGTAAATGTGGCAAAAACACCCCTGAACATAAAAATGTCCCCCCAAAAGTAGTTGACGCCAACCCGCCATCAACGTGAACCCGAAGCGTGGCGAGCGCAGCGAGCCCGCGAGGGGCGGCGGTACGCGTCCTCCGACCTTTTCATGCCCTACTATCCACTAGGGCGTGGAGTGAGAATAGAATAGTGTGGCGAGCGCAGCGAGCCACCGAGCCCGAAGCGTGGCGAGCGCAGCGAGCCCCGCGAGGGGATGCGGATACCTTCACAGTTATACGCGTCCCCTCGCGGGCTTCCCAGGTGTCCATGGCGTCGCGGACACCTGGGAAGCCCGCGAAGGGACGCGTTTACCTGTGAATGTATCCGCGTCCCCTCGCGGGGCTCGCTGCGCTCGCCACGCTTCGGGCTCGGTGGCTCGCTGCGCTCGCCACACTATTCTATTCTCACTCCACGCCCTAGTGGATAGTAGGGCATGAAAAGGTCAGAGGACGCGTACCGCCGCCCCTCGCGGGCTCGCTGCGCTCGCCACGCTTCGGGTTCACGTTGATGGCGGGGTGGCGTCAACTACTTTTGGGGGGACATTTTTATGTTCAGGGGTATTCCCTATGATAACTTGGGGAAATTGATCCATTTAACATTGTTTCCTATGGTAAATCGCGGTCATCGCGGGTAAATTGAGGCATTTAACATTGTTCCCTATGGGAAAATTGCGGGCATCGCGTCTGGCCAATCGCACCCGATTTTTTATCGGCCGCGATGCCCGCGATGGCCCCGATTTTACCCCCGATGCCCGCGATTAAAATCGTGGGCGCCCAGATAGGAAACAAGTACCGAAAAAAAAATTGGACCAACAAATCGTGTGTGCTAAAAATCACCTGCAATGTGCCACTGGTGGGTCAGATTGCGACACATTTGATGTCCCACCGGTGCGACCAAAGGGTCCGGATCTGATGAGCACAGGACCGCATACATCCAATTTTAGCCAATTTCCCTGCCCAATCCGTCGGTATTGGCCAAAATTGGCCGAATTAGACCAGTGTATGCGGGCCTTTAGCCTGCAATTACAGCTTTTATTCTAAAATGTGTTAACAGCGAAGCATGTAAAAAATACAGCATAGCTGAGCATCAAATGCAATCAAAGATGTCTCTGACAAGCTGTTTTATGCTACAATGTTTATATATTACAAGGATGTATTCCTAAACAAAGAATAACAGAATTAGCATATGAGCCAACTTTATGTTGCAGAAATAATACTCCTGTAAAACATTTTTGTACATCTAAAGCAAAATTCTATTAATATAATTTCTGTTACAATTTAGCTGAAAAGGGTTCATAATTATACCCATACTCTGCAGAATGCATGAATATTTCAAGAATGACAATATAGGATTATTGCTATTGAACTAAATCAGGGTACACACTATACAATTTTCGGCCCCACTGATATCACACAGTGTGCCTGCACAAACAATCTACTACTAAAACACTGAATGATATCATTAATGATATTGTTCAGTGATGTCACGTGGACCCTGTACACCCCCCCCCCACACACACACACACATACACAGACACACATACACCCTGAACATGCTCCCACGGGTTGTTAATGACCCGTGGGAGCAGAGATCATTAAAGATATAGTGGGTACACACAACACTATATGCATAATATCAGTAACAAAATTGTTATCATGCATATAACCTGGTGTGTACCCAGCTTAAGTTTCCAATCATCTTCTACCACATATTCTTTAATCTATGTTAAGAAAAACAAAATCCGATTTATAATCAGAACATGTTGCCTTACTATAGAGATTACTGGGTTTCTATCTATTGATATTTACCTGGTCTGGGCATCAAAAATATTGTGTGAATTTGGATATTATTTATTCATTCAAAATACCTTTTTGTAATACTCTTACATTTTTTTCTAACAAAATAGATACCTTTCTGTCTATGGCATTAGGCTATATTGTACACAGGAGACCCACAATAGTAATGTGATCACATGCAGACCAACAGCAGAGCATACTGTTCTTATGTTGCTAACACTATAAATAGCTCCTTGTAAGAATAATCTTTTTGTCATTGTGAAGATTATTAGACTGGGGCATTTCAGCAGAACATCACTTCTATATTGCCATCGTAAATTATGTCAGGTTGTCCAGTACATTTCTATAAATGAGAAATAAATACTGTAACTTTGAAATAGACATGCTGTACCCAACATACATATTTATTGATCCTATGTTCTCTTAATATAAAAAGGAATTCAAATGCAGCCTACATTTTTCCTAACATAGGAGGTAGTATATTGGTTAAACTCAATGGGGGAAAGGTACTTGTTTCCTAGCACGGCGCCCGTCGGGTTGATCGCATGCCTTAAGTTTAAGGTACTAAAGACATGCGATCAACCCGATGGACCCGATTTTATGTCAATCACCAGTGTATTTACCGGTGAAAGACAAAATCGCGTTGATCGTGTCCATCGCGGGCCATTATAATGGGCTGCGACGCGACCGACGCGATCAATGCGATTTTCCCATAGAGAATAATGTTAAATTAGAAAATCATGTTGATCGGGTCCATCGCGGCCCATTATAATGGGCCACGACGCGACCAACGCGATCAACCCGATTTTCCCATAGAGAACAATGTTAAATTACTTTTTAAAGTTCAAATCGGGTTGATCAACCCGATTTTACATAGGGAACAATGGGAAATGGGCCAATATGGCCAATTTCTCATTGTATAGGGTTAGAAAGTATGATTAATATCCCCCCATTGTTAACGCCACCCCACTATTGACGCCAACCCGAAGTGTGGCGAGCACAGCGAGCCCGCAAGGGGCGGCGGTACGCGTCCTCCAACCTTTTCATACCCTTCACCACACTTCGGGCTCGGTGGCTCGCTGCGCTCGCCAAACTATATAAAATCAACGCGATGCCAACATGGATAGTGGGGGTATAAAAAGGTCAGAGGGCGCATACCACCGCCCCTCGTGGGCACTCTGTGCTTGCCACGCTTCAGGTTGGCGTCAATAGTGGGGTGGCGTTAACAATGGGGGGCCATTTCAACCATCGGGGGGGGGTTGCTATTAAAATGGGGGGTTTTGGGACTTTTTACATTGAAATCAATGTAAAATCGCGTCTCAGGGACCATTTTACATTGATTCCAATGTAAAAATCGGGTCGATCGCGTCGGTCGCATCGCATGGCAACCAAATCGCATGCGATGCGACCGACGCGATCGGTCGCATCGCGTCGGTCGCATCGCGTCGGTCGCATCGCATGCGATTTGGTTGGCATGCAATGCGATCATAGCGATTTTTCTGACCCGATCAATACAATCAAAATCGGTGGCGCCGTGCTAGGAAACAAGTACCGGGGGAAATTTACTAAGATGGGAGTTCTCTTAAACATGAGATGTTGCTTTGGGCAACCAATGAGAACCTACTTCTTATTTATTAAACACCTTCTAGAAGATAATAGATAGGGGTCGATCTTATTACACCCGAAGGGTGCGGATGCGCCTAGTGTTTCCAAATCTTCACAACACCAGGCGCACTTTACGGCGGGCCGAATTCGCTGAAAGTGCTCGCACCTCCATAGGGGTGCAAGCAATTTTCAGCTAATCAGCCTTGCAAAGGGTGCAAGTTAGGGTTAATTTGGGTGCTGTTTTATGCGTTAAAACAGCATCCGGACGGTAACTCGCACCTTTCGGGGTTAATAGGATCTACCCCATAGTGTCTAATTGGTTGCCCATAGCAACATCCCATGTGAAATAATACTCCCATCTTAGTCAATTTCCCCCAATGACTTATAATATTATTACAGTGTATGAAAATATAATTCCTTAACAATGCATAACAAGATCTGTCTACAGCTTATCAATACATTTCAGGCAAAAAAGTAAAAACTCATAATCAATAGTTGTTTGTAGTGAATGATGTTAAACGCAAGCTGCCTAGGGGAGACTTTGTAGAATTTTAAATATTTTTATTTTCCTTCCCATGGTTAGCAACATTATTCTGCTACATAAACTTTGATTATTATCACATAGTGGACTCCACATAATTTACCCATCTCATGGTCTGGCACAAATAATAAACTACGTAGTTTCTTTCATTCTGATTGTTTGTAGCATAGTATTGTTTGTGTGCCATTTAAACTCTTTACTATTCAAATCCCCACAAACAGTACCATTAGTTCGCCCTACATGCCCCTTCATTGGCCCTCAGATTTCCCTTCATGCCATAAGACACCCCCCCCACATATCTATTCATAGTGCTTGGTGATCTTGGGGGAAGTAGTTCAGAGTAAGGCATACCCATGGTCTGACTGTGGTCCCTGGGAGGTGAGTAATTCCCTGGTGGGCCCAGCTGCTTACAGGCCACGTACCTTTCTAAGAGGGTGCAGGGCTAATTGGGCTGCAAATGCGGGGATGGGGGGAGTTGACCTTGATTCCTGTTCCTTGGACTCCACAGGAGCAGGGACAAGACAGTGACTCGGAACCCTATACCACACCCCTCAGGTGTGGTATAGGGTAAATACCAGAGAGAGTATGTATTAAAGTTGTGTGTGTTTGTGTGTGTGTGTGTGTGTGTGTGTGTGGGTTTATTACTATTATCATTATTATTTGTTGGTGTTGGGTGGCACTCCATACCCTAATGCCCCTTACACAATATGCTGCACACCATAATGCCCATATGACATTATATATGAGACACATTATGTTACACGTAATACCCTGAGTACTTCTGTATATGCCTACTACAGTAGTAGCGCTGCTTATAATTAATGCCCACACCAGTTCCCAACAGTAGTAGCACTGCCTATATGTATGCCCAGTTGCCAACAGTAGTAGCACTGCCTATATGTATGCCCAGTTGCCAACAGTAGTAGTGCTGCGTATACATATGCTCACACCAGTTGCCGACAGTAGTTACACTGCCTATACACATGTCCACACCAGTTGCCAACTGTAGTAGTAGCACTGCCTATACATATGCCCACACCAGTTGCCTACAGTAGTTATACTGCATATACATATGCCCAGTTGCCAACAGTAGTAACGCTGCCTATATACATGCCCACACCAGTTGCCAACAGTAGTATTGCTGCCTATGCACATGCCCACACCAGTTGCCGACTGTAGTAGTACTAGCACTGCCTATACATATGCACACACCAGTTGTTGACAGTAGTTACACTGCCTATACATATGCCCAGTGCCAGATTAAGGTCTAAATGGGCCTGGAGCTGAAAATTATCAAGGGCCTATTATGTGCAATAATAGGGGTTGTGGCCGGCACCTAATAATGTGGGGGGCATGACCAGTATTCTGGTTGTGTGGTCTGCTCATGGGTGTGTCTCTATTTGTGTAAATATTTTCAACTAAGTACTTGCCTCTTACACATTATGCCACATGGAATGAGCCAAAATTCACACCAACTGAACCAAAATTTACACTACGGCACACGTATTGATTCAAAAATCACATTTTGACACACGGATTGAGCAAAAATTCATCATATGCTTCATAAACAGGGGCATTAAAAATTTACACCATAATGCCCAGTACTATGCCACACACCATAATGTCCATTACTTATTATGCCAAACACCATAATGTCTATAAAAAATTATGCTACATAAGTGCTGCTTACCTACATGCTCATTGCCAGGGGTTCCATGTTCATTGCCAAGAAGGAATACATGCTCGCGGTAACTGGGGGCCAGCCGCCGCCTGGCAGAAGTGACAGCCCATGACAGCCGGGCAGAGAGCAGGAGGCTGCCTGGCTGTATTCAGAGCACTGCAGGTCCCGGCTATTTGAAATAATACCCCTTTCACACCAGAAAATGTAGGGACTTACCCTGGAATATGGTCCCAGGATCATGTAGGGACATTCTTCTTTTACACCAGCCTAGTCCCTGCATTTTCTGGTGTGAGAGGGAGAGAAAACCACCCCCCTCCCCCCCTTTAACCAACCGGCTATAACTTTGGAACCAACTGACCAATTTACATGAGACACGTATTATATTGAAGAACCTTTAATTGGGCTTCAAATAATTTTGGTCCCGTCAAACTGGGCCGTTTGGTTCCAGAGATATCTGCCCTCAAACATGAACAGCCATGAAATTACATTTCAGAAAAAAAATCGGTTAACCCATATGTACCAGCCTGCATTGAAGGCCCAGCGATTTCGGTTCGAATGAGATCAACCTCGAGCTTCTGTGATGCCAGAGGGGGGACTGGCAGCCGTTGGAACCGGTTGGGGGTCAGAATTAGCGGGTCCCATGTTATTCTATGGGGAAAACATTCTAGCTAGTTATCTCCAGTTCCCGAGGGCTAGCGACGCGGAGCCAGGCTCATTGGAAAGCCCCAGCCCTCAACTACAAAATGGGCCTATTTGGAGAGTGGGCCTGGAGCTACAGCTCCATTAGGCCCATTGTTAATCCGGCCCTGCATATGCCCAGTTGCCAACAGTAGTAGAGCTGCCTATACGTATGCCCACAACAGTTGCCGACAGTAGTTACACTGCCTATTCACATGCCCACACCAGTTGCCGACAGTAGTAGCACTGCCTATACACATGCCCACACCAGTTGCCAACTGTAGCAGTAGTAGCACTGCCTATACATATGCACACACCCGTTGCTGACAGTAGTTACACTGCCTATACATTTGCCCACACCAGTTGTCAACAGTAGTTACACTGCCTATACATATGCCCACAGCAGTTGTCGACAGTAGCTACACTGCCAATACATATGCCCAGTTGCCAACAGTAGTAGCACTGCCTATACATATGCCCAAACCAGTTGTCGACAGTAGTTACACTGCTGATACATACACCCAGTTGAAGCAGATCTCATCACCATCAAACGGACCAGACACCGGAGATTACCTTCACCTGAGGGACCACTGCTGATCCATGTTCAACTTACCCGAATGGGTGAGATGCTTTTTATCTACTTTTAAATTGTGAGTGTAATAATAAATAGTTTCAACCTTTAAGAAACAGGACTGCACTATTGCATTTTTCATTGAGCCCATCTAGGTCCTGAGCAGCTGCAGAAATCTGCCATTAAAGACCTGTTACATGCGCTATCTGACCATACCCATGTGAGTGGCCCGTGAAAATTCAAACATTGGGATTGTTCTTACAATATTGCACCATGGTTTTCTCCTGTGTTTCGAGTTTTTCAGATATTAAGTTATGACCTCCTTGTTACTAAAAGATGCCCTAAAGTGCAAGTTGTTTCCTGTCTCGCCAGTGGGTATACCAATATTTGATCTCTGTTGTGTACCTTTAAAGCTATTTGTGGTGAAAGCTTTCTTTTGGTGTCACCCTAGGCTGAGACTTTGTGTGCGCTGTGGATATCAGATACCCCCTTTTTTCCAAGTTACATATGCCCAGTTGCCAACAGTAGTAGCGCTGCCTATAGATATGCCCACACCAGTTGCCGACAGTAGTAGCGCTGCCTATACACATGCCCACACCAGTTGCCGACTGTGGTAGTAGCACTGCCTATGCATATGCACACACTAGTTGCTGACAGTAGTTACACTGCCTATACATACAGTATGCTCACACCAGTTGTCGACAGTAGTTACACTGCCTATACATACAGTATGCACACACCAGTTGTCAACAGTAGTTACACTGCTGATACATATGCACACACCAGTTGCTGACTGTAGTAGTAGTAGCACTGCCTATACATATGCACACACCAGCTGCTGACAGTAGTTACACTGCCTATACATATGCACACACCAGTTGTCGACAGTACTTACACTGCTGATACATATGCCCAGTTGCCAACAGTAGTAGTGCTTCCTATACGTATGCCCACACCAATTGCCGACAATAGTTTGTTCACACCTAGTTCAGGCTGGCAGCTCCTCCATTCCTCTCCTGCTTCCTTTTTGATCAGTCTTGCTCCCATGTAACTCCGCCGGTTCCTGTATATTCCCACCCTTCTGACCATATAGCCCCACCCTCTTCAATGTGTAGCCCCACCCCTTTTCTGTCCTTGCTGCTGACCTAATGAGTTAAGAGTCAGGATGGAGCTTTGTGCTGCTGGTGCTGCTGTCTGTCATGCAGTGTGACAGTTGCAGTGGGAATTAACAGCCACAGAGGACAGCAGGGAATGTAGAGCAGCGAGGGCGCCTCCTGCCCTTCATCCTCTGCTGAGAGTGTAGCACCAAGCCTGGATACAGCATTTCATCAGTCCTCATCAGGTGGTCTATATTATATAGTATTTTTTCTTTGCCTTCCTAGCAAAATATCCAAACTTTTCATGGCCCACTATTTCATTCACTAGCAAAATCCAGGAGGGTGTGTTCGGTGCTTCCTTAGCCAGCCAGAGTCTAGCTATACAGACTGTAGCTAGAATGCACAAATTAATGTTAAATAGTTTATCTTGAGCAGAGAGGATCTCCTCGTCTATGGCCGACAGCAAACACTATACCAGGGAGAGTGCATCCCTCGGGATGCCAGTTCTCATCAAGATGTCGATCACAGCTGTCCAGAATTGTGCAATCTGGGGACATGACCATATGAAATGCAAGTAAAAACCTTTCAAAGATCTTACACTTATGGCAACCTGGAGATTCAGAACCTCCAATGCATCACAATAATATCGGAGTCATATAGGGGGAAATTTACTAAGATGTGCATTCTACTTCACATGTGATTTTACTATGGGCAACCAATCAGAATCTACAGTACTTCTTATTTATTTAACACCCTCTAGAAGATAGTAGACAGGATCTGATTACATGTGAAGTCGAATTCCCATCTTAGTAAATTTCCCCCATAGACTCTAGGAAGAACATAGAATTGGATCTGTTGGTACCTGACAAAAGTAGTAGAAAGTCGTGCTGCCTCAAGGGCATAGGACCAAAGAGCATTAGGGAGAGTCCCAAAATCAGCTTCCCATTTTTGTCTAAGGGAGGCCAAAGAGGCAGAATGGCATTCCTACCAAACAGCGGAGTAGACAGTACAAACATGCTACGCATGTGCATAAACATTTCCCATGGATATTCAACCGTGATGCAGGTGCGGGAGGGGGTGGGCAGCTGATGCCAGCGGATATCAGCTTCCCACCTGTTTCCCGTACAGGGACCTGCAGTTCTAAGACACCAGAGAGGTGTCTAATAGTGGGTACACACAGTGCGATTTTGCTTGTGATTCAATTTCCAATTCAATGGTATCGAATTGAATGGTACGCAAACTGCATTCAATTTGTACTATATAGTCTTGCCTGACAAGACTATTTTTCTGTTCGATTTACACTACACTGGAGCGCGCATTGGGATCGATTCTGCATTGAATGTAAAAAAAACATTCGATGCCCATTCGATTTTCTATTCGATTTTGCTTCTATAAGCAAAATCGAATAAAAAAATAGTGCATACAGTATCTCACCGTGTGTACCCTCTATTAGATCTGCGAGCGCAATAGAAATCATTTGATGCCCGTAGACCATCAAATGATTTTGCCCCTGCACGCAAGGCTGCGAATGGATGCACGGGTGGTACATAAGGTATTTTCAATTGACCAACTATCCAATGGTTAAAATGTCCTTCTCCCATTTGGAGTATAATAAGAGACAGATTATCTTGATGGTTTTCAGTTAAACTAAATAATGATACTACACCAAAGTGTTTGCCTCTATTTCACAAGCAGCTCTGCAGACAATTTAGTTCATGCCAATATGCTGTTAAACAAAATGTTATATAAATCAGGTTAAGCTCAGATAATTGTATTGCCGACAGGGAAGAGGAGAGAAAACTTTACTGGATATTTAACCGCACACTCATATTAAAATACATCCATCAAAAAAATTCCATGCCAGGCACTGGAATTGATAATCCTTTTAGAACTCTGCTGTCTCCATGGTGACAGAAGAGTCAAAATATTTCTTCCGACAATTTGCCAGACATCTTTGCAGTTTGGTTAGCCCATAACTTTCTGGTAACAACTGGTCAAAATGTGCAGCGTTTTGTGTATGCAGTATAAAGGAAATGTGTCATGTATTATAATTACACTGTAGCAATAATAACCTTTGATAATCATTGTTATTTGTAACTGTTTCCTGACAAAAGCAGGATCTGATATAAATAACTAATATATGGATGTTTAAGACTAAACCTTTCTCATGTAGCTTAGCTTGCCAAATCCAACATCCTCAGTGAAACATCACTCATCTGTTAGACATGTGTTTCTGCTCAACAAATGGGCACATGGTTTTATATTTAATTTAATACTGGTTGTTAAACCTCGCTTGAACCATATCACTCACATTCTTTATTTTACCTGGAATATGTAACCAGTCACGAGTCTTCCACACTATACAAGATCTGCCAGATAGAACAACATTTTAAATGCTTTTATAAGCTAGTAAAGTAATATGATAACCCACAGGGAAGACAACATATTTCTGGTACAAACCTGTTTTGATAATTCCAGCAACAATCATTGCACTCTTTCCTCCATATCTGCATTAGTACATAGAACAAATGCCATATTAAGGTCCACATGAAGGGCATATTGTGTGCCACAGCAAGAGGTGTGACAAGCACGGCCGGACTATTGATGTAGGGACTTGACCACTGTGGTGTGGCTATCTCCATTGAGATCACAGCTAGTGCTTACCTTCAACCACCTTACAAGAAAAAGTTTGTGACCACCATAAAAGGGCAGATTTAGGAGGGGGCACACGTGGGCCCGTGCCTCATCCGCCCCCTCCCCTTTAATTTCTGTCACTTTTTTTTCAAGCACCATGTAAGTAAGGGAGGGGAGAAAGCAAGGAGAGCAGCGGGAGGAAGGTGGAGAGGAGATGTTGCTGCCAGGGCTCCACATCATGATCTAGCGACTGCCCCGATGCAAGAAACCAGAGGAAAGACAATAGACAGTAGACGGGAACCGCTGCTGCCAGAGCCAAGGACGGGGCCCGCTGCTCTGCCAGCCTCAAGGATGGAACTCTTTTGGTGCTGACCCCTGCTTAGGTACACTGCCTGCATTTGGTATAACACATTAATGTGCTGGGGGGGGGGGTTGATACGAAATCACGGCGGTCAGAATCCTGGGGGTTCAAAATCCCGACGCCAGAATCTCGACCGCCGAAATCCCGAAAAGGTGGCGACGTGGATCCCCCCCCCCCCTGTGGGCCCAGTGCGCTCGCCATGCAGCGGGCCCGGTGCCTCGCTACGTTTGGCACACTCATTTATTCTCCCTCTATGGGTGTCGTGGACACCCATAGAGGGAGAAAGTGTCGGGATTTCGGTGGTCGGGATTCCGGCGTCGGGATTTTGAATGCCGGGATTTAGACCGCCAGGATTATAACTGCATCCCACTGGGGGTGGGGGTAGATACAATGGTGCCTGTCTCAACCATCTCCTTTCTCTCTCTGTCCCTCCCACTGTTCTCCTCTTTCTCCTCCTCCTTACAATCTCCTCTCTCTCCTCCTTCCTACCTCTAAATCAGGAAAATAATAGTCCATCCACCTGAAGGCGCCATTCAGGTTGCACAGGTTAAAAGTATACAGAGATATAGGGTTGGGGATCATTTGTGCATTAAAGTGTATAAAAACAGCACATCAAATCATAAATCAGCAATATAAAAATAATGATGTCCATCCAAAAAAACAAAACACGATGAAACCCAAAATAAACAACCCCTAAAATATTCCCAAAGCAAACCTCCTAATAACACCCATCCTGTATAACCTAACCCCAACCTAGGAAATACCTGGATCCCCAAAACTCTTAACCCCCAGTAACTGTATTACCTGTCTAATACTATATTAAACTAACCCTATAAACTATAGGAGGTAGTAAATTAAAGGCCCATAGCCAAAACCGATTGAAAACCACACCAGCAACAGTATATACACATCTCTATTTTAGCTAATCTTACCAAAAATCTAATTTAGCCCTCCCACCCCACCCACCCACCTCACCCAATATTCAAAAGAAAATACAGCAGCAAGATGGCAGCAGCTAGCATAACGCCAAGGCACACCCAGTTGAAAGGATAATTTATTCATCACCAGCAGATGATGGGTATTCAATTAAACAGTCCCACATCGTGGGTAGTCAGACGAGAGAAAGTCCAGTCAGCCAAGCAACACCATCTCCAGGTCATCTGTCTGATAGTGTAACAGAGGGTATGATGAGGGCACAGCAGGGCAGCCCCCGGATGGCTGGACCGCAGGATGGAGCTCTCAAGATGGCACCCAGACTCGAGCGCACATAAGCCAGAATGACAGTGTTAGTCAGGCCAAACACTCAGTTGTGGAAGCACCAGTCGCCCATTAGGGGTGCTTCGGCAATTGGAGGAAAGAAATGGGCAGCCGCTGGATGGATATTTCATGGGACAGGATGCGGCAGATCCACAAGATGGTGTCTGACCTCGAGTGCAGAAGAGCCGGGGAGTCAGCGCAATTTGGGCCAGTACAGCCAGGCACCTTTTCCCCCAGGATATCAAACCGGCAATGCAGCAGGGAGTGGTCTGTAGGCACAGCAGAATAGCCATTGGAGAAATTCACCATCGGTCAGAGCTTGCAATATGGCGCCCAGCCACAAATGTGTCAAATAGGCAGCGAGCACCAGGCAGAGGACTCGCTGCAGCCAACCCGATGTTCCTCAGGGGTATCAATCAGAACAGCAGAAGTAGGAGAACAGTGGGGGGCAGAGGTGTGTGGAACAGGGGCGCTCAAATTTCCATTTGCTGGATGGAGCTCACTCACCCTGCTTCTTCCTTCTTTAAGGAAGGCCTTCATCTCTTGAACAAGGGGTTGCAATTAAAAATCAATTAATGCTGATAAATTTAAAGTAAGACTATTGCACCCTGATACAATAGGTCGGACAGGGGGTTCTGTGGGGTTTTTATGAACCTTGGGTAATACTGTACATAAAGGGTAGGGATAGATGGATTCCTAATGGTTAAAAAGTCAAATTCTATTTTTGTTATGACTTCATCTTGTAAGGCTTTTGTAAAAAAAAAATCCCCTTCATTTTAAAAGTGGGGTCACTTTTTAATTTACAATAGGTTTTTCCACTGTTGAGCGGTCTATAGATTTCAGCCATATATTTGTCCCTATCCATTAAAACAATGCTCTATACATTTATCGGTATGGAGCATGGTCTAAGAGCAAAGTAATCTCCAACTGTCTCTACAAGCATTTATTTTAGGAGGTATAAAGTTGATTTTAACCAGCAATTATTTTATATTTGATGGCATTTTTTTTATCTGCAGACAGTGGGGACTGCTATGGGTACCAGATTTGCCCCCAGATATGCCAACCTGTTCATGGCCTACTGGGAGGAACACCAGGTATGGCAGGGAGGCACGCTGGGGTAGGCATGGTATCCTGGCAATGTTTTATCGATTACATTTTATTATTTTGGGACAGTGATGCAAAAGCACTAGACACTGTTTGTAATACTCTAATGAGTTGTCCATCCATTTGACATATTCAGTAAGTCAGGAAAGAATTTATTTTTTGGATTTATTGATTTATGTTAATAATGGAAACCTTGACACCAAAACCTTTATTAAAGAAACCGGTTCTAATAGCTTCATTGAGCGTACGAGTTTATACTGTCATAATTGGCTTAAGGGTAATTCCCTTTAGCCAATTTTCTCGGATAAAGAGGAATTGTACTACTGCTTCTGTCTGTGAGGAATAAATAAAAGAGGTTTCAGTATGACTTCAGAATAAAGGTTATAAGATGGAATGTCTGGAATGGAATGAATGAAGGAAAAAAGGACTCTTGACAATAAATCTCAGTGGTCTTTTATTTATTGTTTTAGTTCTTGTTTTAAAGATATTGAAAAAATCTTTAGATCCAATTGGAAAATGTTATTTCAAGACCCAATTTTATCTGAAGAACTACAGTACCTCTACATCCAGCTTTTATTTTTAGAAAAGCCCCTTCCTAGGGATAAACTTGTACATAGAAGTATAGATCCAAAAATCCAACAAAGCGTATGTACGAAAGGGTTCCATCGCTGTGGTTGTTATCTTATGTGCAAGATGGTGAAGAGCACTTCCAATAAAATGACTCATTAATGGTAAATCTTATGAAATTAATGAATTTATAACCTGTAATTCCAGGAAAATGATCTATGCTATAGAATGTTTGTGCCACCTAATATATATAGTTAAAACTATTAGGAATCTAAAGACCTGTCTGGTCAAACATATATATATAATATTAAAAAAGGTGTCCACAAGCATTGAGTGGTCACATTTTAAAGCTATTCATAACAAAAAGGAGTGCGCTATTGTAGGCTTCTGGGGAGTTCAACAGGTCCTGCCAAAAGTGAGAAGTAGAGACGTGGAAAAACATTTGAGATTAAGTGGATTTATGAATTAAAAACTTTGATCCCCAGAAGCCTCAATAGTGATTTTGAACTTAAATATTTTTTAGTAGTAGTCTAATTTTATAGTGCTCTTTACCAATCTTTATTATCAAACACTGTTTTATGTCTTTTTTAGATATATTTTTTGAATATATTTTAATTTGTTTTTATATTCCAAGTATTGGACTTTTTTATGGAAATTATTTGCACATTCCGAAGTACCCCCCATTTTTTTTTTTTTTTTATATTTTATTTATTGAAGCAGAGGTATAGACATACAGAATGCACAAGTGAATTGAGCACAGCACAAATAACCACAAGGTTTCCGCACAATTTTGACAGAAAAAGTTGTGATACAAAATAATGTCTGTTCTTTAAATTTACAACAATTACATAGATACAGGTTGTATATTTGGCATCCAGAAAGTACCATAAGAAGCTATGCTCAGGAAATATAATAACAATAACGTAGTAATTAAAAGAAAAGAAAAGTGTCTGGCGCTCACCTATTGGGCAGTTCGCACTTTATACCAGCTGCTATGGATCCAAATATATCCTCTGCCGGCAGCTGGAATGCATCAATGGACCGCAAAGGAACTTCCGGTAGCGGCAGATGACTCACATCCGCTTCCAGTGACTGCGGCCATGATGGAACACTTTAATGGACCGCAAATAAACTTCCGGTAGCAGCAAATGAGGCATATCCACTTCTGGTGACCGCAGCCCTGAGGGAGAACCATGTGGAACTTCCGGTCGCTGCATTTCCGGACTACGGCGGGAAATGGACTTCCTGACAATTTGAATTAATCAAGGAGAGTATAAATATGTGCTCTGTCTATGATTACAAGCACACTTCTGGTATTATAGAATAGATTCCCAGTATCTACAGCGCACTTAGACTTGCTGCTAGGTCAATCCTGAGGAAGGATTCCATTTGAAATGCGTTGGTGTGAAGGGAGAAAGCTGACAGGCAGGACCCATACGGACCCCTACCATCGGGTTGCTACAGTGTTTTTTTTTGTCCAGCTCAGTCCGGGTGAGAGGGATACATTGTTGCTGTTCTGGGTCTCCTGTTATGCACTCCCATTTTTTAACTTTAATGTTCTTTTTTTTTTTTTTATAATTTTAAATAAATACTTTTTCTGGAGATTATCTGGTCTTCATCTTGAATCCGATTGACCTGTGAGATGTAAAAGAAACCCTGATGTGAACATAGGGATTATATCCCAGGTCAGTATTATCCATTAAGAGTGTGCTATGTGCCCCATGTGACTGGAGTGAAAGTTACCTTGATGTGTACATAGGGACTAGTTCCCAGGTCAGTTATACTATCATTGGCATCCTCTCCCCCACTCTCATTGTTTGGGCTATCTTCTGAAGATTGCGTTCTTGCAGTAAAAGAAACCTTTATGTGCATGTAGGGACCAACACTAAGGTCAGTGTGGTTCCATTGAATCAAGCATCCAGAATCCTGTTACCATATGTGATTCAAACCAGTAGTTTGACCTGCGCTGGGAAGCTATCACTTTCGTTTGTTTTACAAGCACACTTCTGATGAAGGACCTAGTGGTCCAAAACGTGTTTCCATTGTGGACTTTGCTGCTGCTGCCTTTCCAATAGGTGGTGAGATTCCTGAGCCGGCAATCGGTGTTGACCTCTCTTCCCAGATGACATTGTGGGTGAGAGGAGGCATTCATAACAGCTGAGCAGTAATTTCCTATTTGGATTGATTCATGCTTGTATAGCTACCTATTGTTTGTGAATGCATTTTAAGAAATAAATATTATGTGTTTTTATCCAGAAGTATTTCACCAATTTTCTTCTGCATTGTCTCCAATCATCCCATATATCCCAATCATCCTGTTTGGGGTGTTTGGAGAAGTTTCTTCTGTTTCAGGTCTATGAAACCTGTTCATATAGACCTTTGACTTACTGGATGACTACCTTTTATTAGGTAATGTATATATATATATCAATTTCCCACCTTTAATGTGTAGTACGTATGAAATCTGAGAGAGCGCTATTGGTCACTTAATACTTTCTTCCACAAGAACCACATCTAGTCTGCCCTAAACACATGTAATGCACACAATTGCATACTAGAGATATTTTTTCTGCCAATTAGCCTATCAATATATTTTCCACATAACAACCCTTTTTGGGGTGTGTTAGGTTGAAACTGCAATCCAGCAGGCAGTAAACTTGGAGTCCGCATCTTAGTGCAAGTGGTCATGTTGCACAACCATAGGGCTATGCAAGACTTTCATAATCACCCGATCTGCAACCAAATTCTACCAATTTCAGGTGACATAAAAAAGGCGATCATAATAGTGATTATATGATGGGAAACTTGCAAAACCAGATGCACATTGTATTTAAGAATGTGCTTCCAAAGCTTTGAAGTAGCCATGGGGGGTGTTCAATACAGGATTCCGCTGTTTTCGGTTCATCTGACAGTAACTTGACAGTCAGAATTCAATTTTCCTGCTGTCGAGTGTTGGAAAGTCCATGGATCTGTGAAAATGGCCGTGGATTGACAAAAACAGCTGTGACTTAGACAATCCGATGCTGTTTCCGACAAAACAGATCTCACTTTAAAAAAAAGTCAGATCTGCCAATCTTTAATGCTGCCGTTAATGGCAGCATTGAATAGGTGAGTGAGTCAGGAAATATCTGCACATATTGAATACCCCCTATGTGCCTACAGATATTCTAAGTATGGTGAAGTGGCTGCCCAATATTTTGTTATTTGTATTCACCCTTTTTGTTTATTAATAATGTGCCACTTTACTTTATGTACTGTGTTATGATAATTTTATTATTTTGAAATGTATATAAAAACGCATTATTAGTTTTTGATCAATTGTAAATAAAAGGCAGGCATGCTGCAAGTCATAAATGACCTACTGTATACATTAATCAGTATTCGTTTTATATTCCTATTCTAGCTACAGTATATGGTTTAAATCATGCATCAGAATCATTTACAACATACAGTAGCTTTAACAATAAATGTAAAAATGTAGATGCTAAAGTCTCAGTTCAGAGATGGATGAAAATGTTATGCTGTTTGTATTCTGCTTTGGATGTCCATCTGATTTTAAGGAGGAAAATACTGGAGATGTCCCAGAAGAGATGGCTTCTGCATGTAGCGGAGATCCCAGCACTGCGACCATTAGTCACGATATTCACACAAATGGCCAGCTGAGTATGCCTCAGCTCACTCAGCTGACCAGGGGCGGATTGGAAGTGAAATCCAGCCCAGGAACAATATTGAAGCAGCCCAGGGGGCGGAGGGGGATGTACTAACGCTACTGCGGGGGTGGGGAGGGGGAGGCCCTTCCTCGCAGGTTCCATCCACACTGCAGCTGCTTCCGACCGATGTCACCGAACAGCGACCAGCGGCTGCATCCTGGTCACAAAGAAGGGCAGCACAGCCCAAATCAAATATGCCCGCCGCATATATTCCCAGCAGGATGACGCCAGCACCGGTCCTGGTAGAACGGTCGGCGGCCCAGCCAGGGGGAAATCTGCACCAGCCCACCGGGATATGGCCCGGTTTCCCGGTGGGCCAATCCGCCCCTGCAGCTGACCAACAGCAGCTGGGGCCTGCAAGGCCAGGAAATCTGTGATGTGACTCGCAGAAAATGGGGGCAACATGCCGCAGTTTCCAGGAACACAGGCCTCCCCCCCAACCACTGTCAATCTGGAGGACAATACCATATAGCCATGTAGGCAGGTAGAACCCTTACAGTATAAGCCCCAGAATCTCCCTAATATATATATAGATAGATAGATAGATAGATACAAAAATTCCATAAATGTGTAACATAGGAATGCAATTTTAATACTTAAGATTTATGACCAACCATGTGGCCAGCTGCGGTCTGGTGATCATGTTGCTGTCATAATGGTGGGCCTATTATTATGTGAAGGCCTGGAGCTGCAGCTCCATCTTCACTATTGTTAATCTGGCCCTGACTGAGGGGAACTATTTGCGACATCAGGAATCTTTTATTATGTGATCATTAGAAATCTTTGTGCTGCATCTTGTGCTCATCTTAGTATCAGGCCTTAAGTAAAACTGAGCAACTGTAGAGAACAAAACTCTTCTGTTAGAATTCCGATACTCATTACCTTTTTAGAAGTTTTGCATATTCATAGCCAGATATCTCTGTAGAACAACAATAATTGGAAATACTGTACATCATTTTCATTGCATTTGTCACACAATTTTTTCAGTTGACTCATACAGTACAATAATGTATTTTATGCAAAACAATGAAATGAAAACAATGCATTCCAAAAAAGAAAACCAATGTAACAATAGGCTTTAAAAAATAATTAGTAGAATTGGCTTAATTATGTTTCATAGTTAACAAACAATTCAGGTTTGTATTCACAAATAAAACAAAGCAAACAAGATTTTTGTTTAGAATATAAAAAAATTTGCATTTACGGACCAGAATAGTACAATATTGGATTTTTTAAGTTTGGGACCCATTTTTGCTAAAAAAAATATATTAGTTTTGGTCGACAATATTTCACAGTCTATAGTGGGGATACAATACATCTATAAAATGGATGCACTTAAAATGTATTAATTAACATCACACGATATTTCAGACACAGGTATATAGGCACCTAAACTTGGGCACTGCAGAATAGTACTCATCAAGCCTAGCAACACATTATGGGAGCGTTAGATTTTGTTGATTATTACTATTTTCACATTCATAACGTAGACAGCATAATGTCGACATGGTCAATATGTCAGCATTCATAATGTTGACTTGTATATAATATCAGGAAAAAGAGGAATAAAAGAAGTGCGCTAAAGAAGCAGTAAAAACAGATCACCGGTACTTGTTTAGTTTCACGGCGGCCGATATATCGCATGCAATATCGGCCGATATATCGGCCAATCCGATGCGATCCGATGCGATTTTTTACCTGTTCATAACCCCACACTATATAAAATCAACTACGCATGCAGTTGATTTTATATAGTGTGGCGAGCGCAGCGAGCCACCGTGCCCCGCGAGGGGACGTGGTTTACTGCGCTCGCCACACTATATAAGATCAACTCCATGCATTGTGGATAGTGGGATTATGAACAGGTAAAAAAAAATCACATCGGATCGCATCGGATCGCATCAAGTAAAAGATCACCTTTAAAAAATGTCACCTTACATATGCAAATGACCTTGAACAAAACAAATAAAGGGATCCCTGGGGACTTCACTGATGTTTGGAAGTTTGAATGGTATTGTCTCATGAAGACTACATTGACTAATTGAAGTATGTTAATTGATGCAGTCTTCATGTAACATTTTTCTTATACTGTAGATGTATCCTTTTTTAAGAATGTAACAAGTGCTGATTTGTTGTCCGTCTAGCTTATTGCACATCGTCACCATGGTTACCACATAGCGTCTACAGCTTGAGCTGGACGAATAATGATGATGTCACACCCCCCTCCTGCGGAAGGGCGGGCCTCTTCTCACCTGCACGTTGTTTTTGCACTTGACTGTATGTACTCACCTATAAAGGTACGTGTGTTTTTTTATAACCTTTATCCTGAAGACAAATATGAAATATATTTGAAACGTTGATCACTAACTTACTGTGTCGCGGTGTATTTATTGAAGTGTATCTAAGTTGTGAGTGCCGCACCTCCAGGCTCTGTATATATATATATATATATATATATATATATATATATATATATATATATATATATATATATATATAGACAGCACTTACCTATCCTGGGAACCAGGTTAGGAAACAGACCAGCACTCACGTAGTTTGAGTTGAAGAAAAAAAAGGTGTATTTTCAAAACATTATACAAAGTGTATAATGTTTTGAAAATACACCTTTTTTTTCTTCAACTCAAACTACGTGAGTGCTGGTCTGTTTCCTAACCTGGTTCCCAGGATAGGTAAGTGCTGTCTATCATTATCCCTCTTGGACCCTGCACCGCATCATTCCTTCAACATCTGAGTGCCGTTTTGCTTCTCTCTCTCTCTCTCTCTCTCTCTCTCTCTCTCTCTCTCTCTATATATATATATATATATATATATATATATATATATATATATATAATATATATATATATATGCAAGAACAAAGTGGGGTTATCGGGGAGCGCTAAACTTTGTACCACCTAGTCAGTTTAGACAGTTATAACCAGGGCTATTTTTCAGCAGGCTCCAGCAGGAACTGAGGCCCTTATTCTAGTTCACTCTTTCTGACAAAATCTTTCTTAAATGGACAAAACCATGTGCACTGCAGGTGAGGCAGGTGTTACTTGTGCAGAGATAATTAGATTTGGGTGGGGTTTTACTTCAAAGTGAGATCTATATTGCAGTGTAAAAATAAAGCAGCCAGTATTTACCCTGCACAGAAACAGTCGTTCAGGATAAAAATTTATTTTTATTGAAACCCAACGCGTTTTGTCAGAACGACTTCATTAGGGGTATAACAAAAAGACTTTATCATTAAGCCTGTATGGCAACTAGTGTTTCCTTAGTACAAGTAAAAATAAAAAAAATTGTTCTTAAGAACAAACGGCTTAACAGACCAGATATATCTGTGGATCATAGATATAGCAACACTGCGGTGATTGTATTGTGGATCTAACAGTGATATACAAATTTGGACCCATTTTTTACCAATCTTTGGGTGTTATCGAATTAATACAGTATGACTCCTTATCTAAGGACTTAATCCTTTCAGAAATATCTGGTCTGTTAAGCCGTTTGTTCTTAAGAACAATTTTTTTGACCTCTGACGAAGTCCCAGTGACAAAACGCGTCAGGGCGTGGCCTGTGACGCCCCATCCGACTCCTGTCAGCTACCTGAGACACCTGCCAATACCTCCTGCCCGTCATCCCGCATCTTGCGGCGCACGCCAGCGTCTGTTACCTGCCGGACTCGTGGACGGGACATATGGCTGTTTGAACTCGGGAGCTGCCTTTGCCATGGTATTTATTACTATTGAGCTGTGTGGTAACCAGCCCACAGAGTGTATATTTTCGGTACGAGTAATTGTCTTGTTGTATCGTGGATCTTTTGCTGTGTGTGATCCAATAAAATAATCTATTAATGCACCATGAAGCGCCCTCTCTCATTCCACTTTCCATATATATATATATGTATATTATTTGGTCATAATGTCGACAACCACAATGTCAACAAGCAATTTTAACTAACATTTCTACAATCGACATTTGGACTATAAAGAGAAAAGTCAACATTTTAAATGCAAGTGCATTTTGAAGCTGGTGTCAACAATAGTAAATGTGGACATATTGACTGCATAACTACATCACATCTTACTACAGCATATTGGATTAAACAATTTTATAAAAGAGCCAAAGGGAGTGCATTTGCTGAAGTAATTTCTGGGCTATTCCATTGGATTTCTGTGGATACTTTTTATCTCATTTGGAGCCTATCTGGCAATACAATGTCATGGAAAAACCGAGGCCGAAAAGCTGTAAAGAGATAAAAAAAATGATAGCTTTATTAATACATCATTTTTAGATGAATAATACACACATTAGAACTTAAATAATTATATATATAATCTCAATGTAATCTCATGTATAGGGATTGTAGTCTTAAAATGTAGGCGTTTTTACTTTGCTTTTTAAAAAAGCACATTCTAAGTGGATTATTATTATTATTATTTTAACAAGGCTAGTAGAGTCTTCTAATCGTGGGCAAGATAGTATATAATATAGTGTATAAAAGGACTTTGGTCATTGCTGTATTTTATTGTATCTACAGTATATATACATGTATATATGTATGTGTGTGTAAGAATCTTGCAAAAACAGGCCGCTTTCATTTCCATGGACTGCTCCCCTTATCGCATCCAAGCTGCAGCAGAAGACAATGAATGGCCGCGAATTGCCGTGTGACGTAATCAACAAACAATTTTGGTTGGTGCTACTAGGAGGGTTGTGTATATATCCTCTTGAAATAATGTTTCGTTTGGAAGGACATACCATCTGAGCCGGTTCAGCAGGGGGGCATGTAAGTAGGAAGAAGACACTTAAAAGACCTTATTCAGGTCCATTTGCAAGGTCCCCTCGTTCGAACGGGGGCAGATGTTTTTTCAATGCGCATTTTTGCGCATGTGCATGAGCTTGTTGTGTACAGCCATGGCGAACTGATTGTTCATCAGGAGCACTAAAGCAACCTTGCGGGGGGTGGAGAGGGGCATGGGTGGCAGGCTGCCTCATCACCATATGGGAACGCCCAGCATTTCATGGACGTTCTCATGGTATCGAGGCATGACGGGCAGGCGGGGGAGGGCAGCTGACATCACTAGATGTCAGCTGCCTGCCTACCTGTACTTCCCCCCAAGCAGACATGCATCTGTAAGGTTGCTCTGAGGCAATCCTTACATATGCGTCAACCTTTGCCATCATTCCATGGTCGGCGACCACGGAATGATGGGGGAGGATCCCACCAGGCTGTGAATGGATGTTACTTTGTTACTTAGGTAGGAAAACTATAGCTGTCTGTCAGCAAACTAACTTTTATATCTCTCAAAGAGCTGTATACATTTTTTATTTTACAGGTGCCTTTTCCTATTCTTTTTTTTTCTTCTCTCTCCCCTTCCCCTTCATATAACACTCATTCACCAAGGGATGGTCGAAATACCGAAGCTGCAATCCCGACCGCCGCAATGCCAGCATTTTGTCACTCTATGGGTGCCCACGACACCCACAGAGGGAGAATAAAATAGTGTGCCGAGCGTAGTGAGGCAACGGGCCCACTGTGTGGCGAGCGCAGCAAGCCTTCAGGGGGGCGATCCACGCCCCCCCTTGTCGGCATTGCGGCAGTCAGGATTCTGGTGTAGGTATTTCGATTGTTGGGATTCTGACCACTGGGTTTCATACTGGTCCCTTCACCAATACTATACTTACTAAAAAATATTATTCTCCGGTTCCATGACAGCACTAGGCAATGGCATTTTCTTTTCTGTATTTCTGTCGGTTCTTGTGTAGTTTCACGCTCGCCAAACTATCTAAAATTAAGTAACTTAACTCCATGCCAACGTGGATAGTTCATACCCCCACTATCCACGTTGGCATGGAGTTGATTTTAGATAGCGTGGCGAGCGTAGCGAGCCACTGATCCCGCAGCGTGGGCGAGTGAAGCGAGCCCCGCAAGGGGACTCAGACGCACGGCGCCATGCTGGCGCTGTGAAACTACACAAGTACCTTTCTGTCTTATGGTTTTTGTTAGAAAATAACTAAAGCGTATGGGCAGCCGAGGTATAGAGGAAGAAGGGGGTAGTTCAAACTATTTCAGGCTCCTCACACGACTAGGGTCACTAGCTCAATGTTTCAGTGCTTCAATGGAAGATTGCAGCAAGTATAAAAATACCACTTTGGTTTGTAAAATAGTAAAACTTAAAATAGCTCTTGGGGCTGGAAATGTTTTATTTGTCGGAGCAAATAATTTTCTTCCCAATAAAAGACTTGATTTTTCTACCTTCTCAAAGTAGACTTATCATGTACTTTGTTCAGGGCATATTTGCACCAGCTACTTGCACTTTAATAGAAAATCTAAGTTCTGCTGGCTCTTAGTCCAAAGTAATAACAAAAGTGTTTAAATAAAGAAGGGTCACAATAGTCCTGACCACCCCTCACTTTCATAATTAAATATGAATCAAAGACACTAAAAAGGCTAACAGTTCTATTTAATGAGAGGTATAGTATTATTGTTCATTTCTCCAAAAACATTTAGTGTTATAGTTGGACTTCTGTAACTTCTGCAATGTCTGTTGTTTGCTACCTGTATGTTTCATAATTATCCATTAGCAACCGTGATTTATTGTATGTGCCAATGATATAGGATCATTCACAACCTCAATTACCATAAAAATAACATACAGTATGGCCTTTTTTCTTTTTAAGTGAAGGTTGCATAGCTGGAGACGCATAGCTCAGCCCTGATTGGCTGAAAGCGTCTCCATTGAGACGCATTGAGCCAAGGACGCTAGCAGCCGCTATAGCACAGGAACAGCGCTATAGAAGCGGTTACCAGCGCCGCAGGAAGCCAGCTCACCCCACTGTCAGTGCGGGGTGAGCTGGCTGTGGAAAAGGGAGGCAGCGCTGCACCCTGGTGCGGTAAGTATGTTGGTGTAAAAGGGAGGTGTGTGTGTAATAAAGTTGTACTTTTCTGTGTGTGTTTTATTTTAACATTCTTTTTACAGGTGGACTACAAGTCCCAGTGGGCCCATTAATGCTCCGCATGCTGGGACTTGTGGTTTGCCAAGTCTCAGCATGCGGGAGAGGCCTACTGGTACCTGTAGTTCACCTCAATTAAGCAATGTTATGTATAAATGATTTAACCCTATCAGGCCGGTGTCCAAAGGCCAGGGACACCGGTGACAGCCCCGGGCTTCAGCCCTGGACGGGTGAAGCCTGTGGAAGGACCCCTTTATTGGGGGGGTCCCCACTCCTCCAGGTACCCCGTCCAAGGCTGACCAGCCACGGTGCTCATGGTATGGCCGGGGGACCTTATGTAAAAAGTGTCCCCCCGGCTGTGGCATGACACCGCGGGCTGTTGGAGCCCGGTGCTGGTTTCAAAGTACGGGGGACCCCCACATATTTTGTCCTGTGTATTTTTGGAATCAGGACTGGTCCAAGAGTCCGGGGCTGGTTTCAGAAATACGGGGGACCCCTACACTTTTTGTCCCCCCGTATTTTTGGAACCAGGTCTGGCTCAATGAGCCTGGGGCTGGTTATGCTCAGGAGGGGGGACCCCACGCCATTTTTTTTACACAAAATCGCACATTTTCATGATTAAAAAATCGCACATTTTCATGACTAAAAATCGCACATTTTCATGACTAAAAATTGCTCAAAATCGCATGTGAATTGAAATCGCAAGCCAAAAATCGCACCCTATTGCATTTGCGAATTTAACAGAAAATGTGCGATTTTTGCACATGCAATTTGATTAGATTTTTAAAGATGACCAAAAATCGCACTCTATTACATTTCGCCCAGTAACTTTGAAATACAATGAATTGTGTACACAACTCTTAAATGTTTTAGCACTATCTAGACACTGGAAATAAATGGATATGAGTTAATTGATAGTTTTAAAAGATTAAATCCTAAAATAGTACCTCCACCACTGCCAGTCCAAAGGCAATCCCAATAATGATTAGAAGATGGTTTTTAAAGTAATCCACGATGACAGACATACATGTCTGTGGGAGAAAATGCATACAGAGGATTAGATTCTACACAAATTTGTTACTTTTTTTAAGTTGGTTATTTTAAATAGCAATTCTCTAAAAACAAGGTTCATTTATGCATGCAGTATTTCTGCAACCAATGTTTTCTGAAAACCAGTTAAAATATCAACAATGTTTCCGTGATGTTCATTTGCTTAAGATATTTGCTTTAATAGATATAACATAATTGATCAAAGTTTGCGCTTTTTATTAAATTCATCATTGTATATTATAGTTTTGATATGGTAGCACACTGCTGTTGCTTATGTTAGTATCAAGTTTCAATTACATTCAATACTGGACAAATCTTAAGAATCGGTAGTCATGGTGAGAAAACTATGGGGAAGTTTTAAAGGTTACAGACACCTGGTGGTGACAAATTGATTCCTTGGCAGTAGCGAGGGTGGTACAGCCAGTGCAGTTGTCCAGGCTGTGATGTTCTGTGAACTGCATGACCACTGCCCCAAACCTACAATGGCACTACCTGCCCTCTTGCCTATGCCATGTATTGCCATAGCTGCTGCTGGGGGCAATAACACCACCACCCTCGAATTTAGAATGTTTTTTTGTCCCTCCCCACTAAACATTTTGTGGGGGTGGCCTAATCGTGGGAGGTGACCATGCCTCCTGCGGTTAGACCACACCCCCAACATTTTACTTGGGCCTGGCATACTCTACTTATTTTGTTTATGGACATCAGAACATCTGCCTCTTTATAAACAGCTTCACTTGTAGGAAGCAGTGGCTTAACTACTGTAAGGCAGCCCCAGCTGGCACTTGGGGGAGCAAGCCACAGTGGGGTCTATGTGGGCGCCAGCACCCGCTGGATGAACTAACATGCTGCTGCCTGCCACTGCCCACTGGCTGAGCACTCGAGGCGAGTCAGCCGCCGCGCGGGTGCGGCCATGGCAGAGACGACAAATCCCCCCCACTGATTCAATTGACTATACACAGAGCCGGCACAGGCTTCTGTGTACAGGATGGCCGTGCTGGGGCGGCCTGGGATGCGTCGGAGCCAGGTGAAGCAGCAATGTCTGCTGGTTTCTCTTCCTCTATCCTGCTTCAGCCTCTCCTTTATGCGTGTGACGTCATCACATCACACGCTGGGGAAACACACTGGAGAGGAGCCCGGGGGGCACAAACTTTTTGGCAGGGGGGAGCAAAATTTATAGTTACGCCACTGGTAGGGAGGCTACCAGTACTCAAGTCCAAGGTGCTAAAATGTCTAAATGTGACTTAATAGTCCCATACCAAGATTTAAATGGTCATTAGTGGCAGTGTGAGACACCCTGAATCAATTACAAGTAGTTAGAGCAATCAGAAGTGTAGAGCACACCATGCAAGATCCTATTCCAGGAAGCGAGCTAGCGACTCAGTGATATAGGCAGTTTGCATTCTCCGGGTTCACAGAGAGGAAAGTAAATGTCTCATCATCATAGAGGTCCCGTCGTTGCACACTGCCGGTTAAACTTCATCTTTTGGCATCTAAAGCTGCAGTGAGCCCCTCCCCCTTTTTATAACATCTTTCTGGTTTGTAATTACGGACCTAAGAAAAAAAAGGTGTGTCTTATTGTGTCAAGAATAGTGGCAAGAATAAGGCCCGATACATCTGTAGATCGCTTAGAAAAAGTCCCTACATCGCTTCATGTTTAGGGGCCATAGTGAGAGAACACTGGCCCTGACAGATCGGTCAGCACACAGTGCTGAAACATCGCTGTGAGCTGAGCAATCTTGCTGAGAGCTCTGAGCGATCTAGCATCGCTCAGAAAGCTCAGCAAATCTCCCCGTGTGTAAAAACATGAATTAAGGCCTATAAACTAAAGTGATGTAAAGTAATGTTAAACCTTTAGTTCATTTCATGTGCTTACCTGTTTATAGTAATTATTATTGCCACAGACATTCGGATCCTGTTGTTGAGTGCACTGACAAGAAGCTGGTGGACTCTGTGTACCCTTTTGCCAGTCTAAATAACCGTTAACAAGGCCACAGCACTTGTTCTGAACAGAGAGGGAGACAATAAGGGTCACAAAAAAAAAATCACAAATATTTTGATACAGAACATAAAACAACAATATGATAGGCTTATGCATGAGATGTGTCTCACCAGCTACTATAACTGGTCAATATAAAAGTATCACATAGCAAAAAGTCTGTGCACTGGGATCACCGTTTCTATATAGGAACTTGCTACAATGACATTTACAATATGGCTACTAAAGAGTTAAGCTGGGCGCACCCTAGACATTTTAAACAATATTGCTGATTGTAATGACAACTTCGTTACATTGTCCATTGTGTACGCACTATGGGCCTGATTCAGGCTTCACTGTAGTTTTGAAACTTCGCAAAATGGCAAATTACCTCTCTAGACTGCAGGCCAAGGCAGCCCCACTCGCCGTGTCTCTCCCCACAATATTTTACGGTACACTAAGTGTGAGTTCATTGCTTCACAGCAAAGCAAATATATGTACAGATGGAGCATTCTTCAGCTAGCCTTCTCTGGATAGCAATGCTGAGAAAGCCGCTCAAACTTGCTGTTTTGAGTGCCTTTCAGCTCAAAGTCGCATAGTGTGTATGGGCCTTAAGGGATTAGCAAAGGATTAAGTTCGACAGTTTTGGCTCACTTAATCCTATAAAATGGCTAAATGAGGTTGATCTCTGTCTGTAGGACCCACCAATGAATGATGATTCATGATGCAGATGGCTATCTCGTACACACAGAGAACTTTTAACAGGATTTTTTGACTAGATAATCAAAATCTCCTAGAAGGTTAGCCAAAATCTTCCCAAAATTAGTTATTCAAAATTGCTTAGTCAAAATTGCCCATTAGTCAAAATCTCCCCGTGTGTACACCCTTTAACCTTGATCCACCGGCCATTGTCACCCCTTGATTTTAAGGCATCAAATTCCAATTTGCTCCTGGGGCGACTGAGATGAATTTACTCCCCTGCTAGATACTGTATCCAGTGGCGTAACTATAGAGGGTGCAGGGGATGCAATTGCTATGGGGCCCGGGGCTTGGGGGGGCCCTGGGCCCCAGCAGGCTATCCCCTGCACCCCCTTGATCTTCTTTTCACTAGTTCATTTTAATATTGCAGCGCGGGCAGTTGCCACGCTGCCCTCTTGTACGTAATTCAAAGGGGCCGGGCAGCAGTGGAGCTCAGAGCCAAGAAGCAATATATCTTGGCTCTGTCCAAGGAGTAGTGGAACTTGGCACCGCCCGGGCAGCAGTGGAGCCCGGCGCTGCCTGTGACTTGGGAGTAGTAAAGGTCGCCTCCCGTGGAGCAGTATAGAACGGCACCTCCCGGGGAGCAGTAAAGCTCAGCTCAGTGTCACGGAGGGGAGCAGAGGACCGCGGTGCTGTGGAAATGGTACAGCCCAGCACAGATGAGCAGGAGAGCCCAGCAGTGAAAGGAGCAGCTGGTGAGTGCATTTGCAGACCTGCCACTGCCAGGGGGAAGCCTTTCAAAACCTGCCCCCCCCTTTTTCCCCTCCATGTTCTATCTCCCCCACCCCCTGCTCTCCTCCCCCCGTCCCCTCTTTCTCTCAACCCTCTCTCACTCCTCCACTGTCTCACATCTCTTTTTCTCTCTCTGCCCCTTGTCTCTTTCACCTCGATCTCTCTTCTACCCACATATTTTCCCTCTCCATTCCTCCCTCTCAGTCTCACTCTTTCTTTCTCCCCCCTATCTATTAGAGATGTGCGGGCTTGGATTTCAGAGATCCAAACCCCCACGGAGGTCATCATTCCGAGCCCGATTCCGAGCAGCGCTCGGAGATTCCCGCCTGACTCGGGTCCATCCGCGTGATTAGAACGTCATCTCCCGATGCCGGATTTCGCGAGGCTTTATAAGCGCCTGCCGTGCCCGCCATCTTCACTCCAGTCAAGTAGTGGGTTGGGAGAGGGTGTGTTGGTGCTGCTGCTGGGGCTTAAACTTGAGCTTGACCTTGAGCTTGAGCGCAATATTTTTCAATCGCTGGTGCTGTCTCTCAGTGCTGCTGTGTAGTCTAACTGTGTACTTGTAGTACTACTGTCTCCTCTGTGCGGTCTACCTCTGGTGTGCTGTGCTGTAATTAATTATGTTATTCGCTGGGGCTGTCTCCCTCAGTGCTGCTGTGTACTCTGTTCTCCTCTCTGCTTAGGAGAACAGTCTAACTGTGTACCTGTAGTACTACTGTCTCCTCTGTGCTGGGGCCTACCTCTGGTGCTGTGCTGTGCCTGTAATATTATATTATATATTAATAATTAATTAATTATATTATATATATATATAGTCCACTGGTGCTGCCTGCACTGAATCTGCCAGTATTATTAAGTTACTCAGTCCACTGTTGCCACTGGGAGTGCTTCTGCCTACCTAGTGTACCTACCTAGTACATACTAGGCTGCTATACCTAATTTAATTCAAAAATAATACTTGTGCTGTGTGGGACTGTAAAAAATAATTCCATGCTGCTGGTGCACTGACGTGTGCCACTGAGTGCCACTGCCAAGCAGTACCTAATATAAAATTAATTATTATATAAATTCTGCTGGTGCACTGCATAAAGCTACTGGTGGTGTGTAATATAACTACCTTTTGAGGTGACCACTGGCAGTGATACTGCCTGCCTGCCTGCCTACCTACCTAGTAGTTTATTTTCTCTACCTACTAGGCTGCTATATTATTAATAATTAATTGAATTATATATAGTCCACTGGTGCTGCCTGCACTGAATACTGTGAATAGAGGTTGCCAGTATTATTTACTCAGTCCACTGTTGCCACTGGCAGTGCTACTGCCTAGTGTACCTACCTAGTAGTACAACTACATACTAGGCTGCTATATCTAATTTAATAAAAAAATAATACTTGTGCTGTGTGGGACTGTAAAAAATAATTCCATGCTGCTGGTGCACTGACGTGTGCCACTGAGTGTCACTGCCAAGCAGTACCTAATAATAAAATTAATTATTATAAATTCTGCTGGTGCACATACTAGTATTGCCAGAGGTGCAAGTATGGCGGTACGGGGTGGTACGACGTACCGGTAAAAGATATATTGCCGGTACCCCGTACCGCCATAAAAAATAGCCAAATATACCTGCAATGCGCATGCGCGCATATGGAAGTGGCGGGGGCGTGGCCTCCGCCGCCCCGCCACAGCTGATTGCCTTCGGAGGGGAGGGGAGGGGAGCGCAACGCGCGTCTCTCCTCCCCCCCCCCCCCTGTGTCACTAGTTAATACTGTCAGCCAATCAGTGCTTGCGGGCTGGCAGCCAATCAGGAGCCAGCCCGCGAGATAGACCTGGTAGGGCAGGAGAGACGCGAGATGCATTCCCCTCCCCAGAAACATGCAGGGGGACTGGAGGAGGACCGGACAGGACACAGGACCTGACAGTGAGTTGCTCACTGTACTGCAACTGTTTTGTGGCACTGGGGGCATATCTGGCACTGGGGGCGTATGTGTGGCACTGTGGGGGGATATTATATCAGGCACTGTGGGGGCATGTGTGGCACTGTGGGGGCATATATCTGGCACTGGGGGCATATGTGTGGCACTGTGGGGGCATATGATATCTGGCACCTCGGGCATGTGTGGCACTGTGGGGGCATATGATATCTGGCACTGGGGGCATATCTGGCACTGTGGGGGCATATTAGTAATGGGCATCAGGTGTGCGGTGCAATGAGCATTATGGCATGGGTCATATGTATTGGGTGTGTGATGCGTAACAGGCATTACTGTGTAAATTTTGGCCGTATGCCTTCGGCGTGCAATAATCCAGACACTCCCCCTTGTGTCATATGACCATGCCCATTTTTCGACAGTACCACGAAGTCATTTTTCCTACTTGCACCACTGAGTATTGCTGACGCATCTACCTGTCTTGTGCCTAGTACTGCCGTATTTACCTGTCTGGTGCCTAGTACTGCCGTATCTACCTGTCTGGTTTGGGGCCCACTGCCTAATACTGTCGTATCTACTGTCTGGTGCCTAGTACTGCCGTATCTACCTGTCTGGTCTGGGGCCCACTGCCTAATACTGTCATATCTATTGTCTGGTGTCTAGTACTGCCGTATCTAGCTGTCTGGTGCCTAGTACTGCCGTATCTACCTGTCTGGTCTGGGGCCCACTGCCTAGTACTGCCGTATCTACCTCTGCAGTGTCACTCTTACATGAGCCACGTGTTTGTGCCGCACACTTGTGTGGCTTAGCATAGTTATCCAGCTACCTCGGTGCAACCTTTGGCCCTAAAAACAATATTGTGAGGTGTTCAGAATTGACGGGAAATGAGTGGAAATTAATGTTATTGAGGTTAATATAGAGTAGGAGCAAAAAAAATAAAAATTATGCGATTTTAGCAGTTTTTATGCTTTTTTAACAAAAAAATCAGAACCCAAAACCCAAGAAATCCAAACACAAAACACTTAGGAGGTGTTTTGCCAAAACCCATTAGAACCTAAACCTCAAGGTAATCAGAACCCAAAACCCAAAACCCGAAAAGTGGCCGGTGCACATCCCTACTATCTATACACTTGGCTCTGTATCTCTCTCTCTCTACCTGACACCCTCTCCCCCTGTCTCTCCTCCTTTCTCTCCCTGACACTCTAACTCTTTTCTTCCTCTCTCCCTCTCCCCTGCTCACACTCCTCCCTTTCTGTACTCTTTCTTTCCTGGCACCCTTTACCTCTCCCTCTACCCACTCTTTCTTCTGACACCCCCCGAGTGGCATTGTAGGGACAATGGAGGGGGGGCCCTTCCAGGATTTTGCTATGGGGCCCACGAGGTTGTAGTTACGCCTCTGACTGTATCTATAGACAGAAACCCATTCTCAGCTATAGGAGAAGAGGAGAATTAAATGGTTTTGTACCTATAGGGGTGTAACATGGAGAACTTTTAATTGGAGATTTTGACTAGATAGTCAAAATCTCCTAAAAGGTTATCCAAAATCTCCCTATTTTTCTCCTGCTTAGTTAATACTGTCTAGCAGAAATTGCTTAGTATAGATAGACTGTGCAGGCAAGGCAATTTTGACTAGATCATAGACTATCATTGCTAAGACAAAATCACTTAGTCAAAATCTCCAGTGCATCTAGCCAAAATCCCTCCCAAAATTGCTTAGTCAAAATTGCTTAAAGGTGGTGTTTCAATTTTTTTCAAGCTATATTGCTAGATGTCAAATTGTGAGTACTGTATAACATTTAAATTACCAGAGTTGTCATCAATGTAAACTGCATATTTCTTATTTTTTGTATTGACTGTACTGAAAAACCGCAATCCCATGAAAATGTTTGCGTATATGATTTTTGCATTTTTTAAATGTTTGCGTATATGAAAAATAGTTTTTTTTAACAAATATCAGATAATTGGTACTTTACCTTTTATCTGTAAGATGCTTTTAATGGTTTAGTTTTTTCATTGCAAACATATGAAATAACGGGATGCAGTTAAAATCCCGGCGTTCAGAATCCCGACGCCGGAATCCCGACCGCCGAAATCCCAACCGCCGAAATCCCAACCGCCGAAATCCCAACCGCCGAAATCCTGACACATTCTCCCTCCGTGGGTGTCCACGACACCCCTGGAGGGAGAATAAATTAGTGTGCCGAGCGTAGCGAGGCACCGAGCCCGCAAGGGGGGGCGATCCACGTCCCCCCTTGTCGGCATTTCGGCTGTCGGGATTCCAGCGTCGGGATTCTGAACGCCGGGATCCCGACCGCCGGGATTCAGTACTGAATCCGAAATAACATTTAATTTAGTAGACAGAGACACTCAGGAATGACTTCTTGCCACCATGGGGGGTTATTCTGATTGGTTTGCAAAAGCAAACCCCTTCTTTAATGGACAAAACCATGTGCACTGCAGGTGGGGCAGATGTTACATGTGCAGAGAGTTACATTTGAGTGGGGTGTGTTCAAACTGAAATCTAAATTACAGTGTAAAAATAAAGCAGCCAGTATTTACTCTGCACAGAAAAAAAATAACTCACCCAAATGCAACTCTCTCTGCACATGTTACATCTGTCCCACCTGTAGCGCAGCATGGTTTTGTCCATTAAAGAAGGAGTTTGCTTTTGCAAACCAGAATCACCCCCATGTTCATTCACTGCACAATCCCTACAGCCAGTTCTTTCTCTGGAATTTGGAGGACTCTGACTGAGTACATACTGTATGACCCTCTTATTAATTTGCTCTTGGAAATTGTGCAACTACAATATAAAACTCTCCCACATATACCTAGGTTTTACAGCGTCAAGGCAATAAAAATTGGTCCATATTAAATGGCTACAAAACTTGTGTGAATGGAGATTTGAGACTGTCCTCGTTCCCTGCATAAGGGGTGCATATAAAATCTATTTAATTTCTGAAAGCTATCATTTATAGTGTTCTCTTCTGCTTTAGGTTTTCTTTCTGTTTAACTGTCTATCATCATAGCCTTAAATTGAACAAGCATTTGGCTTTACTCCTGTTGAAAGCAAACAAGCAGAGATCTGCATGTCCTTTCCCCTGATACATTTTTGTTCACACCATAAATATTTACTTACGTTGGTAGTAAACAATATACAGCAAGACCAGCTAGACAAATCCGGTTCCATGAAACAAACAAGTGCTCCAACTAGGTAACTAGCTCTCAGCAAGGCTGCAATTAACCCAAAATTCTGTAAATTCACATGTAGTATATTGGTTTTTAACTTTTTTAGTGCTCTTAATGGGGCTGATTCCTTTTTCAAATTAAACCGACATATTTATGTACTGCACATGCTCAGATGCTGACTGCACATTCCTACAGACGATTAAAAGTCATGATGATATTATTATTGTTTTATTATATGGCACCACAATGGTTTCACAACTGAGTCCTAACAATACATACAGATGTAGCTGGATTCATCTTTGCAGGGGATGGCGACGCCAGCCGCCATCCCCTGCCCCGCGCCATCTGTATGCCGGAAGGGGACGCGTGCGCACGAGGTGCGCGCACGTCCCCTTCCGACGGTGCTGCCCTCGGTCGCCCGGTGCCCACACCGGGCGACCGCACCCCCGCAGTGTCCTCGAGTCCCCCCCAGCCCCCTCGAGCGGGAGGCGGACAGTATTGCGTCCGCCTCGTCGTCCCGCCGCCCGGATACTGAGACGCGCGTGCGTGGGGGACGCACGCTCGTCTCAGTCAGATGGAGCGCCGTGTTGCTGGCGGATCGCCAGCAACATGCTGCTGCAGGTTCGCCAGCAACAATAAGTCCGGCTCCATCTGTAAATGAGCAAAAAAACAAGAAAATAACTTGTGCAGAGAAAGTTACATTTGGGTGGGGTGTGTTCAAACTGAAATCTAAATTGCATTGTATAACTAAAGCAGCCAGTATTTACCCTGCACAGAAACAAAATAACTCACCCAAATCTAACTTGCTCTGCACATGTTACATTTGCCTTTCCTGCAGTGCAGCATGGTTGTGTCCAGTGATGGTTTTTACCTATGGACTGCAGGGCTGCAGCCCCCCCAGGTAAAATCCGCCACTGTCTCTGCCTAAAGTGAAGCCAGATGCAGTCTGGCTTCACTGTGACTGGCAGTGACTTTCTATTGGAAGTCTGACATGCCAGTCACTCAAGGCATCCCATCGGGAGGTGCTCCCTCCCTCTGGGATGCCTCTCTCTGCGCAAATGTGCAGCAGCCCCCAAAATGGGATCTGCGCATGCGCAGTATCGCGGACCATACTGCACATGCGCCAGACCCAGGAACCCGATCAAGCCTCCGGGGGCTGCTGCAAAGGCAGCCCCCGGAGGCTTGGGCCAGCGCATGCGCAGTATGTATGAAGTTACTGCGCATGTGTACAGGGGACAGGGGTGCGCGGCATCCGAGGACGACGGCAGTGGCTGGGGACGGTAGTGGCGGGAGGGCTGCATTGCGGCATCCCCGCTCCTCCATAAAGGTAAGAGTCGCCACTGGTTGTGTCCATTTGCTAAAAAATGTGCTTTGCTATCACATTGTAGAACCCCATTGGCGGATTCAGGGGGGCGCCCGGGCATGTATCCTCCTGCCATTTTGTAGCTGAGGATCAGGGCTTTCCAATGAGCCCAGCCCCGTGTCTCTAGTCCCCCGGGAACCGGAGATATCGCCTGGCAAAGCTGTAACGTTTTTCCCCCATAGGATATATGGGACCCGTTAATTCCAACCCCCACCTGGTTCCGATGGCTGCCAGTTCCCTCCCTGGCAACACAGAATGTGATTAATCTCATTCAATTCCAAATCGCTGGGCCTTCAATATGATATCAGGCTGGTCCATATAGGTCAATCGGTTTCAGAGATATTGCGTGTAAACCAATTTTTTTATTTTTGAAATGTAATTTCATGGCTGTTCATGTTCTTTGAGGGCAGATTACTCTGGAACCAAAAGTTCCAAAATCATTCAAAGCCCACTCAAAAGTTCTTCAATATGATACTTGTCTCATGTAAATGGGTCAGTTGGTTCCGAAGATATAGCCGGTTAAATGAGATAACTGGTTAAAGGGGGGAGGGGTGGTTTTCTCTCCCCCTCACACCAGAAAATACCGGGACTAGGCTGGTGTAAAAGGGGCCAACCTGGGAATTCATTTTCTGGTGTGAAAGGGGTATTATTTCAAATAGCCGGGACCTGCAGTGCTCTGAATACAGCCAGGCTCTGCCACTGTCAGTGGCTATCACTTCTGCCTGGCTGTGGCTGTCCCCCATTTACCATGAGCATATATTCCCCCTTGGCAATGAGCATGTAATCCCACATGGCAACATGCATGGAAACTCTAGCAATGAGCATGGAACCCTTGGCAATGAGCATGTAGATAAGCAGCAATTATGTAGCATAATTTTTAATAGGCATTATGGTGTTTGGCATAATACATAATGGACATTATGGCGTGTAATTTAGGACCTTATTCTAGTTCACTCTTTTCTGACAAAATCCGTGTGTTATTATGTGAATTTTGTCTCAATCCATGTGGCATTATGTGAATTTTGACACAATCCATGTGGGATTATTTGAATTTTGGCTCAATCCATGTGGCATTATGTGAATTTTGGCTCATTCCATTTGGCATCATGTGTAAGGGGCAAGTATAATGGGGTCTAGTATTTTGTTGTATAATGTATAATGTGTAGAAGTTGTACAGTATATGGTGTTGTACACTACACTCAAGGACACGCCCCCTGTTGAGTGGCCACACACCCTTTTGCGGAGCACGACTTCGGCGCGCGCACAACTACAGCCTTCACTTTTGTCTCCATGGTGGTCCTGCGTATTTCAAATGCCAGGGCCTATTTTTAATCCCATTCCCACCCTCTCTCTGCCGCTCTCTTAGCATGTACACTGGCACCACTAACACCGCCCTTCCCCCACCTAAACCCTCTTTTATCATGGTGCCCCCCTGTCATTTTATCCTGGATCAGCCCCTGTATAACCCCAATACTACATGTGCAGTAGTGCATTAGGGTGTGAGGTTGCGTTGTGATATCAGTGCTCCTTATTCTGAGGTGCAGAATGCCAGACCCAGCACTACAGGGAGAGACCGTGTGGAATGCGCTTTCCTCCTAACAGCATGCCATCTATGTGACTGCACTAGTCTTCTACTTGTGTTTGGTTTCATAGTCATCATAAGCAAACTTTAGGTGTGGGTGTATATATCCGTTAACCATCCAGATATACTCCTGGAAGTCACCCGTTACAGCCCATTTATACTCTTCAGTTTTATACATGGATGCCAGCAACATGACTGCAGTCAGAACACTGATGCTGGAATTCTGAAATGAGATCCCGGTTTACAGCACAGCTGACTGGGGTTACAGAGTAGGGGTAGGCGACCTGCTGAGAAGAGAAGTGAGCTCACTGATCACCAGACCCTTGGGTGCATGGAAGTATATATATATTTTTTTTACAGTGATCAGTTGTTTAGTAATATAGATCAAAAAGTTGATCACAGTGGCCAGCTCCCAGGTTTCATCTGCTTGTTTGAGCATGAAAGACGAATGGGAATGCGATCTGCTTTCTTGAAATATACAAATTAAATAGCTGGGAGTAGTTTTAAACTACTACAAAATGCCCCTTAATACATTCAGGTGATACTAAAATAATGTGAAAAGCATTTCTATATTATTGTACTTAAAAAAATTTTTTTATATAAATATGCATGGTAATCACTTCTGTAAAGGAAGGTTAATGCTGTGATGAAAAGACTATCATTGTTTCTGTTTATGCAGCTAATAAATAATTATTCCCTTACCTCTGTCTGGATGGTTTCTAAGGCATTTTGAAAGGCTACTGGTTGATCAGACAACGGTATAAGGTTTTTCAATGTTGAGTTAATATTTTCTTCAATCTTGAAAACAAAATCAAATATATATATATAAAATCTAAATTACAGCCTAATTCATGTTGCTTTAAACTTAGACTGGGTTGCAGCAGGTCAACAAGAGAGTATACAACGTACTGTACCTTGGGTTTATAGACGACTCCCAAAACTCCTGCTGTTATTTGAAGTGCCAGGATCAAAAACAGCCCAATAAAAAACTAGAAATAAGAAAGGATGTTTCAGATAAATAATTATACTATAAACACAAGAACATTTAATAAAAAAAAAACTCCATACTTCGTGTATGCATACCAAATTGCTTAAACGCCAGGCGCAAACTTAGTTCCCTCTATAGTGGGAGGGAAGGGAGCAGGCAGGGAGCTGGAGCAGGGGGAACACCCATTGTTTTATGGGAGTCCCCCTAAAAATGATGGGAGTTCCCCCGCGAATGCAGGAGTGTTGATGGCTGCTCGGGGCTGGTAGCTGATGTCACATGAAGTCCGCACCCACCCTGAATTCAGTGTATAATGGCTGCTAGAAAAGTTATTCCAGGCCGACTGTTCTTAGCGAAGACAGGAGAAATCATTCGATGGTGAGCGACCATCGAATGGTTTCTCCTTCTTGCAGCCACATGCTAGGGTGTGTGTTAGCGTAGACAGCCGTTCGCATGTTAGAGAGGGGAATTGTGCGGCGGGGGGGATTCGGTTGGACGGGGTTACACGCCGGTATTATCGCCCTATCCTGCCACTTACAAAGAAGGTGGACTGGAAGGGCCTCAGGCTGCACACCCTAACTATAGTATATATTATTTAAAGTACTACCTTGCTGAGACTTGTAGTGCCACACAAAAGAGAAAGAATGCAAGGTCACTATTTTATCATTAAGAAGTATAATTGTAATAAATTTTGCATTTAAATAGAGGGTTATTTTTTTTTATAATCTTGGCCAAAATTATGACCTTACCCATCACATGCAGGTGACCCTATCAAGGGTAATTCCCTAGTATCTCAGTGGTTTAAGCATATTGCATGGGATACCCCCAAACCAGTCCCAGCCAAACCACCATTTTCCTTTCCTTGACTTCTGCTTGTCCTGACTATTATTTTTTTTTATAAATACTGATATATGTTTGTTACGTTTTTCCTTGTTTGCTGAGCACCCTGAGCATAGTTTGTTACCATGACAATTCTGTTAGCCATCATCCCTGATTGTAGTAGTAGTTTGTTTATTCATAAGGCACCACAAAGTGTCTGCAGCGCTGTACATAGCAAACAAAAACAAATTACAAGGTAATGTACAGGGTGTGTTTTGAAGTAGGTGTCGAAATTGTAGAGGAGACTGAAGATGAAGTAGAGGAATGGAAGAACAGGGCAGGAGCACTGGTGAGGTAAAGAGGTAGGGTGAGTACGTGAGGAAGGAGGGGCCCGATTGTGATTTGGATCTGTTAAAATGAAAGCATTCATTATAATACTTCCTTTTAACTGCAGCTAAAGTAAATGGGTGATTAAGAGATTGTACCAACAGAAGTCATGTGATTTGTTTCATCACAATTTTTTAATATATGTTAACATATACTTTAATAATCTCTGTTCTTCCAGAAGATGCATCAATGACACAAAGGGGGGTATTCAATCACCGGCGACCACTGGGCCCTATTCAATGCTGTCTTCCCAGCATTGAACAGGGGAGCTCGGCAGAATGAGCCCGACTTCACAAGCAGAGAACGGCTGGGAAGTGACGAGCTCTCAGCCGCAGCTCGCCTCTTCCCGGCCGCAACTCGAGGCCACGCCCCTTCACATCCCACTGCAGGCGGGACATTGAATCCCGCTTGTGTGTTCTTGGTTGAGCAGACCGAGAACGTGACCCCCAGATTGAATACCCCCCAAAGGGTCTAACAGAGACAAGCCTCATAGAGGACAACAACTGTGGACTGTTGAAGACAGCAAGGTACAGCACCCATGAGAATTGAATGATGCACCCTAGTAAGTACAACCATATTAGTTTTCTAGCATGGACTTATTGAACTAAATGGACGCAAACACATATTTATGTTTGTTTAGGTTTGTGTCTGGAAGCGATGGGTGCAAAGATAAACTTCATAGTATAAATAAATACATACCAGAATGAGAAGGCAGCGACTTTCCCTTACAGCTCCACAGCATCCAAAAAACCCAAGCACCATAATTATGGATCCTACTGCTATCATAAGGTCAATTGCTGAAAGCATACCACTTCCTTGAAGATTCAGTTCCTAGAAGAAAGTATAGTAACAATTTTATATTATTATGCAAATAAGGAACATAACACACACAAAACCATACAACTTTCCTGTGATTTAAATTTTAAATTACAATTAATATTATTGCATGATTTACTCACTTGAATGTTTATTCAGAGAATAAATTAGGCTTACTTTTGTTATTTGGGAATACAAATAGAAACCAAATATTCTGGCAACACCCTTAATGATTATTAAAAGTTTTGTTATTTTTTGTATTGTCCATTGTATAACACAGAAAAACATAGTAATTCTATGCCAATAATACAAGTAAAAAAAAAAACCCACAAGGAATTAAAACATTTCTTGAAAAATAAACTGCATAAACAGAATTTATTTATGATAATATTACTATCTACATAAAAGATCTTGAGTCCTAAGATCTTGTGTGATCTTGTGTGATCAGTGCTGGCATTTGGTACTCTGCTCCTGCCCTCTGTCTCAGAGCTCCACAGCTGCTCCAGCATCCTCGGCAGTTGTCTGGGCTAGCATCCTTCATGCAAAGTTTCTTGCAAGCATTGGTGTATGGGAACCACATACTTATTCTGCATTAGCTGTCTAAATCACCACCATTGGAGACCAGTTTCTGGAATTCCCACATCCTCAACCAATCCATGGGGACCTGTCCTTATAAAATAGCTATCTAGTACACTAGGAAGCTGCAAAGGAACATCAAATAGTTTTCTTCATTGTGGCTCCAGGTCTTGCAGCGCCACTCTAGTTCTACTTTATTCTTTCTAGATTGACAATCCTGTAACTGTGCACTGCTGCAGTGTTCTAATGGATCCAGCTAGCTGCCAGCATGATTCCTGATTGGTGAACAAATTATTCCAGCCAGCTGTCAGTATCTGCTGGTGTGGTCCCAGTTCCAGGTTTACCTACTATACGAAATGGTACCAGAAAAGTATCTGTGCTACAGCTGGTCCTAGATTGGCACCTACACTAATGGACTGTTCCAGACCATTATCTCTGTTATACAGTAGCTGGTCCCAGCCTAGCACCTATGCTACTAACTGGTCCCAACCCCGTATCTGTGGTAGTAGCCATTTCCAGTCTAGCACCTACACTATTAGCCAGTCCCAGCCTTGCAGTTTCCCAAGCTAACCTAGCCCGGCACCTGATTCAAATATTGTAGATCCAATTCATCACCTCGTGCATTAAAGATACATTAAACTGCCAAGTTCTCTGCATTCTAATCCAGCTAAGCAAACTACAAAATTAAATCCGATAAACATAAGATTCACCAAATTTGACATCTCCTAAGCAACAAAACAATTCTTCCACTGAGGCAGATATCACAGAAAGCAAGGACTTTAAAGGAGAACAAATTGAAACATTTATGTTATAGAGTGATCTACAGTATTAATGCATTTAACCACTTAATTTGAAAATATTTTTTTCCCAAATATGTTCCCAAAATTCTTTCCCCTGGTGCAATTCTGGGCACAACACCATAAAAATGGTAATATTGAATTGAAAAAAGGTACAGAGAGTGTCAATTAAACTGATCAGGGGTCTAGAGCCCTTGAATTATGAGTAAAGGAAAGCCAGGTTGGATATGTTTACGCTGGAGAAAAAACATTTAAGAGGGAACATGATCAATATCTACAAATATGTCAGAGGTCACTCTAGGGAACAGTCAGGAGCTCTGTTTACTTTGAGGACTTTGCATAGGACATGAGGGCACCCACTGAGATTTCGTACCCTCCAAAGAAAGGGATACTTTACAGTCAAGACAGTTAAAATTTGGAATTCTCTGCCAGAAGTACTGTTGGAAGACTCAAATGCATTGAAGAGAGGGCTAGACAATTTTTTTTAGCAGAGGAAAACATACAGGGTTACAACCCCCAGGTAAAGTACATTAAGGGGACCGGTCAGTGTTACATTGGCTATAAGATAGGGGTCATCTAGCTAAAAATTACTCAGTTAAGTCGCTTATATTTAATATAGGTTGAACTCGACAGATAATTGTCTTTTTTCAAACTCAGAAAATATGTAACTATGTAACACTGGTATTGAAGAAAGCACTCGCCACATATTTAATAGTATTCAAAAAGTAGTTTATTCCTCAAACAGCCATAATAGAGAAGTGTGGTGAATGTTTCAACCTGGGCTAGGATGTTTTTCAAGACAAAGGGCCTTATTTTGGTTCATTCTTTCTGACAAAATCCTTCTTAGATGGGCAAAACCATGTGCACTGCAGGTGGGGCAGATGTAACATGTGCAGAGAGAATTAGATTTGGGTGGGGTTTTACTTCAAAGTGAGATCTATATCGCAGTGTAAAAATAAAGCAGTCAGTATTTTCCCTGCACAGAAACAAAATTACTCACCCAAATCTAATTCTCTCTGCACATGTTACATCTGCCCCCCCCCCCTGCAGTGCACATGGTTTTGTCAATCTAAGAAGGATTTTGTCAGAAAGAATGAACCAAAATAAGGCCCAAAGTAACAGGAATCCTACCACCAAGCAATATTAAGAAATTTGACCCCAGGGCAGCTATTTATAGCAATTATTGGTATATGGACACATCTCCAGTAATTGGTGTCCAAAACCGGAATTGTAGCTAAACTATTTACGCCTTATATAAAGCTCTATACATAGCATGATCTGGTAGACAAATGCAAAAATATCATTCAAATACCAATAAACTTGTCTTAAATTGTACTAACTAGTATGTGCCGCACATTCCAAAAAGATCCTAGCCTGTAAGGAATTACTTATTGAATCATTTTAAAGATGTAGTGAGATCTCTTTCAGAAATAATAATAAGATTATATTGTAATAAAATACAAAAAATATTAAACATATCACTTACCTGCTGAGCATCTTTACTAACACGAAGATATATGGAGACACCTAAAATGACACAGCCACATACCTGCAAAATAAATATAAAACATTGATATTAAAGTATTAATACAAAAATTAATATATATATATATAAATAACCTATTTTTCACAGCTTATTTTAATCATTTCCCTGTGTGTTGGTTATTACTGACCTTTAAAAGCATAGTCTGCTGTGAGCATTAGACCAGATAACATGCCTGGAATCAAACATTAATGTGATAGCTATGTTTATTGTAATCATTTTGAGCAATGGTGTTAGGACCTGCAGAAAAGTGGGGTCCCGTGAAGGGGGGCTTAAATGCATTGATCAATACATGAACTAAATCTCCACTATTTGTTAAAATCAGTTAAATTAGTGAGTGCAGAACCCCTACAATTTCTGTTTAAACAATGTGGTCACAAGCCATAGGGCACCCCAAAACTAGGAAAGGTGAGTGCCGATGTTTATTGTATATATATATATATATATATATATATATATATATATATATATACAATACGATGAGGCCGGCACTCAGGTCTTAGGAGTGGATGCCAATGGTTACTTGCTCCGGTGCCCTCTCACGAGAGGGGATGGATCCTCAGGATATATGCAGCAGTAATAAGTGGCACTCGGAGGCTGATGTAAATGGTGAAACAACAGGAACTTTATTCCCTGTGCAGAAGTGAAAACGTTTCGGAGCTCGGGGGCCCCGTCGTCAGTTCAGCGAATGCATTCCCTGAACTGACGACGGGGCCCCCCGAGCTCCGAAACGTTTTCACTTCTGCACCAGGAATAAAGTTCCTGTTGTTTCACCATTTACATCAGCCTCCGAGTGCCGCTTATTACTGCTGTATATATATATATATATATATATATATATATATATACAGTACTATTTTTCTGGAAAAATAGGTCCAGGAACTCCAGGTCTGGGGGTGGATCAATTAAATAAAAAATAATATATATAATAAATAAAGGAAGGGAGAGATAGATGTATATATTGTATTTAGAAACAAAGGCACTCACAGGTGACTTTAAAATAAAACTTATCTTATGGAAAGTACATTTTTAGTTCCTGATGATGTCATATTTAATTAGAGGTTCAGGAACTGAGTTCCTGCTGGTTCCTGCTGAAAAATAGCATTGTATATATATAATACCCAATAATCCACCACGCGCTGAAATTATAGGTCAATTATTATCAAATGAAATTGGCTGCCTCACCACAGTATCCCCCGAGGGTTAAGGGACCAAAACAGATAGTATACAACACAATTGTGGTATGGCGCCTAAATGTCCATACAGTGAATGATCCGCTGTCAAGTGAAGCAAGAGGAGACGATAAGTCCAATTTCTTATTTTATTGTAGTAGATCTTGTTGTCACAGATAACATATGTACATGAGTACCCTCATGTACATATGTTATCTGTGACAACAAGATCTACTCGCCAGACATTCGCCAGACATTCAGAATTGTGTCCATTGAATAGGGCGAATTGGTTTTCCAGTGAGAAAATTCCTTTAAACCCGGGGAATTGACCGATTCCCCAGAAAATAGGGAGAATCAGAGGCATTGAATACTGGCCCAAGCGTTGAAACGTTGTACTTTAATCTGTGTTCCTGTCTCATTTATTCTGGTAAGCCCGGAGTGCCACTGCTGCGATGGATATGTTAAGGTCTCAGCGTTCAACCTGAGAATCTTCAGGAGGCACACGGCAAGTAATCGTTTGTTCCAGGAGTGCCGACACACGAAGTCTATATATATATATATATATATATATATATATATATATATATATATATATACATACATACACACACAGAGTATAGATATCAATCACATAAGGCTTATTTAGAAAAGTGTAAAATTGTCCTTCTGTATCTTTATGTGCGTACTGTTTCATAAATGAACTCAATGGTACAGAGAATTACGTTGACATACACTACAGGCCAATTTTGACATCAGGAGAAGTGGAGGAAACCCAGGCCATAATAGGGCCTGATAGTGCAAAATGACAAAGCTTCTTTTAAGGGCCCTGATGTGATACAGGCAGACACTCCATGCCCACCCCTGAAGAATCAAAAAGAGAATTAACCAAACAATAGGGCAAATCCCCAAGTGCTCATATAGGTAGTTTCTTCAAGCTGCTGCAAAACAAGGGGTTAGTCAGTCTCCTAAATACCCAATATATAAAAGTATTTATAAGAGCAGAGCATCTAGTTATTTATTTCCAAAAATAGAAAAAGCATCTATCAATAAAAGACAATGCAATAGCTAAAGCAAGTATATATATATATATATATATATATATATATATATATATATATATATATATATATATATATATAGCACTCACCAAGATTCCAAAGTTTGAGTAAAGTTTCATACAGTGGTTCTCTACCTTGGTCCTCAGGTCTCCTCACAGACTCACAGGTGATATAATTAGCTCCAGCTCTGATCTTTTTAAATGTGTCAGTGAATAATGAGTGCACCTGTGCACCTGCCAGGTGACCTGGAAAACATGCACTGTTGGGGGTCCTGAGGACAAAGGTTGAGATGGGGCCAGATTATTCAGTGTCAAATTTTGATTCTGCTGCTATTATCTGGATGACCAATTGATGTGCCGCTGATCATGGCATGGCATATCCTACAACCGGTGTAGCTGTAGTACTGTATTGACCTGTACCAAGTGGAGGGTAAAGAGTAGGTCTCATTAGCATCTGCTGTAAATTTGATCCGCATTTGTATGAGTTCATTGGTGGATGTGATCTCTGTAATTTCAAAGCAGGGTCACCGGATGTGGAAAAGCTCGAAAACAGATAGACACACAAGGGTCTCTATCAGGCACCAACCTTCGGCCCTCCAGCTGTGGTTGAACTACACATCTCAGCATGCCCTGCAACAGTTTTAGCATGGTCAAATAGAAAAACTTTAGCAATGTGTAGTTCAACAACAGCTGGAGGGCCGAAGGTTCCCCATCCCTGCATTACAGGGATGTGAGATTATTATGTTGTGGAACAAGTTCAGCTTGTTTCAGATATGACAGGGTCTGGTTATTTTTATGTTTTTATATACCTTTTATAAGTGCACATCTTTATTTACTTTAAACATTACAATGTTTTTACGCGGGTATTTAGTATATCGATCAGCCCTCTACTCTGGTTGTTATGTGGGTGTGACTGTTAGCTCTAACATAACAGCCTGTCCCTTTGACCCTTTTACGTCTCAACAATTCCTTTCTGTATCCAGACCTCTTGTGAACACTTTAAAACAATCTATTCAAATCTCTTTCTTTCCGTAGGCATGACTATGTTCTCACTGTAACATGATCTAATCAGCCCTGTTGCAAACAAAAGAGAATTGGCCTCACCTGTCTTGGTAACCTGAAGCTTATCTCACAGCTCCACATCACCTGGAAGAACGCCTACAACTGGCTTCTACCCACTCCTCCCTAACACCACTGACATGACCCTTTACAATTTGTTACCCTCTAAAACACATCACTGACATTACCCTCATTAATTGACAAATCAATTTTCTACCCTCCTACCCTCATTTACTGCCAAGTTCAAAGGGGAAATGGTTCCCTAGATCAACACTATAATGGTCGACCATTAAAGGATGGATTTTTCATATGCAGTCCCTGGCGAGCTGCAGGAGGGAGCTGTGCGGGGGACGTCAGTGGGCGGGGGATGCCGGCTAATAGAGAGCAAGGCAGAGGGAGCAAGGAGAGGCTGCGTATGGAGAGGAAGCTGTTGCAGTGCCACCAGGAGCAGGACGCCGGGCAGTAGAAGACGCTGGCTGCCAGGCAGCGGCGGGAGGATCAGAGAACTTGGGGAAAAAAATGTCCATACAGATGACTAGAAATCCATTGATTGGCTGAGACCTCTCTCAGCCAATCGCAGCCTCCCTCCGCCTGGATCTCTATGAGCCGCATGTGATTTGCTAGCGATGCGATCCGAAGGTAGTACAAAATGTATGTGCAGCACATACTTTTTGTACTGAGCGATGAGATGTCCATGGGAGCGCGCATCACATCGCATGGTTCAATCGCACCGTGTATTGGCACCTTTAGACTATTTATCTGTTCCAATTCCTTTATTGTAAAATGAGAGTCAATGTAGTAGAAACTGTAAAAGGACAGGCACTGATATCACCTTTCTACATAAAGATGGCAAGTGTAGGTTTCTGTCATATCTATATAATAAGTTGAAGAGTCTGTGTGCGTGCGTGTGTGTGTGCGTGCGTGTGTGTGTGCGTGTCCGTCGCATTGCGGACACACCGTGGCACTCAGAGACACCAAATTCAGCAACAAGATACCTCTGGACCCGGTGGTGTGCACCTCGAAGCCGTTTTTGGGAAATTTCACTTAGAAATTTAAAAAAACACCAAGTTGTAATTTTCCTTCATTGATGTTCTGGGGAAAAGCTTGATGATCTGGGAAACCGTTTGCGAAGAAACAACTCCACACCTGATTTCATTGCTGTCATTGAGTATGAATGACACATTCTAACATTATGGTGAAGGCTTTAAACAATTAGGAAAGAATTGAGGATATACATAGACCACACAACACACACACACACATACACATTGCACACACACACAACACCACATACGCACACATAGCACACAACACACACATTTATACGTAGAGCACCTCACACACTTACACATTGGACAGATACACACACGCAAAACACACCACATGCAGTACAATACAAATCCATACACACTACAACACACACCCAAAAACAGTACAACAAACACACAGAACACACACACTTAAACATTGCCAGGATACGCAAAGCACACTACACACACATATATACGTAGCACACATCACAAACTTACACATTCGGCAGATAAACACAACACAACACTCACAGTACAACACACACCCACATTCACTACAACACACACCCAAAAACAGTACAATACACAAAACACACACTTAAACATTGCACAGATACACACAGCACACTACACACACAAAGATTTATACATAGCACACCTTACGCACTTACACATAGGGCAAATACACACAACACACACACATAACATACCTCTAACAGCACAACACAAACCCACATTCACCACACACACCCAAAAAACAGTATGACACACACAAAACACACACTTAAACATTGCACAGATACACAAAGACACAACACACACATACTGTATATACGTAGCACACCTCACACACTTACACATTGGACAGATACATACACTACAACACACACAACCACATACACTACAACACACACACAAAAACAGTACAACACACACAAACACACAAAACATAGAAAAAATAATTTGCCATTTATTTAACCGTCTGTACCGGCAAATAAAAACTGTACCTAATGTACCGTTTCTACTTTGTTCCCCATATCCGTCTCTCCAGTCCTCGAGCCTGTCACTGCGCTCCCCGGCCAGTTGCACTGAGAAATCTTTGTCCTGGCCAATGCACCCATTGATCAATACAAAGTGGGTACACTGCACTCACCCTGTTAGTCAGTTGGATATCAGGCACTGCTCTGCCTTAAGGGTTTCCCAGACTCTTTTGGTTCATAGATAATGTTTGGTCGATGGGCATGAGCGCTGCATGCATTTGTTTGAATGTTATGAGTGTAAGAAGTTGAAGAATAAGACTGAGATGAAGATTTGTCACGTTATAGTGTACAATTTACTCAATAAATCGTGAAAAAAATATGCGTACATAGAAGTACAGTACAATCAAGAAATGAAAGTAGGATTAAAAAATAAATTCTGATTCAAACTGATAATTGATTGAATGGTGGTGGGTTGCAAAACAATCTATAGGTGGAGGGGGTATGGATATTGTGGGCATAATTGGTGTTTGGTACACCTACAGGGGGTCCCCAGTTGATGAGAAATTCTCACTACAGTGTCACCGTAGGGGGATTTCCAATTGGGGTTCAGGTGGTCTTTTAGGGACCCCTTTACAATCCTGTTGGTCTCTTCTCCTGGAGCCTACGGTCTCCCTCAGTGATTGAATATCATTAAGGGAGACTGTAAGCTCAAGGAGAAGAGACCTACATGATTGTAAAGGGTCCCTAAAAGACCACCTGGACCCCAATTGGGAATCCCCCTATGGTGACACTGTGACCGTGACACTGTAGTGAAAATCCCATCAATTGAGGGCCCCCTGTAGGTGTAACAAACACCAATTATGCCCACAATATCCATACCCCCAACTATAGATTAAATTATTTTTTAATCCTACTTTCATTTCTTGATTGTACTTCTATTTTTTTCACGATTTATTGAGTAAATTGTACACTTTGTAACATGGCAATTCTTTTTCTCAGTCTTATTCTTCAACTTCTTAAACTCCAAACCTTATCAAAGCATCCATTGATGATTGTGATGGCTGGATCAGTGGATTGGCCCGGCGGGTGTAGGGAAGAATTTGGCCCATTGCACCCATTCCCAGTGGTGCATTACAGTGGTGCGGATAGTGTGCGTCGCGTCATGACATCATGTGGCCAGGCCCGCGGACCTGCTCCCACACTCAGGGGCTGCCCCACTGTTTGGTAGAGATGCTCGGTGCATGTGCTTTACAGATCCCCAGACCTCAGAGACTGCTGCAGGCAGGTTCGGTGAGGGGAGTGGCAGGGAGCAGTGAATTTTTAATTAATTATGGCGCGGTAAGTAACGCCCACCCTGGAGCCCAAGCACTCAGCGCTTGTAATTACACACCCTAGAAACTGTACCAATGAAAGTATAGAAATTGAGATGTGGACATGTCCCTTTCTGATTTTGTACCGATTTCTGACCCTCAGATGTTGGAGGATATGTCATACAGTAGGTGCTAAATCTCAGGAGTGGATGTGGAATTCATCAACACATACAAGTTTTCAACTCAGGAGCGTTGTGTTTCAAACAACAACACCACACCTGATTTCATTGCCATCATTGAGTATCAATGCAAACACATTCTAACATTATGGTGGAATCTATAACAAATTACAATCTTAGGTCTTTGTCACAGCATACTGTAAGATGACATTTTTCAGCAATTTTGGAAATAAAGAAACCCCAAGGTTTTCCCGGGCAACGCCGGGCGGGTCAGCTAGTAATATACATATTTAAGGAATACTATAGATAGGGTCTGGAAGCTGTGAAAATAATTTTCTACATAAAATTTTTGGCAAAGTAGTATTTGTATGATTCTATAACATGATGGTCATCAGTACACATTTTGATAAAAGTAATACTGTGGTATGTTAACTTTCAGCAGCTTATTAACTGATAACTTACAAGGAGAAAATATACAAAGAACAGATTTGGTGTATGGCTACACTAGTCCAAATATATAAAGTATAGCATCCAATGCACATTAAAGAGAACATCGACAGTACCCTCAGCAACCTACTCACATTTAGGTCTGTAGATAGGAGGAGCACATTGTAACACTGTTAACATCTGAGAAACCTAACACAGAGTAGCCAACTCCAGTCATTGAGAGCTATCGACAGTTCACATTTTCCATACCATCTAGCAGGTGCACCGGTGTAGTCATTACTCACTGACAATTTTTAAAAGATCCACAGGTGGAGCTTATTACTTCACTTGTGATTCTGTGAGGAGACCTGAAAAATGTTAACCGTACAATATTCTCTGCCGAAGTCAACATCAAGGTACAACCCATTAAAATATAGCACAAGACCCAAAGGCTTCCAGCTCTGGGCTGGGGAGAATGGAAATGGGCTGGAAACAGCATTGTGCCTCTCCAAACAGCCCCACACCTGCTCTGATACAGTAGCATTGCAATTGTCTTCTGCCAATAGAAAGAACATCATTTGAACTCTAATCCACAACCTACTCGGTACTGTGCCAGGGACACCTGCACTGCTGACCGCCACTGTGCCTGTTCCAGCAGTGCAAACTATTGCAGTTTTCCAAATGCAGCCCTCCTGTTCCATAATCACGTGCCTCAATATTCATCTAGATGAACTCAGGTGGTACCATACTTTTCTAGTGGGACTTAACCAACTCTCTACAGTTTTTTACTACCAGCAGCACCAGTCAGTCTTTTTCAGGGAAAAAGTGAAGGTAATGGAAGAGAGCAAACTGGACAACCAAAGGAAGAAGGATTATGCCATGGGGTATATTTACTAACGGTCAGGGGCGTAACTAGACCTTTGTGCGCCCCATAGCGAAATTCTGAAAGGACCCCCTGTTGCCCCGCGAGAACAACAGGGTATGGCAGGTGGGGGTGAGGGAGGCAGGGAGGTGATGGGGGTCAGTACAGCATATAGGGGGTGAGCCGTGACAGTGGGGGATGAACATGGAGGCATTATACTAATTTTTATTTTTGTATATATATATATACACACAGTATATTATACAAACACATGTAGTTGGTGTAACTCAGCTGCAACTGGCCACTCGCAGGTAGGGTAGTTATTCTATGGCTACAAAGCCTGCACAGTGTGGTCTCTGGCTAGACTATGAATGGATATTTAAGAGTATTACTATACAGCAAACAGAAAATAACTGCCCTGCGGTGACTACTACACTGGGCACAAGGGGATATAATGAGGTCTTAGTGACCACTGTTAAGAGTGATATAATACAGTACATACTGCAGGGATAGATTTTAATACACCGAACACTGGGAGATATAATGGTAGCTCAGGGCCCATTCTTCTGGCATAAGGTAAAACCCATGACACTGGAGTCCCCATCACCAGATTATTGCGGTGCCACAGGCAGGAGTCTGGGGTACACAGTAGCCTATGACCTCTATGAGGGCAGGGGAGGAAGATCTGGGGCAGAGGAGCAGAGGCAGAACTCTGGGAGGCAATGAAGTCATCTGCTGCCGGGCTCCTGCTCCCAACGGGGCACTTCTCCTCTCCTGTGAGTTTGAATAAGTTAATTGAAAGCCTTTGGCTGTCTCCTCCTCATAGCAGGATCATAAATGTCTTTATTTCAAACATAATATCCATAACATACATACATACATGCATATATTTATATAGGATGGTGTGTGTGTGTTGGGAGGGGGCCACCAATTTTTATCTTGCCTCCGGGCAACTGCGACGAACTTACGCCACTGGGGAGGAGATAGGCCCTGGCAGGGACACTAGTACTTACATGGTATGGACCTTGCACAGCTTCTAGCCCTGGGAGATCTCTTCAAGCAGGTACCACTAGTAACACTGCGGTCAGTCAGCCATTCAGTGATTCGCAGGTGAGGGACGCGGAAGAGCATTCCGGGCTTCTCATTGCCTCAGTCAGGTCTCTCCATATTTCCTGCACACCCACCCACAGCTTTAGTGTCCCGCTGCCCACAGTAACCCAATGCAGTGAAAGGGGAGGCAGGCCTTCTGCCTCTGCCCTGACCACGTTGCTAGCTCCAGATCCAGCTGCATAGATAGTGCTGGTGGCTGCCACATTGTTTTAACACAGGAAAACAAAACTGCAGTTCTGGCTGTCCCCCCTTCATGGTGGCCCCCCTGTCGGCATTGTACTTACAGAGAGGTAGGCGGGAGAAGGGAGGTGCAGCCGCTTCTTCTTCAGATTGGCATTGGCAGTGTAGGTGAGCCTACAGTGTGCTGGGGCTGCGCAGCTAATGTAGGCTCATCTACTGTACACTGCCGGAAGCTGCTTCTCCTTCCTTCTCCCTCCGTGAAAGTACACTGCAGGCTTGTCTTGCGCGGCAGCGCAGCACTGATTAGAAATAATTAAATAAACTAACATTTATTTAGAGGGTGCAGTGGGATTGTATCTGCCCCCCCCCCCCCCCCCCAAGCCCCGGGCCCCATAGCAGCTGCATCCCCTGCACCCTCTATAGTTACGCCACTGCTAACGTCAACTTTCATGGATTTCAAAACTATGAAAAGCAAAATATATTGATGTGTTTCTAGGGCAAAGACACATTTAAAGATTAGTATAAAAAATGCATCTGAATTTAACGAATCTAAGCAAACCAATCCTTAGTAAATATACCCCCAAGTGTAGGAAAAACATATATACAATTTTATTACATTAACAATCATAATAAAACAGAGAATGAAAAAACTGCAACAATATCAGACTAATACCAAAACGCAGAGGTATTTACTTCCATGTAAACAGGGGATTTGGATTATTTGGTCTACAGCATTATGGTCGACATGGGAAAAGGTCGACATGGGAAAAGGTCGACTTGGTTCTAGGTCAAAAGGTCATTAGTTCAACAGGTCGTTAGTTCGACAAGTCATTAGTTCGACATTGTCTAGGTGGACAGTCAAAAGGTCGACATGGGGTCACTGTTTTTTTACCTGAATGTCAACACAGTCGACATGGACACAGTTTAAAGTGCACCGTATCCCCTCGCATCGCTCGCCGCGCCCTACCATCCACGCCCTAGTGGATGGTAGGGCATGAAATACCGCCTGTCGGCACATGTTGGCTCAAAAAACAGTGAAAAACTCCATGTCGACCTTTTGACTGTCGACCTAGACAATGTCGAACTAATGACCTGTTGAACTAACGACCTGTCGAACTAATGACCTTTCGACCTAGACCCATGTCAACCTTTTCCCATGTCGACCTAGACCCATGTCGACTTTTTCCCATGTCAACCTAATGGTGTTGACCTAATGACTGTCTACCATAATGCTGTAGACCAAATGACCGCATCCCGTAAACAGCATATAAATTAAATCAACTCTAAAGTACAGCAATATGACCATTACAGTAGCACAAAAGTTATATCACAAAATAGACAAGAGAATTCACTGTGTATCCATAACCCTGGAAGAAATCATGTGAGATATTGAAATTAGGAGGATCAGCCCTCAGGGATAGAAGGTGTGAAAGAGCAGTGACAGAGAGAAAGAAAGACTGACTGAGAGGAGAGAGGAGAAGATGACACACAAAGTTGAGCATGTAGACAGGGCCGGATTATAGTGGGGGCACAGGGGGTCAGTACCCCGGACCCCCCTCTATCTGAGGGCCCCCTGTGGTTGGTATGTATTTTTCATTAGCTTTTGTGCATGGAAGTGGGGTAGTGCTGAAGCTTCACCTATCTGCCAATGTGACAATGATTAATGGTGCTGAGCATCAGGAGTCAAGGCACACTGACTGCAATGCATTACTGGGAGTTGACTAAGTCCCATAATACTTTGCACAAGAGGTCAGAGGCTGAGAGGCTTGTGCTGAGCTCTGCTTTGTGGAGCTCATCATATGCTTCTCAGGCCCATGAAGGATAGCAGCAGCAGCTGCCTTGTCATGGGAGGGTTTTTAATCAGAGGCAGCGTTGTTTATGGTAATCCCCCCCCCCCCCTGCAGTTGACCATTGACCAAGTTTATACTGCTTTTACTCTGTGTTTTGACAGTGTAATATTCTCCCGTGCAGTTTGTGGCCAGTAATGACAAGTAGGAGGGGGCCCCCCGAAAGCTTAATCCAGCACTGCATGTAGATGAGGAAGTGAAAGAGAATGTAACTAAGGATGCAGATATGAGCATACAGTATGTGGAAAATGGACAAAAGGAAACCTACAGTATAAGGGAAAGGAGCAGGCAGAGGCAGATTAAGGGGGGGGGGGGGGGCTCTGGGGATTAGTACCCCTGGGGCCCCCTCTCTAAAAGGGCCCCCCCATCAGCTGCCACGGTACATTTTTTGTGAAAAATGGCATCGCATCGCATGCGATCACATGCGATGCAATGCGATTTTTCCCTGTACGATGCCCATCGTGGGAGCCGTGATAGTATACAAGTACCGCTGCCACATATTGGATCTGTGTTAGCGATCCGATCCACCACCCCCAGTGTGTGTGGATAAGATATATTTGTATTATGATTTTAATTTGAGACCTTAGGGACCTCCTATTTTAAGTACCCTGGTCCTTAATCATGGTCTGGGAGTAGGGGCACATGGAAGACAAGAAAGAAGGAACGTAACACAGGAAATAGATGCAAACATTAATATGACACCTTAATAAAATGTGAATTAACACTGGAGATACTGTATATGGATAACTTAGAAGGTAATAGAAAATATGGGGACCTCCAGAATGGTGGTGAAGTCCCCTGCATCCCTTCGGACCCCTTCTCCCCCTATCCTGGTGAATTGTGTAATCGGGCGCCCTTGACTCGCCCGCTTGTGTTCTAAGTGAGTGGACCAAGGGACACCCGATAACGCAATTCACATTTAATCATGTCATTGTATCCCCACCCCACTACAGTTCTGTGATCGTGCCACCACACCCCTTTCAGAAATAGTCTCCTGCTTGGCCACTTCCCCATGCATCGTCCAGGCTGGCTTCTCCCAATGGAAGGTGCACAGTAAGGTGGACAACTGTGACGTGGGGTACATGGGGTAGATAGCCTTACATTATATAGCCTATGCTACCCCAAAGCTCTAGTTGTTAAAATTCCATAAGCCCACTCTACATTTCTATTTCAGCTGCCCATACTTTAACAGGTAGGAATATATATATATATATATATATATATATATATATATATATATATTAAGAAAGAACACACACATTACTGTTGATGCACAAGTATACATAAATCCCTTAAATAAGAACATTTACAGGAAGTTGTACAAAAGAACCACACATCTCTGCACTAAAATTAAACTTTTTTTCTTTTTTCAAGAAAAACACTTTATTTCAAGTAGACCAAAGTCACAGGAAACTAGTGGTAATCGTGTATAACTATATAAATATATATCAGTATAAGGTTCCTGTAAAACATTGATACTTGTAAAACCTGTACAGTGTACTATATTGTTATATCAAAAATAGATTTAGCTACCACAAGTAAATACTGGTGTGTACTGTAAGTTGCAACTTACCCAGAACAAGAAGTTGAATACAAACATGGAGTACTTCAGGCACTTGTTTACCCCTGCCATCTTCTCTGCTAGGTCTTACACAGTCTGTGCCTGCAGTGAGACTGAATTAGAGAAGGTGCCTGTTAACATTCCATAAAAAGGTGTGTAGGCAAATATAGCACTGAGCTAAATATTAACTCAGTCATTTGGTGCCGTCTCTGACTGTTTCACTGACTTGCTCACTAATAAAATATTACTAGTGTAGCTTATCATATACACTGATATCAAAGCTACTCTGTATTGATAACGTGTTGGGAGCACAAAAAGAAATAAAAGAGATTAACTTTACACCTTGGCAAAACCATGCAGCACTGCAGGTGGGGCCATTTCCTATGTGAAGAGAGAATAGATTTGGGCGGGACATGTCCTACGAAGGCTTACCATGCTATACCTTTACTCTGGTGCACTCAGGAATTACACAGGTTCTCTGGCTGGCTGGCTTCAAGCTGGAATTTAGCCTGATGGGGAGACAACAGCTAGTGGATCCCTCTAGTCATGACTGTAAATGTACAGTAGCTTTGTGAGACCCATAGCAAAATCTTAAAAGCTCCACCGATCCATTACATCATTCATACTGGTATGTATGCTGAATGCAAGCTGCCATGGCCAGTGTATTGGGTGCAGTGGCATCGAGAGTGGGGAGCAGGTACATTTTACCTTTTTCCTGGGTCTGCTAGAGAGAGGCCCAGGTCCCGCTCCCTCCACGGTTGCAGGGAGCCAGGCAGTGGGCAGAGAAATTACAAGCTGCCGCTGCAGTGCAGCCTCTCTCCCCAGCTCAGCACACACTGCTTGTTGCCATGTGCTGGGCTGGGGAGAGAGACAGCTGTAGCCAGTCCTCTCTCTCCCTCTCTGTGCGCAATGATGATCCCGCCCACCACCCCGTACCCTGCACAAATTACGTTTATTACTTTCGGTCTTGGAGCACTGTATTTGCTGCTGGCATGCTTCACTGTTAATACAATCTCTTTGAAAGATCCACTATCATCCTGAGAGCCACCAGCATCATGATTTTCAGACATGGGCTTCATGTAATTTGAGGATGTACCACTCTCAGATTCTGGACTTTATCATCTATGTTATACAATATGCTTCATCTTATAGAGTTTGATCACAGTGTCCACTTCACTAATTTTTGTATGTGCCAGATCTTCCTGGGCATCTGCTTAATTACTTACTTAATGTCCAGTGCAATAATGCTATGGCTAATAAATGATACCAGATAAACCCAAAACCAACCTTCCTTGGCTTCTGATTGTTGGGCATTGAAAAACATGGTGAGCAACTTCAAAATGTTCCATCAGCACTAGTTAGATCCAAAGAGATCTTTAAATTCAGTATCTGTAATAGGTTTTCTTTTTTGGAGCCTGTGGTGTGAGACTAATTCAAATTTTGTCCAATCCCTATATACAGGACTATTCCTGCCACCCATGCATACAAGGCGATTTCTGCCCCCATTTATCATACTCTTAATGAAGTTGAATCATTTACAGCAGGTTTTATCACCCATTGATAAACAAGCTCCTGTATCTGAGATTAAAGGTAAAGAAGTAACCATATTAATACCATAGCATAAATTAGCACTTGCAGTGGGAGCAGTATTATGCTGTTTTCACATTGCCTAAACGTTTAAAGTGCCCTACATACGCAGAGATTTGTGCCAGAGATTCACAACAGGAGATTCAGCACGAGAGATTTCACTCTCTCAGATAATGAGCCACATACAGAGAGATTTGTGTCAGAGATACATAACGGGAGGTTCAGCATGGGAGATGTCAAATCTCTCCGAAAGTGCTTGGTGTGGCATATTATTTATAAATATTAACAGCCTTTACCTAGCAGTGCCTTCATTTTTGATTGAGAATCTTTTATCTTTGTGATTGTCCTTTTGAGTTGTGGTGTATCATCTCTAGGCTGCACTCTATGCAACACTTTCCTTATATTAAACACAAAACTATTCCTATGCTCAAGCTTGAACATTGAGTCTGGGTATTTACTTTAAATTTGCATTTAAAAGTGCTACAGTATCTGTGAAATTTGCTCATTTTACTGGATTATATATATATATATATATATATATATATATATATATATATATACATACAAAAACAATACCACTGCGCAAAACCTCAGGAATAAATGTGAATGTCTCCCACGTAGTATGCAGCTATTCTCCAGGACTCAACCAGGGTCCAGCGTAGAATTGTATGCAAAAAAAGGAGAAGCACACCATGAGCAAGATAAAATACAGTTCTTTTACTGACAGTATATGCTCATATACATGTGGGTTAAGGTATAACAGCTTTCCAAGCTTGTAATGTGATGTTGGGACGGACAAGTTCACAGGACACGGTCAGAGGAGGTACTCGGTCTCAGGCAGCCTCTCACGCTGAAATAACGCCGGTCTCCACGCTCTGTCTCGATCTCCGTCTCCAAACATTCACACAGGGTGACGTTGCTGCGTCCACCGTATAGGCCACGCCCAACGCGTTTCGACAGAGGTCTTCGTCAGGCGGCACTCAAAGGGTCTTTTTGTAGAAAGTTTTGTATTGTTCAGAGTCAAATACACGATAATCACATAAATAACATGGGTATTAACCCCAACGTTTCAATGCAGTCACTGGCAGTTAACTAAGATTGTGTGTTGCCACCCAGAGAGTTGTGTATTGAGCTACTGACATGGGGGAAAAGATTTCATGTAAGTGCTGCTGTACAGGTGTAGCGTGTGTCAAAAAAGGCACTTGTTATAGTAGTAGAAAAGGAAGGGGGATAGAAATGAAATTTAGCAGAGGACACACTATAGTAATGAAAAGGAGATATAAAGAGTTGAAATTTAGCAGAGAAGTCACACTGTAGTGGTGAAAAGAGAAGATTGGATTTCAAGTATATTGAGACCCTTAAAGACATGAAATTTCCACTTGCACCTTGACAAAGGGGTGATTAAGACCCCGAAACGTTGGTCCTATTTTTTGCCAAATACACGCTTTAAAAAAACCCGCTTGAGTGCCGCCACATTCACCTTCCTATATATGTACCACCAATGACTAAACCTAAAAGTTTAGGGGGGGGGTTTCACTGTACCACCAATGACCATATTGGTGGTATATATATATAAATATAGTCATTGGTGGTACAGTGAACCCCCCCCCCCCCTAAACATTTAGGTTTAGTCATTGGTGGTACAGTGACCCCCCCCTAAACATTTAATAATTGGTGGTAGTGTCCCCTGTACCATCATTGGTGGTATAGCGTGGCATCCCCCTCTCCCCCCAAACCGCTGGTGGCATAGTGTAAAAAAAGTGTAAAAAAAGAAAAAAAATACTGACCAACTCTGGAGTCTTCCAGCGTCATGTCTTGTCACTGCAGCTTTGGGCGTGGCGGGTCCTGGAGGCGTCCGAGCGGCAGCGGCTTCAGCGGGGTGGCTTCATGAGTGCTTCTTCTTGGCAGCATCTTCAGACTTCCGGGCGGCAGCGGGGTGAGGCGGGAGATGAGCAGGAGCATCTCAGCGACTGTTACTGAATTTACAGAAGGGGCCGTTCTGAATCTTGTGCAGATTCAGAACGGCGGGGGCGCACATGTAAATCGCTGTGTGGACTACTGTATTACATGTGGTTTCAGGCCTTTTCTGAGGGATTTAGTAAAATCGCTCAGAAAATGCCTGTAAATTGTTCAGTGTGTGGGGCCCATAAGATCTGGTATTTCAAAACGGTATTTAAAACGGGTCTGAGCCACTAAACCCCTTTCAAACCCCTTTCACATTGCAGGAGAAAATCATTTTAAATAGCATGTAATGCCATTCATACATTCAACCCGTTTAACCCCCAAGGAACACGTTTCAAGCCATAGAAATAGAGCCGTTCACACTGCCAAAAAATGGCTCTGAAATGGGTAGGACACTGCTTTTTTTTTTTTCCAAAATATGTTTTATTGAACCTCACAGGTCATAAATGATACATACAATGAAGCTAGTATTAAGGTATCAAGTGAGGAACAATTCACCATTTTCAAATTTTCCAAAACTTATATAAACAGAGGAAGGAACATAATATGGTAACTCTATTAGTAATTCCATGTTGGACATAATATTGGTGTAAGGATACATATGGCGTGCGTGAAGCCAGAGGCATCACCAATCATTGAAAAGGAGCGTTACCAAAAACAAAAAAAAACAAAAAAATAAAACAAAAATTATATATATATATATATACATATATAATAAAACAAAGAACAATAACATCAACTGTCCGCTCCCAACTCCAAGCCGACAACCCATCCATGGACTGATCCAGCCGTCCAGCAGGAAAGAAGGAGAGAGGTAAGGGGTTATGTGAAAGAGGAAGAGAGCAGGTAAGAGAGTAGCAAAGGCCTAGTAGTTACATAATTATGGGGGTTCTGTTCTGAAGAAGCTGAAGGTTATACCATGAAGTGGACTGGAAGCAGGTCTGGATGGCCTCTTTGGTCCTGGGGGGCAGGGTCTGAATGTATTTGTCCCACACTTGGAACAGGACCGAAGTCTTAGATTCCTTGTGCAGAGATGCCTCCAACCAGTCCATGGTAAATAGGAAAAGTAATCGAGAAGTTGCCATCTCCAGTGAGGGGGCAGTGTCATGTATCCACTGCTGCAGAATAGCCTTCCTACCTACCGCTGATAAAAGTACAAGAAGTTTTTTATCATGTTTGGGGACCCCAGTTTGGTCTGCCACATATCCAAATAAAGCCCAGGAGTCACTGCAGTGAAAGGTCAGTTTCAGTGAAGAGGCAGCGTAATTATGCAGGGTATTCCAGAAGGTTTGAATATGGGGGCAGGACCATAGGCAGTGGAATAAGTCTGCCCCATGTGAGTGACATTTTGGGCAGTCAGAAGAATCAGCAGTACCCATCAGGTGGCAACGTTTAGGGGAAAAGTATGCCCTGTGGAGGATCTTGTAGGACATTTCTTGATAAGAGCTAGCAGGGATGAGCCTCAGATTTAAAAGGAATGTGGATAAGATGGTGTCAGGGTCAAGGGTTGTGATTTGTGAAGACCATTTGTGAAGACTCGGAAGGTCCGAATCAGGATCCAATTCGGGGCGTATTCGAGCATATAATGTAGATATGGTATGTGTACGGGTGCGGATGACGGAGTCAAGAGGGTTCGTAATGTCTTGGGGTGTTAGTTTGGGCAGTATGGATCTTAAGTAGTGAATGGCTTGGAGGTAAGCAAATTTATGTTGAGGGGCCAAATGAAAGCGTGACATGGCTTCGTCGAAAGTTAGTGGTTCGTGTGAAGTGTTCAGTAAGTGGCGTAGGGATAAAATGCCTAGAGAGCGCCATGAAGTAAAAGGAGACATGGCTTTGCCGTTCTGAAATTCTAGGTTGCCGACTAGAGGGAGAGACAGGGAGTGGTAATGTTTTAAATGTAGAGATTTCCTAGCGCGTCGCCATGCATGAACAGTGGAAGAAAGGAGGAGGTTATCGTATTGGCTGGATTTTAATTGGGAGGGTTTAGCATGTAAAATAAAGCTAAGAGAAAGGGGATAGCACAGTTGGGAATCTAGGGATACATCTGTAAAGATGTTGGAGTCAGTAATCCAATCTACTGCGAAGCGAAGAATACAGGCTAGGTTATAATATTTAATGTTGGGCAAGTTGACACCACCTCTTTGGGTAGTTTGCATTAATTTATAAAGACTAATCCTGGGTTTTTTGGAGTTCCAAATAAATTTAGAGATCATGGCATTAAGCGCTGACAGGTCAGATTTGGTAAGCAAAATTGGGGTCATTTGTAAAGTGTATAAAAGCTTGGGGAAGCTAGCCATTTTAAAGAGGTTACAGCGCCCTAGAAGGTTAAGAGGCAGATTTTGCCAGAGAGCAAGTTCCTGTTTTATTTTTTGAATAACCGGAGTGATGTTACATGCGTATAGGTTATGGGGATGTGGGGGAAGAATAATGCCTAGAAAGGTTATGTGAGAGGGAGCCCATTTAAAGGGAAAAGGAGTGGACCATCCTATCCGTGCCTGGCCAAATATGGCCAAAGCTTCGGATTTTTGAAAATTAATCGAAAATCCAGCAAAGGAGGAGAATCTATTAATTGTGTCAATGAGAAAAGGGACAGAATATTTGGGATTGGATAGAAAGAGGAGGATGTCATCCGCAAAAGCCACCGTACGTAACTCCCTAGTGCCTATAGAAATACCCTGTAAGTGAGGTGACGATGAAATATAGCGGAGGAGCGGTTCAAGTGCTAAATTAAAGAGTAGGGGAGATAGGGGGCATCCCTGACGGGTCCCTCTTTCAAGGGGAAAGGAGGGGGAGGTGACGTTGTTAACTGTTACTTTAGCTATGGGGTTGGTATACAGGGATTTAATGAGAGCTCGAAAAGACTCACCAAATAGTTGGCTAGCCAGAACTCTATGGAGATGAGGCCAAGCAATCTGGTCAAAAGCCTTTTCGGCATCTAAATTCAATAGAATATTGTCATGAATTTGATGGAGACGGGTATAGGAGATAGCGGCAATGGCTGCACGGATGCCCATCACAGATTGTCTCCCTTTAACAAAGCCCAACTGGGCAGGTGAGATCAAATGTGGTAGACACTTCTGCAGGCGATTAGCCATTAATTTCGTTAAAATTTTAAAATCTTGGTTTAGAAGGGATATAGGGCGATATGAGCCGACAAGAGAGGGGTCCTTGCCAGGTTTCGGGAGGACTATAATTTGGGCTTCATTGAAATTATGTGGTAGGTTTCTTGAGGTCAGAATATGGTTAAAAAGAAGGGCCAAAGTCGGGGAAATTTCAGGGCAGAGTAGCTTGTAGAACTCAGCACCAAAACCATCTGGGCCTGGGCTTTTGCCATTAGGGAGGGATTTAATGGTGGTGCATATTTCCTCCTCCGTGATAGGGCTATCTAACATGTCGCTTTCCTCCTGTGAAAGTGTGGGTAGGTTAGAGGCTGTTAAAAAAACTTCACTTTCAGTTATATTGTCTGGGCCTACTGAGTACAAAGATTTATAAAAATCCATGAATTCTGTGCAAATGGCGTTGGGATCAGTGAGAAGTGTTCCTGATTGTTTGATCGTGTGGACCCACGTGCGGGAGCGTGATCCTTTAATTAGGTTGGCCAGAAGCTTGCCAGATTTGTTTCCAAATCTATGTAGCTTATTTTTAAAATAGTTATGACTGGTCTGGGCGTGTTCTGTGAGAAATGTGTCGTAAAGCAGTTTAGAGGAGAGATACGCCTCCTTGGTAGCAGGGGTGTCAGAGTGTTTATAGGTTCTGTAAGCCTCAGTAAGAGTCCTACTTAAGTCTTTTAATCGGAGTGTAAACCGTTTGCGAGTAGAGCTTACGTAGGACATAATGTGTCCTCTGAGTACTGCTTTCGAAGCGTTCCAAAACAGTGGGGGATCATTAACATGAGTTGTATTATCAGTAGTGTAGTTGAGCCATGAATGTTTAAGATGCAATAGGAAATCATTAGAGTAAAAAAGATGGGTCGGAAAGCGCCAACATTTGGTGAAGGATTGGGGGAGGGACAGTCTAATAGATAGCAAGATAGGGGCATGATCAGAGATGATGATATCATGAATAGAGGTATGTGTCACCTTAGGGAGGAGATGATCTGAGATAAATAAATAGTCTATACGAGAGTGTGTCGAGTGGGGGTGGGAGAAGAATGAATAATCTCTTTGTAGGGGGTGAAAGATACGCCAAGGGTCGGTCAAGGAGAGCTGAGAGCATAAAGGTGAAAGAAGATTAGAAAGTGCTAGAGGCTGGCGTGAACTCACCCCTGATCTGTCCATGGATGGGTCGACGACTGCATTAAAGTCTCCTCCAAGGATGAGGTTGGTATGTTCCCATGAGAGCAATTTCTGTAGGACTAAGGAAAAAAAGGATTCATTAGGGTTCGTAGGGGCATAAACATTGAACAAGGTATAAGTAATATTATCAATAAGTACATCTAGCAGGATAAATCTACCATCGGGGTCTATAGACTTTCTGACTATAGAATATTGTAGATTTTTGTTGAATAAAATAGCCACACCTCTAGTTTTGTTGGTAAATGGAGCAGAAATGTATTCGCCTAGCCATGGGGCCCTAAGTGCCGGTTGTGAGCCATCAACCCAGTGGGTCTCCTGTAAAAAAACAATGTGTGGGGACATACGTTGTAAATGTGTGAGGACTTTGCGCCGTTTAACTGGGTGATTTAGGCCCTCTACATTCCAGGAAATAACATTAAACGAGAGAAGAGGGGTATCTCTCCCGGAGGATATAGGTGAAGGAGTGTGGTCAGTTATGCTAACCAACTCCTGTGAGCGGGATCATATAGTAAGATGTAAATGATAAGGGAAACCCCCCTCCGTCCCAGCGAGCGAAGGGGGGGCACCCCACAGAGGGAATCGGCCCGAGGTCAGAGCGGACAAAAACAAAAAACAACCTATAAACTAATAGAAAGAACATTAGCAATAAAACATATAGAGACCCAACGGTCGCCTAACTAGCATTCAGTATGTGAAAATATTCACACATCATAGCCAACATACAGTTAAATGTAAATGAGGTGTCCACAGGTATAATTGACAGCACCCACAGTAGGCTCCAGCAGAAGGGGAGAAAACCTTATGAAAGAGGGAGGAGTTCAGGTGTCCGGAATTGAGAAATGAGCTTTTGCATCTTCTGGGGTGTCAAAGAAGCGTGGCTTTCCATCCTCAAACACCCGAAGACGAGCCGGGTATATTAGGGAGAATTTGATGCTGGAGTCAATGAGATGTTTGCAGACCGGTGTAAATTCCTTGCGCTTGGCGGCTACCAAAGCGGAAAAGTCCTGGAAGATGAGTAGGCGTTCTCCATTGTAGGAGATTTGGGCAGTTTTGCGGTAGTGATCCAGAACTTTAATTTTGTCTGCGTAATTGAGGATCCTCAGTATAACAGGACGTGGGCGACCCCCACGGTTGGGCCTATCCGGGCCGATGCGATGCGCTCTTTCTATGGCAAGAGGGACCCCCTTGAGATCGAGTGCCAGCTGCTCGGGAAGCCAAGTAGAGAGGAGGTGTAGGAGTTCAGGACCCTTCACTGATTCGGGAATACCCACCACCCTCAGATTATTGCGACGGCTCCTGTTTTCCAGGTCGTCGATTTTCTCCTGGAGGGCCGCAATGTCTCTAGATTGGGTGTCGACAGTGCGTTGGCTCGCAGTAAGGTCATCCTCCAGAGACGAAATCCTCTGTTCAACCTCGTCTAAACGCTGGGAATGGTGGGTCAGTTGGGTGAGAGTAGAGTCAATGGCCTCTTTGAGCCCAGCCAGTTTCTCATCCAATAAGGGGCCAAGCACTGCCGCGATATCGGCCGGCTTCATTTTGGGTTGCTTGGGTTTGGTAGTGGATTTGCGTTTTTTTTTAGAGATAGATCTGATGGAGGAACGGTCGGAGTCCGTGGAGTGTCCACAAGTGGTAACCTCGGAGGGGGCCAAAGCAGGGTCCGCAGAGGACATTTGAAGCGGTATCAGAAACCTTTTCATATACAGAGAGATTACTGGGATGGAGGGAGTGGTTGAAAGAGCGCAATCGGGGTGGTATGAAGGCTATCCGTGTGGAGTTAAAGTTGCGTGGTGTATATGCAGATGGTCACATTATTGAGTGGGACGGAATGAGGTCATGTCAGGCCCGTTGGGGTTTGGAGAGCCGGACCAGGTTACATTGCCTAGTCCTTCCAAGTATTATAGTCGAACATGAAGGTGTAGAAGCAGAAATCAGTCACAGTTCAAATAGAATAGATGAGATGGTTGATACACAACATGGGAGACAGGTGAATCCGATAGGCTGTGTAGTTTAGATGGGGGGCAGCCTTTGTAATGGGTGTCATAAAGGATTTGAGAGGCCTGGTGTTAAATTATAGCAGGTGATTTCACTCTAGGAAGTGTGCACATCTCCTAATATTGATAGTACCCCCGCAGCAGGTAGTGCAGCGATTGGCGGTCTGGGGGAATGCACCAGGCGCTGTAGGAAGATGAGCCCAGGCCTCCCCAGTGAGCAAGCCCCAGCCCAACCAGGCAGACCCGGAGCCCCACAATCAGGGCCACATATGTTGTTACTGAGTACCTGAGTGAAGGGATAGTCAGCCGAGTGTATATGCAGTGAAGGGTTAATTCCAGTGGCTGGAGGGGTCCAGGTCCCGCTGAACTGTGCAGCCCCTCTTCTGAAGCCAAAATAACGTTGGTGGAGTGGTGGGGTGAGGTGCAGGCCGGGGTCCGCTGTGTGGACTTTGGGGCAGGCAGCCAGGTACCGCCGGAGCCCCCCCGCGTGCGTCTGCTGCCGCGAACGCGGCCGAAACTGAGTCCCCGGCCGCGGCCTCCTCCACGGCGCCTGGACAGCGGCAGGGGCGTAGTGGGTGGTGGACTGAGGTCCGCTGCTCCGCTGTGAAGCGGGGACGGTCAGGAGCCCCCGGAGCGCTCCCGCGTGTAGCCGCCGCCGCAACCGCGGCCGAAATCCAGTCCCCGGCTTCGCCCGGCGTGCTAGGCCGCAGTCTGCGGGAGGATCGGGAAGCCGTTCCCGGCCCCGCAGCAAGCACCGCCCGGGTCCCCAGGTAATCTGTAAGGCAGCGGCGGGGTTTTCGTGCGGGCTAGAGTGAGGGGGATGAGGGTTCTCTGCTGGGTATGTGGGAGCTGGGGAGAGATGCTGCCCTTCAGAATGGCTGCCAAGCCACGCCCCAGGACACTGCTTTTTAACCGTTTAACAAATACCGGTATTTGTTAAACGGTTAAAGCACCCTGGAGCTTTTACACTGAAGCTCTACCCATTTTACAAGGGAAAAAAACATCAATTTACCATTTAAGAGCTGCAGTGTGAAAGGGGTATAAGCTTCCCAAAAAATATAAATTCTTGTTACTACAATTTTATCATATAGTATATCTATTATATTAATATGCCTTGTTTTTATTTAGGACTATACTGTATGTAGCACTGTGTTCTTATTTAATTTGTCAGATGGATGAAAGTAAATAAATTACAGTTCTCATAAAAATAAAAAAACTGCAATGGTCTATGTAAAGTAAACAGTCGTAAATGTAAAACATCCGGTAGTTGTTATCTCATAGTCAACACTGCCCTGTTTAGTAATTCTGCAGGTTTTATAATGCATGCTAATTGTTGGGCCTACAGTATTTTGCTTGGATTCTGTATAATGATTCTTAGCAGGATACACTCACATTTCCAGTATTTGTCTGCATGTCACTGTTTTCCAGGAGTGTATATTACATATATACTGTATCACTCCCATTACTAAATACAGCACTATTCCTGCATTCCCTACCCAAACTGATATTCCTCCCAATCCCAACATACAGGGATGCCCCTCCCAATCCCAACATACAGGACAGAGGCGTAACTATAGCACCGCAGCCCCCGCCACCGCGAGGGACGCTGTGCATGTGGAGGCGCCGGGGGCTGCGGTACTATAGTTACAACCCCACCCCCCCAATCCCCCACAGACTTAAATATCTCGCTGGTCCCGGCGGCTCCGTTCTTCTGCTGAGGACCACCACAAAATGGCCGCCCCCATATAGCACACTGCACACTGGCGCGGGGGGCACCCAAAATTTGGCTACGCTACTGATACAGGGCTGCCCCTCCCAATCCCAACATACAGGGCTGTCCCTCCTAATCCCAACATACAGGGCTGCCCCTCCCAATCCCAACAAATAGAGCTGTACCTCCCAATCCCAACATACACGGCTGTTCCTCCCAATCCCAACATACAGGGCTGTTTCTCCCAATCCCAACATACAGGGCTGTACCTCGTAATCCCAACATACAGGGCTGCTCCTCCCAATCCCAACATACAGGGCTGTTCTTCCCAATCCCAACATACAGGACTGTTCCTCCCAATCCCAACATACATAGCTTTCGCTTAAAATCCCAACATACAGGGCTGTCCCTCCCAATCCCAACATACGTGGCTGTCGCTTAAAATCCCAACATTCAGGACTGTCCCTCCCAATCCCAACATACAGGGCTGTTCCTCCCAATCCCAACATACAGGGCTGTTCATCCCAATCCCAACATACAGGGCTGTCCCTCCTAATCCCAACATACAGGGCTGTTCCTCCCAATCCCAACATACAGGGCTGTACCTCCCAATCCCAACATACAGGGCTGTTCTTCCCAATCCCAACATACAGGACTGTTCCTCCCAATCCCAACATACATGGCTGTCGCTTAAAATCCCAACATATAGGGCTGTCCCTCCCAATCCCAACATACAGGGCTGTCCCTACCAATCCCAACATACAGGGCTGTTCCTCCCAATCCCAACATACAGGGCTGTTCTTCCCAATCCCAACATACAGGACTGTTCCTCCCAATTCCAACATACATGGCTGTCGCTTAAAATCCCAACATATAGGGCTGTCCCTCCCAATCCCAACATACAGGGCTGTCCCTACCAATCCCAACATACAGGGCTGTCCCTACCAATCCCAACATACAGGGCTGTTTCTCCCGATCCCAAAATACAGGGCTGTTCGTTCCGATCCCAATATACAGGGCTGTCCCTCCCAATCCCAACATACAGGGCTGTCCCTCCAAATTACAACACGCAGGGCTGTTCCTCCCATCCCTAAACACAGAGCTGCCCCCCCATCCCCACATACAGGGATGTTCCGCCCACCCCTACATCTAGTGTTATTTCGTTCCATCGTTACAAACAGTGCAGTATATACAGTTTAATTCCTGCAATCTCTACAGACAGTGCTTTCCCTGTAATTCCTAAATCCAGTGCTATCCTAAAGAACACCCAATGTGTTTCATATACATTTTTGAGACCTTTGGAAATGTCAGTTCAGACTCTACAAATTGCTGATGACGGGGCAGGTACTGACATTCTGTGATGTCAGCCGCCCACCCCAGTAGGCATTGGCCCACCTGCATTCCCAGGGAAACGCCCAGTGTTTTCATTGGGATGCCCATAAAACGTTGGGCATTGCACTCCTGCAGTCCCGGCTGCCTTCAGCCTCCCTCCCCGCAACAAATGGCCCGACGAGTGTGTAACTCGATGAAGTTGTTTAGTGCTGGGGTTTTCACATAAGCAGAAATGCGCATGCGCAAATCCCCTACCATTCGTCCGCTTCTGATTGGTAATGAATTAGGCCCAATGTGTATACAGCTTGCAATGCTGATGCATGCCTCTGTGGGATTGTCGTTGCAAGAAAAAATAGGCCATAGTCAAAATCTCAAGTAAATATAGTCAAGATTGTATGGTTATAGGCTCCAGGGAGTTCAAGGGAAATTACATAGTCAAAATCGTACATACTGTAGCCAAAATGTCATAGTGTGTATGCACCTTATGTACTATAGTATTTACTTTAGTTTCAGTATAATGTCCCTGTACCATGAATCATCTCTCGCTCATCAGAATATTTTAAATGCCTGGAACAACACGACAAATACTATTATACATGATTAGTCAGAACAACTGTGTTATCTTAACACTGTTTGCCCTACCCAGGACAAAGATGAACAGCAAGAGATACCTGTAGTAAATATGTTTCTCTGTAGCTTAGCAACATTTTAACATTTGTAATAATAAAAAGATTTGACTGCTTTTGTATCAGTAAAATACATAAAGATATATAAAAAAATGTTAAGGGACAGTATATCACAGTATATCATCAGTATAACACCTGTCTGTCACGATTCAGTGCCTGAGAAACACTTACTTACCATCTTAGTCAGGGGTTCCCAATCTTTTTTGAATCACGGCACCCTAGAGTATCAGAATTTTTTTCACGGCACCCCTAGGCCCCCCCAAAAATTTATTAGATTGGGTTTATATGTGATTCTTAGGGTCAATTATGTGGTAAAGGGCAGGATTTGCTTCTGTTTGTACACATTTTATGATTGGCAGCCACCAGCACTGGTCTTGCTCATAAATAATTAACCATAAATAATTTGAGTTGGTCCTTAACCACCAACCCAGGGCACCCCTGCATGTGTCCCGAGGCACCCCAGGCAGCCACGGCACACAGTTTGGGAACCACTGATCTAAGTGTTTCTCCAGGCTTGCTCAAAGACTTTACAGCTGCAGCACTCTGATGTCTGGCCGGCGGAAAAAGTCCAAAGAAGGGCAACTAAACTGATAAAAGGGATGGAGTCGTTAACCTATGACGAGAGATTAACCAGTCTAAGAATGTTTACACTAGAAAAGACGCATTTAAGAAGAGACACACTTAACATGTACAAATATATCAGTGAGCAATATAATGAACTATCAGGTACCCTCTTTGCTTTGAGGGCAGAGACTAAGACACGTGGGCATGCCTTTAGACTGGAGGAAAACTTTCTTCCGGAGTAGAATTAGATCAATTGGGTATCACATTAATATATAAACAATGTTTTATTGTATAAAATGATTAACATCAAATAGTAATAAAATAAATGTAATTGATGTCTATATAATGTAATAACAACATCAGATCATTAAAAAGGCTTTTAACCCCTTCCCGACATTTGACGTATATATACGTCATGGCCGGGATGTACTTCCCGACACATGACGTATATATACGTCATGACTTTAAACTGTCACCGTGTCTAGGGACGCGGTGACAGAGGGACGATGTCTGCTGTCCCTGACAGCAGACATGTCCCAGCATGCCCGGGGGGGGGCGGCGATGCCTCCCCCCGTCGGCGATCGCTGCGATTGGCTGTTCAATCGCAGCGTTTTCCTGTGTTACCGGCGAATCAGACGCTCGGTAACACAGGGATCAATCACCGCCGGGTGTGAGGGGGCGTGAGGGGGTCACCGGTGATGACCACACCTCACCCCACCTGCCCCCAAGGCTGTGATTGGTCCGTCGGACCGACGGACCAATCACAGCCATGGCGCGTGATTTAAACTAACGGTGACTACGCTGCAGACGCCATTCCGGTCTGGAATTGCGTGCAGAGCGGTCACCGTGCCATCTGTCGTGATATACTGACCTGATCCTTGCCTGATACTTACCTGATCACCGCTGGTAGCGTGCTGCCAGCAGCTGGATGCTTCCTGGATCTTGTGACTTCCTGTGTGCTGCTGCTGCAGTGTCATAGGGCCTTATTCTGGTTGGAGCGTCCGGGCCGTACGCGTACGTCCCGGGGTTTTTTACGATCTGCGCATGTGCAGATACGCTAATGCGCCGGCGCGAACACTCCACAACGCTTACGGCCGGTGTCTCAACGTGCGAAAAAACCTGTACGCGAGTGTATGGGTAATGGGGCGGCATAGGGGCGTGTTGATGGGAGCGGCCGAAATAATAAGGGAAAATGGGCGTAAATATGGGCGTACACGGGGGTGTGCACCAAAAATGAGCGGTGCTACTACCGCACGATCGACTAAGGCACCGTTCATTTCGGACACCAAACAGGCGGCCGCCAGCTCAAACCACCCCTACAGATACCACATGCCAGCGTGCGCCTGAGTTGGCTAATTAACGCTGATTACTACTCAAACACATACACCTGAATGTAATAAGCAATGCTGCAGTCTATTAACTCCAAACCATGATTTCACTGCCTGCAAGCCACACATACAGCACGCAAACACATTGGAAGCTTATATTTCTATACTTCTCCACATTTAAAGGTTTGTTTAATTTAAGGTAAGAATCTTTTTATACGCTAAGGTAGGTATTTGCTAAACAGACACATTCACTACGTGCTTTCATAGACTTTACGCAGTAGCACACTCAATCTACACAAGTCGACATGTGTCAACGTGTTCACTCTAATACTAACATAGGTTTTGTATTTAGGATACAATAACATAAACCACATCTAACACCTACAAAGGATGTTTCAGCAATGTTTGAAGCCCATGACCACTATTTTCCACAAAATCTTTGTATAGTACCCAAAATAATGACCTGTACCACTATCTCATCTGCTATGATTTGGATTTGACTACACTCTGGATGTAAGATGCCACCAATCACATTATTGCACTCTCATCTCTCTAACAAAGGATTCCTACATCTGCTTATGACACTGTCAAATCATATATATTTAAAAAGTTATGCATGTTTGTTCACAAGCTAATTTATCATGTTTGGCCCATTCACACATCTTTTTTTAGGGAGGACACATATGCATTCCTACACAAATGTACCTTTTCACCCTTGTTTGTCTGCCTCACCCACTCCATGAGGAAAGCATTGTTCTGGACCTGCTTTTACCTACTACTGTAGGAGCTACCTCACCTGCACACAAACTGCTTTCTCACCTATTAAGTTGCTCTGCACATGTGCTGACACAAACTAATTAGCAGGGAAAAGTTGGATAGGAACATGGGAATGGCCATGGAGAGGGTTACACATGGGAAACTTCGACCACACTTCAACAAATGTTCAAAAATACCCTGGTCAGTAAGTACACATAAATCTAGTATTTGTTTCACACAAGAAATTACACATACCACAATTTAGATTTAATTTGTAAAATAAATTTATTTGCTGTTCAGCATCACAGCTTGACACTTTAATGTGAGAAATCAAATAAACAAATACAATAGACACACAAATAATAAAACAGCCAGAACAAGAGGTTGCATATCTCCAAACATGTGTTACCCTGCAAATGCAATGGTGAAAGAAATGGGGACACCAGAATACGTACTGCAACAACCAGGGTGAATACTAAGCAAGATACACACCACCAAAAAAAAAAATCCTGCATTTGTAGAGGTCAAAATACGAACTTTCATGCCCATGGCACGCAAATGGATCGATGGGCAACTCAGGAAGCGGATGTCCAGTGCAATTTAAACCTTTGGGCTCCAACCACAGAGGAAGTGAACCAGGTCTCATTTGGGCCCTTTTTTGCCCCTTTTAGATGGGGCCTTGGGGACAGGGGCCTTTGGCTCAGCTGGCTTTCGGCGTCTTCCCCTAGTCGACACAGGAGGGTCAGCCGAGGTGGAAGGTTGGGGAGCAGCTTGGGGTGGGGCAGCAGATGGGGGATTGTCCCTTAGGGACCTGGCGGTGGACAGCTGCTCCGCAAGAAGTTCATTCTGGCGGCTGAGGTGTTGGCCAATGCTTAGCATGCCAGCCGCCAGAGTTTCATTAATGCGGTTCAACGCCTCAACCTGCAGCTGGTTTGTGGCCTTCCACTCCGCCAGAAAATCCGCCACCTGCTGCTGACGGATCGCAGCATCCACCCCTTGCTGCTCGATCCTGTCCAGCGTCACCAACAGGCTCTCACTCCATGTCTCCTGTGGCTGGGGCTGGGGGCGACGTCTTGGTGGAGGCTGGACCACCTGCTCCACCTGTGGCTCTGCAGAGGAAGATGCTGCCGGTACATCCTGACTTTCTGCTTCTGCTAGGATAAGAATTGAAAACAATGTCACCATCACATACGCAATAAAAAATATCTTTCTAAATACAATGCATTACTGTGACTTACCATCAAAAGCAGCAGCAAAGACCTCCGCCGGGAGCTCACTGTCCATATTGGAGATCCCCCTGATCTCCCCCACATCGATCACATCACAGGAGTCCAGCTCCAGGGGGGTATACTCCAAATGGTCAGGCATAGGACCGCTCCCGGTGGACATGCTGTGGTTGTACCGGTCAGTCATCTTCCTCTTCAGGGCACTTTTGAAGTCAGTCCACCTACAAGTTTAAAAATACAAATATCACCATGAGATATGTGCACCACTGTGCTACGTGTAGGGTTACCACCTAGTCCCTTTAATTCCGGACACATGTTACTTACACAGGTTCTGTGGCAGTTTAAAATTAGGTGAAGTGGAGTCTTGAAGTCAGCCAGCCACAGAACCTGTGTAATTAATATGTGTCCGGAATTAAAGGGACTATGTGGTACCCCTAGCTACGTGACATTTCCTAGTGTGGGTGATCTTATGTTTTTTTGCCATGTGTGGCCAAATATTTCTTTGATGGACAAAACCATGTGCACTGCAGGTGAGGCAGGTGTAAAACCCCACCCAAATCTGATTATCTCTGCACAAGTAACACCTGCCTCACCTGCAGTGCACATGGTTTTGTCCATCTAAGAAATATTTGGGCAGAAAGAGTGAACTAGAATAAGGGCCTCAGTTCCTGCTGGAGACTGCTGAAAAATTGCCCTGACAAACACACTAACCTTTTCTTCACCGCGTCCCAAGTTCTGACCACTGGTGACACCTGGTTCACTTCCTCTGTGATCTTGTCCCAAAGGTTTCTCCTTGCACTGGCACCCGGCTTCCTGGTTGCCAATTCAATCCATTCGCGTGCCCTGGGCACTAGAATTCGCATTTCGGCCTCTACAAATGCAGGGTTTCTCCTTCTGGTGGTGGTATCCTGCTCAGTCATCACCCTAGATGTTGCAGCACGTTTTCTGGTGGCCCCAGTTCTCTCACCATGCACCTGCTGGGTCACACCTGTTTGGAGAGATGCAACCTCTTGTTCTGGCTGGTTGCTTGGCCCTTGTGGAGCTGGTGGAGGTTCACCAGGGCCTGTTACTGAGGGGCCCACTTGATCTTGCAGGCGACTCCTCTCTTGGGCCCTCCTTCTCCGCTCCTGTTCCCTCTTGTTGAGTGCATCAAGCATGGATTGTGCTGTAGCTCTCTGCAGAGCGTCCTCTGCTGCAGAATCGTCTGAGTCAGACATGTTTGCAGCAATTGTGGGCTGCATCTGACTGAATATTTATATGTTAATCTCCCGCCATGAACAAGGGGGCGTATATTTTTTCCCGCAATGTAGATGCAAATTTACGCCGATATTTCCCGCCGATAATTCCCGCTTAAATTACGCAGGTCTCAACGCACCTGATCAAACACCTGTATATGCACATACACAGGTTGTGGAGCATTGTGCTACATCGTGAAATGTGGGCACCTGTCATTCCAATGACGAGTGTTGTCAGCTGGTATCTGTTGGAGTTCGTGTATGCTTTGTGAGTCACATTTCAAAACATCACGTTATAATGCTTTCCTTACATATGTAATGTGTATGAAATTGTCATACAGCAACATGTTGCATTGTGGCCCTTTAGGCAGCGTAGTTATAAGTAGAGGGTTGCGTGTATTATTTTCCGCCTACTGTATATACAGTACTCCTCTCCATGCATATCGGTGTATCGTGCCCCCTTTAAGCAGTGTAGTTATAAGTAGAGGGTTGCGTGTATTATTTTCCGCCTACTGTATATACAGTACAGTACTCCTCTCCATGCATATCGGTGTATCGTGCCCCCTTTAAGCAGTGTAGTTATAAGTAGAGGGTTGCGTGTATTATTTTCCGCCTACTGTATATACAGTACTCCTCTCCATGCATATCGGTGTATCGTGCCCCCTTTATGCAGTGTAGTTATAAGTTGAGGGTTGCGTGTATTATTTTCCGCCTACTGTATATACAGTACTCCTCTCCATGCATATCGTTGTATCGTGCCCCCTTTAAGCAGTGTAGTTATAAGTAGAGGGTTGCGTGTATTATTTTCCGCCTACTGTATATACAGTACTCCTCTCCATGCATATCGGTGTATCGTGCCCCCTTTAAGCAGTGTAGTTATAAGTAGAGGGTTGCATGTATTATTTTCCGCCTACTGTATATACAGTACTCCTCTCCATGCATATCGGTGTATCGTGCCCCCTTTAAGCAGTGTAGTTATAAGTAGAGGGTTGCGTGTATTATTTTCCGCCTACTGTATATACAGTACTCCTCTCCATGCATATCGGTGTATCGTGCCCCCTTTAAGCAGCGTAGTTATAAGTAGAGGGTTGCGTGTATTATTTTCCGCACACTGTAAATACAGTACTTCTCTCTTCATTGAATGCATGCTGTTGGTTGTGGTGTGTGTATATCGGAATGGTCCGCGTAAGTTTCTATTCGCATCCAGTTTGTTAATGTAAGAAGGATTAATAAAGTTAATACCAAACAAACAATTTTTTCGACCAATCAGCAAGCACCAAAAGTGATATATGTACCTGCAATTAATAACTGCGCCATTGCCAATATGACTTGTCCAAGAGCTAGGCCCTTTTCCACCTCAGAGCTTTTGGCCCTGGTGGAAGTGATGGACCGTCACCTGGGGCCCAGGGGCCCATATGTCAGTAATGCCGACAAGCGGTGGGCGTATACTGCTGCCCGCCGCCTCATCTTCTCTACGACCGGCGTCCGCAGAAGCCTGGGGCAGGTTGAGCGGCGCTGGTCAGACCTGCGCCGGCGGCAGCCGGTTTTACTCAGCAGCCTTCGCCGCCATATTGCCCGATGTAAGTTTTGATTACTAGTATGTCAGCGTTTTTTAGCAATGTTTTGTGTACTTTTTATAAATATGTTCCTGAGTATGGGGGTGTATATGGGGGGTATATGGGGGGTATATGGGTGTATATGGGGGGTATATGGGTGTATATGGGTGTATATGGGTGTATATGGGGGTATATGGGGGTATATGGGGGTATATGGGGGTATATGGGTGTATGGGGGTGTATATGGGTGTATATGGGGGGTATATGGGGGTATATGGGTGTATATGGGTGTATATGGGTGTATATGGGTGTATATGGGGGGTAAATGGGGGTATATGGGTGTATATGGGTGTATATGGGGGTATATGGGGGGTATATGGGTGTATATGGGTGTATATGGGTGTATATGGGGGTATATGGGGGTATATGGGTGTATGGGGGTGTATATGGGTGTATATGGGGGGTATATGGGTGTATATGGGTGTATATGGGTGTATATGGGGGTATATGGGTGTATATGGGTGTATATGGGGGGTATATGGGTGTATATGGGTGTATAGGGGGTGTATAGGGGGTGTATAGGGGGTGTATAGGGGGGGGTTTAAGTAGTTGATCAGTTTTTGGGTGTAGGATATCAAATAGTTTGCATGATAAATGTCTGAAATATCACAGCAATGATAATTTTGAAGGTTATGAGCATGACTAATGTGAATTTTTCTTTCCCCCTTTTTTATGAAACCCAATCTTCGATTTCTATGCCATCAACATGAACATTTCAGCAAGGGCAAGGGCACGCATTGAAGCCCGGGAGCAGGCAGCCCGGGACCAGGCAGCCGAGGAGGAGGAGGAAGAGGAGGAGGAAGAAGAGGAAGAGGAGGAGGAGGAAGAGGAGGAGGAGGAAGAGGAGGAGGAGGAGGAGGAGGAGAATAAAGAGGAGGAGGAAGAGGAGGAGGAGGAAGAGGAGGAGGAGGAAGAAGAGGAGGAGGAAGAAGAGGAGACCCAGGGTGCAGTTTGGACCCACACAATTTCCCCATCCCCTTCCCCCTCCCCAACCCCCACCCCCCCCCCCCCTCCCCACCCCATTTCCAACCCCCCTACACCTCTCCACCACCCACCCCCAAACCTCTCCACTCCCCACTCACACCCACTACCTCGGGCCAAACTACAGGACCATCCACCTTGCTCCTGACCCCCCCAACCACTGCACAGCCAACCAACGGCAACCAGGATGGCTCAAGTAGCCGTAAGTAAATAATGTGTCTAATGTTGACCTACACATTTCTACACATAAACAATCACAACAACCACATATGTGTATCCAACATCAACATTAGTTGCAACATATCACTGCAGGCCGACCATGAGGTGTGTCCTGTCCTTCTCCAGGAACAAGGCTCCCCTTGGTGGTTTTTTTGAGTGTGGCCATGCCTCACCCCTTGAATAATTGACATAACAGTACATCCAATGAGATATCCGACATTAGTGGTGTGGTAGTTATGTGGCTCCAGGTGTTGGGTAACTCCAGTTCCCAGCATGATGTGCAACACAGGGCCGGATTATAATGGAGGCGCAAGGGGTCAGTGCCCCTGGGCCCCCCTCTAGCTAGGGGCCCCCTGTGGTTGTCATGTATTTTTTATAAATAAAATGTTTAAGTTATGTTTTGTTTTTTTTAGCTAAATGTTTTGTGCATGGGTGGGGTAGTGCTGCAGCTTCACCTATCTGCCAATGTGACAATGATTTATGGTGCTGAGCATCGGGAGCCAAGGCACACTGATTGCACAAGTGTGCAGTGCATTTCTGGGAGTTGACTAAGTCCCATGACACTTTGCACCAGAGGACAGAGGCTGAGAAGTTTGTGCTGAGCTCTGATTGGTGGAGCTCATTACATGCTTCTCAGGTCCATGGAGAACAGCAGCAGCAGCTTAGTCATAGGAGGGTTTTTAATCAGAGGCAGCACTAGGACTGTGAGGTCTCCTCCAGAGTAAGGGGCAGAGGGACAAACACAGGCTTTTCATGTGGTGTGTGTATATATATATATATATATATGGGGTCTATTATTATTCCGAGTGCCGCCAACCCCCTGTCTATATATATATATATATATATATATATATATATATATATATATATATATATATATATATATATATATATATATATATCCCCTGCAGGTAACCATTGACCAAGTTTATTCTGCCTTTACTCTATGTTTTGACAGTATAATATTCGCCCATGCAGTGTGCGGCCAGTAATGACAAGTGCAAGGGGGCCCCCCGCTCTTAAGTACCCCGGGCCCCCCAAAGGCTTAATCTGCCACTGGTGCAACTTAAATGTAGAGATTGTTTTGGTAATAGTGTGTGAGGCCATGCGGATGCATGCTTTACAAACATAGCTGTAGGCCTATAATTTGTACAGCAATGTCCTAAATTTAAAATAGTAAGGAGTGCTTAAGCCACAACAATGTCATAACCCTTAAATAGCACAGGCTAATTGTGAGGTTAGAGGAGAGTCCCCCAAAACCAAAGTACCAATTGGGATACAGCATACATTCATTGATGAAGGAGTAATTGAATTAATGTTATTTACTATGTACAGTATGTGTGTGTTAACATATTTTTTTTTAGTACTGTGTTTACAGCAGACCCATCTTCAATGTAGTTTCTAAATGTATGTGGCCTTCACACATAACTCAGAACTTTTTATTATGTACAAATACAACAAACATTTGTGTATGTTATATATTAATTTTTTGTTTTATCCCTTCATTACAGACACTGAACAGCAGCAGGAGGAGGTGGCAGCAGCAATAATGCGTGAAATAATGCTGACCCTTGTCTACCTCCAGCTCCTTTTTGGGCTTCTGGAGGCCCGCCTTTAATTTTTTATTTATCCCCCCCCCTTTTTTTTTTTGTATACATTAAAAGTTGGATTACAGTTCGAAATTGCCTGTGTTTTTAATAATAAATATGTTAGAGGGCGTGTAAGGGTAGGTACATACAGATGTGTACTGTAAGTTATACTTGTAATTTGAGGTGAGGGGTAATGATTGATGTGTGAATGTGTGTGTTTTTGAGTAAAATAACACATAGTGAAAATGCATGAATGTTTAATGTTGTTCGATTAAAACATCACACATAACATCAGGGTAGGTATACATGTTACACATTTTGGACAAAGTAATTACGTACATAATTTAGTACATATACAGAAACACCAACATAACTTGATTTAAAAGTAACAGCAATATGGGGACACATAGATAGTGCTTAAAATGCCACATTAGAACATAACAAATATACATGTAATGAGGGTTCAAATGTAGTTTTATTAGGTCTTTATTAAGGTAGACAATTGAGTTAATAGAAAACAATAAGTGAATAACAAATAGATTAATTAATCAATTGTCAGATTAGTAGTTGAGAGGCAAGATTTGCAGGTCCATATATGTGAAGGGTATGCCAGCGTGCACGGACGTACGCTCACTCTCACGAGCGGTGACATAAGCTGAGTTTTCCATTGAAAACAATAGGGACCCGTCCGTGCAAACTGGCGTACGCTCAGATCGCCGCAAGAAGTCGGTGGGGAGACGGAGGAAAGACGGCCGTACACGGCGCCGTACGCTCAGTTGTACGCCTGTTGTCGGAGTGCAAGGGCTGGGCCGTCCGCGTACGTTGCCGTACGCTCATTTGTACGCCACTCCCCTTCTACGGTATTTCTGCCCGTACGTAAGCGGCTGATTTGTGGGTGGACTTAACCCTAACGGCCGCGTACGGCTAGCGTGCGGTAATGGCGAACGTACGCACGTTTGGCCGCTCCGAGCAGAATAATGCCCATAGAGTGAGAGATAGTGAGAGATAGTGAGAGATAGTGAGAGATAGTGACAGAGAGTGATAGAGAGTGCTATATTTTGTGTCTGCTGCCCCCCCTTTTGTGCTGATCAGTATATCTGTGCTGATCAGCAACTTTTTGGGGGTGCAGGTTTTTTTTTTATATATATACCTGTCAGTTGCACCAAAGGTTGTGCTGCCTGTGCAACTGACTGCTGCCCCCCCTGCTGCCCCCCCTTTTGTGCTGATCAGTATAAATTAACTGATCAGCAACTTTTTGGGGGTGCAGGTTTTTTTTTTATATATATAACCTGTCAGGTTGCACCCACAGTTGTGTGCCTGCTGCCCCTCACTGCTAATCAGTGTTGCATCACTGCATCACTGATCTGCAGTTTTGTTTTTTTTGGAGAGTGCAGTGGGGTTTTGTTTTTACACCCTCGTTGCTTTTGTGGGTGTCCTGTGGCCGCTGAGCGCTGATCAGTGACGTACATCACTGAACAGCATTTTTGGCACAGGGTTGATATAATTTTTTTTCTGCAGTTTTTTTAAATTGTTTTTTTTTTGGAGAGTGCTGTGGTTTATTTTTTTTTTAAATTGTTTTTACACCCACGTTGCTTTTGTGGGTGTCCTGTGGCCGCTGAGCGCTGATCAGTGACGTACATCACTGAACAGCATTTTTGGCACAGGGTTGATATAATTTTTTTTCTGCAGTTTTTTTACATTGTTTTTTTTTTTGGAGAGTGCTGTGGTTTATTTTTTTTTAATTGTTTTTACACCCACGTTGCTTTTGTGGGTGTCCTGTGGCCGCTGAGCGCTGATCAGTGACGTACATCACTGAACAGCATTTTTGGCACAGGGTTGATATAATTTTTTTTCTGCAGTTTTTTTACATTGTTTTTTTTTTGGAGAGTGCTGTGGTTTATTTTTTTTAATTGTTTTTACACCCATGTTGCTTTTGTGGGTGTCCTGTGGCCGCTGAGCGCTGATCAGTGACGTACATCACTGAACAGCATTTTTGGCACAGGGTTGATATAATTTTTTTTCTGCAGTTTTTTTAAATTGTTTTTTTTTTGGAGAGTGCTGTGGTTTATTTTTTTAAATTTTTTTTACACCCACGTTGCTTTTGTGGGTGTCCTGTGGCCGCTGAGCGCTGATCAGTGACGTACATCACTGATCAGCATTTTCGGCACAGGGTTGATCTATTTTTTTTTTTTTATTGGGATCAAATTCCTGTATAAAGTATTTTTTTTTCTGCACTACATACACACTACACACTACATACCCCCCGTGTTGAAATAAAGTTTGTACCCCCCCTACACTATACACGTGTTGAAACATTACACTTACAGAAACACAAAAATAAAAATGGCATCCCAAATGTCATCCCAAATGTCATCCCAGTCATCCAGAAGAATGTATTCAGCGGAGAAGGCATATGCCATGCTTGCCTCTGACTCTGACACAGCCAGTGATGCAAGCGGGGAATTTGAAGGATTCGTCTTAACCTCATCTTCCTCCTCTAGTGATGAGGGACCCCCTCAAAGACGCCCCCGTAGAGCAGCTGAGACCCCCCCCCAAATGATTGATCCCGTATGGACCCCACCACCAGACAATTTTGAGCCCCAGGTTCCTGAGTTTTTGGCCATCCCAGGAATCCAATTTGATTCAACAGGTCTCAGAGAAATTGACTTTTTCAAATTATTTTTCTCTGATGATTTTATAAATTTAATGGTGGACCAAAGTAATTTATATGCCTAGCAGTTTATTGCTCAAAACCCCACGTCATCATTTGCTAGGTGGACCCCTGTAGATGCAGTAGAGATGATGACGTTTTGGGGTCTGGTGTTACATATGGGCATAGTAAAAAAGCCAGAAATTAGGCAATATTGGAGTACAGATGTTCTGTACAGCACCCACTTTACCGTATGGCCATGGCTCGGACTCGTTTTGAGACAATCCTTAAATTTTTACATTACACCGATAATGCCCAGTGCCCACCCAGAGATGATCCCACCTTTGACCGGCTATTCAAAGTCAGGCCGGTCATTGATCATTTCAGTGCCAAATTTGCAGAGATGTACATCCCTGAAAAATTTATTTGTATCAACGAGTCCCTTATACATTTTAAAGGAAGGGTTAAATTCCGCCAGTACCTTCCCAGTAAGAGGGCAAGGTATGGCATAAAAATGTATAAACTGTGTGAAAGCACCTCAGGGTACACCCACAGGTTTAGGGTATATGAAGAGAAGGATTCAAGAATTGAACCGCCAGAATGCCCCCCCTCCCTCGTAGGTGTTAGTGGAAAAATTGTCTGGGATTTAGTGCACCCCTTCCTGGATAAAGGTTATCACCTCTATGTGGATAACTTTTACACTAGCATCCCCCTGTTTAAGGCCCTTGGTTCAAGAGGTACAGCAGCTTGCGGTACTGTGCGCAAGAACCAAAGAGGCCTCCCAAAAACACACATTGCCCAAGTACTGAGAAGGGGTGAAAGCAGGGCACAATCCACCGAAAATATGTTGTTGGTCAAATATAAGGACAAGAGGGATGTCCTTATACTGACAACAATTCATGGAGACAGTACCACCTCCGTCCCTGTACGAGGTACCAGTACCCACACCTCAAAACCTAATTGTATCCTAGATTACAATAAGTACATGGGCGGAGTGGATCTTTCAGATCAGGTACTGAAGCCGTACAGTGCCCTGCGGAAAACAAAAATCTGGTACAAGAAGGTGGCCGTGTATATCATCCAGATGGCACTGTATAACGCTTACGTGCTATTCCGTTCTACCAGCCAGAGGGGGACATTTATGCACTTTCAAGAGGAAGTCATAAAGGGCCTAATATTTGGGAACCAGCAGGCAGAGGGCCCCAGTACTTCTAGTACTGGCCCCCGTATTGTACCAGGGCAGCATTTTCCTAACGAAATCCCCTCCACTGCAAAAAAGGGCAGGACACAAAAAAGGTGCAAAGTTTGCTATAAAAAGGGAATAAGAAAGGATACTATTTTCCACTGTGAAACTTGCCCCGACAAACCCGGCCTATGTATAAAGGAGTGTTTTAAAATATACCACACATCTATGGATTATTAGGTTCATCATTTCACCGTGCTTCGGGGGTCTTGCTAATGCCACATAGCACCCACCATTCATTCCACCAGAATCTGAGCTGCAAAATCCAAAAATCACTCCTTCCCTTCTGAGTCCTGCCATGTACCCAAATGGTATTTTTTTTGGTCACATATGAGGCATTGCCGTACTCGGGAGAAATTGGGGCACAGATTTTGGGGTGCTTTGTCTCCTTCATTCCTTGTGAAAATGAAAAATTTTGAGCCCGAACTGCATTTTTGTGTAAAAAATGTAATTTTTCATTTTCACAGCCCAGTTGTACCACAATTGGTGAAACCCCTGGGGGTTTGAAATGTACACTATACCCCTAGATGAATTCCCTGAGGGGTGTAGTTTTCAAAATGGGGTCACTTGTGGGGGGGTTCCACTGTATTGGTGCTTCGGGGGTCTTGCTAATGCGACATAGCACCCACCATTCATTCCACCAGAATGTGTGCTGCAAAATCCAAATATCACTCCTTCCCTTCTGAGTCCTGCCATTTTTGGTCACATATGAGGCATTGCCGTACTCGGGAGAAATTGGGGCACAGATTTTGGGGTGCTTTGTCTCCTTCATTCCTTGTGAAAATGAAAAATTTTGAGCCCGAACTGCATTTTTGTGTAAAAAAAATGTAATTTTTCATTTTCACAGCCCAGTTGTACCACAATTGGTGAAACCCCTGGGGGTTTGAAATGTACACTATACCCCTAGATGAATTCCCTGAGGGGTGTAGTTTGCAAAATGGGGTCACTTGTGGGGGGGTTCCACTGTATTGGTGCTTCGGGGGTCTTGCTAATGCGACATAGCACCCACGATTCATTCCACCAGAATCTGTGCTGCAAAATCCAAATATCACTCTCCCTTCTGAGTCCTGCCATTTTTGGTCACATATGAGGCATTGCCGTACTCGGGAGAAATTGGGGCACAGATTTTGGGGTGCTTTGTCTCCTTCATTCCTTGTGAAAATGAAAAATTTTGAGCCAGAACTGCATTTTTGTGTAAAAAAATGTAATTTTTCATTTTCACAGCCCAGTTGTACCACAATTGGTGAAACCCCTGGGGGTTAGAAAGTACACTATACCCCTAGATGAATTCCCTGAGGGGTGTAGTTTGCAAAATGGGGTCACTTGTGGGGGGGTTCCACTGTATTGGTGCTTCGGGGGTCTTGCTAATGCGACATAGCACCCACCATTCATTCCACCAGAATCTGTGCTGCAAAATCCAAAAATCACTCCTTCCCTTCTGAGTCCTGCCATGCACCCAAATGGTATTTTTGGTCACATATGAGGCATTGCCGTACTCGGGAGAAATTGGGGCACAGATTTTGGGGTGCTTTGTCTCCTTCATTCCTTGGGAAAATGAAAAATGTTGAGCCAGAACTGCATTTTTGTGTAAAAAAATGTAATTTTTCATTTTCACAGCCCAGTTGTACCACAATTGGTGAAACCCCTGGGGGTTTGAAATGTACACTATACCCCTAGATGAATTCCCTGAGGGGAGTAGCTTGCAAAATGGGGTCACTTGTGGGGGGGTTCCACTGTATTGGTGCTTCGGGGGTCTTGCTAATGCAACATAGAACCCACCATTCATTCCACCAGAATCTGTGCTGCAAAATCCAAAAATCACTCCTTCCCTTCTGAGTCCTGCCATGCACCCAAATGGTATTTTTTGGTCACATATGAGGCATTGCCGTACTCGGGAGAAATTGGGGCACAGATTTTGGGGTGCTTTGTCTCCTTCATTCCTTGTGAAAATGAAAAATTTTGAGCCAGAACTGCATTTTTGTGTAAAAAAATGTAATTTTTCATTTTCACAGCCCAGTTGTACCAAAATTGGTGAAACCCCTGGGGGTTTGAAATGTACACTATACCCCTAGATGAATTCCCTGAGGGGTATAGTTTGCAAAATGGGGTCACTTGTGGGGGGGTTCCTAACTTTTAGCATCTTATGGTGCCTAGAAACCTACATGGTGCCTAAAAAATAATCTCATAAAAAGGAGGCTCCAAAATCAAGTAGGTGCTCCTTTTATTATGAAGCCTGTGGTTTGGTCAACGTGCACACTAGGGCCACATGTAGTATATTTATGAAAACAAAAGAATTGGGGGAATCAATTTTTAGTCACATTTCTCTAGTAAAATCTACTGTGTTCCTTAGAAAAATGTATTAAAATTGAAAATCTGCAAAAAAAATGAAATTTTGAAATTTCACCTACACTTTGTTTTAATTCCTGTGAAACACCTAAAGGGTTAACAAACTTCCAAAATGCTGTTTTGAATACTGTGAGGGGTGCAGTTTTTGAAATGGCATCATTTATGGGGGTGTCTCACATACAAGTCCCTCAAAGTCACATCAGAACTGAACTGGTCCCTAAAAAAATCAGTGTTTGAAATTTTCTTGAAAATTTGAGAATTTGCTATTCATATTTTAAGCCTCCTAGTGTCCAAAAAAATTAAAAGAAGGTTGAAATAATGATGGCAACATAAAGTAGACATATGTTCTTTGTTAGTTATTAACTATTTTGAGTGGTATGATTATTTGTCTCACAAGCAGAAAATTTAACATTTTGCAAATTGCAAAATTTTCAATTTTTTTACGACATTTTGGTATTTTTCACAAAAAAACACAGACTGTATCGACCAAAATTTACCACTAACTTGAAGTACAATGTGTCACGAGAAAACAATCTCAAAATCACTGGGATAAGTAAAAGCAAAAAAAAATTTATCCCCACTTAAGTGATACATGTCAGATTTGAAAAAAAGGGCTCTGTCAGGAAGGCAAAAACAGGCTGCGGCGGGAAGGGGTTAAAAAACCTTTGAAAAAGTTGTCAGGAGACGACGAAACGCGTTAGTTCACACGCCTGTTGACACACTTTGGGACACAGCACTACCTAACCCCACTTTGACCAGCTTCCTTCTCCAATATTTCATCCCCCAGTCCTTATACAGTGTATCTGGAATACAATCTTTTTGGGAAACCACCACCTGCACAATCTTGGGATGTTGCTTTGTGGGAGGGAGCACAATTTTTGCACCCCAAAATCTTTTTTTGGTCATTCCGGATGGATTTGGGCTGCCCCTATAGACTACTGTGGCTGCAGTGCCAGCTCCTACATACTGTTAAATCCCATTAAGGAATAAACCGATGGACAATAAGTCAGTTACCCTGTTTACATGATGCTACTCAAACCTGTTACTCTTTATTCCTAACTAAGGGCGCACCGTACCGTAAAGCCGCGTAGTGTACCTTCCCAGCGTTCGTGATGCTATAGTAATACCATTATGGTGGTATCTTTGGCAATAACAATGCATTCATATAAACCTTAGTGTATATCAAGGAGTGTCTCCGTAATAATTTAGACAAGATATATAATTTAGTTAGATATATTTAGAACAAGGGTCCAAACCCTTAACCGTATGTATTTAGGCCCTTATTCAGATCTGATCGCAAATTTGTTCTCAAAATTGGCAAAACCATGTGCACTGCAGGTGGGGCAGATGTAACATGTGCAGAAAGAGTTAAATTTGGGAGGGGTGTGTTGAAACTGAAATCTAAATTGCAGTGTAAAAATAATGCAGCCAGTATTTACCATGCACAGAAAAAAAATAACTCACACAAATCTAACGCTCTCTGCACATGTTACATCTGCCACACCTGCAGTGCACATGGTTTTGCCCATTTTAACAACAATTTGTACTGCGATCAGATCTGAATAAGGGCCTTACTCCCTAACGGACACACAGGGGTAACAAAATAACACAAAATTACATAGTATACATTACATTACATTATTCTTATAGTATTAACTAACAAAGGGAAAACAAACATAAGTACAACAAGCTATAATACAACCACAGCAATACAAAAGTAACAGTTACCGTCTTCACTCGCAGCGCCTTCCCGGATAGGAAACTATATTCAATGTTTGAACACTGCATACTAAGTTCCTGGCCCAGGGAGCAGCAATATAGTGATTAGACAATAGGGTCCTGAAGGTCTTCTATTGGTCAAGGGGTAAGTTTTCACCTCTTCTGATTGGCACAGTAAAGATGCACAGCTTGGTCTTTGTTCTAGGCTCATCATCATGCCCTGGGGCTCTGGCTGTGCAACTAGTTCAAACTGGTCACCATATGTCCCCTTTACTCGTGGCAATAGATATATGTTTCATATCTATGGTCCATAACTTGTAAAAGATATATGCTGCTGTCTTCAATCAAACACCGGAGCGCTGCGAGTGAGACGCTAATCATACTGATACCAAACATAAAGGGGAAAAAATGGGGCAGATGTATCATAGCAGCGCTTATCGCGCCGCTATGATACTTCCTGCTTCGCCTCAATAGGGAGGCGAAGCAGGAAGGGACATCGACAAGATGTATTAACATCTTGTCTGCCGAAGCGGGGGAGCGTTAACTCCCCCCTTCGGCGATGTCCCTTTCTGGAGATAGCGCATCAGTTAATACTGATGCGCTATCTCCTGTCCCCCGGCCGGCCGCACTGGGCATGCGCGGGATCTCGCTGTTCACGCGAGATCCCCAACGCAGCCCACAGCTGACAGCAGGGACAGCGCTGTCCCTGCTGTTTAGATAGGGCTTCGCCAGCCTGATGCTGGCGAAGCCAAACCCGGCTTCGTGCGGAACGGTCAGCGATGCTGACCGTTCCTACATTCGGCCTGCTATCATTTTGATAGCAGCGCCGATATGGACAGGGGCGCATAGCGCCCCTGTCCATTATCGCATCCCGGCCACATCATACATGGGGGAGAAGCGGTATCAGTGCACATAACGTGCGCTGATACCCCTTCTCCCCCATAACGACACATCATACATCTGCCCCAATGTGTCTATATGACTATATTTTATTATTTGTGAATGTGAGTATAAAACTATGTGTATTATTATGGCAGCAATTAACAATCGAATATTCTGCTCTCCTCCGTACGCTCTTTACGTAAATATGAAAACGTAATTGGCGGCCATAATATTCTAACACGATCTAAATGCAGCACAGTACACGGCTCCTGTCACTTATCTATTTATTTTATTAGCAGTTTCTTATATAGCGCACACAGATTACGCAGCACTTTACAGAGAATATTTGAACATTCACATCAGTCCCTGCCACAGTGGAGCTTACAATCTATATTCCCTACCACATGTACACGCAAACAGACATTCTAGGGTTAATTTTTGTTAGGAGACAATTAGCCTACCAGTATATTTTTGGATTATGGGAGGAAACCGGAGTACCCGGAGGAAACCCACGCCAGTACAGGGAGAATATACAAACTCCGCACAGTTAGAGCCATGGTGGGAATCGAACCCCTGACCTCAGTACTGTGAGGCAGTAATACTAACCATTACACCATCCGTACTGACCTTAGCAAGAATCGTAATTTTGGTGTCACCCTAGGCAGGTGACAAATGAGTGCGGACCACACCACTCTATTGACGCCACTGCCTTGCAGTACTCTCTTGCTGGGTGGTCACTGTCCAATTACATGAAAGTATTGTAACAGGGCAAAGGTTAGCATCTATTGATGTTTCTACACACCTAGAAAATTCTAACTTCAACACTTTAGAAAGTGTATCTCAATCCTGACTGCAGCAATATATTCAGCACTCAAGCATTTATATTTCATTTCCGAGCACTTAGTAAGGCTCTGTATACTTGAAACATTTTTAGCAATATGCAATACAGAATTAAGGGGGTCTCCTAATGCTGCTGGTAGTTTACCGCACAGCAAAAACAAGGTAATATTGTGATGTTAGAACAATGGTATTATTGTTGCCCATTTTACCATGAGAAAACTTCCTGCTATTGGTTGATAACACGTGGGATTTTTAACAGAATTTACACTTTGTATGCATGAGGTATGCTTTAAGGCTCACCAGCTGTGTACCTATGTGTCCTCTTTGTCACACCACACATGTGCAACCAAAAATCCTGTATTCAATTGACTGAATGGCGTTCCTTCCCGCCTCAGTGCCACCACTTCCCGCCTCAGTGCCACCACTGACAGAACCCATAGGATTTAATGATATACTGTTCTTAAGGTGCCCATACACTGCTGCGATGTCTCACAGCAGTGTTTGGACACCTGATACCGGGTCCGATGCATGTCAGGGAGAGGCGATTTGGTACAATTTAATGGGCCTATTGGTCGCAATCGGCCGAAATCGGACCAAATCGCCTCAGTGTATGGGCACCTTTAAGGGCATCATCATGTCTATAAATATTGTATGCCCCTTACACAATGATACAAAAATAAGATACAATGCATGCTATGTATGTAGTTACAAAATGTATTTGACCTATATCCCAGAGGCAGGCAGCCATTTGGACATGTGTGAGCACACCTTTATTTTGCCTCTTAGTACTGACCATAACCCTGCACTCAGTCGACTGGACTCAGATCATTTTACTACAGGGAAGGCCCACAATACAACCAGTAAACTTTAGCTTATATTAGTGAACTGCTATGTTTACGTCTGGGTTATGTTTCTTATTGATTTATTTCATACAATATCCTAGGTGGTTTCCAGCACCCATGCAGTACAATTGCTTCACTGTGACATCAGGTACACCACAAATTATTTGCTTCCATATGACATCTGGTGGTAGAAAATGGGTACTGCACCTTTAAAAAAATTTTTTTACAGAAAGATGTATGAGAAAACACAGGGCTTTATTCTAGTTCACTCTTTCTGACAAAATCCTTCTTAGCTGGACAAAACCATGTGCACTGCATCGGGGCAGATGTAAAATGTGCAGAGAGAATTAGATTTGGGTGAGTTATTTTGTTTCTGTGCAGGGTAAATACTATCTGTTTTATTTTTACACTGCAATATAGATCTCACTTTGAAGTAAAACCCCACCCAAATCAAATTTCTCTGCACAAGTTACATCTGCCCCACCTGCAGTGCACATGGTTTTGTCCATCTAAGAAGGATTTTGTCAGAAAGAGTGAACTAGAATAAAGCCCTAAGTGTTTTCTCATACATCTAGAATAAGGCCCATAGTTATCAACAACACAACACCATTTTTTCCCATAAACGCAATGGTGTTTTGAAAGAATGCCAATGTGAAGCTTTTGGTTTCACTTGCCTGGTGCAGTGAATTCAGATGTGCATGAAGAGGCAATTGCTGCTGTTATGGATGCACACCAAATTTGAGGAACAGCACATTAGATTAAACTTCCTCTTCGATTAAGTAAAGCTTCAGCACTCAATTACCACACATATAAAGCCTACTCACTCTTCCACACTTTTCAGAGGGAGGCACCTGAGCATTACAGTTGCCATAGAACTTGAGCACTGCAGAAAGTACTTAGTTAATATACAACCAATAAATCTCCTGAAGACTTCAAATAAATACAGCGGTATTTTCCTCTATATAAATGGAGAAGTAACCTGATACTAATTGAAAGCTTTTATTTTCTCTTATAGTTCAGGTTTATAAAACATGTACTTTTATGAAGTTATTTATGAGTTGCCGATGTTTTCACATAGACTTTCTCACACAAAGTTGAAACGATTTTCAATGTTTTTATGTAACAATTTAGACCAATGAAATGCTGGTTGGTCTTACAGAATTTTGCTCCAGATGTTGATAAATTAGATTGTAAATCTATGTTCAAATACTAGTTGATAGCTGAGCCAAAAGATTCAATTTGTGTTAAATATTATAGACAGATAAAAAAAATCTTGTGTCCATTTCTTAACTAATAAAATGTAAAAGAAAATATACTCCATAAATAGTAGGGTTTATTTTCCTTTAATTGGACGGTATAACATATGGGCATTATTTATGGCGTGAATGGATGGAATATCAAAGTATGTATAGTATAAAGTAACTGCATCTGGTTTGCAAGCACAATTATTCCGCCATGACAGCAGTAGCAGCAAAACCACCACTATTGACATTAAAATATTATATATAATTTATATATATATTTTTGCAGTTCCATATCCACTGGGTCTCCTGAATATGCTGACTTATTATGTGCTTATTATGTACCTCAGAGCATCTTATCGCTAAGCTGCTTGAGAAAGGTCCATGACTGGGGACCGAAACGTTGGAGCACAAATGGATGTAAAGCAGTCTTAATGGGAGATATACTATTTACTTCTTGTGATGAAATAAACATTTCCTAAAGATTTATACACTTGGTTATATGGAGAGTGCTCCTCATTCCTCATGATTTGATGGGCACCCCCTTGCTGTCTTGTTGGGTGAAAGTGCAGGTTCTTGGCTTCTGCTCTCTCTCTCTATATATATATATATATATATATATATATATATATTTTGCAAAAGGTATTTGGGGGAGCGCTAGCTCGTCAGTCTGGGTTTCCTTAAAACAAGTCCAAAGTAACCAGTACTTTTATACACAATCAGTTCTCCAGACCAGATTGTCCCAATTATGTAGCAGGCACTAGGTCATTAGTGTGATTGACCGCAGCTTCCAACCGAGATGGGGTCCTGGGATCCAAACAGAACCAATTTGTATCTGGAAAAGGGATGGAAGGAAGCGCTATATAGTGCAGTATTACTTTGATACAACAAGAATTTATTTCAAGATAATAAAACAGAGCTGGTGATACAATGCTCGTACCATTAATTTCCACTCTGTGGGCTAAAAATACCACATGGTTTTTAGATAATAAACCCGGTCTCCCGGTCACCGTCTATCCACGTCGCTGCCTCCTGGCAGGGTTCGCTATGTCTCGCTCGCGTACTCAGCGCTCCACGATACAAGCGGTTCCCCTCTCCTTCTCTGCAGCGGGACTGAGACTTGGTGTGATAGTTTGGCGTCAGGTAAGACACACCCAGACGCGTTTCGCCTGTGGCTTCGTCAGTGGGCTCTGACGAAGCCACAGGTACGCGAGCGAGACATAGCGAACCCTGCCAGGAGGCAGCGACGTGGATAGACGGTGACCGGGAGACCGGGTTTATTATCTAAAAACCATGTGGTATTTTTAGCCCACAGAGTGGAAATTAATGGTACGAGCATTGTATCACCAGCTCTGTTTTATTATCTTGAAATAAATTCTTGTTGTATCAAAGTAATACTGCACTATATAGCGCTTCCTTCCATCCCTTTTCCAGATATATATATATATATATATATATATATATACAGATGTGTAAAATATTATCGGTACTTGTTTCCTATCACGGCCACAATCGCGGCCATCGTGTACCTTAAAGTTAAGGTACACGATGGACGCGATGGACCCGATTTCCTTTGAAATCAGGTCCATTTTGCCGGCAAAGTCAAAATCGGGGGGCATCGCGTCGGTCACGTGCATTAACATGGCCCCCGACCTGACCGACGCGATGCCCCCGATTTTGCCATAGGCTTCAATGTTAAAATATTTTTAACATTGAAATCGGGAGCATCGCGTCGGTCTTGTGCCATTATAATGACACAAGATGAGATGGACTTGATTAAGTCCATTTTACATAGGAAACAATGTGAAATGGGCCAATATGACCCATTTCACATTGTATATGGCCCCGTCATGGGTTACGCAACCCCATTGTGAGCGTCACCCCACGATTGACGCCAACCCGAAGGCGTGGCGAGCGCAGCGAGCCCGCGAGGGGCGGCGGTGCGCGTCCTCCGACCTTTTCATACCCCTACTATCCACGTCGGCATGGAGTTGAGAATATAAAGTGTGGCGAGCGCAGCGAGCCACCGAGCCCGAAGCGTGGCGAGCGCAGCGAGCCCCGCGAGGGGATGCGTATACCTGTGAAGTTATACGCGTCCCCTCGCGGGGCGCGCTGCACTCGCCACGCTTCGGGCTCGGTGGCTCGCTGCGCTCGCCACACTTTATATTCTCCACGCCGACGTGGATAGTAGGGGTATGAAAAGGTCGGAGGACGCACACCGCTGCCCCTCGCGGGCTCGCTGCGCTCGCCACACTTCGGGTTGGCGTCAATCGTGGGGTGGCGTTGAGGGGGTAAAATTGGGGGTCTGGGGAATACTTTACATTGAATCCAATTCACATTTGATTCAATGTAAAAATCGGGTCGATCGCGTAGGTCGCATCGCATGCGATTTGGTCGCATGCGATGCGACCGACGCGATTTTTCCGACACGATCACCCCGATGCAAATCGGTGTGGCCGTGCTAGGAAACAAGTACCATATTATCTAATGTTTTAAAACAGGATCACTAATGGTAACTGATAAAATAGAAGCAAAAAATAAATATTCAGTTTTTAAAAATAAATCAGCTTATTTTAGGCAGTGCGGTGAGGAACAGGTGACCAAAGTTATCCCAACATGTTTCGTCCAACAGGACTTAGACGAAGTCTCAGTTCTTTGAGTGCCGCCATTCCCAGATTCTACATTGCACACCGTGTTCAGCAGTGTGACTACACGGCGGGCACCAAGTCGTTCGGATTACTTAGCACACGCTGGAGTGCTGCCTACATGAAAATTTTATGTTAACAGATCCTGGCTGGCTCTGTATATTTGGCGGGCACCCACTGCAAAACTAATTTGTCTACAATAGAGATTCACAGCATGCTGGATTGACCATCTCACTTGTGCACTACAAGCACGGTGATTGTGGCACACAGGTGGAAGCATCCTGCACTCACTGGTGCAAACATGGAACAGCTCAACACGGATACCTCCTCTTTTACCGATTTGGCAGCCATGACACAATCAAGAGTGGAGTTAACTCATGGCGCAGTGTTCAGCTTTTCAGACACCGATTATGAAAAACTTTTGTTTAAAGAGGACGCGGTTGCCAGTCAATCAACTCCTCACCACATTCAACTGTACCACGAATTACTCAACCTCAAACGTAAAGAAACGGACTATTTTTACCATGGCCTGACATTATCAGATTACATCCGAGAAAAGAAAATCCCCAGGGGGTTTTGCATTAAAAATGTCCCCACCTTGGGTCGATTCAATATCGCCTTCTGTAAAACTTGGACCTCCATCCTGAATAAGTGCTCATTCGACCTCATGTTATTAGTAATAGAGGAAGTCATCCGGGAATTGGCAATTACAAGGGGCAAAATAGAGGCTTTCGAGAGGGTACATCTGCCCACCCTTTCCAATGACATCAGCACCAACTGGATTGAAAAACTGTCTGATCAAATTGACAAGTATAAAAAGGAACTTGTTGCGTATAAGAAAAATTAAAAGGACCGAGTCACCAGTGATTATGAAAAACACCTGGTGTACCCATGGCTAACAGGGGGTGACCATCGCGTCAAATTTTCAAAGGTTTCATCGTAATATACACGAAACAGATTCCTCCAGAGAAGATGGGTCCTCAGCCAGCAACCTTGATTGGCCAAAAAACTCCCGAGGCCGCACCCCAGGGGGGGGTGCAAACCGCAACCAGCTGGTCCGCGAAGAAGACTATACACCAGGCGTGGCGATCAAAACAAAAGGTAGAAAAAAACAGCAGAAACCGTCAGCCACCAAGAAATAACTGAATCAATCTTCAATTTGTCATCCAGACCGTTGTCCTCTGATGAGAGCAAAGTACTTCTGAAGGGTTTAAATTTTATCCCTACGAATAAGGCAGACCCCTTTCAAATCAAAATTGAACAATTTAAGCTCAACCGACAGCTGAAATTAAAAGAGTTCTTCCAGGTTAAAGAGTCATCTCTTGGGGCACTTGACAACGTACCATCAGATTTCCGTAAAGAAAATCGAAATTTTACCCCTTGTCATCCAACCCCTCAATTAAATCTTTTAATCGCATGATCGAATATTGGACCTGGAATTGGACCTGATCCTGGCATCTGCAACACAAGATGGTCGTCTAGACCCAACAGTGAAAGAGGCGTTAACCACGGAATTGCCTATTGTCCCACTTCTGTATACCATCCCAAAGGTCCATAAAAGCATGACGGATCCCCCGGGCAGACCTATCATCTCTGCGTACTGTGTACCATAAATGTCGCGAGCCTCTATACGTGCATTCCGCACGAGGGGGGGATCGCGGCCGTCAGATCTTTGACCACAGACAACCCCTTGTACAGGGGTCCAAATGTTGACTTGTTTATCCAACTGTTGGAATTAACACTGAAACTAAATTTCTTAATGTCCAACAATAGGTACTTCCTTCAATTGTGTGGGCGTGCGATGGGGTCCTCAGAGACCCCATCGCTCACGAACAGTTATATGTTCGGGGTGGAACATCATTGTTCATTGATGACCCCAGGATCAGCGGGCATCTGGTACTATATACACAGTACATAGATGACCTGCTGATCCTGTGGTCGGGATCGCAGGAATTACTTGAAGAGGTGATTGGCGTTCACAATGCCTCTCCTTCGCCAGTCAAGTTTACCTTTAACATCAGTAGAGAGAACATCCAGTTTTTGGATGTAAACATTACTAATGTCGACGGCATGTTGTCCACATCTCTATTTAGTAAACCTACTGATCGTAATAATTTACTCCTTGCATCCAGTCATCACCCTACCCCACTCAAAATGGGTCTCCCATTTTCCCAGATGTTGCGGGTTGGGCGTATAGTAAGTAATCAGGGAGAATTGGAAGCAGCTTTGTCTAATATGGTAGCTAAATTTGCAGAACGTGGGTATCCTTTATCAGATTTAATGAAGGCCAAGCAGAGGGCAGAGTCCCTGTCCAGGGAGGATGCTTTATTAGCTTCTTCCAAGAAAAAAAGAACAAGAAAAATTCATCTGGGTAAATTCTTTTCATCCAAAGAGTAATTCCATCAACAGGGTGGCTAAATCCCATTGGCCCATCATTCGCACGGACACGTCACTGAAATCTTTGCATAATGCACAATTAATGTATGCATACACCAGGGGAAAAAACTTAAAAGATTACCTAGTTTAAAATGATGTGGTCGACGCAGTGTTGACAAGCACACCATCTTTTCTGGGGACCCCTAAGCCAGGCTGTGTAAAATGCAGTGGCTGTACCGCTTGCAACTATATGACAGCAGGAGACACATTCTGGCACCCCTTCTCGGGTAAACCATTTAAAATCAAGCAAAGGGTGACTTGTTCATCCAAATATATGGTCTACCTGATCAGTTGCCCGTGTGGCCGACATTATGTCGGCAAGACCATCCGGACGTTTAAAGAAAGGGCAGCAGGGCATAGGTCAGCCATAAAACATGCTTTACAAACAGGTACGAGTGACCAACCGGTTTCTCGGCATTTTGCGCTGGCAGGACACACGCTTGCCTCTTTGCGGTATCGCATTATAGAGCAGATCCCCAAATTAAAAAGAGGGGGTGAAAGGGGTTTGGCCGTTTGCAGATCTGAAAGCTGATGGATCTATCAGCTTGATACGCTCTCTCCCAGGGGACTGAATGAGCATGCGGGGTTGTCATACTTTTTGTAATGATAACCTTAAGCTGGGCAGTCCACATGATGTCCTATTGCTGTTAATTACAGGCGTCATAAGCTTCTCCATAGGATTGTGAGGGTTAATGTTTATTTAACACAGCATGCTTAGACAGCCCTTTAGTTTCAGGTCTATACACCTGATTTTTCTGTGAGTGTTTCATTTGTCATTTTTATTATTTGTATTATTTTTCACTATTAGGGATATTATGTATATATTTTTTTTAAATGTTATATCACATGGTTTTTGTACAGATTTTATATTTGTGTCGAATATTGTAACTTATTGTTTTTTTGTATGTTGTGCAGAATTGGGCTCCCTCCACGGCCTCGGCGGCGGCCGTAGCCGGTGACGTCATTTGATTCGCGCCGGACAGGACGCCGGGGGCAGGTGGACGGTCCCGATCTAGCATAAAGGTACTTGAATGTATCATTTCATGTTGTCTATTTGCTGCACCTTGATAAAGAGCCCGGAAGGGGCTTGAAACGTTGGGATACAAGGTTACTTGTCTGTCTCAGTTCTTTGAGTGCCGCCGTTCCCAGATTCTTTATATATCTATATATATATATATCTATATATATATGACGCGCTGCCTTCCTATTGGTTGTAGCTTCTTCCGGTCTATGCGTTCCAGCTCTGTGGAACGCACGCCGGACTGACTACACGAGTTTGAGCATTTTTACTAATTGTACCAACTCACTTCTTTTTTGACAGTAAGTTATACTGCTTGCGATGCTTTTGCTGTGGCGCAGCGTGTTGTATATTGTACCATTTCAGTTGCTTTGTGTGATTTAGGGTTATGATTGGATGATTGATTGCAGTGGGCACTTCCTGTCTCTGGGCTATATATATTGTGTACATGTCAACGGTGATTTACATTCTGGGGCTGTGACCCATCCTGTCCTCGCGTCTTGACAAAGAGCCCGGTGTGGCTCGAAACGTCGACCATATGCCTGAGACTGTGGTGATGTATTAAAAGTTTTTTATTTGCATCATACTGCCTGAAGACTGGTGAGTGCTCTCTGTTTCTACTATATACATTGGCTGTACCCCCATGGACTGTGGCCTGAGTGTGGCACCCCAGCAGATGTCTCTTGGAAGTTTGTGTGTGCCGGTTCTGCCAAACTACAATATATAGATATATATATATCTATATATATATCTATAGATACAGAAGTACCAACACACTCGCCATCCTAAGAATGGGGCGCAAACAGCACCCACTTCCCAGGATGGGGTGCATTGGCCTGTGACCACACACTCTAGTAAATACCAACACAGGGGGCCCAACACTCACTACAACAAACTAACTCACCTTAACATTCAAATAATCAATTAAATAAATAATGGGGTTTTAGTTCATGAATTGATCAATGCATTTAAGCTTGCAGCCCATCGCCAAGGGACCCCATTTCACTGCAAGTCCTACACTAACAACTGATTTTCATGGGAACCTGGCAACAGTTTGCACATTATAGCTAAAATGAACATGTGTTATTTTCCTGGGTTAAAGCTCAACTGCCATGTCCTTATGGCTTTTAAAGGTGAGACCATCCCAAACACAGCACCTGAATTAGTATTAAAGGGACAGCTGTCACAGGTTTCAGGTAAATTAGCTTATCTAGGGTGCATGAGAAAGCTATGATCGCAGTAACAGAGGTTAATTAAAAATCAACCCAAATATATAGATACAGAAGTGCCAACACACTCGCCATTCCTAAGAATGGGGCGCAAACAGCACCCACTTCCCAGGATGGGGTGCATTGGCCTGTGACCACACACTCTAGTTAATACCAACACAGGGGGCCCAGCACTCACTACAACAAACTAACTCACCTTAACATTCATATATATATATATATATATATATATATATATATATGCTTGTGGAGAGTTTGGCACTCTGGAGTTTAGTTGCATCGGCCGCAGTGCCTTCCAATAAATTGGATATATACAGAAGCCAACCTAGTACCCGGAGAGGTCCTTATGGAAGCAAGAAGCGACACTCATCAGTCTTTTTTTCAGGAGATTATATTGTGAAAAAGGTATTTAAAGCATTACAGCATGACAGCGTTTCAAGACCACAACTGGTCTTTTCATCAGGTCCAAATAATGGTTACATTGTGCAGTGCAATACTATATATATATTTTTAGATGAAAATACTGTATGCTCATTTTATCAATTAAAGGGAAATTTACTAAGAATGTCCGATCCCGTGTACGAGGGGATACGACCGGGATCGGCCATAATACAACAGGAGAATACGACTAATTTACTAAGATGCTGTATTCTCAGGAGTCATATTTTCCGATGTTCATTTCTTTCGTATTTGTCTAATGAGTTTGCCGGCAGCCAAATACAGACGAAGCAGAAGCAACGCACGAATCAGTTAGATCCGTGCGATGCTTCTTTGTGTAAAAATAAGAAAATTAAATAATTAAATAAACAGCGTGGGCCCCTCGAGCATACCCAGCCCCGGGCTCATTGAGCCAGTCCTGGCTTCTCGAATACCAGGAATAAAAGAACTAGGGGTTTACTGTACTCAAGAAACTAGCACTGGCCTCATGGACTGGTCCTGGTTACAAAAATACTGGGCCCCCCATCTAAGGTAATTTGGACTGAGCCTTTTAAGAACTGACTAAACCCAGGTCTTATAAACCTGGTAATTATGCACCACTGCCAACGATGTTGATAAATGTATGGAAACTTGATGCACTTTATTCTTTGTCCATTGCATTTTTATCATACAGTTTTATATGTTTTGTGTATACCATTACATTTTACCATACTTCACTATATGATACTCCTATTCTTTCATGTAAAAAACATAGTGGAGCAACATCATATTGAATAGGAAGGGCACCTGATAGGTTACAAATTACAGTTCTTGTTTTTTCCTTCTAGTCCTGCCTCCTGCCTTGAACAATTGGTCCATCTGTTCCATGAGTTCCTAGTCATATGTCAGAAGTTCCTAGGCTCCAGGCTACCCAGTGCTCCCAGCATTACCATCTCCTGTATCCTGCTGCTGCTCTGGCTAACTCTTCAACTGCCAGTCACTCCTGCTTATTTCCATCCCTGCGGTAGAGTGTGCCCAGCCATCATCAGCAGAGGTCACCGCTGGTCCTGGCTAGCTATCCCTGCTAGCTCCCAGGCTAGTCACCTATATTGGCTCCGAGGCCAATCTCCTGTTATTTCTTGTATCAGTGTCCTGACCATCAACATCCTGGGTTGACCACCAGTTGCTGTGTTTCACCAGAGACTCTTACCAGCCATGTCCTGGCCATCGACATCCTACTTTAGGTCGACCACCAGCTGCTGTGCTTCACCAGAGACTATTACCATCAATGCCCTGGCTGTCAACATTCCAGTTCATCAACACTCCTAATGGCTCTCAGGCCATCACCAGTCATCTTGATTCCCAGGCTGCCGACATCTCCTTACAGCTCCCAGGCCATCAAAAGTTATCTCTGGCTCCCAGGCCGTCGACAACTCCTACTGGCTCTCAGGCTGTCAACAGTAATCTCTGGCTCTCAGGCCGGCGACAACAGATTTGACCGCAATCCAAATTTGTTCTCAAAATGGGCACTGCAGGTGGGGCAGATGTAACAGGTGCAGAGAGAGTTACATTTTTTTTTGGGGGGGGGGGGGGGTGTTCAAACTGAAATCTAAATTACGGTGTAAAAATATGGCAGCCAGTATTTACCCTGCACAGAAACAAAATAACTTACACAAATCTAATTCTATCTAATTCTATCTAATCTAATTACATCTGTCCCACCTGCAGTGAACATGGTTTTGCCCATTTTGAGAACAAATTTGCACTGCGATCAGATGTGAATAAGGGCCTAAGTTCAAGGTTCAAATCTTCTCTACAGCACGAAGTCCCACTGCTGTGAGCAAATGGTGCAGTTCAGGATCAGATACTTCCTGTGCCCGGGTTGCCTTTACATCGAGGGTACAGACATCATTTGTGCTACAGGTATGTGTGGTTCACATTGGCTAACCGACGTACCTAGCCAGATGAGTTCTGAGTGGTCATCTTTGAGCCGATGCTGGTTCCAAAAATACTGAGGGAAAAATTGTGTGAGAGTTGTGACATTACCTTACTGACTGGTGGAGCCCAGTGCTGGTTTAAAAAAATATGGGGGACGCCTATGTCTTTTGTCCCCCATATTTTTGGAGCCAGACCCAGTCCAAGGCTGTTTTTTTTAAATTCAGAAGAACCTCACACAGTTTTACCCACTACAGTATATTTTGGAACCAGCACCGACTCAAAGAGCCTACGGTTGGTTATGCTTAGGAGAGGGGACCCCACTCGTTTTTTTTATCATTTTAACTTTTTACTTAAAAAAAAAAAATTTTACTAAAATTTTACTTTTACACATAGAAGCATCGCTCGGGTCACTGTGTTTGGCTTCTGGTAAATTACAAATCACTACAAATCCTGAAAACTCAGCAGTTTTTTAAATGAGCTGCATTTTTCCATTCATAATAATCTGAATTTGGCAGAGCCTCCTGATCTTAGTATATTTGCCTCTCAGTGTCATTACGGGTGGTGTAATGGTTAGCATTACTGTCTCACAGCTCCTCACAGTTTCCTCCCACAATCCAAAAAATATACTGGTAGGCTAATTGGCTCCCAACAAATTAACCCTAGAATGTCTGTGTGTGCGTGTACATGTGGTAGGGAAAATAGATTGTAAGCTCCACTGGGGCAGGGACTGATGTGAATGTTCAAATACTCTCTGTAAAGCGCTGCAGAATCTGTGTGCGCTATATAAGAAACTGTTAATAAATAAATACATACATTTCAAATTCATTCCTATTTTGGGATACTTTTTTTACCTAATACATTAAAATACAGTATATGGCAAAATATAAGGTACATTTTCCTCTATTAACTGCTAAATAAAGTATATGAAGTATAAAATATGTACAGGCTGACTAAGAATCTCAGTAAAACTGACAGTAAAACTGACACATTGGTCTGAACAGTGGGATACAAACTCAATTTAGGTGCAGAAATTGTAGGAGAAAGAAACAGCCAACATTTCTACTAATATTTTGTTGGTACTTTTATATAATTAAATGTGGCATAGGAAATGAAGCAATATACTGAATTTGTACATAGTTTTGTATTTAATAAGAGAATATGATTAAACGCACACATCTGCTATTTCGTACACTGTTGTAGAAACATCTGCATTGTAAGTCCATGAATACTCATTTTTGATCTATACTATTATATTATTAGGTGATGCAGAGACAAGCACCTGCATGCAATTAGGAGGAAACAAAAGAAGACCTGGAAAATGCCATATAGTATTTCAATGTGCATGACCACTTATGTACAACATGTTTAAATAATTCTTTGTGAACATTAGTATTTAATCATTAACTCCCGTGAGAATAATAGTTATGAATGGTCAGCACTTCAATAAAGAGTTCAAGGAACATTTATGATACAATATGATCCAGAGGCTTCAATTTTGAATAAAAGTAAAAAAGAATGATGAATAGAGGTATACTTTTTCAAGCAACATTGATAACATTTATAACGATATAGCTGTAACAGTATGGTTTTTATAGGCATGTGCAGACACGGATTTCCGAAATCCAGACACCCCCGAACACCTTGGATCCGAGTTGCTACATGGATTGTAATGGAGGCTAAGAGGGGGCTGCTCCTATGGGGGACACCTAAGGGGGACACCTGCTAAGGGAAAACTTCTATGGAGGACAACTGCTAAGGGGGAAACTACTATGGGGAAAACTGCTAAGGGGGAAGTACTAAGGGGGACAACTGCTAAGGGGGAACTACTATGGGGGACAACTGCTAAGGGGGAAACTACTAATATGGAGGAACAACTGTTAAGGGGGAAACTACTATGGGGAAAACTGCTAAGGGGGAACTACTATGGGGGACAACTGCTAAGGGGGAACTACTATGGGGGACAACTGCTAAGGGGGAACTACTATGTGGGACAACTGCTAAGGGGGAACTACTATGGGGGGTAACTGCTAAGGGGGAACTATTATGGGGGACAACTGCTAAGGGGGAACTACTATGGGGGACAACTGCTAAGGGGGAACTATTTTGGGGGACAACTGCTAAGGGGGAACTACTATGGGGGACAACTGCTAAGGGAGAAACTACTATGGGTGACACCCATTAAGGGGGAAACTACTCTAAGGGACAACTACAAAGGGTGAAAATATTATGGGGAAACTACTATGTGGGAAACTACTATGGGAGACAGCTACTAAAGGGAAACTACTATGTGGACACCTACTAAGGGGGAAACATCAAAATGGTACCATTATGAGAGCACTACTAAGGGGGCTTGGGGCTAATAAATGGAGATTGTTGTGTATTTTTTCTCCTGTGCCGCCAAGTGTGCTGTTCCAGTCCAGGGGTGCCCCATGTTGTGTATAATTAGATGGGTGCCCCATGTGTTATATTTCCAGGGGTGCTAACATGTGTTGTGTATATTTCTAGAGGTGCCCCATGTGTGCTGTATAATTCATGGGTGCTGCTAATGTCAGTCCAGGGGAGCTGTCCTTTTTTTAATTAAAAAAATAAAAATGTTTTATTTTTTTTTACTGCAGGAGTGTCGCATGTGTGCAGTATAATTCCAGGGATCCCCCATGTGTACCGTATCAGTGTAGAGATGCTGCCATGTGCACTGTATAATTCCAGGGGTTCTGCCAAGTGTCATGTATAATTCCAGGGGTGAGCCAAGTGTACTGTATAATTAATGGGGTGCTGCTTAGTCTGCCGTATTAGTCCAGGGGAGCTGTCCTTTTTTAATTAAAATAATTAAATAGGATTGCTTGCGTACCATATCAGTCCAAAGGTGCCACCATGTGCGCTGTATAATTCCAGGGGTGCTGCCATGTGTCATGTATAATTCCAGGGGTCTGCCATATGTGCTGTATAATTCCATGTGTGCCACCATGTGTGCTGTATCAGGTCAGGGGTGTGCCAAGTCTGCCGTATAATTCCTGGTGTGAGCCAAGTCTGCCGTGTAATTCATGGGGTGCTGCCAAGTGTGCCATTTCGGTCCAGGGGTGCTACTAAGTTTGCCGTGTCAGTCCAGTGTTTGTGCTGCCCATTTGTGTCGCTGGGCATAGTTATCAAACTACCTCTGTGCAACCTTTTGGCCAAAAAACAACATTGTGTGGAGTTCAGGATAGACTGGAAATGAGTGAAAATGAATGTTATTGAGGTTAATAATAGCGTAGGAGCAAATTCTGCGATTTTAGCAAATTTTATGTTTTTTTAAAATACAAAAACAGATCCAAAACATGAAACACAAAACCCTGAAGGGTGGTGTTTCGGAACAGATCCACATCCAAAACACTGCTGAAATACAGATCCAAAACACGTTTCCTGAAACACTAAAAGTGGCCAGTGCACATCCATAGGTTTTTTTTAAATAATAATAACATATAGCGTTTATGTACTATTTTATTTTATATTGTTTATATTGCAAAAAACTGTACAGCATATTTAAAATTGTTTAAAAAGCATAAATACCAAAAACCAATAATGTTGAAAATTAATAAACCATCTCAACTAAATATCAAAATGTCTGCACCGAAAGAATCAAACAGAAAGTACTGCCAAGCATTCTTGTCCTTATATAAAATTGTTGATACATATATATTTGTTTTAGCAATTCAATTTTAATTTGTAGCTACTTATACACATCTATTAAAAAAGATTTGTTTTGTTTGTAATCAAGAACCAGCATTAGAGCTAGCATTTGATTAAAGCGGAAACTTGCAACTTTAATGGCTTAATAAAGAAAATATGAAATAAGTCATTAATACTGTATATGCCAACATAATTTAGATGGGGAGGCGGAATCAACTGTAAGATTAGGTTAAGGGTATTCAATCCTGGATTCAGACCGTCGGCTCGACTGAAATTCGACAGCCGGTATTCATTGTTTCGACTGTCGAGTGTCAGAAATTGGGTGTGTCAGTGAAAGTGGCTGCCAATTCTCAAAAACGGTTTTGAATTCGACAATCCACAGCCGTTTCCGACAAAACAGATCCGACTTGTTTCAAAGTCGAATCTGTTTCGTTGATATCTGCCTTCAGTGCTGTCGGAAATGGCAGCATTAGGGATGACTATGTCCACATTCAGTAAAGAAGAATACCATAAGGTTATTCCTCCTCTGCTCCCTCTACTCCAACACCCCACCCTACCAGAGAAAAGATCTTTAGGCCAGGGGTTCCCAATCTTTTTCTAATCACGGCACCCTAGAGTATCAGCATTTTTCCACGGCACCCCTAGGCCCCAAAAAATATATATCAAATTAAGTAGATTGTGTTTATATGTGCTTCTTAGGTTCAGTTATGTGGTGACAGGCAGGATTTGGTTCTGATTGTACACATTTTACGATTGGCAGCCACCAGCACTGGTTTTGTCCAGAAATAATTGATCATAAATAATTTGAATTGGTCCTGGACAACCAACCCGAGGCACCCCTGCAAGTGTCCTGAGGCACCCCAGGGAGCCACGGCACACAGTTTGGGAACCACTGCTTTAGGCAAATGAGGTGGCACATTATTTTTTTAATTCAGCAAGATTCCTTTTAATTCATATAGTCTAACAATAAAGCAAATGTATGACTTTTTTCAAGGTCGTGTCAGCTTTATTTTCACTTTATTAATTTACAATTCTTTCTAAGAGTGGATCTAATGTGATTGGGCAAGTACTTATAGATAACATTTGTACAAGCCGTCAAATGTAATGGAACCTGAAGCATGCGGTATGACCTCCTTGAAGTATTATAGTGCACATTTTGCAGTAATCATTAACAAGTTTTTGTCTTGCAGCTTCAATATCCAGAGGCAACGTAGCAGAGTGATTTCAGCAGCATTTCTCCGCACAATGGCTCATAAAGCCTATTAGCACATCTCAAATTACACTATTAAACTGCAGACACTAATCATAGGCTCCCAGGCTATTTCCCACCAGGGCACTATTCTTCTGTTCAGATTGGCAATATGCCAAGCTATTCTTCATTGGAAACTTTTATTTACTTTGGCTCCTTACAAAAGATATGCTTGTGTATGATTCATTCAACACAGTAATGAATTTGGAATATAAAGTGAAGAATTGTATTCAAAACTTAACTTGTAGAAACTTAAGATATATGTATTAAATATATTAACAGACTACTAGTGTTCAATTAAATGTAATAATAATGATTCTATTTATATAGCGCTTTTCTCCAATAGGATTCAAGGTGCTTTACAGAAATGATTACAATAATACAGAGGTTTAGATTTGCAGAAAACACAAAACCATAACACTTTTTGGAGGTTTAGATTTGCAGGAAATACAGAAACTAGTGAACACAACACAGAGTAGATGTGACCATTTTGGATCATATATTCCAAGTGTTTTTTATGCTACCCACTAATACCTGGTGAGGCAGCCATCTTGAGTAAACTACATAGGTTACAGATGGCAAAATAAGCAATGCCTGTAAGAAATGACACACAATCTGGTAAATAATATAAATGACTCAATCAATATACTAGTGACAGTAGCTACTAGAGAGGGTGGGGGATGGGTGTTATCCTTACATAGTAAAACAGAAAGTTTCGAGGGTGTCTGTCTGTCTGTCTGTTTGATCACGCTAATCTCAAAAACCACTGGGAAAATGTTTGTGCAGTTTTCACTCATATGTAGTACAGTCCTCAAGAAAGGTTTAGGTATATTAACCATTGGCCTATCCCATATAGGAGCTGAGCAATATTGATTTAAGTGAACCAAGTCCAAGGTCAGGTAGTGTGTGTGAGAAAACTGGGAGAGGAGCGGGGTGGGTGGGTGATGTCAGCACCTGTATAAAAGCCGCAGACCAAACTGCTCCTCTCTGGCTGCTGCCAGTGCTCAGCCTTTGGGAAAGGAAGCAGAGCTGCTGCTGGGAAAGAGCTGGAAGAGAATGGGGGATGGCTGATTGTACGGCACATATCATGTGGCATGGTGGTAATGTCTCTGACTGTGGTTGGCTGGGCACTCGGGTGTCGGTGTAGTAGTGAGAACAGAGAGTTAGCCAGAGCTGGTCAGAGGAAGGTGCCTGGGCAGAGGAGCACACTGCCAGGCGGAGTGGATGAGCTGATGGCACTGCCTGTTTCAGCAGGAAGTGAGAGGCCGGAGAGTGACTACCCTTCCCGGGCAGCATGGGTGCGTACCCTGGGCACATGGCCCTAAAGTTGGGAGGGTGGTCGTGGATATTTTGGTGACACATACCTGCAGGGGGTACCTTATTCTGATGCTGATACTCAAGGAAGGGACCCAATTTTTGCTGTATTGTCACAGCCACTACTGTCACTTACATCAAACCACTTCTATACTATTCTAGCGACCCTCCCCTGCTTCTTGGTACATTTTTTTATAATGATGGTGATGTACCAGTGAGAAGCTGGGGCCAATCGCTTTTCTAGAAAATAAAGAGTTTCAGAAAATACCTTCTTTATATTGGGTCTAATTTAGCCTTGATCAAAGGGAAGATTTGTTCTCAAAATGGACAAAACCATGTGCACTGCAGGTGGGACAAATGTAACATGTGCAGAGAGAGTTAGACTTGGTTGGGGTGTGGTCAAACAAATTTAAAATGCAATGTAAAAATAAAGCAGACAGTTTTTGCTCTGCACAGAAACAAAATATCCTAAATCTAACAAAATAAATCAAATCTAACTCTCTCTCTCCGCACGTTACATTTGCCCCACTTGCAATGCAGCATGGTTCTGCCCATTATGAGAACAAATTTATCCTGTGCCCAGGTCTGGATTAGGCCTACTGACTAGACAATGAGATACCTAATTTTAAATCTAGTGTTCTTGAGATTTTAAATGTGAATTTAGAAGAACAAGCACTCTATGTCAACTACAAACACCACACATGCCCCACAGACCATGTAAAAGCAACAAGCAGGTCCATGAATTAATTTCTAAGTGACAATGGGTGATAGAAAGAATTGGTTTGCTAGAAAAGTTACACATACAGACCCCCCCCCCCCCCCCCCAGCACATCACTGTGCAACAAGAAGGCTGCTTTTCCATTTGTGTTGGTCCTTCCTTATAGAGCTCATAAGCAGGGCCTTCATCCCTTCATTCATTTCCTTGCTTATGCCTTTATTGCCTCCTCCTTGCAAAAGTTGCCATAGACCTTTATTTGTCACATGCATTAGCTAGAGTAAAGGTTTAGCTAGTGCTGATTTGTCAATTAAGGTAAATCTATAGCTAGCTATTGAGAAAAGGGGAATTAACAAAAGTTAATAATGAGCGCTTGTCCTGTGCTGCTAACTGAAAGCAGCTGCTGGGGAGAGAGTAGTCAGCTACCTGAAACACAAAGTACAAAAAACGGAAAAAGCAGCACTGAAACAAAATTTATAAACTTAAGGAATTAATCAATTAAAAAGGGTACTTAATAACATATAATAAAACTTATAATAAAAACAACAGGTTTCAAGGAAATAAAGGAACATGTGCATTAGTGTAAACAACCAATTTGGTATATGGATAACCTGCACTGAACCAAAGCAGTAGTCCCAATGATGGAGTCCAATATTTGTATCCTGGGTGCAGATGGAGGTGTAGATCCTGATGTTGTCAGTGGTGAATGTACCAAAGCCAGGAACCTCAACTAGGATGCGACTGTTGATCCAGGTGAAAGATAGCCAGGACTTCCAATAAAAGGGGACGTGATGGTCAGAAGATTAAGCAGGTGTGATTGAGTCCAAATGCAATAGCACAGGTCAGGGTGGCACCAACGCATTTCACTGTGAAACTGGCAGCTTTATCAAGGTGTCTCACTGCTATTATGGTACTGGTATTTATACCTGGTTTCCTTATCTGGGTTATTTGCAATTAATAGATTGTTTTATATTCTCAATAATACAAAGACATACTCAGAGACAGAATAATCATGTACAAACCACATAATAACTTCATAGGATGTGTAATAAAACTTCACAGAAAGTCTAAATAATCAATTTTATCTGGGTTATTTCCGGGTCATGTGACCAAAACATGTGATCACTAAATACTTTCATTCACTCCAATATTATTAGGAGGACAGATCATTTGTTGTATAATATGTAGTAGGCCCTAGTAGGTCACACAAATATGGGGCTAGTGATAATACATATGTAGCCACCCTCAGTATTGCTGAGCACTTGCCAGATCCTCCTAGCCGGCGAACAATGGCGGAGGGCGGGCCTGCGGACTGCACACTCGTTTGTGCATCTTATTGCCCTGAATGGGGCATGCAAGTGGCTCGTGCACTTGTGCATCATCCTCGCTCACATCAGAACTAACTGAAGAAGAAATTTACCATGCCAAATTAAGTCAGGAAAATCCCCGGGCCCTGATGGATTGACTAACGGGTATTACACGATTATGGACCCTAAACTCGTAAACCCTCTGAAAGTTATCTGTTACTCTTTTATTCCGGGTACTCCACTACCCCCATTTTTCAACTCTGATCCCCAGAAGGTGATCCCGAAGCCTGGCCCTGACCTTACACTTCCCTCCTCATATCGCCCAATCTCGCTTCTTAATACACATTATAAATTATACACTAAAATATTGGCAGATAGGCTAAAAATACTTTTACCCTCAATCCTTGACAAAGATGAGACAGGCTTTATTTGGGGCAGACATTCACTTGTAAAAGTTCGAAAACTTTTCAGCTTTAGGGAACCTCAGACCCTCATGCTATACTGTCTTTAGATGCCGAAAAAGGCCATCGATATGGTCACATGGGACCATCTGTTATACAAGTTTAAGAGGGTTTAGGGTTCCAGAGACCTTTGGTCATGCACTTCAGAACCTGTATTCTTAAGCCTCTTCACAGATACTGTCCAACAATTATGTATCTCCTCCTTTCCCGTGACTGAAAGGCACCCATCAGGGCTGCCCATTATCCCCCTGTTATTCACCCTTGCCTTAGAGCCTCTGGTGATTAAACGCATAAACACCTACATATTTACTGGTATTCGGGTTAGAAATGTGGAAATCAAGCTTAGTCTGTTCACAGACGATATACTTCAACTTTTATCTAAACCACACATTTCCATCCCTGCTGTTATGTCTATCATTGGTGAATTTAGTGTGTTTTCAGGTTTTAAGGTCAATTACACCAAATTGCATCTTCTCCTGTTGGGTTTGCCTCCATCTCTTACTCTTACCACTCCTGTCCTACAGATATGCACAACGCAAGTACTGCAGTCGATAACTAGACTCTTAGAGGATTGGATGCCGCTTCCTCTCTCTCTCTTATTAGTCGCATTGTTGTTATCAAGAGTGTGATATTTTCTAAATGATCATACCTGTTACAGATGTTACCACTAACGCTTTCCAAACTTGATATCGGACATTACAACTTTACATGGTGTCTAAGTTTATTTGGGCTGGAAAAAACCCAGGATTCCACTGGCTAGAATATCCCTCTCCAAAGCTGAAGGCGGGTTTAGTTTACCCCATGTGCAGTCGTTCTCCCAAGCAGCATTGTTACCGCTACACCACATTGTTTCGCTTTTACAACATTCAGTTTCCACAAATGAGGCATTGGAACGTGCTATGTTTTACCCATACTCCCCATCTGCTTTACTACACATCTCCCTGACGATATCAAAGACAATGATGTATATAGAATTTGGCTATCCATTAATAAGCGGTTTGGCAGAAGATACAATATTATACTCCTTTTATTACTTTTTGGGGTAACCCATGTCGACGTGTCCCCCCCCCCCCCCCCCCCCCGATTTAGATAATGCATATTACTTAGACTGGAGGTTTAAGGATATAAAGGCCATATGCAACATATTTGACCAATGAAATAAAATCTAATTCTTATGTACTTACAATTAAGACGGTACTTTTGTATTATCTGGGCTCTCGATTTTTTCATTGCATGCCACTACTTTGCATGCAATATAGTGGCATACAATTCATGCAATGCGATTTTTCATTGTAAAGACCTGATTTCTAATTGTATAGTCAACCATGGGTGATTTCATCCCCCCACTATCCAACTACGCATGGAGTTGATTTTATATAGTGTGGCGAGCCCGAAGCGTGGCGAGCGGCCGCGGATTACTTTACATGTATTCTGCATACGCTCGCCATGCTTAGGGCTCGGTGGCTCGCTGCGCTTGCCACGCTATATAAAATCAACTCCATGCGTAGTTGTATAGTGGGGGTATGAAATCACCCATGGGTGACTATACAATTAAAAATCTGGTCTTTACAATAAAAAATCGCATTGCATGAATTGTATGCCACTATATTGCATGCAATGCGATGCGATGCGATGCAATACAATGAAAAAATCGGGCGCCCAGATATTACACAAGTACCATTAAGACATTATGCCCAATCCTAACCAAAAGCATATGATACTATGGTCTCCCCTGATCTGATTATCTCATTATTGTCACCACATAAAGACCTGGGTTATAGAATAAGGAATTTATACCAATTATTGATAGTTTTGCCTAAAGACTGGTTACATGGACTCAGATGGAGGGAACATATTCACACACTCCCCCCAAAAGCCTCTTTATTGAAATAAATGTGCTTTTACACTTAAATACCATCCTCATCGTTACAGGAAACCCACCTAAAGTTTATAAATAGAGCATACTTATCTCAGCAATAAAGGGGCCATTTTAAATATAAAATGAGTGGAGCAACCTTGTTTCATAATTTCTGGGATTGTGGTCTGGGATTGTGGTCTTATTAAAATTTTTTGGCAATGACCTCTTTGTTATTTGAATTCATTGTTTTCACTACAACTGACTTCCATTATTTGTTTATTCCTTCATTTTGCTAACTAGGATCCAGGACCTAATAAACATACTATTATACCACTACTTATGATGATATTAGTCTTGGCCCAAAAACTCATTTTAACTGATTGGATATCCAGAATGTCCACATCGATAACTAAACTGAAAAGAGAACTTCTGAACATCTTGTTTTTTAATACAATGCCACTTTACAAGATATAGAAAAAGGTGTTGCCTGCTTCTAAGCTAAATGGGATATATTCATCCTGAGCCTCGATCACACTATGCAACCTGATTTATGATGCGCCACATTTCCCTATCACCCAACCCCACTTGAGTAGTTCACTTTTTGATTTAATTAGGTCAATATTGAGAATAATAGTCTATGATTCCAAGATTGCCAACGTGGAATGCTTTAGTTTATGACCAATGAATATATAGGTTGCTATATGTGTTAGTCTCATGTACCCCCCTTCCCATTCCTTTCTTCCTCGCTCATCCTCGTTTGCTTTATTAGATAAGGAAATGTTTAAACTTCTAATTTTGTTTCACTTGCAATATGATGTTATGTTTTATCTCTTGCCGACTGAAGAAAATACCATTGACAACATTTCCTTCTCACAATGTGATTTTATTATTACTTTTCGTTTAAAAAATGTACAAGAAAAAAGTATTTAAAAAAAGTTCCTACCATTGCACACTAGGGAGAGCTCTTGGATATTGTATAAAACCACAGATCTCAATCTCACACACAAGTAAAGTACAGTATCAATATAAATATTTAATAACAGTAAGTTGAATATCTTTTAGTATACAATCATGTAGAAAAGTTTTTCTGTAAAATAACTAGAAGTGTCGCATAGATGACCGCATTTCTAATATAAGATTGTTACTTTATTTGTTCTTATTCGACTTAAGGAAAAAGTTTTTAGAAATAAGAAAAAGAAAAACCGTATTTTGATGGTCATACTGATATAAATATTTTGGTTCAAAACTGATTTTTAAACATTTTCAGTAAAAACTGTCTTTTAATGTGTCTTATTTTTATTTAACAGAAAATAGTATAAAAGCCAAGGAATTGCCAAATTATGAATAGTTTTTATAAGCTTTGTTTTTTTCTGAATTAGGAAATATTTTTCATATTAAGCAAATAAATATATTTTACGGCATCTTAAATTACAAACATTTAATCACAAATATTTTCTTGATACATCTTTAAAAAGACTTTTAACTGAAGAAAATGTTCAATCTGTTAATTTGATCAATTTAATATGAGCTTAAAACTACTTGTTAATAGAGGGTTATTCCTGAATTCCAATCAGGGTTTATTTATTTTTTTAATTTGATATTTGTATATTAAAAGACAAACAATGACATTTGTAGATTACATTAATGTACCGAGTGGTTTCAGTAGTTTTCGATACAGCTGTGCATTCAGTAGGATATTAGAGCAGTCTTAATAAGAGGTTTCCTTTTTGGACCTGCTTTTGACATTGTTGAGATATTGTGGTTTTGGACTTTTAAATATATAGGGGGAAATTACTAAGAAGCCAGAATATAACCGATCCTTGGTACAAATGGATATGACCGGGATCGGCCATATTCCAGCAAAAATATTAATCATGAATAGGGCAAATTTACTAATCTGCTGTATTCACCTGATTCGTATTTTTGATGGATGTTTATATTTGGTGGCCGTATTTAGCGGCAGCCAAATACGTATGATACGGCAGCATCACACGGTTCAGTCAGATACGTGCAATGCTGCCCTGTGTAAAAAATAGAAAATATAAATAGACAAGAAAAATGGCTTGGGCTCCCCCCTGGCCCTGGGCTCATTAAGCTGGTCCTTGTTGCAGAAATACAGAGTGAAAAAAGTTGGGGTTTCCCTGTATTTCTATAATCAGCACCAGGCTCATGGGCCATTCCTGGTTCCAAAAATACTGGGGACTAGAGGTCCCCAATAAACCAGCACCAGGCCCAAACTGCAAGCGGGCTAATGCCACAGCTGGGGGAGAATTTTTTTACATAAGCTCCCCCAGACAAAGCATTAACCTCTGACTGGTCAGCCCAGGCTGGGGGAGTGGGGACCTCCAAAATAAAGGGGTCCCCCCCAGGGCTTCCCCTGCCCGGGCTGAAGCCCAGGGTTTTTTCCAATGCCCCTGGGCGTTGGGCACTGGGCTGATACCATTGTGTAAAAATAAAACTTATAAACTATTGGGGTAAGTTGTGGAAAAAGTCTCAGCAAGCCTACCCCACATGCACGGACTTGGAGAACCACAAGTCCCAGCATTAAAGGGCCTGCTGGGTCTTGTAGTTCTACAACTTAACCAATTGTGAAATAAATTGCACAAACACACAGTAAAATAAAACTTTAATACACACTACATTCATCCATACATACTTACGTATAGGTTCTACCCTAGGCCAGACCTCTTCTTCAGTAGTAATCCATTAGGGTACCTGTGAAAGGAAATTATATGCACCATATCCTCCAGTGAAGATTGCATCCTCTTCATTCCATGTAGGCATCCACGGGTTAAAACCAAACAAGCCGACACCCGACACCATAATGAACTGGAGAAGCTGCAAGTGTAATAAAAAAAAGGAAAGTTTGTCACTTTGCAGTGCACCGTAGAGAATTATATCAGTCCTAAAATATAACCTTTATAAGGAATCAAGATAAAATGCGGAGTATAAAAGAACACACATACATATACATAAATGGGACAAAACACCATCAATTATTATTGTGTGTGCTTCCATGCATTAGATCTGTCAATTTAGTATATTGGAGTTACAGGCGTCTCATTAATATCATCCAATTTCCATTTATATTCATGCGCTTCCCAGCTGGCTATTGGATATATACAATATTATCTTCTACTCATAAATCTCTTTAGTAGTCAGGGTCTCATTTATATTCAATCTCTAGTTTCAGTTTTTTTTTATTTATTTCTGTATCTATTGAAACAAATGAGCAACATTTGTTGCACTTGTGCAAGAAAGAAACCCTGTATGATAAGTGAGCAGTAGGAAAGTCAATCAATGTATGTGTCACTTTAAAAAAGAAACAGTACAAACAATATTCTCTGCTCTATTGTGTGGCTCAAGTCACTGTGTTCCATACATTTATTAAGGCTTAATAGCAACCATGTACTCCTAATGGGTTATTGGGACACATACACACTGACTGTTTATCATAACAAAGAATATAGCACGTTTCTATATCCTTTGATCATACTGATCAGTTTCTTTTAAGCCAAACCGCTGATGCTCATGAGTTGTATATTCTGTAGAGCTCTTGTGCGACAGACCAACCCCCCAGAATTCTATAGAAGCTGCAAGTGTGTTTACACTTGCTGCTCCTTCCCTTTTGACTGAGGGATTTCCCGGCGACATCATACACTGGGTCCTCCCCCAGCCAATCAGCAGCGGGCTCCGAGGGAGCTCTGCAGCTGATTGGCTGTTCATAGCTCCTTAGAATCCCATGTTAAAGTTTAACATGGGTGTCTATAGGTGGTTTCCATCATAAATGTCCAAGTTAAATGTTTTGACCATGTAGCAATTTGTGAAATGTTGTGTGATCACAATGTTTCTGGTGTCTATTCAATGAGCCCATAGAGAGGTTGCTTATGACAGCCAACAAGCTGCTATGCATAGGCAAACGCGTGCGGGGGGGTCGGGGTTTTGGTTGCCCAGAAACCCCCATCCTCTTGGCAAGTGGTTCAATTTATGACAATGGCAATGGTATATAATATGATTACTGGAGTTGTCACCACATCATGCAGTGTAAGGGACAGAGTGGAACTGCTGCACATGCCCAGTGGTACTGTAGTAACTTCTTCTGCCAAGTTTGCTGTGTCCTCAGTCAGTGCACTGGACCAGAAAGCAGTTGCCAGGAAGCAGAGACAGGAGCCTTACCATGAGGTGGGAGAATTTGAGCTTTGAAAGTGCAGTACTGGTTCTATTAAGTTTGTGTATTTATTCATTATGGTATGTCTAACCTTTTCCTGACAACTTATTTATATTATTTAAATGTTTGATACATCCTATACTAAAGTATAGATATAATGTATATAGTGTAAAATATTAGTACTGTATTCCATACAGTATCCAGTGTATAAAAAGACTAGAGTGTACATTGATGTCAAGGGTAGGTTCTACTACTGCTCCCCCATACTCCCGCTCTTGCTTCAATGTTCCAGTGGAAAATTTGTGGACTGCATTTGTGGACCCCCCTCTAGAAATCCTGCCTTTGCCACTGCTATGTATAGTTGTATGGCATGCAGTTGATAGATGTTACCTCAAGGCTGATTGATTGCCATGGCATCTTCTCCAATGGCACACTTCTCCACTCCTTTTGCTGATTTATGAATAGATTCCACTGTGAAAGTTCAATGGGAATTGTGTGGCACAAATCTAGTACTACCCACATTTAAAACTAACAAACAATGTCAAATGTACAATTACGTCTCCAGTTTTCATTAATAGAGTATGGGTATTTTGTTAAAGTCAACAAGTAATACAATTAGTGTACAGTATGTAAAAAAGGTTGTTAGCATAGGAGGGGAGATGTCAGCATATACAGTACATACTATACCTACTGCACAAGAACAGGCATGCAGGCTGTTTGTAATGCACCTGGATAGTGGTCAGTGCATCCTAATCTCATAGATGTGGTGCATCATGGGAACACAGAACTCCATAAAATACTAGCCCTGGTGCAGCTCATTCACTTCTTTTTTCTCCTTCAAATGCAGCAAGTACTGTACCTTCTCTTCCGTTACACGTTGGCCAAAAGGCCTCGTCAGATGTACATATTAAACAATAAATTTTGATACAATCCATAGATGAAACCTGCAGTGTGATATTTATTATTTATATGTTTTATGTGATTGTGATTGTATAATACACACACGGGGGGGGGGGGGGGGGGAGATTTCGCCAGATCTCATTAGACTTTTTACAATTTCCCTATGAACAGTTGATTTGAGACCCCAGACCAGCCAAAAACCATCAAAATCTGAAAGTTGCCAAGTGACTTCACTTTTTTAAAATTATATCCATATGATGTTTATGATCTCTCACTTGCTGCCAAGGTTAACTTGTTACAAGACAGACTTTATTAGTCTAAGGTGAGAACTAAGGAAAATATGAATTCCCAAAGTTGAGAGGTCAGTTGGATGCAACCTCAACATGCAAAATAATATCATAGTACCATATCTACAATACTGTATATATACTTTATATATATATATATATATATATATATATATATATATATATATATATATATATATATATATATATATATATATAATTGTGGGTACAGAAGGAGGACACTCGCCAGACTGGAGTTAAAAATGATTCCTTTTATTTCATTTTATTTACGCTGCCATCACATGGTCAACGTTTCGACCCGAATTAGGGCCTTTTTCAAGACGTGTAAGACAGCCATGTCAGATAATACATCAAGTAGTAAAAGACACCTATTGCAAAAAAATATAAATACAAACAAGAAAATGTGTATGAGTACCAGGAGGGAATTAGTCAACCATATATTAAAGTACACACTATCCCCAGACCAATAAAGTTCTATCAATATCACCTCCCTGCAAAGAAAAAATCTTAGCAAGATATTTAACCATTAACCTTTAAGGAGCATATACTATCAATAATCCATGCCTAAAAGAACAAATGCTGTAGCAATACATACCATGGAGTGTCCAGAACGCTGCACCACGAGCTGTTAACGCATGTCAGCGTTGTGTGCCACTGTTTACTAACCTCTAACCTTTTAAAGCGTCAAATGGCGCGAAAAACGTCAGCTGGAACGCACATCAGCTTCCCCTAATGAACTGCATGCCACTAGCTAAGTATTTCCTGGTGCGCAGCGCTCGAATAGCGCATCACCCATCTATTCCCATAGACCAAATGAACCATGTGATCGCGACTAGCGCGTCACATGATCATAGCCACCAATCAATTCAAGTTCACTAGCAGTGTCATTACTGGGTGCCTGGAACGCACCTGGACTGCATATATTGCCATAGGATGCCCTGTATTATCCACCAGACGCCATCTAGTGGACTTTTTACAAAATGACCAGCAAAAGAGATTATTCTGACACTTGAATTGATTGGTGGCTATGATCATGTGACGCGCTAGTCGCGATCACATGGTTCATTTGGTCTATGGGAATAGATGGGTGATGCGCTATTCGAGCACTGCGCACCAGGAAATACTTAGCTAGTGGCATGCAGTTCATTAGGGGAAGCTGATGTGCGTTCCAGCTGACGTTTTTCGCGCCATTTGACGCTTTAAAAGGTTAGAGGTTAGTAAACAGTGGCACACGACGCTGACATGCGTTAACAGCTCGTGGTGCAGCGTTCTGGACACTCCATGGTATGTATTGCTACAGCATTTGTTCTTTTAGGCATGGATTATTGATAGTATATGCTCCTTAAAGGTTAATGGTTAAATATCTTGCTAAGATTTTTTCTTTGCAGGGAGGTGATATTGATAGAACTTTATTGGTCTGGGGATAGTGTGTACTTTAATATATGGTTGACTAATTCCCTCCTGGTACTCATACACATTTTCTTGTTTGTATTTATATTTTTTTGCAATAGGTGTCTTTTACTACTTGATGTATTATCTGACATGGCTGTCTTACACGTCTTGAAAAAGGCCCTAATTCGGGTCGAAACGTTGACCATATGTGATGGCAGCGTAAATAAAATGAAATAAAAGGAATCATTTTTAACTCCAGTCTGGCGAGTGTCCTCCTTCTGTACCCACAATTATATCAAATACTTCCTCCATGGAAGCCTATTTTTGAGTGTGCACCCCAGCATTTATGAACTTTAATAGCGAGTGTCGTCCCATTTCCTGGATATATATATATATATATATATATATATATATATATATATATATAGGAACAGGGGTGCAGCACTCTGGACTCTCAATAATACGAACGACAGTACAGTGTCTTGTACTCGAGTACAAGACACTGTACCCTTGTTTTTATTATTGAGAGTTCAGAGTGCTGCACCCCTGTTCCTGTGTATCCCGCTTTTCTTCAAAGCTGTGAGGGCACCTGCGCCAGATATTTGCAATCAAGCTGGGAGTGCCGGTCCCCCATCTCAAGTTATTTATATATATATATATATATATATATATATATATAACACAGTATATTTACAATAATATATACAGTATATACAGTATATACACTCCCAATAATGATGATACAGTGCCCTCCTGGAACACCAGCAGTGGTCCCAATGTGTACAGATGCTCAGCAGTGGCACTCAGAGGCAATAATGAGACAGACACGCAGCTCTGGTGATCAAACGTTTTCGATGCATCTCACATCGTCATCAGTATAACAGTGTGCGGACAACACATACCTTAAAAGACATCCCCACATGTGTGTGGTCCCAGATTGATGCACCCACTAATGACGCAATCATCCAGCCCCAGTTGCCGTGGCAACCCGCTAAAAACAAAATACAATATAACATGTGGAAAAAGAACAATACTCATAAATACGAATTATGTGTTAATAGAAAAATATGCATATCTATGCGGCATTATGTGGCATTTAAACATAACCATTAGCATGGAAAAATAAGCAAAAAAAAAGAACAATGTAATACAATATTACAATAGAAATTAAGGAAGCAGCAGAGATCATTATAAAAACAGTGCAGGTCAGCAGATTAATTTAGGCCATGACATTCATTGTCGATAATGGTGTATTTTAACATGGAAATGTTGTGTCCCCATAGTGTCGCTATGCCCACTCCAATAATCCTTTCCCGCAAAGTGCGGACAGTTTTTCTGACATACCCGAGTCCACACAGGCATGTTATGAAATAAATGATGAACTTGGTAGTACATGTCCCACAATGTTTAATGGGGATACGTTGTCCAGTGTGGGGATGTGGGGAGTCAGTACCAGTAGTTAAGGAGCAACATACAATACAGTTTAAGCAACAAAGCACCCTGTATGTAATTGCATAAACGTGTTCTGTAGAGAATGTGCACTGCGTATGCCTGTTATATTGGTCTTCATAAACCAGTCACGAATGTTCTTATCGAGACTGTAGCACAGCATAAATCTGGTATCATGTAATATGAGGTCAGGGTGAGTGCCAACGATGGGCCACAGCTGCTTAGAAATGCACTGAATCATCCCACTTGCTATATGATAATGATTAACCCGTTAGTAAGGCATGCGGTTAGTTAGCATGGTTTTCTTGGTCTGACTGTTTACAGTTATATCTCCTTTCAATAAAATCATTGAGTATAGCAATGAAAATGTAAGATTGTCTTGATGAAAACTGGCTGCGTGTAAAGTGGTATTGCGGTCAGTGGTTTTGCGAAACAGCTCTGTGCAACTCGAGCCATTGTTCAAAGTAACCTGGACATCCAGGTAGTTGACAGTACTGGTGTTGATATCATGTGTATATTGTACTGGGTGACCTGATGAATATGAAATTTTCCAGAACCTGCTTTCCCCCCTGTCCACATAATAAACAGATCATCAATATAGCATACATACATCAAGGTGTTATCTGAAAAAATGCAATTGTTAAGCATGATGTCATCCTCGACCATGTACATGTAGGCATAAGCATAGGATGGGGCCACATTGGACCCCATCGCACACCCTGATGCCTGCAAATAAAATATGTAATCAAAGATGTAATAGTTACAAGTAAGTACCATATCCAATAAGTCCAGCACCAACTTAATATCGGGACCTGTGTATAATGGATTATCACCAATCAATCAATCAATCAATCAATCGGTGTACTGTGATCATGCCCTCATGATTGGGTATCACCATATACAGGCTGTATATGCTGTACTACATAATAGGGTACCATCAGGGATGTTGCTTAATTTGTTAAGAAATTCTGCTGTATGCAACAGGTGTCTGGGATAATGTACAATGCATGGCTGCAGTATGAGATCCAAATTAAGTGAAAACTTTATGAAAAAGTCCATTCCTGGCTGATATTATCGGCCGACGCAATGGATTCTCTACTGATTTATGATTTTTTTCAGTAGAGAATACATTATGGGTACCCCAGGAGTGTAATTAATTAAAGCTGACCTTAAAGTGTTGGAACGGAGTCCTGCATCAACAGCCATCTGCAATCATTCCCTCAAGTGTCTACCAAAAATCATGGTGGGATCAGAGTATTGGACCCTGTAGACCTTGGTGTCCCTAGCTGGCATCTCAGTTCACAAATATAATCAGAAAAATTCTGTATGACAATTGCCTCATTGACAAAGGCAATATACTGTATATACAGTACTGTGCCCAGTCTTGTAAAGCCAGCATTTCTTTACTGCTAAGATTTCTAGTTCAGTTAATGGGGAAATGGTGTTCACTTATTGGTTTATTCTCTGCTCAAGGTGATAGTTAAAGTTCTTAATAGAAGGGTTTGAGGGTGCTGGATCACACCGGGATCTTTTAAGTAATTTGTGTAGGGGCAGTGGCAGAAAAATGGCATCTGTGGTCATATAGTCAGCCAGGGTGTGGTCCTGACAGTCATTAGCCCGGTGTCGGGTTCACGACTGTCCGGACTCAGACAGCATGGCGAGCGCTACAAAGCCCCTTGCGGGCTCGCTGCGCTCGCCACGCTGCGGACGCGGTGGCTCGCTACGCTCGCCACCTATTCTACCTATTCTATTCTCCCTGTGTGGGGGTTGTGTACCCCCACAAGGGAGAATAGCCACTGGCCATCGGGAACCCGGCTATTGGTGTTTTGAAAGTCAGGATCCCGACGTCGGGTAAATGACACAAGAAAAAGGAAGCCATTGTGGTTTGCAAAAGAAGTAGCAAGTATTGTGAAAGCAAAAAAGTTGGCCTTTAAGACATTTAAGCAGACACAGAAGAATGAGGACAAAGAGGTGTATCTTGTTAGACAGAAGGAGGCTAAGAAGGTAATCAGATATGCAAAAGTACAGGCTGAAGAGAAAATGGCCCAATCAGTGGGTAAAGGGGGAAAACTTTTTTTAGGTATATATAAGTGAAAGGAGAAAAACAAAATGTGGAATAATAAGAATAAGGACAGAGAGTGGAAGTTTTCTTGAGGGGGACAATGTAATAGCAGATAATATTAATAATTATTTCTGCTCAGTATTCACTGCTGAAAGAGAGGGGAAGGGGCCACAGTTAAGTTGCAAGTATAGTCAGAAAACTGAGGGAGAAACAAGTCCATTTACAGAGGAGAAAGTCCTCACAGAACTCTCAAAACTGAAAGTGGTTAAATCAATGGGGCCAGATGGGATACATCCAAGGATACTAAAAGAGCTTAAAGAGGAGCTGGTAAAACCAATAACAGAATTATTCAACCAGTCACTAGCTACTGGAGTAATCCCAGAGAACCGGAAAACAGCGAATGTAGTCCCACTGCACAAAAGTGGAAGCAAGGAAGAGGTAAGCAACTATCGACCAGTGAGCCTTACATCAGTAGTAGGGAAATTGATGGAAACACTCTTAAAACAAAGAGTTGTAGAATATCTCAAAACCAGCAATTTACAGGATCCAAAACAGCATGGGTTTACTGGGGGAAGATCATGTCAAACAAATATGATTGACTTTTTTGACTGGGTGACTAAAGTAATAGATCAAGGTGGGGCTGTAGATGTATCTTATCTAGACTTTAGTAAGGCTTTTGACACTGTCCCACATCGCAGACTGTTAAATAAACTTGAAAGCTTGGGATTGGATTCTAAGATAGTTGAATGGATAAGAGCATGGTTGCAGGACATAAAACAGAGAGTTGTAGTAAATGGAGTACAGTCAAAGGAGGGAAAGGTTACAAGTGGAGTACCCCAGGAATCTGTACTTGGACCAGTGCTTTTTAATATCTTTATTGGTGATATTGCAAATGGAATTGAGGGTAAAATATGCCTTTTTGCAGATGACACAAAGGTATGCAACAGGGTAGACACACCAGGAGGGGTAAAACAAATGATTGATGATCTAAGTAGATTAGAGGAATGGTCAAGAGCATGGCAACTACAGTTTAATGCCAAAAAATGCAAAATCATGCACTTGGGTTGCAAAAATCCAAAGACTAAATATAATATAAATGGCACTATAATGGAAACTACTGAGGAAGAGAGGGATCTAGGTGTCACTATTTCAGGGGACTTAAAGGCAAGTAGGCAATGTAACAAAACAATGAAGAAGGCAAGTCAGATGCTTGGTTGCATAGGGAGAGGTATCAGCAGTAGGAAGAAAGAAGTAATAATGCCACTGTATAGGTCATTGGGACGACCTCCTCTAGAATATTGTGTTCAGTACTGGAGGCCATATCTCCAGAAGGATATAAATACATTAGAGACTGTACAAAGAAGGGCAACTAAAATGGTGCATGGCCTACATAACAAAACGTACCAGGAAAGACTAAAATATCTTAATATGTATACTTTAGAGCAGAGAAGGGAAAGGGGGGGGGGGCATGATAGAAACTTTCAAATATATTAATGGTTTTAACAAGGTACAGGTGGGAGACATTCTTCACAGGAAGAGGAGCAACAGAACACGAGGACATGCACTGAAACTAGAGGAAGGAAGATTCAGGGAAATTTGAGGAAGAATTACTTTACAGAAAGAATAGTAGATAAGTGGAATAGCCTCCCATCAGAGGTGGTAGAGGCAAATACAGCAGTACAAATTAAACATGCTTGGGATAGGCGTATTGATATCCTTACAAAAAAATAAGGATCAAATATGGTTTGAGGTAACATGTTTAAAAAAGGGGCAGACTAGATGGGCCAAGTGGTTCTTATCTGCCATCAAATTCTATGTTTCTATGTTTCTATGACTGTCGGGATCCCGACTGTCGGGACCCCGTCCGGCACCTGTCAGCATAGGTCCCTTAAAGAATTCATGCAATTTAAGCTGACGTCCTAGTTTGTATTTATCTATAGACCACTGCTTCCCATCAAATTTCACCATCACAAATGACATCCCTCGGCGTAGCACCCGTATCTCGGTGTACGTGAGGGGATGGTCAGAAAGATTAAAGATCAGGTCCTCCATTGGAGTGGTGGTCTGCCCACATGCCCATGACCTCTGCCTTTCCCTCTAGCCACCACAGCGGGTTCTCCTTCAGGTCTGCCACATCTTCGCTAAAGGGGCCTGGTTGTAAAGACCACAAATGTCACTTGTACCCTCCAATTCACTGTTTGTTACGATCCAGGGAGTAACTCAGATCCTGAATGCCGCCCAGACTGAGCGGTGCCGCTATCTTCTACTCAAACTCTTTTGGACTTCTCTGCGAGGTGACCGTGGACTGCGAGATGCTAGGCTTCGGCTGTAGCTGCCACATTTGAAAGGGCGAATTAAGCCCGCCCTAGCTCTGGTGCAGCCAAGTGTTATGTTGTTACAAGTCCGCGGCGACCGTCAGAGATAGATCCAAGAGGAGAAGCTAACTAAACTGATAAGCCCCAGCTAGATAACGGTGTAAAGGAAAACACAAAAGCATAAATCCCTATTGTTACACAAGTACGGGATAGGGGATAAATACACACAGATGAAGCGAGATAACCGTAAAGAAAATACAGCGACCCAGTCGGACTTCAAACCAAGAGACCCCGTTGCAACCAAATCCTCGTGACCTTGTCGCAAAAGGTAAAGTTGTGCTCTGCACAACTTCAAGGGGTTAATACCCCAACCAAACCAGAAGGAGGAATAATGCCCAACCTTCACTTGGGCAAATGACCAGCAAATAAAGCAACCTAGCTGTAGCCCCAGGCTACTCACGACACCAGGTGGAAGATGGGAGATGGTCGTCCCATGGCCTCCACGAGTTTGGTAGGCTCCAGCAATCGAAGAAGTCAGCAGGCTTCTGCAGCAACCCTGCAGCAGGCACAGAGAATTATCACCAGTGTCTGGTTTCCTGTCCGGGCTCCTTAAAAGGAGTCCCTCACCAATGGGACCAGACGGTGCAGCCCTGCCCTCTGATAGTAAAGTGAGGGCGGCTTTGTGATTATAGACAGTGGTGTCCTGGCTGCTTAGTAACAGCCAGGATGTGCCACCTAGCTGACCGACGTCTAAAGGTTGCCTAGTTCCTGTGAACTCCCGCTATTTGCGCATCAGACTGGTTGCTAAACAACCCTAGCTGTCCAGCGCACAGACACCGCAGCACGGAGCATCTGCCTGCCTGGCTGCCTGCCCGCCTGTTATGAACCACCAGGGGACCTCCACTATCAGATACTGGACACCGGGTCCCCAGGTCCTAACAGTACCCCCCCTCGAGAAGGGGTTACAAAACACCTAGATTAAGGCTTATGAGGAAATTGTAGAAAAAACTATCTCTTAAGCCTCGGGGTGTACAAATCCTCGTCTTTAACCCAAGACCGTTCTTCTTGTCAACAACCTCTCCAATGAACCAAGAATTGGAGCCAACCTCTAGAAATCTTGGAGTCTAACACTTTCTCCACCTGAAATTCCTGTTGTCCCTGCACGGGGTTCTCCCCTGAATTATTTTTACTGGAAACTTCTTGGAAACAAGAAAAGGCTTGAGGAGTGAGCAGTGGAAAGTATTTGCAATCTTCAAAGATCTATGAACTTGAAGTCGGAAGGTGACGGGGTTGACCTGTTTAATCATTTTAAAAGGTTTAATAAATCTCAGTCCCAACTTGAACGATGGTTGTAGCAACCTGATGTTGTGAGTCGACAACCACACTCTGTCCCCGACCTTAAAAGAACAAGACCGCCTATTCCGATCCATGAGTGCTTTCTCCTTGACAAATGCCTTCTCCAGGGCGATTCGGCAGGGCCGGAGCTACCACTAGGCCGCTCTAGGCAGCTGCCTAGGGCGCTGGCCACTAGAGGGCGCCCCTATACTGTGATCATGAAAATTAAGTATTTTAGTGGACTTTTTGGGTCCTAGGAGAGCCTAGCACTTCCCCCCAGCACATTTAAATGCTGTTAACCAGGCCAGGCAGGGTGCAGGTACTGCAAGAAATTGCTGGGCTCAGCTTCCAGCAGCAGCCGGCAGTCGTGATGCTTGTGTCTGTGTCCCTTCAATCTGAAGTTCTGCTTCAGTGCTTCCTGCTGCTGCTCTTCACACAGAGATTGTCTGGTAGCTCTGCCCCCTCCAGCACAATCTCCTAAAGAGACCATGCAAGACATACACAAAAGGTAACTGTATACATATGAGGGGGAGGTGGCTGGGTGCAGGGTTTGTTTGACATGTGTGTTGGGGAGAGTAGTGGGCTGGGGAACATGTGTGTTGGGGAAAGTGCAGGGCGGTGGGACATGTGTGTTGGGGAAAGTGCAGGGCTGGCGGACATGTGTGTTGTTGGGAAAGTGCAGGGCTGGGGGACATGTGTGTTGTTGGGAAAGTGCAGGGCTGGGGGACATGTGTGTTGTTGGTAAAGTGCAGGGCTGGGGGACATGTGTGTTGTTGGGAAAGTGCAGGGCTGGGGGACATGTGTGTTGGGGAAAGTGCAGGGCTGGGGGACGTGTGTTGGGGAAAGTGCAGGGCTGGGGGACATGTGTGTTGGGGAAAGTGCAGGCCTGCGGGACATGTGTGTTGGGGAAAGTGCAGGGCTGGGGGACATCTGTGTTGTTGGGAAAGTGCAGGGCTTGGGGACATGTGTGTTGGGGAAAGTGCAGGGCTGCGGGACATGTGTGTTAGGGAAAGTGCAGGGCCGGGGGTACATGTATGTTGGGGAAAGTTCAGGGCTGGGGGACATGTGTGTTGGGGAAAGTGCAAGGCTGGGGGACGTGTGTTGGTAAAGTGCAGGGCTTGGGGACATGTGTGTTGGGAAAGTGCAGGGCTGGGGGACATGTGTGCTGGGGAAAGTGCAGAGCTGGGGACATGTGTGTTGGGGAAAGTCCAGGGCTGGGGGACATGTTGGGGAACATGCAGGGCTGGGGAGACATGTGTGTTGGGGAAAGTGCAGGGCTGGGGGACATGTATGTTGGGGAAAGTAAGGGTGGGCGCAGTATTAGAAGTTTTGCCTAGGGTGACAAACCTCCTTGCACCGGCCCTGCGATTCGGACCTCTCGCCAAACCCTCTTCAAAAATGTGGTCAAGGAAGAAGATGATGAAGGAAAGTTGGGATCCAGAGCATTTGACCTAGGATGGTACCCCAGAACGGCATAAAAAGGAGAAAAATTAGAAGCTGAATGACACACATTATTGTATGTGAATTCAGCCAAGGGGAGATGCTCAACCCAATTATCCTGGAGCTTGGAGGCGTAGCAGTGCAGATTTTGTTTTAGAGATTGATTAAGTCTCTCCGTCTGGCCATTTGACTGCGGACGATACCCAGATGTGAGACTTTAATCCCCAATGACTTGCAAAACATTCGCGAGAACTGCGCGGTAAACTGAGGTAATGGACCGTTTAAGCAAAATGGTGCATTTCGTGGCACTTCCCCAGTTACCTTCAGCCCAAGGTCTGGTGGACACAATATCAGAAGGTAACCCATGCAACCTGAACACATGGAGAACAAATAAGTCCACCAGACCTTGGGCTGAAGGTAACTGGGGAAGTGCCACAAAATGCACCATTTTGCTTAAACGGTCCATTACCTCCCACACTACCTGATGACCAGACGATAAGGGTAACTCTGGGAAAAAAAGGTATTCACTGGGAATAATCAGGCGCCTTACAATGAGCTGGATCTCCGGTGAAAGCAGCTGCTTGACTGTGGGGGTAGTCACTCCCCACTGGAAAGAAACCACAAAAAGAAAGACTCAAACAAGGTGAGTAAAGCAGCGCTGCTTTACTCACCTCGTGTGAGTCTTTCTTTTTGTGATAAGGGTAACTCAACCAAAAAGTCCATGGATATGTGAGACCATGGTCTTGTGGGTATCTCCAAGGGTACAAGTTTACCCAAAGGCAAGGACCTGGGCACTTTATGTCACGCACACTCTGGGCAGGATAAGACAAACTCTTTAACATCTCTCGACATGTTGGGCCACCATACTGAGCGTGAAAGAAGTTTTTGAGTTTTCCACACACCAGGATGACCAGCGAGTTTGCTATCATGAAGCAGACAAACAGACGATTGGCAGGCATACCTTCTGGAGCTTGTTCTTGAACTTGCCTTAACTTTCAGGTTACCAGGCCATTCCCAGTCTAAAATGGCCCTCAACTTCTTGGGCTCCATAGAAAACCCCTTGGGGGAGATGATGTAACCTAAGAAGGCTACCTCTGAAACATGAAACTCGCATTTCTCTAACTTCGCATACAGTTTGTTTTCACGTAACTTCTGTCACACCTGATGAACGTGATTGTGATGTTCGGTAATGGAGGAAGAAAGATACACCACTACAAATCTCCCCAGGAACTCTCGGAGGACATAATTGATAAAATCCTGGAAGACAGCTGGGGCGTTAGACAACAAGGGCATGTCCAAATATTCAAAGTGCCCAGACAAAGTGCGAAAAGTGTTCTTCCATTCATCGCCGGATTTAATACGAATGAGATTATACGCCCCCTCCCCGGAGATCAATCTTAGAAAAAACGGTCGCTTTCCCGAGCTGATCAAAGAGCACTGAAATAAGAGGGAGTGGGTAGGTATTTTTAACTGAAATTTTATTCAAGGCCTGGTAATCTATGCAAGGCCTCAAAGACCCATCCTTTTTCCCTACAAAGAAAAATCCTGCACTGAGAGGAGATTTAGAGGGCCGAATAAAACCCTTCTTGAGGCTCTCGGCAACATATTCCTCCATGGCTTTGGTTTCAGGCCCTGTTAGCGCATTTAACCTGGCTTTAGGCCATGCCGAGTTAGGAATTAACGTAATGAAGCAATCATAAAGCCAATGTGCAGGAAGAGTATCTATCTTTCCCTTGGAGAACATATCTGCGTAATCCCTTTAAACCTCAGGAATATTCTAACACAGCACTTTGGCGACTCGAATAGGGTGTTTGAGACATTAATTAAAGCATTAGATCCCAAACTACTGATCTCCCCAGTTTGCCAGTTGATGATGGGCTTATGCTTTACAAGCCATGGATGACCTAACACCAAAGGCACCATAGGACAGTGAGTGAGAATTAAAACAATCTCCACAACATGCAATGCCCCAAGGGTTAACCAAATGGGTGGAGTATGAAACAAGACTTGACCATTAGGTAATGAGTTTCCATCCAAACCTCAGAAGGAAATGGACCGATCCATCTTCACCTGACGAATCCCTAATCCCTGGGCCAATGAAATATCCCAAAAATTGCCTGTGGCCCCACTATCCACAAAGGCTTTTAAAGAAAAATCGGAATCACTAAAAGAAATCTTAGCTGGAACTAACATAGAGTTCTGAGAGGAGACCAACTGAAGACCAAAGTGAACCTTCTCATTATTCACTTGGTCTGGAAGTTTCCCTGATGCTGTGGACAATTTCGTACAAAATGACCCCTCTCATTACAGAGAAAACAGACCCCAAAGGTCTTTTGGTACTTGTGTAGTTGCACGGCGCCAGCATGGGCGCGCGCTACTTCGGTTTTCTGCGCCTGGCAAACTTTCTAAAATAAACTAAATAAACTCCATGCCAACATGGATAGTTCATACCCACAACTATCTACGCATGGAGTTGATTTTAGATAGCGTGGCGAGCCACCGAGCACGTAGCGTGGGCATGTGCAGCGAGCCCCGCAAGCATACTCAGACGCACGGCCATACTGGTTTTTTTATGAAAGCCCCTCTGGGAGCAACCCTGGATAGACCCAGCTCCATGGGTTCATCCAGCTCCTCAGCAGCAGTCTATACTCCTGAATTGAGCAAACAGGCCAAAACTTTCTCAGCCCTACGTTCCCTGAATCGTCTATCAATTTTTAGCATTAGCTCCATGAGCTTATCCAAAGTATTGGGAACTGGATACTGTAACAGGCTATCTTTAATCTGCTCCGACAACCCAATCTAAACTGGCTCCGAAGAGCTGGATCGTTCCAGCCGCAATCATTTGACCACCTACGAAACTTGGTGTAATACACCTCTGCAGGATTTCTTCCCTGTTTAAGGGTTCTTAAATGACTTTCAGTGGCTACCTCTCTATCTGGGTCATCATACAACAGCCCGAGAGCTTTAAAAAATTATCAATAGACTATAAGGCCTCATCCCCAGCTCTTAAACCAAAGGCCCATGTTTGGGGGTCACCCTGAAGTAGTGAAACAATAATTCCCACCTGTTGGGCTGGGGATCCGGAGGATCGGTGGTCTTAACCTAAAATAAAGTTTGCAGGACTCCCTAAAGTTAAAGAAGTCTCTCCGATTCCCTGAGAACCTATCGGGAAGGTTCATCTTAGGCTCGGGGGCAGTACTCTGGGAAGAGCAGATGATCCCTTCGTGCACTGACACCTGGAGGGTGAGGTCCTGCATCAACTGGGTTAAACTCTGGATCTGCTACGCAGGATTCATGTTGGGAAATTGTATAGTCACTCACAAAATTACCCTTTTTATGGCCGGTGATACTGTTATGAGTTATGGGGAGTAACTCAGATCCTGAATGCCGCCCAGACTGAGCGGAGCCACTATCTTCTACTCTAACTCTATTGGCCTTCTCTGACAGGTGACCATGGACTGTGAGATGCTAGGCTTCGCCTGTAGCCACCATGTTTGAAAGGGCGAGTTAAGCCTGCCCTAGCTCTGGTGCAGCCAGGTGTTATGTTGTTACAAGTCTGTTGCGACCGTCAGAGATAGGTCGAAGAGGAGAAGCTAACTAAACTGATAAGCCACAGCTAGATAACCGTGTAAAGGAAAACACAAAAGCATAAATCCCTATTGTTACACAAGTACAGGATAGGGTATAAATACACACAGATGAAGCGAGATAACCGTAAACAAAATACAGTGACCCAGTCGCACTTCAAACCAAGCGACCCCGTCACAACCAAATCCATGCAACCTCGTTGCAAAAGGTAAAGTTGTGATCCGCACAACTTCAAGGGGTTAATACCCCAACAAAACCAGAAGGAGGAATAATGCCCAACCTCCACTAGGGCAAATGAACAGCAAATAAAGCAACCTAGCTGTAGCCCCAGGCTACTCACGACACCAGGTGGAAGATAGGAGATGGTCGTCCCAGGGCGTCCACGAGTTTGGCAGGCTCCAGCAGTCCGGAAGAAGTCAGCAGGCTTCTGCAGCAACCCTGCAGCAGGCACAGACAATTATCACCGGCGTCTTGTTTCCTGTCCGGGCTCCTTAAAAGGAGTGCCTCACCAATGGGTCCAGACGCCGCAGCCCTGCCCTCTGATAGTCAAGTGAGGACGACTGTGTGATTATAGACATAGGTGTCCTGGCTGCTTAGTAACAGCCAGGACGCGCCACCTAGCTGACCGACATCTAAAGGTTGCCTAGCAACTGGCCGAGAGTTCCTGTGAACTCCCGGAAGCTGCGCGACGGCCTGGTTGCTAAGCAACCCTAACTGTCCGGCGCACAGACACCGCATCACGGAGCGTCTGTCCGCCTGCTATGAACCGCCGGGGACCTCCACTTTCAGGTACCAGATGCCGGGGATCCCGTGTGGTCACCGGACCTGCACTGGTCCGTGCACCCACGGGTCCTGTTTGGACTGTTAGTTTCTCCACCCATTTCTGCATGGTGTCCTGCTGAAAAGCAGCCAAATGTTGTTGTTCAAATCCTGCAATTTTTTCTTTGGAAATAGACCATTCTTGAGCCAACTCTTCAATTATGATCAATAGAAGATTGTAGCTGCTTATTTAAACGGCTATCCACCATTTACTGAAGGCCATATTAAACCGGCCAATCATGGGTGAGTTCCTCACTCAAAACCAGTGGGGTATCCTCTTGTCTTGGTAATACCCACTGGGTGTGATCCTGTGGTACAGATATTAGACCTCTTTTTGTTTAAGTCGAACCAAATCTTTGTATAAAAATTTAGTGATGGTGATTCAGTCTTATCAAATAAATGTTGGTCAAATAAAATGGACTCAACTTCAGCCTCAGAAAACATAAGTATGGTGCCACATTTTCTGTTTCCATGCAGCTGATAAGTTCATCACGATCCATATTTGTCATATTCTTATACAAGAAAAGCTGATGTGTGATGTAGAAGAAGTCACAATGTAATAATATGGGTGCTAGAGGCCCTGATCTTCCGCCTGCTGCGATCCGCAGGAAAATCTATGAAGTGGAATCCAACAGGCAGCACTCCCAATAATTACCTGGCTCCGGTGCCCTCCTGGAAGACCAGCAACGGTCCCAATGTGTACAGATGCTCTTGGAGGCAGTTTATCTTCTATGTAATGCACTATTCACTTTTCAACGTAGACCCCATACCTTTCCATGCATTGGCGCCAAGATTTGACGAAGAAAGCAGGTGGTTGTTGTTGACACCAGGACCAAATGGCAGCTTTCACCTTGACGTTGGAGTTGAAGTGTTGACCCTTAAAGTACTCATTCATCTTTGGGAGGGTTGCAGCGCCTGCAGTTCAATGAGGTTCTGCCACACCCGTCGTACAGCCTCGACCTTGTGCCATGCAAGTTTCACCATCCAAAAGATGAAAGCACTTTAAGGGTTAAAATTTGACAATGAGGTGAAAGCTGCAGTGTGGTCCTGGTGTCGACAACAACCACCAGCTTTCTTCCCAGATGGGTTTGCCTGACTCATCAAGCGTTGGCGCAAATGTGTAGATAGGGATGGGGAAGACGTTGAAAAGTGAATAGTGCATAACATAGAGGATAAACTTGTTATCATGTCCAAAAAAAAGTGTTCGAATGTGTTCACAAATAATAAGTTATAGTCATGGAGGCATTACTTTACAATCCAGCCTCATTTATATATTTGCCCAGCAATCCCTGCCTCTCTGGTATAGATCCTTTGAACTGGGAAATCCTATACCAGAGGTGTGTAGAGGTGGTGGAACTCCTTTCCCCTAACACCCTAACATGACCCCCCCCCCTCATACACATTAGATTGAATGTAATGCCCTTAATCTAGTTGACTCGCAAGGCCACCAATGCCTGCCAGCACAGCCGCCCTCTCCCCCACGAACCCCCGCAGACATGCAAATGGTTGATTTGCATAATCATCCATTCGCAGCCTTGGGTGCGGGGGAGAAATCATTTGATGGTCAGCGACCATCTAATGATTTCTTCAGCGCTCGTAGATCTGAGAAACCTCAATGGTGTCTCAGACCTGTGGGGACCCTGTGCGAAGACATTGCGGGCAACTGACATCCACTGACATCAGCTGCCAACCCCCTGCACCCATGTCAACGGGCAATTTGCATGGGAACACACAGCATACTCATGAGAACGCCCGTGAAATGCTGGGCGTTCCCATATGCAAATTTCCCAGCTCAAAGCCAACCCCCCTGGGCTTCTGTGTGCGAGTGCACATGCAGATAAAAAACTATGCGCAGTTGCAAACAATCTGTCCCCCATGCATTGAATCAGAATACCCCTAATAATGTCCACAGTTGTGCTGCTTATACACATCTGTCCCTCCAGCAGCTCACTGTCTTTGTCCCTCCAGCAGCTTCCCCACCTCTAAGTCCCTTCATCCCCCTCTCACCCTGCCTTCAGCAAGCACAGCACCTTCTCCTCTTAGTGGCTCTTCTTCACTTCAGCGGCGGTGATGGCATGACATCTCATATGCTGTGCCATAAGGAGAAGCCACTGGGAGAGGCTTTTCTATTGGAATTACTATTAAGGGGGGGTGGTACAGGTGGAACTCAGTTCCCCCTACCATTAGAGGTGGTGGAAGTCAGTTCCCTCCTGTTCCCCCTTACTTTAACCCCTGGTGGTCAGGAACTGTAACATTCTATTCTGGGTACAACAGCATTGTCCAGAGTGCTCCAAATTATTTCTTCTAACAATTTTCCTCAAATAAACTTGCTATAAATGACCAGCTGAACTTGTCTCAGTGTTGTTTTTAAGCTCTAAACTAAACTGAAGTTACATTCTAACCGCTTCAGCATGTTTGAAAAATGCTATGTTAGGAAAGAGTTGAAGATTCTTTACTCCTGAGAGAATACATTTATCTAGCTAGCAATTCATCTTTTCCTGGTGTTTGCTGGCACTGTCATCAATAGTTTCTGTAGTAGATTCTGATTTGGCTGATTACTCCTCGTTCTTGAACACAGGTCTGGCTAATCACCTGTTGTAACTCCTGTCTTTGAGCCAAACTCATCACAGTGGGTTATTTGCAAATATTCCTCCTTCCTGCTTTAAAAACAAACAATCATGTCTCCTTGAATTAAAATGTACAAACAGGGGCAGATTGGCCATAGCCCTTAAAGGGAAGATTCTTGGGAGGCCGATGCACCTGTAAGGCCACCTGCCAGCAACTTACTCTGTTGTTATGCCCAGAGAATTGGGCCCATTCCATTTCTGTCTCCTACACAAACAACTATTGCTATTGTTCACAGAGTAGAGTACCCGATTCTGCAAATACTCATCTTAGGTGGGCACCCACCTATATCCATTGAGACATCTGGTAAAGAGACAGGAGTGGGTTTTATCTGGGGGTGTAACAAGGTGTTCCTGGGCTTCACTGGTATAGGGTGGAGATATTTGTGATATTATGGTAGTAATGAGTTGTTTGTCTGATTGTTGGAGGTTTTCGGGTCTGTGTTCAGTCTCAGGTAGGATATTATTAGAAACGTGGAGATTTGTGGTTTGTCACAGCTTAAAGGTATGGGGGCCACTAGACTGCTAAGCATATTGAAACCAACAGCTTCCACAGAGGTGCAGATATGTATTAATCCCAGCTATTTTTTGGTATTTGTTCTGCCTACATTTGATTTAGTGCTGCCCATGTCAGGCCACTTCTAGAAATTTCACCAGGGCCACTTTCAGTTCCCAATCCAGCCATGTGTAATGCATTGGACTTGTCAATAACAGGCCCACTGGGGGTGATGCCCTTGTAATGGCCCATGTTTAGGGTTGTGGCCAGCCACCACATTGGTTTCCCTAACCATGAGATAGTTCATGGTCTGGGCCCTTGGATAAAATCAGCGGCGTAACTATAGCACCGCAGCCCCCCCCAATCCCCCGCAGACTTACCTATCTCGCTGGTCCCGGTGGCTCCGTTCTTCTGCTGAGGACCACCACAAAATGTCCGCCCCCATATAGCAAACAGTTCTCTGAAACTGTCTGCTGAATGGGGGTGGCCATTTTGTGGTGGTCCTCAGCAGAAGAATGGAGCCTCCGGGACCAGCGAGATAGGTAATGCTGCGGGGGATTGGGGGGGTTTGCATGGGCAGCGGGGCAGCGGGGGGGGGGTGCTTGGCAGGGCGGTGGCAGGGGGGTGCTTGGCAGGGCGGGGGGGGGTGGCACCCAAAACGTAGCTACGCCACTGGATAAAATATACTGTACATAGTAAATACTGCTAGTGCACATAACCCTATGGGCCAGTCCAACCCTGACTGTGTACAGACGTGGACTTTCAGATATTTCTGCATTTCCTATTGCAGTCAGATGTTGCAGTTGTTAACTGTGCATGTGTTGCAACCTACATATGCAGCTTACAGTAGAACAATTACAAACAATTCTGAGTAAGCTGCATCCTAGTTGCTTATTACATAGGGTTGTTACTAGGTGACAATGGTGCATTCACACTTAGAGAAAGCATGGACATGTTGTGGGTAAACTAAGTTGAGGCCATTCAGAGGTGTGTGTTGCAGAAATCCATCTAATTTTACACATGGGGTAAATGTAAACAGGATTGGAATTAGGAAAGCCAAAAATCTGGGCGGGCGGTGTGGCTGGTGTGGTCGGGAGCCATGGTTTTTGCCACCGTAATTGGAATGGTCCCAGGAATACAGGAGTGTTATTGTTCTCAGCTACATAACAATACATAGAACAATACAGCACAGAATTAAGTCCGACAGCCCTGGCTCACTCAAAGGGATGGCTCTATCTGTATACTGAACAGAACTATGGAGTATATTCTACAATTCATTGCTGTTATTTGTCTGGTACAATATCATGTATGCACTACTGTAGTAGTATTTACTAGCTATATATATATAGATTTTTCAAGGGCCCAGATCATGTACTCTGCAATGGTTAGCCTAGCCTCTGTGATGACCACACGAGTAAGCATGGGCCCCTACCACTTCTTTCCCACAGTCTGACACTGGATGTAAGGGTAATTTCTAGTGATGATGAAGATAATGAGTTTGCTTGGGACAATGCTCTTACAGAGATATAACAGACTCATTGATGTACCCACAGGATTTCCAATAGCTGCAAGTGACCACAATTACAATTACATTATGTGCATCCCAGAGGCAGGAGATATATGGACATAAAAAGTAGCTGGTAAATCCATTAACAGAATATTCATCCAGTCACTTACTATTGGAGTAATCCCTGAGGATGGTTAAAATAGGAAATGTAGTCCCACTGCATAAAAGTGGAAGTAAGGAAGAGGTAAGAAACTACCGACCAGTGAGCATTACATCAGTAGTAGGGAAATTGATGCAAACATCTTAAAACAAAGAGCTGTAGAATATTTTAAAACCAGCAATTTACAGGATCCTAAATAGCATGGGTATACTGGTGGAGATCATGTCAAACAAATCTTATTGACTTTTTTGACTGGGTGACTAAAGTAATAGATCAAGGGGGCTGTAGATGTAGTTTATTTAGAATTTAGTAAGGCTTTTGACCCTGCCCCACTTTGCAGGCGGTTAAATAAATTTGAAAGCTTGGCATTGGATTCTAAGATGGTTGAATGGATAAGATCTTGGTTGCAGGACAGAAGTCAGAGATTTGTAGTAAACGGAGTGCAGTCACAGGAGGGAAAAGTTACCAGTGGAGTACCCCAGGGATCTGTACTTGGACCAGTGCTTTTTAATATCTTTATTGGTGACATTGCAAATGGAATTGAGGGTAAAATATGCCTTTTTGCAGATGGCACAAAGGTATGCAACAGGGTAGACACACCAGGAGGGGTAAAACAAATGATTGATGATCTAGGTAGATTGGAGTAATGATCAAGAGCATGGCAACTACAGTTTAATGCCAAAAAATGCAACATCATGCACTTGGGTCTAAAAAATCCAAAGACTAAATATAGTATAAATGGCACTATAATGGAAACTACATAGGAGAGTGATCTAGTTGTCACTATTTCAGGTGACTTAAAGGCAGGTAGGCAATCAAGGCAAGTCAGATGCTTGGTTGCATAGGGAGAGAAAAGAAAGAAAGAAAGAAAGAGAGAAAGAAAAAGAGAGAAAGAAACAAAAGAGAGAAATAATGAAAGAGAGAAAGAGAGAAAGAAAGATGCCACTGTATAGGTCATTGGTATGACCTCATCTAGAGTACTGCGTTCAGTTCTGGAGGCGATATCCCCAAAAGCATATAATTACATTAGAGACTGTACCTATAGATTGTAAGCTTGTGAGCCCTTGTTATAGGGTTTTTTGATGCCATTACATTAGGTAAGCAATCATATGATTGTATGTCCCCAAAAATAGGTTTAACGCACCCCCCCCCCCCACTATCCACGCCAACCCGAAGCATGGCAAGCGGCGGCGGAACACAACCTATATAGTATGGTGAGCTCAGCGAGCCACCGAGCCCGAAGCGTGGCGAGCGCAGCGAGCCCCGAGAGGGGACACGGAATACATGTAAAGTAATCCGCGTTTCCCTCACGGGGCTCGCTGCGCTTGCCATGCTTCAGGCTCGGTGGCTCACTGCGCTCGCCACACTATATAAAATCAACTCCGCGCCTACGTGGATAGTGGGTAATGAAAAAGTCGGAGGACCCGTTCCGTCGCCCCTCACGGGGCTCGCTGCACTCGCCACGCTTTGGGGTGACGTGGATAAAGGGGGGGACTTTGCGCTATTTTTGGGACATACAATCATATTATTGTATACCTTATGTCATGGCATCGCACACCCTATAATATTGGTGAGCAAGTCACCCAGTAGCGCTGGTGCTTAATTAGTGGAATCAGATCTCACAGTATTTCCCAATATTACAATTGAATGGAGCTGCTGCCACACAAACTGAGGGATTGTGTACCTCTGTACGGACAAAGCAGATAATGGTGTGTGGTGATAATAGATATCACCACCAAGGGGCGCTTGCTCCAATCACTATACTATGGACACACAGTTTTAAAGGTAAATAAATCTTCTTCTTTTAATAAAAATTCATAATAAAACATGCGCATATACAATCAATTACACTCAAATAGGACACACAAGACATACAACATATAACATAAAAATACCCAATTGGGCTGTGAGTTGGCAATGAGGCTTATATGGCTTATATTGACATTAGAATGAGACAATATTGTATCAATTAGTGAGCAATAATTACCAGGAAACTCAATCTCTCCTGTCTGTGGAAGTCCTTACGACAAGGTCCTTTATCTGAGCACTGTACTCCCCTATGATCCAGCTAAGGAAGCCGCCGATACAATATAGGCGGAGAAACGCGTTTTGGAGCCCGCCTAGCCCCGCAATCACCAGATACCCGGATTACTATTGGATTACAAATCTCTGTGTGGACTTGGGAAACCTTAGGGAAACCTTCGGTGGACACCCATACCTGGAGCCTGTCCCCCATCTAGAGGAGAAAAAGAATATTACCTGGCAATAGGGGAGTACAGTGCTCAGATAAAGGACCTTGTCGTAAGGACTTCCACAGACAGGAGAGATTGAGTTTCCTAACGGGACTGGTAATTATTGCTCACTAATTGATACAATATTGTCTCATTCTAATGTCAATATAAGCCATATAAGCCTCATTGCCAACTCACAGCCCAATTGGGTATTTTTATGTTATATGTTGTATGTCTTGTGTGTCCTATTTGAGTGTAATTGATTGTATATGCGCATGTTTTATTATGAATTTTTATTAAAAGAAGAAGATTTATTTACCTTTAAAACTGTGTGTCCATAGTATAGTGATTGGAGCAAGCGCCCCTTGGTGGTGATATCTATTATCACCACACACCATTATCTGCTATAATATTGCATGCGATTTTGCGGGACATGCAATGCTATTCGATGTGATATTGTGGTGTGGAAAAAAATGAGATGCAGTTTCCCTACGGTGCCGTACATAGCACATCTGGGCGCCGTGCTAAAAAACAAATACCGAAACTGTAAATAAATACAAAGAAGGGCACCTAAAATGGTGCATGGCCTACAGCACAAAAAAGACGATTTGGCAATATTTTACACAGCATCTGATATATTTGTAGCTATAGCCAAATCTACTCGTATCCTTGGAAAGTCAGAGAGGTAAGTTTGAGTTGTTTTAGCTCTCTTCTACCATCACAGAAGCCTATACTGAATAAACTCTTACAACAGGTATCTTTTTTGGGGGAAGAGAAGGAACAATATGGAGTCTATGCTTATATTTTGGTATGCAGGAAATTGTTCTAATCACTGCCCAATGAAAAAGTATCTTCTGCTGCTTGTTCCAACAGTTTCATTCTCTTCCAAAATGATTTCACACTTTCATATCACTTATTGATTCCAGAGGTAGCAAAGAATTCCTTAGACATGAATTTACTCACCTGCTGTGCTTGTCAATTGAATGCAAAGATATAACCAGTCGAGGCCAACATTTTTTTGTGGTTCATTTCTGATGATCAGGCCTATTACTAAAAATAACCTAACTGGTTAAATAAAGCATCAGGTAAACTTTAATTGCTACTACTCATTATCAGTAGATCATGGAATTTCTGTTTTTGAACCTCCATAATCAGATAATCTTCAAGTCAATCCCCTGTGCTGCACTCAGACTATCTGACCACTGCCTTGTCCACCTACTCCCTACCTATACACAGACGTTGAGAGCAGCTAAGCCTGCCATCAAGACAGTTAAGAAATGGACTTACGAGGCTAAGCTGAAACTCCAGTCCTGCCTTGACTGCACGGACTGGGGGGTCTTTGAAGCCTCGGCAACTGACCTGAATGACCTGACTGACACTGTCACATCCTACATAAGCTACTGTGAGGACATGTGTATACCCACCAAGACCTACTGCATCTTCAACAACAACAAGCCTTGGTTCAACGCCCAGCTCAGACATCTCTGCCGAGCCAAAGAGGAGGCCTACAGCAGCGATGACAGAGCACAACCAAGCCAGGAACTTCCTAACAAAAGAAATCAGGCTAGCAAAAAAAGTGGTTCTCTGACAAGCTGACAAATGACCTGTCCACTAATGACCCTGTCATTAGTGGACAGGTCATTTGTCAGCTTGTCATGACTAATGATCCTGTCATTAGTGGACACCCAAACCCATCGCCATGTACCAAGACCTAGCTGATGAGCTGAACAACCTCTATTGCAGGTTTGAAAAAGTAGTCCACTGTGAACCAAACCATACCGTCTGTGCTGCCCCAAATGTCTATAGCCACCAGTCACTCCAGGTCACCCAAGTAGAGGTGGAGGAGATGGCCAAACCAAGGAAAGCACCAGGTCCTGACAGGGTGTCACCATCTGCCCTGAGAGTATGCATGGGTCATATTCACCATATTCACCAGGATCTTCAACAAATCACTGGAGCTATGCAAGGTTCCCTCCTGCCTCAAAAGCTCCACTATTGTTCCGGTCCCCAAGAAATCAACTATTACAAATCTGAATGACTACCAGCTGATAGCTCTGACACTGACTGTGATCATGAAACATTTGAGCACCTGGTACTGAACGACCTGAAAGCTGTGACTGGCCACCAGCTATACCCCTACTCTTCTCCCTGTACACCAACGACTGCACCTCCGAAGTGCAATCAGTAAAGATAATCAAATTCGCCGATGACACTACCGTCATTGTCCTTATCAAGGACGGGGATGAATCGGCCTAAAGACAAGAAGTGGACCAGCAGCAACCATCTAGAGCTCAACCCACTCAAAACCATTGAGATGCTAGTGTCGCTGGTGACCTCCTTCAAGTTCATAGGAACCACAATCTCCCGGGACCTTAAATGGGGGCCCAATACTGATACTATTGTTGGAAAAGTGCAGCAGAGGCTATTCTTCCTTAGGCAACTGAGTAAGTTAACATCCCACAGAAGCTTCCGATCCTCTTCTACTCCGCAATTGTGGAGTCTGTACTGTGCTTTTCAATACTGGTCTGGTACGGCTCCACCGGTGAGAGAGAGAAATGCAGACTCCAAAAGGTAGTCAGAACTGCAGAGAAGATAATCGGGACAGACCTTCCCTCTGTCCAGGACATGTACCTGTCCAGAGCAAAAAAGCGGGCAACGAAGATAGTCAAGGACCAACTACATCCTGGCCATGGCTTGTTTAATCTGCTGTCATTAGGCAGACGCTACAGGGCTATTCCCACCAGGTCCATCAGAAGCCTAAAAAGTTTCTTTCCTCAAGCGGTTCACGTGAACTAATGAACACCTCACTGTCTAGTCGCGCCTTAAGCCTTTGCACATAATCTAACACAGTGTCCCCTCGGAATAACTTTCTGTATGACTGTACATGTTTCCCTACCTGTTTATATTGTTTATTGTTTATACTGTATACTGTTTATTTGTTACCCACCTGGCTACTGCACAGCAAACCGAAAACAAATTCCTAGTATACGCAAGTATACCTGGCCAATAAAGCTGATTCTGATTCTGAGATATTGATTGGTTTAGATACATTTTCCTGTTTCCTGCTCATCCCTTCAATTGTAACCTGAAGCGCAGATCCATTTGTTTTCCATTAAAACAGCCAGATCTAAAAAGGCATTTTTATCATTGCCAGCTCATTATCAGGCTTACAGAGATATTTTTGACAAAAAGTTGGCTGATTCATTACCGCCGCATCAGCCCTTAATTTGTCCAGTTGACCTTTTTGGCAAGCACTCAAATTGCTTTTGGGAGAATCTTTTCCTTATCCAGCCTGGAATTACAAGTCCTTAAGGAATGTATTGCCAAAAATATACGAGTTTTATTCTTTCTTCTTTATCACCCACAAGCCTTCTATCTTTTTTGAAGAGAAAGATGGCTCTATAAAACTCTTTAATAAATAAGAAATTGTCATGATTATTCCATAATGAAAAGTTCAGATGATATAGAAATTTAATTGTGAGTACTCCTAAAAATATAAGTACCTGTAAATAATGATGTACCTGTAAATAAATAATGATGATAATGAAATCATCAGTAACAAATAAACAATATATAATCAAAATAATGTATATAAAAGATACAGTATACTACTGATTCATTACAGATTTAGTTTGATACAGACTTGGACAAAATGGACTATTAAAATGAAAACACTATTTTAAGTGATAAATTAGACTTGTACATAACATGCAAGGATGAATTAAAATTTAATCATTAGCAGAGGGGACCAGATAAATGTAAAGCAATAATATTCAAACAACAGATAGTAAATGAAGAAGAATATTTACTGTGGTATATCAAGCTATTTTTTAGGAACCAGGTGTCCCCAGGCTTTTAGTCCAGTAGACTATTTACAATACGGTAAATAGTACCTATACGGCCTGACAACCCATATTCACTTGAGACCTACCTCATCTCACGAAAAGAGGAGTCCGAAAGTATTTTCTTCAAGTATTTCTGTATTTGCGCCATTGTATCTATATCCCATCCTTTTCCATATTTACAAGTTTAGCAGTTGAGGGCTGACATGACTCTGTTCGATTCAGAAATTCATATGATATGGCATACGGGGCAGTACGGATGGTGTAATGGTTAGCATTACTGCCTCACAGCGCTGAGGTCATGGGTTCGATTCCCGCCATGGTTCTAACTGTGCGGAGTTTGTATATTCTCCCCGTACTTGCGTGGGTTTCCTCCCGGTACTCCGGTTTCCTCCCACAATCCAAAAATATACTGGTAGGCTAATTGGCTCCCAACAAAAATTTACCCTAGTATGTCTGTGTGCATGTACATGTACATGTGGTAGGGAATATAGATTGTAATCTCCACTGGGGCAGGGAATGATGTGAATGTTCAAATATTCTCTGTAAAGCGCTGCGTAATATGTATGCGCTATATAAGAAACTGATAATAAATAAATAATAAATAAATATGAATTACTTTGTTCCACCTTTGACCTTACACATTGAACCCATTCCATCTGTGACCTGTGAAACGTGACCTCATTTTTTCACACCATTGTTTTACCTCCGATTAGATCAACTATCACATGTCTCTCTCTGAAGATCACGTTCTCTTCCTCTATCTTTAGTTCTTCTTCCTTACACCCACAATTAGTCCATTGTATATGTATAAATGGATGTCATTTTTATAATTTTGGGTGTCTATCCATCCAATTTTTTGAAATGTATACAATGCAAAAATAACTTTAATTCACAGAATAGCAGAATGTCTCACTGATATTCATTTTGGCATACTGTACTAAGCAGGTTTCAAGGTGTGGCATGAAAAGTTGACATTCAGAATGGTGACCCATTCAGCAGAAATTGGGGGTTATTCACATTCCTCAGAGGACCGATGTTGTACGTCTGCACAGGCGCGTTTCTGCAGATGTAGGGTGAGTGCACTTTCGGCACCCATGACGGCGTGCGCCGGGGGAGGGCGGAAAGGGCCAGGATGCCCCATTACCATATGGGATGAGAACGCTGGGTGTTCTCATGGTAATGAGACGGTGACGCTGGTGTGGGGTGCAGAGATTTTCATCTTCCCCGGAACCGGACTCTTCAGCCCAGGAGCACCGGACCCCGGACCAGCCCCGGAACCAGCACCAAGGCCCCGGAACCGGATTCTTCAGCCCTGGATCCCCGGACCAGCCCCGGAACCAGGACCAAGGCCCCGGAACCGGACTCTTCAGCCCTGGAGCCAGGACCCCGGACCCCGGATCCAGGGACCGACCCAAGGGCTCAAGGTAGGTAAGTATCAGTATGTGTGGGCTGTGGATGTATTAAACGTTTATTTTTCTGGGTGTCAGTGTGTGTTTTATTTAACTATTTCTTGTACTGTGGAACTACAAGTGCCAGCGGGCCCTTTAATGCCCCGCATGCTGGGATTTGTGGTTCTCCAAGTCCCAGCATGCGGAGTAGGCTTGCTGGGACTCATAGTTCTACAGTATAAGACAATAGTTTTTATTCTTGTTTTTTACACTTTTCATCAGCCCGATGCCCACTGCCCAGGGGCATCAGGGACAGCCCCGGACTTTCAGCATGGGCTGGTAAGGCCTGGAGGGGGGGGACCCCTTCTTTGGGGGGGGTCCCCACTTCCACAGGACCCCTGCCCATGCTGACCAGCCAGGGGGATAATGATTTGGCCGCGGGACCTTATATAATAAGTGTCCCCCGGCTGTGGCATTACCCTGCTGGCTGGTTGGGTCTGGTGCTGGTTCTTGAAATGCGGGGGACCCCTAGTAATTTTGTCCCCCGTATTTTGGGAACCAGCACCGGACCTTGAGCCTGGTGCTGGTTTCATTAAATCAAGGGGACCCCTATTTGTCGGGGACCGTGATTTTATGTCACCAGCACCGGCTCAATGAGCCCGGGGCTGGTTATGCTCTGGCGGGGGACCCCGCGCAGTTGTTTTTTTTTTTTTTTTTAATTGAGATTTCCTGCAAATGTGCGATTTTCAGACCTGAAAATCGCACATTTTCAGGACTAAAGAAATTGCATCAAATCGCACCTAGTCGCACTATTTGGGCCGTTTTTCACATCTCATTAAATATGCGAAAAACGGCCCAATCTTGCGATTTTCAAAATTGCGATTAGGTGCGGTAAAAATCATGCGGTTTTTACCGCTACACATAGAATGTCACCCTATATTTCATCTGTAGGTAAAGATTTTCATGTTCATTGTACAATCACCAATAGAACTTCATTTAAAGCTATAGCTCAGATCTGTGGTTTGCAGCTTGCTGTAAAATTTGTGCTTTTAAAAACTTTTATTTTATCACTATTTAAATATTTGAATTTCACTTTTATCCTGTAAACTCAAACACAATGATATATTCACTGTTCTTATTGACTGTTGTTTACCATAAAAAAATTTAAATTGTATCAATATAATCTTAAACATGATCGAACATTTTTTTAAATATAGCTTGATCATTTTATATTTCATCCAAAATTAGAGTAATTTAAAAAAAGGTATTTTCCTATTTATTGATCTCATTGGAGAAATTATACACGGCCAATTCAAACATCTCTAATGGCAAGTTAAATGGTTACAGACAAAATGGGGCTTTGTGTGTATATATATTTGTGGCAAAGAATTTAGAACACACACTTCATTGGGCAGATAATCAATTTCCCTTTTTTTTATTACATTTTTATAAAGAACAAATAATGACAATAAAGACACAGAAAAAAAATGTAGGTACAATTTCATATTTCGCAAATAGTATAATGTAAGTGCAAGAATTATTGGTTGACTATTATTATATGTATAACATCAAAATATAAGTATATTTAGTCTACCAACTGTTATATAAGGATTAGTGTGTTCACTAAACTTTTATATTTTCTAATACATGTCCATAATCTTAATTCTTTCTAAAATTTCTGGATATAAATGTAATAGCAGTTGGCTTTATTTTCATTTATAAAACACATGTTACTTGTATTAATGTTAGAATTCTATATATTTATGGACACAGGACATTTACAAAATATATGTACAGTAATATATTTCCTATATTATTAAATCTCTTACAGATCTATACAGTAGGGCAGTGGTTCCCAAACTGTGCGCCTAGGCTCCCTAGGGTGCCTTGGAGCACTTGCAGGGGTGCCTCAGGTTGGTGGTCCAGAATCAATTCAAGTTATTTATGGCCAATATAATAGGCTAAATCAGTGCTTGTGGCTTCCAATTAAGAATATATGGGTAAACAGAAGTGAATCATGTTCCTCACCATATAAGTGGACCTAAGGAAAACATTTAAATCACAACTTTTTTAATATTGTTCCAGAAATTAGTAACCAACTTTTGGCCTAGGGGTGTCGTGAAAAATATTCTGATACTTTAGGGTGCCGTGATTCAAAAAGTTTGGGAACCACTGCAGTAGGGTAATAATTTGGATATGTTTAACCCTTTGAGTGCAAAGTGCATTTGTTAATATAGGTGTAGAAATTGCAGGGCAAACATTTTCAGTCATCATAATGACCTGTAATGTTTACCTTTTATAGGAAACAAAATATTATTTTTCACAATTTTTATTAGAATTTATATAATAAATTTGAGCGACGCTAGCATGTTTAGCATCTCACAGAGATGTTGGCCCTCGAAGGGTTGAAAAGGTCTTTGATCGAAAGCAATATCGAATTATTCAATTGCACAGCACAACATGGTGGTATAATAAAAATAATAAAAATAATAATATATTTGTGATTTTTCTGTGGTCTAAGTGTTAAGAACTTGTTGATATTAAGCAATTGTATTCCTTTAAAATACTGCTAATCTTCAAATGAATCACATTCCAGGTTAGGGTGAAATGGCCTCTAAAGTTTATTTCTAGAGCTTAATATGCTCTATTAAATTCACATAAATTGATTAGTCCATTTTCTTAACTCTATGATTGAAGTTTTTCTCATATAGTCTGTGATCCAAATTATTTCAATGAAAACAGTGCTATTTATGGGAACATAAATTTGCCAGAACATGTCACTATCTTTGACTTGATATTGGCTTAACATTTGCAATTTTAATGTGTTTTAAAAAGGATAGCCGTGCCAGGAAGTTGTGGAAATGTAAAGAGCCAGCCAAGCCTTAAAAATGGTGTGATGAAATGAAGAAAAAGCAGAAACATTGGCAGTGATAACACAATAACCAAAAACACAGGGGGTGACTTCATACAATAAATGCACTAAAAAGCTTAACCATTTAACAGAAGGCCATAACTTATGTATTGTATTATTTAAATTAGAAAATAAACCTTTGTAACATGCTGACTGAGAGAGGATCTTGTGTTCAAACCTTTCATTTCATGGCATGACCAACCTGGGAGAGCACACAAAGCACATTTATTTTAGTTAACATAACTCACCTAGTTCTACCTCCAAACTAAATGTTTATTTTACTTGTGACAAAAGATATGAGGATAGTTGGTTGGGTTTTGTCTGAGGAGTGGTCTGGTTCGCACCCGGGATTATGAACACAGGTTCAACATGGGTGCAATCGAGGTGAGACCCCTTTCTGACTGGCAGTCCAAAATAACTGAAGGCATGGTTTGAGCTTGTACTTGGAGATGAGATCTTTATTTGAAGTGTATGGGTCTTGGGTCACAATGACCTGGTTAACCTGTTCACACTGCGCAGTGAGTGGAGTTGAACCCATGGTCAACCCCTCTTGAAACCCGGGTTGAAATGTCACATAACTATTTTAACTGGGTGCTTTCACACTGCAAAATATCTTTTAAAAAAATCATTATTCTTCTGCTTAGAAAATATAAAAATACATTACATGGGTGGAATTTAAATATTTGGATAATTCATTTTGTTGTTAGGACATGACACTTTTGCACTTCCATGAAACTCAGTGCTTTTCTTGTACAAGTCTATTTATGTGTATGTATGTATATGTATGTATATACTGTATATATATATATACAAAACAATATCTCTAAAATTGCGCTTCTATGTACAAGTGGTCGCTTCTAGACACTGAGATTCCCTACCAACAGGAACCAACAAAATCGTTACCACCCACAGTAGTGTCTTCAGCGCCCTATGTAGAATATGCAATGTCCATTCTTATACATGTAAAATAGAATAAAACGCTTGTAGCTTCAAATTTTCTGGAATAGTTCTCCTTATATTTTGACCAATAGCCAACGCGTTTCGTTCCGGTTAGGAACTTCATTAGGGTTTTTTTTATCTTAAATAAATCAATCAATTTTTCAGAGAGCCTTATTGTGATGTTTAATAGCGTGTGAATGGCTCCTTTAAGGAGACACTTTTTCTCTCCCAGAATAGAGCCTTTATCACATGTGTGGTCTTGGATTAGTTCTCTATAGTTCAAGTGTGGAGCATAACATATGCGTTAGATTTCAAAGGCAAAAAAATCCAGTAAACTCAGTCAAAGATGGATACACACTCAAGGTATAATTCCACAGTTATGTGTGTGTGTTATCTCCTCGGAGTCCAGCCAGCAAGTGAAGGTGAAAGTGAAAGTTCACATGCTGGCTGGACTCCAAGGAGATAACACACACACATAGCTGTGGAATTATACCTTGACTGCTCCTGAGAACGGGTCACCTACACACAGCTGATTGCTCCCGGCACTACAGGGAGCCCCATTGGGAAAAGAAGCCCGGGCTCTCAAAGAACATTGCTGAATACAGCCACAAACAGCATAACAGCTGCTGCCGAAGAAGTAGGTACAGGTAGGATGCTCCCATAGTAATTCAACTATTCATTTTTATTGTCATTTTTATTTTTTCCCTGTCTTTTAAAATAAACACTAAAACTTTTTCTTAAACTCTATGTCTGGCCAGTCTAAGTCTAGAAGACTCTACAAATAGAGAAGTCCCTGAAAATTATCAATTACACAGAGATCAATAGTCCATTGCATTACAAATCTGGGACCTTGATACCTCTATCAAGAAAGGTTAGACATTGAGGAGTTTTTAGATGCATGGTTTTTATATTCAATGTTAATTGTTTCATTTATTATTGTGTATTATCACTGGCCAGTGAGTTAAAGTGTAATAAATAAATATATTTTTTAATTGTATCTATATATTGTTCTGAGCGCGGTTTATGTATATTGTTTTTCTGCTTCTTTGTACCCTGGGGAAATTGGCATTTTCCCATCACATACGCTGCTTAGACCTGCTGTGGAATTTAAAACTAGGAGCAAATATACGCAGCAGTGTATACGGTTCATACCAAAAAAAATTTTTTTTAAAGTCAGTGTGTTTGTGAGTTTTAGCGCAGATATACAACCTTTTTGTTTGTCTTTCTGGAAGTTGTCTGAGTGCCGCCTGTGATACATATATGTATATATATCTATATCTGTATCCAGGACCTGTACCTGTCCAGAGCAAAAAAGTGAGCAACGAAGATAGTCAAGGACCAACTACATCCTGGCCATGGCTTGTTTAACCTGCTGCCATCAGGCAGACGCTACAGGGCTATTCCCACCAGGTCCACCAGAAGCCTAAAAGTTTCTTGAACTCCTCACTGTCTAGTCGCGCCATAACCCTTTGCACATAATCTAACATGGTGTCCCCTTGGAATAACTTTATATATGACTGTATATGTTCCCCCACCTGTTTATATTGTTTATACTGTATGCTTTTTACCTGTTACCCACCTGGCTGCTGCATAGCAAACCGAAAAAAAATTCCTAGTATACCCAGGTATACCTGGCCAATAAAGCTGATTCTGATTCTGAGATATTGATTGGTTTAGATACATTTTCCTGTTTCCTGCTCATCCCTTCAATTGTAACCTGAAGCGCAGATCCATTTGTTTTCCATTAAAACAGCCAGATCTAAAAAGGCATTTTTATCATTGCCAGCTCATTATCAGGCTTACAGAGATATTTTTGACAAAAAGTTGGCTGATTCATTACCACCACATCAGCCCTTAATTTGTCCAGTTGACCTTTTTGGCAAGCATTCAAATTATATATATCTATATATATATAGATATATATATCTATATATATATATATATATATATATATATCTATATAGATATATATATATAGATATATATATATATATATCTCTAGAGATATATATAGATATATATCATATGCATTGTAAAAGATATTGAATTATCTCCTTCTCTGGTGATATATTTTACCAAACCTGTGACACATATATTTTATATATGTATTATATTTAGAGATTATTTAACTGGTTATTTTACAATACAATTTGAATAGTAATTTTGTTAAAGCAACTGTTCCACTAAATAACTTGTTTAGTGTTAAAATAAAAACATCTTTCTATTGTTTAAAAAGAAAGCTGTGAAATATTCCTGTAGATTTCAGCATTTCCTTTGACACCATTGCATAATACGAATCATGTAGAATTTATTTCACATACAGGTTGAGTACCCCTTATCCAAATATCCGTTATCCAAATTATTCCGAAAACCATACATTCCAGAAACTGTTTTTGTTTTTTTTTGCTGGAAGCACTACTGGCGACTTCTGTACCAGCACTACTGAGGACATGATATGTAACAGCACTACTGCGGACATGATATGTAACAGCGCTACTGAGGACGTGATATGTAACTGGAACTATATATGTGCAAGAAAATGCTTGCTTGGCATTTATATTCAGTATCTGAGAGAGTACACAAACTTTGTTTCATGTTTTGAAACCTTGTTTTATGCACAAATATTTGTGAGTATTTCATATGTTTGATGTGTTTGTACAACATAAATGCAAGATACCTCAAGATACATCATTGAAATATAAAAATATTATGAAATACAGAATAATCCGTTATCCAAAATCTTCTGGTCGCGAACATTTTGGATAAGGGATACTCAACCTGTATAATATTTACACATGTGTAAAAAACTGTTCAAACTCAAAATAACATCTTTGAAATCATTTTTTTTTTTCATGTGATGAGATGATTTATTTGAATCTGGAAATCAAGTTAACAGAATTTAGTTGCTATAAACAATATCTTAGCTACAGTATGACATGACAAGGATAAAATGACCAGAGTAGTTTCCTACAATATGTGTATGCATAAAATCCATATATCTGTTTTATGTTCCATTAGCAAAAATAAAAATAAAAACATTTAAAAAAAGTAACAAGTAGATTACACATTCATAGCAAAAAAACAACATTTTCAAAAGTATTTTTTTTTCTGTTATTAAGGTGGTAACAACAAAGCAAGCTTTGTGGCAGTACTAATGAAGTTGCAATGCTTGTTATATAGTTCCTCCCACACAAAGACATGGGAAGCTAGTATTGGTCATAATATATAGTTTGCAGAAATGAAAAACCTATCTCTGTCAAGAATGCCAAATTTAGCATTAGTAGGGGTTTTCTGCCCTTCATAAAGTGGCACTTATATTTCATTATTGCCATTTAATTTTTAATCTTTTTAAATATGAGAGATTTAGAGACCATAAGACAGCTACTATTTATCTACTATATTTTTCACTACAGATACTAACTATATTTTATAATACAGGTTGAGTATCCCTTATCCAAAATGCTCGGGACCAGGAGAATTTTGGATAACGGATTATTCCGTATTTCGGAATATTTTAATATTTCAATTATGTATTTTGAAGTATCTTGCTTTTATGCTGTATAAACACATAATATACACACAAATATATTTTATTACCACATAAAATATACACAAATATATTTTATTTGTTCAAAAAACAAGGTTTCAAAACGTGAAACAAAATGTGTGTACTATCTCAGCACTGAATTTGAATGCCAAGCAATCATTGTCTTGCACATATATAGTGCCAGTTACATATCATGTCCCCAGTGATGCTGTTACAAATGTCCCCAGTGAGTTTTTTGCAAAAAAAAATTTTTTTTTTCACTTTCTGGAATGTATGGTTTTCGGAATAATTCGGATAACGGATATTCGGATACGGGATACTCTACCTGTATAATATAATACATATTCTTATAATTAATATACTGTAAATATATATGTATATACAGTATATATATATATATATATATATATAAGATTTAATAGAACAGTGCCACTAGTGCCCAATAAATTCAGTTAAACTGTATAGAACATAATGCTTTATCCCAGATATTCTCTCACTACATTAAAACTCCCCTCCTTCGTCAGTATTATAATAGCTTTAAGATAAAACATAGCTTGTACAATGGGAGAGAATCTACATTTTGCTGCATTTGTTTTCCACCTTTTTTTTTAAATAGATCCATGTATATTTTTACAGAGATTATGGTCAATAAAACTAAATAAAGAAAACCTAAAAGCTACACGGGGATATTTATATATCAGACTTTGTATAACGTGGATAGAGAAAAATCCCAACCAATCAAATACTGGTATTTATTAAACACAGAAGCTAATTGTTGGTACTTTATCTCTCTCACCATTGTGTCTCTCTTCACTGTTTTCTACATCTGCCCTACAGTATGAGAAAATGACAAACAGATTAGATATCTAAATGATGGCTGAACTAGAGTAAATTAATTATGGAAAGCGCAATGTTTACATAACTAATTATTTGCAGACTACTAATAAGATTATTTTACGAGATTGGAATAATTGATGAGTTATGAAAGTTGTGCTACTTACGGTACATATTATTTGAATTACTTGCACATTGATTTTCAGTTAGTACAATTTAACAAACATATTTCATTTCAAGTCATAACAAACAAAATTCCCTCATTTGCCCAATTGCTTAAGCTATTCTTCCAGTTTCTTTTTACAACTTAACTATATCAGAATTAAAAAATATTATTATATTATTACATATTAAAATATACTATGTGCCTCTAAAACATTCAATTAGAAGTGGTAAAGAAGGCAAGGTTTGGCTATAAAGAAAAGGAAACTTTACCACTGGGATCTTGCCAGAAAGCTATTCCTTGACACATTTCAGATCTCATATGTTTTGTGTTAAGCATTAAAACCATGGAATGTAAAAGCACACAGTTAACAGTTTAAACACTGCACATTTTTTTTTTTATGATGAAGAAAATACCAACTTGTGGCGTTAATATAGTAATTATATACAACAGCTAGAGTTGTATATAGTCTTCCAATTAATGTATTCCTTAGTATAGATAAGAGTATGCATGTGTCATCATCTGTTGTCAATTTTATGCATTTAGTGTAAGAGCTGCAGTGGTTATTGGGGAGGATATTTTCTTATTTCTTGTTTATACTATCAGTTGGCTTTCATTTAGTTAAAACTTAACCTAAAGCCTCTTTTGATTAATTGAAGTGTGTATCTATGATGATCATTCCCCAAGGCATACAGCACAAAGCCCAAACACTTAGCTGAAAGCCTATAAAACACTCCTGTGCAATAAAATGATTCTTTTTTTTTCTTGAGTCATCAGCAGTCATGTCAACTTTATTCGGAACTTCAAAGGGAGCAGATACTGTGAAGGAATGCACATGGTATTCAAGGCCATATTTCTGTAACTATGCCATAGGAAACTTTTCAGGCAGTTTGCTAGTATGAGATGGTACAGTATGTGATATATATTAGTACAAACACACCAATCTGAAAACACTCTCACCAATTTCAATGGCTACGCACGTCATGTAGTATGTAACAAGCTTAACTGTTACTGATTACCATAGTGTAGAGCCACATCACAGACTTCATATAAAGTCATATTAGGTGTGCAATAAGTTTCTGATGCACAAAATGTATTACTGTATATTGTGAATATTTTTTTTCAACGTATTCACCAGAGAAATTTATGCAAAGTTGCATGCACTAAAACCAATTGGTGGTTGGTTGAGTCCAAGGCAGGTACAGCATGCCTTCTATAAGCTGAATGAAGGTCTCCATGGTAGCTTCTGGTGACTCCAAATGAAGCCAATTGAAAAGTGAGAACAAGAAGAAGTAGCAGGAGCAGGGAGCCAGGTGTGGACTGGACAACAGATGAACAAGCTCCTCAGTGTGCTTATGAGCCAGACAAACCACCACTTTCCTGTCATTGTCATGATGATGAAGGGCACCATGAGGGTGAGTTCTTGGGCAGCACTTGAAAATGGCTTCCAGAATTTAGGAATGCTTAAATGATTTTGCTGTAGAAATAGCCAGAAGTATTGCTTTATGTGCATATTGTTCCAATGTTTATATATGTTTATATGTTTTATATGATCTTAAAATATAATTTATATGTCTATATGATCTTGAAGTATAATTTGGAGCTTCACAACTCCAGTTAGTAACCTCATCTACAGATGAGTAATGCCAGGAACTTTTTGAAAGACAGACAAACATCAGGGCCTGTGTAGGGTGAAGGGATCTCCAGTGATTATATGTACCACTGATGGTTGATATTTGTGCCAAATCTAAGTGTACAGTATATAAAGCTATTCATTATTTATATAACCTGTGGTCCTATTTTCTTATGCTAACGGAATTTCTGTAACTTGGGACACAAGTGCAAGCAAAGCAGAATATAAATAACATTAATGCCACACTAAAGGCAGGATGCACTAAACTCTGCCAGCGTATTCCGTCAATGCATCCATACTAATCATATTAGCACTAACATATGAGATTAGTAACGCAATGGACAGCTCTTCTGATAAGAGCTGTCCTTTGCAATGCTCATTCAGCACTGAATTTCCAGGTCATAGACCCGGGAGTCCCTCTATGCATGCTGGGAGGGATGGTGACAGACATGGGGCATGCTGAGAGGGATCCGTGATGGATCCTTCAACCAGAACTGCGGAGTGAAGCCCATAGCCTGAACTTTGAACAACAGTATTCTTTTATTTAAAGACAAAATTCTTAGGATGGTACAAACAGCCCATGCACAGAAATACAAATGTGCAGGATTTAGCACTGCATTACAGGCCACAAACAATTATTTCCAAGTAAAGGGCAATTAAAATGATATCATGTTGCTGAAAGATCTTTTGTTTACATTATATTATTTTAGATCATTGAAGGAACACACATGTGATGATAATTATATGTTCTAAATTATGATAATGATCACTGCATGTGTGAGCTCCTTCTCTTTGGCTTTTAACTGCAGTATTTCAAAAACAAAAATAAGTATTTTTCCATCACATAAAAAAAGCAGAAAACACACATCAGACAGCTCTTAGCTACCCGCTAACTAAAAGCTACTGTTATGGGTCAAAGACAACTAAAGCAAAACAGGGCTTTGTCAGTTATTTTAGCTGTGGCATTAATGACTGTGACCCTGTCTTTCAAACGTTAACCTGCATAAAACATCCTCTTACCTAAGAAACTGGAAACCAGTGACTCATGCAGTATGCGGGCTGTAATGGCCTCTTTTTGTAGAAATGGGGTTCTATGGTAAATATTTTTTTGGCATCTGTGAATGGCAGCTTGCATGGCACCATAAGTGCAGTAAGAAGAAAGCTGCTGCAGCCTAGGATCACTGCTGCAGTGGGAGGAGTCTGCTTATAATAAATGCCTTCTGCTGCATTACCATACAGCACTAACATCAACCGCATCTGAATGAAACTCATTGTTTTACTGCTTCCACTATGGGGATGCAGTCAGTAAATGCAGGGGTGATTTAGCAAAAAATAAGCACTTATTTCAGATAGATATTTATCACCAAAGTGCACTGACTTAAATATTAAATGTATTGTGTGCCAAATGTACTGTATTGCAGTTTAAAGACTGCTCATAAGTTCAAGGTACAAGTGATCCCCAGATGATGGCTGCTTATGTTGCTTCATCCTTAGGGCGAAATGCACTAAAGTTTTCAGGGTTTTTACCATATTTCTGTATGCATTTTGGAGCTTCATTGCGGAGGGTTAATATCAGATGAAGCTGGCCTTACCCTATAGAAGCCTACAGATATATTCTTTTCAAGCTATAATAATGACTGATTGACTTTTCGCAGCAATAGAATATGTTGAATACCAAGTTACGTTACACTCCATGGAAGAATGAAAGGTACTTGTTTCCTAGCACGGCCACAATCGCGTCCATCGTGTACCTTAAAGTTAAGGTACACGATGGACGCGATGGACCCGATTTCCTTTGAAATCAGGTCCATTTTGCCGGCAAAGGCAAAATCGGGGGCATCGACGCGACCGACGCGATGGATGCGATTTTGCCATAGGCTTCAATGCTAAAATATTTTTAACATTGAAATCGGGAGCATCGCGTCGGTCTTGTGCCATTATAATGGCACAAGATGAGATGGACTTGATTAAGTCCATTTTACATAGGAAACAATGTGAAATGGGTCAATATGACCCATTTCACATTGTATATGGCCCCGTCATGGTTAAAAAGTTACGCAACCCCATTGTGAGCGCCACCCCACGACTGACGCCAACCCGAAGCGTGGGGACGCGTATAACTTCACAGGTATACGCGTCACCTCACGGGGCTCGCTGCGCTCGCCACGCTTCAGGCTCGGTGGCTCGCTGCGCTCGCCACACTTTATATTCTCAACTCCACGCCGACGTGGATAGTAGGGGTATGAAAAGGTCGGAGTACGCGCACCGCCACTCCTCGCGGGCTCGCTGTGCTCGCCACGCTTCGGGTTGGCGTCAATCGTGGGGTGCCGTTGAGGGGGTAAAATTGGGGGTCTGGGGAATACTTTACATTGAATCCAATGTAAAATAGGGTCCCAGGGGCCCTATTCACATTTTATTCAATGTAAAAATCGGGTCGATCGCGTCGGTCGCATCGCATGCGATTTGGTTGCATGCGATGCGACTGACGCGATTTTTCCGACACGATCACCGTGTGGCCGTGCTAGGAAACAAGTACCGAATGAAACATTGTGAGGGGTGCCGAGGGGGCTTGTATGGCGAAAATAAACCATCCTCGTCATCAAACCCCCTTTCTGTCTTCAACGTACGGCCCAAATCCTCGTCGTGAGAGGACAGAGAGGATCCTCTTAAATGGTGAGGTTCGTTGCAAATGCAGCGAGTCCACCGCATTTTGTGGCGAGCCACGCCATTTTAATAGCCACACTCACCATATCCACCTTGCAGGAACAGGTGAGGTGGAAAGTGAGGAAGTTGAATACTGACGGCGAGCTATCAGCGCTTCTCACCATCATTGAATACCCCCGTATATGGAAATGAGCAAAACACTGATGTGTTTTGGTTCTAATTCTTCATGTCTTGGTTTTGGCAGACCATCCTCAAGTGTTTTAGGGCCTCATTCATTTTTGTAAGTAAAGTAGAAAAAGGAAGTTACTTTGTGTCTGGAACAAATGCCTTGCCATTAGAGGGAAGCAAATGCTTCTTGCTGCTTTTGCGTGTAATCCAGAAATGTAAGACAGCTTAATATTTACACTGCAATTTAGATTTCAGTCTGAACACACCACCACCCAAATCTAAAGGGGTGTACACAAACAGTGTCGCTTAGTTATAACCATTTAGTTAAAATCGGACCAAATCTCATGCATTTGGCATCCAGTACCATCTTATGCGCAGTCCCCTGCACATTGGATCGATTGATAAAACTTATGTGCAGCCTGGAGGCAGCGGCCAGAGGACGCTGTGAGCCAGCAAGGGGACCAGTGAGAGGAACGCACTTAAAAGAAAAAAAACATACAAATGAATGGGCAGTCATTGATTGGCTGAGAGCTCTCTCAGCAAATCTCTGATTGTCCAAGAGAGAATTCAGCCAATCAGTGGCTTTCAATTCAATTGTATGGGTTTTTTGGGTACTTGTGTATTATCACGGCGATCAATTTCATCTAAATCGCCTACGATATCGCATACGATTTAGCGGCCGATTTGCGGCCTATTTGATCCGCGCTGCGATTTACTGGCCGATTTTCCGCGATTTCCTGTCGATTTGCATGCTATTCCATCCTTGCACACCCCCACTATCCAAGTTAGCCCGACGCGCGGCGAGCGAAAGCAGTATGCGTACTCCTGACCTGTTCATACCCCCATTTTCCAAGTCGGCGTGGAGTTGATTTTATAAAGTGTGGCGAGCAAAGCGAGCCACCGAGCCCGAAGCGTCCGCAGAAAATTATCCCGAAGCGTGGCGAGCGGATGCAGAATACACGTAAAGTAATCCGTGTCCCCTTGCGGGGCTCGCTGCGCTTACCGCTTTGGGCTAACTTGGAAAGTGGGGGTGTGCAAGGATGAAATAGCATGGAAATTGGAAGAAAATCGCGGTAAATCGGCAGAAAATCGGCCGCTACATCGCATCTGATTTATGCATACAATTTGCGCCTAATTTGCGGCCAATTTCGTGGGCTCCGCGATGATACACAGCAACAGGTTTTTTTTATGCAGCTTGGCTGGCTCTTTGCGAACCCCCTTTCCCCCGTCGGCTCCCTCCACCTGCAGCTCCCCAGGATTTATCACATGCAAAACTTGGCACATCGAGTACAAAATAGTGTGTGAGCCCTCCTGGGGAGCTGCCGGGACAATCAGATATTCGGACAAGCGAGCCTAATATGGGACCTTTATCCTTAGCAATGCAAATGCAGGAGGAGGTGCATACCACCTTCTACCTCCTTTTATGATTTCTTAAATCTGCTACTGCAGCCTAAGTATGACTTTACAGTGGAAGGGGACATTACATGGCCAAGGGAACGGCATTTGTGATGCAGTTCCTGGTCTCACCACATCTGGGAAAAGGAATCCACCCCCTTGTTTTCCCCAATGCCGGTTTCCCATACGCCTGTCCCACCCCGTGAATGCCTCTGACTTTCAGCAGGCAGAGACAATCCCATTTCTGCACTGCAATCTCTGAACCTGTTCTGCACATACACAGAATGAGTCCTGTGCAGTAGCGGCTCCAGAAGAGATTCCCGGACAGTGGCCCGCCCCTTGACACACCCAAAGCCCACCCACTGACATGCCCCCAGTCCCGCCCTTTGACCGGTCTTATGTTGATTTTTTTAACCTTTGCTTCAATTTCATTCTTGATTTTGCATACCATAATGCCAGTTACATGTTACATCACACACAGTAATGCCCATTACAAGTTATACCACACACCGTGATGCCCATTACATGTTACGCCATACACCGCAATGCCCATTACACATTATGCCAGGAATAAAAAAGTTTTTTTGTAAAGGAGGGACAATATGGACAGTGCGCACCATAGGCGCGGTACGCGTCCTTCGACCTTTTCATACCCCCACTATCCACGTCGGCGTGGTGTTGATTTTATATAGTGTGGCGAGCGCAGCGAGCCACCAAGCCCGAAGCGTGGTGAGTGCAGCGAGCCCCACGAGGGGACACGGAATACATGTTAAGTAATACGCGTCCGCTCGCCACGCTTCGGGCTCGGTGGCTCACTGCGCTCACCACACTTTATAAAATCAACTCCACGCCGACGTGGATAGTGGGGGTATGAAAAGGTCGTAGGACGAGTACCGCCGCCCCCCGCAGGCTCGCTGCGCTCGCCACACTTCGGGTTGGCGTTCATAGTGGGGGTGGCGTGGGGGTGCATTTAACATTGTAAGCCCCCATTAGGGTGCTTATACAATTAAAAATCGTATAGGGGGCTTATACAATTTAAAATCGCAGTGCATCGGTTGTATGCCATACGATGCGATTATATGTCATGCGACCCAATATCGTTGGCGCCGTGCTAGTACACAAGTACCCAATTTTTTTCAAAATAATGCCGATTACACATCACACACCCATTACATAGTATACCACATGCCATAATGCCCATTACATGTTATGCCACACACCATAATGCCCATTACACGTTATACCAAACACCATAATGCCCATTACACATTATACCAAACACCGTAATACTCATTACACATTATATTAAACGCTATAATGCCCATTACACATTATACCAAACACTGTAATGCCCATTACACATTATGCCACACACTGTAATGCTCATTCATATAATACCACATGTCGTAATGCCTACTACATATTAGCCTACATAAATGCCACTTACCTACATACTCCTTTCTAAAGGTTTCTTGCTTGATGCCAGGGGTTTCACGCTCTATGTTGGGGGTTGCATGCTCCTTGCCAAGGGAAAGTGGCCACTGCCGCAGGGGAGAAGGGCCCACACAGCACTGCATTGCACTGTCTGCTTCTTGCCACAGACAATCAAAAATGCATGCCACTTACTTTAATATCACATATACTGGCTGTATTGGGGTAGCGAAGGCACATTGGGACTGGCTGGCTGAATGGAGAGAGGCAGGGCAGCAGTGACTGTCAGCGCCTTGTAGATGGCCCCAGGTGTAGACCCAGCATCCATGAGGGTCATCTGCGCATGCGCCGGCCCGGACCATGCCTGCTTTACGTTACACACAGGCTGATCATGGGTGGTGTAGGTCGGATGCACCGGGCAAGCCCGACATGTCACTGACAGCACCACAGTCGCAGCAGGGTGACGAGCCTATGTCGGACTCGGAGGACGGGGCTGAAGGACTGTGTGTGTGTGTGTGTCGCCTGTTTTCCCGGACATTTTATAGTCCCGGAATGCCACCCGTCTGGACTCCGGACACCAGGCTCAATTCCTGGAATGTCCGGAGTAATCCGAGTTACATCGCATAAGCAAGCCAATCTAAATAAGCTGCTTGGTTTCCGGTTCAATTAAAATTTTAATAAAAAGTTGATTTTTAAAAACTGAAAAAATTTATTAAAAACAGCTGAAATCATAACATTTTGTGCAATCCAAAACCCAAAATTTATATTTAAAATCCAAATTCTGAACTGTAGGAAGATCCAATTTGGGATCTCCTTGGGACATCTGGACCAGGCTTAGGTCCGGATACAAGAAATGTTGATGGATACGGATTTCTGTTTTTGATCCAGATCTTCTACATTTTATTTAATACATAGCTCAAGATTTATCACAATGAAAAGACTATAATAAACAAATGCATATACATTTTGCACTGATAAATAAAAAAATGTAGCGCCAAATGTAGTAAGATGCGATTTTTAGTAACTTTATCGCATGTTTGAAAAGTGAGATTTTCTGTTCAAAATCGCACATATAGTATGCGATTTTTTTTAGACATAGTCAGAAATCACTTGCGAATAAAAATTTTTTAGTAATGTGCAACTTTTAGTGAAGGTGCGATTTTTAGTAACGGGAATGTGCATTTTTTAAGTATCGGGAATGTAAAATTTGAAAAAAATTGTGTGGTGTCCTTCCTCCAGCATAACCACTCTGGGCTCTTTGAACTGGTCCTAGTTTACACCCCAGGCATGAACCCCATAGTGCTAGGGACCTGCTCTAAATAGGTGACCTTAACGTGGTGGGCAGGTACATATCTTTGGCCAAATGTATACTAACAACCACATAATTGAAATATAAAAGAAATATATGTTAGTAGCAGTGAGTGCATAGTGTACCTGCAAACCCCCTCTGTTTTGCATATAGCTAAAAATCGCAGCAAGGTAGCACCTCTCATTACAGGGTGTGCAGTCTAGGGACCCCCTCTTCCTATTTAACCCATATATTGCTGAAGGTCGGGGCTGTCCCCACCACCCCTGGGTGGGCTGATTATTTTGTGTTAAAAATAGATTCAAATTACAAAATAATTATGCAGTGGAAGTGCAAGTACCAGCAAACCTCCCCAGGGCCGAAACTAGGGTTTCCGGTGCCCGGGCCAAGGCAGTAATTTGGGCCCGCTAGGACTTGTTGTCCCGCTGTTTAACCAATATATATATAAATAAATACACACACACCACGAAAAGTACAACTCTTATTTACATTCATGCACACACGCAAACATACTATACTTACCATGCCTGGTTCCAAACCTGGATCAGTCATCTTTTCTTTAAAAATTAAAATTGCATGTCTGTACCCCTAGGCTGGAGGAGCCGCATAACCGGCTCCACTCCCGATCCCTAAGGGAATACCAATAATGTCAGTCACAGGGATTTTCCTAAACCACAGGTTCTCAAAGTCAGTCCACAGGACCCCAAACAGTGCATGTTTTGCAGGTCTCCTCACATAATTGCAAGTGAAATAATTATCTTTTAAAATGTGTCAGTGAGTAATGAGTACACCTGTGCACCAGCCGGGAGACCTGGAAAATGTGAACTGTGTGGGGTCCTGAGGACCGAGGGGCAGATTTATCAAGCTCGTGAAGTGATTAAGTGTTTGGTTTTTATCACCGGCCAATCAGCTCCTAACTGTGAAAATACAGGCTTGGTTTGAAAAATGACAGGTACAGATGGGTCAGGTCCCATCTTTGCAGGGGATGGCGCTGGCGTCGCCAGCCGCCATCCCCCGCCAGCGCCATGGCGATGGTGAGAAGGGGACGCGCGCGCACGAGCGGCGCGCGCGTCCCCTTCCGACGGCGCTTCCATCCGTTCCCCCGGGTCCCCGCCGGCTTGCCGGCGGTAACCCGGGGTCCCCGCCGCCTGCCCGCACCCCCCCTAACCCCCCCTAACCCTGTCCGTCTCCCTGAGGCGGAGACGGACAGGATTTCCGTCGCGCTAGCGACGGAGACTGAGACGCGCGTGCGCGTGAGACGCACGTGCGTCTCAGTCTCCTCGCTGGCGAGGCTGCTGGCCGGTCGCCAGTGTGTACGTTCTGGCGACCCGCCAGCAAGGATGAACAACATAACATACTGTAGGAGCTGATTGGCCGGTGATAAAAACCAGACACTTTATCACTTCACTGAGCTTATTAAATCTACCCCTCTGTTTGAGAACCACTGCCCTAAACCAATCAGGGCTTTTTCATTTAAATTTTTATTTTTAGACACTTTTTTAGACAGAACCAAACTCGCCAGCCTCATACACTATTTTGTGTGCAGTTTTTATTAGGTTCTGAGGAAAGACAAATGATGTACAGCAATTGTACTGACTAGTCAGAACTCATTAATAAAAATTATTTTAGACTCATGTGAAGAAAACATTAAGTAGCTTTATTTGCATAGTTTTGTTCAAAAATATGGAGTTATTTAGTAAAGTCATGGGAAATTGTGTGTAAAGCTAGGATTTTCTAAATATTAATATGGTTACAACAATTTTAAAACCAAAAAAATATGCATAGCTCCTTATCCCCCACATTATCGATAGTTAGGAGGTGCATTACTTATAACTAAACCTACATTGAAAATCATTATAATACAGCTATCTTTAACATTTTTACAGCAATGGTAATTAATAAAAAAAATTTGAATACTGGAAAAGTGTATACTGTATTTCTGAACTGACTGCAAGACACTGACAGGGTCTAACAATAAATACAGGTATAGTACTCCAGTCAACTGTAAAAATGATCGACACATTATCTGTGTCCATGTCGACACTCAAGACAAAAAATGTGAAAAACTCATGTTGACCCTCTGACTTTTGACCTTGCCATTGTCGACCTAATGCGCGTGTTGACCTTCCCACCCTGTCGACCTTAGCCATGTCAACATATTTAAGGTGTCGACCTTCAGTGGTCAACCTAATGGAAGCAGTCCTAAATTGGGTCAACCCAATGACCCCATAGCCTGTAAAATAACATAACACGTCTATTTTACAGTATATCATAAACACATCAACTTACGCTCAACAAAAATAATATAGCTATTTTAAAGATATATATTATGTCTTAAATAAACAGCAATTGCCACAAGAATAATTCAACCAGAAAAAGGCAAAGCATCTAAAATAGAGACAACAATGTATATAAATGACACTGCCAGACTGTTAATTATACAAAACCTATATAAAGCTGTGGGACTCTTCTACATATAGGGGCAGATGTATTAAGCCTTAACAAGAGATAAACTGGAGATAAAGTGGAGATAACTTGGAAGAGATAACGCACCAGCCAATCAGCTGTGTTTGAAATATGACAGTTGGGATCTGATTGGCTGATGCGTTATCTCCTTCCACTTTATCTCCAGTTTATCTCTTCACCAGGCTTAATACATCTGCCCCATAGTCACATACCCTAAGCTTATAATCAGGAGACTATTCCAGCTCCCAAGTGGAATCCGGCCATTGCTAATGATACCAAAAAGAGGGAATCAGGCCATACATCGGGTATGGATCATTGGATAGACAGCAACTAGGTCGACCAGCACTAGGTCGACATGCATGAAGGTCAACATGGGGTTAGGTCAACAGGGTGATTATGTCAACACAAGCACAAGGTCGACATGGGGAAGGTCAACAGTAAAAAGGTCAACATGGTGTTTTTTCACTGTTTTGACCTGAATGTTGACACAGTCCACATGGGCACTAACGAAGTGCACCGCGTCCCCTCGCCATGCTTTGGGCACAGTGCCTTGCTATGCTTGGCACACTATTTTATTCTTTCATCATGCCCTACTGGATGGTAGGACATAAAATACTGCCTTATATGGCACATGTCAGCTCAAAAAAATTGAAAAACCCCATGCCGACCTAATGCTTGCGTCGACCTTCATGCATTCTGACTCAATGCTTGTAGACCTAGTGACCGTATCCCCATTCATCTCCATCCTCTTCAATTTCAGTCTTTTCTTCTAATCCTTTTGGGTATCTTGGATCCCAGGTATATATATAAATATATATATATATATATATATATATATATATATATATATATATATATATATATATATATATATATATAGATACCTTCTCAGGGCGGCACTCACTTCTTCAAGAAAACTCGGACACAAGGAGTAGTTGAAATCTACGTTTCGGAGCTTTTAATTACACTCCGTCATCAGGATACAAAAATCAAATACACATACACACATTTTATACATACCAGACCCCCAGTGCACGAGGACGCCCGGACGTCAGGATCACGGCGGTACCGCGTCTCAACGTCATCATACGGTGCCGGCTACCATGGAAATCCACGGGACGCCGCGCTCCGTTGATACGTCGGAGACCTACGTATCCTGCCGCGCCTCCAGTTTCCTAGGCGACACATAAATATCAACAAATATAAAAAACATTAAGGAGTACGGCATCACAAAATCTACATCATTACTTCATCTTATAAACATCTATAGCAGGAAGATGATATAAATGCTGCTCCAAAACACCACGAGCAAATATACAGTTATTATTACAATAACAGAAAAAACAGAAAAAAGAATGAATTACAGTAACAGGAAAATTCAACAGTTGCCCAAAATCACATCAAGATAAAATAGTATGCACAAGCATGTTTTTACCCAACCAGAATTACAAGAAGCAGTGTAGGCCATGGGCCTCATTCAGACCTCCGGGAGACAGCGTACCTAGCCGCTGGATCCAGCAGGTCTCACTTCTTAGCAATTTCAATGCACGATCTCCTCTTCTTAAAGAGGTAGGTACATGGTCTGTAATTATACATTTAAGAGATGCCACACTGTGTTTCGCTTCATAGAAATGCCGGGCGAGGGGCTGATCACTTCCCCCTTTTTTTCAAAGGCAGCCTTAATTGCAGATCTGTGACCGGCAAGTCTCTCTCTCAATGTACGTTCGGTCTTCCCTATATAACTCAGGGAGCACGGACAGGTGAGCATGTATATTATAAATGTAGTCGTACAAGTAACTCTGTGTTGGATTTCAAAGCGCTTGCCAGATCTAGGGTGCGCAAAGGATGGTCCGGTCGACATTGATCGACATGCAGTACAATCAAGGCACCGGTAACATCCCTTGCGCGGTCTTAAAAATTGCTCACTAGTTTGTTGCACAAGTAAGGTTACATCCGTTTTTACTAGTAAGTCCCTGATGTTTTTACCCACAGGAATAACAACTCATTAGATTTTTCCCCTCCAAACCAAGGGCTATGTCACTAGTAACCATAGGCCAAAGGTTCTTACTCCTAGAGTTGATCAAGGGACTGGCCGTATTAAAATGGTTTACCCACGGGAACCTCATGTTGTTTTTCTCTTTTTTATTGTATTTGAGCAAAGTCGTCCTGCTCTGTTTCATAGCTTTTTCTTTTGCTTTCAACAATAGGGGTCTATGATAGCCCCAGTCTATATGACTCTGCATATAGACTGACTGCTACCTCTTGCACAGTTTTATATCTGTAGAATATCTCCACATTTAGATTATGTAGACACCTTTGTACTAGATATGTGCAGGTTCTGTTTTCAAATCAGAATCTTATTGGCTATCAGTTGTCATGTGATTTGGGATAGCCAATAAGATCCTGCTTTGAAATCAGAGTAAATCAGAGTAAATCAGAACCTGCACATCTCTACTTTGTACTGTACTGCACCTACCTTTACAACCTTCCATGGATGTTTGGTACTGGCTACATATGAGCTTACTTCACAAACATACAGTACATGATTATCCAAAGCCAAAAGTGGAGAATATTTAAACACATCTTTATAGGAAAATGTGCTACGTTCTATAGATCTTTAACTGTCTTGAACTGCAATTAAGTTCATAACTTCCAATGACCAGTCCTCACAACTATATTTTGTAGGGTATCAACTTATAAATCAAATTCCTTACCTCACCCAAATAGATGTCCACTCACCTTGCTAGTATTTAAACTTCATATCTTCATTACCAGCCCTCCTATTAACTCTTCTTTCACCAAGTTTGCTCCTCCTCCAAATATGTGTCATCTCATGGTCCATTTGGAACATGGGAGGCCAAACCAGTCCTCAGGATCTACTAACAAGTCATATTTTCCTTACCACCTGTGGATCTGTAGAACATGTTAGTTAGAAATGAATTAGCAACATGTTTCCAAATGTGACTTGGTAATGTCTATACCTGTGATCAAGCTAGAGTGTCAGGGGGAAAACATGAACTGTTCATAGATCTCGAGGGCTGGTTTGGCCACCACTGCCCTGCAATGTTAGTTCTCACATTGCCAACCTGTGGCTCTCCAGCTGTTTGTTGTGAAATCACAAATCCCAGCATGCCTTGCTACAGTTTTGCTGTTAGGGACTGTTAAAACTGTAGCAAAGCATACTAGGATGTGTAGTTTCACAACAGCTGGAAAGCCACAGGTTGGCCAGGCCTGTTATAGAGTTTAATTTACAAAATCTGTGATTTCATTAAATTCATTCATTCCCAAGTAAAGGTGCCTATTCACAGGTCCGTTTTGGCCTGTTTTCACCTGATTCTGATGGATTTGGTGACGGATCAAGTGAAAAGTGGTCAGATCGGACCTGTGTTTACATCTGATCCGATGCGATCCCCCCCTCCCCCCCAATTGCAGCAGGGAACAGCTATCGCATGCAATACACCACATAAAGAAGGACCATATCCGATGTATCGCTTGCGATCCTGCTGCCCAGCTCAAAGGGGTCGGTTGCCAATACACTGCTCTGAGAAGTCGGAGCAGTGTATGATAGCTTTAAAACAGAACTGGATTAAAATCCATGTTATCATTTTTAAGTTGTTCAAAAAGATTAGTGTCTGTAGTATGGAGCCACTTCATGATATGCCTAAAGAGTACATTAATAATATACTCAACACATTTTTGAGTTGCATATAATTAAGCACTTTAGTATTTGACATGTTTATCTAAACCACAAATTTAAATTGACTCTAAAGGGTATTTTTTTTTTACTAAAACACAGGTCGTCAAAGGGGAGATGTTTCCCATAGCAATCAGATTCTACTGGCAGGATGTAATGGGTGTGGTATAAGAGCCCGACAGTCGGGATTTCGACAGTCATTAGCCTGACGTCGGGATCCCAACTGCCCGGATTCAGACAGCAGGGGAGGGGGTGGCAATGAAGCCTATTGCGGGTATGCTGCGCTCGCCATGCTGCGGGCACAGTGGCTCGCTAAACTCTCCACCTATTCTATTCTCCCTCATGGGGGTCGTGGACCCCCAAGAGGGAGAATAGCCTCTGTCCGTGTGTCGGTCTTTTAGCAGTCGGGATTCTGATGTCGGGGTAATGACTGTCGGAATCCCATCCGGCACCCAGATGTAATAGAGTCTGAATTAACCAGAGGTGACACTGCCTTGTAAACAATTGGTGCTTTAAAATAGTAAGTTCAGCCGACATGCTTCAGCTTTGGTGAACTCACTCTATTACATCCCTCCATACAGTACTTAGCACCTCTGAGATGTGCCAGAATCCGATTGGTTGCTAAGGGCAATATGTTCACATTAGAAATCTCATGGCCATTTGAAAAATATAACCCTCGATATCACTTTTAATTACAAATGGAAAAATATATTTTTAACTCTACCATGGTTATCATGGTCATCCTTGCCAGTAGCAGAGGTGGGGCTGCAAGACAGACCAAAATTCAAATAGAGGAGCCATAGCAACTGCCAGTTAGTCCTGGCCAGCGATGTTTGGCAGTGGTAGTTGCTGTTGCACCCCTATTTGAAATTCTAGTACAGGTTCATATGGTGCTGCTTAAATAATTTCACAATATCCTTTAGGTGAAATGCTAGATTGAAGAGTGTAATACGTTCATTATCAGTGAGTTAGAAGAGAATGTTTCCTTAGTTTATATGAGGTTATCAGTGACATCATTACTGACATAATTTGTTATGATAATCATTGGGCGGGGTATTTAAGATTCGTATGCAACCATAATTCTTGTGTTTGTTTTCCCTATGCAGAACCTTTCAACAAATGTTTTGCTATTTCACAGAGAGATAGATGTGTGAGTGCAACTTCCTGTTAATAACACTGCAATTGAATTTTTCGAAAATTATTTTCAAATGTTTTGGCAAAACTCTACATGAATCGTGTGTGGCCAGACCACTATATTGAAAGAATGCTTATAAAGTCCACGTGGGAGAGATTCCAGCTCCCTCTGCTTATCATCCATGATCTCTCTAGGAGGCTGCCACATTCCGCAAGCCAGTGGCAGACATTATTTCATTATTTGTGGTGTATTTTTTTTTACCAGTAATAGCTGACAAGTGCAAACAAGTTTTCCAACTGTTTTTACTTACAAGTACTACAGTATATTGTGCATACACTTATTTTTAAGTTCATTTGCTTTCATGAAAAATTATGTCTATACAGTAGTGCAGAGTGGTTTTAATGAGAATATTTCTAGCATAAGTTCACCCCGAATGGCAAAGCAAGAATAATGTAAAGTCCAGGTCGAAAAAAATAATAGGTCGTGCCACAGATCTGAATTTGCCATAGCGTGATTAGTATGTAAACCATACTTACTTATTTGTTATTGCTCCTCTTCAGCAAAAGCCCAGAGTGGACACACAGAGGTGCACTTGTTGAGGCGCCTCCATAAATGTAGCAATTTGCAGGTCTGCGAAAAGGGATGGGGGCTAAAATGCCGCAAAATTAATCCATTTGCAATATTTTAGTCCCCCCACCTCATGGAAGCTCCACAATTGCCAGGATTTGACCTGGCTGCTGAGGGGGATGCAGGGTTCCAGCTAGGATGCAGTGTAATTGATCACCTATTTTTTCGGGGGGGGGGGGGGCAAATTTCTAGGTGGGCAGACAAGTATGATGTAAACAGTACAATAATACAAGACATTTTCAGGATTACACTACTTACAGTGACGGCTCCAGACGTGGTTCCACACCATTAAGGCAGTCCCAAAAAAAGGGCTGTAATGAACATAGGGGGTTATTCTGGTTGATTCGCAACGCTGCGAATACGCAGCCTTACGAGTCCACCAAACCCCGCCCGTCGAACGACCACCCCCCCCCCGCTGCCCCCTCAAAGTGCGGCTTCGCCCGAACAGCTGCGAATGGATGTTTTGCATAAACATCCATTCGCATGGCTCGGGTAACCGCCCACATCTTTTGATGGTCGCCGACCATCGAATGATGTTTAGCGTGCACGCATATATAAGTGACTTTTCAGTTACTTACATTTGCATGCACGCTGGCGTGGATATGTGTGGGCAGCTGACATCCGGTGATGTCAGCTACCCACCCCCCACACCCGCGTCACTGCCTCATTACCATGAGAATGCCCAGCGTTCTCATGGGAACGCCCATGGAATGCTGGGCGTTCCCATATGGTAATGGGGCAGCCCGGCGCCCCCGCCCATCGGCGCCCACCCCCCCAACGCCGCCATGGGTGCGTGCACGCGGTGAACCGAAAGGTCGCCGTGGGTGCACGCACCATATGTCTGCACATGCGCAGTTACCTGCCTGCGCATGCACAGATCAGGGCCGGTGCATGGCACCGGAGCGCCCCAGGTGAGTCAGGGTGGGGGCGTCTCGGTGCCGGGGGGAGGGTGGTACCTGTGGAAAAAACTTGCGGCCCCGGCGTCCGTGCAGTGCTGCTGGAGCGGTCAGGGGTGTCCGTGCCGCAGGGGTACCTGCGGTGCCGTAATGTGGATAAAGCTGGCTGCGGCCGGTGGGGTCCCTGCAGTGAATAGAAAATAACTAGCGCTTCCCGCGCCGCCGCGCGCATAGCGCTAGTTATTTTCTATTCACTACAGGGACCCCGCCGGCCGCAGCCAGCTTTATACACATGACGGCGCCGCAGGTACCCCTGCGGCACGGACACCCCTGACCGCTCCAGCAGCACTGCAGGAATGCCGGGGCCGCAAGTTTTTTACACAGTTCGCTTGGGGTGAGGGGTGAACTGCCGCCCTCCAGGTGCCGGCGCCCTAGGCAAATGCCTAGAGCTGCCTAGTGGTGGTGCCGGCCCTGGCACAGATGCGCAACATCAGTACTGCATGCGAATGCACGCAGGACCGATGTGATCTGAATGAGGCCCATAGTGTAAATAATAAGTGTGGTAAGTGTTGCAGGTGTCCCCATCTCCTCATCTGGTGGCAATGGTGGTGAGTCCACTCCGCCTCTTACGGTGTTGCAGGTGTTCCTATCTTCCCATCTGGTGGAAATAGTCTACTCCTGCCTTGTAGCACATTCTTGCTGGAAAACTCAATGGTGGTGTTTCGGTAGTGGTGGTGGCACACACATGACATCACCATGTGCACGTAAATTAATAAAATGAGGAATGGCAATTAAAATTGCAGAACAGAAAATAGCAGTGTGGAACAGAATTAGAACCCACGGGTAACAAGCACATAAAAAGTCCCAAATAAATGACAAAAGTTAAGAACAAGATAGCCACAACCAAAATAACGGACAGTGATGAAGTCAGGCCTCAAGCCCAGCCAAGCATTTTGAGGTACAAAGTAATTTGGATTAACTGAGGGCAGGATGTATTAATATACATCGCCACCCTTCGCCGGGTGTCCGCCGCGATGCTGCCGCATATGTACTAACATATGCGGCTGGCATCGCGGTGCAGTAACGGAGACCCCCCGCGATACCTGTACTGTGGTCTGCGGGGGTCTCCGTCTCCTCCCTGCGGCTCCTGATGCCTACACACCGGGGACAGCTAAGCAGGCTGTCCCCGGCGTCTCCCCCCCCCTGCAGCCGGAAGGATAGTTGCGTTGATAGGAGGAGGAAGGGCTTCCGGGAAGTAAGCCCAAGGGAGGGGAAAGGGGGGTCGGCGAGGCAGCGTGGTTGCGGCAACGCGGCAGGCGGCGAAAAGAAGCCCATAGGCTTCTATAGGGTATCGCCACCCAGAGGCCGAAAATGGGGCGGACGGGTAATAGTACATAGGAAAATGCGGTAAAACCCCCGTTTTAACGCATTTTCCCTTTAGTACATCCCACCCTAAGTCCTCAAGTGTGGTTGGTGTTTGTGACTACAATAACTACAATACTGTCCTCAGACTTGCGTGTGGTACTACAGCAGCCCATACACGCTGCTTTGTGGGCGTGCTGTACTAGCACGGATCACATTGCATTGCATTGCATGTGCATCCGTTGTGCATGCAATGCGATGCAATGTGATGAAACCTGTCGACCTTGTTGACTGTTGACCCAACAGTGTCGACCTAATGACTGTCGACCTAAGTCGGGTTAACAATACGACCGTATCCCATATCAACCATATGATGTGAACCTATTGACTGTGGAGCTAGAAATATTGTTAGCCATCAAGACATCCTTGGAACTGCCTTAACAAATTGTCCATCTTCACCCCAAAAGTTGAACCAGATGTTACCCTTGGGTTTGTGTATTTTCCTGGGTCTCTCATTTGTTTTATTGCCCCTGTGCAATCATGCACAAATCAAATATCTTGTCTTCCTTTTGACTGCGTGGGTCATTCAGACCTGATTGCTTGGCTGCTAATTTGCAGAGCCCTGCTATCAGGTAATCGGATTCACCACCCAGCCAGAGTGAAATCCCCCTGTGCAAGCCTGCAAATATACCCCGATACTCTCAGAAAAACTCCGGTTACCACCCACAAACGCCAGCTTTCTGTCAATCAACTTGCATAGCTATAGCTGCATTTCATCATACTGTAAGTCTGAATAGCTTCCTGCATTCAGAGCAGATGTACTAATTATAAACTTGAAATGCAAACTCAGAGTTTACTGTAGATGAATTTATTATCAAAAGTAGAATCATCATTCTTTTTTTTTCAGCTATAGTAGATGTGCCCGCTCCCAGACCTGATGTGCTCAGTGTACCAGGTGCTGCACTTCTGACGTGACACTTTTGCAATTAAGACAAAAACAAATTTTCATACAAATCGCCTAGAGGAATAACATATGATACCTCTGTGTAACAAAGCTATGTTATTTTCCATTATATCAAGAAACTTCATAATTCAATAACCAATCCAGGATCTGTGCTACAGTAATTTACATTGCACAGTGGAACATTTGTTTTATAGAAGTTAGTAATACATTAATACTACTTTTGTCTACAAAGGTTATTAACATTGAAGTCTAGACAGATCATTTAACCGGATTAGATTAATTCAACAGACTTCAATGATGTGATTATTGTGCAGAATTTACATTATTGCAACATCAATGCTGGCATGATATCCTGTAGTACATTAGAAGGATTTGTTCTCTATGTAAACAGGAGAAGTAGCTATCTAGACATGCTTGTCATACTACAGTACAATCGCATAAAATCACATGTAAGTGTATGAACTGGTGGCACTGATGTGGTGTGCCGAGGGTTGCCAATAGGGGGCTACTGTGGGGACAGCTATCCTGGGCCCTGGCCTCTGGAAGGGCCCAGGCAGCTCATTTTGCCCACCGCAACCCCCCTACTGCCTCCACTGCACTGAACAAAGTAGGTCCCGGAGCGCAGGTTATTCAACCCAGGACACCTGCAGCCAATTAAAATGCTTCTCCGGCTTTTGAGCCAATCAGAGCTTGCATACCGGCAGCCAATCAGAGCGGCTGCCGGTACATGAGCTCTGATTGGCTCACCAGCCGGTGCTGCATTTTAAATGGCCACCGGCATTCTGAGTTGAAGAAACCTGCGCTCAGGGACCTCTGGGCTGCAGCTCAGCGGAAGAGGAGATGGGGGAGCAGGAGCCGGGTTATGGTAAGTCAAGTGAGACGGGTGGCTTGGGGCCCAGACTGGAAATGAGTCTCGGGCCCCAAAATTCCTGATGGCAGCCCTGGGTGTGCCTATTATTTCCCCCCAGAGATGCTCACCAAAGTTTCAATCATTTAAAATTAGAATACAAAATAAACATCTATATATTAGTAGCGTTATGGCGATTTTTATGTTGCCTAAGCAGTGTACATCATATACTAAATTAATGCTCTTGGTCTTCAGATATGCAGAATGTAATTGACGTTATAATCAGTTGCCAGCCAATCACAATAGATCACCACTGTGCTCTTTGAAAATTTGACAGTTGGTAAACTCTGCGACGTAGGACATGTGACCTGCCAGGTGGTCTGGAAACTGTGACAGTTATGTGCAGCCACTAATTAAGAAGGTATACTACAGGGTAATGGGGCCAATTCTGATTCACTCATGAACCAAATTCGTCCCCTGCTCCGATGGTCGGGGTTTAAGCATGCACATTTCTGCACATGTGCAAACCCTGACTGCAAATGGCCTTGGCAATTTACAATGTCTCCAGACCATGCGCATCGGGGAGGGAGGGTTGGTGGCGGTGGCGGCGCTGGGCCATGGGAACTTCCAGCATTTTATGGGGGCGGGTGGCTGATGTCTTGCCGCCCCCAATATAAGTCAGTCTCCATTTGCGAAGGCAGGGGAAATCATTTGATGGTCCCTGACCATCAAATGATTTCTCCTGCTGCGGGCACGTTCGAGAGGATGTGTCTTCCTAACCCATCAACTCACATGATGCGTGGGGATCGGCGGTGGGGAGGGAGGCTGGTATTTACCGGGGCGGCCTCACAAGGATTTGGTACGCTGTGAGCTTTGCAGCTTACCAAGTAACCTAGAATCACCCCCATTGACTACTAAGTGGTTAAAATGTTCTACCCAGCAGACCTTTGCCTGGTTGAAACCAAACACATCAGATAGTTATAAACACACCTGAAACAGCTACAGTATGCTTGGTAAACCTCATTGTACTAATAGCAAATGCATTAAGAAACAGGCAGTGTTTTGTGAGTACCGATCCGGCAATAGAATGCTACATGAATTGTATCACCAAGTAAATTGGGGTAAATGTATCAATGGTTGGGGCACCAGCGTCATTATGCTAACACCGCTTCTCCTTCCCATATGAAGGAGATGTGTGCAAGGTGACAGCTGAACTATGCGCTCCTACCATTATCAGTGCTGCTGTCTACAAGATAGCATGCCAATAGCAGGGGCAATGTATGAATGGTCAGTAGCACCAACCATTCTGACACCTGCAGCTATCAATATCAACAGCTGAAGGTGTTGTTGCCCATTCACAGCAGCAGGCACCGCGTTGTCTCTGGCTGTGGTATCTGTGCTGCCCAGGAGACCTTGAGAGACTTGTCAGCTCTTGTACATCTCCAGTGAGCCATCAGGGGGAAAGACACAGTGCACTGTCAATAGGTGTGTCCAAATGCCGGGTATGACCTGGCATTTGTGATGTGAAAGGCCGGGTATGACCTGGCATTTGTGTATGAAGCTCCTCTTGTTTGCTATACCACAACATATACATGCATCTATTCTAATCATTTATGGTTCTCATATGGACTTCAAAATGTATGCAATAGTTGTACCCTTGGAGGGTATTACATAAATGTTACATTTCCAATTGAAAGTTAGTGTGTTTTACTCTGTGTTAACAGTACAGTATTTTGTACAGCAGGGGGAGCCCACACATCTAAAATAGTGACAGAATAGAGGGAATCTTCATAGAGCTATCTTAGTGCAAAGAATGGCTGCAGCAGGTGTGCAGAACAAACACACTAGTGCCGCCACAGCTATTACATAGTCGTTCAGCTCAGCGTTCACCTGTATATCTCCCCCTCCATCTAGACCAGGACCTCCTGCTGTTGTGAAACTACACATCCCAGCATGCCTTTCCATAGTTTTAGCATTCCCTAATAGCAAATAATACCCGCATCTCTTCTCACTTGTGTTAATTTATCTCTACCAAAAACAATCTGTCCATGGAAGTATGCGGACAACTCCTTTGCTTCCCTACATTTTAATTGTTTTGTGTACTGATAAATGTGTGTCTAATTGTTACCTATGCTCTGTTTAGTTGTTCAGTTACTGTTTGTTATACTGTATTTAGTTCTGTGTACCCTGTATTGTTCTAATGTGTGCCATATGTGCAACGCTGCGATTAACTTGTGGCACCTTATAAATAAAATGTAATAATAACATTAATGTAGAAAATTCGCAGTCCGGCCATTTATAGAACGGCTTACTCAGATGGAAAATACTCTTTGTTGTTTGCAAAGACAGTATTGCAAACGACCACTAGGAAGTAGAAGTCACCAATGTCATTTATTTATTTATTTACAGTTTCTTATATAGCGCAGCATATTCCGTTGCGCTTTTTCAATTGGAAACAACAGTGATTAAACAAACTGGAAAAACAAACCAACATAGAGGTAGTTGTTAAGAAATGTCAGACTAAACAATATCAAAGCACTGACTTTTGTTTTTATATAAACCAAACAATCAGCAATGTACAAACCCCTGTATGAAACAATAACTAATGAACACATAACTATTCCCATCTCAGAATGGGAGAATTGTGTTTGTTCAATTCAGCCTTAATATAAAGGCAGGACCGTGCCCTTATAATATGGTCTTTAATTAGATAGCTAATGGTGTAAAATATTTAACATCACAGGTGCCTCTGGCCATCACTGGTGCCCTCCCTCTTTGAAACCCCCATCATCGCTACCCCCCCCCCCCCCCCCCATCACTCACATTTGCTGGGAGCCCCCAATGCTGCTCTCCACCACGATCGATACCTGACACAATTTCCCAAGCACCCAAACATATGAATACCCAAGCGCACAAACGCGCCGGTGAGGCCCAAACTTTCCCAACAGCCACAAACACCCAACACCAGCAGCAGCCCCAGGGGAACGGGGGCAGCCGCAGAAGAGCAGCGCTAGTCCCTTCAGTGGTGAGTATTTTGGGAGCTGACATTAGTCCCTAGTTCTGTTGTTCCAAAAGGAATGTTGCCAAGGTTACCACAACAGAGGAAATAAATGAGTTTGTCGACCCTTTACAATAAAAGGACAAAAATATATGGTAGTGTCTCCTCTAGCCCCAAAATTAATATATATCCATTTATCCTGGGGCAAGACATTTCCCTGTTCCAGGAGGTTATTGCTTATTGGATCTGGCTAAACATGTCAGCAACTGATACACCATCTGAACTTTCATCCTTAACCCCTTCCTGACACAGCCAGTTTTTGCCTTCCTGACAGAGCCCTTTTTTTCAAATCTGACATGTATCACTTAAGTGGGGATAACTTTTTTTTGCTTTTACTTATCCCAGTGATTTTGAGATTGTTTTCTCGTGACACATTGTACTTCAAATTAGTGGTAAATTTGGGTCGATACAGTCTGTGTTTTTTTGTGAAAAATACCAAAATGTCGTAAAAAAATGGAAAATTTAGCAATTTGCAAAATGTTAAATTTTCTGCTTGTGAGACAAATAATCATACCACTCAAAATAGTTAATAACTAACATAGACCATATGTCTACTTTATGTTTCCATCATTATTTCAACTTCCTTTTAATTTTTTTGGACACTAGGAGGCTTACAATATGAATAGCAAATTCTCAAATTTTCAAGAAAATTTCAAACACTGATTTTTTTAGGGACCAGTTCAGTTCTGATGTGACTTTGAGGGACTTGTATGTGAGACACCCCCATAAATGATGCCATTTCAAAAACTGCACCCCTCACAGTATTCAAAACAGCATTTTGGAAGTTTGTTAACCCTTTAGGTGTTTCACAGGAATTAAAACAAAGTGTAGGTGAAATTTCAAAATTTCATTTTTTTTTGCAGATTTGCAATTTTAATACATTTTTCTAAGGAACACAGTAGATTTTATTAGAGAAATGTGACTAAAAATTGATTCCCCCAATTCTTTTGTTTTCATAAATATCCTATATGTGGCCCTAGTGTGCACGTTGACCAAACCACAGGCTTCATAATAGAAGGAGCACCTACTTGATTTTGGTGCCTCCTTTTTATGAGATTATTTTTTAGGCACCATGTAGGTTTCTAGGCACCATAAGATGCTAAAATTTAGGAACCTCCCCACAAGTGACCCCATTTTGCAAACTACACCCCTCAGGGAATTCATCTAGGGGTATAGTGTACATTTCAAACCCCCAGGGGTTTCACCAATTTTGATACAACTGGGCAGTGAAAATGAAAAATTACATTTTTTTACACAAAAATGCAGTTCTGGCTCAAATTTTTTCATTTTCAGAAGGTATGAAGGAGAAAAAGCACCCCATAATCTGTGCCCCAATTTCTCCCGAGTACGGCAATGCCTCACATGTGACCAAAAAATACCATTTGGGTGCATGGCAGGACTCAGAAGGGAAGGAGTGATTTTTGGATTTTGCAGCTCAGATTCTGGTGGAATGTTGGTGGGTGCTATGTCGCATTAGCAAGACCCCCCAAGCACCAATACAGTGGAACCCCCCCACAAGTGACCCCATTTTGCAAACTACACCCCTCAGGGAATTTATCTAGGGGTATAGTGTACATTTCAAACCCCCAGGGGTTTCACCAATTTTGATACAACTGGGCAGTGAAAATGAAAAATTACATTTTTTTACACAAAAATGCAGTTCTGGCTCAAAATTTTTCATTTTCAGAAGGTATAAAGGAGAAAAAGCACCCCAAAATCTGTGCCCCAATTTCTCCCGAGTACGGCAATGCCTCACATGTGACCAAAAATACCATTTGGGTGCATGGCAGGACTCAGAAGGGAAGGAGTGATTTTTGGATTTTGCAGCTCAGATTCTGGTGGAATGTTGGTGGGTGCTATGTCGCATTAGCAAGACCCCCCAAGCACCAATACAGTGGAACCCCCCCACAAGTGACCCCATTTTGCAAACTACACCCCTCAGGGAATTCATCTAGGGGTATAGTGTACATTTCAAACCCCCAGGGGTTTCACCAATTGTGGTACAAATGGGCAGTGAAAATGAAAAATTAAAATTTTTACACAAAAATGCAGTTCTGGCTCAAAATTTTTCATTTTCACAAGGAATGAAGGAGACAAAGCACCCCAAAATCTGAGCCCCAATTTCTCCCGAGTACGGCAATGCCTCACATGTGACCAAAAAATACAATTTGGGTGCATGGCAGGACTCAGAAGGGAAGGAGTGATTTTTGGATTTTGCAGCTCAGATTCTGGTGGAATGTTGGTGGGTGCTATGTCGCATTAGCAAGACCCCCCAAGCACCAATACAGTGGAACCACCCCACAAGTGACCCCATTTTGCAAACTACACCCCTCAGGGAATTCATCTAGGGGTATAGTGTACATTTCAAACCCCCAGGGGTTTCACCAATTTTGATACAACTGGGCAGTGAAAATGAAAAATTACATTTTTTTACACAAAAATGCAGTTCTGGCTCAAAATTTTTAATTTTCAGAAGGTATGAAGGAGAAAAAGCACCCCAAAATCTGTGTCCCAATTTCTCCCGAGTACGGCAATGCCTCACATGTGACCAAAAAATGCCATTTGGGTGCATGGCAGGACTCAAAAGGGAAGGAGTGATTTTTGGATTTTGCAGCTCAGATTCTGGTGGAATGTTGGTGGGTGCTATGTCGCATTAGCAAGACCCCCCAAGCACCAATACAGTGGAACCCCCCCACAAGTGACCCCATTTTGCAAACTACACCCCTCAGGGAATTTATCTAGGGGTATAGTGTACATTTCAAACCCCCAGGGGTTTCACCAATTTTGATACAACTGGGCAGTGAAAATGAAAAATTACATTTTTTTACACAAAAATGCAGTTCTGGCTCAAAATTTTTCATTTTCAGAAGGTATGAAGGAGAAAAAGCACCCCAAAATCTGTGCCCCAATTTCTCCCGAGTATGGCAATGCCTCATATGTGACCAAAAAATACCAGTTGGGTGCATGGCAGGACTCAGAAGGGAAGGAGTGATTTTTGGATTTTGCAGCTCAGATTCTGGTGGAATGAATGGTGGGTGCTATGTGGCATTAGCAAGACCCCCGAAGCACGGTGAAATGATGAACCTAATAATCCATAGATGTGTGGTATATTTTAAAACACTCCTTTATACATAGGCCGGGTTTGTCGGGGCAAGTTTCACAGTGGAAAATAGTTTCCTTTCTTATTCCCTTTTTATAGCAAACTTTGCACCTTTTTTGTGTCCTGCCCTTTCTTGCAGTGGAGGGGATTTCGTTAGGAAAATGCTGCCCTGGTACAATACGGGGGCCAGTACTAGAAGTACTGGGGCCCTCTGCCTGCTGGTTCCCAAATATTAGGCCCTTTATGACTTCCTCTTGAAAGTGCATAAATGTCCCCCTCTGGCTGGTAGAACGGAATAGCACGTAAGCGTTATACAGTGCCATCTGGATGATATACACGGCCAGCTTCTTGTACCAGATTTTTGTTTTCCGCAGGGCACTGTACGGCTTCAGTACCTGATCTGAAAGATCCACTCCGCCCATGTACCTATTGTAATCTAGGATACAATTAGGTTTTGAGGTGTGGGTACTGGTACCTCGTACAGGGATGGAGGTGGTACTGTCTCCATGAATTGTTGTCAGTATAAGGACATCCCTCTTGTCCTTATATTTGACCAACAACATATTTTCGGTGCATATTCCCCTGCTTTCACCCCTTCTCATTACTTGGGCAATGTGCGTTTTTGGGAGGCCTCTTTGGTTCTTACGCACAGTACCGCAAGCTGCTGTACCTCTTGAACCAAGGGCCTTAAACAGGGGGATGCTAGTGTAAAAGTTATCCACATAGAGGTGATAACCTTTATCCAGGAAGGGGTGCACTAAATCCCAGACAATTTTTCCACTAACACCTACGAGGGAGGGGGGGCATTCTGGCGGTTCAATTCTTGAATCCTTCCCTTCATATACCCTAAACCTGTGGGTGTACCCTGAGGTGCTTTCACACAGCTTATACATTTTTATGCCATACCTTGCCCTCTTACTGGGAAGGTACTGGCGGAATTTAACCCTTCCTTTAAAATGTATAAGGGACTCGTCAATACAAATAAATTTTTCAGGGATGTACATCTCTGCAAATTTGGCACTGAAATGATCAATGACCGGCCTGACTTTGAATAGCCGGTCAAAGGTGGGATCATCTCTGGGTGGGCACAGTGTATTATCGGTGTAATGTAAAAATTTAAGGATTATCTCCAAACGAGCCCGAGTCATGGCTATACGGTAAAATGGGGTGCTGTACAGAACATCTGTACTCCAATATTGCCTAATTTCTGGCTTTTTTACTATGCCCATATGTAACACCAGACCCCAAAACGTCATCATCTCTACTGCATCTACAGGGGTCCACCTAGCAAATGATGACGTGGGGTTTTGAGCAATAAACTGCTGGGCATATAAATTAGTTTGGTCCACCATTAAATTTATAAAATCATCAGAGAAAAATAATTTGAAAAAGTCAATTTCTCTGAGACCTGTGGAATTAAATTGGATTCCTGGGATGGCCAAAAACTCAGGAACCTGGGGCTCAAAATTGTCTGGTGGTGGGGTCCATACGGGATCAATCATTTGGGGGGGGGTCTCAGCTGCTCTACGGGGGCGTCTTTGAGGGGGTCCCTCATCAGCAGAGGAGGAAGAGGAGCTTAAGGCGAATCCTTCAAATTCCCCGCTTGCATCACTGGCTGTGTCAGAGTCAGAGTCAGAGGCAAGCATGGCATATGCCTCCTCCGCTGAATACATTCTTCTGGATGACTGGGATGACATTTGGGATGACATTTGGGATGCCATTTTTATTTTTGTGTTTCTGTAAGTGTAATGTTTCAACACGTGTATAGTGTAGGGGGGGTACAAACTTTATTTCAACACGGGGGTATGTAGTGTGTAGTGTGTATGTAGTGCAGAAAAAAAAATTACTTTATACAGGAATTTGATCCCAATAAAAAAAATAAAAAATTGAAGGGGTTAAAAAAAAAAAAAAAAAGGTCCTGCGCCGTCCGTCACTGAACAGCGCTCAAAGGCAACAGGACACCCACAAAAACAACGTGGGTGTAAAAACAAAAAAAAAAAACAATTTAAAAAAAACTGCAGAAAAAAAAGATATCAACCTGTGCCAAAAATGCTGTTCAGTGATTGTACGTCACTGATCAGCGGCCACAGGACACCCACAAAAGCAACGTGGGTGTAAAAACAATTTAAAAAAAATTTCCACAGCACTCTCCAAAAAAAAAACAATTGAAAAAAACTGCAGAAAAAAAATGGGTACTTGTGAGTTATCCGGGCTGTCGATTTTGTCCTTAAGTTTGGTTAACTTAAGGACACCCAACCGACGCGATGCCCACGATTTAGCTCCAAATCGGGGGCATCGCGTCGGTCGTGGCCGTTATAAGGGGCCGCGACGCGATGCCCCCGATTTCCCATAGACAGTAATGTTAAAAGACACGATATCGGGGGCATCGCGTCGGTCGTGGCCGTTATAAGGGGCCGCGACGCGATGCCCACGATTTCCCATAGACAGTAATGTTAAAAGACACGATGGACCCGATTTCCCATAGACAGTAATGTTAAAAGACGCGATGGACCCGATTTCCCATAGACAGCAATGTTAAAATAAAATTACAATGTGAAATTGGGCAATATGTTTTTAAAAAAAATGTTTCATGGCCCCCCACCACCGTTAACGCCACCCCGCTATTGACGCCAACCCGAAGCGTGGCGAGCGCAGCGAGCCCGCGAGGGGCGGCGGTACGCGTCCTCCGACCTTTTCATGCCCTACTATCCACTAGGGCGTGGAGTGAGAATAGAATAGTGTGGCGAGCGCAGCGAGCCACCTAGCCCGAAGCGTGGTGAGCGCAGCGAGCCCCGCGAGGGGACGCGGACACCTGTGAAGCCCGCAAGGGCACGCGGATACCTGTGAAGGTGTCCGCGTCCCCTCGCGGGGCTCGCTGCGCTCGCCACGCTTCGGGCTCGGTGGCTCGCTGCGCTCGCCACACTATTCTATTCTCACTCCACGCCCTAGTGGATAGTAGGGCATGAAAAGGTCGGAGGACGCGTATCGCCGCCCCTCGCGTGCTCGCTGCGCTCGCCACGCTTCGGGTTGGCGTCAATAGCGGGGTGGCGTTAACGGTGGTGGGGGGCCATGAAACATTTTTTTTAAAAACGTATTGGCCAATTTCACATTGTAATTTTATTTTAACATTGCTGTCTATGGGAAATCGGGTCCATCGCGTGTTTTAACATTACTGTCTATGGGAAATCGTGTCGGAAATCGGGTCCATCGTGTCTTTTAACATTACTATCTATGGGAAATCGTGGGCATCGCGTCGCGGCTCCTTATAACGGCCACGACCGACGCGATGCCCACGATTTCGGGCGCGATGAAAAAATCGGCAGCCCGGATAACTCACAAGTACCAAAAAATGATATCAACCCTGTGCCAAAAATGCTGTTCAGTGATTGTACGTCACTGATCAGCGCTCAGCGGCCACAGGACACCCACACAAGCAACGTGGGTGTAAAAACAAAACCCCACTGCACTCTCCAAAAAAAAAAAGGTACACTTTACTTAGAAGGGCGCCCACGATTTTGATCGTGGGCATCGTTAGTAAAAAATCTCGGGCATCTCGGGCATTGAATGCACTAAAAAATCGGGTGCGATCAACCGACGAGATGCCCGAGATTTCCCATAGGGAACAATGTTAAATGTCTCAATTGACCCAATTTTCCTGTTCAATGCCTCAATTGACCCGATTTTTCCATAGGAAACAATGTTAAATGGGCCACAGAGGCCAAATAGGCACCCTGAAGTGTATAATGGCCACCCGAATTGTTAACGCCACCCCACGATCAACGTCAACCCGATGCGTGGTGAGCGCAGCAAGCCCGCGAGGGGCGGCGGTACGCGTCCTACGACCTTTTCATACCCCCACTATCCACGTCGGCGTGGAGTTGAGAATAGAAAGTGTGGCGAGCGCAGCGAGCCACCGAGCCCGAAGCCTGGCGAGCGCAGCGAGCCCCGCGAGGGTACGCGGACAGCTGTGAAGCCCGCGAGGGGACGCGGATACCTGTGAAGGTATCCGCGTGCGCTCGCCACGCTTCGGGCTCGGTGGCTCGCTGCGCTCGCCACACTATTCTATTCTCAACTCCACGCCAACGTGGATAGTGGGGGTATGAAAAGGTCGTAGGACGCGTACCGCCGCCCCTCGCGGGCTCGCTGTGCTCGCCACGCTTCGGGTTGACGTTGATCGTGGGGTGGCGCTAACAATTCGGGTGGCTTTTATACACTTCAGGGTGCCTATTTGGCCTCTGTGGCCCATTTAACATTGTTTCCTATGGAAAAATTGGGTCAATTGAGGCATTGAACAGGAAAATCGGGTCAATTGAGACATTTAACATTGTTCCCTATGGGAAATCTCGGGCATCTCGTCTGTCGCATCGCACCTGATTTTTTAGTGCATTCAATGCCCGAGATGGCCGAGATGGGCGCCCTTCTAAGTAAAGAGTACCAAAAAAAAACCTGCAGATCAGTGATGCAGTGATGCACCACTGATTAGCAGTGAGGGGCAGCAGACACACAACCTGACAGGGTATATATATAAAAAAAAAACCTGGACCCCCAAAAAGTTGCTGATTAATTAATTTAAACTGACCAGCACAAAAGGGGGGGCAGCAGGGGGGGCAGCAGTCAGTTGCACACGCAGCACAACCTTTGGTGCAACTGACAGGTATATATATAAAAAAAAAAACCCTGGACCCCCAAAAAGTTGCTGATCAGTTAATTAATCAGCACAATCAGCACAAAAGGGGGGGCAGCAGGGGGGGGGGGGGGCAGCAGTCAGTTGCACAGGCAGCACAACCTTTGCTGCAACTGACAGGTATATATATAAAAAAAAAACCTCTGCACCCCCAAAAAGTTGCTGATCACCTCAGATATAGTGATCAGCACAAAAGGGGGTGCAGCAGACACAAAATATAGCACTCTCTATCACTCTCTATCACTCTCTGTCACTATCTGTCCCTATCTCTCACGATCTGTGACTCTATGACACTGCAGCAGCAGCACACACAGAAGTCACAAGATCCAGGAAGTATCCAGCTGCTGGCAGCACGCTACCAGCGGTGATCAGCGGTGATCAGGTAAGTTTCAGGCAAAGATCAGGTATGTATCACGACAGATTGGCACGGTGACCGCTCTGCACGCAATTCCAGACCGGAATGGCGTCTGCAGTGCAGTCACCGTTAGTTTAAATCACGCGCCTTGGCTGTGATTGGTCCGTGGGTCCCACGGACCAATCACAGCCTTGGGGGCAGGTGGGGTGAGGTGTCGTCATCACTGATGACCCCCTCATGCCCCCTGACGCCCGGCGGTGATTGACACCTGTGTTACCGAGCGTCTGATTCGCCAGTAACACAGGAAAACGCTGTGAATGGCTGTTCACACTGAACAGCCAATCACAGCGATCGCCGACGGGGGGGCGACATCGCAGCCCCCCCTGGGCATGCAGGGACATGTCTGCTGTCAGGGACAGCAGACATCGTCCCTCTGTCCCCGCGTCTATAGACGCGGGGACAGTTTAAAGTCATGACGTATATATACGTCATGTGTCGGGAAGTACATCCCGGCCATGACGTATATATACGTCAAATGTCGGGAAGGGGTTAAAGGAACCGGCCCAACTTTCAATGGTTGGGCCAAAAATATGGTATTACAGATGGGGCCGCTTTCCTCTGATAAGCTCCCATCGTGCCGTCCGCCACCCTGCGCCATCCGCCAGAATGGGGCGTGCGCATGTCGAGATTCTCAAGCACCCCGTTCTTGGCAATGGAAGTGTGAGCTGCTTGTGCGTCCAAGTCCTGTTTACTGGATCATCATCCGCCAGAAACCTGAAGATGGCGCGCCGGCGGCTACAATAAAAGCGGCTTCATCTGCATCTGAATGACTATTATTGTGATTTTTCCAAGCATTTTGAAGCAAATGGTCAGCTGTAATTTGCTCCCATAAATTACCAGATTTTTATTTCAGCCAGCCATATTGGACAATAAATCTTTAGGTGTATGGTCAGCTTTACTAAGTCAATTGCTTGTGGAATTACTCTGGCACCTTATAAATTTCACTGTTATATTAGCCAGGCACCTAATGCTTGCAGCGTGAAAAGGTCAATGAAAGTCCTCTGCTAGGCAACCCAAGATACAGCACTGCACCACAATCTGTGAATGGGTAGGGGTCACAAATTCACCAGGCGCCAAAGATAAAATCTTAGGGAAATGTATTAAACAATAAAGTGAAACACATGAATAAAATACATGAGATGGTTCTTACCCCTCAGGGTATTTGGAGCCAGCAAGGATGGTAATTGGCAGGAGTGCAGTCCGGAAGTGCACCCTGCCTTGCTCCAAATAGCTTAGCACTGGGTAGGTCCACTTGTACTAGCTGGTGTCAGTTAATCCCAATGCGTTTCGCGCATCTGGTGCTCTTCTTCCTGTGGTTATGACTCATCGCCGTACTGTATCTTAATATCTGTGCACTTAATAGCTGTGCACATTCACATGTCACTGCGCATGTACCTTACCCCTCCACACCAACAGCTTTATCTGAACATAACACAGCCGCCACCACAGATGCCACCTTGCAGGGACCTTTGAATCTCTAGAACATTGTGTACTGTACAGATGTGTCCCGCTACAGCTTTACTGCGTACAGTATGGCAGCTTGCTGTAGCATGCTCCAAGGTAGTCTTGCGATGCCACTTACAATCAGGAACAAAACTATAGTGCTATGGATTGTTTGAGGTAGGGGGACCAGCTTTGAGAGGAGCTTTGTTACATAATGGAATCAGTCTGACATCTCCCCAAGTTCTTAGGGTTTGCTTTGTCTTTCTTTGAATTAGCAGATAACCTGCGTACACACTTTGCTGATCACTAGGCAGATCAGATAAAAGCTCCGATTCTTAGAACATTTTTCCGATTACTGTGCCCCTATATAATGAGCTACAAATAGTGTGCATTCTTCTGTGGAATCCAAATATCTGACTTTTGCAAACATTATCTACATTATATAACCATCAGGTCAATTATCTTGTGATCAGCCAGAGAACTGTATAGATGTGTACTCAAATTTCTAAGTGACTAAAGACTGCTTTTGAACTGAAAGACCCATTCAGCTTTGGCTGGCGCCATTGGGTTGCATTGCAGACTACATCTAATATTGGGGACACAGATTAATCAAATAAACATACCTTTAATGTTCTATGAAAAATATGAACAGCTGACCCCAGGGATCTGCTGTGCTGTATATTTCACAGTCACGACTTCACTTAGGATGCAGCACCACTTAGCTTCTTCTTCTTATATAAGCCTGCCCCCAGATTCCCATTGGCTATTTACACAGGAGTTTGGTGGCAGACTTCAACAGGAAGGATAAGCTTAAGGCCCCCATACATTAGGTCGACTTGTCCTAGGGACAAGTCGGACCCAATTTACCTGCGAGCCGCCCGGCAGCTCCCCGGGAGGCTCACATACAATTTGGCACTTGATGTGACATTTTTACATGGGATAAATCACATGCGATTTATCCCATGTAAAAAAAACCCGGGGAGCTGCAGGGCGGTGAGCAGTAGTGGGGGCGGGCAGCGGCAGTAGTGGGGACGGGCAGCGGTGGTGGGGGCGGCCAGTGGCGGTAGTGGGGGCGGGCAGCGGCGGCGGCAGTGGGGGGGGGGCGGTCAGCGGCAGCGGGCGGCGTTTGCGGTGAGCGCAGTGTTCTTACACATAGCAGCAGCGGCGGGGACGGGACGCGCAGTGGCGGCTATTATATTTTTAAAATACTTGTCAAATGACCGGCCGCTCTCTGATTGGCTGAGAGTTCTCCGGCCAATCAGAGAGCGGCCGGTCATTTGACAAGTATTTTCAAAATATAATAGCCGCCACTGCGCGTCCCGTCCCCGCCGCTGCTGCTATGTGTAAGTACACTGCGCTCACCGCACACGCCGCCCGTCCCCACCGCCGCTGCCCGCCCCCACCACCGCTGCCGCTGGCCGCCCCCACTACTCCCCCGGTGTCTGTATGCATATGCCTGTCAGGTGGCAGGCATATGCATACAGGGAGGTCGGACGTGATCGTATGTACAGACCGTCCGACCTCCCTGATCCGGTCCGATGCGCACGGGACCACGCATCGGATCGGATCAAATGTCACATACCTACGATTTTGGGCCGATTTCATCCGATTATCGGCCCAAAGTGCCGAAATCGGATGAAATCGTCCCAAAATCGCATAGTGTATGGGGGCCTTTAGTGCTGCATAGTCCCGAGTGAAGTGGCGCCTTTCAACCACAATGCAATGCTGATCCCCATGCGTTTTAAACTTACTGTACTAGCCTCTTCACTATGTACACTACAGTATACAGATACAGTACTTTTATACTTTTGTTATTTATATTAAATTTTGTTTACTGCACTTACAGACTTACAGGGGCATACACACAGAGCAATTTTGTGCTCTTTTGAATAAATCTGACTAGATCGCTTAGAAATCACAGATAGCTCCGTATGTATGACCCCGAGCGATGGTGATCCACGGTCCAGCGTGTCACTATCACTAGCTTGTTAAGTCACAGCTACTTGCAGTCACTTGCTAAACAATTTGACTAGATTATGACTGCATGCACTGTGGGCCTTATTCTAATTCACTCAGAGGCAAATTCCTTCTCAGATGGACAAAACCATATGCACTGCAGGGGGGCAGATGTAACAGGTGCAGATAGAATTAGATTTGGGTGAGTTATTTTGTTTCGGTACAGGGATACTAACTGACTGCTTTATTTCTACACTGCAATATAGAGCTCACTTTGAAGAAAAACCCCACCCAAATCTAACTCTCTCTGCACATGTTATATCTGCCCCACCTGCAGTGCACATGGTTTTGTCCATTTGAGAAGGAATTTGCCTCTAAGAGTGAACTAGAATAAGGCCCTGTGTGTACAGCATGAGCGATAGCAATCGCAATCTACGTAATCCTGAACTAATACAATTTTTTTTTGTTTGCTTATCCATTTGAGTGCCAACATCTCTGTGAGAGATGCTCAAAGTATCCACTTAAAATGCCAGCATCACTCACATTTGTTATATAAATGCAAATAAAAATGTTGTGTAATAAAAGATTATATTTCCTATATAAGGTAAACATTACAGGTCATTATAATGAATAAAAATGTTTTCTTGGCAATTTTCACACCTATTTTGAAAAATTCATTTGGCACACATCGCTGCATGTGTATGGACTCTCAATCGGCGATCTAGACACCAGGAAATCGCCTACCTTAAATAGTTTAGCAAAAAACGCTTAGTACACATCTCAATGCGAGTATGCCCCTTTACTTGTTGAAGAGATTTAAGGGAGAAATGTAACAAATCTTGGAGAGGTAAAGTGAAAAAAATTACTAACCATTCAGCTATTGTCACATTACAGGCTGTGTTTTAAAAAGGACAGGAGCTGGTTGGTAGTTACATTATCTCTATCCAATTTATCTCCCTCTAAGCTTTGTTACCTTCCCTGGAAATTGCAAGACTTGAAAAATATTGGCTCATCTATATATTCATTTTAATACCAGTGGCATTGCTACAATACTGGGGAATAAGCAGCTGATATTCCGCATTGCTTATCTCTCTACCAATGTCCAGTGAAATCTCGCTCCAGTGAGGTTCAGCCATGTCCCACTTCTCAACATCCTCCTCCACCAAGGCTTAAAATGGTCATGCAGAGGTTGATTGTACACCCACCCTGATGGGTAATGACTATGTCAAATGCCCCCCCATTGTTAACGCCACCCGAAGCATGGCGACCGCAGCTAGCCCACGTGGGGCGGCAGTACGCATCCTCCGACCTTTTCATACCCTCACTATCCACGTCGGCGTGGAGTTGATTTTTTATAGTGTGGCGAGCGCAGCAAGCCACGCGCATTACTTCACATGTATTCTGCGTCCCCTCGCGGGGCTCGCTGCGCTCACCACGCTTCAGGCTCGGTGGCTCGCCACACTATATAAAATCAACTCCACACCGACGTGGATAGTGGGGGTATGAAAAGGTCAGAGGACGCGTACCGCCGCCCCTCGCAAGCTCGCTGCGCTCGCCACGCTTTGGGTTTGCGTTTATCGTGGCGTTGCGTTAACAATGAAGGGGGGGGGCATTTTACCTAATAATTAACCATCATGGTGGGTATACAATTAAAAATCGGGTCTGGCATGCGATGCAACAGATTTTTACATTGTACAAGGAACGTCTAAAAAGCCTGAAAACCGGGTCCCATCGCGTCTCATCGCATGCCTTAAGTAGTGGCATGCGATGAAAAAATCGGGCACCCAGATATTACACAAGTACTAATTTCTCTATGACACCTAATTACCCCCGCTCCTCTCCCTTTATTAGGCAGAGACAGGGCCAGTGGTAGGGCTTTTAGCATCCCCCTGCAAACTAGAATGCTATTCTGTAAGAATTACTGTGCAGGGTCAATGAGGAGGTTACAATGCTCCACCTCACCATTAGAGGTGGTGGAACTCAGTTCCACCCTGTTCCACCTCACTTTAACCCCTTTGCTCCACCATGATGCTTTCAGCAAGTGCTAAATGGGCTATAACTTGTTGATAAATGGGCCCTATATTACTTATCACTTTAACAGTACAATGTAGAAATGTGCTATGACTTGTTTCTTTTGTTGAGATTTTACACATTTGACCTTCCGCAAATTTGTTTTCAATTATTTATAGGATTTGTATTGTTTACTATTAAAAATGTAAGACATAATTTTAGTTAGTGACAAAATAGCTTTCTATTTTTTAAAACGCATTGGTGATACATATCATAGATAACTATATAGAATGTGACTATGATATTTCACTAGCAAACTTTATTTTAATAGTGGGTTATTTGTTTTGGCAGGTAATGCATTTATGTTGAAGCAAAGATATGGGTATTTTAACATTATTATATTACATCAACTATAAATGTGTGTATATGTTCCATTGTGTGTTGTAGTTTAACATTATTTTAAATTACAAATTTGCTTTCTTTATTTGGAAAAACTAAGTTAAGTCGTAAATCATTTTTTAGATGCATGGTAAATGCAAGCTTTTATCTCATGAAGTAAATCTGAACATGCTGTATGCCATTTTTTAAAAATCAATGTTGTTTACATTTGGGCTAAAGTGCAAGCATGGTTCGTTAGCATTATGTATATATAATACAGCTTTTTTCCTTCTGAGTAATTAGTCTTTATTTTACTTTATTTTAAAGAATTATATGTATGACCACCAACCCCACCTTCAATGCAATTAAAATTTTGTGTGCTATATAGGAAACCAGTTCTAATTTTTTTACAAAGTACTGAACAGATTTACTTAATTACACATAATTGATTCTTTAGAAAATACTGTATGCTCAGAATGGTAGGGGGTTGGCAACACACATACCACAACCATAAAACATTAAATTATATGGGTACATTTCCTAAAGCTTCTAAAAATGTAAATAGGTGATGTTACCCAGAGCAACCAATCAGATTCAGTCTATAATCTCCCTATTCCATCCTAGAAGCTGATTGGTTGCTATGGGAACATCACCTCTTTTCAGATTTAGAAGCATTAGTAAATTTACCCATTAAGGGGGTATTCCATCTTTGCCAATATTTCCCGACAGGAGAAATATCGGCACTCGCTTATTCAATGCTGCCATTTACGACAGCATTGAAAGTTGTCAGATCTGACTTTTTAAAAAGTTGGATCTGTTTTGTCGGAAACGGTCGCGGATTGTCGAATTCACAACTGTTTTCGAGGATCCTCTGGGGCAGATGGTGACACCCTGTCAGGACCTGGTGCTTTCCTTGATTTGCCCACTTGAACATCTCCTCTATCTCTACTTGGGTGGCCTGGAGTGACTGGAGTTGGCTGTCGACATTTGGGGCAGCATAGAGGGTATGGTTTTGTTCACAGGGGACTACTTTTTCAAAACTGCAATAGAAGTTGTTCAGCTCATCAGCTAGGTCTTGGTACATGGCGGTGGATTTGGGTGTTTTCCTGTAGCTGGTTATAAATTGCATTCCTTTCCACACAGATACGGGGTCATAAGTGGTCATTTGTCAGCTTGTCAGAGAACCGATTTTTCTAGCCTGATTTCTTTTGTTAGGGAGTTCCTGGCTCGGTTGTATTGTGCTCTGTCACCATTGCTGTAGGCTTCCTCTTTGGCTCAGCGGAGTTGTCTGAGCTGGGAGTTGAATCAAGGCTTGTTGTTGTTGAAGATGCGGTAGTTCTTGGTGGGTATACACATGTCCTCACAGTAGCTTATGTAGGATGTGACAGTGTCAGTCAGGTCATTCAGGTCAGTTGCCGAGGCTTCAAAGACCCTCCAGTCTGTGCAGTCGAGGCAGGACTGGAGTTTCAGCTTAACCTCGTTAGTCTTTTTGCTCCATGTCAGATATGCTGGTGGCCAGGTGGTGCAGGGCTTCCTTTGTGCATGCAAGGGGTGGGATGTACACTCCCACTAGGACAATCGAGACAAATTCCCAGGGGGAATAAAAGGGTTTGCAGTTAATACAAAATTTATAAACATACTGTTTGAATGTTATGTAGTCATTATGGTGGTTAACATGTTGACATTCACAATGTTGAAAGCAGAAGGTCAACATTAATTATTACATGATTAAAATGTTGACACATTCAAAATGACAATACTGGCAGAATATCAACATTGGAAATATAAACTTTGTCATCAGTTCAACCTTTCCAAGAGCGTTACTGTTAGGGTTAGGGCAGAAGAAAACCTAAATGTTGACATTTCCTCTGCACTGAATGATGACATGGTCAATGCTGAAATAACTGACATTATGACAAGATGAATATCAGCATTGTAACTGTCTAAAGCTGGCCATACACTAGTGCAATCTGCGCACTTCTCAGTCGATTCCGATGTGTAAGTAGGGGAGGTTTCGGTGAAAGGGGGGGCTTAAGGTTAGGCTGCGTGGGGGGGGGGGGGGGTTGGGAGGAAGCGTTAGGCAGTTACAATGGAAAGTTATGGTTAGGCTGCTCGAGGAATGGTTAGGGTTAGGCACTTAGAAGGTTGCGGAGTGGGGGGGTTACGATTAGGCGGTGGTGTACGGAGGTTAAGCACTAGCGAGGAGGGTTGGACTGTGGAAGGTGGAGAGATGGGTTAGTCAGGGAGGGTGGGGTGGACAGGAGGAAGGTAAGTATACTTCAGTTGGTATACTGACCACCAGCATCTGTACCCGCTGCTCATCTGTATGTAATCCATTTAATACAATAGTGGTGCTCTAATGGGGTGCATGATATAGTGCCTAATTGGGACGGTACAGGTGCCTCCAATGGTGCAGTCCCCAGTCTTTTTAATCATAAAGAGTCACAGTGCCGCAATCTAAGCAACATTTCAGTCTGCCAATGGACCTTAATCATGGTACATTATACATCCAGAAACAGCAGCTGCTCCATGCTGTGATATAACTGAATTCTAGTATGAATTGATGAGGGCAGACTAGCAGCCCGGGGCTAGAACGGTGCTGTAGAGTGAGCGTCGTCCTCCTACACTGATGAGCCAATGACCAAGGCACATCCTACTGACTAGAGCACAGGTTTCGAAATGCAGTCTTCCAACAGACCAGATTTTAAGTATAGCCCTCACATCACAGATAGTTAAATTGCATTATGCCCTTAATGTGTAAAATTAAACAAAAACAAAAAAAATATTTCATTGCACTACCAACATGCAGCGCAGCCTCTGTGCACTGCTCCCAAAAGCTTACAATCTAATTGTTTTCTACCAGTAAATGGCTAAGCTTGTTGTAGAACTGAAAAACTCTGTACACTTCGTTTCAGGGATTAAAGCAAAAAAAATATTTTTTTTTAGTATGAAGGCTTAAAATATACTGACATCGTCTACGCACAGCAGAGTTGGCCATATTTTGTTATTTCCACGAGAATGTGGCTTATCGATTTCACTGGAACAAATGTCATCACTGAGAAATGGCAAGTGGCAGCCATTGTGCGACCTGGACCAGTAACCTTTAGGATGCAGCGTCTCTCTCTGTACACTAGGAACCAGTGGCATCACTATGATACATAACTCCTGGTGACCCAGTAGGGAGCACTGTCCTTCGTACTGGGTGCACCCACAGAACATCCACCTCCCTATTGCGGGGACACTTTAATGCGAGCAGCAGAAATCCTCAACTTGAAGAACGCCTGTTCTATTTGTAGTCTTTATAGGGTTGCTTTTAGGATATACCACTGATAGACCATGACTTACAGCACATATTTTGTACAAGCCACAGGTCACAGATATCTGAATGCTGCAGGATAAAGAATATATACATATATATATGTTCTGGAACAGCTGGTTAAAGTTGAAACTGGGCTGCAATAGCTGGTTAAAGAGTAAGAGTCTGTCCTCTCTTAAAATATCCATGTAAATAAAGTCTAGGTTTATCTATAGTTTAAGTGATACCGAGTGGTGAAAAATAGAACTGCATCCTTTCTCACGCATTTCACAGGTGAAAAAGGCAGGGCGAGGCCCATAACGCATTTCACCAACATTACCTAGGACTGTTTTGATATGTATTTAACCAGTAATAACTCCCCTGAGCCAGGGTGTTTATTAGTACAAGATATAAAATCTTCACAGATCGCTTATAGATAGGTCACCCGAATATCACCAGGTATCAGATCTCTATCCAGATCGCCATACTTGCTAGTGTTAACATCACACATGACCTAATACTAATCCCTCCACTAATCGCTTACATGTCATCAGTAACTAGCAAGACATGTGTCTAAAGCAGTCTGTCCCCTGTATTATAATATAATCACTGTAGTACTGGAGGCATGCAAACGCCTTGCCTTTCCTTGGCATACCCATGTGCACACTGTGTGTGCCCAGGAAAACGCTGGTCATCCCCATGCGAACACAGGCGGGCACCTGACTGCTGAGGGCAGACGGCTGAAGTCACAGTACCTCAGCTGCCTGCCCAGTTCTCGTGCCCAGGCGACGCAAGTCTAAGTCAGCCCGGCTACTTAGATTTGCAAGCAAAGCAGAAATCATTCGATGGTCACCAACCATCAAATGATTTCAGCCCCGCATGCTACCCTGCGAATACTGTATGTGTTTATGCAAAACATCTACAGCTAGGTAGTCTGAGAAATATGAGTTAGTAATGGCTACACCTGTGCCTGGCTAGGGTGTCTGCAAACGTGACAGTAATGACTGCCCCTGTGCACCAGCTTGGTGGTCTGTGAAATCTTCCAGTTAGTAATTTCTGCACCTATGCACCAGCTAGGTGGTCTGGAGAATGTGACAGTTAGTAGTGACTGCACTTGTGCACCAGCTAGATGGTCTGAAAAGTGACAGTTAGTAATGACTATTCATGTGCACCAGCTAGGTGGCCTGGACAATGTGAAAGTAATGACTACACCTGTGCACCAACTAGGGGATCAGCAATTGTGACAGTTAGTAATGACTGCACCTGTGCACCAGCTAGGTGGTCTGGAAAATGTGACAGTAATGACTTCACATGTGCAGCAGCTAGGGATCTGCAAATGTGACAGTAATAACTGCACCTGTGCATCAGCTAGGTGGTCTGGAGAATGTGACAGTTAGTATTGACTACACCTAAAGCAGCTACAGTATACTATATGTGACTTTACCATTACACCACAGTACCTGTAGGTGAAAAGACACTTGTCTTTTAATTTCTACTGTACATATTATCACTGTATATATAGGATCTCAGACTTTCTGTTCACACACCTGCAGGATACTGGATTTTTGAAAATGCCACCTGCTGTCTGGAAGAGCTACTGCACTTTATTTTCTGCCTCAATACACACGGCACAAAATAAAAGTCTTGGCAGAGAGCAGAGCCGTCCCTAGCCTAAATTACGCCCTAGACAAGATTTTGACTGGTGGCCCCTAGCACCGCCACTAGTTCCGCCTCTGACCCTGCTCCCCCTTTCCTGCACCATCAACCCTCATCATAGCAGTCATCATTTTGGTGCTCCTACCCGCAATATTTTAAATAGAAACAGTGCACACATTCGGTGCGCAGCCCAAACAGGGGTGTGTTCTTGCTGGGAAGGGGCATGGCCACACAATAGTACCCCCTGCTTGGATACAGATATTTCCTCATACATCTTGGGTGGCTTTTTTTGCTGAAACTTCGTCTTATTTGCATTGTTATATGACCAGGACACATAAGGACTTTCCGATGATTCTGTGTGTGACTGTGGCTGTACCTGCATATGGAATGCTATGTTAGAGTGATTTCCATGAATACACTATTTCATATGCAGATACAGCCTCACTCACACACAGAATATAGGCATGCTGCATATCATTTTAATCATCAGAAGATTCTGGTGCCCCTAGGCATTCCAAATGCCCTAGGCATTTGCCTAGTTTGCCTATGCCTAGGGACGGCTCTGCCAGAGAGGATTATCTCCTGCCATGAATGGCAGGGAATGGCACTTTTTCACAAAGTTAAATGTGGACACATTTGTATATATATATGTTTATTACTTAGTTGGTACTTGTTTCTTAGCACGGCGCCCACTATTTTAAGTCGTACGACATGGAATCGCATCGCATGCCCTGTACCTGATGCGATTTTAAATTGTATAAGCCCCTATACGATTTTTAATTGTATAAGCACCCTAATGGGTGCTTACAATGTTAAATGCACCCCCACGCCACCCCCACTATCAACGCCAAACCGAAGCGTGGAGAGCGCAGCGAGCCCGCGAGGGGCGGCGGTACGCGTCCTCCGACCTTTTCATACCCCCACTATCCACGTCGGATAGTGGAGTTGACTTTATATAGTGTGGCGAGTGCAGAGAGCCCGAAGCGTGGCGAGCGCACGCGTATTACTTTACATGTATTCCGCGTCCCCTCGCGCGGCTCGCTGCACGTGCCACGCTTCGGGCTCGGTTGCTCGCTGCGCTCGCCACACTATGTAAAGTCAACTCCACGCCGACGTGGATAGTGGGGGTATGAAAAGGTCAGAGGATGCGTACCACCGCTCCTCGCAACCCACAAGCTTCCGGTTGGCGTTGATAGTGGGGGTGGCGTTGGGGGTGCTTTTAACATACTAAGCACCCATTACTGTTAATTATCTTATAGGGGGCGCATTTAACATTGAATACACCCATTAGAGTGCTTATACAATTTTAAATCGTATACCATTGTATATGGCATACAATGTGATGGTATACAATTTAAAATTGTATAACATCAGCTGCCATCGCGTAACATCGCATCGTATACCATCGTATGCTTTATGGTCTGCGATGCGATGGGCGCCGTGCTAGGAAACAAGTACCATTTAGTTATGCAGTATTGTGCAACAGAGGGTGAGAAATTAACATAAACTGCTGCCTAAAGACATTGCAGAATGGTCACAGTCTAAATCTCTCATTTAATAGCTCCTGGCACTTGACCCACAAGAAAAGACCAACAGTATTTACTACATTTACTGACTTTTACAGATTTACAATAGCCTATATACAGTAAATTAATGTTATTTAGATTACAGCTTTTTTTTAACACCTTTTGGAGAATTCAGAGTCCATGGTAAATATACTGTATGTATTTTATTTTGGAGCATAATGAATCCTGTAAGACATATGAATGGGAATATATCTGAATTAAAATGAGCCTAACTGGGAAAATAGTATGGCAAAATAGAGCAGTGAAAAAATACAGATTAGTTACAATAATATACATGCAATTGAGCCTCCGCGTCCCTTTCTAGATGAATAATTACGTGTCTATGGATAACTATACTGTAGAAGAGCTGCATATGCTTCTAATTAAATAACATCACTATCTACTCCACCTCTCTAATATTTGGAGGGATGTTTATTACAATATTAATTTAATATGGTGTAAGTTTGAGGGGTCAGTAGCTGAGAAGGGCACAACAGAATACAATTTACATGGTGGCTTAAGTCTCTGGGTCAAATTCATAAATGTAACTTCAGTTGCTATGTTACATATACAGTATCAACCAAGTCCCAGAATGCACAACGATAGATCAGCCATGAAACAGAAGCTGCAGTATATATCCTGGGCATCAGCTCAGGAGACAGACAGTGTTACATGACACGAAGCATGAAAACACTATTAAGAAGATTTATCAAAGCTTGGAAGGAGATAAATTACCAACCAATCAGTTTCTGTCATTTTGCAGACTGCATTTGAAAAATGATCGTTAGAAGCTAATTGGTTGATAATTTATCTCCATCCACTTTATCTCTGTGAGCTTTGATACATCTTTTGCTATTTCAATCAGTTTACAATAAGTTCAAGCTACTGTGCTTACAGAATCAAGATTTCAATATCACTTGGCTTATTTAAATTTATATTAATTTAGTATGTAAAGAAGGCAGATTTATTTTTTTAGATATTAGAGCAGTAGCCGCCAAAAAAAATCTTGCAAGAATGGATACCTCCACTTCCTCTGATAATTTTAATATTAAAATGTAAGTTATTCCACCTATTCAGAATTGACTGGGTTGAAGTCAGTCTAAATAAGGAATCTAAAATTCTTTACAATCGATGAAAGTTATATTAGCACACTATCCTTATATATGAGATGACAACTGCACCAAAGTTTGAAAACGACATCTTGGTAATTGCTGCACATGGTGGCCAACGAGCCTCCCTTGATCTTGACCTTGATTCAACGCTAGCCTGATATATTACGCAATCAAGGTTGGGGTAGGGGCATCCCTGGGAGAATTTTATTTTAAGTTATTTTACATTTTATTGTCTATAAATTTTTTATTGTTTTGTTATACTTTATGCTATAGTACAGGCCAATAAATATAAAATGATAGGAGGTATACTAATTTTCTATATTACATTACTATGTCCATCGCCTATGAAAACAAATTTTACTTCATGAACCTTTGATGTCAGTGTAATGTAATTCTCTAAGATTCATCACCAAACTTATATTACTCAAAAATGTATTTCTGAAATCCAACAATTCTGTATAAATCACTCTCATGACTTATCGATTTAGAATGAAATTGTACAAAATACATGTTTGTATAAACTGTTTTATTGCATAACATACAGTGCCTTAATATAAACTTAAATAAAATGTCATTCATTCAAATTGGAAATTTTTTTTAAACAAAACCTATTTAGGCTAAATTAACTTCAGTTTGATATTTTTGTGGAGTTTGCTATATATTTTATAAAATAATTTAAAGCAGAGGTTGCAGGTTGATGCATAAATAAGAAAGTGTATATACTTGCTGTTCTTGCCAATTTATGTCTTTAGCACACAGTCTTTCATTTTATTTTACTTAATTTGCAATAAAAATGAGAATACTAGGTTCATAAATCTGCAGGAGAATGTCTGGAGAATATACAGAAAAACTTTAATAACTGTTGGATGTTCTTGCTCTGTCTTTACAAAAATATGTTTGGAAGCATGTTACTTTTTAACTGTTCCACATTTACAAGTGTTAGTTTATATATTTCTGTTTAATTGTATGTTTTAACCCCTTCCTGACAGAGCCAGTTTTTGCCTTCCTGACAGAGCCATTTTTTTCAAATCTGACATGTATCACTTAAGTGGGTATAACTTTTTTTTGCTTTTACTTATCCCAGTGATTTTGAGATTGTTTTCTCGTGACACATTGTACTTCAAATTAGTGGTAAATTTGGGTCGATACAGTCTGTGTTTTTTTGTGAAAAATACCAAAATGTCGCAAAAAAATGGAAAATTTAGCAATTTGCAAAATGTTAAATTTTCTGCTTGTGAGACAAATAATCATACCACTCAAAATAGTTAATAACTAACATAGACCATATGTCTACTTTATGTTTCCATCATTATTTCAACTTCCTTGTAATTTTTTTGGACACTAGGAGGCTTACAATATGAATAGCAAATTTTCAAATTTTCAAGAAAATTTCAAACACTGATTTTTTTAGGGACCAGTTCAGTTCTGATGTGACTTTGAGGGACTTGTATGTGAGACACCCCCATAAATGATGCCATTTCAAAAACTGCACCCCTCACAGTATTCAAAACAGCATTTTGGAAGTTTGTTAACCCTTTAGGTGTTTCACAGGAATTAAAACAAAGTGTAGGTGAAATTTCAAAATTTCATTTTTTTTGCAGATTTGCAATTTTAATACAATTTTATAAGGAACACAGTAGATTTTACTAGATAAATGTGACTAAAAATTGATTCCCCCAATTCTTTTGTTTTCAAAAATATCCTATATGTGGCCCTAGTGTGCACGTTGACCAAACCACAGGCTTCATAATAGAAGGAGCACCTACTTGATTTTGGAGCCTCCTTTTTATGAGATTATTTTTTAGGCACCATGTAGGTTTCTAGGCACCATAAGATGCTAAAATTTAGGAACCCCCCCACAAGTGACCCCATTTTGCAAACTAAACCCTTCAGGGAATTCATTTAGGGGTATAGTGTACATTTCAAACCCCCAGGGGTTTGACCGATTTTGATACAACTGGGCTGTGAAAATGAAAAAATTTAATTTTTCATTTTCACAGCTCAGTTGTATCAAAATTGGTGAAACCCCTGGGGGTTTGAAATGTACACTATACCCCCTGATGAATTCCCTGAAGGGTGTAGTTTGCAAAATGGGGTCACATGTGGGGGGGTTCCACTGTATTGGTGCTTCGGGGGTCTTGCTAATGCGACATAGCACCCACCATTCATTCCACCACCAAATATCACTCCTTCCCTTCTGAGTCCTGCCATGCACCCAAATGGTATTTTTTGGTCACATATGAGGCATTGCCGTACTCGGGAGAAATTTTGGCACAGATTTTGGGGTGCTTTGTCTCCTTCATTCCTTGTGAAAATGAAAAATTTTGAGCCAGAACTGCATTTTTGTGTAAAAAATTACATTTTTTTACACAAAAATGCAGATCTGGCTCAAAATTTTTCATTTTCACAAGGAATGAAGGAGACAAAGCACCCCAAAATCTGTGCCCCAATTTCTCCCGAGTATGGCAATGCCTCACATGTGACCAAAAAATACCAGTTGGGTGCATGGCAGGACTCAGAAGGGAAGGAGTGATATTTGGATTTTGCAGCACAGATTCTGGTTGAATGACCCCTGAAGCACCCATACAGTGGAACCCCCCCACAAGTGACCCCATTTTGCAAACTACACCCTTCAGGGAATTCATCTAGGGGTATAGTGTACATTTCAAACCCCCAGGGGTTTGACCAATTTTGATACAACTGGGCTGTGAAAATGAAAAAATTTAATTTTTCATTTTCACAGCTCAGTTGTATCAAAATTGGTGAAACCCCTGGGGGTTTGAAATGTACACTATACCCCCTGATGAATTCCCTGAAGGGTGTAGTTTGCAAAATGGGGTCACATGTGGGGGGGTTCAACTGTATTGGTGCTTCGGGGGTCTTGCTAATGCGACATAGCACCCACCATTCATTCCACCACCAAATATCACTCCTTCCCTTCTGAGTCCTGCCATGCACCCAAATGGTATTTTTTGGTCACATATGAGGCATTGCCGTACTCGGGAGAAATTGGGGCACAGATTTTGGGGTGCTTTGTCTCCTTCATTCCTTGCGAAAATGAAAAATTTTGAGCCAGATCTGCATTTTTGTGGGGGACACGAACTTCCAGGGTATTTCTGACCTCTGCTAAGGTCCGGATCAATTGTGGCCCTCTGAGGGGGGGGGGGGGGGGATAGATTATGAAAACTGTGATTCCTAGGTGCTGGTTCAACTTCTAGCATTGCTGCAGTTTGTGTGTGTCTCTCACCCGCCCCCACCACCCCTCTCCCTCTCTATGGCATTAAGTATAGAAGGCACTTTGGAGGCTGATAGGTGAAAAAACTTGAAAAATAATTCCTTTATTGCCAATGTTTTGTTAAAAAGTTTTAGCCCTGAGGAAGTGGGTACGGTCCACAAAACGTTGGCAATAAAGGATTTTTTTTCAAATTTTTTCACCTAAATATCAGCCTCCTGAGTGCCTTCTATATTACATGCCATGGATGGATATGAAGGGTGCGAGCCTATGAGAAGGGCACCTAGAGCAAGTTTTGTCCCATCAGTGGGAGCAGTGTGTCGAGGATTTCTGGCATATATATATATATATATATATATATATCTCTCAGCAAGGGGGGGTTGTGGCCTTTTTCAGCACTGTTAGGGTAGCAGCACTTCTATAGAACCTCGCTGTTAATAGAGGCACAGGGGACAGAAATAGAAATGGAAAAAGGAGATATATAGAAGTGCATTCTAAAACTTTCACCAGAAAAAGTACACCATAGTAAAATCAAATGTGTTCAGTACAAAAAGATTTTTTTTTTTCAGATTGGTGATTCTCCTAAGATTTTGATCCAACACCTGACTTAAATCAGCAGAAATCACCCTAGGCGTTTATGTCCGATGAGAACTTCTTCAGGAGTGATCAGGATCAAATTTAGATAATGTAATAGGACTAGTTCTCCTCATTGGTTAAGAACAAGGTATGGGATATGCCGACATCAAACTATGGAGTACAGTATTTTGTCATAAAGAATGATGCAGCTCCATTAGCAGCCAGATATCAAGACAGGCTTTAGATACTGATTAAACAATGATGTTTCTTCACAGCACTAGTACTTAATAGTACATTCAGCTACTTAGAAGCAAATTATGTCATCAGTCAGAGAGCAGGGGACCCCAAAAAATCTCTAAAAAATTTCGGTACTTGTGTAATTTCACGGCAGGTCAGGCAGGGAAATTGCATCACATGTGATCTGATCGTGTGTGATGCGATGCGATGTTACTTTTGTAGTTTCACTTTTCCCCTGCCATTGATCGAATCACACGCAAAACACATGTGATGCAATGCGATTTTGCACATTTAGCACACCCCCACTATCCACGGCAAGCGGACGCAGTACGCATCCTCCCGACCTGTTCATACCCCCACTATCCACGTCAGTGTGGAGTTGAAGTTATAAAGCGTGGCAAGGGTAGCGAGCTCCACGAGGGTACACTGAATACAAGCCCCAAGCGTGGCGAGCTCAGCGAGCCCCGCAGGGGGGCATCGAATACACTTCAAGTAATCCGCATCCCCTCGTGGGGCTCGCTGCATTCACCACGCTTTGGGATAGTTTTCAGTGTCGGCTCGCCATGCTTTGGGCTCGGTGGCGCGCTGCGCTAGCCACACTAGCGTGGATAGTGGGGGTGTGTGAAATGTGCAAAATGTGATGCGATGCGATTTCCCTGCCGCCGTGAAAATACACAAGTACCAAATTTTCATATAAATATATATATTTTCCCTTATAGGCCAGTATTCAATGCTCCCGATTCACTGTTTTTTTGGCGAATCAGGCTGTTTTCACTCCTTGCGGTGAATTTTTTTCCCTGAAAATCTGATTCACCCTATTCAATGTTCACTGTTCGTCGAAAGCAAACAGTGAGTGCCGGCCAGTTCTCTGTTTCATACTCGCTGCAATTCGCTGATGTATTTCAATGGTGTTTTTACTAAGATTCGCTGAGAGTGTATTTAATGCTATGATGGCGAATTGCTTTCTCCCTGATTTTTGCCATGATTCACCATTTTGCATTCAACATCTTTTTAGGGTGAACTGGAAAGTGATCTTTTAAAATAAAGGTTTGGGGGTTTTTTTGGTGTCAAGGGGCATGCTATTTTTATTCATGTGCTTGAAGCACATTAATAGATATTTAATTTTTATTTTATTTAAAAAAACTTTCACCAGCAGGGGGCCGGGAGCTGATCATTAGATATTCATATATTCACTTCACTCTGGTCCCAGCTTGTTACGTGCGGGACCAGTCGAGCGGCTCCCTACCCCTGTCCCGTACCAGCATTCTCAGGGGGCAGCCTCTGCTGCCTGTGCCCTGGGATCCCTCCCCCACATATTCTGGGGCAGGCAGGGAGGCTTACATCTCCCTGCCTGCCTCCGTCCCCCGGCTCCCTGCGGCATTCGCCGCAGGGGTTAAAATTTGCCAGCAGGGGTAGCGAGCCCCTGCTGCATTGAATAGGGTGACAGGGAGGGCTGGCAGCCAATGCTGCAGCCCTCCTGAAACCTGCGAAAGTGCAGCGAATCCTAAACAGGATTCGCTGCACATGGAGAATAAAAACATTGAATACTCCCCATAGTCTGCAACTAGTGCAGGTTCCCACTTTTAAATAACTTCTTCACTGATATCATTTAAATAGATTTTAAGATTTTTGCAGGAATTGAAAAGCCTATGGTTCCCTAGTATCACATTATTTATTTTCTATTTTTTATCTGTTTCACCCATCCTCAGGACCAGTAGGGCCCTGACCAGCTGATTGGCGTTGCTAGAATACTTTAGACTCCTAGTGCGTCCCTCCCACACTGCAGCACCAGTCACCATGGCTTCACAGATGCTTCACAGTGCACACACCCACATCCACCTGGAAGCTGCGTCAGACACCACTTCCCCGTCCGTACATGAGATCATACACTATCTCTTACTGGTATTTAAGGTAAGACCTAACACTGTAATGTTTGCACACCTTGAAAAAGGGGTTATTGTTGTCCCAAAACGTTGGTTTTTACTCACCACTAAAGTTGTTTCTTTACCAAATCCTGACGATTGCAGCTGCCTGTGTTATCACTGTTACTTTTAAATAAATATGTATATGAAAAAAAAATATATATATATATATATATATAGGGGGAAATTTACCAATATGGATTCGTAAAAAATAGGTGTATTCGTAGGCAGAAATGTACCTATTTTTTACACATTTGTATTTTCGGGATTTACAATCCCGAAAATACAACAATTCGTATTCCTAATGATGGGACATTCGTATTTGTATTTACAAATACGAATGTCTACACCATCGATAGCGGCCAATCAGGAGCCAGGAAAGTCGGCTCCTGATTGGCCAGAATGCATTCTTAGAACAGACGCCGAGGAGGAAGGATCTCTGCGGCTCTGACAGTCGGGGAGCTTTGCTGGAGTCGCCGGCAGCGTGAATAAGAAGCAAGAAGATGGAAGAAGAAGGAAGAAGGCCTGGACTACGTCAGACCAAGCCAAAAGATCTTCCATGGAGGTGGGTGAGTTGGGTGAATTGGATTTCCTTCCACAGGTCCACCATAGATTTCTTCGGACCCGGACCTGACGCCAACGCCGACATGAAGATCGACATGATGAAGAATGATGACATGATCCGGAACCAGGACAAGGCACCGGATCAAGACTCTGGGACCTACCTACGGGATCAAGATAGGTAAGTATCAGTGTGTGCAATGTATGTATTAAACTTATTTTTCAGGTGTCAGTGTGTATTTATTTAACTATTTTTTTTTACTGTGGACTGAAACAGTCGTATGCAGTCGTAGGGGAAATACTAATACGAAAAACTAGGTTTTTCATATTAGTAAATTTCCCCCATAATGTCAATTTGCGGTCCGGCACTCCAAATAAATAAACAGCAACCGTGGTGCCCTTCTTGAAGTAATGATATATACTGGAGTGTATCTGACGATACAAACTGGTGGCACTCCAACGGGTTTACAGTAGCTCATCAATAAATTCAGACCCACAACTGTGAACAGTCTGACGTTTCGGTTATTTATTCATCTTTTTCAACCTTGATATATATATATATATATATATATATATATATATATATATATATATATATATATATATATATTTATACATACTGAAGAAGTTCAGCAGTAACTGTGTGCAGGACGAAACGCGTTGAGGGACATTTGGTGGACAGTGACTGACCTCATGGGTGCTAGCAGAGCACACACCAGATAAGCTTTTATCATATCTTAACATTGTAAGGGAAACTGAGTTGTCATTGTTGTGTGTAATAAAATTGATTTATTTTATTACACTATTATCTAGTTGTGGGTCTCTTTATTTCTTATTTACAAGCTGTGTGTGATGAGTGCTGGTTATTGCTGCAAGATTCTAAATTTCCCCACCAGGAGACTGTGCACCACCCGTGTTGTTGCTTTCAATCTGAGTGCCGGGCATCATCTGCTACTATACATAAATATATATACAAAGGTTCAAGGGGCCCATATATGTTTTAGCCTTGAGCCCAACAAAAGCAAAAACTTGTCTGAGGGAAAGCTTATGTATTAAACGACTTTACCTCAGTTTTCCTTCAGCAAAATAAATCCAACATGAAGCTTATTTGCATGATCAGTAACCATAGAAAGACTGCAAAGCTTTCTGTCAGCAAAAGTAACTCCAATGTACCACAATCATTCCTGGAATTTCAGTAACAATTGAACAGACATTTCAGCACCTGCCCTACCCACCATCAGGAAGCCATCAAGATAGTTAATTATTGCTGGTGCATCTGTTTCAAGCCTGACCAACCATTTGAAAAATGCATTAAATGTTTGAATAATACAATCTAATTGTACAATCCCCTAGTTGTTATAGTCCACATTACTCATAAACACTACATTCCAGGTGAATGACTGAATTGACAAAAGCGAAATTATCAATTTGGTATTTGTATTGTCATGATAACACTGGATCTTTTATCTGCATACTCATTTTTTTCATTTTTGTGTATTTTTTTTCTAACTTAGGAAATGTGATTTCATTGTTATATATATAGTTATAAACACTTTACTTATTACCACTTCCATAGGATATGATATCAGTTATATGGGTTACAAGGTGAAACCATTTTTTTGAACACAGATAAACAGTATTGTAGATGAGGTTACCAGGGCAGTAACCCCACACATTAGGAGCCTACTGGCATTCTGTCAACTGAACCTGGCTTATCAGAGATATTGTTTCACCTGCATTAGTCAGATGAAGCAAAATCCGGGAAAGCAGCCCCGCTTTCCAGAAAATTCAGGGCTACGGTGGCTGAAACACACTAGTTTCACTGAACTTCTGTGATATTGGATAGCCCAATAAAAAAACATCAGTAACACATAGAGAAAAATATGAAAAAACAGGATTTTTTTCTCACAAGGGACCAGATGCACTAAGCTTTAAAAGTGATACAATGGAGAGTGATAAACAACCAACCAATCAGCTCCTACCTGCCATGTCACAGACTTTGTTTGAAAAATGTCAGGCAGGAGCTGATTTGTTGGTTGTTTCTCACTCTCCATTTTATCACTTTTGAAGCTTAGTGCATCTGCCCCCTGATGTTTTAGCAGATATAAAGCATATTCATTTAATTTACAGCCAGCCAGATCTAGGCCAACACAGCAGTGCATATAATTAAAAGGGTGTGCCCATTATAGATGCCCCAGTCAGTAGCACACATAGGGGGTTTCTGAGTACCCAGAAACCCCTCCCTGTGCCTATTCATTGCTGTCGTGACACACCAATCCGCCTGGGACCAATTGAACCATGAGCTGTGATCCTATGCGGAGCTGCCATGGAACAAATGTTTAGGATGCAGCCATATACAGCATTACATTTATTGAAGCACTGGGAGACATGAAGTGCCTAGCGCCTCATAACCCCTCCCCTGGATTTTCAGTTGTGCACTGCAGCGTGCACCCAGGTACTGTGGTACAGGTTGAAGAAGCTGCCCTGCTGCACTGTCCTTTGCTAGTGAGAGTCAGGGTGTGCTGCGGCCTACATGGGACTGCTACTATGCATCGGAGAACACTCCACTTTAAGGCACTAGTGGGATGAATTAGGTTATAGGGGGTAGGGGGGTTAGGTTTAGGCTGCAGAGTACTACAGGATATTAGGATTAGACACTAACAGGGATGGTTGCGGTCAGGCAGCGGGAGTGTCAAAATTTGCAAAAAAGTGTCCCTTGACTTTTGTTATTCGGCCAGGACTTTTGTCAGGTTTATCCACTTTACAAGGCTAAACCCGTTGTTTTTGGGTGCGACAAAAGTAATTAGCATCTGACAGCAGTAACAATTAATTTACTCCGATGAGCTCCCATTGATTTGAGCACCAGATGAAACAATCAAATTCCTGCCTTTCATTGTTAGTTTATATTTTTGAAATTGTATAGTAAATGTGAATTTCATTTATAATATACTGTATAATCATTGTTACATATAGGATCTTTTGCACCCTGGACCACTGATAACCTACAGAGAAAGTGATGTCATAGGGTAACAGATGAGAAGGCTGGTAGCAAGTAGCTGGGTGCAGCACTCCACCCAATAATGTACAACTGGGTTTATTTTAGATCTGTTGTTATAAAAGATATTCATTGTCACTCACAGACTTATAAGCTTATCAGCCAAATGTAAACTTGTATTTGTCCGGGTCCCCCTCCTACTTTCTCATGCACTGGACTGAATCTACTGAGTAACAGTCTTGGGCTGCAGTTGCTGATTACTTTTCCACTTTTAGGGGGTATTCAATGTGTAGGTTACGGTGGTCGAGCTCGCCGTGACCCTGACCCGTCCGCGGTCAGCTCGACCGAGAACATGCAGGCAGGATTCAATGTCCCGTCTGCAGTAGGATGAGAAGGGGGCGTGGCCGCGAGTTGCGGCCGGGAAGAGGCAAGCAGCAGCCGGCAGCTCATCACTTCCAGGCTGTTCTCGGCAGAATGAGCCCGACAGCTTGTGAAGTCGGGCTCGTTCTGCCGAGAAACCCTGCTCAATGCTGTCGGGGAAGACAGCATTGAATAGGGCCTGTCGGCCATCTCCTCCGTGGGGATTGAATACCCCCCATAGAGGCACCTGAGCAACTGGCTGAAATACTCCAAATCCTCAATGCACATTTCTTTCATTCACCCTCCTGTACACTGTGACTGGAGTCGCTAATACCTAACATGTTTCTCCCATCTGGAATACCCTTTTCAGAAAGCTGGGATCAGGCAGTTAAATATGTGTTACAATGAAATGTAATAGTCACAGTAAAATACTAGATTTCTACAATGATAACACTAAATCTTTGTACTAATAATCAAAGTATATTGAAAATCACTATATAGAATAAGTTACAAAGAGCATGCAATGTAAACTGCTTTAGATTATGGTTCTAGATCAAGGTGCACGCCTACCCCATCATTTTCAGTGAAAGCTCTGCAAACTAGAGCTTCATCTAGATTTGCAGTTTTTAAAATCTGAAGAAGCCTTTGGGTCATTTTCTAAGTGATCTGAATAGATATGACAAAATCGCTTAGAAAATGACCCAAAATCACTCAGTGAGCACGTATCAATATCAAACTAAAGTTCAATTCTCTTATCCCTTTATCATTTAATGTTATTTTATATTTCACTAATTGAAGTAATACAGTATATGGTTTTTATTAAATAAGAGAATGAGAGGACATCAGAGCTGCCTTTATTACATGTGAGACTTTTGGGTGTTTAAGGGGGTCATTTTAGTTCTTTCACTCCCCCGCGCGTGCGCACGATGGAGCGGTGTTAGAAGTATAGGCTGCAACCCAAAATCAAAACTCAAGTCCTGGTCATGCATCCTTCTGCACAGCACTGAATGAGAAACATATGTGCCGTAGAGTATAAGACAGATAGGTAGTAAAACTTAGAAAAAAATTACATTAATATCCATTTTATTTAGAAGACTTTCTTTAAAGAAAAAATGTTTTTCTGATGGTTAATATTGGAACAAAAAGAGAACTGATGAATCTAACTTGCCACAAAATGTAATTTAGATGTTGTTTAGTTTTTACTTTGTCTCCTGGGTCACTGTATTCTTTTCCACACATTTTTGATAGATGAAAAGAAGTAGTTTTGTGCCACAACATGGATGACATTCGTTTCGGTTTGATTTACAAAAGAAAAGCTTGTAATCATGTATTGTTTATTTAAAAATACTAATCAGCATCTGGTTTCTAAATATGACAATATTCACATAATGATATTGCCAAATTGTGTATTGTTTTACAACTCCCTAGAATTTTCAATTACAAAGGGAATGATCCACTTACTCAAAAAGTCTCAGATGACACACCTCTGTCTGGAAGTAGTATTGCCTACAGTGACGTGGCATCACTCATTGGGCTTAATGCCAACACATTATCGGAGTTATTGTAAATCAATCAGTCCCCCGCGCATACGTATGGGAATTGACCGTGCGGGCGGCGTCTGATGGACTTGCAACGCTGCGAAATTCGCAGCCTTGCGAGTCAACCAGAATAAGGACCTATGTGCATTCAGAGCCACCACTGTGCAGCTGTGTTTCATCACACCAAATGTTAGTGCCCTGCAAATATGGATACTTGTAGTATAAGTGCTAGAATTGTGTTTTCCCATTTATATCATGGGTGAAATGTAATAGGGTGAGAGAATCAGAAAGTGGAGAACCAGTTTGATTTTGCAGTGTAAATGATTGCCGCTTTAAAAAAAACTGGAGATTTCTCACCAAATCTCTCACTTTCGTTTCTGATTCTATTGCCCTATTACATTTCACCCCATAGGTTCTCAAATTTGGTCTTCTGGACCCAGGGCCGGTGCCAGCCCAAGCGACCCCCCGCTCGCCTGCCCCCCTCCACCTCTCCCGTTCGCTCACCCACTCCGACAGGGGGGATCACCCGCAGCTTACTGCGCAGATTGTGTCTCGGCGCCTGTGTGACTGTCCTGGTGCACCTGGGTGGGGGGGTGGAGTGGACTGAGGCTGACTGGCCGGCGGGGACTGGGGTGGCCGCAGGCCGCCGCCACCCACCAAAGTTTGCCGCTGGCTACTGTAGTTGATGACCGGGCAGCGGGCGGCAGCCAGGGATGGGGACTGACTGACTGTCAGCGGCAGCAAGGTACACGGGCAGGCTAAGGCGGGGGGAGGGGGATCCGAATAACTCACCTAATAGCTGCTTGTTGTTGCTGCTCTAGTTCAAAGATCTTCCGGGCTCTCCTCTGCGGTAGCGTAGCTGCCTACTGCCGCTGCTGGCAGGCTGCAGCTCACTACCGCCCTCCAGTGGCCAGCGCCCTAGGCAAATGCCTAAACTTGCCAAGTGGTGGCCCCGTCTGGACCCAAAGAACTTCATGTTTACCAGGTATCTCACATGGGGGGGGGGGGGTGTTATTCTGGTTCATTCACTCGGATGCAATTTTGAACCAGGATCCCGCCTTGTAAGTGGTGGTACGCCAGCCCACCAATCGCAATTTACGTTCGTTCGCAATGGCTGCAAATGGATGTTTTACATAAACATCCATTTGCATGCCATTGGGACCATCCCACATCTTTAGATGGTCACCGACTGTCTAAAGATGTGGAAGGTGCACACATATGTAAGGTTGCTCTGAGCAAAGGGGAAACCCCTTTGGTTCGTTTGTGGATGTTGAGGGAAAGCACCCCGCTAGTCCTTCATAGACGGATACTGTTCCTATTTGGACTCCAAATGGGCATAAGTTCTTATTTGGGGGGGACAGTTGAGTAACTCACATATCCGGGATGACTGCCACTTTTCCGTGTAGTTATGGGCGGTGGTCCCCGTGAGATTGATGTGCTGTCCTTTTAACAACAGCTATATACAAGCACCATATAGATGCATGCAATTTACTCATTTGAATGTTTTTAATGTGTTTTAATTTATTCATTTATTAATAAATTGTTATTGTGTGAACTTCCTCAAAAGCACAGTTTTAATTCTGTTTTCATCCAGATATGGGACCACACTGAATCTTGGGTCTGGCACAGGTGTACCCTTAGTAACCCCGTGTCGCCAGGATACTTTAAAATGTGTGACTTTCAAAGTGAGAACTGTTTTGGGAACCTGAGGAACAAGGTAAACAACCACCTATTTTATAGAATTTAGCTCAACACTCTTGACATGGTAGCCTTTCTTCACAACAGAAACCATTTTACCCTGGCAGTAGATTCTAGACCGCCATTTCAAGTGAGCACATGTTGTGAATATGTAGTCTTTATGTGGATTTGCTAAATTACTATAACTAACACAGTCTTTCTAAAGCATTACCGTCCTAAATGGGAATATATAGAAAATGGTTCTAATACTGGCTACAAATACAATAAGACAGATCTAAAACCATAGCAGGGCTCAAATGTGCCAGGTGTGACTCCACCTCAAGCATACAATGACATGATTTTTCACATAGGGAATGTGGATGGTAGCAGCAGTAAGGGGGTTATTCTGGTTGGTGCGGGTGGACCGTGTTTGCACGGTCCGGAGGTTTTTTCTTCTGCGCATGCGTATCATTCGCTATGAGCATGTGCGGCATCAGCAAACCGCTGATGAACGGAATGTCCCGAGCAAATAATCCTATCCGCAATCACATGGTGACAGTGGGTGTGATGTGGGTGTTTTTAGGGGAGAGGCTAGAAAACTGGGCAAAACTGGGCAAAATTGGGCGTACACCTGGGCGTACATGGGGTTGTGCACTCAAACTGCACGTAGGGACAACCGCCTCGCTCGGCGAGCGCAATGTGCATTTTGGGCCAAAAACAGTTTGACACCAAAGAGTGCTGCATACCACTCTTAGGGGGAAATTTACTAAGATGTGAAATACACTTCAATGTCTACTATCTTCTAGAGCATGGGTCTTCAAACTGTGGCCCTCCAGATGGTGTGAAACTACATGTTCCAACATGCATTGCCACATTTTTTCCTATAAGAGCATGCCAAAAACCCTCAGGGCATGCTGGGATATGTAGTTCCACAACATCTGGAGGGCCACAGGTTGAAGACCTGTGTTCTAGAGGGTGAAAAAGAAATAAGAAGCAGCTTCTGATTGGTTGCCCATAGCAACATGACCTGTGAAGTGTGTTTCACATCTTATTCAATTTCCCCCTTAGAGTTTACGCCTGAGTGCGGCCGCCCTGGTCTGCTAATTAACGCCAATTACAAGTAAATTGCATACACCTGACTGCAATATTAAGCAATGCTGCAGGCTATTAAGTTAAATGCCTAATTTCAGTACCTGCAAGCCCGACACAGCCCAGAAATACATAGGAAGGTTCTCTTTCTACACTTCTCACCATGTAAAGGTTGGTATTAATCCAAATACACGTTTCAATATGTCCAGATAGTTATTTTTTAACCATCTACACCAGTGATTTTCAACCTTTTTACCTTGCGGCACACTAAATAAGATTTTTAAATTGCCAAGGCACACCATGAGATCCCCACAGGGCAAAACACTTTGGCCCCCATAGGAAAAAAACCAAACCTATTGGCTCCCATACAACAAACAATCACACTGGTCCCCACAGGTAACACAAATAAAATACACTGGCCTTTTACATGAAAATACGAGACCAGTAAATAACAGTTGAACTGGTGGTGGCTGTAAACTGGTTTGGGCATCTCTAGATCTGGGGGCACACTTGAGAACAGCTCAAGGCACACTAGTGTGCCACGGCACAGTGGTTGAAAAACACTGATCTACACCCTTAGTGAAAGTGTGTTTTACATCTTTACAAAGCAGGATACACAATTCATAGGAGTCTACATGTGTCAACTTTTTCACTGCAACACAAACATACAAGTCTAATGTATTTTTTAAACACATCTATCACATCTAACACCAACAATGTGTTTTTGGGTCACCATTTCTACTTGCAATGTTTGTTAAATGTCTTATGCTCATGGACACTATTTTGCACACAATCTTACTAATATTTACCTTGGACATAAATTTCACGATCGGGGAGACACACTGAGTCTCCGAACGAAAAAGGCTGAGATCCATCCCGTGCACGTTGGCGTACGCTGATATGTACAACAGGTTTCGGTGGGAGAAGGCTGAGATCCGGCTGTTCTGTGGGCGGACTCACGCTTGCCCGAAAGAATGCAGTATTTGCCTGTATGGACCGTACGTACGGCGGTCCGCCCGCACCAACCAGAATAAGGCCCACAGTGATCTTACATACCTATACCTTGCCCTGCTGCTCCTGCTTACTACCTTGTGGGCCCCATTTATTGAACTCCGCACCTATGGGAACTCCTGACTGTCAGGGCCCATGTATGTTGTTCCTTCCAAGATGCCCCCAAGAATTCTCCTCCCTGCGCTGTTCTGGTGGTTTAAAAAATATGGGGACCTCCACTAATTTATCCTGCCAAAAACTGCATCCTGCTAAAACACAATGTGTGAACACAAGAAACTGCATCCTGCAAAACAGTTCCTGTCCGACTGCATCCTGCTAAAATGCAATGTGTGGACCCAGCTTTAGGGGGTGAATTTGAAAAGATGACAGTTCTATTGAAGGTGGGATGTTGCCCATAGCAACCAATCACACTTTGATTCTTATTTATTTAGCACCTTCTAGAAGATATACATTGAATCTGATTATATGCTATGGGTACATCCCATCTTCAAAATTTAGAAATCTTAAAAAATTTACCACTTAGGATCTGTTTTTTTATGCAATCTAATTGGTATACATTTACAAATAAAGCACAAGGGTGCTTGGCGCAGATCTGTATTGTGGTACTCATTTTTGTCTAATTTTCCTTATTCTACATCATAATTCCCTTTCATTGTTGGTACTTAGAATTAGTGTAGGCAGGGCTTGGTACTGTAGAAGATAAGGACAGTATATGACTATATGTGGCTATATCTATAATTAAACTTTTTAAAAGCATTAGTTAATATTTGTTTTGACACGTCTGTATTAGTGTGTGTTTCAAAATAAAACAAAATGCATCAAAAAATACATTTTTAAAGTGCACCAATGTCTTCACTTCTTATTGAACTCTAGATTAACATTTGACATTTGTACTTCATTAGTTCTATAAGATTGTATTTTTAGTTCAATTCCATGAATGTACTGCACTGAATAGCAACCTTTATACCACGTTTTGGTATCTGAAATATGCATGTCCATGTTTACCATTGAAGTCAATTGATAGTGTTCACTTTGATTTAGGCTTCAGGGTAGATCAAAGCCCCCAGAGAAAGATGTGTCTTAGAACTTGTACAGAGTGAATGACTGGTATCAGCCAGAAATGAGCATTGTTCCAAAGCTTTGGCATTCCATTTAATAGGGGATTTATCCTATCTAATGAAAGCTGCCGAATGACTTCAAGCATCCAGTTTAGCATCAGAAGAGCAGCCAGAACATAGTTTTCCATCAGCTGTGATGTTACACAATGCTAGCAGAGCTCATGATGTTTTTATCCTGATGACTCCACTATTCGCTGTAAATCAGTGCTCACTCGGGTCTTAATAACGGTGTCCCTATAAATACTATTGCAAGGATAAAAGATGTAACAATGAAAGTTATATGGACTGTCACATTGCTAGACATTATGGGTAGTCGTGTTCTAAATGTCTTTTCTCTGTTAAAATAAATGCTGTCTATGTTTTATGCTCTAAAGCTAATGCTACAATAATAATGGCTTTAGTTATGTTACCAATTATATTGTATAGTGCTATTCAACAAAAATAATTTGTTAATTGCATACAATGCCCAGCAAATCAAAAAGACTGTAGTGGTTGGCAAAAGGGCAATAAGGGAAATTGTTTTACCGGCCATTCACCTTGAAAATATAAGGTCCAGGGATAGTAGGCCTTATTCTAGTTCACTCTTTCTGACAAAATCCTTCTTAGATGGACAAAACCATGTGCACTGCAGGTGGGGCAGATGTAACATGTGCAGAGAGAATTAGATTTGGGGGAGTTATTTTGTTTCTGTGCAGGAAAAATACTGACTGCTTTATTTTTACACTGCAATATAGATGTCACTTTGAAGTAAAACCCCACCCAAATCTAATTCTCTCTGCACAAGTTACATCTGCCCCACCTGCAGTACACATGGTTTTGTCCATCTAAGAAGGATTTTGTCAGAAAGAGTGAACTAGAATAAGGCCCAAAGTGAGGGAGAACGGGGAGGGACTGAGTTCCACCTCCTGTAATGGTGATGTGGAACTAGTTCTACCTCCACCTTGGCCCTGCACAGTAATTCTAACAGAACAGCATTATTATTATTATTATTATTATTATTATTATCCTTTATTTATATGGCACCACAAGGGTTCCTAATTACAAAGTACACATAATCAAAATAGGAAAACAGTGACTTACAGTTGAAGACAATACAGGACAAGTACAGGGTAAATGATTATAGGACTATTAGCCAGTATCCAGGTGACAGAAAACAGCGTGCTTTGGTGCAGTCGAAAACTATTGAAGTAATAAAGGATAAGCACATGAGGTAAGAGGTCCCTGCTCGTGAGAGCTTACATTCTAAAGATGAGGGGCAGACAGACCGGGGTGACACAGGAGGGGTAGACAGTGCGAGGAACAGAAGGTTAGGAGGACAGTGTGCTGGGTTTGGTGAAGAAGTGGGTCTTAAGAGCCTGTTTGAAGTTCTATAGAGAAGTGGAGAGTCTGAGGGGGAGGGGTAGAGAATTCCAGAGTAAGAGAGCAGCATGTGAAAAATCTTGGAGGTAGGAGTGGGAGGAGGTAATAAGTCGGCAGTGGAGCCGACGGGCGTTAGCAGAGCAAATAGGATGAGTGGAAAGAGTGGAAATGGATATAAGGTCAGATATGTAAATGGAAAGGAGAAGGTGAGGGCTTTCTACGTGAGTGTGAAAAGTTTGAATTGAATTCTAAAAGGGAAGGGAAGCCAGTGACCGGCTTGTAGAATAGGGAGGTGGAAGTAGTGCCTTTTCGTGAGGAAGATGAGGAAGATCAGGGGTTGCCAAAAACCTACCACTGTCCCTGGCTCTGGGGGAATAAGAGAGGGATAAATAGTTGTGCGATTAGTGAATTGAGTGGTCACTACACAGCAGGCATTCCCAACCTCATTTACTAGGAGTCCGGTTCTTAGTGAAACTCAGGCTTCAGCACAGATTGTTAAGTCAAAATAAAAGGTACTGATCAAGGGCATAATTACCATAGGTGCAGGGGTACAGATTGGAGAAGGACCACCTTTCTTGTGTCAGATACGAGGCAGCAGGCAGTTATCGGTATTTGTGCATGTATATATATGTATATATACATGTCATACAAGCCCCAACTCCACAACAAAGGGCATTTTGTCCATGCAGCACTTTTTGCACGTATTGCCTCCAGGCACTGGCAGTCCAAGTCCCGGGTGCTATAACACGTCAGTACTCACTGGCCCCTATCGAGCATCAGCAACATGAGCACCAAACTAAATAAGGTTTTAATCTCTCTCCATTCTCCTGCAATTAACCCAGTTCCCACCTGTGGCTGTGCAAGTCTGAATACCTGGACTGGAGCCATATGCTTTGGAGACCACCCATTTATCCCCCAAATACACCTCAGAGACCTATTCCTGGCTTTGCAGTGAACCAGGTTCTCTTACCTGACTGCAAAGCACTCTCTCTGAGGCTGGATGGCTCCTTACAGGGGCAGTTGTGACCAGAGAAAAACAACACTCTCTGGTGAAACTAACCCTGTTTGTATATAGCAAAACAGCTCTCAATAGGTTAACCTTGAGTACTTGCCAGGGTGCCTTCCTCGGACCGGGTTTAGAATAAAGTGCAAAAGTGCATATTTAATGTCAATGTTTCGAGGTACTACACCCCTTTCTCAAACCTTACAAGACACCTTCTACCTATATATATAACAATTGAAGAGAAGCAGGCACTGATCAGCACTGAGAATGCATACCTCCCAACATGACCCACATGACCAACATGACCCTCTCTGTTTCTGGACAATAACAGAAGTGATAATAGACGCCTTTGTAAAGTATATACTTGTTCTCCCGATATTCCTGTCTTTTGCATTGATGTGTCGTGTAATTGTGTATTGATGTTTATCCCAGTCTTCTAATATTCACTTCTGTTATTGTTTATCTGTATTCCCATAGCAACGGCCGGGCGGCAGCGTCTACATCCTGCCGCGGCCGGAAGTAGGAGTGACGTCAGAACCCTGTCCCGGCATTGCAGGGAGACGGGACTTCACTCTTGGTATTTAGGTAAGATCACTTTTGTTTATTCTTGTTCTGATGAAGGATTAAATTATCCGAAAGCTCAATACTGGTGTGGGTCCAGCTTTATTGTATGCTTCTTGAAAACCCAGTGAGTATATATATATATATATATATACTCTGAGTGGCCAAATTATTATGACCACCTCCTCAATACAATGTTGGACCACCTTTTGCCCTTAATAATGCATGGATTCTTCTTGCATGGACTCTATGAGTTGTTGGTAGGTGGTATGAGGAATTTGGGACCATATCCAATGAACTGCACTTTCCAATTCCTTAAGATTTGATGGTACTGGATCCAGCTGCCTGATGATCCGTTCGTTCTCATCCCACAGATTCTCAATTGGATTGAGATCTGGTGATTGTGCAGGCCAACTAAGCACGGTAAAGTATCTTGTCATGCTTTTCAAACCATCTGCGGATAATGCCAGCTTTATGACTTTTTGTCCTGCTGGAAGTATCCATTCCCAGCAGGGTACACCATTAACTCTTTGATTAAGATTCCCCGCAATTTGACGTTCTGTAGCTCTTCTGTTGGACTGGACATCTTTGGCAAGTCTCCTTTCAGATTGAGCATTCAGTAGTCTGTGACAACCACAAGCCTTACATTGAGACCTGGTTTGCTGCTTGGTAGTCCACTCTGTATAAACATTAATAACTGCTGCTCTCATACACTTCACAAGTGCAGCCGTTTTGCTGACACTGGTTCTGAAGGCTCGAGCGCCTACAATCATCCTGTGTTCAAACCCATTTCTTCGCAAGCAACACAGTGCAATTGATGCTTCACTTGTCCTGCATTCCCTTTTTATAGCTATCTCGCCCTCTAGCGGCAACAATGTAAAGTTATGGCCGATCTGCTTATAAGTGACAAGTGGTCATAATAATTTGGCCACTCAGTGTATATGTATGGGCCCTGGAGCCATTACATACCATATTTTTCGCTCTATAAGACGCACCTGACCATTTTTAGAGGAGGAAAACAGGTTTCCCTCACCACGTTACCCACTAAATTCAACCTCTTCTTTCATCATCAGCAGCAGCTAGCAGCCAACCTCCCCCTCCTCCTACACGCTACAGGCTTCCCACATCGGCACCACTGCAGGCTCTGCTGCAGGTCATGAGATGCTGGTGCAGCAGCATCCAGGAGTTTTTTTCTTTTTTTTTTTTTTTTTCAGTATTCGCTCCATAAGATGCACACGCTTTTCCCCCCACTTTTTTTTTAAGAAAAAGTGCATCTTATGGTTCAAAAAATACAATACTTTTTCTATGGAGCCTACAAATATCTAGATACGCCCCTTACCGAATAAGTTACCTCTGCTCTAGCCTGGATAGCACTAAAACCTGTACTGTTTTTGTGCCTTGAGGTCTGTCCCTGGGAATGTCTGCTCTGAATCTATAGTGACCATTCAATGCACTAATCGCACACTCAAACTGTACTAATTTGAATAGCTTCTGCAGCCACTGAATAGGAGAAAGGGGTATAGAACCATAGTTATAGATATCTTTATATATAAAAGGCTAACTACTCCACACCTCTATGAGGTGAAATACCGGCACTGACCACTTGAGGCCACTCGATGGACCAAATTACTGTACACTAAAAGATGTCATAACAGAAAGTGAAAGCAATTTATGCAGGGACACTGATCAGTTTCATATATGGGGAAAGGGAGCTGTAAAGACAGAGATTGGCGGTATTAAAAGATAGGGACTCAGCGTGAGGTGGTGAGTTTGTGGGCTAAAACTGTCACAGCTTAAATTGAAATTAAAAACTGCCACAGCTCAAAGTGAAAGTACATTACAGAAACTGACATTTTGAAGGGCTTTTAACTAGTTCATTTAATAATTTGCAATGTCAGCAGGGTATATTTTTATGACAGACATATATGTGGGTATTGCAGTGAATAGTGTACCATTGCAGATTGAATAATGAGCAATGCCAATGTGTAAATGTTAAGCAAAAAAGTCTGGGTCCAGCTTCATAAAGAAAATAAATAGCATTATTTCCAATATACCTGGAGAAACTTTGGCTCATGCAGTGGATCTCTCTGTTTTCTGACAAGTGCAGTGATTTATTTTGCCACTGTATACAGCACTGCTAAATCAAATAGATGAGATAGGATTTCCATTGTAAATTTAAAATTGGAGTCCAGAAATCTTTAGTCATGCCACTTAGTACAGTTCTACTAGTAATGGAGTAGTGGAACAGCCGTGTAATGATTTTATATAAAAGCATAAGATTTTCCTACACTTCAGTGTATTTCTGTTTATATTGTTTGTAAATCTTTGTGTATATAAGGCCATGTGGCCTATTGTTTCTCTGGGGGAAATTTACTAAAGGAAATTTGTAAAAAAATAGGTGTATTTGTATCCAGAAATACACTTATTTTTGACATTTACTATCCCGAAAATACGGCAATTCATAGTCATATTGATGTGCTATCAATACGAATACGAATTGCCGTATTTTCGGGATAGTAAATGTAAAAAATAAGTGTATTTCTGGATACAAATACACCTATTTTTTACAAATTTCCTTTTGTAAAATTCCCCCTCTGTCTTTTATAACCTATCCTTCCTTTATTGCATGCAGTTCCAAAATATTGATAAAAAAAGATACATATTTAGCACTGACAATGCTATTAATGCCACCGATGTACTACTGTTCTAACCTTCTATAATGACATGACGGAGTGACTGATGTTTCGGCAGATGGAATCTGCACATCCGGATTCATTCAAATGTGTTTTTTTTGTGCGATTGCTTTTGACTCACGCTGTTGCATCTATATTCTATTATGGGCAGAAGCTAACCTGAGCATAGGGATGCCCACTGCTATAATGGTGTACAATTGCTGATACATCTGTACCATTGTTGCAAATCGGCTCATGCCGCAGCTTATGCAGAGAGCTCTCCAGTAGCAAGTAAGATTGCAACGAGTTATTTATGTACGTCCAGAAAACGCCATCTGAATGACCATGATACGGCTTCATCTACTAGGCCGCTCCCTGTTAACCATCCCAAACGCTGTCTTCCTGTCACTCACTTTGTGACTAATCCCTTGTTGCAACCACCATTGTAATTCACTCACTGCACATGTGTACTGCAGCTCAGTGATAAAATGGAGAGTGATAAACAGCCAGCCAATCATCTCCTACCTGATATTTTTTAAAACAGTCTTTAACATGGCAGGTAGGAGCTGATTGGCTGGCTGTTTATCACTCTCCATTTTATCACATTTGAAGCTTAGTGCATCTGGCCCAATAACCGATTTGCAACTGCTTCTGAACTAGAACCATCGACCTCAATTCAGAAAGTGCCAGCACCGGCGTTAGTATATAGCCTTGGTCTATTTCTATCTCAGTTCATTGCCTACATTTAAAATTGCATTTGTTGTATTGTACAGAACAATGGTGTAAAACGTGCACACTACGATCAGACATATGTCTTGCATTTACTTCCAAGATTGTCCTTTTTAACTAAAGCAGACACGGGTTTCTGTGAAAAAATTAAAGGACATAGCTAAAACGAATTTCAAAGAATCCAAACTACTCAATCATGTCTAAGAATCCCAGGAGCAACATTAAAATAAAAAGAAAAGAAACTATATAATAACAGACTTTATATATTACAATCCACAAATAAAAAATATGCCTGTCTCTTTTACCTGCAACATATTTATCTATAGGACGTAAGTTCTATTGTGTTCTATTGTATAAACCATATTTTGCAGACAACAATCAGATAAGAAAAATAAATTATGTTAAAACATAATGTCATGCATATCAGTCACGGGGTATTTTAGTTTTCTGCATTTTAGAGAATCTTTGTGCAGCTAGACTATGACATGAAGCAAAGGAAACAGATGTAAACATAAATCAGATAAGGAGTTATAGGGACACTGAACAGCATTTCTCTTGTGGAATTTATCAGTGTTATGTGTGTTTGTGGCAAAGACGAGATTAAGTGGATGATATTGTACTCAGTTGTATATAAAACATCACTGTTGCTATCAAAGAGACAGTTGACAAATTGATAAGTGATTAAAACAAGTGTGTTACATCTTAATGACAGCTCTCTGTTTTTCTCTTCATCTAGTATACTAGTAAAATAATGTTGTGTTACTTTAAATCTAAAAGGTTTTTGTTATATATAAAGTATTGAGATAAAAGCAAGCAAAAAAAAAAGGGGATTGCACATTTTAATGATGAAGACTCCTCTCAAATGTCTGCTAGGCCTATTATTTCAACTACAGTAATGGACCTTACCCATTGTTCATCCATTTTAAGGGTTATGACATACTGTATGTAAAATTAATTCTGACTAAAGTTCCATATGCACTGGGTGTTTTTGCTCAGCGTGGATGTGGAGAAAATCACTAGGTGGAAAATCACTCATTAGCCCTTATTTAGATATGATCGCAGTACAAATTTCTTTTCAAAATGGGCAAAACCAGGTAAACTGCAGGTGGGGCATATGTAACACAGGATTGCCAACCCTCCCTGAATGGCCGGGAGGGTCCCGAAAATCGGGTCACCCTCCCGGCCCCCCGGAAAGGTGGGCAACCCTCCCGGATTCTGGGGCCCCCCGCTCCCCCCCCCTGATTGCGGCTTTCCCCCCGACCGTGGCGTTTAAATTACCTTATCTGCATTGATCTGGGGGCAGGGGCGGGGCTAAAGCATCATAATCGCGTCATTTAGCCCCACCCCCTCCACGGAGATAGGCAAATTGAGTAACGTTAATGACATCACGTTTAAGCCCCACCCCCAAACTCCTGCTGAAAGTCTCCTCTCCAGGCTTCTTCCGGAGAGGAGCTTTTAAAAGTCTGCAACCCTGATGTAACTTGTAGAAAGAGAGTTAGATTTGTGTGAGTTATTTTGTTTCTGTGCAGGGAAAATACTGGCTGCATTATTTTTACACTGCAATTTAGATTTCAGTTTCAACACACCACACGCAACTTTAACTCTCTCTGCACATGCTACATCTTCCCCACCTGCAGTGCACATGGTTTTGCCCATTTTGAGAACAAATTTGTACTGCGATCAGATCTGAATAAGTGCCATTGTGTGTGCACTGAGTGATTTTCTGCCTAGCGATTTTCACCTCATCGCCCATTCCAACGATTATCACAGGGGGTGAACCACTTTCCATAGTACAAGACTAAAGAAATTGATTCACTCGGCTGGAAAATGAGCCTAATAGACAGCAGTGGCCGGCAATGATGCGGGAGGCGGGGCATACACACTGTTGGATTTTGAGCTGAAAGTAGCTCAAAACACCAAAAGTGAGCTCCTTTTAGCTCAAAATTAACCAGTGTGTATGTGCCTTAAGACGGTCATCAATGTTACTTTTAATTATTTATAATAGTTATAATAATGAAATTATGACTTTCTGTAATGTCAAGTTCAATTAAAGAAAAAACAATTACAGTAATAAAATGGGGTTCCCAAATATGGAGCGCCATTATGAATAGTTATTACCATGCACTGCCACATAAGCCATGTGTATTTTTGTTCTTTGGTGCTAAAAAGACACATGGGAGTCTTTCAGATCCCAAAGGATCTGTGACATCATACGCATGATTACCGGTACCCATTCTGTGGGACTCATTCTGCATGTGCGAAAATGGTTCCTGCAATGTTGGATTGAGATCAGCATTAGGGGTGGGGAGGGGACAGCGATGGCATCCATTTCTCCAAATGGCAGGGATCTCTGTGGTTTCACAGGAATTTCATGGCCTCTGCTATGGGTGGCTTGTGCGTGGCCATAGGTGTTGCAAGCTGCCTAATGCTGAGCAGTGATTCAATGCTTCATCCTAGATATCAGGTCAGATCACCACTGCAGCAGGAAGCGTATGACCCTTTCTGCATTACTGTCATACTTACTTTCCCTCCCGGAATGGCCTGGAGGGTCCCAAAAATGGGGAAAATGGGGCCCCCAGTGTTGGCCCCTACACCCCCACTCCGCACCATCGGTCCCTGGGTCAAATACGCTGGGGGCCGAGTGATATTGAATCACCCCCAAAATGACTTGTACTGTAGGCTCATATAATTAAACAACTTTTATCTACAGTGTATGGGATGTACTGTACATACTTAATTCTAATTTGATTTCCTTTCATACATTTTATTTTTAATATAAAAGCAAGAGCAGAACAAATGAAATCTTTAGAGAACAGCAAGTTTTGCCAATATAAGACTGTTGGAAGAATCTAACAACCCTTTACATTCTGCAGAACATATGATAAGCAATGGCATGCCTAGAATTGAAAACCTAGAGGTCCAAGGGGACTTTTATGTATTCCAGCCGTCATAACCAATTTCAAGTAATATGTTCACGTTGCAGATATTTACACAGTGAGTAACAGTTTGTACTTTTGTGTGGCATGTGTAAATATGTCCATTTTTGTGTTTAAACCAAAAAACTATATTTAAAAAGTGCATTTTAGGTTAGATTAGGTAATTTTAGGATGCTGGAGTATTTCACAGAATGGCAATAACTAAGCTTTGATGCAATACATAAATCTTCTGATGAGCAACAGCTCAGATTTTCTTTTAATATACAGTATGCAGTTTAACCTACATTTCAAATAGTTACCACCACTAAACCCAGACTGTGGTAAACTTGATCTCTGTAATCCAAAAAGAATATATAGACATGTGATTTGAATTACAGAGAGATTCCACCTTCATATAATTTATTAAAGATTGCTTATACACTACAGTATGTGTTCCCTTGCACCTCACTCTAAACAGAATAGTTTTTATTAGACGTAGTGTAGGGATAAACCCATGCAGACTCTGACTGGCCCGCCGGGGTAGGCCCCAGTGATTTATGACCCCACCCACAAGAATGGGTGGGGTATATCTGACATACAGTGATCCTGAAGACAGTGTATAGTTGCTCTAGCACTTCTGCCTCAAGTTTTATTTGTTCAAGTACTGAGTGTTACACCTTTGGTTATACAGGTTGAGTATCCCGTATCCAAAATGCTCGGGACCAGGAGAATTTTGGATAGCGGATTATTCCGTATTTCGGAATATTTTAATATTTAAATGATGTATTTTGAAGTATCTTGCATTTATGCTGTATAAACACATAAAATACACACATATATATTTTTATTACCACATGAAATGCACTCAAATATATTTTATTTGTTCAAAAAACAAGGTTTCAAAACATGAAACAAAATTTGTGTACTATCTCAGATATTGAATTTGAATGCCAAGCAATCATTTTCTTGTACATATATAGTGCCAGTTACATATCATGTCCTCAGTAGGGCTGTTACAAATGTCCCCAGTGAGTTTTTAGCAAAAAAACATTTTTTTTTCACTTTCTGGAATGTATGGTTTTCGGAATAATTCGGATAACGGATATTCGGATACGGGATACTCAACCTGTATTTCTGATTTCTCCTGTGAGGGTGCAGATGCTTCAGTTTCGGGGCCAGTGCAAGGTTTTTGGCCCCCTAGTAAAAACATCAACTTACTGCTCCCACCAATACGCACACCCAAATACCATCTTTCTAGAACCACAGGTGCAAATGTGGAGTTGGCGTCATAGAAATTCAACACCTGCCATTTGCAAGTTCCACAACGATGCTTCTTTCAGATTCATCCTTCATTTTGTGATAGTCAGACACCTCCAGATTCTATAGCCACATTGGCAGCTGCCTAAAGCCATCCCTGCTAATATTGCTTTATTTATCTGGATTTCCAGATCTGTGTATTGTTCATATAATATACATATTGATATTTACTTTACCATGCCTCCAAACTGCCCCACTTTTCACGGGAACCTTCCTTTTTTTGGGAAGGTCCTGTGTCCCGCCTGGGGCAGGCAGTGTCCCACAGTGGGGGGGGGGGGGGCAGTTGGGAGTCCCCCCTGGCAGGGGAGCAGGGAATAAATGCTTCTAGTCAGAGAGGCAGAGAGGCTGGGGGCATGTCCAGCAGCTTACACAGTGCTGACAGAAAACAATGCTGTGACCTACTGCCAAGGCATCCCCGCGAGGCCACTCCCTATTACATAGACAACGCCCCTGTTTCAGGCGCATGAGCAAGCATCATATTTTCTGAAATATAAATGTTGGAAGGTATGCTGTATACTGTACATAAATATATTTTTCATTCTCTCGAGGCATTTGTGGTCTTTTTGTTATAGTGTTAACCAGCACAGGCTATATATTGAGGCTAGTTTAGGATTTGGGGTAGAGGAGCATGTTATTTTGTAATTCTTCATCAGACCTTATTCTGGTTGATTTGCAGCCTTGCGAGTCCACCATATGCCGCCCCCCACCCCTCGCACGCTGCATTCGTATGCATGGGCTGTGAAAGGATGTTTAAGATAAACATCCATTTGAGGGCTGTGGGGGAACACCTACATCATTTGATGGTCGCACACCATCACATGATGTGGAAGGCACAAGCAAATCTATGGTTTCTCTGAGGTAACCATAAATGTGCGTGTGAATTCAGAGGGAAGTGGACGGGCAGCTGACGTCCAGCGATGTCAGCTGCCCACCCCCGGCTCCCACATCACCGGGCGATGTCCATGTGAACGCCCGGTGTTTTCTTGGGAACGCCGATGAAATGCTGGGCGTTTCCATGGGCGCGACTATCCATCGCCGCCCCACGCCCCTTGGCCGCACCCTTGGGTGCATACAGTCTGTTCGTCGTGGCCGCACCCGGCATATGCACATGCGCAGAAATGCGGCTGTGCATGCGCATACGCAAAGCATCAGTCCCCAATGCGAATGGACCTGAATAACCCCCATTATGTCTCGTTATGTTGAATTCAAGTTCATTTGCAAAGAAGGAACAGCAGAAAGCAGTACAGGTACTAACAATGTGTCTTTCCGGGATGCAGTTAAAATCCCAGCGGTCGGGATCCCGGCATTCAGAATCCCGACGCCGGAATCCCGACCGCCGAAATCCCGACACATTCTCCCTCCGTGGGTGTCCACGACACCCCTGGAGGGAGAATAAATTAGTGTGCCGAGCGTAGCAAGGCACCGGGCCCGCTGCGTGGCGAGCGCAGCGAGCCCGCAAGGGGGGGCGATCCACGTCCCCCCCTTGTCGGGATTTTGGCTGTCGGGATTCCGGCGTCGGGATTCTGAACGCCGGGATCCCGACCGCTGGGATTCAGTACTGAATCCGTCTTTCCTACCCTTTATTTTGTTACTTTATTCTTGCCCTGCTAAATGAAAGCCTGTCTCTGCATTACTCCGTCCGACAATGTGCACTAGCATGCATAATAATCTATACTGTACCGGGAATGCCTTCACTTCACACAGCTTGTGCCTCTGTCACCATAAATCTACGTGTTGCAGCAAAAATCTGGGGGCACTTTCATAAATTGAAGCATGCAGTGGGTCCAAAGTAGAATTGTGTGCTTTTTAAGTTAACTACATAGGATTGTAAAATATGCATGACGGTTTTATGGTTTCCTTACATACATAAGCTATAAATGAAATGGCCTTAAACAACAATAAAAAAAAAAAAGTTAAATGTTTTATGCCTCACAAGTATGCCTCTAAGATTGTGGGGGAATTACTTAATGAATTGAATTAGAAATGAGAATTTGATTATATAAATACCCTAGGAGGGAGCACACAATGACAATCAAAAGATGATTTGGACAAAGTTCTTCATGTAAGGTATAATCACCAAGCTTGTGTTCTTCTGAGTTATGACCGGTATCCACTAGTTGCTTTAAAACATTTTGGAAGGATCAAAAAACTAGGCAACCATGTGCCTGAGTAGCCCAGCAGGGGGTAATAAAAGACTTTACAAACTACACATGGAGTACTAATAAACATAAAATGTAAAATGTTTTAAGAGTTTAAAAGCCAATAAGTGTCTTGTGTTCCTGTGTTATCATTTGGTGGTAATATATTTCATCATAAGTCGAAGGGGTAATATATTTCAAAGTCTAAATAAAACGCATCTGCATATATGTAAATAATTCCATGCTTGGTGACTTTCTGACTGCTCTCTGTGGGAGAGAGCATCCAGGGGGTGGTGCCGAAGATGATGTATCACAGGAGGCGGGAATGAAGGCAAGGGGGCTTTCTAGGGGTGTGGTTGCTGAGTCATGCCTCTGCTATATAATACCGAGCTTACCAGCATTTTACAGCTTGGTGAGTGGCTTGGACAGTGGTAGCCAGCCCTAGCCCTCGAGAGCTACCAGCAGTTCACATTCCAGACAACCTAGCTGCTGCACAGCTGCACTCATTAATCACTGACACATTTTAAAAGATACACAGATGGAGCTAATTAGCTCACTTGTGATTCTGTGAGGAGACCTGCAAAACATGCACTGTTGGTACAGATGGGGCAGGCTACATCCTGGCTGGCGGAACGCAAGAACATCCCCGCTGGCGATCCGCCAGCAGCCTTGCCATCCATCAGACTGAGACGCGCGTGCGTCTCACGTGCACGCGCGTCTCAGTCTCCGTCGGCGGGGCGACGGAAACCCTGTCCGTCTCCGCCTCAGGGAGACGGACAGGGTTGGGGGGGAGGTGCGGGCAGGCGGCGGGGACCCCTGGTTACCGCCGACAAGCCGGCGGGGACCCGGGGGAGTGGATGGAAGCGCCGTCGGAAGGGGACGCGTGCGCCTCTCATGCGCGCGCGTCCCCTTCTCGCCATCAATATGGTGCTGGCGGGGGATGGCGGCTGGCGTCGCCAGTGCCATCCCCTACCAGGATGGGACCTGCTCCATCTGTAGCTCTCGAGGACTAGGGTTGGCTACCCAAGGGCTAGGATGACGTTATTCATCAAGACTCACATCATCGGCCACCCAGACCAGTGTTCCCTCTAAGCTGTGCGCACGCGCACACAACTCGCAGAGCACGCGCACAGACATTACAACAGAGCGCACATTAATTTTAGTGTAGTCATTTTTTTTTTACTATTTTTTGCATTTTTGGTGGCCCCGGACACTGTGTATAACAATATGGCTCTGCTGGGCTGGCTGTCAGTTAGCCTGTAAGCCCGCCCTTGGTTGCCAGGATCTGTCAGGATTGGCTACCCTGAACATCTGATCTTCATACCGTTATGTGACGCACAAAAATTGTAATTTCTTTCCAAAGTTGCACAACCAGTATCTTTTGCCACATACAGCCTTCATAGAATTAGAGGGAACATTGACCCAGACCGCACACTTTATTCGCAAAGTGGGCAGCCGTGTGTAGAAAAGTCAGAAGACTTGAAGACTTGCTGAGTCCTCGGGGGTGGGGGGATGGGTTGGCTTCCAGCTAATCCGGGTGAGTAGGCAAGTATAAATAATTCTAAACTTGAATTATTAGTATTGCTTATTTTTAAACATATTGTACATTTTTATTGATTTAGAGATGTCATTGCTGTGCATTGTAAGACGGCCCGCATGCTTAAACCAGCCAGCTTTTCCATTACTTACTAATCGATTGCACTTGAAAAGTTTTTAAGCTGAGTACTAACATCCAACATATTGTCCATATGTGGGTTTTGGACACAGGAGGTGCATCAGGGCTTTATAAACATGTTGTCTAAAATGTTTGCTGATAGCCAAAAACATGGCCACACTGCTGGAAATGTTGCCAGAATTCTGGTGCCAAGCAAATATCTTTAATGACCTTGCTCTATTTAAACATTTTGAGTCTACAAATAATAAACTGTGATGCTGTATACTATGATATAATATACTGTACATGTGTTTTTACTGAGGAAAACACTGTAACTGTAATAAGCATGGCCAAAAGATGAAGTCATGTACAGAGCAATGTGCAGTGAAGGAGAGGGCCTTACGAATGTCAGACATGATCTAGTCATATATTTTTGTACATGATAATAAAAACTGCAAACAGCAGTATTAGAAATGAACGTCGAAATGTTTGATCAAGCATTAATAAAACACATAGGAGGTCATTCTGGTTGTCTCACTAAGCAGCGTTATTTTGCTGCTTAGCGAGCCTTGTAACGCCGCCAGTTGGCCTTACGAATGCCCCCTGCTGCACGATGAATGTACCCGCCGAACTGCGAATGGATGTTTTGCATAAACATCCATTCACAGGATAGCAAGCAGCCCAAAATCATTCAATGGTTGCCGACCATCGAATGACTTCTTCAGTGCTGGCAAAGGGTTAATGGCACTCAAAGGTTTAATGACAACCCAGACAACCCATTTGGACAACCCAATACAGTGACTTACTTGAAGCTGACTTGAAGCTTACTTGACTGACTTGAAGCTGTATCTGTTATATATTTAGCTACATGTGTCAATCATTCCGGGAGTGTGTGTGTAACGCTGGGCGGGGCCACACATGAAACTCCACCCACCCAGCATTATGCATGCAACCCACACATAATATACACATGTAGCTAGAATATATACTACAGCCTGGTTAGCTGCAAACTAGGTGGCGCAACAACTATATTGACCCCAAACACCCCCGCCGCTCACATATTCCAAGACAGCGCCTTCACTCTGGCCAGGACCTGCCCTCCCGGAAGTCTCACAGGAACTTGCATCGGGCACCCAGGTCAAAGGCAGCAGAGTCCCAGTCTCGCACGCTCGCCTCTGCACTGCACAGAGCAGCGCGCCTGATGCCTGTTACCCCATCCCGCCACCACCCCCAACCTCCCACTGCTCTAACACATGCAACACTGGGAAATACCTGCAAGTGTGCCTGATGCCTGCTACCCCATTCCGCCGCCACCCCAAACCTCGCACTCCCCTAACATGCAAAGCCTGAGAATACCTGCAAGTATGCCCGATGGCTGCTACACCCTCCCGCCACCACAGCAAAGCTCCCACTCCCCTCACACCCGCACACCCAGCACATTCCAGCAAAGTGCCTCTTAGCCGCTGACTGCAACCTCAGCCTGGTTCTTACAGGAGCACACACTTTCTACTATACCACCAACGGATTACTGGTAAAAAAAATTTTTATAATACCACTATTCTACCAACGCCTACACTGTATATATATGCAATCTAACCTTCACCACATTACTAAAATATCCAATATCACACACACCTTCCTGCTACCAACACCCCCCCACACACACACACACACACACACACACACACACCAAACTAATACTACACACACTACCTTTGCACCACTATACCACCAACACCTGCACTCTACACCTAGCCTCACTATCCTACACCACACTACCAAAATCCATTATCCAACACACATATTCCTTTTATGTAAAAATATTTCAACTCTCACTAAAATGAACATTAAACACTTTCATCCACTAATAACACACATAATTCATGTCCAACTATATTTTTAACTTTAATGGGGCGTAGCCCCTTACGACGGTGTGAAGAGCGCCCATAGGGCGCGATGAATCACCTAGTTACAAATATATGTATAGTTAGAGCAGAGAAGGGAAAGGGGGGACATGATAGAAACACTGCAAATATATCAAGGGTTTTAACAAGGTACAGGTGGGAGACATTCTTCACAGGAAGAGGAGCAACAGAACACTAGGACATGCACTGAAACTAGAGGGAGGAAGATTCAGGGGAATTGTGAGGAAGAATTACTTCACAGAAAGAGTAGTAGATAAGTGGAATAGCCTCTCATCAGTACAGTACAACAATTTAAACATGCTTGGGATAGGCATATTGATATCCTTACCAAAAATAGGAATAAAATAGGGTTTGAGGTAGAGATGTGCAGGCTCTGATTAACTCTGATTTACTCTGATTTCAAAGCAGGATCTTATTGGCTATGCCAAATCACATGACAGTTGTTGACAGTTGATAGCCAATAAGATCCTGCTTTGAAAACAGAGTAAAGCAGGCCATACACGCTGCTATGAGGGCGTGCTGTACCAGCACGGATCACATTGCATTGCATGTGCATCCGTTGTGCATGCAATGCGATGCAATTTGATGAAACCTAAGTACAAAAAGTATGTGCATCCGTTGTGCATGCAATGCGATGCAATTTGATGAAACCTAAGTACAAAAAGTATGTGCAAGCACATACTTTTTGTACTTAGGTTTCATCAAATTGCATCGCATTGCATGCACAACGGATGCACATGCAATGCAATGCAATGTGATCCGTGCTAGTACAGCACGGAAAGCACGCCCTCATAGCAGCGTGTATGGGCTGCTTTAATCAGACCCTGCACATCTCTAGTTTGAGGTAACGGGTGACATTCTATGGGATGAGATCTGCTTTTTTTGGCGTTAATTAGACCACAAAATGGCGATATCGCATTTTTCCCTGAAATCGCCAATTTAATGGTATGCGCTAAGGGGCTGAAATCGCATAATATGTGCGTTAAGGTATGCGGAGCAAAAGTGCGAGATTATTTCGCATTTATATCGCATCCAGATGTTTTCGTATAGGAAAGTATACAAATCGCTTATTTAATGCAATGCGTTTTCGCAAATCGCACTTTTTAGGTGTCTAATTATCGCACTTATTTCAGACCAGGTTCTGTTTGGCGAATTTGCACAGAACTCATTTTGGTCAAGTGCACACATGGTTAATTTCACCACAGGTGCCCTCATTTTCACTCACAAACACCCCTACATAAACCCCAACAGCATTTAGGACACCTGTGAGGGTTTGAAACATGGAGATTTTGCAGAGTGGTTTGGAGTTGATGATTTGTGATGTGGCCCATTTGGAGGAGCTGCGCAGGAGGGAGGAAGCTGCGCGCCAGATCCAGGTAGCCCCCCGACTACTGCGTACCCCACGTATGTATCATGCTCGGCTCTACCTGGACTCCCTCTCGGATCAGCAGGTTGTGGGGATGTTTAGGCTGAACCGCATTAACCTGTTGGACTTATATGAGCAGGTGAGAGGATTTGGACCCTTTTGGGGAAGGCAACTATGCAGTGTCTGGGCTGCACAAATTAATGTGTGCCCTCTACTATTTGGCCACAGGCTCCACTCAGTCTGTGACCTCATGGGCCTTGGGGGTATCACAGGCCACTTTCTCTAAGCATTTCACTCAAGTGTTACTTGCTTTAAAGAAGTTGTGGCGGACATACATCAGATTCCCCAGTTCTGAGCGGGAGTGGCAGGACCACAAGTTGGCTTTCTATAGACTCTCAGCATTCCCTCGCGTGCTGGGAGCTATAGACTGCACACACATTGGGATTAGGGCACCGCACGTGCGGGGACATGTCTACGTCAATAGGCGTGGGCGGCACTCCCTGAACGTGCAGGTTGTATCCAATGCAAATTTGAAAATCCTGAGTGTTGTTGCAGGCTTTCCGGGAAACTGAACGTACAGAGAGCTTTTTTCCAATCGCACAGGTAAAGATGGTTCTATATGTTGTAGACCCCTTTATTAAATATTTACTCCATTACTGGTGGGATGTGCTGCCACTGAGACAGGAATTGGACATATACTTGGGGGAAAGAAAAGACTGTCTTGTGTGTGGCGCACTCGGAGAAGAAAGAAGATTAATTAAACGTAAAAATTAACTTTTAATGTTTTAATTCTTAAAATGGCGACATATAAAACACAACATACATGGGTGAAAATGGGGGTAAGAGTAAAAAGGAAAAAACTAGAGGTTTTTCCTGCTTAGTGGACCCCTTAGTCCCTTAATTCCTGTGATTGATACTGATAGGAGTTAGGCACATTTCATATCTCTTTTTATATATAGATTAACTCGCTGTGGAGTAGGTATGTTGTGCACAAAATGCTCCTAAAAAATATATATGTGTTCAGTGGATCCCCTTGTAACTGGATCTCATATATTTTATTCTTCTGCGTCACACTGAAAAATCTCCTGGTGTGTGCCCAGAGTATTGAGCAATAAATGGGTAATACCCTTGTGGGTCTTTACGGTGATAATGAATATTGTCACAATAGGTCTGTGCAGAGCCTTGTCTGAATCAGTGAGTCCACAGTGGGTGTTAGATGATTGGAAGGTAGCGAATGGAGGCACCCTGGTATGGACACCCCTAATACCCACTGTCTCTACTGATGTGGTACATTGACACTCATGTGTTTTAACATCAAATTCTGCAACTGTGTGCTGAGATGGAGATCGCTTAATGTGTACCCAGGTGAGCAAATAAATTGATGGTGGGTATATTTAGCGATATGTCAATGTATTTGTGACACACCATGTAGTTCTTACACTTATGTGAGGAGGCTTCTTGTAAGGTGGGATAAGCCAGGTACACGTGTAGGTCAAAATTGCATATATTGCTTATAGGCTTAGGAGCCGGGATCTGTACGCACTGTCACCCGCTACCCTAAGTTAGTGTACCTATGACGCCGTATTTAGCGTATATTAGGCTGAAATTGCCTGGTGTGTATTCACTTATAATTTCACAAGTGGAATTGCCTGGGTAATTACTCAATTGACAGATGGCAGACGATCTGGAGGTAGGTATATAACAAAATTATTACCCCTATGAATAAGCAGGGTACTTGTGTCTTGTTAAGTAAGGTGAGACAGATACCAATGTCGGTCAAATGACATATATTGCTTATAGGCTTAGGGGCCGGGATCGGTACGTACTATCCCTTGCAACTCTAAATCAGTGCGCACACAACGCCGTAATTGATACGGCGTTGTGTGCGCACTGATTTAGAGTTGCAAGGGATAGTACGTACCGATCCCGGCCCCTAAGCCTATAAGCAATATATGTCATTTGACCGACATTGGTATCTGTCTCACCTTACTTAACAAGACACAAGTACCCTGCTTATTCATAGGGGTAATAATTTTGTTATATACCTACCTCCAGATCGTCTGCCATCTGTCAATTGAGTAATTACCCAGGCAATTCCACTTGTGAAATTATAAGTGAATACACACCAGGCAATTTCAGCCTAATATACGCTAAATACGGCGTCATAGGTACACTAACTTAGGGTAGCGGGTGACAGTGCGTACAGATCCCGGCTCCTAAGCCTATAAGCAATATATGCAATTTTGACCTACACGTGTACCTGGCTTATCCCACCTTACAAGAAGCCTCCTCACATAAGTGTAAGAACTACATGGTGTGTCACAAATACATTGACATATCGCTAAATATACCCACCATCAATTTATTTGCTCACCTGGGTACACATTAAGCGATCTCCATCTCAGCACACAGTTGCAGAATTTGATGTTAAAACACATGAGTGTCAATGTACCACATCAGTAGAGACAGTGGGTATTAGGGGTGTCCATACCAGGGTGCCTCCATTCGCTACCTTCCAATCATCTAACACCCACTGTGGACTCACTGATTCAGACAAGGCTCTGCACAGACCTATTGTGACAATATTCATTATCACCGTAAAGACCCACAAGGGTATTACCCATTTATTGCTCAATACTCTGGGCACACACCAGGAGATTTTTCAGTGTGACGCAGAAGAATAAAATATATGAGATCCAGTTACAAGGGGATCCACTGAACACATATATATTTTTTAGGAGCATTTTGTGCACAACATACCTACTCCACAGCGAGTTAATCTATATATAAAAAGAGATATGAAATGTGCCTAACTCCTATCAGTATCAATCACAGGAATTAAGGGACTAAGGGGTCCACTAAGCAGGAAAAACCTCTAGTTTTTTCCTTTTTACTCTTACCCCCATTTTCACCCATGTATGTTGTGTTTTATATGTCGCCATTTTAAGAATTAAAACATTAAAAGTTAATTTTTACGTTTAATTAATCTTCTTTCTTCTCCGAGTGCGCCACACACAAGACAGTCTTTTCTTTCCCCCAAGTATATTTCCGGGAAACTGCCATGACGCCTATATTCTGAGACACTCAGCCCTCTGGAACAGATTTACCAACCACCAAATGCCAGAGGGCTGGCTACTAGGTAAGTACCTTTTAACATAATACCCTGTCTGTCCCTAATTGTACCTGCTGCAATGTGTGTGTTTCCTCTTTCACAAGCATATTGCTCTTCTACCATTGTGTCCTGTTTGAAAGCAACACATACATTACCATATAAGGCAATCACTTCCTATCTGTGTTTTAGGTGACTCAGGATATGGTTGTGTTTCCTGGCTCATGACACCTTTGCGCACCCCAGAGGGCCCTGCACAGCACCGGTATAATGAAGCCCACATTGCAACCCGCAATGTGGTGGAGCGCACATTTGGCGTCTTGAAGAGTCGCTTCCGGTGTTTGGACAGGTCGTCGGGTACACTGCTTTACCACCCTGGCAAAGTAGTCATGATTATCCAGGCTTGCTGCATGCTGCACAACATAGCCCTGTCCCAACCTGCCTATGTGGAGGAGGAGCATGCAGCAGTCGTTGAGGAAGCCCAACCTACCACACCTCCGGTAGTGAGGGGTACGCAGAGGGGGAATCTGGTGCGCACACACATCATCAGCCGATACTTTTCTGGTAAGCACATGTGCCCTGTACTGCAAAATGTACCTGTGCTGTAAGTGTACTCATTAACTAATGTGTGACCAATACCATCTGCTTCCACCCACATTTAGCCTAATACACAGAGCCCAACGGATGCAGATGGTGGTGCTGACCTATCCCTTGCTGATATCTAGCTTGTAAGTACTTTTCAGACATGTATGAATGATGTATGCAGTCAAACATGTCTCACTGGTGTTGTGGAACTACACGTGCCAGCATGCCCTGACACACTCTAAGCATTACAGTCCAAACCATGAGTGTCAGAGCCTGCTGGAATATGTAGATGCACAACCTTTGCCAGCCAAGGAGATACCCCACACAACTTTAGTGCAATCCCATTGTCATATACCATTGCAATATTTTAGACTGCACACAATAATTGCTTAAAAATTAATACACAAACACAATGGTATGCGGCTAGACATTTTTACTTCTGTCTACTTTGTCAGACGCAATCTGCATTTTTGCAGGTGAAAAATAACAACTCTGGGGGCATATTACAAGATGATTGGGAATGGGAAAAATAATGAAACATATGTAGGAGCTACCTTCTCCCAGCATCAGGCACCCCTACACCACTTCTAGACCCTGTACCAAGCCCACCACGGGTCCTAACACTCCGACGGGGTGGGGAAGTGGGGGAGCCACTTATTGGGGTGCTGGATACACTGCTGAGGGTGGATGCTGTGCCACCTCCCACATTGGCTTCCAGCTGCTGGATTTGGGCCTGCATAGCTAGTAAGGCATTAGTCTGCGCTGTGCATGATTGGGTGAGTGCAGCAATACTTTGCGCCAGGCTGCCAATATGCCTATTCTGCTCCCTTACAGCAGCAGTTAGCTCAGCAAGACGGGTGTCAATGCTGTTAGCAATGCGCACATGAGTGCCTACACCTACCCGTACACTACGTGCCATTTTCCGTAACTGAAGGAAGGTGTCACGCATGTACCCCTGGATATTACCTATTTGGAGGCTTTGGGAGGCCATGAATTCTATCTGTTTTTCCTTGAAATTAACCAAGGAGTTAGCTACTTGGGAAGCCGAAGCGGCTGTATGGGGTGTGTTGGTGGGTGGGGGTGGGTTGGGAGACACCCCACTTGGGGGAAGATCACTCTGTGACGAGGTCTGTATTTCTTCCTCTGCCGCAAAGGTGTCGACTGGTTCAAGAATGATGTCCATTTCGTCTAGCACCATCATTGAAGAATCTGTTTGGTTTGACCCTAGTTGTATAGCACCTGTGGATACAGAGAAGAGGTAAGTACTCATGCATATATAGGCCACACTGTCCTCTATACTGTTTTACATAGGGCTTGAGATGCTGGACGCAAATACCTAGGGGTGTTATGTACTTACACATGTACCCCGATACAGCATGTAACATTCACATTAATAATATGTCACATGCGTAGCTCAGATGACATTCATTTCCGTTGCAATGTAGCAACAGGAGTTGAATGTGGTATGAGATATTGTTGAGGTGACATGGGTGTGTGTACTGTATGTGTAATGGTGTGTTTTTTGTTCATTTACCTGCTTCCGCAGATTCTGCAGCAACGGGCCTTCTGGTCTTGGATGCGTGAGCACTTCGGGATTGACAATCTGTAGAAGGAAAGATGGGCAGGCATTATGGACCTTGCAATGGGGAAGCATTTTGTGCAAACAGGCATTGAGATGACAATAATGGACAATACCCTTTGGACAAGGACTGCTTTATTTCTTTGGCACCATTTTGTTTTGGAACCCACAGATTTTTCTGTGACATTAATAATATTACACTATTGTACACATGACAACTATTGTATAATCTTTGCTATGTAGGCATGGCAGCTAAACCACCAGTACACCTCTGGGTTTTTGTCCACATACATGTTAGGCTGCTAGAAAGAATGTTAAAGTGTTAATCAATGTGAGCAGTTGTGGAACTACAAGGCCCAGCATTATCAGCAATTTTAAAGGAGTAGCAGGCAATTTATTGTGCATGACCTTGCTGGGCTATGTAGTTCCACAGCAGCACTTTACTTAGCATAACAATACAAGTGAACATTATAGTTATAATACATTAGCATGTATGTTTAGGATTGCATGTGGTCACACTTACCAGCTCTAGATGGCGTTTGTGGCCTATCGGTATCCGCCACGTGCATGCCAGGCAGGACCTCAGGGGGGATGATGCGCTTCAGCTTCACCTCATACGAATTGTAGCACACAGTGGTGGGGCTTCCTCCTCCAGTCTTGGTGGCCTCCTCCAACTCCATGGCCATTTTATTCTTCAACTGCCTTTTGATGTCGTTGAATCTCTTTTTCACATTGCGGACCAGGCGCTTGTGCTGACTCACAGCGTTCACCGCCTGGGTGATGTCCTTCCACATAGCCCTTTTGCGCTGTGCAGTGGTCTTGTGGTGAGATTTGCCAAGCAAACGCTCAAACACTGGCAGGATAGCCCGGACAAGTGCTGCATTTTCTTCATAGGAAAAACGCACCTTTCTGCCACTTTTGGTGCGGCCAGCTTCAACCTCCTCCTCCTCCTCCTCCTCCTCCTCCTCCTCCTCATTTTCAACACCAGCCATGTAGCCCTCCTCCTCCATGGCAGTGTCTTCCTCCTCCTCACCACCATCTGCCTCCACCTCTGACATGTGGCCCTCCTGCAGCTGGTGTGGGGTATGGTCAAGGTCTTGGCTGTAGGATGGGGATGCCAGCGGATCCTCCACCTCCTCCTGCTGGGGCTGGACGCCCAGGGCCTGGTGTGGGGCTGCCCTTGCTGTGGCCATGCTGCCTGCCACACTGCTGCCTCTCACACTTGTCTAGCTGCTGCCACTGGTCCCTCTGCCACTGGTCCCTCTGCCACTGCTCCCTCTGCCACTGCTCCCTCTGCCACTGCTCCCTCTGCTACTGCTTCCTCTGCCACTCCTCACTCTGCCACTCCTCACTCTGCCACCAACACCTGTTCCTGAACGCACACTGCCACTGCTCCTCTCCATGCTCCTTACTTCCTATCAAAGAGTGAAATGGCGCCAATGCCCCTTTATATAGGGGGTGTGATGCATAATGGAGGGGACACAGGTGGGCCAATAGGTTGGGGGGTTCTTACTCATGCGGAGACAGTTTTGTATATCGCACTCCGGTTGGTCCAAAAATCGCACATGACCGGCGGAAGAATTCGCACTATTTTGTTACTTAAAAGCGCACCACTTCGCCGCAAATCGCACCTATTCGCACTTTTCAGCCTCCAAAACGCATCACATTAAATATGCGAATTATGACTGAAAAGTGCGATTTGTAAAAGTGCGATTTGCGGCGATGTGGTGCGCTAAAAAAACATGCGCATTTATGTGCAAGCATAGAATGTCACCCATCATGTCTAAAAAAGGGGCAGACTAGATGGGCCAAGTGGTTCTTATCTGCCGTCACAATCTATGTTTCTATATTTCTATGTTTAAATATTTTGGAGTGAACTGTATACAGATACACTGATACTGACATTACAAGAATAGAAGAAAAAAAAACAACACAAAAATATGGGACAAATCAGCACAGCTTTTTAGCCTGTACCTGTATGTAACAATTGCTCAGTAGGTATATGACCAATCAATGGATTATTAACACACACATTACTATTGTACAAATTGTATTGCAGTTACAATTACTTTTTGTTCTGTATGCTGGTCACTGGTGCTTTTTATATTATATTGTACTTACTGTTCACCTTCTGGCATATGGCTCACAAATACGCACTGCATATTATTATTATTATTATTATTATTATTATTATTGTTTATTTATATGGCGCCACAAGGGTTCTGCAGCTCCTGACAATACATAGATGATTAAAAGAACAAAGCAAGAAAATAGTGATTTACAGTACAAATGCAAATTAGGACAAGTACATGGAAAAAAACAGTGGCAGCAGCAGACACTGAGGCAATTATAACAGTGGCAGAGATATGTTCTGAGAAAAGCACATGAGGAGAGAGGGCCCTGCTCGTTAGAGCTTACATTCGTGCGCATGCACGATCATTCGATAATCGTTTGGGCTGCGGCAATATAATATAAAGAGCATCGGTGACCAGCATACGGTACAAAAAGTAGTTGTTACCTACAGTATAATCCCATTCTCCTTACAGAACCATATTTATTTATGATGCAATTCTACATCATTAATTGTGGTGTATATTATTATATAATTATTTCATTTTGTTTAAAACTATATGAAATATGGAATGTTAGCTCTTTAAATAGAAATTATAGTAATTACTAATTAATGACTGTTAACACCAAAAACCACCAATTTTCTAAAGTTATATATAGGTTGCTGTAATGTATGGCATGGTACATAAAGCTACCCCTTGTGACCAAGCACATCAGCAAGATAATAAACGATTCCTGATGATTGCTACATAACAGCTATAATACAGGATCTCCTTACTAGCAACTTGCACCTGCAAGTCTGGATATCAGAAAATGAAGAATGCCAAAGAGGAAGATATCCTTGTTGTACTTAATGCACGTGGCAGCTGTGGAACTTCTAAGACACCACCGCCACAGTTTGACTTGATGGGATGGAAAGTGGCTGTTGGTGGCAGTGTGGGGTTTTGGGGGGGATTAGGTTGAGGCCTTACACCAGCCCTGTAAATACCTGTCACCTCCTTCTTTGTTACTGGGAACTACTGTAGCATGGACGAGTATCACTCCTTCTACCACAGATGTTTCTATCTCACATTGGTTGCATTAGAAATCTTTTGGCAATGTCTAAAAGTTCAGGACTCTATAGCATAGCTCTAGTGAGGTGAAGCATATTTTTAGTGCCATTAACTGTCATTTTTTCCAGTCCCCTCTTGACAATTACACCCATTATGCTCATCTCGCAGGGGAGACCTTTACTCACATAACAGTAATGGCCACTTAGGGCTTATGCCTTGACCAAGAAAGGTATGCTTACTTTACTGTCATGCAGGTCTAAACATAGAGTGACACACTACACTTTACATAGCCTTCTTTAGCTTTTCTCCCTCCTTTCTATGTATCATTAATTGAGCCTTTCTTTTTTTATCCCTTTCCTAAGTGCTTTGCACTTTGGCTACATAGTCTAGGATCTGTGATTTATTCTCTGCTCTTTAACCATTTTAGGATTTCCAGCTATAGACAGAAGTGTATTATGAACCTATGTCACAGGAGAACATTGTTTAATTGCAGTCACACACCTGATCAAAATACACAGTGTATAATAGACATTCATATAGCATTCAACTGCTATGTACATTAACCAAAAAGGGAAATGGAGTTTCTACATAAAGATTTCCATGAAAACTCATGTACCGCAATAGTGATATCACCCAGATTTCCTAAAGCCTGAGAAAGGGTCTATCAGTTGCTATAGTTTGACCCTACATCTTAGTCTGAATCAATCCTGCTCTCTGCCCTGTTGCTTTTTGATTTAGTGCAGGGATGGCCAAACGGGTCCTGGAGGTCTACCAATGGTCTATGGTTTCCCAATCCCCTAGCTGGTGCACAGCTACAGTCATTACTAACTGTCACATTTTCAAACATGCTGCATTCATTCCTACTATAGATCCACAGGTTGCCTGGAAAACATCAACTGTTGGTAGATCTTGAGGACAGGATTTACTTGATTAGCGCAAGTAAAGTCACAGTGCATCAGAACACATCTGTAAGAACACAGAACCACTAGATCGGGATAGGTCAGGCTAATTGACAGAGGGCATAAGAGACCCGCCCCCTGTCATCAGCTGATGTCACTAAGATGGCGGTGCCCAGCCGCCGGAGCTGTCCCCGCAGCACTAATCAACCCCCCTTAGCATGCCAGGTTCTAAGAAATGTGGCCACACCAGACATCTTTTTTGCTCTTTGCATAAATTAAACAACTGGAAGCAACAAAACTACTCTGCTAGGTTACACTGTTCAATTTTGTGTGTGACATATGAAAATAACTGAGTCTGAATCTGTGTATAAAATGTGTTACTGTGCAGCAGCTGACACTTTTTTTTTTTTGAATCAATAGTTTTTATTGAAATCATTTGTTCTGTTAACCATGGAAGGGAGAAGGGTACAGATAGAAAAGGAGATTATGTAGGGGTACAAGGGATGAATAAAAGAACAAGTCTGTATACAAAACAATATAAAACAAATATCACAGTAAACCAATATATAATAAACTTACACATCCATCTTGATATATAATACAAAATTCAATACATTAGTCTGCATCAAATATAAAATTGGCATCATCTCCAGACATTACATACTCATACCAGCTGAACCATTTTAACAGTGGAGATTTGTCTTGGGTTAACCATCTGATAGGCAAAATTGTTTTTCCATACGATTTTAGAAAAAGTGGGAGTCTTCCCAATTCTGGGCTATTGCGGCTCTCATAGCAATGAGAATATGGACTAAGATATAAAGGGGGAGGGGCAAATCACTTGGGCAAACATGTAAGAGAGCAATAACAGGCAAAACTGGGACAGTTACCCATAGAATAGTAGAAACTAGATTTAAAATATCAATTTTGGGACATGTCCAAAAAATATGAAAGATGTCACCCACTTCTGTACAGTTTTTCCAACATACTGTAGCTTAGACTCTGAGGGCCATACTTTGTGTAATTTAACAGGTGGAAAGTAAAGAAATGCTTGAAATGCATTTTAATGTGATTATTGCATTTAGACATAGTATGAGATGAAAAGTAAATCAACTGCCATTGTTTCGGGGTAAAAGTGCAATTCAAATCAAATTCCACTGTTAATTTCTAAATCCACCCAAGTTTTTATACCAATAGTTAGAGACTAGTCACTGATTTACGCTACTAGACATGCGAGCTGGAACGTCCATATTTCAGGGAATTCTAGGCCACCATATTTCGTAGTTCTAGTTTATTATATGCTATTCTAGGTTTCTTCTTCCAAATATATCTTAGTATTACCGAATGCAATTGTCATGGCCCGCCTGCCGGCAGGCGGGGGTCGCGGCTACTCACCGCGCCGCTCCCTCCGCTCCTGGCAGCTGCTGGGTCTGGCAGGCAGCTCCCCTGGTGTCCAGCGGTGCCCGTGCTGCTGGGACAGCTCCGGCGGCTGGGCACTGCCATCTTAGTGACATCAGCTAATGACAGGGGGCGGGTCTCTTATGCCCTCTGTCAATTAGCCTGACCTATCCCTGTGCTGCTGGGCTCATAAATCCCAGCAGCTGCGGAGTGCCTGTGCTGGTGCAACTTCTAAGTTGCATGCACTCGGATCTAAGCCATTATCAGAAGCTGTAAAGCACTCCAGTATTCCTGAGTCATCATAGGCGTGCGCAGCACCGTCAAATATATATAGTATAGTGCAAATCTAATGCAGGTTGCATGAATTGTATGCAAATAGTACAGAGATAGCAAAGATTGCATAGCACTCGAATCTTAAGTCGAATAGCAAGGGAATTGACCATGTGTACACAGCATAACACTGCCAATCAGGCGTGTCTACTACCATCTATTGGCACTCGCTACAATATAAAATGTCCCTTTGCCACACCATAAGCATCTGTCTATTTCAGTTTTAATCTTCTAATTACCCTGTGTAACATTGCATGCAAATAAAGTAAAAAAAACATATATGAATGACACAGGTATGTAGTGATATGACAATGGTCTAGTACAATTAACAATGCATAACACACATAATTGATTGATGGACGCTTCTTTTAATATAATATAGTTCTAATAAGCAAAGTTCTTTGGTAAAAGGTATTTCTGGTATTGCTAGGGAGGTGTTCATTAGGGTGTTCACAGCATTAGGGGGTGCACTCAATGTGCACACGCCTAAGTGAGTCATCCTGGTTGTTCCATTGTACCCGCAACTCTTTTCCTGCTTATCCAGAGTTCCCGACCCCAAACACCCGCTGTGACAGCAATTGAACGAAAAACGAACGAAAAAGATACATTAACTTTGGGAGTATTGCCATTTTAAAAACTGCTAATCTACCCAGCCATGATATCTCTAAACTCAACCAGCGATTCAACAAAGATTCTATTTGAGCTTATACAACTTTTTTTTTATATTCAGCAAAAGCTTCTGCAATGTTAGATGGATTAAGTGATTATTTCCATCAGTTAAATAGATGTGTTTAATCCTATTTTGCATCTGGTGTTCTCTCAGTTTATGGGCAAGGAAAGAACCAGATCTATTTCCCAACGTATAGAATTTCTGTTGTAATTTAAGGTACTGTATACATGTTGCATGCGACTAAGGAATAATTTTTGAAGCTGGTTGTGAATGGAGACTAATTCCCGTTTTATAAAATGAGATGGCTTGGCTCTATTTAGAGATTCCACTTGAAGTATGTGAGTTTCAAGTTCTTCCTGATGTTTCATAGATTTTTTTCTTCAACCTCGCCCCAATTTTTATGATAGACCCTCGCAATACAGCTTTTAATGCACACAAATGAACCAGGATAGACAGGTAAAGGGCTGAATTTGTAGCCAATTAGGAGGATAGTGCCTTAGAAATGACCACTTGAGCCTCAGATGAGGTTAGTATATACTCTGGCAGTCTGTACAGACAAGGTGGTGTTGAGTTCCAAGACCAGGTTACAACGGCATGATCAGATCAAACTACAAGTATAAAAGATGTTCTATTGGTATGTTGTAATGTCACTTGTCTTCTAGGATCAAATCTATATAGGAGTAAGAATTGTGAACATGGGAGTAACAGGTAAAATCTTTAACCGTTAAGAATTTTATATGTCAGACATCGTACAGGTCAAAATCAATCAAGAGTCGGGTCAAGAGGGTTTGGGAGTGTTGGCATTTGGGAGAAACGCTACATTTCCAGATTTATCCAATCTCTCATCGAGGACTGTTTGGAATATCCCATAAGAACTACATGACCTTTCTGAACTTTCTGGAGAGTTTCAAACAGTCTTCTCAAAAAAGCAATTTGATTAGAATTAGGAGCATACAAATAGATAATGGTGGTGTCTTGGTCTTACAATTATCCCGAAAATGGACCGAGTTGTGGATTAATATAGCTACTCTACATCTTTTATGTGGAGCATTTGCAAAATAAGATATGGGAAAGCAGGCGTTATAGAAAACAAAGGTGAGGAAGCCATGAAATTAGTCTCTTGAAGAGCAACCACCTTAGCTTTTTCTCTATGAAACGTATCTAATGCTTGACATCTCTTGTTTGGGAAGTTTAAGCCATTTACAGTCAATGAATAAAATGTAACCTTCGGGAGGCCTAAAATACAAAAGCTGGTATGTTAGATAGATAAAAGAGTATACAAGCTTGAGAGAAGGGGGAAAAAGTCCTCTCAAAATAAAGATTAGTACAAACATGAGAAAAGAAAACAACAAATATATTAGGCAAAGAAAAACAGAACAAACTGAAACAACCCTAATATTCAAAACTTAGCGACAAAGCCAAAAACATTGGAAGAGTGGCCTCTATTAGGCCCCACTCAAACAGTCTAAACATTAAACAGTCTGAATGCCCCCTTACACTAGTTCAACTTATCTGAGGGATACATTGGACCTGATTGACTGTGAACTTCCCCAGCAGCTTTCCTGGAGTGCTACATGAGATTTGTCATTTGATGTGCATTTTTTTACATGCAATTTGGTCCAATATATTGCAAGAGATTTATCTGGTCAAATTGCATGTGTACAGATGGCAGGTCCAAGGGGATGTCCAGCTTGCAAAAGAGCATTGGCGGTTTTTACCAAGGTAAAATCCGCCACTGTGTGAGCCAGATGCAGTCTGTGAGACTGCACTGGCTTCACTGTGACTTGTAGTGACTTCCGATTGGAAGTCTCAGTGCGCAACTGCGGGGCAGCCCCAAAACCAGGTTCTGCACATGAGCAGTACCACGGACGATACTTACAAGGGTAAGAACCGCAACTGCAAATAAGAAGAGAAGTATGAGCTATACCTCAACATGCCATGCTTTAGGCTATATACCTCAAAATATATACTGTACCTACAAGCAGTTGTACAGTACATGAGTCATGTACTAAAATGGTATGTGATTCACAGCACAACAATTAGATTATTTATTAAAAATAGCTTGTTAACTTAAATTTTGCGTTAGGTCTGATTTTGACAAAGAACATATGTGTGTGAACAGATGAAAAAAGTTACATACATACATAGCTATTATGAACAGTTATTTTTTTAAGTGTTTTGAGGGTTTTTTGTGTTCACTGACAAAATACCATTAACAGCAATTAAAAAGATTTTTTTCCATGTCTCTGTGTTTATCCTCTATTTTAAACAAAAAGCAATTAAGAAGGCACAAAACATTCCACGTTTAGCTTAGTGCTGCAAGTATGACATTGGCAGAAGATAAAATTAGCTGGGGGTACATGTCTGGCAGTGTTCCCTATAAAGGGAGCAATCTGGGAATTAAAAAAGTAAAAGCCTAATCTAGAAAGATCTTAAGTTTTAACAGTGGAATTGAGAATATACAGTTCAGTACAACCCTGCACAATGGATTTTTCCTATCAGGGTCTGCTTGGTTAGTCTACACTGCACAATGATATTGTGAAATTAATGCTATAAGGAAACTCATTCTTAAGCTTTTTTATCTGTTGTATTAATATTATCCCCACACTTTGGTATATTATATGACAGTTGTACAACAATTAAAAACTATTTTATAGTGTATCATGTAGGGTTCCTTAGGCGGTTATTCTAGTCCATTCGGTCCTCCGTGCATTCGCACGGAGGACCGATGGTGCACGTCTGCGCATGCATGATTCTGCGCATGTGCACCCATGACGACGTGCAGGGGACGGAGAAGGGCGGGGGGTGCCCGGTGACGTGGGTGCGGGGGGCTGGCCGCTGACATCACTGGATGTCAGCTGCCTGCCCATATCTGTGCCAGCGTGCACACATATGTAAGTGACTTAAAAGTCACTTTTATATGCGGTGACCTTCCACATCTTTCGATGGTCGCCGACCATCGAAAGATGTGGGCAGTTACCCGAGGCATGCGAATGCAGCCTGTATGGGCGAACCCACACTGCGAGGGGGGAAGGCGGGTGGGCGTCCATTCGGCAGGAGGGGTTTGGTGGACTCACAAGGCTGCAAATTCGTAGCCTTGCAAATCAACCAGAATAACCCCCTTAGTTTCTGTTAAGTCTTCGGAGTAGTAAGTTAATAAGTTGTGTTGTGTAATAATGTAAGTTAAGTCATCCTATAATCAAATAACGTTGACAGAGAGAAAGAAGCCAGAGACTTGCATGCTTGAGCTACCCTGTAATACCACTTGTCATCTCCCCAAGAAGTTCTAAAGACTTTTAAATGAAATTACTGTAGCTTCAATATACAAACACTTATCACTTTCTTCTTTTGCAGTAAGTTTTCCATTTTACTAATTACACTTTAAGCTCTCCCGGCCATAGACTTTTTCCCCTTTTTTTTCCTTTGTTATTGAGGCATACACCCTGTTTGTGAGTTCTTGTCCTACTCAGGTACTCTCTTCCCTTGTCACTAATATTATACTGTTCTGCACTGCTATATAGAAATATTTAATATGTACTGTTTTATATGTTAGAAGAGTAAAATCTTACTATTTTCAAAACGCCTCCACCAGAAAATGAACAGAATAGCATATGAATTTATTTTCAGAAAGAGAAAGTTACTTTAGTAAATTCTTATTTTATTTTAAGATACATACATTATTTCATTTTAGGATAACCTGGGTTTAAATTTTAAGACCCGGAATTTTTGTGGGTCTCCAATCTCTTGTCTCTGTTTCCACTGTACTGTATTCCTGTTTTTTTTTCCGGGTGGACACCGTTTCCACTGGATTGAAAAATCCAGAAAGCAAGGCAGTGGACAGGGATTGGTGGGCGGCCATCGTGCGGGAATTGTCCAGTGTACAGCGGGGGCAGGAACTGGCAGCATACGGGGATAGGCAAGCAGCGTGCAGTGACCGGCGGGCTGCTAGCAGGTGGCCGGGCAGGGGTGGCTGTTTGAAAATCCCAGAGCTGCTTCCACTGCTTGTTACCTGGAAATGACCCACTAAAAACCCTGGGTAAAAATCCTGGCTTACTTTACATGGGATTTTTAACTTGTCACCATTTCCCCTGACGAAAATCTTGGGTACTGTAGGTGTGCATTCATGTGCATTTGGGATTTTTATGTTATGGGGAAAAAGGTATGAGAGAGCAGTAACCTATTAAATAAAGAAGTACAAGTACATGAGTTTTAGAAATATGCTATAGAGGGAAACTTTGAGGAACAAAGAGTGATTCCCCACTAGCCAGCATTAGTCTTTACCAGCCAGTGCTAGTTGAACTTGAACCAGAGAAACATGACACATGGGGTCTCAGTAACATGGAGCCAGTCAGCACAGAGCTGAAACTCCTATCAAATTCAATCTTGCAATAACACCCACTCCGCAATGAAGCACTGCACATACATAATATTCTGGGGGCAGTGGCATGTTTCTAATCTGTGCAGTGTGCCATTTAAAAAAAAATATGTTATTGAGGTGCTGGAAATTACATATCGGTAAGAAAGTACATTATGACCATGTATAGATCATGTGCGTCAGTGATAACATAGTTTTGAATTTTCACCTTTTAGGTTCAGAACATGAAAGTACAGTATGAATTGGTGTTTCTTGAAGTGTTCATGCACTATCTAATAGAGAGAAAAGGTAATAACGGTCCGGGCAGCTGTAGTGAACACTTGAAGATGACTTTATCAGAATCCAATATACTGTACAGGGCTTTTTTCCATTTTTTTCCAGATTCCCACGATGAAGGCAGCAGCAGTGCAGGAATTGCCGAAAAAATGTCCACGGCAAAATTTGCCCGGAGTTCTGCGCATGCGCAGTAGAGTCTGAGTCTTCTAGTGCTAAGGCTCAACTACAATTTGCACTAGTGCTGTGCTGCAGCGGTGGCTGAGAGAGGATGGTGCCTGAATGGAGGTTGCTGCATAAGGGCCTCCTTCTCTCCTAAAACACCACTTTGCCTGACGGTCAAGGCCATGCATCTATTGGCAAACTAAGCATTTCAAAACAAAAAGTGGATTTAATCCCCACACCAGCATTCCCACCATACTTTGTCCAGGGGCCACATGGTCAGGCCATGTACCAGGGATGGCCATTGGAGTGTTAACCAATGGTGGAAAACCTTGATGGTATGAAACTATTGACATGGGACCCATGAATGTTTTCACCTACTGTACAATGGTTATCCCCACTCTATCACTTACCAAAAGTATTTATCATTGATGGTTAACTATCAATGGCCAATCATCACAACATACAATACACACAGCATTAATGACAATGACATAGTTTAAACATCTGTAAACAATTCTCATATAATACCAAAATCCATTTATACCTATAAAAGTAAGTTTGTGTTAATTACTTTGTTGTAAATCCCTTCATTTTTTTGGCTAGTATTTTATACTGTCATCAAGTTTTGATCAATGCTTTCTACATATGATATTAACTTGCTGTTCTGCTCGGGTCTACTGTACTCATGTAGTGTTCGGGTCAATATGACCAGTATCAGAAAATTATGCTTTTCATTAATTTTCAAATGAGGGATATTCTCCAAACTTTTATTAAAGTAAATAAACATTCAGATAAACAAAACAAACAAAAGTTACAAACCTTTTTGTAAAGTTGTTTTACTGCTTTGCACAATTTGGGCAATTATATGTTACATAGGATATACAAACATGTTTATTTAATTTGATAATAAGGTACTTGTTTCCTAGCACGGCGCCCATCGCATACCATACTTAGTGGTGTGTGAGGCGTGCGATGCGATATTCATGTTAAATTAACAGGAGTGCTTGTACAAGGAAATATCGCATATCATTGCATGACAGCAAATGGCATGCGATGCGATTTTTAATTGTTCAAGCACCCTGATGGGTGTTTACAATGTTAAATGCACCCCCATTGTCAATGCCACCCCCACTATCAACGCCAACCTGAAGTGTGGCGAGTGGCAGTACGCGTCCTTCGACCTTTTCTTACCCCCACTATCCACGTCGGCGTGGAGTTGATTTTAGATAGTGTGGCGAGCCCTAAGCATGGCGAGCCCAGCGGAATACGAGCTCGCCACACTATCTAATATCAACTCCACGCTGATGTGGATAGTGGGGGTATGAAAAGGTCGGAGGATGCGTACCGCCACCCCTCGCGGGCTCGCTGCGCTCGCCACACTTCGGGTTGGCATTGATAGTGGGGGTGGCCTTGCCACTGGGGGTGCATTTAACATTGAAAGCACCCATCAGGGTGCTTGTACAATTAAAAATCGAATCGCATCGGTATGCATTGCATGCCACTATATTGCATGCGATGCGATTGTATAAGATGTACAGTACTACGATCAAAATATTGGGGCGCCGTGCTAGGAAACAAGTACCGATAATAATAATAATAATAATAATAATGCAGGTTGAGTATCCCTTATCCGTACATTCAAAAACACAAATATTGTCAGATTATTTTGGGTTTTTTTGTTTTTGTTTTCCTCCAGCCTTTTTTTCATAGTTATCTCTTCCCCTGGCGTCCACGTCAGGCTTCAGGACCCTCTTTAGCAGCATCTCCGGTCCCAGGGGTGCATTGCGCGAGTGCGTGGGCACAATGCACCCCTAGGACTGCTGATGAGGATCCTGAAGGGCGCCGTGGATGACGGGGGACACCGTGGATGCCGGGGGACCATTGGAGCACCACCAGGGGACCAAGGAAGTATGTTAAAAAAATTCCAAAAACCGGAAAAATCCCTTATTGGACCCAATTGGACTCAAAGTGCTTTATATTTGCCAGTACAGCAAAAAAAAAAAAACAAGGTTAACAGTGGATATATTCGTGAAATGCATGAGTTAACAGATAAGTCTTGAGTCTATACAGTATGTTCTTCATAGTGTCATAACTCTAGTGTCCGTGGCATATATTTTCTTGAGGAAATGTGGTCTTGAGTGTTTTTCCAAGCTCTTCCTAAAATATTCCCTTCTTATTGTTTCAGTTGGGGTTTATGGAAGTCCATAGGACAAGGCATTGTATAAAAATTAAATATTATCAGTGGCCATCAGTTGGTTTTCCGTTTGCAAGTGTACGTGTTCACAAGTTGATGTAAGGTATCCACTGCACCTTTTGTCGCGTGATAGTCCAAAATTGTGTTTGGTTTCTTGTCTGACCTATCACTTATATTTTTTGTCTTTATGTGAATAAATGTTTGAAAACATGAAAAGATGACATATTAACCAGAAAAGGTCATATTAACCAGAACAATACATTAGTACAAACTACTTCAATAACTTGAAAAAAAAAGAATAATAATAAAAAATGTGTTTGCTCACAACAGCTATTAGCGCCCCCCCCCCCCCCCCCCCCCCCCCAAAAAAAAACAAAAGTCATAAAATTTGCAAATTATAATGACATAAATAACAAATTTTGTTTTGGGTCAAATAGACCCAAACAGAACAGCAGGGTTAATGTGTTGCAATACATCAGTGTCTCTCTCACTTGGGGCCAGATGCTTTAAGCTTCAAAAGTGATAGACTGCAGTGATAAACAGCCAGCTAATCAGCTCTTACCTGCCATGTCACAGACTGTGTTTGAAAAATGTCAGACATGAGCTGATTGGTTGGTTGGTTGTCATTCTCCATTTTATAACTTTCGAAGCTTAGTGCATCTGGCCCTTAATCAGCTCTGATTTTTGCGGTTTTCCATATGCATGTACATGTGATTCAAACTTTTTTTACTTGCCCACTTATCAAGGAATACAAACAACTCATAACCTGTTGAGCTAATTAACCTAACACTTCCCCACCACCACTAGGACTGGAGGTGTTCCTTGGAATTCCTTAGTAAGATATGGATTGTCTGGTCTGCTGTGATCAAATGGTGAAGGTATCAGATGCAACATGTGTTGATTAAGAAAATTACTATTTACCTGGGACGTGCAGTGAAGTAAATGGCTGAGGAGTCCCTGGCAAGTATCAGAGCCAGATTTGCACACAATTCATGAGCCCTGGGGTACATATTGGCATTATACACATATGCAGCTATACTGTATATACTGCTGGAGATCTGCTGAGTTTTGATAAGAGATGTGCAGAAAAGGTAGCCAGGTGAGGCACTGCCTCACCTGCCATTGTCTATTTACTCCAGAGTTTTGACTATAAAAATTATTAGAATAATAAAAATAAGATTTTTTTTCTATTTTCTTTGTATTGTTGACATATTTTCTGCCTCACCTGCCATTGTCTATTTACTCCAGAGTTTTGACTATAAAAATTATTAGAATAATAAAAATAAGATTTTTTTTCTATTTTCTTTGTATTTTTGACATATTTTCTAAATGCAAAACTCCAACATATATGCTAGTATGACAGGAATGGCTGTGCCTCACCTGCTTCACCCCACCGCACGCCACTGCATTTATCCATTTAGAAGTGCAAAAAAGAGATCAGTGCATATATGCCAGTAGGAAGGTCCCAAGATCCCTTTGAAAATAAATTGTGCACTATATTATAAAATAAAAAGGTGTAACAATATTTTATATAAAAAAATAATTTTAATGTTTCTTGTAATACTTAATTTATTGATACAGGTTTTTTTTTTTTTTTTGGGGGGGGGGGGTTGTTTTTTCCCCCTCTGCCCCTTTTTTGCTACTTACTACATCCCCAGGGTATCCATGGTGGGCTTCAGCATCCTCTTCAGCGGCCGGTGATGTCAGCAGCTTGCCAGCAAACTCACGCAATGCACACCTGGAACCGCTGAAGAGGATCCATGGTTGCCCGGGGACAATGTTATATGTTTTATGTTATATAAAACAATAAAAAAAAAATGGAAAAATCCCTTATCCGAAATACTCGTGGTCCCGAACATTTCAGATAAGGGATACTCAACCTGTAACAGCAAAATCACTAAAATGAAAAAGAAAAACTACATAATAGATTGTGCATGCAAGTCACAATTTGGGTCATTAACAAAAAAGATTATAGGGGCCCATACACGGTACAATTGATGGGTGCAATGAGATGTGCGCTCCCATCACACATCTCATCACACAGCTCAAAAAGTATGTGCTGCAAATACTTTTTGTACTAGATCTCATCTCATTGCATCTCATTGCATTGCAAAACCTATGCGATGCAATCTAGTCCAAATTGTATACAATAATTGTACTGTGTATGGGCACCCTAAGAACCCCTGATCTACATAGACATGTAGAAAATGTTAATCTCACGTGGATGCCAAAGGATAACACTAATATTTCCTGCAATATATGATTCTGCCACCAGATGGAATCATGACAGAGTGGTAATACGCATGTCAAATGAGTGACAAGTATGAAGCAAATGCATACAGATCAATCTAAATAACATTACTTTGTATCCTGGCTTAAATTGATGAATCTGCAACGTCTGTAATCTGTATGGAGGTATTTGTCAGTCACTAGTGCAAAAAAAAAAAAAAAACAGAGGCTCAGCTGGTTAGTGCAGAAGTGATTGACTGGTACCACTGCACAGATGTTGTACTGTGTAACACAAAAGATATATAATTTAAAAAGGCAGCATACAGATATTAACTGGGAAAGAGCATGGGGATATACTGTATATTCTTAATATTAACCTTTTTTTAAGCATGATGGTTTACACATACAGTACATCTCTGGAGTGTTTGGGTCTGCTCACATGCAGATTGAGTCCTATGAGATACCAGATCTAAGATGGTGGCAGGAAGTGTATTTTTCCTTCAGATGGCTCCTGTAGGCAAAGCGGCTAAATCCCAAAATGAATTGCTGTGGTGTGAGCAGGTGCTTTGAAAAGCAGCTGTCCCCAGTGGCGGATTCAGGGGGCACGTGCCCCCCCTGTCATTTCATTTTGTAGCTGAGGACCAGGGCTTTCCAACGAGCCCAGCACCGTGTCTCTAGCCCCCCGGGAACCAGAGATATCGCCTGGCAAAGCTTTAACATTTTTTCCCCATAGGATAATATGGTACCCGTCAATTCCGACCCCCACCCCGTTCCGACGGCTGCCAGTTCCCCAACTGGCATCACAGGTGGTTGATCTCATTCAATTCCAAATCGCTGGGCCTTCAATATGATACCAGGCTGGTCCATATCAGTCAATCGGTTCTAGAGATATTGCGTGTAAACCGATTTTTTTATTTTTGAAATGTAATTTCATGGCTGTTCATGTTCTTTGAGGGCAGATTACTCTGGAGCCAAACGTTTCAGTTTCACTGGACCAAAATCATTCGAAGCCCACACAAAAGTTCTTCAATATGATACTTGTCTCATGTAAATGGGTCCGTTGGTTCCGAATATATAGCCGGTTAAATGCAGGGACTAGGATGGTGTAAAAGGGGCCAACCTGGGAATGCATTTTCTGGTGTGAAAGGGATATTATTTCAAATAGCTGGGACCTGCAGTGCTCTGAATACAGCCAGGCTCTGCCACTGTCAGTGGCTATCACTTCTGCCTGGCGGCGGCTGTCCCCCATTTACCGCGAGCATGTATTCCCCTTGGCAATGAGCATGTAATCCCACATGGCAACGAGCATGGAACCTCTGGCAATGAGCATGGAACCCTTGGCAATGAGCATGTAGATAAGCAGCACTTATGTAGCATAATTTTTAATAGGCATTATGGTGTTTGGCATAATACATAATGGACATAATGGCGTGTAATGTGTAATGGACATTATGGTTTAAATGTTTAATGCGCGCCTTTGGAGGACAATGTCCCTGTTTATGAAGCGTATTGTGAATTTTGGCTTAATCTGTGTGACATTATGTGAATTCTGGCTCAATCCGTGTGGCATTATGTGAATTTTGGCTCAATCCGTGTGGCATTATGGGAATTTGGGCTCAATCCATGTGGCACTATGTGAATTTTGGCTCAAACCGTATGGCATTTTATGAATTTGGCTCAATCCATGTGGCATTATGTGAATTTTGACACAATCCATGCGGTATTGTGTGAATTTTGGCTCAATCCGTGTGGCATTATGTGAATTTTGGCTCATTCCATTTGGCATCATGTGTAAGGGGAAAGTATTATGGGGTCTAGTATTTTGTTGCATAATGTGTAGAAGATGTATATGGTGTGGTACACTACACTCAAGGACACACCTCTGTTGAGTGGCCACACTCCCTTTTCCGGAGCGCGCCTTCGGCGCGCACACAACTACATCCTTCACTTTTGTCGCCATGGTGGGCCTGCATACTTTAAATGCCAGGGCCTATTTTTAATCCCATTCCCACCCTCTCTCTGCCGCTCTTTTAGCATGTACACTGGCACCACTAAACTAAACCCCCACCTAAACCCTCTTTTATCATGGTGCCCCCCCTGTCATTTTATCCTGGATCCGCCCCTGGCTGTCCCCGTGATCAGTAACACCTCTACTTTAGTAGCAGTGGGACAGATGTATTTTAAGCCTGGAGAAGAGATTAACTGGAGATAAAGTGGAGATAAAATGAAAGGATATAAAGCAGCAGCCAATGAACTGTGTTTGGAAATGACAGTTGGGAGTTTATTGGCTGCTGCTTTATCTCCTTTCACTTTATCTCCTTTCACTGGGGCAGATGTATTAAGCCTGGTGAAGAGATAAACTAGAGATAAAGTGGAAGGAGATAACGCACCAGCCAATCAGATCCCAACTGTCATATTTCAAACACAGCTGATTGGCTGGTGCGTTATCTCTTCCATGTTATCTCCACTTTATCTCCAGTTTATCTCTTCTCCAGGCTTAATACATCTGCCCCACTTTATCTCATTTATCTCTTCTCCAGGCTTAATACATCTGCCCCAGTGTTACTTACCAATTGCAATGCTGGCTTCTGCACATGTGGGAACTTAGGCCACTCACATGCACAGCTGCTGTTCACACATAGGCCCGATTCACACCTGATCATAGAGCAGCAAATTCGGCTGCTCTGTCAATGGTGGGGCTCTGCGCACCCCCACTGCGAGCGCCTTTGCTGAGATTTTCACCCAACAGGGCGCTCGCACAGTTATTGACAGGCAGGGGGCACTCCGGGGTGGACACCGAGCGTTTCACTGGCGTGCCCACAAAAACGGTGGGTGCACCCAATGGAATGCTGGGTGGGCCTCAGGGAAGCAGACATTCCACTGCCTGCCTGGGTCGGGCAGCTGACGTCACAACCAATTCGTACAACAACATGCAGCTGAAAACTAAGTCCTGGGCTACCTTTTGACTGCAAACAGAGGAATAATCATTCAATGGTAAGTAACCAACAAATGATCTTTCCTCTGTGCAGGCGCTTGTGAGCGGATGAGTAAGCGTACACATCTGCTCATAGCGTAGCAAGGGGATTCGGCCAGCGGGGGAGTGCATTCAGTAGAGCGGAGTTAACCTGCTCACTAGGCTCTAGGCTATGCAGCCTAGCGAGCAGGTCTGAATTACCCCCCATAGTGAGCATGTGTCAGAGGGATTTTCTCTGATCCCCCTTTATAACCCCAGACTTTCTTCCCATAGAAATGATTGAGGTTCTTCTGAAAAGGGCATTTGTTCTTGCAGGCAAACTCTGTAAACGTTGTTTTCTAAGTATGCTCAATATTAGGTGGCCCTGTGAGACCTCTAATAAGGATTGGCCCATTACTGTACACCACTTATGTGTAAACTAGCACTCCTGCATGCGTAATGGCCCATTTTAGTGATGGTAAATATACCCTATATAGACCCAGTGGTTCCCATACTTTGTAAGCAACGGCGCACTAGAGAATTACAATTTTTTTATGGCACCCCCTAGGCAAAAAGTTTCTTATTGAGAAATTCAGAAAATATTACATTAAATAAATTGTGCTTAGATGTCATCCTTAGACTCAATTATCTGTTTGTCCACATATTTTATGATTGGAAGCCACACGCACTGTTTTTTCCTATTACATTGGACATAAATAATTTCAGTTAGTCTTGGACCTCCAACCTGAGGCACACGTGCAAGTGTCCCATGGCACCCCAGAGTTCCTAGGCACACAGTTCGGGAACCACTACTCTAGAGACTTTTGATTTCATAAGAGCATTGCCCTACAGTATATAGGTTATGTAAAACTACCCTTGGATCAGTGGCGTAACTACTGTAAGGCAGCCCCAGCTGCTGCTTGGGGGAGCAAGCCACAGTGGGGTCTGAGTGGGCACCGGCACCCGCTCAACACACTGATATGCTGCTGCCTTTCTCTGTCCACTGGCTGATCACCAGAGGCTAATCAGGCACAGCGCGGTTGCAGCCATGGCAGAGGTGACAAATCCTTCAAATGATTCAATTGACTGTACACAGAGCCGGCTATTGGCTACTGTGTACAGGATGGGTGGGCGGATGGACATGCTAGGGCGGCCTGGGATGCATTGGAGCCAAGGGAAGCAGCAGTGTCTGCTGGTCTCTCTTCCTATCTCCTGCTTCAGCTTCTCCGTTATGCATGTGACGTCATTACATCACGCGCTGGGGAAACATGCTGAAGAGGAGTCGGGGGGGGCACAATTTTTTTGGCAGGGGGGAGCAAAATTTATAGTTACGCCACTGCCTTGGATGCTGACAAAAGTAATGTTCAAGAATTGATCCATCTTTCCATCTATTCCACTAGGCAATAGTCCACACTTTAACAATAGTCGCTTCTGCAATTTTATGCTGATGCTGGTATGTCCTTTTCCTGTTGTACAAGTGTGTGCCTAAATGTGCAATAAATGTGATGCCAACCTAATTCATCTTCAGACCCTGTAGATTCCACCATTAAAACTTGTACCAGCCAATCGCATGTGCAGTTTTTCCATCAGAATATGGCATTCATGACCAACTGAGCGCCTGTGTTCACAAACCAGTTCGGAGACATGCCTACAACACTCCCAAAACACACCATAGCCAATCAGATAAACACAGTGTTCTGTGCATCAATGGGTATTATAAAATCTAACTGTACTGATATTTTGGTAATTATCTTTCCACTTGCATTGCAGCATATGACATACGCAGCTGAAGCGTACAGGGTGGTAGTGAGCCCTATGCCAGCTCTGCACCTTTACGCATTACATCATGATATTGCACTGGCTGGAGCACCCTGACGCCTCTCCAATTGGCTGTACAGGCTACAAAGTGTGTGTGTGTGTGTGTGTGTGTGTGTGTGTGTGTGTGTGTGTGTATGCTCCTGGTGGCAGTTTCCATGCACCCCTCAGACACCCCTAGTTACGGCCATTATGAGTAGTGTCTTATGAATGAAGACAGGTAAGAAAATTATCTTAGATTATAATAGTGATTTCGGTTTCATTTAAAATTGGATGATTGTGGTGTGTCAATTGTAACTCTATATTATCATTACTTATGCCCCTTTCCCACTGCAGGCTTTACATGTGTAAATGCCGTTTTTTTAGCCTTTTTAAACGGCTAGAGCTGCAGTGGGAAAGCTCCAGGTTGCTTTACACGGGTAACAAATACCGGTTTTTGTTACCCGTGTAAAAAGCAGTGTTTTTAACGTGTAAGAGCCGTTTTTTCGGCAGTGGGAAAGGGGTAGCCCTTACACGTTAAAAAAAAAAACGGCATGGGGTCCCCCCCCCACTGCCGTAACCAGCACCAGGCTGAAGGAGCCGGGGCTGGTATTAAAAAAATCAGGAAACCCGACAAATAGGGGTTCCCTGATTTTTTACAACCAGCCCCAGGCTCCAGGTCCGGGGCTGGTTCCCAAAATACGGGGGACAAAATGACTAGGGGTCCCCCGTATTTTAAGAACCAGCCCCAGACCAAACAAGCCAGCAGGGTAATGTCACAGCCGGGGGACACTTATAATATAAGGTCCCGCGGCCAAAACATTCTCCCTACCGACCAGTCAGCCTGGCCAGGGGCCCTGGGGGAGTGGGGACCCCCCCAATAAAGGGGTCCCCCCCCTCCAGGACTTACCTGACCAGGCTGAAGCCTGGTGCTGTCCTCGATGCCCCTGGGCGGTGGGCATCGAGCTGATGGTATGGTGTAAAAAATAGAATAAAAACCATTGTCTTTTACTGGTGAACTATGAGTCCCAGCAAGCCTCCCCCGCAAGCTGGGACTTGGAGAACCACAAGTCCCAGCCTGCGGGGCATTAAAGGGCCCGCTGGGTCTTGTAGCGCCACAGTAAAAGAAAGAGTTAAATAAACACACTGACACACGTGAAAAATAAAAGTTTAATACATACATAACACATACATACTGATACTTACCTATCTTGAGCCCGTAGGTAGCCCTGGTCCTGATGTCCTGGTCCGTGTCGGCGTCTGTATCCATGTCGGCATCCCTGTCGGCGACGGCGTCGGCGGTCCGGAGTCCGAAGAAATCCATTTGGGAAGCTGTGGAAGGAAACCATACTCACCTGTCCCAGCGCGACGTAGTCCAGGTAAGGTCTTTGCAAAAAAAACAAACCGACACCCGAAACCAGACCGGACTGACGGAGACGCACGTGTGTTTGTTTACATCGTGCGGCTCCGCCTCCTGAATGCCGCTATTGGCCGCCTTGCGGCCTAGCGGCTCCTGATTGTCCGCTAGGCCGCAAGGCGGCCAATAGCGGCATTCGGGGGCGGAGCCGCACGATGTAAACACACCGTGCGGCTCTCTGCCTGTTCGCTTGGTTCGGGTGTCGGTTTGTTTTTTTTGCAAAGACCTTACCTGGACTACATCGCGCTGGGACAGGTGAGTATGGTTTCCTTCCACAGCTTCCCAAATGGATTTCTTCGGACTCCGGACCGCCGACGCCGTCGCCGACAGGGATGCCGACATGGATACAGACGCCGACACGGACCAGGACATCAGGACCAGGGCTACCTACGGGCTCAAGATAGGTAAGTATCAGTATGTATGTGTTATGTATGTATTAAACTTTTATTTTTCACGTGTGTCAGTGTGTTTATTTAACTCTTTCTTTTACTGTGGCACTACAAGACCCAGCGGGCCCTTTAATGCCCCGCAGGCTGGGACTTGTGGTTCTCCAAGTCCCAGCTTGCGGGGGAGGCTTGCTGGGACTCATAGTTCACCAGTAAAAGACAATGGTTTTTATTCTATTTTTTACACCATACCATCAGCTCGATGCCCACCGCCCAGGGGCATCGAGGACAGCACCAGGCTTTAGCCTGGTCAGGTAAGTCCTGGAGGGGGGGGACCCCTTTATTGGGGGGGTCCCCACTCCCCCAGGGCCCCTGGCCAGGCTGACTGGTCGGTAGGGAGAATGTTTTGGCCGCGGGACCTTATATTATAAGTGTCCCCCGGCTGTGACATTACCCTGCTGGCTTGTTTGGTCTGGGGCTGGTTCTTAAAATACGGGGGACCCCTAGTCATTTTGTCCCCCGTATTTTGGGAACCAGCCCCGGACCTGGAGCCTGGGGCTGGTTGTAAAAAATCAGGGAACCCCTATTTGTCGGGTTTCCTGATTTTTTATTACCAGCCCCGGCTCTTTCAGCCTGGTGCTGGTTACGGCAGTGGGGGGGACCCCACGCCGTTTTTTTTTTTTAAATTCTCCCCCCCCCCTATCTTTACACTGCTTAAACGGGTTTTTAAACGGGTAAGTGGGAATGTGACAAAAACAGCTTTTAAACGGTAATTTACCGTTTAAAAGCTGCAGTGGGAAAGAGTCTTATGGCTCTTACCCGTTTAAAGACCCGTTTAAAAAAAACGGGTCATTACCCGTGTAGGCAGTGGGAAAGCAGCATTAAAAAGAGGTTTAATTATTTGCATATATATTTAACATCTTACGTGCATAATAAGATAACTTTAGTAAAATCTATGATTTGTATTTATTTTTATTAACCTGATATTTTATTTAATTATGAAATAATGTTTTCTATGTTTTTACCCATCACCCTAATTTACTACTTCCACCATATTTCCATCATATTTGTGTGATATGGCAGAATTATACATTATAACAGCTGGTTTTTGGTATTCGAGGTTTCAGTCCAGCATACAGTATTTTATCATGATGTCCATTACACCAACATTTACAATGTTTGCTATATAAACACATCCTTTTATTTGTGGAATTCTCTTTGTATGAGTGGCTGTAATTATGGGCCTTATTCTGGTCGGTGCGGTCGGATGCGTATATGTGGACAGGACTGAGCGTCCTGAGCCCCGCCTTCCGTACAGACCGCTCACTGCGTCCGAATGCGGTAAGCCGCTGACCGCACGGAGCACGAGTGGATTTCTCATGTATACACCTCCTTCATCTCTGGGAACCTCCCCCATCATTCGATGGTTGCAGACCATCGAATGCAGGACCGAGTAGTCAGGCAGCACCAAGTGATCTAGACCACTCGGGCATTTCTCCGTGCAAAAGCAGGGATATGGGCGGGCAGCTGACATCCGGCTATGTCATATGTTCGCCCCCCACACGTGCGTTACGGCCGCATTACCATATGTATGCCCAGCATTTTCATGGGAACGCCCATGAATTTCTGGGCGTACACATATGGTAATGTGCCAAAACAGCCCTTCACGCCCCTCTCCTGAGTGTAGAAAATTCATGCGGTATTTGGACGTGCCTGCCGTTCACACATGCGCAGATATGCCTCTGCACATGCGCAAACACCAAACATCGGCGGACCGACCACACGCGGACAGAACCGCACCAACCAGAATAAGGCCCTATGTTAGAGCCAATCAGGGCCTTGTATGCGGATACGTGTAGGAGCGGAAATGCATGCAAGGGGACCACCCACCATCTGTCACAAAGGTTCCTTCTCAGTCAAATTCGCTGAGACTCCAGCTGTGAAGTACTGTAGTGAGGCAATGAAGACAGTTTATTTATCTGATATTTCGGCCTTAACATTGTAGCATGATTGAGATGCAAGATCTGCATCGGTCTAATGAAACGTTAATTATTACAGGATGTAAAGTAGCTATTTATTACGAAACATTTGCTCGATATTAGATCATCATAAATCAATTGGCATAATAACTCTACAAAAGAGTACATTACACTTCCGATTTCTGTTAGCTTGGAGCAACTTAAAATATCCTTTCTCTTCCCCAAAAGGACATGTCTGTTGTCAAAACACCACACCACATATTGTACAAAGATGCTGCACATATGACAAAAGTATTCTCTTGTTTGGCATTATGAACCACTCTTCAAGACAGATTGGGCCCCTTCATTCCTTCCTTACATCATTGTTTATACGCCGTGGTTTAAACTGTAAAATGTCTGCATTAGTAAAGGGTCAATGCTAAAGAATATTTATCAACCACGTTTACATTACAATTCCCTTGCTGTGAATTACTTAGCCCTATTTTCACGCTTTCTCAGCTTTTTCTGCGAACCTTAACATATATTTTTTACTGTTAGTTTAGATTTTTATTTTTTTGTAATATAATGTGCATATGTTGCATGGAGATGAGTCATCTTTGTCCTATCAGTGCTTTCAGAACAACTGTAGGACAAAACCTTTCATTTTACATAAACAGTATATGCACCCTTATATGTGCTTGCGTGTGTTACATGTGGGAACCGGAAATCACCTTTTACTTGGCTTATAAAAACTAAACATTGGGTTTACTTGATGCTTTTACCCACTTGCTGGGCAGATGCTTAAGTGCCACTGCATTCCGAAATAAAGAAAAAGATGTCCATCAGAGCCAGTACAAACTCAGTCGCAATCGGGTACACATTTGCAGCCTATAAACAAAAACGAGGAACAATGACTGTAAGGGTAGCTCTATAGCTATGAAGACTGGCCACGGCAGAATCAATGCTGATGTCCTGTGTCTCTTTGTAAATGATCACAATTGAAGGCATATGCATGCCCCCAAAATGGCCAAGACACACCTTAGTTTTTGCCGCTACTTCAGTTCCTTCTTATCCCTCTGCATTAAAGGTCTCAGTGTGAACGCGGCAGTCTGCTGATAATCGCTGCATTGCGTGATCAACCATATTGTGTACAGACATGAATTAGGCCACTTGTACTGTAACTGACATTCATCACCTTGATAAAGAGCTAGAACAGCTAGAAATGCATCCGCAGAATCTGTTTGTCACACTGGTATTGGTGTGACCACCCTTACTTGCACACAGTTTTTGATGGAAATCAGCAGGAAGGTTGTTCTAACATCTTGAAGAAATAGCTGTAGATCTTCTGTGGATCTTCTGTGGATGTAGGCTTGCTCAAATCCATCATGTAAACCCAGACAGATTTGATGTTAAGATCAGAACTCTGTTGGGACCATATCATCACTTACAGTGTTCTTCTTAAGGTGCCCATACTCGGTAAAATTGCTGGGTGCGATGCCATGCACACTCCCATCACACATATCATCGCACAGCTCAAAAAGTATGTGCTGCACATACTTTTTGTACTAGATCTCATCTCATCGCAAAACCTATGCAATGCGATGCGATATAGTCCAAATTGTATACAATAATTATACCGTGTATGGGCACCTTGAATGCTGAAAATAGTTCTTATTGTTTGGGGTAATTTTCCTGCTGTAGAATAAATATGGAGTCAATCAAAAATGTTCCGGATAGTAAGTAAGTTTTATTTATACAGTGTAGCGCACTTTCTCCAATAGGACTCAAGGTGCTTTACAGAAATGGTACTAGGGGGCAGATTTATTAAGCTTGATGAAGTGAAAAAGTGTCTGGTTATTATCACCGTCCAATAAGCTCCTAACTGTGAAGTTACAGGCTTGGTTTGAAAAATAAACATGTGAGAGCTGCTCTATCAAATTAGCAATGCCCCCCAGGTGCTGCAAGGGAGGGGGATTTAACCCCCAGCACACCAAAGGGCATAAGTAACAAGATTTGAATAACCAACATAATAGAAGGCAATTCAGAGATCTTAGTTACATATATTTTGCAAAAGATATCATAAGCTTCCGGGGCTCGTCAAGCCTTCTCTGATACCAGAAGTCCTACACTGCATGATAACAGCACCCATTCTGGGCCATATGATTTTCTATTGGAAGGCTACATGATAACAGCACTTACCAATATATCTAAGTTGAGAGCCAACCTATCACGAGTTATGCTTTACACATGGTACATAAGTCTTTTCAGCACTGCTTTGCTAAGCAGACAGGGGATTCCCAACTGTCATATCCTGCCACCTGTTGGTAGGGCAGTGGGATATGGGCAGAGTGTCTCAAAAAGCAGGACTGTCCTACAACAATTGTGACAGTTGGAAGTTATGGAAGAGTGACAGGACTTGCTACTAAATAACCATAGTGGACCCTCTTAAAATAAATGCAGTTTTTTAAGATTTGTAACTATCTGCTTGGGAAATTGCAAATTATCCATTTAACATCATCAGCAACGTTAAACATGGTAACGCTAAGGGCAGTATTCAATGAACATAATCGGGGCGTGCAGCAAATCCTGTTTAGGATTCGCTGCACTGTTGCCGCGTTCTGGAGGGCTGGAGCCTTCGCTGCCAACATTCCCTGTCCCAGTATTCAATGCCGCAGGGGCTCGCTGCCCCTTATGGTGAATCTTAACCCCTGCGGCCTCCCAGAGGGAGCCGGGGGATGGCGGCAGGCAGGGAGATGAAAGTCTCCCTGCCTGCCCCAGAATGTATGTGGAGGGGAGGAGGGCTCCCCGGGATCCAGGCAGCACAAGCTGCCCCCCCGGGAGAGCCAGCAGGGGACCGGGTATTCAATGCTCCTGGTCATGCATATGTAATGATCGGGAGCAGTGAATATATGAATATCTAATGAGCGGCTCTCGGCTCCCGGCCCCCTACTGGCTGTTATGTGTAAAAAAAAAGTAAATTAAATATATATTCATGTGATATAAGCACATGAATAAAAATAGCATGCCCCTTCACATAATAAAATTCCTGATTTTTTTACACCAAATGGAAAAAAAAAAAACCTTTATTTTAAAAGTTCACATTCCACTTCACCATAAAAAGATGGCGATTTGCTGCACGGTGAAACACAGCGAAAATTACTTAGAAAGACAGCGAAAAGTGCACGTTGAATAGGGTGATTTACTTTCTGACACAAAAAATCACCTTCCAGCGGGAAAATAGCACAAATTCGCCGTGAAACATGGTGAATTGGCCTCATTGAATACTGCTCTAATACTTGATAATAAGGCACTGTTTTAGGTTAATCAACATTAACTTACTAAAGCAGGATAAAAACAAACTTTAATAAATGTTACAATGAGACCTACTGTATTCAGCTAAACTGTGGTTTTAGTGAACAGGGCCTCAAATGTATAGTAAATGAGAAGTGACTGTATTTAGTTTATATCATATGGATTGTAAAACTGTTGATATTGTTTGCCATGGATTGTTTATTATACAAAAAGCAAATGTTTTCTGTTTTAGAAAATGTTTGTTATAAATTGAAATATGAGTGCTAGAGTGAAAGCATACTGCGTTACAGTAATGGTGTGTACACACGGTAGATCATATCGTATCGGGACTCGCATAGCAAGGCACGCATGCAGTGGCACAATTTTGACTATATAGTGCAGATCTGCACTATATAGTCAATGCAGCCAAGACTATCTGTCTTGCGATACGTGAATGCGCATCGGGATTGCAAGCAGATCGTAAGGGTTAAAACCCTTGCGATTCCCCTCCCCCCCCCATGATCAATGTTTATGTTTTCTTTTGTAAACACTGAAAATTTTTCAATAAAAATGTATTGAAGATAAAACCCTTGCGATCTGCTTGTGATCTGCATGCGATGCAGACACGATGTTGACTATATCGTCAACATCGGAAGGCATATCTTACCGTGTGTACACACCATTAGATATAGTAACCATTTAGAAGTTCTTTCATCAGTAAAAGTTTTTGCAAGCGAGTTCCAGTTTAATAAAAAAATACAATAAATTATGGCTGGCCAAAGCGGTCCTTGAGAACTACTAACAGTACTAACAGTTCCCGTTTTCCAGACCACCTGGCTGGTGCACCAGTTTATTCATTACTAACTCAACATTATCAAACATGTGATGCATTCATTACTGACAGATACATTCTACAGTTCCACAGGTGGTATAAAAACATGAACTGTTGCCAGATCTCGAGGACCTGCTATAGAGAATATAGATAGTTATTGTCTGAGCTGCAAACACCTTTGGGCTACTCCATGAAATGACAGAGAAGCTGTATCAGCCAAATCACACCTCCATCCGGTTCTGGTAACAAACGCAACCTGGGTGGCAACTACTACCTACTGTATCCACATCTCCTGAACTACTGATTAAAACCTGAGTGTCACACATGTACCCCTGGATCTACCATTGCCATGAATGTTAGGTAAGCTAGAGATTCTTCTGGTGACAGTAGAATTATTATATGAACTCACAAATGCTGATAGTAAACAAATCATTACATATACTGTACATGACAACCAGTATAGGCTGGGCCGAAACTAGGGTTTCCGGCGCCCGGGGCAAGGCAGTCATTTGGTTCCCCTCCCCCCCAGTGCTGCTGCTGCGCGCTGGAGGCGCGTCGAAATTTTCGGGGGGGGGGGGTGGCCTAATTTGGGGGCGTGGCCTATAATCGCTGCTCTCACGCGAGGCCACGCCCCCATTTTGCCGCTATGGGGGCATGACCCAGAGGCTCTGTGAGCCTCTAGCCATGCCCCCAGCCCCCTGGCTGCGGGAATAGACGCTGTGCGCATGCGCACAGCGTTTATTCCCCACTGCTTAGTTAGCAGCTGACAGGGGGGACCGGACCAAATGACGCCTTGTCCCTGGCGCCGGAGACCCCCCCCTCCCCGCACAGTCCTCTCACCGCCACGGCTGCTGCCCTTCTCCTCCTCATCCCATGCTGCTGATGGTGTAGCCGCATCTTACTTTGACTTCGTCCGTCTCCTACTAGCGCTGCGGCGGGAAGCGCTGATGACTTCAAAAAGACTTGCCGGACGCTGATTGGCTGAATTCAGCCAATCAGCGTCCGGCAAGTCTTTTCGAAGTCATCAGCGCTTCCTGCAGCCGCGCTAGTAGGAGATGGACGGAGTCAAAGTAACATGCCGCTACAGCGTCCACACACCTGTCACCGGACCTCACAGCGCCCCTCACCTCCAGCGCCCGGTGCGCGTGACCCCCCAGCCCCCCCCTAGTTACGGCCCTGGTATAGGATGCACACAAGCTCTATAGAATACCTCTTTATGTATTCAAAGTGTAAATCTAACACTACCAATTTCCCTTCATTTTTATATTAGTCACTCTGGCTTATAGAATTGGCATTGTGTTGGTGTGTTATTATACATGTGCTATGCATAGATCATAAATGCTGTATATGTTTTTACTAGATGAGAGGTAAAAATGAAATCTCTTGATGAAAATCATGTGTTTCCCACTTGTGGAAATCTTCCAACATATGATGACAAACAACTTTTATCGGCACTGGTGTTGGTGTGAATTGATGAGAACCATTGGCATACCAGTGATTTCACTTTCAGTGACTGATTAGCGTAGAGGATCTTGGCTTCCATGTCGATAACAAAGAGTAACAGTTGATACATTAAACACAGTTGTTACATTCTTCTCTGAGTGAATATTCAAAAAGTCCCTTTGATGTGTTCAAAGAAGTTGTGCAATATTTGTATATTGCCAAAATAAAAAATGATGCATAAAGTACAATAGATATAACAGCACATCTTCAACTCACTATTCCAACACTAAAAAGGTGTCTCCTATCCTATTAGTCCCTAATATAACAATATAATGTCATTTCTATGAGAGATGATATTATATAAATTAAATGATTATAATGCTCTATAAAGTAAACATCTTTTTAAATAAGTTTCCTGGTCAGCCAGTGGCAATTGCAGCCCATGCTAATTTAATAAAATATTCAGTATATGCTATGGGAGTGTGGAAGACACAATCACAACAGTATTAGCACTTTTGTAAAAAGGGATCGTCGTCCATGGTGTGTTGTTAGACAAACCTATACAGTATTCATGGGGAACCTATCCTACCGTGAGCTTGGATAAAACACCACCATCACATTTCTGAAGTGGAAATCCCATCCACATCTTTCCCTTCCACATATTCTGAGCTATACCTGGCCTGCTGTGAGAATGGCTGGTTCAGTCTCAGTTAAAAAGTGGGATGTAAAAGAATTTTTATGACCATTGCCCACTTCCTTGGTGCTAGCTAAGAGGTAAGTACTGTAGGCCTTATCTACTTTCCTCCCAAGATAGGCGGTACAGGTACACCACCAATATACAGATACCTGATGTTGCTACACTTCTTTTTATCTGGGCATCAGGTGCTGGGGGAAGTTAGGATGTGGGTCGAAGTTAGGCTGTGGGAGGGCTTAGTGGGGCAGCTGGAGGTTGAGGGATGGCTTAGTGAGGCAGTTGGAGGTTGTGGGGTGGCTTAGTGAGGCAGTTGGAGGTTGAGGGATGGCTCAGTAAGGCAGTTGGATGTTGTGGGATTGCTTAGTGAGGCAGTTGGAGGTTGTAGGATGGCTTAGTGAGGTAGAGAAAGGGCCTGGTTATTTTGCAGGGCGATGTCAGATTGCAGAAGGTTAAGTTTGCTGCAGCGGGTGTTAAGCATCCTGGAGCATTAAACCCCATAAGTGCCACATTTCTGGGCTAATTGAATAACCCAGACCGAATACATTAGCTGCAGTAAATTACTGCAGTTAATTTGATACCCTGTTTAAGAGTTATGACCCTGTATAATCTACATACTACTGACAATTTAGTGTTGTCAGTTGTGTTTATGGATAGTCAAGGCATCATTTATGGTTATGGTTTTTAAGCATTCTTATGGAAATTGAAATCATAAACATTTCACCCTCATAGATATATCCCTCACACACCACAATTCTCTGACCCCATACCTAAACCATTATAATACCCATCATAATGATGGGTATGAATAAGAATGAGGTAAATCAGCCTGAATGCAAAGTTAATAGGGGTCAACCACAAAGGTGACCCCAATTGATTTTGCAGTCTGGCTGATTTGGCGGTTCCCACCATAGATGTCTAAGTCAAGTCTAAGTCTTAACCTGCACGTCTATGGCTATAGACGCACATGTAAAATTCATAACATGCATGTAAGTATAATTTTTTTCACAGGTCCAGACTGGATTCTACTGGAGAAGGGGACCAAACCTACGTGGGCAAGATAGGTTAGTATGTGCATGTATGGTGTGGGCATGTATGTTAATAAATTTTACAGCAGAACCCAATGCTTTTTAATATTTTTTTTTACACTTTATTGGCACCCACCGCCCAGGAGTGCAGAGTGAAGTCCGGGCTTAAGCCCTTGCCGAGTGTGGCCTAGGGTGGGACCATTTTATTGCGGGGGGTCCCCACTCCTCCAGTGTCTGGGCAAGGGCTGAACAGCCACAATGGTGATGCTTTGGCTGGGGTACTTTGTATAAAAAGTGTCCCCTAGCTATGGCATTACACTGATGGCTTTTGGAGCCCGATGCTGGTTATAAAAATACAGGGGACCCATAGTCTTTTTGTCCCATGTATTTTAATAACCAGGAATGGTCCATGAGCCCAATGCTCATTTTTGAAAGACTGGGGAACCTCAAAATTTTTTTACCCTTAATTTTGGAAACCAGGACTGTCTCAAAGAGACCTGAGCTGGGTATAGTCAAGGGGGTATATTTGACTGATCCTTGCGATGCTTCAGGGTCGTCTGTATTTAGCTGCCAGTAAAGTCGACAGCAATATACTAATGACTTCACCATTGGAAAATACGAATCCTGAGAATCCTGAGAACTCGTCAGCTTTGTAAATTTATTAAGTTCTCAGTCTGAAAAATGTGACTGATTTCATTTGTAACTGTTCGTATAGTGCCTCGGCCATTACAGCAGAGCTTAGTAAATTTCCCCCACATCATTTACAACACTAGTCCAGGCACACAGAAGTGAAGTGCCCAGGCATACAGGAATATGATACCCATACTCAGATATACTGTACAAGCTATTAGAGATGACAAAAGCAGCACAAAGATGCCATCTTAAGCACATGTGTAGTGCAGAAGCTGCATAGAACACAGAGTGAAAACAGCAGATTGTGTCAGCACAGAAGCTTTTCCGTATGCAGAAGCTTCAAAAAACAAAAAAGTGAGAACAGTACAGTGTTTCCAGTTTAGTGTGCCAGTACAAAGACCACATCCAGTTATTGCTGTAAAAACTTTGAATATCTATACTCATGAGCAAAATGGTGACAGTGATAAGAAAAAGAAGAAAAAATATGCATTAAAGCAGTGGCGTAACTATAGCCCCGCAGCCCCCATGGTGGCGGAGAGGCGCTTATTATTATTATTATTATTATTATAATTTTATTTATAAGGCGCCACAAGTGTTTCGCAGCGCCGTACAAAGGAACAATACAGGGAGACAAAACTTGGCATAACATTGAATAAATAACAAAAATACAGTACAAATAAAGAGCACCACAGTTCAAAACACATTACAGCTTAAATGTAAGTAGTGAGGACCCAATCAACATACAACTAGAGGCTTTAGGCCAATGATGGAGATGAGTATGAAGATGGTCACTGAGTGTTGGAGTAAAGGAGAGCTGTGAGGGAAATGTGAAGAGAAGTGGGCTTTGACAACAGGAGGGAAGAGGGCCCTACTCGGAGGAGCTTACAATCTAGTAGGAAGGGGAGACAGACAGATTACAAGAGGTGCAAGCGAGGGGGTGGTGGTTAGATAGCAGGATGTAAACAGGCAAGGGGTCGGAGAACCAGCTGGTTTATGCAGTGGAAGGGTACGCTTTGATGAATAGGTGAGTTTTCAGTGCCCGTTTGAAGCTTTGCAAGGTCGGGGAGAGTCTAATGGAGCGAGGGAGTGCGTTCCACTGAAGGGGTGCAGCACGGGCAAAGTCCTGTACTCTAGCTTGGGAAGCAGTGATCAGGGTGGAGGAGAGACGACAGTCGTCAGCTGACCGTAGAGGGCGGGAGGGTGTATGAATGGAGATGAGGTTAGAGATATATGGAGCAATGGAATTAGAGATGGCCCTGTATGTGAGTGTGAGGAGTTTGAAGAGGATTCTGTAGGGGAATGGAAGCCAGTGCAGATTTTGTTGAAGGGGAGTAGCAGAGTTAGAGCGGCGGGAGAGGAAGATAAGCCTGGCTGCAGCATTGAGGACGCTTAGTAAGTGAGGGCACCGGGAGGGCTGCGGGGCTAATGTTACCCACTGCCAGCTGCCTAGCATCCTCAAAAACGGTCTGCTGTATGGGGGCAGCCATTTTCTAAGTGTCCGTTTTCATTAGCAGGAGCCGGGAGAGCAGGGAAACCCGGGACCGCACACTGATGCGGCACAGCGGCAGGACTCCACCGTAGTCCAAGTCGCGCATCACCCCGCTCAGACTTAGGAGAGATGCAGAGAACATTCATCTTCCGTGCCTCTCCTCCAGCCAATAGAATCATTCGGAGGAGAGGCGCGTAAGATGAAACATCTCTGCCTCTCTCCTCAGTCCGAGCGGGGTAATGCGCAAATTGGACTACGGTGGAGAGAAAAAGACGGGATCTTCGACGAAAAAGACGAGGACCTGGTGAGTAGAATTTCCTTCCACAGGTCCCCATATGGATTTCTTCAGATCCTGGACCCCGGACTCTTCAGCCCTGGAGCCCCGGACCAGCCTCGGAACCAAGGCCCTGGACCCCGGACTCTGCAGCCCCGGACCCAGGAACCAAGGCACCGGACCCTGGACCATGGAGCCCCGGACCCAGGGACCTAACAACGCGCTCAAGATAGGTAAGTATCAGTATGTGTGGGCTTTGGATGTATTAAAGTTTTATTATTCATGTGTCAGTGTGTTTATTTGACTATTTTTCATACTATGGAACTACAAGTGCCAGCGGGCCCTTTAATGCCCCGCATGCTGGGATTTGTCGTTCTCCAAGTCCCAGCTTGCGGGGGAGGCTTGCTCTGACTCATAGTTCCACAGTATTAAAAAATAGTTTATTCTTTTTTTTTTACACTTCAATCAGCTTGATGCCCACCGCCCAGGGGCATCGAGGACATCACCAGACTTCAGCCTGGTCAGGTAAGTCCTGAAGGGGGGGGGGAGGCGCGGGACCTTATATAATAAGTGTCCCCAGCTGTTTTGGCCTGGGGCTGGTTCTTAAAATACGGGGGACCCCTATTCATTTTGTCCCCCGTATTTTGGGAACCAGCCCCGGACCTAAAGCCTGGGGCTGGTTTTAAAAAATCAGCGAAGCCCTATTTGTCGGGTTTCCTGATTTTTTATTACCAGCCCTGGCTCTTTCAGCCTGGTGCTAGTTACAGCTGTGGAGGGGACCCCACGCCGTTTTTAAAAAAAAAAAAAAATTTATTCTTATTTTTTTAACACTGAAGGCTTCAAATACGACAGGAAAATAAAGTGTACTTTCCTGCCATATTTGGCACGCCATTTGCAGCTGTTTTACAAAAATTAGCGGCCGTATTTTTAATACGACCGCTTAGTAAATCAGGAATCACCATTCTTTTTAATGGTGATTTCTGTAGTATTCTATCGATGGTTTATATATTTGTATTTGTAAATACAAATACGAATGTCCCATCAATACGAATACGAAAATTCTTATTTTTGGCATAGTAAATGCCAAAAAATAGGAATACCCTCCAAAAATCGTATTTTCGCATGAAAATACATTTTTTTTTACTAATTTTTCTTAGTAAATTTCCCCCAGTATATCTAAGGGGCTTTAGCTGGTGCAGAATGTCTAAGGGACTCTACCTGGCACAGTGTGCCTAATGGACACTACTGTGTGGTGTAATGTGAATTGGTATTTTGTGACCACACCCCGTCTCCATGAAGCCATGTCCCAAATTTTTGGCGCACGAATTCAATGAGCACTGTCCCTATTTTTTGAGGGATGTTTTTCCAGTCCCAATCAGTCACACAGAAAAACTAAGTTTCGGGACAAGCATTGCTATTTTGCTGTGTTAAAGATAATATGTGAATGCTTGGGTTTAATTATGATAGCACAGGGATTAATGACTTGAAATACAACCTGACTGGTTATAGACACCCCCACGTACAGCTAAAAAAATTTTGGGAGGTGCAGACCCTAATGTAATAAACTGGGCACATCAATGCCAACAGTACATGTAACCAACAGCTGGTCTACCTTTTACCCTGCACACCCGCAACCTGATAAAATAAGTCACATTTCAGTGCAAAATATGGAGTACGCTCTGCAGCTAGTGCAGTTTTTAAGTATTCAATAAATTACTCTCATTCAACTAATCCCGTGCAAAGTCCCATGAGGACATGTCCTTTTCTATAGGTGATCAGACATCTTCCACACCACATTCCGCTGGCCATTCTGTAGTCCTTGCTGGTTTCACTATGCACTTGGATGAGACACAGGATATTAGTTCATACCATTCCTTGTCTTACGGACTGTTACTTGGTCTCTTGTCCTCCTCGATTCCCACCTCATGAGCAACTTCAAAGGTATTGGGTCCTATGGGTGTCTTTCCCTGCCTGCCGGTCACTGGCTTATCTGTAATAATGAATCACAAAAAAGAGAGGAACCAGACGCTTCTTGTAAATATCCAATTCAAACCAGGTGCTGCTCTCTCAAAAGATATGGGATTCTAAATCCCAGAAATGAAGTGAAAATGTGAAAGATAACAAAAAAGGGAGCGTTAATGAAGTGAATATCACATGCATATTTACTAAAAGAGCTACAAAATAATAATTTGTTATATATACTACAGACAAATGCACATGAATCATCTTACACAATTAAGCATACAAACAGATAATGTAAGCATAAAAATATCACAGTCCACAGATAGCGCACTCTCAGTGGCCGCTGATTGGCCGGCCGCTGATTGGCTGAGAGTGTAATAGCCGCCGCTGCCCGCCCGCTGAGTGACAGCATGAGGATTACCACTGCTGCCCGCCCCACTGTCACTGGCATCCCCCGCTGCACCCAGAGACGCTGCTGCCAGCAAGCTGCACAGTGAGAGCACGGTGATTATCACCGCCGCCCGCCCCACTGTCACAGGCATCCCCCGCGGCACCCAGAGATGCTGCTGCCAGCCCCCACTACCGCCACCGCTCACCGGCACCGCTGGTGCCCGCCCCCCCCCCTGCTCCTCACCGCCCGGCAGCTCCCTGGTTTATTTTATATGTGATAAATCTTATGCGATTTATCACATGTAAAAAATGGCACATCAAGTGCCACATTGTATGTGAGCTTCCCGGGGAGCTGCCGGGCGTCTCGCAGGAGAATTGGGTCCGACTTGTCCCTAGGACAAGTCGGCCTAATGTATGGGGGCCTTTAGTCCCTTTAATGCCACCCCACCGCCTCGGCGAATCCCCCCCTCCTCTGCCAATGTTTTCGCCTCGCAACCATCCTGCAGCAGGAGAAATCATTTGATGGTCGTCGTCCATGGTCGAATTCGTGACAAAAACAGGGCGGATGGCTGACATCACGAGATGTCAGCCGCCCACCCCGGCTGGCATCGGCCTGCCCTCGAACCCATGTGAATGCCCATAGTTTTCATAGGGAGCCCATTTCCCATGTCCCAGCACCGCCACCATGCCCGTCTGCCCCCATCCCTCCCTCCCCTCTGCGAATGGCTAAGCTACAGTGTAATTCGCCAAGGCCATTCACAATCGGGGTTTGAACATGCAGAGAAGTGCATGCAAACCCCGACCATCGGGGAGGGTCCGAATTCGGTTCACTCCGTGTGAACCAAAATCGACCCAGTAACGTGAAGAGAGAGTAAAAAGGCATACACACGGAGCGATTTTGTGCTTTTTTCTTAAGCTATCTGACTAGATCCTAAATAGCTTAGCAAAAACACTTAGCACACATCTCAACATGTGTATGCAACTTTAGATTTGGGTGGGGTGTTTTCAAACTGAATTCTAACTTGCAATGCAACATGGTTTTGTCCATTTGCTAGAAAAAAAAATGTGGCCCGCCATCCCGCGCCCCTACATGCCCCACCCCCCGTGACTGGATTTCTGTGTGCTAGCCCTGTGGGCGCTCCCACACAGCGGACGCACATGCACATAAAAACCTATGTGCATGCATATTCAAAAACAATTGGTCCCCCCGTGATAATGTGCGGGGGACCGATTGAATCAGAATACCCCCCCCAATGTGAGATTCAAATCAGATTGCAAATGCAAATCATAATCTGAATTTGCTGAGAATACAACAATTTAATGCCCGCACAAGGCAACTAGCACCTAATTGGATTGACACCAATGTCTGAATGTTCTGTTGTGTTTTCATCCCCCAAAACTATGTTGCTGTAAGTCCTCTTCTCTATATATCATGTATCATGCTATTTCCTCAACTGTATGTCCATTTTGTGCTCTATCCCCATCTGTATTGCCATTCCTATGCGTCCACTCATCTCTACGTTGATTCATGTGATTTCTCCCCCCATTGTTTCTAAACAAACCTCCTCCCCAGCATAATATGCAAAGTGGCTATAACCACTGGAGCCCTAGGGCGATGGTAAACTTATCTTAACAACACACGTTTCTCCACACACCTCCAAATAAGCCTTTAGAGGTACAGTACATACATTACCATTAACCCCAGTAGCAAGTAAAAGTACTAGCAACAAAACAGGGAAAATGTGGGGTCTGCTTGTGAAGACTTGAGGGGCCACATTTTATTATTGGGTAAATACTGCATTTAGTGCATTAATATTGGATTTCTTGGGGTTTTAAACATGTAGTTTAGAGTTCAGAGAGGATACACCCCTTCAAACTCTAATTTCTTCCCCAGTTTCCTAAATACTCTCATATAAAGCACACTATACCTGTAATAGTCCCATGAATCCACTGAAATCTTCCTCATTCTAGTGTAGAAATGAATATTTTAAACTCACACAAATGGCAACTAGCAAAACATTTCACAACTGTCCGTGCCTGCCTAACTCTTTCTCCATTGTAAAGGTTCAGAAGACACTGGTAGTTTTCTATGTCCACCAATGGCAACACACTGATCCTGACTGAAAAATATATGACAGGGCCTTCTCAACAGGATCAGAAGTTGTGGTACAGTGTCATACCATGCCAGCAAGCCAGAGCTCAAATGGAAACATCTCTAAAACACACCCCTTGAAAATAATAGGACTAGACCACCCCACAAGATGTCCGTAGCAGCTGTCCCTATGTCTAGATGTTTAAATGGCCTGACTCATATTCAATCATTCGGGTTCTTTAACTCACAATACATTATAAGGTATTCCACAGGCAAAATCCTCCTCAAAATCTGAATACTCCCTCACTATACAATGCCCACAATAACGGCACTTAGTCTGTTAACTCTTATGAGTAGGGCCCATCTTCCTCATGTACTCACCCTACCTCTTTACCTCACCAGTGCTCCTGCCCTGTTCTTCCCTTCCTCTACTTCATCTTCAGTCTCCTCGACAATTTCGACACCTACTTCAGAACTGATGCTGATTTTAGTTCTACCAGCTATACCCCTATTTATGCTGTATTTTATCAACCCACCCTGTACGTTACCTTGTCATTTGTTTTTTTGTTTGCTATGTACGGCGCTGCGGACACTTTGTGGCACCTTATAAATAAACGTACTTCTACTACTAAAGTGGGAGGGAGGGCTACTTTTCCTCTATCAGCTGTGGGTGTTGAAGTTGGGTGTCAGTAGTAAATGGGAGACTTGCCATCCTTTCTGGAAGAATAGGCAAATATGGTGTTTCTGCAATTGTAATGGAACCTGTTTGTGATGATGCATAGGTCTCCAAACTTTTTTATATTGGTGAAACTTAAAAGTACACCTTTACATATTACATATAACAGCTCATTGATGTCATTATTAGTACTCAAGTTGGAAAATTCTGATATGAAGCTGAGATTAAAAAATATCAACATTCAACCTAATATATCATGACTCTTTCATGTGCAGAGGTGTTAGGGAAACTGCTTAAACTATTACCTATTATGGTATACAATATAATTATATTGACACGTTTCTTAACTTATACCAAATGCTGTTTTAAATATACTATTGCATAGCTATGTTTCTTCATTGCTTTGTTAAATATACAATTCTATCTGGCTACTTAATGCTGTTTTCAGTTAGCTGTAGCTTGACAAATAACCATTATTTCTGGGTGTGGAACTCACAAAAAAGTTGATTGCTGTATTTCATGGTACTGAAACTGTGTGCTCAGTTATTTCAAACTGTCAGCTGCAGGTGATAGCAGTCTTGCTTGTTTCATATAGAAGCTCAGTGCAGAAAGAGATAGGTCAGAAAAGCCTTCAGCTAGAAATCCCTATAATACAAATGAATATGTACATAAGTACTTATGGGCCAGATGTAGCAAGCTTCAAAAAGGGATAAAGTGGACAGTGATAAACAGCCAGCCAATCAGCCTATCATGTTACAGGCTGGGCTTGAAAAATGACAGGTAGGAGCAGCGGAGCTGATTGACTGGTTGTTTATCACTCTATTTTATTACTTTTTGAAGCTTGATACATCTGGCCCTATACAGTATCTCTAATAACACACTGCTATAAAAAACATTTTCCTGTGTGCACCTAAACTACTCTAAAATATTGTTTGTTGTATTGTAATATTAAGATGTATTATAAAATGTAAGTTAGGCAGTTAATAACTGTCAGATAAAATATACAACTCTGAGAGCTAGAGTAAATGTAAGTTCTCCTGTCTGGTTAGTTCTCTAGGGTGCATAAGCATATTTATATAATTAATACCCAGATTAGACTCCTTTCAGACTGGTGGCCCCACCAGGCTTAATGCGAGGCTGGTGATGTCACTGTCGATGCTTTCCGAGCTGGTGCTTAGAAATTTCAGTGTTTCCTATGGTGTGAATGGGTGCCAGGTTGCATCGACAAGGTTTACCTGTTCATACTGCACCATGAGCCGGGTTGAACCTGTTTTCAACTCTGTTTATTACCCGGGTTGAAATGTCTGGTCTCCCAACCCAGCTTATTTCACCTGGGTGCTTTCACAATGCCCAATATCCCGGATTGCTGTGCAATAACACAGAATATTAATTTGAAAGGAGTATAAGTCTCTCTGGGATACAGTCAGTATGGCTGTGGAGTATACTGATGCCTGCATTTCGACTGCCTACAGAAGACTGGCGCCGGATGTCCAAAACAATCAGAATGCTGACACCTGAATACTGATATCCCAATCGGTAAGCATGCTGGGATCACCGGGAGCAGGGGTTTAGGTTTAGGTACTATTGGGAGGACTTAGGGTTAGGCTTAAGAAAGGGGAGTTAGGCTGCAGGAAGGGGGGTTTAGGTTTAGGCACTTAGAAGGGAGGGTTAGGCTGTGGGGTTGGGGAGTTAGGTTTAGGCGGCGGGGTACAGTGGCGAATTGGCACACTGGGAACCTGGGCCATTTCCCGGTGGGCCGGACACCCCCGGGCCGGTCTCCCCCCTGGCTGGGCTGCAGACTGCGCTATAACATTGGTTAGGGGCCGCGGCCACCAGTGGCGTAACTGAGCATAGGCAGCCCTAGTGGTCGCGGGGGGAGCCAGTGCCCCGGGGTCTGTGGTGGGCGCAGCCGCAGCACACAGTGCGGACTGGAAGGAGGACCCGCTGCCAATCACCAGGTCCAGTTTAGCGCTAGCAGCCACTCACTGTATCAGCTGTCATAGCCGCTGACACTACAGTGCTGTGCTGTGCTGCGGCTGAGTCTGCCTGTGAATCTGCAGCTGGTGCAAGGGCTGCAGAATGACAGGGTCAGGGGCAGGGCTGTGGATCGGCCGCAGCCGCGGCTGTGCCTGGGACTCTACTGACCGCCTCTACCCGCCCCTTCAGTGCCTGCTGCTTGCCTGCAGGGCCGGATGGAGCTACAGCTCCAAGCCGCCCACTGAAAATAGGCCCACACAGCACCTGCTGCAGAGTACAGCCACTACCAGCTTCTGTGGCCAACATAAAATGACTTCGGCGAGGGGTGTCATCATCACCGAGCGCAAGGGGTGGTTGGGGGATCAGACTCATGCCTGGAAAGGTTATGGGGAACACTGACACTGGGAGGCTTTGTAGCGTGCGGCGCGCGTGCATACAATTTCAGCTGAATGCCGCCACTGTTAAGCTACAACAGACGCTGGCGTGCGTGAGCATCCTGCGTCCTCCCAGCACCCGTGCTGCCTGCTTGGGATCTCTGGCTCGTCTCTCACTCTCTGGTCCACGTCTGGCGAATCCTGCCAGCTGCCCTGCCCAGCGAGTGCCACAAAGGCACTAATTGCTCAGGTAAGCAACTCATCTTTATACCAGAGATTATGTCGCCCCACTGCTGCAGAATGTTATTATTATACTGGTGGAGCAGCATGTAGTGTTCTGCTGTTATTATTATGCAGGGGGAGCAGCCTGTCGTGTCCTATTATTATTATACAGGGGGAGCAGCCTGTAGTGTTAGGTTATTATTATACAGGAGGAGCAGCCTGTCGTGTCCTATTATTATTATACAGGGGGAGCAGCCTGTAGTGTTAGGTTATTATTATACAGGAGGAGCAGCCTGTGGTGTCCTGTTATTATTATACAGGGGGAGCAGCCTGTGTATAATGGGCATTACGGTGTGTGGCATATGTATAATGGGCATCACGGTGTGTGGCATATGTATAATGGGCATCACTGTCTTCCCTCCCTGCATCCTCCACCACTTTGTGACTCCCCTCCCTGCATCCTCTGCCACTCTGCATTCCCCCTCCTACCCTGCATCCTGTGCCACTTTGCCCCCCTCACACTCTGCGTTCTGTGCCACCCTGCGTAAGTCCTCCCTCCCTTCATTCTCAGCCACCCTGCATCTCCCCTCCCAGCATTCTACGCCACCCTCTGTCCCCCCTCCCTCCCTGCATCCTCTTCTACCCTGCCACTCTACTCTCACCCCTCGTCACCCCCTTCTCACCCTTCATTACCAACCCCTCTCACCCTGCACCAACCCCCTCTCACCCTGTGTCTTCTCATTCCGTTGCATAATGTGAACTTTAGCTTTTTTTTTACTCATTCTGTGTAATTTTATGAATTTTGGATCATTCCATGTGTCATAATGTGAATATTGTCTCATACTGTGTGGCATAAGGTGTACAGGTTTTTCGATAGAAAAAAAGGGCCCTCTTGTTATGGTGTTCAAGGGAGGTGGCCCATACTCAGTGTCCCACAGCGTGGGGGGGGGGACAGTTGGGAGACCCCCTGTCACCACCACCCCCCCCTGTCTCTATCGCCCCCCCACACCCCCGGTTAGGGCTGCTTCAACATACTTCCCCCGCTGGTTTTAATTCCCAATCCGCCCCTGGCAGGGTATGAGGGTTAGGCACTAGCAGAGGGTTCAGGGTCTGGCTGTGAGGGGGGTTTAGAGCCAGACTGCAGGAAAGATGAGTTGGTGGGGCAGGGAGAAGGTAAGTGTACTTACCTATCCCCTGTCGGGATTCCCCACCTTCGGGATGTCAGCAATGGTATTCTGTGCGCTGGCATCCCATTGAAAACATAGGAGAAACGGGATATATACAGATGACTGGCAGCATCTGTATATATCCCGTTTCTCCTATGTTTTCAATATTGTATTTGCATAATTTGGCTTTAGCTCTGCCAGTTGGTAGAGACAAACCCCACTGCCTTTGAAACACTTTCTGAAGCTACTCTGCATGTACTGTAGTTCTTACAACTAAAAATGAAGTTTTTTAGGTGATTTTTACTTTACTCTACATTCAACTATTAATGTTGCAGTACAGAGGTACTGTATGGTAAAAAGGGGTTAAGATATTCAAGGTTAATAAAACTGAGGATACATGAATGACTTCTGAAGACTTTCAATCTTTAGAAGTCACTTATCCCAATGTCTACATTTGGTGGAAAACAAAGATATTTATGTTTGATGAGGTGGGAGAATCTACATGAAGGGCTAAATAAGAGACGTGTATTGGCAGGCATCTGGTAGCTGCATGAAAAGAATGAGGTAACTTTGTGATAAAAATATGAAAACTGACACCAGAGAGGTGTTTGCAGACTGGGTGCTTTTACCATGAAAAATTATTTCAAGCAGCAGTGTCTTTTATCAGTCTCAAGTTGTGGCCAGATGGCAAACCTTCTGCATAATCGACAGTGTTTTGTATTAAGAAACCATTGTATTAGAAAACCATTGAACACAATGATGCAGTTTATTTACTGAGCAAAAATCAACCTAACGTGCTTCGTTTAATGTGAATGCTGAGAGCCAAGATGGCCGCATTTGTGAGAGTTAAAAAATGTAAGAATGTGTTAAGTGTGGGCTACTCCACAGGAGTTTTCTTTCCTCCCCATGGCCAACGTGAGTGGTCACAGGTCAAGGTACTTGAGGGGAGCATGGCCAGATGCAGGGAAGCGTGGCCTCCTCACTGGCTGACCAGAGATCTCACCCATCTTTTCCAACAAGCCCGGGCCCAGGAAATTAGTAACCTTTTAGTCTCCGCCTTCTTGGCAGCCCTGTGCCTCCCTGATCTTGACTTAGGATATTACATTACGATTTATTAGTTTGTCACCTGAAAAATGTACTCGTTGGACAAATAGGCACAGTCAAAGGAACACAACGGTTTAAGATCTGTAAATGACCCTGTATATTTAAGATCAGAAGAGACAAAGCTATTACACTCATACATATTGAGCATGTACTGTACTATATTATATCAACCTTGGAGGTAATTCCTGTCGCCTTACAGCTTTGATCTAGAACAGTTGTAAAATGAAAAGAAAGCTTTATGTGTAGCAGAAAAATGAAGGGAGTGGAGCAAAATGTAACATATTATGAATGATAAGCGTGCAGCCACACAGATAATTTTGTTGCTTGGTTTCAATAAGCTCTTTGTCTGGAACTGAAGAAAAAACACCCCAGATCAGTTCACCTTAGTGCTAATCTTTACAACACAAGTTCAGAATTAACTACATGCAAAGTGAAATATAGTCTAATACTCATTAACTCTTTATATGCCAAATAAAAGTAAATTCATCAAGCACAAAGCCCTGTTCTCCTCTTACAGTTAATAGGCAGGGTGCATCCCACCACTCATCACATGCATACCAGCAAAGGACAGCTCTCCCGATAAGAGCTGTCATTTTTTAGCACAGCTTTCTTTTGTGATAACTGGATTTACTGATTTAGGACCAAATGTACATTTGCAACATGCGGGGTGGGGGGTCCTGGGAGATATTCGATCCCCATCACTCCTGTCCAAGGTCTCTGAATGCCTCACGTCCATCTCAGCCTGGATGACCCAACGTCCTGAAACTAAACATGGCTAAAACTGAGCTTCTAATCTTCCATCCCCCAAACATCCCCTCTTCTCCCACTATCTCCATCAGCATTGGTAAAACCGAGATCACCTCCACCAAACGCACTGCCTCAGTGTCATCATTGACTCCTCCCTCTCTCTGTTTCACCCCCCAGATTCATGCTCTCTCACAGTTTTAACGATTTCACCTTCGTAACATCTCGTGCTTCAGACCATTCCTCTTCACTGACGCATCCAAAATTCTCATTCACTCTCTTGTCATATCCCGTCTTAACTACTGCAACATCCTTCTCTCCGGGCTACCTCTCGCCCGCCTTGCCCCTCTCCAATCCATTCTTAACGCCGCTGCTAGGCTCATCTTCCTCTCTCACCACTCTACCTCTGCCTCCCCCCTCTGTCTATCTCTTCACTGGCTCCCCATTCCTTTCCGAGTTCTCTTTAAACTCCTCACCACCACCTACAAGGCTCTCTCCTCCTCCATCGCTCCTTACCTCTATTCACTGATCTCTATCCACACTCCCTCCCGTCCTCTTTGCTCCGCCGCCGCCTGACCTCTCACCTAATCACCTCCTCCCACTCCCGTGTAAAATACTTCTCTCACGCTGCCCCCTGTACTGGAACAACCTCCCGCCACCCATCAGGCTTTCTGATTCCCTTACCTCCTTCAAGCGCTCCCTCAAAACCCACTTCTTCCGACTAGCCTATTCCTTCTCATAACCTCTTTCGCTCCTCCTATCCTGCCTACCCTACCCCTCTATCCGTTTCTACTTATCCTATTGTTTTTCATTCATCCACCCACCTCCTTTTAGTATGTTAACTCTTATGAGTAGGGCCCTCCTTCCTCACATACTCACCCTACCTCTTGACCTCACCTTTGCTCCTTTCCTGTTCTTCCCTTCCTCTACTTCATTTTCAGTCTCCTCAACAATTTCGACACCTACTTCAGAATTGATGCTGATTTTAGTTCTACCAGCTATACCCCTATTTATGCAGTTTTTTTAATCAACGCACCTTGTACGTTACCTTGTCATTTGTTTTTATGTTTGCTATGTACGGCGCTGCAGACACTTTGTGGCACCTTATAAATAAACAAACTACTACTACTACTGATGCATATAGCCGCCAAAAACGTGTACGACTAAACACAAATGATACAAACGGCTAAGACATCTTAAAATACGATTAAGGATAATATAACAGCTTTGTAAATTTGTCGTATTCTCAATTTGTATTTTCGGGTCATATATGTCCAATCTCATTTGTACCCATTCATACGGGGATCAGCCGTATCCAGATTAATACATTCCCCCCATAGAATTTGATGACAGATGAGAAACAACCTCTTGTACAATCTACTCTGAAACATTTCATTTTATTTACTTGTTATTTTGTATGCCAATTGCAAGAATGTTTTAATTGCTCTACTGTCTTAGGGCCATATGTACTAAGCTTGAATAGTGATAAAATGGAGAGTGATAAAGAACCAGCCAAGGCATCAGCAAGGCGGTGGGGAGCGGGGACAGGGCGCTTCCCTGCCCGCCTCTGCTTAAGGGAGACAGGCAGGATGTGTGCAGCATGCGGGGGGAGCGGGCGAGATGGGTAGCGGCAGGAGACGGCTGCAGGCACCTCTGACAGAATGGGGTATCTCGTGCTCACATGCCCAATTCTGTCAGACTCTGGCGTCTGGTGGGGGATGGCGCATGGCGATACAATCGCCAGGAGCAGCACTAAACCCTGTACATATAAAATGAATAAACATTTGCTCAAGCAAGCAGCAGCACTCAGAGATCCAAATCATTGTATATTGCTACACATAAAACTGTCAATGTTTCTGGGTGCCAGGCCTCTATGTTACCTTTACAAGGGGCCTGTGCACCCCAAAACGTTGCCTGAACAAAATAACTGACAGTCTAATGCTGCACACCTTTACTACATTTACGCTGTACTTCATTACTTCACATGTAATGCAGCTTATCCACATAGGAGTAAAGCCCATAATGAGCTATAGAATAAAATGTATAAATTCAAGATCTTTCATTTATTTCTTCAATATCTAATTTGAATTAGAGGGTTTTCCTGGAAACCACCTACATTATGTATAACTTTAGCTAGAAATCACTTTTGCCATCAATTTGATGGAGTACTTCATGGAAAGTATGATGTACATGTGCTTTATATCAATTACCACTTGGCACCAGGATTCCGTCTTCATCCCTTAGGCTTTATCTTAGCCCACACTTTACCATACTTTTTCCATTGAAGTGAATGGGGATTAACTGTGATACTGTATGTTGTGGTTTCTGTGACATGGCGCACCATAGTATGCACACATGAATCTACTCCATCTGTGCATCTGCTTACATTAACTATTAAGCTGTTACACTGCTATGATTTCATAGTTGCCCACTGTCCCAAATTTATTGGGCCAGTTTTTCAAAATAGTAAAAAAATACAGGTCCTTCTACAGTATTCTCTGTATTTTCGTGGCTTAACAGAGGAGGTACTCATGTGCACACTCCAGTTGCCATGGGCAACTTCTCCACTAGCTCACTTCTCTTCCCTTATTACTGCTTCAAACATATACCCTTGTTTCCCTTTTATGAATATTGGTGCACTGGAGAAATCATTGGCAGATTTTAACTATGGGTAGATGCCCACTTTCTAGCCCCTCAAGTGAAAGTGTGGAGGTGGAGTTTTAGAAGTTCCACAACCAGTAACTGCATTAATTACAACAAGGATGTCTTCCTAATAGACATTCTTCATTTTGTGATAGGATAACACACACACGCACACGCTGATCCCAGCACCCTAGGCAGCTGCCCAATAGTAGAGCCGGCCCTCCCTATGGGCTGCAGGACTGCAGCCCATCCTGCAAAATCTGCCACCTCAGCTTAGATTCAGTAAACCTAGATGCAGTCCAAGACGTCACTGGCTTCACTGCGCCTCTCAATGTCTTCCTATTGGAAGTTTACCTGTCCCTCACAGACATTGAAGTGTCTGCTTGGGAGGTGTTTCCTCCTTCTGGGACTGCCAGACTGGACTGCAATAAGCAGATAGCTGGCCTAGGTCAGCCAACCAGCTATGCAGTACATAGAAGCTGAGGTTTTACGCATACAATGGCTTTTGATGCCTGCTGCATCCATTGGTGGCTGTCTCCTCGCCAGGCTAGGGTGGCTAATCCTGGGATCAGGATCAGCGGGATCCCGGGATTTAGCCCCAAAATGTCCAGGATTTCAATCCCGTGATTGAAGTCTAATGCCGGCCAGTGTCTGAGCACCCGCTCAGGCGGTGCCCGGCTGTTCCCATCCCGGCGTGTGGACTGCGCAGCATGATTCGGTCATAGGTCACGCTGCGCAGGCTGCAGCGCTATACCACCAGTGCCGGAACACGCTCACCACCGGGCTTCCCCCATCCACACGCATCATACCCACCGCCTGACTCTGCACTGCTGCCGCCTGCCCCCTACACCGCTCCTCAGAAGTAAGTGATGGTGGTGCCGGAACCCACTAGCCACCAGGCCTCCCCCAGATGCATGCATAATACCACACACAAGGGCAATTCCCTACTCCAGGCAAAGGGGTAGTGGCAGTTAAGTAGGGGCCACCACTGTTGGAGATCTGTCCATAGGTTGGAACAGGACTGTGGGATGGGTGCCCTGGGAGTAGGAGGACTATGGTCAAAACCCCATGGGTTCCCTGCTTATTTCTGCTGTGGGTTATATAAAGCAAAACCTGGAGCAGTGGAGGAGGTCAGGGTAGTACCGTAAGTAGACATTTTCGTGCTGTGTGCCATAAAATGAATTGTTGCCCCTCATTCCCCTCCCATAGTCAAAATATATACAGTTGGCAACAGTGTGAAGGGGTGTGGCTTCATGGGGAAGGGGTAGAGCCCCTAAAGATAAAACTCACCAGGTACAAGAAGTAATAGAGGTTCTAGCTGGTCTAAGGGACTCCCTAAAGTTGGACCCTGGCAGGACTCCCAGCACATACTACCACTACTACTCTGCACCTCCCTCGCCAGACACTACCCTAACCTTCTCTGGATGGATTTTTTCTTCATGCAAGAGCTGGCTCAGTGGTCAGAGGATGCAGCAGCTGAGAACAGATGACAGCAAAGTGCCAGAATGGCAATTTTCACTATTTCATATTTCTCTGAATCAGCAGATGATAGATCAGCATATGCATTCTCTCACCTGTTATATAGGGGTAAGCCTATCAGCCGGGTATCCACTGGCCATTATAGGTGATATGACACCCTCTAAAATATTAACAAATACGCCACTGGGTTGTCTGAAGCAGACATTTTCTTTAGATGCCCTGTAAAAGTTGTGGTGTCCATTGATTGGGTCACTCATTTTAATTATTCTCCTCATTTGATGTAAGGTTTTCAGATTTGCAGAAGTACAAAAAAGTTTCTCCATTATACAGCGGGAGGGATATGTAAGAATGTAGGAGGTTTTAGAAAAGAAGTCGGTTTACACAAATAAATATTTTTAGATAGATTTAAATAAATAGAGATTAGAACTCCACAGTAAAAACAAAACTCTAGTCCCCCCCCCCCCCCTTGTTTTTTAAATGGCCTTTTCCTTTTTTTAGCAATTCTTCAGACATAAGGTGAACACTGATTACACAGCCTGAAAAGTTTAGGTTGTGAATAAGAGGCAGCATTTGAACTCATGAGGAAAAAAAAGTAAGCAACCTTTCTCACAGTGCACAACACATTATCCCATGTATTTACTATAACAATGGTTTATTTAGGTCTGCCAACCATTATTTACATGCAACAAAATATTTTTCCTTCATTTCCTAGGCAATGCTGGAGGTGTTTGGCATTTGTACAGTACTCAGTAGCGCAGTATGTTCCCTGAATGGGCCACCATATGTAAAACAGCTACTTGAAATAGGGACTTGGTAGGAAGGCTTCCAGTATATATACAGTGGGGGAAATTTACTAAGATCTGGAAATATGGCAAATGCCGGGTACGAATTCATATGACCGGCATATTGTATGGGAAAATACAATTTAATAATCTGCCCTATTTACGGATTTGTATTTACAGTACATCAATGGTGTAGGCCGTATGCTGCCATATTCATATTTGGTGGCTGTACATGTGGCTGCTAAATACAAATACAAGTCGGCAGCCTGAACAGATCAGTCAGATCCATGCAGACTGCAGTGTAAAACAAATAGTTAAAATACGTAACCAGCCCTGGGTTTCAAAGAGCCGGTTCTGGATTTAGCAATTCAGGGGCCAAAAAAGTTGGGTTCCCTGGAATTTTAAAACCAGCACCAGGCTCAACGGCTGATCCTGATTCCAAAAATATGGGGGAGATAATTAATAGAGGTCCCCCATATTTGTGAACCAGCACCAGATCCAACCAGCCAGCAGCGTAATGCCACAGCTGGGGGAAACTTTTTATACAATTTTCCCCGGCGAAAGCATTATCCCCTGAATGGTAAACTCAGACATGAAACCTGGGGGAGTGGGAACCCCCCATTAAAGCCCCCCTTCAGGATTAACCCTGCCTGGGCTGATGCCTGGTGCTGTCCCCGGTGCCCCAGGATGGTGGGCACCGGGCTGATTGAATTGGTGTAGCAAGCCTCCCCTGCATACTGGTACTTGGAGAACCACGTTAATGGCCATGCTGGGACTCTTTGTTCCACTGCAGAACCAATAGCCAAATCAAAAGACACATACAGCAGAATAGTAAAACTTTATTATACACCCCCATACTTACAGTACCTACAGTATCTTGAACCAAACCATCTGTCCTCTTCTACAGTAGAATCCAATTTTTGGTACCTGTAGGAGGAAATTATACTCACCTGCCATCTTCTGTGATGAACGCTGTGCTTCTCCGGCTCAACACATACCCGAAGCAAAGCTTGTGTTTACATTCTTAGCTCCGCCCACATACCAGCGGTTAGGAACACCCACCAGCCAATCATGAGCGGAGACTGCACTGCTACCCGGGTCAGAGCTGTTTCAACCCTGGTCATGACCAGGGTTAAAATGCTGGGTTGCTCAACCCAGGGTGGTGCTTTCACACTGCACCTTGACCCAGGTTGGTAACGTAGCGGTCTGATAGGGGTATACATCTATCAAAATAAGTAACTAATGCTAACTAATATCCTTTTTAAACCTACTTTGTAATTGACTTTTTTTCTCTGACCAGGTACACAGAATTGCCAAAGATTATTTACACGTTGCTAAACCCTTGTGGCTGTTGGAATGCCGATCATGTCAAACAATACATCAACAAGTACATTAGGAAACGTAAGCAGTAGAAAATTATCTCACCACCCCAAATGCTAAGAACTATTTAGAGTTCTAAAGACAAGTGTTCTAGGGATAAATGGCAATGGGTTTACTATACTGCTTTGAACAAATAAAAGACAGAAAGAAAAAATAGGCATGATTCAGACTTGCAAATTCGCTGGCTGGGCGATTATCGATAGATTTCACATGCATATGGCTTGTAGTACATATTCACAAGGCTGTTCTATGATGAAAGCCTGCTATTATTTTTAATATCTTGCCGTTCGCAAGGTCGTTGATAGGAAACCGGCATTTGAGGGTGGTAACCGGAAATTCTGGGAGCGCCAGGGAGAAAGCAGGCATGCCCAGGTGTTTTATGGAAAGGTGTTTGACATCAGCTACGGCCTCAATCAGACTGATTCTATTGCAGCCATTGAGTAAGTCCTGGGCTTCACTCAGACTGGACACATTGGAAAAATTCATTTGATGGTGAGCAGCTTACGAATGGATTTGTAGCAATTCGCAGTCCTGCGATATTTTCACAACCCGTGTTAAGCAATTCACAGTTTTGCCTGGGGCAGGATCTGATGGGGTGGCCTATACCTGATTGATGGGCACCGAAGATTAGCAGCTGTGCGATCAGGTCTGAATCAGGCCCAATGTTTGTTAAATAAACTGTGGTTGAGATCATATGAAATACATTATGCATGGAAGTATATATACTGTATATTTTTTGACAAGCTCATAGAAATGGACCACTTAATCTATAATCCAATTACCAAATAAAGATAAAACAAAAAAAAAATGGATTTTCCTAATTTTCAGGAATTAATTAAAAAAATTGCATTAAACAAACTACATTCGATTGCCAACAAATCTAGATGGTTAGAATGTATTTGAACAATCAAACTTGTCAAAATGGTAATCTAGGACAATAGTCCATTTATCAAATAAAATTAAACCTAAACAAATAAACCATAAAAAAACTGATTTTTCTAATTTATAGGCATGAATTAATAAAATTGCATTAAACAAACTAATTCCGATTGACAAAAAATGTAGATGTTAGAATGTATTTGAACAATCAGCATATTAATTACAGTGTGCTTGGAAGCATATATAATGTATATTTATCAAATAAATATAATAAAATAAAATGAAATCTAAACAAATAAACCATAAAAAAAAAAAAAAAAAAATGATTTTTCTAATTTAAAGGCATGAATTAAAAAAAAAAATTGCATTAAACAAACTAATTCCAATTGCCAATAAATCTAGATAGTTAGAATGTATTTGAACAATCAGCATATTAATTACAGTGTGCCTGGAAGTATGTGTATGTATATATATATATATATATATATATATATATATATATATATATATATATATATATATACACACTGTATATTTATTGACAAACTTGTCAAAATGTTAATCTAGGACAATAATCCATTTATCAAATAAAGTTAAATCAGGACAAATCAAAACAAATAAACCATAATAAAAAAAAACACAAACTGATTTTTCTAAACTCCAGGCATGAATTTAAAAAGTTGCATTAAACAAACTAATTTCGATTGACAACAAATCTAGATGGTTAGAATGTATTTGAACAATCAACACATATACTGTATTTGTGTTGTAAAAGATATATTTTGGAGAAATATCTTGTTTAAACAGTGAAAAAACATACAACATACATTGTATATTCTGTGTTTTTTTAAACAGTTTTTTTTATGTCTCTGAGGACTGCTGTACCAATTAAGGTACTGTTTAAACATTGCTTTAAAAATACATATTTGGCTCATTGGCAAAATGAAACAGCTGGATTGCAATGGTAAAAGTAATGGGGCGTACCACAATTACAGCAAAAATCTGAAAACAAGCTAAATTAGAAAGTGCATATAAACTTACACTGTTGGCCAAAGTTAAACCATTTTCTAGATGCTCTGCTTCATTTAGAGTGGTTATATACAACATAAAGCATTATTGATGCAATCACTAATATTGTTGGACAGCAAAATCTTTAAATGTAAATTTAGATAATTTGACTAGGATTGTGGGATACATTTACTGTTTAAGATATGAAATGGTTGCTAAATGCAATATTTATTAAGGTATATTATTTTATCATTTTAATAGACAATGCAAAATTGTGCACTTTAATGTATACATTTGTGAATAAGTAGTAATAACTCAAACCAAGAATAAAAGGTTAAAACATATAATTGCATTTAATGAGATCTAGAAATGTATTTTCATTTATAATTTGCATCCAATATGAAAAAAAAAATAATGAACTTTTTGGTGCTTCAGGAACATCTTAAATAACTATATTTACTGATGTAAGAATTTCATGTTTTAAAAGCATAGCTGTTTGTGACTGAAATGTTATATTGTGGCTAATGCAACTCCATGGTACTTACTGTATAGGACAAAAAGATTTAGAATTTTTTGTTTATCCTCCAGCTTTCCATCTTATTCAGATAAGATTCCATAAAAGCATTTGGAAGTGAAAGAAAATTAAAGGATTTAATTTACGGAACCTTTAAAAGGTGGATAAAACAGTTATTTATGGACTAGCATAAGGATGCAAATTTGGGTGTGTTCTATATCTTCTATTTTTAACATTTACCTATTGACTAAAGTTCCAATGAGTGCTAAAAAATTTTTTAAGAATTTGCAAATCTATAACAATGTAGAAAACCAAACTAATAAGTAAATATGAGTCTTATTGAAAACCAAACTGCAAGTCAGTACATTTTTGTTTACTATTAAAATATATATAGTATATAGCTTACCAATGCATTTATTAAATATATTTATTTACAATATTTTTCGTTTGTTACTTGTAAATATGAAAAAGTGAAGTTGCTGTAAACGTTGCTTACAAATCTAATACATGAAATGGTACTTGTATATTATTCCGGCGCCCACTAAGATATTTGATTAGTTGGCTATTTTACATAGTGAAATCACATCGCATGGCGCATTTTCGCTGTGCGATTTTGGCAATTGTATGCGATGCGATGTCTATTTTCCACTGTGCGATGGGGTGCGATGCAAGTCTATTATGGTTGGTGCGATGCGAGTCTATTTTGCATGGTGTGATGGCGTGCAATGCGATGGGATGCGATGGATTTTTTTTAAGTATATGGTATAGTCACTTAATGGTCACTTGTGCTCCCCCCCTGCAGCAGCAGCACCACAACTTCCCCCCACTCCCTCCTGCAGCAGCAACATCATGACTTCTCCCTTCAGTGGCGGTGTAATTTTCACACATGCAATGCGTTTTGAACTTTAAAAGTTCAAAATGCATGCGATAATCGCAGCGTGTATGGGCACCTTTAATTTATTCACTGCACACTGGCCAGGGATTGTAAAGTAATCTGCGTCCGCTCGCCAAGCTTCGGGCTCGGTGGCTCACTGCACTCACCACACTTTATAAAATAAACTCTACGCCGATGTGGATAGTGGGGGTATGAAAAGGTCGCTCGCTGCACTCGCCACGCTTCGGCTGGCGTGGATAGTGGGGGTGTTTCAGGAACACATTCACACCTGCCATATCATACATCTGACACAGTAATGACGACATGTGTTAATTGTTCCCCTCGCAGGGACACGAGACACATGTAAAGTAATCCGCGTCCCCTCGCAGGGCTCATTGTGCTTGCCACGCTTCGGGCTTGGTGGCTTCGGGCACATACAATAATGACATTTGGGGGGCCATGGGCTCCGCCAGCAAGGTTAGGTTGTGGTCAGGTTTTTTTTTATATCAATACCAAGGCAAGCCCAATGTAACTTCAGGTAGCCAGGGGTGTGGTCAGTCAGGATTGGGTCTGATGATCCGTGGCTTTTTGCAAATATTAATTATTTCTGTCTCAATTGTATAATACAGACATCAACTAGACATTTGGAAGATGTAGAAGAGGAACAGCCTGGTGGATCTGTGGGACCACAATCCGCAAATTTCCAGAGGAGACGACCTCAAAAGAAGAAAGCACCAAGACGTCAGGAGGCCGTAGGAGAAAATGAAGAGGATGAAACGCACCCATTTACAACAGGGGAGAACAACGTTTTTTGTGGATTCCGTTCACCAGCACTATGCAGTTCTTTTTGGCAAATGTAAAAAGTCAACCAGCGTTAAAGAAAAAAATCGGATTTGGGCATCTATTGCTGTCAAGGTATTGGGGGTGGGGTGAAGGGGTTCAAAGCTGCTTAATTACACATAGTCCACCGGGGCAAACTGTTTTTAATGCAAGGATGGTGTTTTTGGGCCTGGATTAATTTATTATTTTGGTAATACTTCTGTTATATTGTCATTTTTAAAAACCACATATCACATTCATTTTTTTTTTTTTAAAAGGTCCCGGCGGTCAGTGGAAGTTTGAGGGATGGCAAAAGATGCCCCAAACGTTACAATGATTGTTGCAGACAAACAAGAAAAAAAGGGTGCACAACATGCAATGGCAACCGGGTTGAGGTCCTCCTATCACTATCAATTGGCTGCCCTGGGAGGAAGTGATCCTCAACCACATGAATCCCATTATAGTTGGTGGAGTCCCAGGAAGAGTGGACACCCATAGCTGAGCTGCAGCTTGGGAGGCCCAAGAAGAGGAGTTTCTTGAGGAATCACGTCGTTCTCGGCCACAAAAAAAGAGGAGAACTGAAGAGCCTACATCAGGGTTCCAAGTTGTTACTTCCAGATCACGTTCTGGTAAAATATTATTCTCATTTTTTTGGGATACTGTACCTATCTTAGAATGTTTTTCTTATTATGCCTTTTAACTTTTGTTACAGATGTTACTATGGCGATTATAGAAGAGGAAAACCATGTGGAGGAAAGAGCGATGCAAGAGGAAACTATCATCCTTGACCTGCAGCCAGTCAACCAGTTGGAGTCCACTGGTTTGTCAGAAGAAACCTTTGTCAGATTTGAGGGCAGCTGTTCACTTACTACAGAAATCCCTGCCTTGGAAGCATCAGTTCAGGAAGAACATAGGGCATCCAGAGTAAGACGTGATGATCCAATTGAACCAACCATCGGCAGTGCAACGTCCATTGGAATTTCTTCTTACTTCAGGTGCAACTTGGATGCGCATGAATCTTTAAATGAAGATGAGGTGGATCCCATTGGCCCAACCACTTCAGTCCGTAAGGATTTTCTTCATAATTGTATAATTTATTTGCATTCCATGTATTATCCATTTTTAATTTTTAATTTTTGCAGCTGGAGTTTCGCTGGTGGAGGACATTAACAGTGGGCAGTCGCTATCACGCATCCAGAGAGTCAGGACATTGGCAGCAGAGATGGAGGACAGACAAAATCTATTCCATTGCAAACAGGGTTTTTTTCTGGTCTAATCTCTGCGCTTGAAAGCTGCCCTAGGTTATATTGGATAGTGTGAATCACCTAACACACCACATTTATACACAAAAAGAAGAAAATACCAATACAGTCCTCTAGGCGCTATCTGGGGATAATCCTTTTTCAGGAGTTTTTTGGACGATAAAACCCAAAATATAAAAGACAAAACACCACAATAGTGTGATACAATTTTTGAAAGATGAATATGGACAGAAATTCAATCAAAATTGTTTCTTGATAGGTGGACTCGTACCCTTCGTGTTGGTCTACTGTTTTAAGGTAGACATAAATCGCCTGTGAAGGAGCGGCCTGGTTGCCGTACAGTTTCACTTCTTTAAAGCAATAATCCACTTGACTCCGAAGAAGCTCAAGGGAAAGGGAATAAGCCACAATAGTGTAACACTGTTATGGTAGAATAATCGAGATTCAGTACATATTCATCCTTCCTGAGGGGACCCGTACCATTTAAGTTGGTCTACTTTCTGAGGGTAGACATAAAACACTTATAGGGGAGCGGTCAGATCACCATGGGAACACTTCACTTATTCACTCTGTTCGTAGCTCATGAAAGTAAAAGAAAGCTGGTATGGTGTAATACCGCTTTATTCACAAACATTTAAAACACATATACAACAGGGTATTTAAACTCCAGACTCTCACCGAGTGGTATTGTCCACAAAAGATGCAGACAATAAGGCAATAGATGTAATCCAGGCGTCCCTGCAGCCTCTCTCGGTGCACAGTCCAAAGTCCTTTCCCCTTACTCCACCGCCAACGCGTTTCCAGACCACAATGGTCTCTTTGTCAAGGCATATGGAGTAAATGCATGGATGCTGTATTTATACCCCTATGCGGGGCAGCCTAATTCCAGACATGGATCGTTCCTAATATCTAATCCCCACCTTTCCCTGAATGCCCTTCTGGCATTGCGTCCGTGTTTTCTAATCTCTCAGCTGTCACAGCTGATGATCATTGCGGCGCGTTCACTGTGTTTTTCCGCGATACTTCCGGGTTCCGCCGGAAGTTTGAATGACGTTGTGCGTTCCAAACGACGTCATTCCCTTGGCATCTTGACATCTGTTGTGCGTTCCAACTAGCACTTTCTGTCTGTTTATGTTCAGCGCTTCGTTTTCTATTATCTTTTAGTTTGCCGCTTTGTTTGGACTTCTGAAGTATGCCACAGCGTTTCTCCAGAGAATTTTTTATGTAATGCATAAAAAGCAAAAATTAGGTTTTGTTAAAGTGACAGATGACATTTAAAGTGACAGGTGCCATTTTTGAGAACTTGCATAAGGTGCCATAGTTCATTTCTGTGCAGACCATAGATATTTTTAAAGTGACATAGTGCAAGAAAGGTAGCATAAAGTGCTTATTCAGGGAAAAAAGTTTTTTTGTGCAGAATAGATAAAAAACCACAGATAAAAAGATTTAAAAAGATTTTAAGACGATTTTTTTAAAAATTTACATGAACCACTTTAATTCAAAATCTTTATTCAAACCCCCTGGGATGAGGGTTTGGTGGTTGAATATCAGGGTCATCTCACTCTTTGCAAGGGCGGTTGCAATGTCGCCCCCTCTGATATTCCCTTCTACTTTTTTTAAAATGTAAAAATTCTTAATAAAATCGGGATTACACTGATGATGAGTTTTAAAATGCATCGGCAGGGCATGTGTCTCGAGTCCCTTTTTTATGTTGCGCACATGCTCGCTCATCCTTGTCTTAAAGGGTCTACTAGTCCTGCCAATGTAAAATTTTCCACAGACACATTCTATAGCATAAACTACGTTGACAGAGTGACATGTCACAAACTCTTTAATAACAATTTTTTTCCCATTAAGAGATAACTCAGTTATTTTGGGTCCAAAGTTATTCTTCACTGTTTTACAACCTATGCAAGAACCACATCTATAAAAACCCACTGATGTTATCGTGGTCTTTTTAGGAGATGTGGGGCATAGGCTTTTTACGAGCTCGTAAAAAGACCACGATAACATCAGTGGGAATAAAGATTTTGAATTAAAGTGGTTCATGTAAATTTTTAAAAAAAATAGTCTTAAAATCTTTTTAAATCTTTTTATCTGTGTTTTTTTATCTATTCTGCACAAAAAAACTTTTTTCCCTGAATAAGCACTTTATGCTACCTTTCTTGCACTATGTCACTTTAAAAATATCTATGGTCTGCACAGAAATGAACTATGGCACCTTATGCACGTTCTCAAAAATGGCACCTGTCACTTTAAATGTCATCTGTCACTTTAACAAAACCTAATTTTTGCTTTTTATGTATTACATAAAAAATTCTCTGGAGAAACGCTGTGGCATACTTCAGAAGTCCAAACAAAGCGGCAAACTAAAAGATAATAGAAAACGAAGCGCTGAACATAAACAGACAGAAAGCGCTAGTTGGAACGCACAACAGATGCCAAGACTTCCGGGAATGACGTCGTTTGGAACGCACAACGTCATTCAAACTTCCGGCGGAACCCGGAAGTATCGCGGAAAAACACAGTGAACGCGCCGCAATGATCATCAGCTGTGACAGCTGAGAGATTAGAAAACACGGACGCAATGCCAGAAGGGCATTCAGGGAAAGGTGGGGATTAGATATTAGGAACGATCCATGTCTGGAATTAGGCTGCCCCGCATAGTGGTATAAATACAGCATCCATGCATTTACTCCATATGCCTTGACAAAGAGACCATTGTGGTCTGGAAACGCGTTGGCGGTGGAGTAAGGGGAAAGGACTTTGGACTGTGCACCGAGAGAGACTGCAGGGACGCCTGGATTACATCTATTGCCTTATTGTCTGCATCTTTTGTGGACAATACCACTCGGTGAGAGTCTGGAGTTTAAATACCCTGTTGTATATGTGTTTTAAATGTTTGTGAATAAAGCGGTATTACACCATACCAGCTTTCTTTTACTTTCATGAGCTACGAACAGAGTGAATAAGTGAAGTGTTCCCATGGTGATCTGACCGCTCCCCTATAAGTGTTTTATGTCTACCCTCAGAAAGTAGACCAACTTAAACGGTACGGGTCCCCTCAGGAAGGATGAATATGTACTGAATCTCGATTATTCTACCATAACAGTGTTACACTATTGTGGCTTATTCCCTTTCCCTTGAGCTTCTTCGGAGTCAAGTGGATTATCGCTTTAAAGAAGTGAAACTGTACGGCAACCAGGCCGCTCCTTCACAGGCGATTTATGTCTACCTTAAAACAGTAGACCAACACGAAGGGTACGAGTCCACCTATCAAGAAACAATTTTGATTGAATTTCTGTCCATATTCATCTTTCAAAAATTGTATCACACTATTGTGGTGTTTTGTCTTTTATATTTTGGGTTTTATCGTCCAAAAAACTCCTGAAAAAGGATTATCCCCAGATAGCGCCTAGAGGACTGTATTAAAATCTATTCCATGTTGGATATCAGGCTTGGATCCATTGAAAAGAAGATTGAGAAATGAATTGCCCTAGTCATGGAAGTTGAACGACAAGGGCTAGAAGTTTAGAAGTCAAACCATGCGATCCTGCAAGTCTTTACAACAGCCACCCGTGTGCAAGATTTCAGAGAACTTGGAGTGTCAACAGGAAAACCTGAACAATATTTCCAACAGCCAGAGCCGGACTGCAGCGAGCTCAATCCTCATTGCCACTGCCCTGAAGAATATTAGTGATATTCTTAGCATAGTTCAAACAAGGAAAACTTCCACTACACCACGGTTTCTGCCAACACCACCTCCACAAGCAATGGATCCAATGGAACGTCATCACCCAAGATTCGGTATGTCTCAATTTTACACTGGATACACCGGAAGCTACCCTCATCCACCTCCAACAATAGCCACTTCTACAATACTAAGGCAGGCAAAACCTATGCCCCACCCAATTCCAGCTCTGCCCTCATCCGCACAAGTTCCGGTACAGGCAGAGGAGGAGGAGGAGGTTCCAGCACAGTAATGAAGGTTGTACATTTGTGTTTAATTGTACTTTTTTATGTAAAATAATTTATTCCCTTTTTAACAGCTTATGATCATATTATTTGTTACTTTCATCTGAGTTTTTCAACTCTAGCATTTTGTTACTATTGAGTTGGTGGTTAAAGGTATGCAATGTATGCGTGGGCATGTCCATCCAAATGCAGCTTTGTCAACATCCCTGCACTTGTGTTACCTCCCAGTGCATCCTCATGGCAAAGGTGCAGCTGTGCTGGGAGATACCACAAGTGCCGGTTTGTGGGAGATACCACAAGTGCCGGTTTGGGCACAAAGCACACTGGCCACCCACACCTGTTCCATTGACACCTTTGCATTTTCACCATCCCTGCACTTTTGTTACCTCCCAGCCCATGGTGCAAGTAGGAAAAACGACTTAGTGGTACTGTGCCACGAAAAATGGGCGTGGTTAGGGATGTGTTTAGGGGGCGTAGTCATTTGACACTAGGGGGAGTGGCTAGAATATTGCACGCCGAAGGCACACGGACAAAATTTACACAGTAATGCCTATTACGCGTCACACACCCAATACATATGACCCATGCCGTAATGCCCATTACACATTATGCCTCACACCATAATGCTCATTGCACCGCACAACTGATAATTACTAATATGCCCCCACAGTGCCAGATATCATATGCCCCCTCAGTGCAACACATATGCCCCCAGTGCCAGATATCATATGCCCCACAGTGCAACACATATGCCCACAGTGCCACACATATGTCCCCAGTGCCATATATCATATGCCCCCAGTGCCAGATATCATATGCCACACAGTGCAACACATATGCCCCCAGAGCCATTTATCATATGCCCCCAGTGCCAGATATCATATGCCCCCACAGTGCAACACATATGCCCCCAGAGCCAGATATCATATGCCACACAGTGCAACACACATGCCCCCAGTGCCAGATATCATATGCCCCACAGTGCAACACATATGCCATCAGTGACAGATATCATATGCCCCACAGTGCAACACATATGCCCCCAGTGCCAGATACCATATGCCCCCACAGTGCCACACATATGCCCTCAGTGCCAGATAGGCCCCCACAGTGCCACACATATGCCCCCAGTTCCAGATATGCCCCCACAGTGCCAAACATATGCCCCCAGTGCCAGATATGCCCCCACAGTGCCACGCATAAATGCCCCCACAGTATTCAGCAGCAACTCACTGTTAGGTCAGGTCCTCTCGTCCCCCGCCGCCTGCTTCTTCCCTGGGGAGGGGAGCGGAGCGCATCTTCTGTCTCTCCTGCCCTGACGTCTCTCTCGTGGGCTGGCTCCTCACTGGCTGCCAGCCCACAAGCTCTGATTGGTGAGCATGCGTCTGTGTCACAGTGACACAGGGAGGGGAAGGAGAGACGCGCGATGCGCTCCCCTCCCCTCCGAACGCTATCAGCAGTTGGGGGCCGGCGGAGGCCACGCCCCCCACCACTTACATATGCGCGCATGCGCATTGACCACTTTGGGGGCATTTGTTATGGCAGTGGGTGGGTACGGGCAATATGTATTTTACCGGTACGCCGTACCACCCCGTACCGCCATACTTGCACCACTGCTCCCAGCGCATCCTCATGGCAAAGGTGTGGCTGTGCTGGGAGATACCACAAGTGCCGGTTTGGGGAGGAAGCACCCTGGTTTTAACTATCCTAAGTTTAAAATTTTCTAAAGACTATTCTTTTTAATTACAGATTTACAATGGAAGAAGAAAGCAGTTCAATTAAGGAAAATTTTTATTGCTGTTTGAAAAAGTTAGTTGAAAACATAATAATAATGTTTCACTGTTATTGGAATAAAAAACATTTTGAAAAATAGTTGTTTTTTTTAAAACATAAACTTTAGGGGTGTTCCACGACACAAGGCCTGGGCAAGGGTAAGTCCCAGGTGAAGAGTCCGCACGCAGAAGCTGAAAATAAAGAGATGAGGTGTCAGGTACATTTTTAGGGTGCCTTTGCCCTCTCCAATCCCCAGTGGAGCGACACACCCTGTTGTTAGCCTCCAAGTCCTATTGCTACAAAACAGGCACACATCAGAAGGTAATGCATCACACTTCTGGGGTATTCCACGACATAAGGCCTGGGCAAGGGTAAGTCCCGGGTGAAGAGTCTGTACGCAGAAGCTGAAAGTAAAGAGATGAGGTTTCAGGTACATTTTTACGGTGCCTTTGCCCTCGCCCATCCCCAGTGGAGCGATATTTACCCTGTTGTTGGCCTCCAAATCCTTTTGCTTCCAAACAGGCACACATCAGAAGGTAATGCATCACAATTCAGGGGAATTCCACAAAACACAATGCCTGGGTAAGGGTAAGTCCCAGGTGAAGAGTCCGCACGCAGAATCAGGATACATTACACCAGTAAAATCATCGGATAGTTGTTTAAATGTAAATAATAATAATACAAATTTAGAGATGTTATTTTTGTTCATGAGACATCCAGCTGTGCACCTGTGGCTGCTGAGGAAGGATATGTGATGGAATGCCAACACAGTACTTCCTCAGCAGCCACATGGCACACAGTTGGAAGACTACTGCATGCTGAAGGGGTATACCAGCAAAAATAAGATCCACTTACCTGATCAAAAGCTCATCCGAATCCTGGCTGTAGTAACTCAAAAAATCAAGTTAATAAAGGGGGGTGCAAAAGCACAACACACAAACATAACTTGAGCATATAGAACCGAAAACAGAAAGTCAAAAAAGGCAACAGGCCAAAAAATATGGACCAATCAAACTTCTGCAAAAGATAAATGTAAGAAAAAAATCACAATTTAAAAAAATAAACATTTCTTAATTTTTTTTTTATAATACTCACATCTACTAAAGAAAGTCCGGATCAGATGTGCTCTTGATTCACCTTGCCGGAATGCAAATCTGTGGAAAGATCCCAATGCCAGAAAACCACAGCATCTACAGTCACTGGTAAATGGTTTGGGACACAGATGTTGTGCAGGACACAACAGGCGTTCACTATGCCGCAAACCTTCGCCGTGAGTATAAGAGCGTTCCACCGGTCTTGTCTAAACAACAGAATCGTCTTTTAGGGACACGAAAGGTTCTTTCTATTACTGCCCTCTATGTCGTGTGAGTCCTCTGGTACTTTTCCTCAGCTTCACCTTGAGGACCAGATAATGGGGTCAAAAGCCAATCCTTGTTATGATAACCACCATCACCTAGGGAAAGATAGAGAAAAAAGGTATTTGTAGACATTACAAAAAAATACTAACCTAACAGCCAGCCATCCGGCATTTGGCCTGCCTCGAAATCAGCATACAGGGCAGACTGACTCAGAATGAAGGAGTCGTGGGCCAACCCAGGATAACCCACAAGGAGACTGGTTATTTTCATATTGTGGTCGCAGACCACCTGCTCGTTCATGGAATTAAAGTGTTTTCGATTGCGAGGTGGTCTGAATGCCACATGGGTGCAGTCAATCACGCCCAGAACATTGGGGGATTTCCATTTTTCCATTTTTGATAAAAGCCAAATTTGATCTCGTTCCAATGCTGTCTTGATCTGGAAATGTAATAAACTGGGTCGTAATTTTGCAGACGCCTTAATGACCTGGTCTATACAGCGTGAGAGCGTAGGCTGTGAAAATCCGCATGTTTGGCTCAAAGTTGGCTGGAATGTGCCAGTCACAAAGAAATGCCATGCACCCAACAGTTTCTGAAAACCGGTGAGTGCTTGATTTCCCCGATTCCAGGTCTGGTTCCAACAGATCATACAGCATACGGATTGCCTGCAACAATAAGCGATAATTACTTATCAGTGAGATTGACCAGTTCACGCCTAGTATGATATACCGGCGCTGACTCACCAAATGGAGCAATCGCATGAGCACTACGACCATCTTCAAGATCTCTCTCCTCCTTCTCACTGGTATTAATCATGAACATGATAATAGTGTCAGTAAAAGACTCCTTTGTCCTAATCAGTGATCAAAAACTGCAGAGAAATGCAGAAAACCGCAAATTACCCTACAAAACGATTCCAAACAGCAGACTGCAAAAGCTGTGTGTTTCTGCTCAAAGGCCAAACGAAGGAGTGAGGAAGAAGAGGTGAATCATGGGTAATAACTGGGAGGATTATAAACTCAATTGTTATTGGTTAAAAAATAAGCTTAAAATTCAAAATAAATTCTTTGAGGAATTGTACATAAAGGCATTTGACAGAGATTGTTCAAATAATAAAAAAATACATTTTTTAGAGCACAGAAACAAACAAAATGTTATACTTCTAAAAAGATAAAAGTTAAGTTCACCCTAAAAAAAAGAGCAAAATGGCGAGTACGGACCAAAAAAACGAGCACCACTTGCTATTTTAGCATTGAATACACTTTCGGCGAGAGACGCTAAATTTCCCATAGGAGAGTAACGGCAAACAACGGCGAGGACCACGCAGCGAGCGGAGTGAAGCTCGCTGAATATTTACAGTATGGCGAACAACCAGCGTTGAATAGAGTGAAGACCTTTTTAAGTGAGAGGACTTCGCAATTGCAAAAAATGAGCCTTCCTCGTCGAAAAATATGGCGACATGGGAGCATTGAATACTGGCCAAAGAGGTAACATAAAAACAATAGTGGCATTAAAACATAAATGTGAATGAGTTTGAGCAGAATACTCAAGGAAATAATTCCCAAATAAGAAATGAGTGAATATTTCCTCCTAAATGTAGAATTTGGATGAATATTCAGCAGAAAATTTGAAATAGTACTTATGTCTTTAATAAAATATTACCCAATTTGTGTTGGTGACACATTGCTTGTAAAATACTGGCATGTTTTATATTTATTTTACAGTTATCTTTATGTATTATATAAACATGGTTAATAATTGCATGTCCTTATTGTTCTTATATAAGTCTTTAATACCCCTTTCACACCGCACTTGTTAAACGGTATATTGCCATTTTTTCACCTTTTCAAAAAGTTTAAGGCTGCAGTGGGAAAGCTCCAGAGTTGATTTACTGGTTAAGGATAATGTTAAAATGTTTAAAAAACAGAGTTCTACACGGCTCAGAGCCATTTTCTATGAAGTAAAAATGGCTCTTTTCTACGCAATCTCGCAATGGAACATCAGCGTCTCTCTGGTTCATTCGTCAGATGGGTACTGGCGGCAATAGAAGCATTTTTTTTAAAAAGAAGACCTGGACTACGTCGGATGAAGAGGACAATATCTTCGGCGGAGGACCTTGGTGAGTAGGATTTTCTTCCACAGGTACCCCTATGGATTTCTTTGGATCCTGGAGCCCCAGAGATCCGGACCCCAGACTCTGCAGCCCTGGACCCCCGGACCAAGGGCCCCGGACCCAGGGAACCTACCTCCGGGCTCAAGATAGGTAAGTATCAGTATGTGTGGGCTTTGGATGTATTAAAGTTTTATTTTTAATAGGTGTCAGTGTCTTTATTTGACTATTTCTTTTACTGTGGAACTACAAGTGCAAGCGGGCCCTTTAATGCCTCGCATGCTGGGACTTGTGGTTCTCCAAGTCCCAGCATGTGGGGGAGGCTTTCTGGGACTCATGGTTCCACATTATAATACAATAGTTTTTCATCTATTTTTTACACAGAATCAGCCCGGTGACCACCGCTCCAGGGTCACCGGGGACAGCACCAGGCTTTAGCCTGGCCAGGTAAGTCCTGGAGGGGTGGGGACCCCTTTATTGGGGGTCCCCACTCCCCAAGAACCCCTGGCCAGGCTGACCGGTCACAGGGCTGAATGCTTTGGCCGGGGGACTTGTATAAAAAGTCTCCCCCCGGCTGTGGCATTACCCTGCTGGCTGGTTAGGCCTGGGGCTGGTTCTTAAAATATGGGGAACCAGCCCCGGGCCTGAAGCGTCTCTCCTCCGAATGATTCTATTGGCCGCCTAGCGGCCAATCAGGAGCCGAGATTGCGTAGAACAGAGCCATTCTTACTGCATAGAAAATGGCTCTAAACCGTGTAGGACTCTGTTTTTTAAACATTTTGAAATACCGGTTATCCTTAACCGGTAAATCAACTCTGGCACTTTCCCACTGCAGCCTTAAACTTTTTGAAAAGGGGAAAAAACGGCAATATACCGTTTAACAAGTGCACAGGGCGGGGGCGGGCCGAGCAGGCTATGTGGCCAGGCAGAGGGAGCAGCCTCCATGTGAAGTGAGCCAGCCTGACGGAGCGGAGTGAGCAGGGCAGGGCAGGGGCGAGCAGGCTGTGTGGCCGGACGGAGGGAGAAGCAGCCTCCTTGTGGACTTGGAGCCAGCCAGCCAGCCTGATGGGGCGGAGCAGACGAGCGGGGTGGCGCTGGTGAGCGGGGTGAGTATGATCTGGAGCAAGGGAGGGGGGGAAGAGGGAGGGAACCGTGCAGTCAGCTGGGCTGAAAGTGTATAATCTTTCAGCCCACGCTGCGTACACACCAAGCGATGATGGCTAAAAAAACAGCTATCCTTGCCCATGTCGACCTAATGCATGTTGACGTATTTCATAAAATGTAATTGGATAAAATTCTGATACTATATGGCTCCATGATTCAATAAAGTCTGGGAATCTCTGGGGTAGCCAATTAATTATAGGAGAGATTCACGCTTGTCTCCTATGCCTGCACACAGAAGGCATACATAACTGCTCACAGAAGGCATACATATTATGCCACACACCGTAATGCCCGTTACATATTATACCACACCAGGGCCGGCGCAACCACTAGGCAAATCTAGGCATTTGCCTAGGGCGCCGGCCACTGGAGGGCGGCATTTTGCCCCTGTGCCGTTGACTGCAGGGACCCCTCTCTGCCACCGCCGCCAGCTTTAAATACACAGCGCCGCAGGACAGGTACCCCCCCCCTCCCCCGGCACCGGGGCGCCCCCACCCCGACTCGCCTGGGGTGCTCCGGTGCCTTGCACCGGCCCTGTACCACACACACACTGTAATGTCTATTACATATTACATACTCACCTTGATAAAGGAAACGTGAAACACGCGTCGGCAGCGGCGCTGTGTGTGTTTCTAAGTGTTAGATGTATTTTGATCTGTACCCCAAATAATGGCGTCAATGCACAATCTCAGTTAAAGTATTGGATATTGGGATCCCCATTCAGTACATTTAGCAGCAATCACCACTGAACACTGTGGCCAATGTTAATACTGCCTGCTAGCAGCAACCACCGCCGAATACTGTGGTATCTGCTGTCACGGGACACGGCGGAATACTTAAATCAGTGACCGCAATTAAATATTGGGGTGTCCGTGATCATACATCACGGAACTCGGCGGTTCACCTGAAAAGTGATTAACACTGATTTTTGTTTTCTCATTTCTTTAGAACCCGACGATATTTTTTGAAGAGTGATCACCACTCAATATCTGGGATCCCTGTCTATTTATTTATTTTGCCAGCAGCAACCACCGCCTAATACTGTGGTCTTGGTTATCTCGGGACCCGGAGGTATATATGAATCAGTTACCGCAATTTAATACTGGGGTGTCCATGATCATGTATCACGGAACCCGGCGGTTCATCTGAAAAATTAGTAACACTGATCATTGGTTAGCTGTTTATTTAGAACCCACCAATATCATTTGAAGAGGGATTACCACCCAATACCTGGGATTCCTGTAATTACCTATTCATGATATGACACGGTACATCTAAACAATCATTGCTGTAATAATACCAGTGCGTTTACTAACCGGACAGTACCCGCTAACAAGCACTCACTACTGAAAATTGATTCACTAACTGATAATTAACACGTCAATGCTGTATTTTTTTATAAGATTGATGATGACGAAGTAGAGAAGTATGTCTCTTTAATTCCTGTGTAGAACAATATTACAATAAACAGTAACACATTTTGAGTTCCATCTCATACCAAATACTGAGTAACTGATTTGATGAGACCTTGTCTGTTCCTTATATTGGAGCAAATATTCATATTGAAACCTAGTTGCAGATAATAAAGTGAATCAGATATACCCTAAAAATTGGTGGTATACAAACTACTGACAACTGTTAACTGTGAGATAAAAGCACTTTCAAACAACAATTAAAGGTGCCAGGTCTAGAGATCTCAAATAACCTTCACCATTAAAGTGACCCAATCTCGTAGAAGACAGATACACTAACGAGACTGATATCAAGAACTGGGACCGGCCATCAATAAAGCTGATACCCTCAACTCCCTAATAGGGTGATTTCTTTGGACGTAGAATTGCGCCATCACATTAAGGACAGCCACTATAGTTAGAGCTGTATTTCCCGCATAGGGTCAATAGGTGAAGAGTGTCGGTAATCCCTGCATTAATAAAGCTTTACATGTAAGAATTGCTGTCTCTCTTATGATTTTAATCACACAGCTACATGAGAGCAATACTGTAGCCTTCCTATTTGCTACACAGCAACATTGAAGCAACGTTCTTTTACTTTGTATCAACTTATTATGAAAGATCTGTCCAGCCATAAAATATACGATTAAAGGGTACAGCCAATACTAATAATTGTAAACACTACACACAATAATTTTGCAACTCACACAGCCCCTTCCACAGTATTTAATACATATTTTACTGAGTCAAAAAATGTTCACGTTGTAATAAATGTAATGTACTGTACATTATTAAAAGGTCATTTTTAACCAAAGACCAACAATACTCTTTTCTGTATACTTTGTGTGCCAACAAAGAGACAATCTTTTTCCTCTTTTTCCTTATTACATATTATACCACACACCGTAATGCCTATAACATATTATGCCACAAAGCATAATGCCTATTATATATTATGCCACACATCAATGCCTATTAAAAATTATGCCACACCTTAATGACTATTAAAACTATAAAACACCATAATGCCTATTACATATTATGCCACACACTGTAATGCCAATTCCATATTATACAACATCAGAATTCCTATTACATATTATAGCACACTCCATGATGCCTATTACATATTAGGCTACATAAGTGCTGCTTACCTTCATGCTTGTTGCCAAGAGTTACAAGCTTGATGCCAGGGGTTACATCAGTGATGGCTAACCTTGACACTCATGCTGTTGTTTAACTACACATCCCAGCATGCCCTGCAACAGTTTTAGCATGGCCAAATAGCAAAACTGTAGCAGGGCATGCTGGGATGTGTAGTTCCACAACATCTGGAGTGTCAGGGTTAGCCATCACTGGATTACATGCTCATGTCTAGGGGTTACAAATTCATTGCCAGAAGTTTACAAGCTCGTTGCCAGGGGCTTACATGCTCATTGGCAGGGGGTTACATATTCCTTGCCAGGGAGTTACGTATTTCTTGCCATGGGGTTTACATGCTCCTTGCCCAGGGGAGTTACATGTTCATTGTCCAAGGGAAGCTACATGCTCATTGCCATGGGGGTTTACATGCTAATTGCTAGGGGGATTACATGCCTGTTGCCACAGGGAATTCATGTTCATTACCAGGGGGAGTTACATGCTCATTGTCACAGTGGGGTTTGTTTACATGCTCATTGCCACAGTGGGGTTTGTTTACATGCTCATTGCCATGGTGGGGGTTTACATGTTCATAGCCTGGGGGTTTATATGCTCATTGCTCGGAATCTGCACTTCCTGCTGTAGCTGGTTGCTCTGTCCTGCCCTGCCCTGCCTTGTTAGATGCTAGAGATGAAAAAGCATCTTTGGAAGGGCACAGGGTCTCTGTCTGTATGCTGACAGAGAATCTGCACCCTGCCTGTTGGGCCACTCCCCTCCCCCTGCCAGCAGCTCCAACAGTGGAATGTGGTGGTCTGCCAGACCCTGGACAACTTGGACCACCCTGCAAGGCTGCAGCCTATGCTATCAGAGCCAGATTTTAGGGGGGCACCCGCAGGGCCCTAGGCAAGTCCCATTCCCTTCCATCCCATTACCAATATATACTCTAAGATGGTGTGGTTGCTGTTTTCTTGTTGTTATTACATTATGTGCAGAAGACACAAAACCTGGCAGTGTCATGCTATATCATAGTAGTTTAACTTACAGTCCAGAACTAGAGAAATCCTTTATTTAATAAAATACAAACTGTGAGGATCCATATAAACATGCACAATAAACCTTTGATGTACAGTTTGCTCAGTTTGCAGGGTTTTCTGTTAGTTTTGGCTACTGCAGGACCAGTCAAGCAAATGATAAGGTTTCCTTTTTTCTTGCATGCACAATAAACAAAAGTAAACAGTGAGACATGGGAATCACATTTCCTGTGTTTGAACACGGAGATGGCAATGCTGATTGGTTGCATATATGTTATAAAAAAAAGTTGTTTGTCTGTAAACAAACCATTCCCTTTGATTGATTTTGCTATGCTATGTTTAAAATGTAATTTGTTGAACATGTGTAATAATGTATTCTGACATAAAAAGAAAAAAATATGACATATAAGAACTTTGTTCAGAAAATTAGAAACACAATATGAAATGTGGTTATTCGTATCAAAAACGCCTGCTGTGGAATTCAATTAAGTTCATGTTTCATATCGTATTTAGACCCTGTGTAATCTAAGGTGTATATACTGAACAATGTACCTCCATGAATATATATGACTTATCGTTAGCATATTGATCATAGGTGCAATGTGTCAGGTGCACACTCTGCACCTATATAATTATACTTACCCCTCCGGCATCCAGCAGCAGCCACTGGCACCCAATAGTAGCCTGGGCTGTACCTCACAGCCCATATATAGGTCCCATCTCAGCCATTTTGTAATTTGGGGTATAGTGTGTTATTGCTAGTGAAAGAGCGATAGAGTGTTGTTTTGCTTCCAACAGCATCATGTATTTTACACAGTTAGGGTTAAGGAGAGCCAGGAGAAGGAAGTGCTTTTAACCCAGCATGACAGTGAGGAGGATAGTACTGAGGAGCTGGGTGAGCAGGAGATGCAGAGCCAGAAGATGATGCACACTGGGAGAAATGGGCATTTTGTCTAATATGAGAATTGCTCACTCATCCATGTGGTGCTGCTATGTCACATCTCCTGGGTACCCAGGCACATAAGACCACCACAGCCCACAAGAAACAAATGTGTCATTACATCACTGATGCAGTGAATGTGTTCAGCTCCTAGCACTGTGAAGTGGACAATGTCAACAGTGGGTGATAAAGGTGAAGATGACCAGGGGCAGATTGGCCGTAGACATCACAGGGAAGATTCCCAGAAGGCTGACGCACCTATGAGGTCACCTGCCCAAGAGTGTCTCCCACACAAGCAACATTTGCCTATTCACAGGGCAGAGTACCCAACACTGCAAATACTCATCTAACTCAACGACAAGAAAATGTAAGTATTCCTGTAGGCGCACTACATGAATTCAAAATTCAACGGTATTCAATCTCCCGCAGCCATCTCCCGATGGGGTAGATGGCTGCGGGGCTCTATTCAAACCCCCCTGGCGCCAATCTATATCCATTGTGACATCTGTTAAAGGAACAGGAGTGGGTGCTATCTGGGGGTGTAACAATGTCTGGGTTGTTTCTGGGCTGCACTGTGGGAGGAGATGGAATATTTTCAACATTCAGAGGATTATGGTACTGAGGTTTTTCTGATTGATGGATGATTTGGGGATCTCTGTTCAGTTTCAGTAGGGGAAGGTGGTATTAAGTGAAATTGTATTCTTTTATTTACAGTTTCTTATATAGTGCAGCATATTCCGTTGCACTTTATAATTGGAATCAACAGTGATAAGACAAACTGGGTGATTACAGACAAACATAGAGGTTGGAGGGCCCTGCTCTATAGGGATAATAGGAAGGATACACAAGGATAGGCACTATCTATAGTATAGCAGTCCCAGCAAATTACCAAGAACAGTCCTGATGGGATGTAATTAGAATGAAAGCTTTTAAAGGTTATGTGGAAGATGACTATTGCAATAGTCAATGCGGGAGATAATGAGGGCATGGATTAGAGTTTTTGCAGTGTTCTGTGTAAGACATGATGGTATTTTAGATGTTTTTTAGATGCATGTAACATGATTTAGATACAGATTGAATGTGTGGAACAAAGAACAGTTCCGAGTCAAGGATGACACCTAGGCAGCAAGCTTGTGGGGTAGGGTGGATAGTGGAGTTTTCAACAGTTATGGCGATATTAGATTGGTAGCTAGTCTTGGCTGGCAGAAAAATAAGTCATTCCATTTTGGAAATGTTGAGCTTGAGGTGGCGAGATGACATCCAAGAGGAAATGGCAGAAAGACATTCAGTGACATGCACCAATACAGATGGTGACAAGTGGGGGGGATAGGTAGATTTGATTACCATCTGTGTACAAATGATACTGAAAACCAAAGGAGTTGATTAGTTTACCAAGAGATGAGGTATAGATTGAGAAAAGCAGATGACCCAAGACTAAACCTTGCGGTAATCCAACTGATAGTGAAATGTGAAGGTTTGTGGTTTTTCACTGAAGCTTAAAGGTCTGGAGGCCACTAGACTGGCAAGTATATTGAAATCAACAGCTACCGCACAGGTATAGTGATGGATTTATCCTGCCTATTTTGGTGTTGGCTTGCCTACATTTCATTTGGTGCCACCCACATGAGGCCACTTCTAGACATTTTTACAGGGCCACTATTAATTCCCAATCCACCCCTGAAGATGACAGGGGGGGGGGGGGATTACATGAAGGGAGTAGTTCCCATCCATTATGCAAGCTCTGAGAAGGAGCGGAAGCATATCATTCCCCCTGAAATTCTGCCCGCCACCCATGGTAAAAACAATGACCCTTATCTATCCCAAAGGCATCCTGGAAAGTTTGAAAAAAAATGTCCCCCTTTTAACTGTACCCACCTAAATCACTGTGAAAAGTTCCTTTACAACCTCTTCAGGGAAATAAATATTTTTTTTGTTTCAATTTTAAGAGTTGCATTTGAATTAACCAATTTAGCATTAAATATATAGTCAATCTAAAAAAGGTATGTAATTAAAACTTCCTATTATTTACATTTAAACATGTAATTATGATTCCTTCAATTAGTTGAGTATGAGCCACCCTACCAGAGTAAAGGTGCCCACACATGGGCCCTTATTCAGATCTGATTGCAGTACAAATTTGTTGAAAATGGGCAAAACCATGTGCACTGCAGGTGGGGCAGATGTAACATGTTCAGAGAGAGTTAAGGGGGGGGGGGGGCACCCAGACACGTGCAATTTCTGATGTTGCCAAGGTGGGCCTGTGCACTTTAAACGCCAGGGCCTATTTTCCGCTGTCTCTCTGCTCTCCTCTCTCTCACCGGTCTTTTAGCATGTACACTGGCACAACTAACACCCCCCTCCCCCTCCAAAACCCTCTCCTATCATGTGCCCCCCCCCCCCCCCCGCCTGTCATTTTCTCCTGGATCCGCCCCTGAAGAGAAGACACCAATCAAAACATTAGCAGGTGTTAGCATCTTTTACGAATGTCCCCAGCTGAAGGTGGAAGTTAGTAACTAACTCCACATTCGACTCTACTCTGTAGTCATTATTCTGGTTCATTCGCTGTGGCTGCTCATTCGCACGGGGGCCGATATTTTGCGTATGTGCATATGCAGCAGCATTTCTGCGCATGTGGATACACTGGGAGCGTATGTGCTTAATCTGTTCGCCATTTGCACGCTCCCAATTGTCTTCTGAGTGGGGGGCAGAGAGGGGCATGGGGTGCTGACCAGGGGCATTAGCATATGCATACGCCAAGCGCTTCATGGGTGTTCCCAAGAAAATGCTGGGCGTACAGATGGTAATGCAGTCATGACGTACGTGCGGGGGGTGGGCAGTTGACATAACCGGATATCAGCTGCCCATCCATATCACTGCATTTCTTCATTCATATGTACGGTGGTCTGGACCACCCGTACATATGAGTGTGCCTTTCCCATCATTAGATGGTCCGTGACCATCGAAAGATGGGGGAGGTACCCACTGGCATGCGAATGGTTGTTTATGTAAAACATTCATTTGCGTGCTTGATGAAAGAACCAAGCGTGTGAATAGGGGCGGGCGTACCACCATTCGCAAGGCATGTTCTGTATGACTCGCAAGGGTGCAAATTTGTGCCCAAGTGAGTCAACCAGAATAAAGCCCTATGTATAACCATCCACTATGATCACAATTGCAGTGCACAGTCTCAATTGGTGCTGCTGTTAATTAGATAATTGTTTAGAGGTGCAGTAGGAAAAAGTCCAGTTCACAGCAAACTGAGTCAACGGTGGAAGGTCGACAATGCAGAAAGTCGACACCTATTTTAAAAATATTTTTAAGCATCTAGATCAGGCATGTCCAACCTGCGGCCCTCCAGATGTGCTGAAACTACACATCCCAGCATGCCTTGCCACAATTTGGCTATTAGGGAATGCTAGAATGATAACAATGCATGCTGGGATGTGTAGTTTCAGCACATCTGGAGGGCCGCAGGTTGGACATGCCTGATCTAGATCTAGACATGTCTTTGGGGGTTATTCTGGTTCACTCACAAAGGCAAATTCCTTCTCAAATGGACAAAACCATGTGCACTGCAGGGGACAGATGTAACATGCAGAGAGAATTAGATTTAGGTGACTTATTTTGTTTCTGTGCAGGGAAAATACTGTCTGCTTTACTTTTACACTGCAATATAGATCTCACTTTGAAGTAAAACCCCACCCAAATCTAATTCTCTCTGCACAAGTTACATCTGCCCCCCTGCAGTGCACCTGGTTTTGTCCACTTAAGAAGGATTTTGCGCGTGAACCAGAATAAGGGCCTATGTGTATGGCAGTTCCTCGCATGGCTCGCTCCACTGACAATGCTTCGGGCGCGATGCCTCACTATGCTTGGCACACTATTCTATTCTCCCTCCATGCCCTAGGGCAGGGCTGGGCAACAAGCGGCCCTCCAGATGTTAATGACCTACACATCCCAGCATGCCTTGCATCAGTTTCACCTTGGCCAAATAGCAAAACTAAGGTAAGACATTCTGGCATGTGTAGTTCATCAACATCTGGAGGGCCGCTTGTTGCCCACCCCTACCCTAGGGCATGGGTCTTCAAACTGTGGCCCTCCAGATGTTGTGAAACTACAAATCCCAGCATGCCTTGCCACAGTTTTAACACTCCTTTATAGCAAAACTGTGGCAAGGCATGCTGGGATTTGTAGTTTCACAACATCTGGAGGGCCACAGTTTGAAGACCCATGCCCTAGGGGATGGTAGGGCATAAACTACCACCTGTTCTGGAACCACAGTGGGGGGGGGGGACCCGTGTCAACCTTCTGCATTGTTGACCGGTCGACCTAAGGACCCTGACGACCTTCAGTCCCTGTCGACCTTCTGCCTGTCCACCTAAGGAGTAATGACCTTTCTTGTGCTGACCTAACAACTGCATCCCATTCAGGAATATAGAGGAAAGTATTTATTTAAGAAATGTCCCTTAGATGAGTTCCTATCATAGCAATGTTACACTTCATGAAGGATATGTAATTGGTAATTACTAGTCATGTGTAGCCTTGCTTCATTATCCTTTCTTTAGGTGCTGAAATGCTGCTCCAATATCGTTTTGTAATATGTTGTGTAAAAATCTAATTGTAATTCATTGCACTAGAAAACAGTTTTTTCACCATAATATATTTTTTTTTTTATTTAATGCTTTCTTCTTTCAATCTTGGTTAAGAACATTAGAAAGATACATCAATATTTTTTCAACAGCTTTTGATGTTTTGTCAGATTATCTATCTTATTTTATATGTGTATATAAAATAAAATATAAAAAAATATTAAAACTGTATTAAGCCACAGTATAAAGCCACATACAGTAGTTACTTTCAGACTCTTCAAATCAATATACTTTCTATCAGTAGTTGAAAGGGGAATTTTGAAGTGGGGGTATGGAAAAGGTAAGAATGTTTTTCTGCGCACACGCTGTAGAGAAGGGGGTGTGGCCTCTAAAAAGGGGCATGTCCTTTAGTGTAATGTACCACACCATATACTGTTTTATGGGCTGCCAGAGATGCGGCCTATTGATAATATATCTTTTTTATCATTTGAAGGATTTTATATGCCAATGTTCCATTCGTATTTTGGATATTTTTATATTTGAATCTCAGACATCAAGGAAATTATTCTGTCCCCCGGCTCCCCCCGTTCCCCCCCCCCCCCCCCATCAGGGACCATCGAATGATTTCTCCAGCGCTCGCTCCCTCTGTGGTGTCTGAAATCTTCAAGCACCCCCCCAATGAATCCCTGCAGAAACATGCGAGTGGATGTGTAACAGGCACACATCCCCTTGCATGACCCGCTTACAAGAGAAATAATTTGATGGCCGCCGGAAGTCTAAACTGTCTTTTATTGAAAAGCGTTGGGACGAAGACAGGACGGGTGGCTGATGGCATGTGCGGGCCTACATCAGGCCGGCATCGGCCCATCTGCGTACCCATGGGGACGCCTAGCAAATAAATCGCTGGGCAAATAAATTGCTGGGCAAACCCCATCCCCGCTGCCCCCATCCCTCCTTTCCCGCTGTGAATGCCCTGTTGAGTGTGTAACTTGCCGCGACCATTTGCTGTCTGGCTTTGCATATTTGCAGAAATGGACATGTGCAAGCACTGGCCATTAGGACAGGGGCCCTAATTTGGATCACTGCGAGTGATCCAGAATCGGCCCATTAGTGTAGTGTTCCAAATTTCAGTCCTCAGAGATGTCTAACAGTTTCCCAGATCTCACAGTCGGTGGACAAGTTTTTTTATTACAATCCACATTAGGTGCTAATTATTTCACTTTAGATAATACAATCTAACTAAAATATGATATTTATATAGATAACTTAATAGAGAGTTTGACTTGCAGGAAACAATAGAAAAAAGTAATCAAACTATTCCTATTACTTCTGATTTCTACCACAAACCCGTTGAAAAGGTAAACATAAAATCTACTTGCAAGCCAGCTGTAAATCACAGCATAGGCTGTGTGTAAAGGCTCATAAAAGATTAAAAAGATAATACAGGAACATTTTCAAGATTAGATAAAATACTCTTACAGCAATATAAGAAAATGAATTGCGAAACAGAATACAGGTGTATATCATCTAAAAGTAAGGGAAGGCAGTGGCGTAACTATAAATTTTGCTCCCCCCTGCCAAAAAATTTATTGCGCCCCCTATATATATATTTAATAATATTTTTTGCGAAAACCACCCAAAAAAGTGGGTCCCGGGGACTCTTCACTTCTTAAAATTGGGGTCCTACCTGACCTTTTCTGGGTCCAACCGAATAAAGCCTCCTCTCCCCTTCTTCCCAGCATGGCATATGTGGGTCGGGGGGGAAGTATGAATTGGCCCACTCGCATAAAGATACATATTTACTAAAAACAATATAAACCGGAAAACAGGGACAGTGCGCGCCGAAGGCGCGCGCTAAAAATTTAGGGCATTTTTTGGGGGGGGGAAGTGGTGTGGTCACATAGTAGTACCAATTCACATTCCAGCATACACCGTTATGCCCAGTACACATTCCAGCACCCACCGTTATGCCCAGTACACACCGTTATGCCCAGTACACATTCCAGCACACACCGTTATGCCCAGTACACATTACAGCACACAACGTAATGCCCAGTACACATTACAGCACACACTGTTATGCCCAGTACACATTATAGCACTCACCGCTATACCCAGTACACATTATAGCACACACCGTTATGCCCAGTACACATTATAGCACACACCGTTATGCCCAGTACACATTATAGCACACACCGTTATGCCCAGTACACATTATAGCACACACCGTTATGCCCAGTACACATTATGGGACACTTATGTCGAGTACACATTATAGCACACAGCGTTATACCCAGTAAACATTATAGCACACACCGCTATACCCAGTACACCTTTTAGCACACACCGTTATGCCCAGTACACATTATAGCACACACCGTTATGCCCAGTACACATTATGGCACACTTATGTCGAGTACACATTATAGAACACAGCGTTATACCCAGTAAACATTATAGCACACACCGCTATACCCAGTAAACACAATAGCACACACTGCTATACCCAGAAAACATTATAGCACACACCGCTATACCCAGTAAACATTATAGCACACACCGCTATACCCAGTACACCTTTTAGCACACACCGTTATGTCCAGTACACATTATAGCACACACGTAATACCCATTGCATATTAAGCCCCCAGTAATTTCCCGTACACATAATTCCCCCAGTAGTGACCCTTAGACATTGCCCACATTACTGCCCTTACAAAATTCCCATATTATTGCAGTAGAGTAGAAAACCGTGGAGGAGAGGACTCACTGCCATGGCCCCGTGTGGTGTGCATTCAGCTCCTATGCTGCTGAGCAGTTCATACCAGGGCTGATGGACATTTGAAATATGGCACAGGCTTGTGAGCCAATCGGAGCTCGCGGCCCGGCAGCCAATCGCTAACTGCGGCTGCCGATCCATGAGCTCTGATAGGCTATTTGACAAGTGCCATATTTCAAATGTCCGTCAGCACTGGTGTGAGCCCTCTGCAGCCAAGGAGCTGAGCACACACAACACCGGGCCATGGTGGTGGTGAGTGGCCATAGTATAATTATTATTTAATGGCCCCCTCCCTGTAGTATAATTATTAATTAACAGCCCCCCCTGTAGTATAATTATTAATTAATGGCCCCCTCCCTGTAGTACAATTATTAATTAACAGCCCCCTTTCCTGTAGTATAATTATTAATTAATAGCCCCCTCCCTGTAATATAATTATTAATTTCACAGTCCCCTCCCTGTAGTATCATTCATATTTAATTGAACAGGCCTCCTGTCCTCTGAAATTAAAATGCCCCCCCCCCCCCCCCCCCTTCTTATAATAATTTAAATAATACCTTAGATTGTTGTATGGCTGGCTGCTCCGCACTGCAGTGATCAGATCAGACAGGAGGAATCCAACTTCCTGTCTGACTCTGAGTGCAGTGTATTCTGGGATCCCATTCAGCAACAGGCAGCCTCACGATTGGCTGCCTGTTGCTATGCTGAAGCTGCATAGCCTGTTGCTATGCTGCAGCTGCTGACAGGAAGGACCGTCACCCCCAGCATGGATGCAGATGTCGGGACTGCATCCATGCCTGTCAGCAGCAGCTGCCCGGCGGCATCCTGTCAGGTGTGTATCTCCCGGCCGCGGACCCGCACACCCACGCTGCCGCTGCTTTAAAAAAACAAAAAAAACACAGAAATGGCAGCGGCGGTATGCGGTGCGGACGGCAGCGGCTGCGGGCCCCGTGATCCTGTTGGGCCCCGGTGCACTGCACCGGGTGCACCGGCGGTAGTTCCGCCCCTGGGTGCCGGTGCCTAGCTACGCCGCTGAGCGTAACCAGCAGTCACTGCTGCTGCCTTACCCCCGCCTGCTCATTGGACAGCCGCCCGCCCGCCTACCCTCCCATTGGACAGTCTGACACTGAGTCTGTCAGACTGTCATGGCTGCGCCCGTGCCCCGGCCGACTCTCCTGTGCGGCGCGGCGCACGGTCACCAGCAGCACAAACCAGCCACCTCGCTTTGCTCAGTGCCCCGGGCGGGAGCAGGCGCCCACGCAGCCCCCGCTCCCCCAAGCAGTGGCGGGGGCTGCCTTGCGCAATTTACGCCACTGAGGGAAGGTACTACATTAATTAAATCGGGAAAATATAAAAGCACATAGATTCAGCCTACAGGAGTTACGGTATGCTTCTAGCGTAGCAAATAACATTATTCTAACAATGTTGCAGCATATCTAAGACATTCATAAGTAAATTAAGGTGTTATTGAATTCAATGATATCCACAGACATTTAAGGCACCACTTAGGGCCATAACCATTGGCGGTTTTTACCTACGGGCTGCAGGGCTGCAGCCCCCCAGGTAAAATACGCCCCTGTCTCTGCCTAAAGTGAAGCCAGATGCTGTCACAAACCGGACTTGATTCACATTTATTTCCTGATGCTGGCCTGGTTCCTAGCTGCTGCTGTTGCAGCTGCTTTCCATTCCTCAGTGATTAACTCCAATGAAGCTTCCTGAGTTCTGCACTAGTCACATGTTCCAGGTACTCAAGGTATAATTCTCGGTTCTGGCTGCTGCTGCAGCTGCAGACAATTAGCAATCACCTGGAGGAATATAAGCCAGCTTCCCAGAGTCCTCCTTGCCTTGAACAACTGTTCATTCTGCTTCCTGAGTGGTTACCCCAGAGACAGAGAGTTCCAAGGCTCCTGGTTATCCAGTCTCCTGTGATCCCATCTCCAAGTGTCCTGCTGCTGCTACTGCTGCTGCTACTTACCTGGTTCCGGTCATCTCCAGAGACTCCTGCTAATTCCATCCTGCGGTTGAGTGAGCAAGCTATTCCCTGCAGAGGATACCACTGGCACTGGCCAGCAATCTCCACTAGCTCCCAGGCTAGACCCCTTGGCTCCCAGGCCAAACTACCTTCAAAACCTATCAGTGACTTTCTTCCATCTCAGTCCTGATCTGCCGACAGGCACTGTCTACCTCAGTCGACACTCAGCTTCTGCCGTCTATTCCTGACTAACAACATCTGTGTCATCCCTGACGTCCATCAGTTGCAGCATCTGAGTATTGTCACGTTATCATCTATTGTTGACATTGTGTCAACTGTTTCCCAAAGGGCCTCCAGAGACTCTGTGCTTCCGTCATCTCCTGGTGACTAACAACATCCGTGTCATCTCCGACATCCACCAGTTGCCGCATTCAAGCATTGTCACACCTACATCTGTTGTCGACATCCTGTGTCAACTGTTTTCCCAAGTGTCTCCAGAGGTTCTGTCACTCTCTCCAGGTTATCTACATCATGTACTGACGACGCCCAGGTCATCACCACTGGCTCCCAGGCCATCCCGCAGCTCCCAGGCTGCCAACTGTCATCACCGGCTTCCAGGCCGTCTCGCAGCTTCCAGGCTGCCAACTACAACTCCGGCTCCCAGGCCATCCCGCAGCTCCCAGGCTGCCAACTGTCATCTCCGGCTCCCAGGCCGTCTCGCAGCTTCCAGGCTGCCAACTACAACTCCAGCTCCCAGGCCATCCCGCAGCTCCCAGGCTGCCAACTGTCATCTCTGGCTCCCAGGCTGTCTCACAGCTTCCAGGCTGTCAACTATCTTCCCCGGCTCTCAGGCCGTCTCCAAAGACATTTCCTCATTTCTCCAGTGTCCTCACTCCCAGCCCGCGTCCAGAGGACCAGGACAGGGGGCCGCGACCTGCTTGCCAGACGCAGCCAAGCCCATAGTTCCTTGCGGGACTCCCTGGTGAACACCGCTGGTAAGTTAGACTCCGCGCCCCTGCTTCTGGTCTCCGCCAACCCTCTGGTTCGCTCTGCTCGGGTTCCCAGTGTATGTCAGATATAAAGTCTCTTGCTCAAATCTACTCCCAGAGTTCCTCCTGTGTCAGCGAGGCTCCCAAGACTCCAGGCTTCCCAGTCTCATCTGAGAATCCATCCAGTTGCTATACCTGTGCCTCCAGTCGTCTCCCATCTGACTGTCGACATCCTACGTCGACAACTCCCGCAGCTTCCAGACTGTTCACTGTCAGTAGCCAACACTGAGTTACTGTGCCCTGCTTTCCCTGTGTAGGTCATACCAAACCTTCTATATCCTGCTACCCAGCGCCCTCCACTGGCCCACCACGGTCACAGCCGAGTACACAAGAACCCTCGGTGCTGACAGATGCATCCTGTGAGACTGCACTGGCTTCAATGTGACTGGCAGTGACTTCCTATTGGAAGTCTGACCTGTCAGTCACTCAAGGCATCCCATTGGGAGGTGTTCCCTCCCTCCAGGATGCCTCTCTCTGCGCAAATGTGCAGCAGCCCCCAAAATGGGTTCTGCGCATGCGCAGGACCACGGACCATACTGCGCATACGCCGGACCCGGGAACCCGATCTTGTGCCAGTGCATGCGCAGTATGTATGAAGTTACTGCACATGCGCTGGCCCCGTACAGGGGACTTGGGAGCACGGCGGTCAGGGATGACAGCGGCAGCGGAGGGGGGGGGGAAATTGCAGCAGCCCCCCTCCTCCATACTGGTAAGAGCCGCCACTAGGCATAACTAAAACTTTGTTGGCACCATGGCAAAAAAATTAAGGGTCTGGACCAGAGCGGGTATGACGTTAGCTGGGCTGCAGAAACGCTATGCATTTCATGCTGGAGCACACTTAACACCCTCTACACCATCATAGGAAGTGCTCAGTGCTGATGGCTTTAGTAAAAACAGGGCATTTATCCTACAGCACACATAGATCCCATATACTACTGTATTATGCATATACTATATAGACTAGGATTTCCAAAATAGTTGGTCCTTTTCTTTCCTTAGTGGCACAGTGGTTGACAAATGAGTACCATTAATACAGTAGGGAGGTTCTAGCCTCCTTCCTAGAGTAGTAGTAGTTAATTTGGTACTTGTTTCCTAGAAGGGCCACAATCGCGGGCATCGTGTACCTTAAAGTTAAGGTACACGGTGCCCGCGATGGACCCGATTTCCTTTGATATCAGGTCCATTTTGCCGGCAAAGACAAAATCGGGGGCATTGCGTCGGTCGTGGCCATTAACATGGCCCCCGACGCGACCGAGGCGATGCCCGCGATTTTGCCATAGGCTTTAATGTTAAAATATTTTTTAACATTGAAATCGGGAGCATCGCGTCGGTCTTGTGCCATTATAATGGCACAAGATGAGATGGACTTGATTAAGTCCATCTCACATAAGAAACAATGTGAAATGGGGCAATATGACCCATTTTACATTGTATATGGCCCTGTCGTCACCCCACGATTGACGCCAACCCGAAGCGTGGCGAGTGCAGCGAGCCCGTGAGGGGCGGCGGTGCGCGTCCTCCGACCTTTTCATACCCCTACTATCCACGTCGGCGTGGGATTGAGAATATAAAGTGTGGCGAGCCCGAAGCGTGGCGAGCGCAGCGAGCCCCGCGAGGGGACGCGTATACCTGTGAAGTTATACGCGTCCCCTCGCGGAGCTCGCTGCGCTCGCCACGCTTCAGGCTCGGTGGCTCGCTGCGCTCGCCACACTTTATATTCTCAACTCCACGCCGACGTGGATAGTAGGAGTATGAAAAGGTCGGAGGACGCGCACCGCCACCCCTTGCGGGCTCGCTGCGCTCGCCACGCTTTGGGTTGGCGTCAATCGTGGGGTGGCGGCGTTGAGGGGGTAAAATTGGGGGTCTGGGGAATATTTTACATTGAATCCGATGTAAAATAGGGTCCCAGGGACCCTATTCACATTTGATTCAATGTAAAAATCAGGTCGATCGCGTCGGTCGCATCGCATGCGATTTGGTCGCATGCGATGCAACCGACGCGATTTTTCCGACACGACCACCCCGATGCAAATTGGAGTGGCCGTGCTAGGAAACAAGTACCGTTAATTTATTTATAAGGCGCCACAAAGTGTCCGCAGCGCCGCACATAGCAAACAAAAAAACAAATTACAAGGTAAAGTACAGGGTGTGTTGATAAAATACAGCATAAATAGGGTATGGCTGGTAGAACTAAAATCAGCAGCACTGGTGAGGTAAAGAGGTAGGGTGAGTACATGAGGAAGAAGGGCCCTACTCATAAGAGTTAACAGACTAAAAGGAGGTGGGTGGACGAATGAAAAACAATAGGATAAGTAGGAACAGATGGAGGGGTAGGGTAGGCAGGATAGGAGGAGCGAAAGAGGTTAGGAGGAGGAGGGATTGGCTAGTCGGAGGAAGTGGGTTTTGAGGGAGCACTTGAAGGAGGTAAGGGAATCAGAAAGCCTGATGGGTGGCGGGAGGTTGTTCCAGTGCAGGGGGCAGTGCGAAAGAAGTCTTGGACACGGGAGTGGGAGGAGGTGATTAGGTGAGAGGTCAGGCTGCGGTCGGCGGCAGAGCGAAGAGGTGTGGGAGGGAGTGTGGATAGAGATCAGTGAAAAGAGGTAAGGAGTGGTGGAGGAGAGAGAGCCATGCAAGGCGGGCGAGAGGTAGCCCGGAGAGACAGATGTTGCAGTAGTCAAGGTGGGAGATGACAAGAGAGTGAATGACAATTTTGGTCGCGTCAGTGGAGAGGAATGGTCTGATGCGTGAGATATTGCGTATGTGAAAGCGGCAAGACTGTGAGAGAGCACGAATGTGGGGGATGAAAGAGAGGGAGGAGTCAATGATGACACTGAGGCAGCGCGTTCTGTCGGTGGAGGTGATCTCGGTTTCACCAATGCTGATGGAGAAGAGGGGCTGTTCAGGGGATGGAAGATTAGAAGTTCAGTTTTAGCCATGTTTAGTTTCAGGAAGCGTTGGGTCATCCAGGCTGAGATGGCCGTGAGGCATTCTGAGACCTTGGACAGGAGTTATAGGAGAGATAGATTAGGGTATCATCAGTATAAAGGTGGTAATGGAAGCCGAAGGGGCTGATGAGGGTACAGAGAGAGGTGGTGTAGAGGGAGAAGAGGAGAGGGCCAAGGACTGACCCTTGGGGAACACCGACTGGCTGCGGGGTAGTAGGAGAGGAGGAGCTCGGAGTGGAGACAGAGAAGGAGCGATCGGAGAGGTATGAGGTGAACCAGGAGAAGACCGTGCCAGTGATGCCAAAGGAGCGGAGGGTGTTGAGCAGGAGAGGATGGTCAACAGTGTCAAAGACAGCCGACAGATCAAGCTGGATGAGGATAGAGAAGAGGCCTTTGGATTTAGTCGATAGTAGATCATTAGTGACTTTGGTCAGGGCATTTTCAGTGGAATGTAAAGGGCGGAACCCGGATTGAAGGGGATCTATAATGGAGTTAGCAGTAAGGTGGCTTAGGAGACGATTATAGGCCAGACGTTCTAGGAGTTTGGAGGCAAAAGGGAGGAGGGAGATGGGCCTGTAGTTGGACGGAGAGTTGGGGTCCAGATTTGATTTTTGAGAATTGGGGAGACAAGAGCATCTTTGAAGGAGGAGGGGAAGATCCCAGAGGATAGGGTAAGATTAAAGAGGTGAGCCAGGTGAGAGCAGACCGACGGACTGAGACGAAATGGACTTCAGCGGCAGTGGTGGTTTAAAATATGGACAGGGGTGGGAAGGAGGGGAGTGGAGATGTAGGAGGGGAGGAGGGAGAGGGTGAGGTCATGGCAGCAGTGATGGCAGTCCTGAGAGAGGAGATTTTGGTTGAAAAGTAGGTAGCAAAATCAGCAACTACGATGGAGGACGGAAGAGCTGGAGGAGGGGGGGAGAGCAAGGAGTTGAAGGTGGCGAAGAGCCTGAGGGGGTTGGCTGATTGGGAAAGGATGAGGGAGTTAAAGTAGGATTCCTTGGCCAGAGCAAGGGCAGAGCTGAAGGAGGAAAGAATTCATTTGAAATGGAGATAGAGGTGAGCATTATCGCCAGCCCCTGCAAGAATGAGGCCGGCTCCATCTGTATTGTCAACATTTTGACTGTGGACATTTTGTCATGTGGACACACTAAATATCAGCATTCAGACCATACCAACATTATGATGTTAACATTCTGAATGTCAACATAAGGACATACCATACTAAGGGTCCAATACAGACCAGTTCGTATGGGTCCGAATTTGGCCCATTTTTTTGATGATGGAGGGTCTGTGCATGCACATATATGTGCATGTGCAAACCCCTTTGCGAACACCTTCAGCAAGCATTACACTCGCCAAGGTGTTCACACGGGCAGGGGGGTGGCCTCAGGGAGCATCCCAGTGTTTTATGGGCGTCCCCAAGAAAGCGCTGGGTGTTCCCCAGGGAACGCAGTTGGGTCGATGGCTGCTCGAGACGTGCGACTGACATCACATGATGTCAGCGCCCGCCCCATTTTCTGAGGAAATTAAGGTCCATTTAGACTGACTTTTATTTTCAAAAGGGGGAGAAATCATTAGATGGTTGGCAACCAAGGAATAATTTCTCTCCTCTTCGGCCGCATGTGAGGGGAGGTGGGCATTTGGCAGAGCAGCAGGGGGCACTGAGCTGTGCGCTATACGCAGTTAGCGGAAATGTCTGAATCAGGCCCTAAGCGGTAAATACTTAAAACTCAATTCAGATGTCCTGGGGCCCATGTTTTTCTCTCAGACAGAAGCATATGCTATAGCATGAGGTATACAGTAAGTACGCTGACATTACAGAATGCAGATAAGCTCTGTTAGTTTTATGACTCTGCCATAGAACATCAGAAGAGATAGAAATGTTACAGAGAAGGAAGTGATAATTGTTCATATACAATATATTAACATTAGCAGTACATAGTATGGATGAACTCTGTGATTCTACACTACGTACATTTTTATCAATGGTGTATTCCATACTCCCCCTTTCTAGTCTGTTCAAACTGAATTTTTAAAATGTCCTTTTTAACCCCCACATTAAGAAAGTCATGCAGCAGATGTGGATGGAAATTAATAGCTGGATAGTGATTATAGGTATTATTTTTAAATACGTTTTAGGATGTTTTCAAGACTTTCCTGGCTAAATTACAGCTCGAAATGGCCCAACATAATTTTAGCAGAGTTGACAGAGTACGACTGAAGATGAATGCATTTCCTTGCACTGTATAATTACAGGTGAGGTCATGGAATCCTTTATTTGTGATTTCATGATAAAGCAGAAGCAATAAACATTAGGAGAATCAGTTCCACTTACAGGGGCAGTTATATTTAGGATCAGTGCCCCTCCATTGCTGCAAACTGAAAAATAATAAAACAGTCTACTTGGATTACACTTTTAATCCTAATTAAAATTACTGAGAAATTATTTATTTTAAGGGATTTAGTTATATCTGAGAGTGATACCTAATTATGATCCTTGAACAGTAATTGGTTAGTTCCTTTATCCTTTGAACCATGACAAAAGCCCACTGAAAGCCTAAACCTTGCGTTTTTTCATATGGCATGGTAGCTATGGAGAAGCTGGCTTCTTTGTTTAAGAGCATCTAATTGTTAGCATCTGTGCAATTCCCATATATATATAAATACTGGAGCAATGCTCAACCAGTTTTGTGACCTGAGCAGAAAAGCAGTTCTCATTTGTTCTTCGTTACTTGGTGCCATTGCATTGCCACGCTGATTATATTAATATGTCAGTACTCTTCTCCTTTCACTCAGTATTTCCTGGCTTATGAACAGTCAAAAGAGACATTGCCTACTGCTGTGTACCTGCATACATAATTATCATCTCTTGTTCACCCAAAACAAGTATACGTCAAATGTTTAATTGCTTCAAATATATACTTAAAATATGAAGTCAGCTTATGTATAATCATAATAGTTGATGTATGCTGGAAACACACAACAGCCACTGAGCAGCAAACATGGCTAAATCCAAATTGTTTCCCAGTGTCTTCAGCTTTAATTGCACTAAATCTTCACTTCCATATTCTTCCTGTGTTTTACAGCAATCATGTTGCATTCATTTTCTTTATTAATGGATTTACTGAAAAATATGTCTGTTTTTTGTCGATTCTATTTATGCAAAAGTCTCTGAGGACAACGCAAGTCACTTTTGGTGAAATTTTTTGTACTGCATATGATGCAGAGCATGGCATATGCAAGAATATGAGATGCAGAACCGTATGCTATACTGTCACATCTCTACTTTTAATTAAAGGGGCATTAGTGGGTGGTAAAGGCAAGGGGTGTTTGCCTGTAGGTTAAGTACATGTATGAAATATCAGCAGCATTTTAACTGAGATGGTGGCCAGATTTCGGGTGGGCCCCCTCCTGTCCATGCGTCAGTAGTCTCTGGCATTTCACCAGGATCACAGGATAACCCAGAACACTTACAGTTCCAGCCAACCTAGGCGCATACATAAGTGTACGCCCCCCTTCCCCACCAACAACATTCTGCTCATATTCAGCTAAACATCTGTATTGTGCTCGGACCTCATTTCCATTCATATTGCCAATTACTACCCTAGCAGTGCTGGTAACGTAGGTAGTGGCATCAATCACAGCCTTGTGGCAGAGCCAGCCACGGCTCTCACAGGATCTTCTCTTCCTGGTGTCATGCTTCAGTGATGCCACCAATCCCATCAGGCACTGCTCCTTCCACATTTCCCAGGGGAGTTCTCACAAGACCTTGCTTGGCCCCAAATCTAGTGGCATCAGAAAGTGCTCCCACGCAGCACAATCTATTATTTCTATGGCAGAGAGAGGTGAGAGAGATCATTTAACATTTATATCATCTCACTGCCATACCTTCCAACTGTCCTAATTTTGACTGTCCCCAGTACCCCCCATTGGTAGCAGTGCCCCATTAGGGGGGTGGCAGTTGGGAGTCTCCTTATTACTCACTGCTCTTAGCTTAGCAGAGCAGTGGTGAATAGATGCTGTGTTCAAGTGCACAACATCTATTCACTGGAAAAGGGGGCATGCCAGCAGCTTATAGGGTGCTAGCTATGCCCCCACAGCTGTGATAATAGGGCATGATCTCATAGGAAGTGAAATAATCATAGGCCATGCCCGTGACCATGAGGCTATGCCCCCTAGTTTCAGTTGGGCACCTATGGCATGCACATTTGTCCTCTTTCAAATTCTTCAAATTTGGAAGGTATTCGCTTCCACTTCATCTGCCCAAATTCAAAGGAGGGAATGAGATTTGCATGGGTGAGAGAGGGAAGGAGAGAGTGAGAAGTGTAGGGATGAAAGAGGGAAGGAAGGAGTGAGAAGGGAAAAGTGCAGAGGTGAGAGAGAGAGAGAGAGAGAGAAGGGGGTTGTAAGATGTGTAGGAATGAGAGAGGGAAGGAAGGAGGGAGGGGTGAGAAGTGCAGTAGCGAGAGAAGAATTAGGGAGTAAGAAGTGTAGGGGTGAGAAGTGTAGGGGTTAGAGAGGGACGAAGGGAGGAAGAAGTGCAGGAGTGAGAGAAAGAAGGGGGTTGTAAGAAGTGTAGGAGTGAGGGAGGGAGGGGTGAGAAGTGCAGTAGCGAGAGAAGAATTAGGGAGTGAGAAGTGTAAGGGTTAGAAGTAAAGGGGTTAGAGAGGAATGGAGGGAGAAGTGTAGGAGTGAGAGAAAGAAGGGGGTTGTAAGAAGTGTAGGAGTGAGAGAGGGAAGGAAGGAGGGAGGGGTGAGAAGTGCAGTAGCGAGAGAAGAATTAGGGAGTGAGAAGTGTAGGGGTGGGAAGTGTAGGGGTTAGAGACGGATGGAGGGGGGGAGAAGTGCAGGGGTGAGAGAGAAGGATGAAGGGAGTGATACATTTAGGGGTGAGACGGGGATGGAAGGAGTGAGAAGTGCAAGGCTGAGAGAGAGAAGGAGAGAGTGGGAAGTGTAGGTGTGAAAGAGGGAAGGAAGGAGTGAGAAGTGCAAGGGTGAGAGAGAGGAGGAGACAGTGAGAAGTGTAGGTGTGAAAGAGGGAAGGAAGGAGTGAAAAGTGCAGAGGTGAGAGAGAGAAGGCAGGAGTGACAAGTGTAGGGGTGAGAGAAAGAAGGAGGGAGTGAGAAGTGCAAGAGTGAGAGAGGAAAGAGGGGGTGAGAAGTGTAGGAATGACAAAGGGATGGGTCTAGTATTTTACTGTAAGTCGCTGTTTTACTCATTTGTTTATGTACTTTGGGTCTTATTTTAGTTCACGCTTTCTGACAAAATCCTTCTTAGGTGGACAAAACCATGTGCACTGCAGGGGGGCAGATGTAAATGTGCAGAGAGAATTAGATTTGGGTGAGTTATTTTGTTTCTGTGCAGGGTAAATACTGGCTGCTTTATTTTCACATTGCAATATATATATATCTCACTTTGAAGTAAAACCCCACCCAAATCTAATTATCTCTGCACATGTAACATCTACCCCACCTGCAGTGCACATGGTATTGTCCATCTAAGAAGGATTTTGTCAGAAAGAGTGAACTAGGATAAGGCCCTTTGTTAGGTGCTGTGGAACCCTTGTGGTGCCATGTAAATTAGACTTTATATTTTTTTTAAATGGACAAAGTGGGTGAGTGAACCCTTCAACCAGCGCTTGTACAATAAAGGAGGTTTTACTTCCCTTCTATTATCAAATCAAGGATGATTCCTCCTCATATGTAGGGTATTTTCACAACATCAAATCGATGTTGGATTTTACTGATGTATTGTGATTTGCTTTTTATGTTCATGTTAACACATTAAATACAGTTTTATGCGATGAACTCTTAACCTTGTTTTTACATGGTACCATCGATTTGATGTTGTGAAAATACCCTACATATGAGGAGGAATCATCCTTGATTTGATAATAGAAGGGAAGTAAAACCTCCTTTATTGTACAAGCCCTGGTTGAAGGGTTCACTCACCCACTTTGTCCATTTTGTCTATATTTTTGGGGTATTGGAGAAACACCCCAGAGTGTACCCATCCTAGCAGTTTGTTTTTCGCACTGTGGTGAATACCTAATTTATCTGTATTTTTTTTAAATGATCTTGAGGATATTTAGCGGTTTTTAGCAATATTTTATACATACTGTAATTTCGCGAGTAGTAATTAAATGCACTTAATTTCGCGAGTAGTAATTTTCGCGATAATGAAGGAATCGGCGTTTTCGCGAGTGGAAAATTTCGCGAATAACTACCGGTCACATCCCCCATAGGTTTCTATGGGGGATGCGAAGCTGCCCGATGTATCAGCATCGGGCAGCCCGGCATCGCACCCCTGGGCTATCGGCATTCTGATATGGAGATAGCCCATTGTAGCCTATGGCTACACATCGCACTGCCGAGTGGGGCAGTGCAGTCAGAGGGGTCGGCGGGGGTCAGCGCATAACCGCGCATGCGCTGACTCCCCGGCATCCGGGTTAGGGCTTCGCAGGGACAGGCTCCTATCGGAGCCCTGTCCCTGCACCCCCAGAATGATAAATCCCTGCGGTATCAGATGATACCGCAATGCGATGCCTGGCGTTGTCATCACGCCGGGATCGCTATAGAATGATAAATGCGCCCTTTAGAGAGGGAAATATTTCGTGCGGCTTTAATTTTCGCGATTACGGAAGGCTCGCGAAAATCGCGAAAATTAAAGCCGCGCGAAAATAAGTGCTTTTACAGAAGATGTTTGGTGTTATAAGTGTAACTTTATTGTGCAAAACAGAATTGAGTGCCCTCCTGATTTTGTAAAGGTATACAGTTTCTATGAGAGGTCTTGCTAACAGGAGACCTACCAGAGGAGCAACTATTTGAAAGCCCCAATCATATATATCGTACACACATCTATTTGTAAATAAATAATTTGTACAGTATATTCAAGTTGTCTATTCCTAAACCTATAAACATTAAATCAGTGATCCCCAGTCAGGGTTACATAGTGTGTGTGTGTGTGTGTGTGTGTGTGTGTGTGTGTGTGTGTGTGTGTGTCTAAATATACATATATAATCACATATACATGTACTAAAAGGGAACTCATTTAGAAATACTTGCAGGCAGGCCATTTAATAAGATGTCAGATTCATTAGCTGAAATAAATAATAACACATACTGTATGTACAAATGGGGCTGACAAAGTTAAAACAACCCTTGCCACCTCAGCTCTTTTAGTTAGCTCTGAAATTTTAATCATCTCAATCAATTGACCATAGGGCCAGCCAGGTCAATTTTGAGATAATTTTTATACGGTACTTTTACTATTCAGTATACAGTATGTCCCTGTATCCTCAGATTATTGCATTATCAATTTACATGTGTGGTCTAAGAGCTGCATACTGTAGAACTGAAGTATTGCCATTGTATACTGTATTATGCTTAAATCTTCAGTCATTTTTCTGATACTGCCTCCGTAAGCTCTTTTTATTAAGGGGCCTGTCATGCTCCAAAAACGAGAACAATAATATATGGTTGGTTTCCCATACTACTGGAGTGCTGGTTGAAATTTCTAAAACAAACAACATATATATATATGAAAATTATAAAGACTATATAGTAAATAATTCCAACATATTACCCCCAAGTGCTATTTATAATGTGCTGTTGAGCTCTATGACATTCACTCATTATGTTTCATAATTTTGAACTCCTCAAATTCCTGGTTTTACAGAACTGCCAATGGAGGCTTCTGATCTTCGAAAAAGGAAAGATTCCAGCCACCACACTATAAACACATGTTCAGAAATGTCAATTCATATTTTAGTCTACTTAGAAAATATTTTATTGCCATATGGATTGATTTTCTTTCGTAGTAGTTTAGTTTGTGCTTGCTAAAAGTTGTTTTATCTTCTAATATTGCTGTATTGTGGTTGGAGACCTGGCAGTACCCAATCAGTATTTTTAAGGTACATTTTGTATTTTAAAATGTATAACATGTCCTGTTACTTTAATCCAAAATATACAATTATTTTTTTTTTTTAAGAAACTGAAGAGTAACACATGTATTCTAATTTTATTTTGTGTGGTTAGTCTCTTAAACTTTTATGTATTTTTAGGAAAAAAATTCCTAAAGAACAATCATAAAATTCACAGAAATGCATGAAACAAATTGTACTTGTTGCACTATATAGTTGACAATTTATAATTAATACATGTAATGCTTAAACAGAGTAGGAATCTTGAAAGAACTGGAAATAAAAAATAAATAAAATTGTTTACTGCAGAAGTGTCCTTCAATGTATCATCATTAATAAATAATGTTTTATTGTTTTGTGATACAAAATGAGTATTAGTTTGTTTCGAACAGGAAAAATAAATCTAACATATGGAATAATAAAAAACTGAACATTAGATTGAAATAAAATATTGTGTAATGTTGCTTATATTGTAAATATAATGATAATGCATATTATACAAATATTTATTTTAAAAAATTTGATTGGGCGTATAATTAAAGCTTAAACAAATCACAGTAAAAATTGCAAGAAATACAGGGCCTGATTCTGGTTCACTTGCAAAAACAAATTTTCTCTCTAATAGACAAAACCATGTGGTAAATGTGCAGAGATAATTAAATATATAGATATCAGTTTGAAATACAAACCCCACCCATATTTAACACTCTATGCACGTTACATCTGTCGCACCTGTAGTGCACATGGTTTTGCCCATTACAGAGAGAGTTTGCTTTTGCAAGTGAAATAGAATCAGGCCCACGGAGTATTCAAGTTGAAATTGTCTCATCTTCAGTATTAAATGGTAACTATTTCTTGTCTGCCCGAAATGCAGAAAATTGGAGATATAAACCACTTGCCAACCACCACACTCCCAGACGGGAGTGGTTGGCAGAAACACACAAACATACATATGTACTATATACAAAGTCTACATACTGTACATATGTTATACAGATGGAGCGGGTCTCTTCTTTGCAGGGGATGGCGATGGCGATGCCAGCAGCCATCCCCCGCCACCCGCCATCTGTATCTGCGCGCGTCCCCTTCCGACTGCTTCCCCCGGGTCCCCGCCGGCTTGTCGGTGGTCACCCAGGGTCCCCACCGCCTCCCCGCACCCCCCCTCCCCCCACACCGTCGCCCAGCCGCCCGGAAACTGAGACGCGCATGTGCGTGAGACGCACGCGCGTCTCAGTCAGATGGACACCGGGCTGGTGGCGGATCGCCAGCGGTGACGTTCTGGCGATTCGCCAGCAAGAGGGAGCCCGGCTCCAACTGTGTATCTCTTATATATTTAGCCAGATCCGTCACTAAAAAGCAGTGTAGGTAATGGTGGGCGGGGTTCCACGGGTGATTGACAGGCCCATCCACCGTTATCCACAATGCAGAACCTGCATTACAAGTTCTACACATCCTATGTCCTACACAAAGCTCCTGCCCCTTACTCTCCCACCACTCCCCATGTCTGGCCAAATACCACCCAAACCCCGCCCCACGGCTGAACACCACCCCTTCCACCCGAGCACACTGACTGTAACCCAGGAGCTCCGTACACAGGAGGACAGCGTGCACTTTGGCAACCAGGCTGCAGTGGCTCATCTGTACTCTCTCCTCCTGCCAGCTCCTTCTTCCCTGGCCAGACATCCACAGTGAATACTTCTGTACTCAGTGTACAGCCCCTGCTGAAGGTGTCATGTCGTGCCCGCGATTTTCGGGAGGGGGGGTCGTGGGTGGGGGGAGGGGTGCCCGCGATTTTCGGGAGGGGGGGTCGCGGGTGGGGGAGGGGTGCCCGCGAATTTCGGGAGGGGGGGTCGTTGTTGGGGTGCCCGCGATTTTCGGGAGGAGTGCCCGCGAATTTCGGGAGGGGTTGTCGCGGGGGGGGGGTGCCCGCGGATTTCAGGAGGGGGGGAGTGCGGGTGGGGGGAGGGGTGCCCGCCAATTTCGGGAGGGAGGGTCACGGGTGGGGGGAGGGGTGCCCGCAAATTTCAGGAGGGGTGTCCGCGAATTGAGGGGGGGTGGTGTCGCGGTGGGGGGAGGGGTGCCCGCAAAATGTGTGTGTGTGTGTGTGTCACGGGTGGGGGGAGGGGTGCCCGCAAATTTCGGGAGGGGGGGTGGGGGGCCCGTGAATTGGGGGGGGGTGTCGCGGGTGGGGGGAAGGGGTGCCTGCGAATTTCGGGAGGGGGGGTCATGGGTAGGGGGAGGGGTTCCCGCGAATACGGGGGGTGTGGGGTTCCCGCAAATTTCGGGAGGGGGGGGCGCGATGAATCACCTAGTATATATATATATATATATATATATATATATATATGGGGGTTATCGGAGTGTTCTAATTGGGGTACCACCTAGCCAGATTTCACAATTAGTCCATTACACTGATGTGCTTATAAGTTATTTTAAAACACACGGCTCTTCTGTCCACTTTTTTTCAAACAAGAAGATGACTCCAAGTCAGACAAATGCTCCTTTATTCATAAAACCCAACGCGTTTCGTCACAAAGGACTTTGTCAGGGGTATGGCTACAGTAGGTACAGATAAAACAGAGTGCAACATAAGTGTTTTGTACATAAACACCATTTTAAAAAAATAAAAAATTTATAAAAAGTAGGTATGGGGTATACATACCAAATCAATAGTTAACCTTGCACCGAAATTAAGTGCGGGTAAGTGTTTTCACACAATAGCATAAACTCTAAAATATAACAGATTGCAAAGTTTCAGGATCAGAGGATGGGCAGGCAATATTGGAAGTGACATACAATTTAGTATGTAAAATTATTTCTTACCTAAGTAATTCAAGGACTACGTCCAGGATTTTATATGGTAGGCAGTCGGTGTGGATGATCGGAGCTCTATAAAGCCTATGGGGAAGTTAGGGTTACTATCTTCAAGTAGTGCATAAATTTAGGTAGTCAGGGGTCAAACGTCCACCTACCATAATGTTAGTGATAATGTCTTCCTTTGGGTAAAAAATGTTTAATGGGTGCCCCGCTCAATCGCAGGCATCCTCAACCTAAATCACAGCACTTCCTGTAGTGAAGGCGGGTTTAGGTCACCTATAGTAATTCATAATATTCTGATTAGCCACTCATTTAAAGCAAACGGCATATTTATTTAAAATACTTTCAGGTGGTTTTGAACTTTTACTATCGGCTGGACTTCAATCGAGTCCCAATGGAAGTTACATATGATTAAATATTACCATATCTATCACATAAGTTCTTAGTCCTTATTATCATCGCATATGTACAACAGTATTCAACTGGACTTTAAAGGTTAAAACGTGAGGGACCTTTATCACATAATATAATTGTAATTAGTAGATCGGGCTTCATTTGCATATCAAAACAGAATTAACCAAATCTTCCCTCCATACATCTCCTTGGTACAAATTATAAGTGAACATATTGTAGGTGAACTTTTTTACAGATGAGATCTCCCATAAATATATACACCTCACAGGTGGACCTTTTAAAGATTAATGTTGGAAAAACACTCACCAAAATGAACTTTGCAATGTCCTAAGTGTGCTGCCAGCAGTTAATACTTGGAGTAAGTCCTATTAAAATAGGATAGGAGTGAGGTCGCAGGGAATCAAATAACACTAATTAATTCAAAGAGATTATATAATACTTACCCCAGTATAAGCATCCAGTCGTTTCTGTTAGCCGACAGAATGGACTGGGCTTACCACTGGGGTTTAAATAGGATGGACGGGTGTGCGTCACTTCCGTTTTGCAATTTGGACATTTTTTGTAAGTTTTGAGGTCAAATACATATGGTGGGTGAGAGGGATGTCCGTGGGCAGGTTAACGCTATATAATGGGCTCAGTATGCCCCTGCTGTCTACTCAGATTCTTGAAGAATCCTTCTCTTACATTACTAATAGGCAGTGGAACGCACGCTAAGCATTTCCTGCATTCCACTGACTACTTCCGGGTCCGGCTGGCGATAGGCGTCCCCCATGAATGGAGGTAGCGCTGCATACCTATTTTACAGTTCCCCTGTTGCCAGATCTGTGCCTGTGACCTCGCAGCACGCCTGCACATTACCTAGCAAAATAAAACAAATCTCTTAAAAAAAATGTACCTAAATGTGTAATATGCAAACTAAACTGAACACTTAAATAAATAGCACAGCAATACTATGTTTTATGGTGTGTACACATGGTACCTTTGCTATGCTATGCGAGTCCCGATGCGATCAGATCGCATCAGGACTCGCATCGCACGGCATGCAGTCAGTGGCACAATTTAGACTATATAGTGCAGATCTGCATTATATAGTCTTGCCTGCCGTCTCTATCTGGCTGCCGACTTGCACTCACACAGGAGCTTGCATAGGCAACGCATCGGGCTCGCAAGCCCTAAAAAAGCATGCAATCTGCATGCGATATGGCTACCGATGTTCACTATATTGGCAACATTGGAAGCCATATCGCCCCGTGTGTACACACTATTACAGTTTATGGCTGTTTTTCTTTTAGAGAGCTGGAGATAGACATTCACTATAGCAATATTATACAATGTCTCACTAACACATTCAGAGTCTAATGGGTTTTGGTTCAATCGCAGAAGACCATGTTTTTTTAATGAGAAACAAGGAGGCCCCCTGCATATGGAAATGACAACCTAATGACGACACATTCAGAGCCCAATGGCCACATTCTAAAGGTCCATACACACTGGGTGAGTATGCCCAGCATATATGGACAGCGATGATAGCGTTCATCGCTGCAGGGAAAGCTGCTCAGTGCATACACACTGAGCGGCTTTCCCCCTGCCCGGCGCCGACGGAGGGGAGGGGGGGGCGTTGCATAGCGGAGCGCTATGCAAAGCCATCCTGAAAGCCGCTCATCTGCTGGTATTACCAGCAGATGAGCGGCTTTCCCGGCAATGATGCGGGAGCGTGCAGCAGCGCTCACTTCTCATCGCCAGGCCATACACACTGGGTGGCTTTGAGCTGAAAGCCACTCAAACTGGAGGGCGGTACTGAGCCGCCGAGGAGACCAGGCAGAAAGCTGCAGCAACATGTGGGACACCCAGCCAGGAATTCAACCAAGCAGGGAGCAGCCAGGTGAATCTGTTGTACGCCCACCGCCCCCCCACCCCATTCCCTCCCTGCATGGAGCTCTCCATTGCTGGACAGCAGCAATGTGCTGCCCCCCCCTGCTGCTCAGCCGCAGAGCGCCCCAGGTGACCCCCCCTGCCCGCACGCCTCCCCCTCCACCCGCCCGATGGACGCCGCCCACGGACTACGGCACCAGCAATCCCCGCTCCCGGCTCTGTGTCCTGTGCTTGCCAGCTGCTGCAGCAGCAGCTTTCTTCCTGGTCTCCCCTCTGCAATGTATGTCAGAGTGTGGCGGGTCTGGTGCCCGCTGACCGCCCCCCCTCCCGGGCAGCAGGAGGAGGGGGTGGGGCATGCAGGCAGGGGTCGCCTGGGGTGCTGGCAGGGCTTGCACCGGTCCTGCACTCAAACCTGCTGTTTTGAGTGACTTTCAGATCAAAGTTGCCCAGTGTGTATGGGCCTTTGGGTCGCGTTCACAAGTAGGTTCCAAGAATGTCTGAGTTTGAATTTTCAAATTGTCCATGAAAGAAGCGAAGTGCAGCGTTTAATTTTCATGTACATAACCAAGATCATTTGGATAACATAACACCAAGCACTTAGAACATATGTTGAGTTTGTTTGGATTGTTGGCTTTTAGGTGAATTAAGAAGCTGAACCTGTGATCTGTCTTAGAAATTGTATGCTTGATATTGCTTGAAAGATGTAGCAACCAGAAAGAGAAATTGTTGATATGAAAGTTAACCCTTGCTGAAATTGCCAGACTTCCATATGAATCTGCTTCATAAAAGATTGTGTTGTCTTTGCTGTTTCTAGTGTAATTTACTGCATCTCTGTCCAGTTCTGGACTGGTATACACACTGTAATGGAAACACAGACTTGAGTTCCCAGTACCAGATTCTAAAGCAAAATTTAAAAATTGTTGAAAAAAAAAAAAATCGAAATATTTAATTAGCCCCTTGAGCGGTGTGTTTTGATAAGGCAGGACAAACCTACCAGGGCAGGTTTGTCCTACCCCAGCAAAACCCACCACAGAGCATGCGGCCATTCCCTAGCTCATTGGCTGGCTGTTTATCACTCTCCATTTTATCACTTTTTGGAGCTTGATACATCTGGCCTTAACTGTTGCCTATGTATGTATATGTAATTCATATACTGGAAATTGATGTTCATATACAGATGTAGCAGGATTCATCTTTGCAGGGGATGGCGATGGCATCGCCATCGCCATCCCCTGCCCCGCCGCCATCTGTATGCCGGAAGGGGACGTGCGCGCACGAGGTGCGCGCGCGTCCCCTTCCGACGGTGCTGCCCTCGGTCGCCCGGTGCCCACACCTCCCCACAGTGGCCAGAGGTCCCCCCCAACCCCCTCGAGCGGGAGGAGGACAGTATTGCGTCCGCCTCGCCGCACACGCGTCTCAGTCAGATAGAGGCGCCGTGTTGCTGGCGGATCGCCAGCAGCATGCTGCTGGCGGATCGCCAACAACAATGAGGCCCGATACATCTGTAGTTACAGTAAGTGGTATATTTACTAAAGGGTGATATAAATCCATTTTGTTTATTTCCATTATTCTTGGGAGATTTTGCAAATCAGGGAATTATTAAAGGGTTAAATCATTCCAAAGATTTGACTCACAACTGAAATCAAACCATGGAAAAACATAAATTCTTTATCAAACCTATAAAAGATGACAGGGTATGGATCATTTGGTCGGCCATAAGTTGGTCGACAGTCATTAGGTCGACACCACTAGGTCGACATGCTGAAAGGTCGACATGGGTCTAGGTTGACATGGAGCAAGGTCGACAGGTCATTGGGTCAACACAAGCATTAGATCGACATGGGGTAGGTCTGCAGTCAAAAGGTCGACATGGAGGTTTTCACTGTTCTTTGACGTGAATGTCGACACAGTCGACATGGACACAGGATAAAGTGTGTTGACATGGAAAATCTGTTTTATTATTATGTTTTAATAAATGTTTTCAGCAAAAAGAATTTATCTTGTTTATGGATTTATGAAGTAAAAGGAGACAGGAATTACCAGTTAAATTCATAGGGTGCCTTATAACACAACTGTGGGTCCATTTGGTTTGCGGAGCCTCACTAGTAGAGGGCTGAATGTTATTGGTGACCAGCTGTTTTGAAAGTGTTATTAGCGCAGTACAAGATATTTTGTGTGCTGTATGTATATTTATATATATATATATATATATATATATATATATATATATATATATATATATATATATATACAGGGCCGGACTGGCCATCTGGCAATTCTGGCAAATGCCAGAAGGGCCGATGGCCTTGTGGGCCGATTTTTTGCAGCCAGATGTGTGCCATTTAATAGTTTGGCTGCGGTGCGCAGAGTTCAGAATGCGCCGGTACATAGAGAGAGAGAAACTCCGGCCGGAACTGGAAGCAGACGGTGCTTACAAACACTTTGCGCGCCTCACTTCACAGCAGCTGCGCTGTGACCCGGCCGTGACATTCTGCTTCCTGCGGCTGTGACTGTCCCTGTGCTGACAGCGGAGCCGCACACATGGAACCCCCGTGCCTGACAGCTGCCATTGGGTCCCTGGCTTCGTCATACACTGTTCATGCACAGCCGCAGGCACCAGGGCTGGGACCACGGGACTGCCCTCTACAGAGCCGGCCAAGCAGTCCTCGTGTCCAGAACCAGGTTTAGGGAGAGATCATGGCTGATTGCTGCAGGTCAGAGAAGGTCTCACTGCGGCTGACCATCCTCCTTCCCCCCATCCCTATTAAGTCACAGTGGCAGCCCGGTCCCTGCTGCCCAACGCCAAGAAACTCCTGGCAACAAGAATGAAACTCCTGGCAACAAGCATGTAGGTAAGAGGCAGTTATGTGGAATTATATGTAATATATTATGGTGTGTGTATAATATGTAAAGGGCATTGCGCTGTGTTATAAAGTATGAAATGGGCATTGCGTTGTGTTATATAGTATGCAATGGGCATTGCGGTGTGCTGTTTAGTATGTAATGGTCATTACGGTGTGTTGTATAATATGTCATTGGCATTACGGTGTGCTGTATAGTATGTAATGGGCATTACGGTGTGTTCCATAATGTGTAATGCCTCCTTTTTGTGATGCCACGCCTCCTCTCCATGAGGCCACGCCCCCTTTTTGCCACGCGCCTACTTCAGGTGGGCCTGTGTGCTGAAAAATGCCAGGGCCGATTTCTGGTCCCAGTCCGGCCCTGTATATATATATATATATATATATATATACAGGGAACTCCCCAATGGGGAAAACAGCACTCACCAGACTTCTTCAGAAGTAGTCACCCGGGCTCAGTGTCCCAATCGATTTATTCAGTCAAAAAGAAAAAGGCCTGCCGACGTTTCGGTCCCTGAGGACCATTATCAAGGCAGTACAGCAATACAGCAATCAACAGCGTCGTTCACAACAGTGTGTCAACATGGTAACAGGGGCAGGGGAGCCATGTCTGGGTCCCTGTTTATATAGGGGAGTGTGACCTCCCACCGCCGATGTGCGTTCCACATCGGCGTCCGCACATCGGCGGTGGGAGGTCACACTCCCCTATATAAACAGGGACCCAGACATGGCTCCCCTGCCCCTGTTACCATGTTGACACACTGTTGTGAACGACGCTGTTGATTGCTGTATTGCTGTACTGCCTTGATAATGGTCCTCAGGGACCGAAACGTCGGCAGGCCTTTTTCTTTTTGACTGAATAAATCGATTGGGACACTGAGCCCGGGTGACTACTTCTGAAGAAGTCTGGTGAGTGCTGTTTTCCCCATTGGGGAGTTCCCTGTATGTACATAGCTGTGCTAGTCTTGGCTGCACTGCTATATATACGGCACCCCAGCGGCTACCTGTTTTACGAGGGTGAGAGTGCAGGTCCTGTGTAAGTATATATATATATATATATATATATATATATATATATATATATATATATATATATATATATATATCTGTTGCATCTACCCCAAATCCTTAAACTCATATCAGTTGTAGAATGTGATTGCAGCACTAGTTCTTATAACACTGAAAGTACAGATATGCCCAACAGAGCAATTGCAAAGGCACAGCAACTGTAAAAAAAAATTGCAGTATATTCACAAATCCTTTGATAATCGGAAGTTTGGGTAAACAGGTTTTAGAGTTATATAAGCTTTCTATAGCTTTTTAATGTACTTCCGGTTTTCATGCCCTATGGCCTCCCACAGGAAGGAGAGGAATATTATGAAGGGTATAAAAACCCATCTTTTAGACCCAGACTCTCACACCCTGAGGAAGACCTGTCAAGGTTAAAACGCATTGGTGGAGAGTCGGGGGCTTATCCAGAGACCTTATACTGCTGCATGCACTTTACATCAGATTCAGGGGTATCAGTCCGGACCTGATCCCCTGAACAAAGTTAAGTTTTTCCATCTTCATTGTGCAGTCTGTTTTGGTCCACTGTGCCCTATATTTTAAGCTGTTTTTTTTTAAATAAATAAAATTGTTATGCTTATAAGTACCGATCTTTACTTTTCTTTTGATATATATATACAGGTTGAGTATCCCTTATCCAAAATGCTTGGGATCAGGAGAATTTTGGATAACGGATTATTCCGTATTTCGGAATATCTTAATATTTCAATGATGTATTTTGAAGTATCTTGCATTTATGCTGTATAAACACATAATATACACACAAATATATTTTATTACCACATAAAATACACACAAATATATTTTATTTGTTCAAAAATCAAGGTTTCAAAACGTGAAACAAAATGTGTGTACTATCTCAGCACTGAATTTGAATGCCAAGCAATCATTGTCACATATATAGTGGCAGTTACATATCATGTCCCCAGTGATGCTGTTACAAATGTCCCCAGTGTGTTTTTAGCAAAAAAAAAAAAAAAAATTTTCACTTTCTGGAATGTCTGGTTTTCGGAATAATTCGGATAACGGATATTCGGATAAGGGATACTCGACCTGTATATACTGATATAACAAGGAAAAGCTGAATCGGAAGACCCTTCTAAAGAAACAGAGATAGGATTGAAAATACGCTGTGCTGTGTAAGTGGGGTATGTCCCCGTCCATACCTCTATATACACACTGGGTGAAGGTATATCCATTTTCTGGGAAGGAAACACCCGCATGAGAGGCTACATATCGTTTTTTAAGCGAATTGTGGTCCCACTTACAGATAAAAGAAACCTTTATGTGAGGAGCACATCCTTTTTTTGGTGTGAGTAGGGTACGCTACCCCTCTAAATAATAAAACCCACTTCTATATAAGGTGGTGGTCATAACTTCCCAGGACCCTATAAGAACGTACTACACCATTTTCTATTCTTTCTCTTTTTCATACCCCCGTTACGGAGAGAAAGAAAATAGAAAAAAGAAGCTTTCCATTTGAACCATTTGAATAAAGATCAAGAGGAACACCACTTAAGAATTATTCAAGATATCTATAATAGGATGTGAGCGCGGTGTGCGACAGGGGAAGCCATTTCTGTATATAAAAGGTTTTAAAGCAGCAGCAGGAAAATTAGATTTAGTCCAGGTTTCCGAAAGTGATGTGATCAAGGTGTGGCTTCCTGTTATACAGATGGAGTGTGCCCCATCTTTGCAGGGGCTGGCGAAACTATCACCAGCCCCCTGCCACCCCCCAATGGGTAATTACTATGTTAAATGGCACCCCATTGTTAACGCCACCCCAATATCAACGCCAACCCGAAGCGTGGCTAGCGCTCGTCACGCTTTGGGCTCGGTGGCTCGCTGCGCTTGCCACACTATATAAAATCAACTCCACGCCGACGTGGATAGTGGGGGTATAAAAAGGTCGGAGGATGTGTACCACCACCCCTCGCTGGCTCGCTGCGCTCGCCACGCTTCGGGTTGGTGTTGATACTGGGGTGGCATTAACAATGGGGGGGGCATTTCACATAGTAATCCCCCATCAGGGTGGGTGTACAATTAAAAATCGGGTATGGGGGTGCATTTAGCATTGTAATCAGGCATCAGGGTGCCTGTACAATGTATTATCGGGTATAATCGCGTCGCATCACATGCTATTATAATGGCATGCGATGTGACGCAATGTTAAAATTGTACACTCTGCCCGGGAAAGGCTCAAAATCGGGTCCAATCAGTGGCATGCGATGCTATATATCGGGCACCCAGATATTACACAAGTACCATTACTTTGACCTTCTGTCAACAGAACTTTAACTCCTACACGACCAATAATAACCCATATCTTGAATGCTACATATGTAAAATCTAAGAGCCGCCCTTCATTCTGTCTTTTTTCAATGCCTGACACATTTATCCATTAAACTTTTTCATAATGAATACATTCTCTTACACTTGGATCCATTGGACTGATCACTATTACACATTCTACTCTCTTGACTGCTTTTCTTACTCCCTTCCCTTCGTATTCACCTTATTTTGTTCTTCCTCTCATTTGAACCATTTAGATTTTTCACAAAAGTACCTGCTTTGTAATAAGCCCCAGGTAACATCCATTACTTTGAAAGGGATACAACTTAAATCTTTTGAACATACTTTATACAGGATTGTACACAGTGCCAGAGTGGGGCATGAAGGGCCCACAGTGGTAGGGGTCCATGCTTAGTGGTGTTGCCAGTCTCCAGAGGGGGTGAGGCCAGGCTTGGCTAGCCATAACACAGTACACGGCCTGGGCCTCTTGATAAATCTGTAAATAGTGCAGCATAATTACGTACCACATTAATAACAGGAATGCACTGCAGAGAATACACCATAGTCAAGTGCAGTATAATGTTACATATGAGTATCATTTAAGTGCATAGTCTGGATCCGGATCCCTAGATGCGGCACAAGGGCCCCCAGGTAGTGTCTGTACCCTTGTGGACCAGTCAACCCTGAATGTACAGATATACTTTATATAATAGAATAAAATGTGGTTCATACTAAAGGGCCTCCAGGCCTCCATAGTTTAGTGTTGCATTCTGCCTGATGCCTACTCAAGCACAGTGCAAATTATCTCCTTTGACCATTTGGCCATTAGTGTTCAGGTGTAGCCTTTCCTGAACAGACACACTATATTCTTAGAATTAGTGACCTGCAGCTTTTCTGAACAGTAAAAAAGAAACACAGACATTGAACAACATCATCAAACAGGTAATTTCAACTTTAGACTTCGATTTTGTACTGTCTGAACATGGCTAGGAATAACAGATGCACAGGTAACATTTTTAAAACTATGTGTGCAAACGCTAGAAGCCTAGGAGACAAAATTCCTGATCTAATTGCAATAATGACAAGGGATGACCTAGACATTGTGGCTATTATGGAGTCATGGTGTAATAAAAACCATGGCTGGGACATAGCTATACCAGGTTACAATTTATTTAGGAAGGACAGAATGGGAAGAATCGGAGGAGGGGTAGCAATGTACGTAAAGAAAAGCATAAATGCTACTTTAATACAAAACATTGAAGAAAAAACTGAGGCCATTTCGGTGACCATAGAAATGGTGGAGAAGGACATTATTCATACTCGGGAATCAATAGGCCACCAGGCCAGGGGCAGGATTTGGACAGGTGCCTATTGCTTGATGCCACTAAAATGGCTTTAAAGGGAGAAGTCATAATCATGGGAGACTTTAATCTACCTGATGTGAATTGGGAGGAGTCTTTTGCAAGATCATCTACAAGTGGCAAATTTCTAAATTCCCTACAGGGAGCATCTCTCAAGCAATTGGTGAGGGAGCCTACTCGCAAAGACTCAATATTAGATTTAATACTCACAAATGGTGACAGGATATCAGACATATATGTGGGTGAGAACCTGGGATCCAGTGATCATCAAGCAGTATGGTTTAGTATCAAGGCAGGGTCCAACTCCAGTCACACAAAAACTAAGGTGTTGGATTTTAGGAAGGCTGACTTTGCAAAAATGGGGAGATGTTTAAGCGACTCATTAGCGGATTGGAGGAACTTGAAAGGAGTGCAGGAGAGGTGTAAAAAATGTAAAAGTGTAATACTAAAGGCAACGGACCTTTCTATCAAAAAGGTTAAGAATAGTACCAGGAAAAGGAAGCCAGTGTGGTTTACTAAAGAGGTATCAACTAGTTTTTTTAAGTATATAAGTGAAAGGAGAAAATCGAATGGAGGAATAATAAGACTGCGGACAGACACTGAGAATTTGGTGGAGGGAGACAAGGCAATTGCAGATCATCTAAATAATTACATTTGCTCCGTATTCACTATAGAAGGAGAATGGAAGGAACCACAGTTAAGTTGCAAGGACATTCATAAAAATAAGGTAGATGGAAGTACATTTACTAGGGAGAAAGTCCTAACAGAACTTTCAAGACTAAAAGTGGATAAATCAATGGGGCCAGACAGAGTGCATCCAAGGATACTAAAAGAACTAAAAGATGTGTTGGTAGCGCCATTAACAGATTTATTCAACCAGTCACTAGATACAGGTGCAGTTCCAGAGGACTGGAGAAGAGCAAATGTAGTTCCACTGCACAAAAGCGGAAGCAAAGAAGAAGCAAGTAACTACAGACCAGTGAGCCTTACATCAGTAGTAGGGAAATTAATGGAAACACTATTTAAATAAAGAATAGTGGAATATCTTAAATTAAACAACTTACAGGATCCAAAAGAGCATGGTTTTACTGCAGGAAGATCATGCCAAACAAGTCTCATTGACTTTTTTGACTCTGTGACCAAAATTCTAGATGAAGGGGGGCTGTGGATGTGGCATATCTAGACTTTAGTAAGGCATGTGACACTGTCCCACATTACAGGCTGCTAAATAAACTTGAAAGTGTGGGATTGGATTGTAAAACAATAAAATGGATAAGAACCTGGTTGCAGGATAGGAAACAGACAGTTGTAGTAAATGGAGTGCATTCTATGGAGGGACATGTTACCAGTGTACCCCAGGGATCTGTACTTGGACCAGTGCTCTTTAATATCTTTGTTAGTGACATTGCAAATGGTATTGATATTGGTATTGGTATTGAAGTATGCCTTTTTGCAGATGACACAAAAATATGCAACAGAGTAGACACACCAGGAGGGGTAAATCAAATGACTGATGATATAAGTAAACTTGAGAATTGGTCAAGAGCATGGCAACTACAGTTTAATGCTAAAAAATGCAAAATTATGCACTTGGGACTCCAAAATCCAAAGGCTCAATATAGTATCAAGGGTACTATAATGGAAACTACTGAGGAGGAAAGAGATCTAGGAGTCACTTTTTCAAGTGACTTAAAGGCAGGTAAGCAATGAAGCAAAGCAATGAGGAAGGCTAGTCAGATGCTTGGTTGCATAGGGAGAGGAATCAGTAGCAGAAAAAAGACGTAATAATACCACTTTATAGGTCATTGGTACGGCCTCATCTGGAATACTGTGTCCAGTTCTGGAGACCATATCTTCAGAAGGATATAAATACATTGGAGAGTGTACAAAGAAGGGCAACTAAAATGGTGCATGGCCTACATCACAAAACTTACCTGGATAGACTAAAAGATCGTAACATGTATAGTTTGGAGCAGAGAAGGGAAAGGGGGGACATGATAGAAATCTTCAAATATATCAAGGGTTTTAACATAGTACAGGAGAGAAATATTCTTCAAAGGAAAATAAGTAATAAAACACGAGGACATGCACTGAAACTGGAGGGAGGTAGGTTCAGGGGAAATGTTAGAAAGAATTACTTCACAGAAAGGGTAGTGGATAAGTGGAATGGCCTCCCATCAGAGGTGGTAGAGGCTAAGACAGTAGAACAATTTAAACATGCTTGGGATAGGCATATGAATATCCTTACAAAGAAATAAGGATTAAAAAGGGTTGAGATTACCTGAAGGGTAAAAAAAGGGGCAGACTAGATGGGCCAAATGGTTCTTATCTGCCGTCAAATTCTATGTTTCTATGTTTACAGCCCCAACAATTAACATTACTCATCGTTTCAATACAGAATTACCTTTCAGGCTTTTTATCAAGCGTATCTTAGCAAAGTTGTGTCTTGATAAACAGTAAATTGTAAAGTTATAGTGAACACTGACACTTTATTGCCTGGTTTAGAGCCAGTTTTCCTACTATTTAATCTGTGACAGATTGTTTTACCAGGCAAAAAAATCAGCAATTTTTTGACTTTTCTATAGTGAATTAGCTTTGTTCTATTTAGTCTCCGGACCCATTTTTTCACCTGTGCTAAACATTTGAAATGAACATACTGGGTATATCAAAATCCATAGCAGATTAGACTTTTATGTAAACTTTTTATTCTTTCTAAGCATAATCAGGGCCGGCGCCACCACTAGGCAAATCTAGGCATTTGCCTAGGGCGCCAGCCACTGGAGGGCGGCTTCCCCCCCCCCCCCCCCCGTGCCGCGGGGGTACCTGTCCTGCGGCTGTGTATATAAAGCTTGCGGCGGCGGCAGCGGGGGGTCCCTGCAGTCAAGAAATAACGAGCGCTATCCGCCTGGCTACGCGGAAACGCTTCTGTTGTGGAAACACTGGCAGCACGCTGATTGGCTGAGATTCAGCCAATCAACGACGCCGTGCGGCCAGTGTTTTCACAACAGAAACACTGGCAGCGTAGCCAGGCGGATAGCGCTCGTTATTTCTTGACTGCAGGGACCCCCCGCTCCGGCCCTGAGCATAATATTATGTAAACTGTATATAATATGCCTAAATAAATGTAACTCTAAATGTAACTCAATGAAATCATGACACATAAACTGTATATGTGTTACATTAGCAAAACATTGGTAGTTTGTTTTATAGGTTACAAAATATTTAAATATATATATATATATAAAACTATGCTCTCAAACTCATGTCTACATAGTACAATTTCAGATGACAACAGAAACTGATAAAACACTGCTAGTATGATGCAGGCCACAGTATGGCTAGGAGTAAATGTGGTTCATTGTAGTTTAAAACCCAGTGATGCATGAAGGACACAGTAACAATGTATGTGTGGTGTAAAGTAAATGGAAACAAATGGCCCACATCTTTAGTACAGAAGATCTGAGGATAACTGTTAAATATAGGCCAAACATAAGATGACCCTGCCAATTTTGGTCCGCAAGCATTGCAATTTGCTAGTATGCTTAAATGAGATAAATATTGCAGACACAGAGGGGGAAATTTACTAAGATGTGTATTCTACTTCAAATGTGATGTTGCTATGGGCAACCAATCAGATCCTGTCTACTATCTTATATAGGGTGCTAAATAAATAAGAAGTAGATTCTGATTGGTTGCCCATAGCAACATCAAATGTGAAGTAGAATACACATCTTAGTAAATGTCCCCCAGAATATCTTTATCAATGTCAATGAACTGAAGCATAATTTATGAAATTAAGAATTATGTTGAATTTCCGTAATATTGTCATTGCAGTAACAGAAAATAGCGAATACCAGAATATACAACACATATTTTGAGTTTGATCTAAATTCATTTGGATCAGAGATAAAAATGCCAAATATAAACTTATTTGAAAACATCATGTAATGCGTCAGCTGGAGATTTACATCAAATGAAGCTGATCACCAATGCTGTTAGCTCAGTCAGGACAGGAAACCATTAGGCTGCTTTAGGAGCACCATAGGATTCTGGGATCTGGGGCGGAGGGGGGGGGGGGGGGGGGGGAGGGAGGCTGCAACCGAGTTATGATTTTATACAGAAGCAATCATTATAATGGGTAGGATGGAACTTAGGCCTAATAATGGTAAGTAATAAAGGCAAGTAATACTCCATTGTTAGTTTAACCCCTTCCCGACATTTGACGTACATTTACGTCATGGCCGGGAAGCACTTCCCGACACATGGCGTAAATGTACGTCATGGCTTTAAACTGTCACCGCGTCTATAGACGCGGTGACAGTTTCAACATGTCTGCTGTCCCTGACAGCAGACATGTCCGTGCATGCCCCGGGGGGGCTGCGATGCCGCCCCCCCGTCGGCGATCGCTGTGATTGGCTGTTCAGTGTGAACAGCCATTCACAGCGTTTTCCTGTGTCACCGGCGAATAACGTTCGCCGGTGACACGGGATCAGAGGTGATTGGTGCTGTAAAGTACAGCACCAATCACCGCGGGGTGTAAGGGTGACACTGGTGTCACCCCACCTCACCCCGCCCGCCCCCAAAGGCCGTGATTGGTCCGTCGGACCGACGGACCAATCACAGCCAAGGAGGGGGATTTAAACTAACGGTGACTGCACTGCAGACGCCATTCCGGTCTGGAAAGCGTGCAGTGCGGTCACCGTACCCCCCTGCCGCCATACTGACCAGAACCTTGCTGCCTGCAATACTTACTTGATCGCTGCTGATTGATTACTGGATCCTGTTCAATAATTGTGCCTGTGAAATTGTGCTGCTGCACTGTATTAGCTAGATAGATAGAGAGATAGAGAGATAGATAGAGAGATAGATAGAGAGATAGATAGAGAGATAGATAGAGAGAGATAGAGAGAGATAGAGAGAGATAGAGAGAGATAGAGAGAGATAGAGAGAGAGATAGTGTCAGAGAGTGCTATATTTTGTGCTGCTGCAGTGTGATATAGTTATAGATAGAGAGAGAGAGATAGAGAGAGAGAGATAGAGAGAGAGGCCTACTGACAGAGTGCTATATTTTGTGCTGCTGCAGTGTGATAGTTATAGAGAGATAGAGAGAGAGAGATAGAGAGAGATAGTGACAGATTGTGCTATATATTTTTTATATAACTGACTGCTGCCCCCTCCTTTTGTGCTGATCAGTATAAATTAACTGATCAGTAACTTTTTGGGGGCGCAGGGTTTTTTTTATATATAGATATACCTGTGAGTGCTGCTGCTGCAGTGTCATAGAGTGTTAGATAGTGTTAGATAGTGAGAGATAGAGAGATAGAGAGAGATAGTGATAGAGAGTGCTAAATTTTGTGTCTGCTGTCCCCGCCTTTTGTGCTGATCACTATATCTGAGGTGATCAGCAACTTTTTTGGGGGTACAGAGGTTTTTTTTTTTTTATATATACCTGTCAGTTGCACCAAAGGTTGTGCACCTGCTGCACCTCACTGGTAATCAGTGTCGCATCACTGATCACCTTTTTTTTTTGTGTGTGTGCTGTGGGGTATTTTTTTAATTTTTTTTTTTACACACACTGTGATTTTGTGGGTGTCCTGTGGCCGCTGTGCGCTGATCAGTGACGTACATCACTGATCATCTTTTTCGGCACAGGGTTGATCTATTTTTTTTTTTTTTTTGATCAAATTCCTGTTGCCTTTGAGCGCTGTTCAGTGACAGACGTTACTGACCAACATCTGTGCTCAATTTTTGGCGCAGGACCTTTTTTTTTTTTAACCCCTTCCTTTTTTTTTTTTTTAACCCCTTCATTTTTTTTTTTTTTTAACCCCTTCATTTTTTTTTTTTTTATTGGTATAAAGCATTTTTTTTTTTTTTCTGCACCACATACACACTACACACTACATACCCCCCGGATTGAAATAAAGTTTGTGCCCCCCCCTACACTATACACGTGTTGAAACATTTCACTACCGGTAACACAAAAATAAAAATGGCATCCCAAATGTCCTCCCAAATGTCCTCCCAAATGTCCTCCCAATCATCCAGGAGAATGTATTCAGTGGAGGAGGCATATGCCATGCTTGCTTCGGACTCTGACACAGGCAGTGATGCAAGCGGGGAATTTGAAGGATTTGCCTTAAGCTCCTCTTCCTCCTCTGCTGATGAGGGACCCCCTCAAAGACGCCCCCGTAGATCAGCTGAGATTCCCCCCCCAATAATTGATCTAGTATGGACCCCACCACCAGACAATTTTGAGCCCCAGGTTCCTGAGTTTTTGGGCATGCCAGGAATCCAATTTGATTCCACAGGTCTCAGAGAAATTGACTTTTTCAAATTATTTTTCTCTGATGATTTTATAAATTTAATGGTGGACCAAACTAATTTATATGCCCAGCAGTTTATTGCTCAAAACCCCACGTCATCATTTGCTAGGTGGACCCCTGTAGATGCAGTAGAGATGATGACGTTTTGGGGTCTGGTGTTTCATATGGGCATAGTAAAAAAGCCAGAAATTAGGCAATATTGGAGTACAGATGTTCTGTACAGTACTCCATTTTACCGTATGGCCATGCCCCGGACTCGATTTGAGACAATTCTTAAATTCATACATTACACCGATAATGCACAGTGCCCACCCAGAGATGATCCCACCTTTGACCGGCTATTCAAAGTCAGGCCGGTCATTGATCATTTCAGTGCCAAATTTGAAGAGGTGTACATCCCTGAAAAATTTATTTGTATCGACGAGTCCCTTATACATTTTAAAGGAAGGGTTAAATTCCGCCAGTACCTTCCCAATAAGAGGGCAAGGTATGGCATAAAAATGTATAAGCTGTGTGAAAGCACCTCAGGGTACACTCACAGGTTTAGGGTATATGAAGGGAAGGATTCAAGAATTGAACCGCCAGAATGCCCCCCCTCCCTCGTAGGTGTTAGTGGGAAAATTGTCTGGGATTTAGTGCACCCCTTCCTGGATAAAGGTTATCACCTCTATGTGGATAACTATTACACTAGCATCCCCCTGTTTAAGGCCCTTGGTTCAAGAGGTACAGCAGCTTGCGGTACTGTGCGCAAGAACCAAAGAGGCCTCCCAAAAACGCACATTGCCCAAGTAATGAGAAGGGGTGAAAGCAGGGGAATATGCAACGAAAATATGTTGTTGGTCAAATATAAGGACAAGAGGGATGTCCTTATACTGACAACAATTCACGGAGACAGTACCACCTCCGTCCCTGTACGAGGTGCTAGTACCCACACCTCCAAACCTAATTGTATCCTGGATTACAATAGGTACATGGGCGGAGTGGATCTTTCAGATCAGGTACTGAAGCCGTACAGTGCCCTGCGGAAAACAAAAATCTGGTACAAGAAGGTGGCCGTGTATATCATCCAGATGGCACTGTATAACGCTTACGTGCTATTCCGTTCTACCGGCCAGAGGGGGACATTTATGCACTTTCAAGAGGAAGTCATAAAGGGCCTAATATTTGGGAACCAGCAGGCAGAGGGCCCCAGTACTTCTAGTACTGGCCCCCGTATTGTACCAGGGCAGCATTTTCCTGATGAAATCCCCTCCACTGGAAAAAAGGGCAGGACACAAAAAAGGTGCAAAGTTTGCTATAAAAAGGGAATAAGAAAGCAAACTATTTTCCAGTGTGACACTTGCCCCGACAAACCCGGCCTATGTATAAAGGAGTGTTTTAAATTATACCACACATCTATGGAATATTAGGTTCATAATTTCACCGTGCTTCGGGGGTCTTGCTAATGCCACATAGCACCCACCATTCATTCCACCAGAATCTGAGCCGCAAAATCCAAAAATCACTCCTTCCCTTCTGAGTCCTGCCATGCACCCAACTGGTATTTTTTGGTCACATGTGAGGCATTGCCGTACTTGGGAGAAATTGGGGCACAGATTTTGGGGTGCTTTTTCTCCTTCATTCCTTGTGAAATTGAAAAATTTTGAGCCAGAACTGCATTTTTGTGTAAAAAAATGTAATTTTTCATGTTCACTGCCCACTTGTATCAAAATTGGTGAAACCCCTGGGGGTTTGAAATGTACACTATACCCCTAGATGAATTCCCTGAGGGGTGTAGTTTGCAAAATGGGGTCACTTGTGGGGGGGTTCCACTGTATTGGTGCTTTGGGGGTCTTGCTAATGCGACATAGCACCCACCATTATTCCACCAGAATTTGTGCTGCAAAATCCAAATATCACTCCTTCCCTTCTGAGTCCTGCCACTTTTTGGTCACACATGAGGCATTGCCGTACTCGGGAGAAATTGGGGCACAGATTTTGGGGTGCTTTGTCTCCTTCATTCCTTCTGAAAATGAAAAATTTTGAGCCAGAACTGCATTTTTGTGTAAAAAAATGTAATTTTTCATTTTCACTGCCCACTTGTATCAAAATTGGTGAAACCCCTGGGGGTTTGAAATGTACACTCTACCCCTAGATGAATTCCCTGAGGGGTGTACTTCGCAAAATGGGGTGACTTGTGGGGGGGTTCCACTGTATTGGTGCAACATAGCACCCACCATTCATTCCACCAGAATCTGAGCTGCAAAATCCAAAAAATCACTCCTTCCGTTCTGAGTCCTGCCATGCACCCAACTGGTATTTTTTGGTCACATGTCAGGCATTGCCGTACTCGGGAGAAATTGGGGCACAGATTTTGGGGTGCTTTTTCTCCTTCATACCTTCTGAAAATTAAAAATTTTGAGCCAGAACTGCATTTTTGTGTAAAAAAATGTAATTTTTCATGTTCACTGCCCACTTGTATCAAAATTGGTGAAACCCCTGGGGGTTTGAAATGTACACTATACCCCTAGATGAATTCCCTGAGGGGTGTAGTTTGCAAAATGGGGTGACTTGTGGGGGGGTTCCACTGTATTGGTGCTTGGGGGGTCTTGCTAATGCGACATAGCACCCACCAAAATTCCACCAGAATCTGAGCTGCAAAATCCAAAAATCACTCCTTCCCTTCTGAGTCCTGCCATGCACCCAACTGGTATTTTTTGGTCACATGTCAGGCATTGCCGTACTCGGGAGAAATTGGGGCACAGATTTTGGGGTGCTTTTTCTCCTTCATACCTTCTGAAAATGAAAAATTTTGAGCCAGAACTGCATTTTTGTGTAAAAAAATGTAATTTTTCATGTTCACTGCCCACTTGTATCAAAATTGGTGAAACCCCTGGGGGTTTGAAATGTACACTATACCCCTAGATGAATTCCCTGAGGGGTGTAGTTTGCAAAATGGGGTGACTTGAGGGGGGGTTCCACTGTATTGGTGCTTGGGGGGTCTTGCTAATGCCACATAGCACCCACCAAAATTCCACCAGAATCTGAGCTGCAAAATCCAAAAATCACTCCTTCCCTTCTGAGTCCTGCCATGCACCCAACTGGTATTTTTTGGTCACATGTCAGGCATTGCCGTACTCGGGAGAAATTGGGGCACAGATTTTGGGGTGCTTTTTCTCCTTCATACCTTCTGAAAATGAAAAATTTTGAGCCAGAACTGCATTTTTGTGTAAAAAAATGTAATTTTTCATGTTCACTGCCCACTTGTATCAAAATTGGTGAAACCCCTGGGGGTTTGAAATGTACACTATACCCCTAGATGAATTCCCTGAGGGGTGTAGTTTGCAAAATGGGGTGACTTGAGGGGGGGTTCCACTGTATTGGTGCTTGGGGGGTCTTGCTAATGCCACATAGCACCCACCAAAATTCCACCAGAATCTGAGCTGCAAAATCCAAAAATCACTCCTTCCCTTCTGAGTCCTGCCATGCACCCAACTGGTATTTTTTGGTCACATGTCAGGCATTGCCGTACTCGGGAGAAATTGGGGCACAGATTTTGGGGTGCTTTTTCTCCTTCATACCTTCTGAAAATGAAAAATTTTGAGCCAGAACTGCATTTTTGTGTAAAAAAATGTAATTTTTCATGTTCACTGCCCACTTGTATCAAAATTGGTGAAACCCCTGGGGGTTTGAAATGTACACTATACCCCTAGATGAATTCCCTGAGGGGTGTAGTTTGCAAAATGGGGTGACTTGTGGGGGGGTTCCACTGTATTGGTGCTTGGGGGGTCTTGCTAATGCCACATAGCACCCACCAAAATTCCACCAGAATCTGAGCTGCAAAATCCAAAAATCACTCCTTCCCTTCTGAGTCCTGCCATGCACCCAACTGGTATTTTTTGGTCACATGTCAGGCATTGCCGTACTCGGGAGAAATTGGGGCACAGATTTTGGGGTGCTTTTTCTCCTTCATACCTTCTGAAAATGAAAAATTTTGAGCCAGAACTGCATTTTTGTGTAAAAAAATGTAATTTTTCATTTTCACTGCCCACTTGTATCAAAATTGGTGAAACCCCTGGGGGTTTGAAATGTACACTATACCCCTAGATGAATTCCCTGAGGGGTGTAGTTTGCAAAATGGGGTGACTTGAGGGGGGGTTCCACTGTATTGGTGCTTGGGGGGTCTTGCTAATGCGACATAGCACCCACCAAAATTCCACCAGAATCTGAGCTGCAAAATCCACAAAATCACTCCTTCCGTTCTGAGTCCTGCCATGCACCCAACTGGTATTTTATGGTCACATGTCAGGCATTGCCGTACTCGGGAGAAATTGGGGCACAGATTTTGGGGTGCTTTTTCTCCTTCATACCTTCTGAAAATTAAAAATTTTGAGGCAGAACTGCATTTTTGTGTAAAAAAATGTAATTTTTCATGTTCACTGCCCACTTGTATCAAAATTGGTGAAACCCCTGGGGGTTTGAAATGTACACTATACCCCTAGATGAATTCCCTGAGGGGTGTACTTTGCAAAATGGGGTGACTTGTGGGGGGGTTCCACTGTATTGATGCAACATAGCACCCACCATTCATTCCACCAAAATCTGAGCCGCAAAATCCAAAAATCACTCCTTCCCTTCTGAGTCCTGCCATGCACCCAACTGGTATTTTTTGGTCACATGTGAGGCATTGCCGTACTCGGGAGAAATTGGGGCACAGATTTTGGGGTGCTTTTTCTCCTTCATACCTTCTGAAAATTAAAAATTTTGAGCCTGAACTGCATTTTTGTGTAAAAAAATGTAATTTTTCATTTTCACTGCCCACTTGTATCAAAATTGGTGAAACCCCTGGGGGTTTGAAATGTACACTATACCCCTAGATGAATTCCCTGAGGGGTGTAGTTTGCAAAATGGGGTGACTTGTGGGGGGGTTCCACTGTATTGGTGCTTGGGGGGTCTTGCTAATGCGACATAGCACCCACCAAAATTCCACCAGAATCTGAGCTGCAAAATCCAAAAATCACTCCTTCCCTTCGGAGTCCTGCCATGCACCCAACTGGTATTTTTTGGTCACATGTGAGGCATTGCCGTACTCGGGAGAAATTGGGGCACATATTTTGGGGTGCTTTTTCTCCTTCATTCCTTGTGAAAATGAAAAATTTTGAGCCAGAACTGCATTTTTGTGTAAAAAATTTAATTTTTCATTTTCAATGCCCAGTTGTACCACAATTGGTGAAACCCCTGGGGGTTTGAAATGTACACTATACCCCTAGATGAATTCCCTGAGGGGTGTAGTTTGCAAAATGGGGTCACTTGTGGGGGGGTTCCTAAATTTTAGCATCTTATGGTGCCTAGAAACCTACATGGTGCCTAAAAAATAATCTCAGAAAAAGGAGTCTCCAAAATCAAGTAGGTGCTCCTTCTATTATGAAGCCTGTGGTTTGGTCAACGTGCACACTAGGGCCACATATAGGATATTTATGAAAACAAAAGAATTGGGGGAATCAATTTTTAGTCACATTTCTCTAGTAAAATGTACTGTGTTCCTTAGAAAAATGTATTAAAATTGCAAATCTGCAAAAAAAAAGAAATTTTGAAATTTCACCTACACTTTGTTTTAATTCCTGTGAAACACCTAAAGGGTTAACAAACTTCCAAAATGCTGTTTTGAATACTGTGAGGGGTGCAGTTTTTGAAATGGCATCATTTATGGGGGTGTCTCACATACAAGTCCCTCAAAGTCACATCAGAACTGAACTGGTCCCTAAAAAAATCAGTGTTTGAAATTTTCTTGAAAATTTGAGAATTTGCTATTCATATTGTAAGCCTCCTAGTGTCCAAAAAAATGAAAAGGAAGTTGAAATAATGATGGAAATATAAAGTAGACATATGGTCTATGTTAGTTATTAACTATTTTGAGTGGTATGATTATTTGTCTCACAAGCAGAAAATTTAACATTTTGCAAATCGCTAAATTTTCCATTTTTTCACGACATTTTGGTATTTTTCACAAAAAAACACAGACTGTATCGACCCAAATTTACCACTAATTTGAAGTACAATGTGTCACGAAAAAACAATCTCAAAATCACTGGGATAAGTAAAAGCAAAAAAAAGTTATCCCCACTTAAGTGAGACATGTCAGATTTGAAAAAAATGGCTCTGTCAGGAACGCCAAAACTAGCTCTGTCAGGAAGGGGTTAAACAGCAGGCAATTGTGTAATCTTGTTTACATATAAAGTTTAACCATTTCCCCTGTGTTAAACAATTGTCATTTAGAAATAGTGAAATCTTAACCACCACCCAAGTAATTGAAGATTACTGGCATTGCCCCCACAAATGGTACTCATACAGTAGCTGAACGTTGGTATTCATGCATATTAACATCTGTATGTCACTGCAATACCATGCACAGCAAGTTCCTGCCGGTATTCAGGCATGTATCTTCTACAGACTCCAGGACCTCCTTATGATTTCAGCATGATTTCATTAATGCATCTGGAAAAAGGGTTACAAAATCAGAAACATTTTATTAAAATAAAAAAATTCATAAAAATAGGCCAGTAATGGAGGGAAGTAATACGCGGTAGATGGGGAATAATGATCCCAAAATCAACATCAGAAAAAAAATCTTTCATTCCTCTTTTAGGAAGGTCCTCATATTGAATGCCAGAAATCCCCACCAACGTGTTTTGATTGGTGCAGGATATTTTTCTTGGTGTAGGGGATCTCTGGTGAAGTCAGCTATGAATACCCTTTACATGTTCTCAAAAAAAGTCACAGTTCCTGCCTATTCCCAGACTTTCATTATCACTAACCAAAAGTGACATTTTTCCCAGGGTCAACTTTGTCTAAAGCTGTGTACACATGGTTTGATTCTGTTTTTGACTATTGGGTCATTCCATGGTAACACGCGTTACAAATTGACTCTGAAGTGTATGCTCATTTGGATATTACAGAAAAAGTACAATGACATTTTTATTTTTATTTTGTATTATAATTAACATTAAGGCACACTCCATATGTAGCATAAAATATTTTTAAACCTTCCAGTAGTTTTCAAGGAATTACTGATTTTCTACTGGTAACTCACGTTACAGGTTTTGTCCATGGTTTTTAACATACATTTGCAATTATGAAATCTCTAATCTCCTATATAGCATATGTTTTTGTAACTAAATAAAAATTATGACAGATAATGTTCCAAGGCTTGGAATATGAAAAATAACCAAAAACAAAATCTACAGCAAAACAAAAATGATAGTAACTCACGTTATATTAAGGTAACTCACGTTATATTCATACAAATATATTTAATAAAAAAATCAAAATATATATATTTTAGAAGTTATAACTACCACCATTCTCACGGCGCATACGTTCGCACGGCATGGGAATGGATGCTTTACATAAACATCCATAGGAAGCCTGCGGGGGAACACCCACATCATTCGATCGTCGCCGACCATCGAATGATGTGCAACGCACACGCACATCTAAGGTTGCTCAGAGCAACCTTACATGTGCACTCTGAGAGAAGTGGGAGGGCAGCTGATATCTGGTGATGTCAGCTTCTTGCCCCCCCCCCCCGCATCAATGCCCATTTGCATGAGAACGCCATGGAACGCTGGGCATTACCATATGCTAATGGGTCGCAAGGATGGGTACGAGCATCTAGTGAACAGTTTGTTCGTCGTGGGCGCACGCACCCTGCATCTGCACATGCATAGAAATGACCCTGCACATGGGCAGATGCAAAACATGGGACCCCTTGCGAACAAAGGGGTCTGTACGAAGGGACCTGAAGAAGGTCCTTGGTGCAAATTCATCAGTTTCTATGAATGCAGGGGCATGGGACTGAAGGGAACTTTCATCTTTTTGTTCAGTTGTTAGAAAGCCAGTGATTTCATTGTCTTCCACTTTTAGGTAGTGTAGTTGCTTTATTCCCTCTAATGGTTTTGCATTTGTAGTAATATTGTAGATTCAAAATAAAGTTGGTTGTTTGTGACAGCAATCTCATCTTGGTTTATTAAAATAACTTTGACTTTTGTGTATCCATCCAACTTTAACATAGTCTGAAGCACATTGTACTTCCTATTTTTCACATTTGCCCACACTTAAACTGAGAGCTCAGACCGTCTGACCAGATATTTACATTTGTAACTGTTGAAGGCAATGTTTGCCACAAGGGGTACATGTATGGAACTACAGTTTCTTTGGTATGGATAAGGTAACCTAATAATATTACAGATGAATGCAATTCTCCAGAATGCCAAGCTGCTACTGTGGAAAGGCTATCTTGATATCATAATTTGGAAGTTAAGATGCTACAAAACAAAGATAGACAGATGGAAACCCACATTACAACATAAAGATCAATTACAGAGCCCAGAGAATATAAGACATACACCATTACATCTATTGACATCAACACACTGTATGGTACTCACGTTACACATATGTTTTATTCATTTATTTGGTAAAGCTACTGCATTGAATAAATGTTTAGTGGTTTTGGACTAAGTATGGTCTAATGTTAGGAAAATATGAAATCATAATTTTTTTTTTACAACAATCTGGAAAGATTAAACGAAAAGATAAACTTTTAGGTAACTCACATTACACAGTTGAGGTTGTGCTCATTAGGAATGCCAGAACTCTTAAAGTATTTTGAATATGGATAGTATTGTTTACTAAAAATGATTTCCAGATTGTAATCTACAAATACAGTGACCTGTGTATTATTAACATTAGAAAATTTACTTTTAATTCTGGTGTTTTCAAAGTCTCTTTCTCCATCTAAAGCAAGCCTAAAGCAAGATGGTTGCCATAGCAACAATGATGCTACTAGCTAAAAAAATAAAAAGTTTGAAGGAAAAACTCACATTGTTGTACTTTAATCATTTTCATAAACAAAAGTGTTGCTGTGAAAAAAAAAATCACACACATTTCCATAGTTACATGGAATGACCCTATTTGATTTTGACTAACTGCACTTTAGATGTACTTTAAATTTAGACTATCTTGCAATTTGACCCTAGGCCAAATACATTCTACAAGCGAGATATTCTATTTTCTTATTCTAAAAGAGAGCGCACATCAGGATCGAATCTGCATCGTATGTGGCTAAATACGATTCTGCGATTCTGACTAACGATCTATTAAATTATGACTACAAAGTCAAAATCGATAGCCAAATTGCACCATGTGTACACATCTTATAATTTATAGTTTTGCCAGGTGGAAATGACTTTGCTCTCAGCCTTCTCTTTGTCCAGGAACATAAGTTGTTATCCATCTGGCTCCATTAGTGTCATACCGAAAGTGACGCAATCCTTCATGTTCCATACGCTTAATGAGAAAAAGAAAAACAAGCCCGGAAATAGCACAACTTCCATTTTGATCAAATAGATTGACTCTTTTCCAATACATCTAAAATGAAAAAATAATGGAAACAAATATTTCGGAAAACAAGGTTAAGCAATTCATCCTTATATAAAACACAAAAACACAAGGGGGGGATCTATATTTGTACCAAAGGCATGCAGATATAAAAAGGAATATGGTTTTACAGAGAGGGATGTGGCCCTGCAGAGGCAGCCTGAGTCATAGGTGCCAATTCTGTGGGTGCCCAAGGGCCCGAACAGAAATTGATGAGCACCCACGGGACCGAGTCCCGCTGCCGGGCCGCCATATTAACTTGCTAATTTGCGGCTGCAGCACCCACATTGCCGGACCCGCCACCTGGGAAACAGTATGCCGGGTAGAGTGTATTCTGTCGGCTGAGTATCTGCACTGTGGGGGTATTTATGTACCTGCACTGTGGGGGCATTTATGTACCTGCACTGTGGGGGCATTTATGTACATGCACTGTGGGGGCATTTATGTATGTGGAACTCTGTTGTCGTAATTTGAATTTTGGAGAGAACTGTGCTCAGTAATATAAATTGGTATTATTTTGTGGCCACACCCCTTCCACTTGAAGCCACTCCTCTATATTTTTGGCTTGAGCCCCCATCAGCAAAAACATAAATCAGCACCTATGGCCTGAGTAACCCTTTTTGTCCCTCCGGGTATCATGGATAGGCAGGCTGCCCCTGGAGACTGCCAGTTTGCAGCATCCACTCCTGCACTGTGACAGGGTGCTGCATGTACTGTTCAGTGGGTGACACCCAAGTGTGGCCTGCACTCCCATTGAGATGCCATAGTTTTTGCTATGTACATTATCATGCTGGAAGTGGCCTTTTGTGTGCAAAGTGGATTATGCTACTCTACAGACTCCATGTTGCTGCTCCTCCAGGAAAGCTAAATTCCTTGTACTAAGATTTCCATTGAGGCTAATACTGAGTGGAACAAACTAGTATTTTACTTAGCTCTGAAGAGTGTTGTATTTTCAGACATAATGATCCACATAATTTTCCAGTGTTCCCGCACCACAACCCAGTTCCTACATACACTCATACGTTGGTGAGTTGTATGACTCCCAGCTCCACTCACACTTGGCTTAATCTACAGTACCAGTGTGTAAACAGTGAGCATAGCTGTACCTGCTTTATCTTCAATCAAACTACTTAACTGATTAAATAACTGGACTGTTCATACTGTAGTTGTAGGGGGTCCGGTATGAAATACCGACGCCGGAATTTGTTTGTGTTCAAATGGTTGTAAATATGCATGCACATGCTTAAGAATGTAATAGAGTTTCTGTAACACAAACCGGATGCCCTACAATGGGATGCGGTCAATATGCCGGCGGTCGGAATCCCAGCGGTCAAAATACCAACGCCGCAATGGGTCCAAGGGAGGGCCGTGGATCGCCCCCCCTTGCGGGCTCGCTGCACTCGCCACGCAGCCGGCCCGGTGCCTCGCTATGTTCAGCACACTATTTTATTCTCCCTCTATGGGTGTCGTGGACACCCATAGAGGGACAAAGTGCCGGAATTGCAGCGGTTGGGATTCCGGCATTGGTATTTCGACCGCCGGGATTCCGACCACTGACATATTGACCGCATCCCGTTGTAGGGCATCCGTTGGTGTTACAGAAACCCTACTGCATTCTTAAGCATGTACATGCATATTTGCAACAATTTGAACACAAACAGACTGTGTTAGCAACAAACTATTGACACAAAGCAGATGGGCTTATGAATTCTTCTTATTTATGCCAAATTGTCACATGAAACACTGAGAGTCATTAGATTAGGCAATGATTTTTTAACTTTAACTGTCAAGTTTTGGTGAGCCTGTGGCCACTGTAGCTGAGTTTCATGTTCATACTGTAGCTGACTGGGGTGGAACCCACTGTGATCGCCTGTTACCATTGTCCATCCACTTGAATCCATGTAATTCAGAAATGCCCTTCTACTACCCAAGCTGAAACACATGGTTGAGTTATGGCTATATTCCTTTCAGTAGGAACCAATCTGCCATTCTCCTACAACCTCTTTCGTTAACAAATTATCATCTGCACTCATATAGGTGACATTCTCTGTCTCTCCTTCTCAGCAAGGGTGTCTTTTAATATAGGCTTAATGGGCAGTTGCCCGAGGGGCCTGGAATATCCCCCCCCCCCCCCCCCGGCCCAGGACATTTCTTTACATGTGGCTTCGCCCCACTTTTGAATGACAGGGAACACTCCATGATCTCGTTTGTTCACCATATGCTTCTACTTCTGTGACTTCCCCTGGAGCCTGCCTGCCCCCTTCTGACCACCTGCTGCCACTGATCTTAGCAGCTATTATGGAGAATTGGCACCAGAGTCCACCTTGTTTTAGAAAACAATAGTAAAAATAAATTGCAAAATATTACAAATGACACATGTATTGTGCAGTTCGTTGTTGACAAGGAAAATTATGTGGATACATGGTTTATTGTTCCAAAAAAGAAATAATTTCATATAAACAGTGGATAATTGCTGTCATGATTGTCATCTTCAACAGATTAAATCCATTTCACAATAATTTATTGTTACCCCTTTTACAAACAGCTGTTTCTTTTTATAAATCTAATAAAAGGTAATAGGGAGGGTGTCAAAAGGAGACAGATGAAACAGGGAAAGGAGGAGGGTGGCAGCAGAAAGCAAAGAGTGACATAGAAAGATATTGTGTGACAGTGGAAGGCAGGGGGAGACATGGAGAGGCAGTGGGTGACAGCAGAAGGTGGGCAAAGGAAGTGGGTGACAAGCAGAAGGCAGCAGTTAACAAGGAGAAGCAGAGAGTGTCAGGGATTGGCAGATGGAGACAGGAAGATAGTGGGTGACAGGGAGATGCAGAGATAGTAGATAATGGGGAGAGGCAGAGAGTGATAGGGAAATAAGTGGAGAGAAACAGATGGCAATGGTAGAGACAGGGCTAAGCAGTGGGTGACAGCAGAAAAAAGGAGGGGAACTGGAAAAGGAACTGGGTGACAGCAGAAGACTGAGGGTGACAGGCAGAGGCAGACGATGACAGGGAGAAAGTGGGTGATAAAGAGAGGCAGAGGGTGGCCAAAGAAGTAAGAGGGCAAAAAAGGAAATAGTGGGTGCTGAGAAGCGAGGAGTGACAGGATAAGGCAGAGGGATACAGGAAGAGCAGCAGATGATAGAAGAAGGCAGAGGTTGAGAGAGAAATAGTGGGTTATTAGGAGAGACAGAAGCTGCCAGAGATAGTGGGTAATAAGTAGTGGCATAGCTAACGCCAGAGTAACTTTGTTGGCTCAGTCGGTGTTGTGAGAAAGGTTGGCACTGCATGCATTGATGTTCCCCTAATCGGCCAGCCCAAGATCCCTGGCAGCACCACCTTCCCCTCAGCACCAATCAGTCAGTGCAGTGGCAAACGCAGGATTTTCAGAAGGGGGTTTCCAGAGGGGCGGAGCAAAGCACGGAGATGGACACTTAGGTGACCCAGTATATGCCGGGTCAGTTAAAGTATTATAGATAGACCAAATGTATAGAAATAATAATATATATATATATATATATATATATATATATATCACACACACACATATATATATATATATATATATATATATAACTATATATATATATAACTATATATATATATATACATACACATATATATATATATATATATATATATATATATATATATACATACAGGGGATTCAACAGCAGTGTAGACCCCTGGGCATAGCAATGTATTGGGGCCCATACTGATCCTCCAGTGGTAGGGGTGGGGGAAGCTTTGATGTCCCGCGGGTGGTAGGGGGTATTATATCAACTGCTCAGCATGTAGGGCCTGGATCAGTAATTTCCACTTATTACCCCTTTACTGCACAGATGGTGGGAGATGGGGTGGGAGAAGGGGGCATTGGGCTGAATGAAGGGGCCCTTATACATAAGGAGGGGTGTATAGTGGAGTGGGCTTATTATTCATAATTTTCTGGTGGGAGGACAGCTTGCTTGACTGCAGATATCTCCAGTTCCCAAAAACAGATTTCTTAGATTTTAATGGAATTAAAAACTAGAGAATCCCACCTACCAAATGTTACTGGGGACTAGGGGATCAGAGTTCAGGAGGCAGAGCAATCTGCCAATGAGTATATAAAACTACATACCAGTTGTGTGGAGCTGGAGCAGTAACCAGCTGCTGGAAGGGTGATATCTCTGGTTGTAGGAACAGTAGAGACAAGCTACTAGTGTCCCTCAAAGGGGGGGAGTCCCAGGTATTGGAATATACCCTCAGAAAAACTCTAAGTCAGACAGAAAGTGAAATATCTGACTGGGAAGAGCAATTAACAGGCTTGGATGGGGACCACTGATTTTAAGTCAGATATCTCTGGTTCCCAAGGGCCGATTTTTAAAATTCTTATACCCATAGAAAGAGGGGACCCTCAGCTTTCAGCCTAGAGTCCTTAGACTCCTGGGGGATTTCTGGGTACTCAGAAACCCCCCCTGCGTGCGCTACTGCAGTGTGCATCACTAAGGAGGTAGTGGAAGAGCTGGGATAAAGATGAGAGGGGAGGTGCCCGTGTCCCTCCTCCTCCAGCTGGAATGTGTCCCCATATTCCTTTGAGCCATGGAGTGGCGAACTAATCAGTCAGTGTAACTCATTCTAACCTTAAAGCTGCCAACTGCAGACTCTTTAATAGTGTTGGGCCTCAATGCATGACTGCTAATTCCGCCAATGAGAGGATGGACTTATACACACATTACCATAAAGTTGCAAATGTAGTTAATGTAAAAGATGCAAAAAAGGTCACAGTTGCATGCAACTCTGAATCACTCCCAGAGATCACATTAAGGATGCTACCAAAAATGTCTATGATGTTTACAAAATAAAACAAAAAAACAGAAGAGACATATAGCCAGTGGTGCACACTTTTGCTTCTCTTGCTGCTTAGCCACCCCCCCCCCCCCCTGCATATTGGCGGTCATACACATGAACAGACCCGCAGCATTGGTCCCCAGACCGAACTCACTAAATAGCTAGTAAACCTGAATCACCCCTTTCTGTATTGATTGTTTTATTTATTTTTTTAAATACATTTCAAATAAATTGTTCCTGTATAGGCTGCCAAAAAAGTATAACAAAACAACATAATTACAGTGTGATAGAAAATTCTAAATATTGTTCTAAGCAATAAGATATCCGGTACTTGTGTATTATCATGGCTCCCACGATTTCCATCTTATGGGATCTTATACAATTTAAAATTTTATACCATTGTCAATTGGCCCCCCTATAAGATTTTTAATTGTATAAGCACCCTAATGGGTGCTTACAATGTCAAATGCACCCCCACGCCACCCCCACTATCAATGCCAACCCGAAGCGTGGCGAGTGCAGCGAGCCCGCGAGGGGCAGCGGTACGCGTCCTCCGACCTTTTCATACCCCCACTATCCATGTCGGCGTGGAGTTGATTCTATATAGTGTGGCGAGCGCAGCGAGCCACCAAGCCAGAAGCGTGGCGAGCGCACGCGTAATACTTTACATGTATGAGATGGGAGCCGTGATAGTACACAAGTACCAGATATCCTTGGTGCTTCCTATGGGGCTAATCCAATGCAAAGTCCCCGCAGTCAGACTGACCTATGCAGCTCAATCAAAAGAAAAAACACAAAACAACTCCATTCCTGCAGAATCAGTTGGTTACTGCACTGGAATCTCACTTTTCTGGTGCGGGGGAAAAGGTTTTTTAATTGAATAGCCTTTCCCCGCATTGTAGGAGTTTTGCTGGCAGTTTGTTATGCGGTAAACCCTGCGGTTAATTTGTGTCTCCTGTACTCCCTTCAGACGTAAATACATCATCTGAGCCAGGTTAATGAACAACATTTCATCCCGTGATATAGCTGTTCATACCCCTTTCATACCACAGGTTGAACCCGGGTTATTCCCGGACTACCAACTTTTATACTGCATCCAAAATTTGCTAGGAATAATTGTGTTAGTCACTAAATGTGGGTGTTATTAACCTGAGTAGAATAATCTATGGTGTAATGGTTAGCATTACTGCCTCACAGAGCTGAGGTGATGGATTCAATACCCACCATGGCTCTAACTGTGCGGAGTTTGTATATTCTCCCCGTACTTGCGTGGGTTTCCTCCTGGTACTCCGGTTTCCTCCCACAATCCAAAAATATACTGGTAGGTCAATTGGCTTCCAACAAAAATTAACCCTAGAATGTCTGTGTGTGCGTGTACATGTGGTAGGGAATATAGATTGTAAGCTCCACTGGGGCAGGGACTGATGTGAATGTTCAACTATTCTCTATAAAGCGCTGCGGAATATGTATGCGCTATAAGAAACTGTTAATAAATAAATAATAATCTAGCCCCCCCTTTCACACTGCAGCATTTCCATCTCAGACCCAGGAGTAACTGGTTATTACACTAATTTAAAAATGTCCTTTTATATACAAATTTTCACTGTTAAACTTATCAGTGCCAGAGGACACTGCTGATACTCAACAGAGCACAGGCAGGCACTTACAGTAGCTCAAGATTCTAAGTTATAAGCAATATGGTCAAAATCCAGACCCTCTCTGAGATTCAGTCACATGTAATCACTCGTCATAGTATTTTCATTCCAAAGCATTTATGTTACCACGCTGCCCCCTGTCCTCCACTCATTAAAGTAGATGTAGTCATTATTGTAAGCATTTGCACAAGCCCTATTTTACCTTAGTGCAGGGGATCCGACTGAAATCAGATACATCAGCTGAATCTCTGCTTAGCTCAGAATAGTATGTAAATCTATACACAAGCCCACAGCAAATGTATTCTGCAGGCGAAAACCCTGTTACCACCCTATTGCTACCCAGTAACAGTAAAACCCATCCCATCCATGCTGGTGTGAGAAGAGAAGGAGATGAATTAGACTCAGCAGTGGCTCCTACATACATTTGGCTGCTGATAACCCTTGCCTGAAGTGGATACAGCCTCCAGCCCCAGGTTCCTGCACTTGCGCAATGATTCCAGCAGTGCCATAGACTGCAACACCATACCTCCCAACTTTCAGTGGTGGCCCAGCAGGACCTTTGCGCGTGCCCAAAAATTTGGGTGCGTGGTCTTGTGTTGACTGGGCATGGCCTTCAAATCGCATCACTCGTGCAAGGGCACGCCCCCATTTTGCAGCCCCTGTCCCTCTGCCTGCGGGGAATAGACGCTGTGCGCATGGCAGCGGGGACTCCCAAATGCCTCCCCCACCCCACCGCGGGACACTGCTGGCCCTGGGAAGGACGTTCCCGTGGAAAATGGGACAGTTGGGAGGTGTGCAACACATTTGAAGTCAGATTGGGTTGCGTGATAAGGAAGGGAGTGGATTCCTATAGGAAACCAGCTTTCCACTTATCACAGGCTGGACTGGGTCGCCGAGGGAGGAAGCACCACCCAATCGGACGGCCTTGTGTGTCTGTGACTACCAGGTAGGATTTCCAATAGGAATTCACTGCCAGACACATATCCCTTTTACACCGCACAAATAACCTGGGTCGATCCAGGTTGGTCTGCGGTGGGAAAGGGCCATGTCAAATATCCCAGGCCAGCAACCCGGCAATCTGACCCGGGATAAAGCAGTGTTATTCCTGGGTCAGACCCGGATTGCTGGGCAGTGTGAAAGGGTAACCCAGGTCCAGCGGCCAGGGTCCCATTCACTTCTATGGAGGAGGCAGCAGCACCACCTCCCCTGCCACCACCTGACGCACCATTAAATAGAATTATATCATTCTATTTAACTGATTGTGAGCTTATTAACCACCTTTTGAGAGAAAATTGATTGGTATTGACGCTGTATAATGAAAGACATGTGTATAGATATACATATTTCTAAAGAAGACAATTGATCCACTTAATCCTCAGAAATCCTCATAAAAAAGTGTATAACATTTTAGTGAGAAAAGAGGTAGATCTTATCAAGTGGGGCATCAGAACAGCTGTAATTACTAATGAATTTAATGCTTCAACCGATGACAGCTATTTTTAAAGTATAAATAGGGTCCAAATGGAAAGACTCAACACTCTCTGATAAAGCTCCAAATAGGAGCGAAACACATCAATGGCTATTGTTGTGGACCCCACACTTATAAATTACCCCATGGACGAGACTTTGATGAGACAGGAGCGAAGGAGCATATCTTTCATACAGTATTTTTTTTGGAGGGGGGGCATGGCTGTTTGCAGAGAATTGAATTGACTACCCCCCTTAACCCATGGCCACAACCCCTTTCCAAATTTGTACCAGTGTTTGCTCTTCAGATATTGGAGGGTATGCTATGGTGAAAGTAGGGTGAAACTATAATCACAGGTGACTTACATGACTCGTATGGTTTTAAGCTTCTATATAGATACAAAACATTAGAGAAGATTTCAATCAAGTATTTAATTTATAAGTTGGATTTACCATGAGCACATGTTCAATTTGTGAACACTTTATCCACAGTCATCGCATGATAACATTTGCAAGAACTCCCCAATGAATCTTCTTAATTCTTGGGGCAGTATTCAATGAGCCAAATCGCGCTGTGCAGCAAATCCTATTTAGGATTCGCTGCATAGTCGCCGTGTTATGGAGGGCTGAAGCCTTTGCTACCAGCCCTCGCTGACACACTATTCAATGCTGCAGGGGCTCGCTGCCCCTGACGGCGAATGTTAACCACTGCGGCGGACGCCGCAGGGAGCCGGGGGATGGTGGCAGGCAGGGAGATGGAATACTCCCTGCCTTCCCCAGAATGTATGTGGGGGGTAGGAGAGCTCCCCAGGACCCAGGCAGCACTAGCAAGGGGCCTGGTAGGAGCCGCTATCACTGCACCCGATCGTGCATATGTAATGATTGGGAGCAGTGAATATATGAATATGTAATGAGCGGCTCTCGGCTCCCGGCCCCCTGCTGGCTGTTATGTGTAAAAAATATATATATATATTTTTTATTAAATATACTGTATATTCATGTGCTGTATGCACATGAATAAAAATAACATGCCCCTTCACAGAATAAAACTCCTGATTTTTTTACACCAAATTTAAAAACAAACATTATTTTAAAAGTTCACATTCCACTTCACCATGAAAAGATGGCGATTGCTACACGGTGACACACGTCGAAATTGAAAAACCCATTGAAAAACCGAAGCGAATTGCGGAGAGAATCAGACGGCGAATTGTCCGTCATTTACTGTTCGCAGGCGGTGAAAAGTGCACGTTGAATAGGGTGATTCACTCTCTGACACAAAAAATCACCTTCCAAAGTGAAAATAGCACAAATTCGCCATGAAACGAATTGGCCTTATTGAATACTGCCCTTGGTGTTTGCCGGCCTGTTGTACTTCTTTCACGGATTAACGTATATTTGGCATATTACAGGTTGAGTATCCCGTATCCGAATATCCGTTATCCAAATTATTCTGAAAACCATACACTCCAGAAAGTGACAAAAACTTTTTTTTTTTTGCTAAAAACTCACTGGGGACATTTGTCACAGCACTACTGATGACATGATATGTATCTGGCACTATATATGTGCAAGACAATGATTGCTTAGCATTCAAATTCAATATATGAGATAGTACACACATTTTGTTTCATGTTTTGAAACATTGTTTTTTGAACAAATAAAATATATTTGTGTGTATTTTATGTGGTTGATGTATTTATACAGCATAAATGCAAGATACTTCAAAATACATCATTGAACTATGAAAATATTCCAAAATATGGAATAATCCGTTATTCAAAATTCTCTTGGTCCCGAGCATTTTGGATAAGGAATACTCAACCTGTATATAAAAGTAAAAAAGCTTCATGATTATCTTGTAATTTGCTTGTTTTTAAGTTTGTAAAACGGTGTGTAAGCATAAATTGTATAGTTCAGGTCCAGATGAAATTCGTTTACTTTTTGCAGATAATTGTTTTCATGTTTTCATGTCATTATTTTTACATAATGTATAGCTGTCAAATTGTTTTAATGCTCTTTTTTAAAGGTATGAACACATGAAAAATCCATACCTAAATGGAAATTTTAAATATGTTATGCTAGATTACTGAAACACAGCCAACAATACACCAGTGTTTGACAATTTCGCATTTGCTGTTGGTTTGGTGAATCCAAAACTACATAAACTACTGAGCACAATAATAAATCAATTAAAATTACATTTTAATTACACTTCTTAAATAAATATGAAATTATATAGTACATAAGAAGAGTTGACTTTGATAAGAATGGCCATATACTAAAACATACTAGTGTTGCTTTGTGTCTTGATTTTAGGCGCTGATGTGGAATCAAACAATTGCAGCAATTCCCTATAATCGCTAAACCTCTTAAAGTAGCTGGATACAGAACAATAAATACAAGAGAAATAGGGACTTTGTGCTATTGATTCAAGGCATGGTGGTGATATACCGAAGTGAATAAACACACAGTGTGGTCTAAATAAAAGTGATTTGATAAATCATGCAGCGTAATAGAAAAAGACTTCTCTTATTAACCTTCTCTTCACCTTTATCAGGCTTTTGTCTTTGAACATTTTCTCTGATGTTTGTTTGTTTATTCATGACACTTTACTTTTAATTTATTTCCTTTAACTGTCACACTACACATATGTGGCTGACATGCACGCAGATCTTCTCATAAGTCCCCTGACATGCCATCAGATTTCTTTATATAAGCTCCTTAAATACCATCAGACCTTCTCAAATGACACACTCTTATGCACCTGACATGCTATGAGACCTTCTTGTCACAGCTAAAGTCAGTTGTGAACCTGGACAAGGACAAGGTGCCAGTGGGCTGGAGTAGCGAGAACAGAAACCAGTGGGTTTAATATAGGACTTGCTTAGGATGGAATAAAAGTGGGAATACCAGCAAAACAGGATATCTGGAAGATATGAAGCGGGATATCAGTGGAGCAAGATTCTAGATTAGTAGAGCAGGGAATGCCAGCAATGCTGGAGTACTGGAAGACTTGAAGCTGGATATCAGCAAAGCAGGATTCCAGACAAATGGAGCTGGGGATGCCAGCACTGCAGGGACACCTGAAGACATGAAGCTGTTTATTAGCAGGGCAGAATTTCCAGATGACTGAAGCTGGGATGCCAGCACTGCAGGAAGACTGGAAGACGTGATTCTGTTTATCAGCAGAGCAGGATTTCCAGATGACTGAAGCTGGGGATGCCAGCACTGCAGGAAGACTGGAAGACATGAAGCTGTTTATAAGCAGAGCAGGATTTCCAGATGACTGAAGCTGGGGATGCCAGCACTGCAGTAACACTGGAAGACATGAAGCTGTTTATCAGCAGAGCAGGATTTCCAGATGACTGAAGCTGAGGATGCCAGCACTGCAGGAAGACTGGAAGACGTGAAGCTGTTTATCAGCAGAGCAGGATTTCCAGATGACTGAAGCTGGGGATACCAGCACTGCAAGAAGACTGGAAGATGTGAACCTGGATATCAGTAGAGCAGGATTTCAAGATGACTGAAGCTGGGGATGCCAGCACTACAGGAAGACTGGAAGACAAGAAGCTGTCTATCAGCAGAGCAGGATTTCCAGATGACTGAAGCTGGGGATGCCAGCACTGCAGGAAGACTGGAAGACATGAAGCTGGTTGACAGCAGAGCAAGGTTTCCAGATGGCTGAAGCTGGGGATGCCAGGACTGCAGGAAGACTAGAAGACATGAATGTGGTTGACAGCAGAGCAGGGTTTCCAGATGACTGAAGCTGAGGATGCCAGCACTGCAGGAAGACTGGAAGACATGAAGATGGTTGACAGCAGAGCAGGGTTTCCAGATGACTGAAGCTGAGGATGCCAGGACTGCAGGAAGACTAGAAGACATGAATCTGGTTGACAGCAGAGCAGGGTTTCCAGATGACTGAAGCTGAGGATGCCTGTACTACAGGAAGACTGGAAGACGTGATGCTGCGCATGCACTTAGCAGAACGTGAGTATTGGCTAGACTCCTTGGCAAAGACGCAGAGTCTAACTGATTACCAGGGCCCCCCGCAAGGAGGTTTGGACTTAGCTGCATCTGATCAGCAGGTCGTGGCCGTTTGCTAGTAGAATTCACATTAGAGCTAAGAGGAATCGCTGAGGATGGCTTGATACTGTACAGGAAGCTGGATAGCTTGAGACTGGGGACACCAACAGGGCAGGATAGCCTTCTTATGTTCTTCACAAGTGTGTCTCAACCATATGTGGAGAAATTCAGAAGAAAAGTTTGACGATTAATTGATTACTATCCCAAATCTTAGAAGAACGGAGATGGGTGTATGACAAAAGAAAGGAGATGGGCGTACCCTACTTACGGTGAGTAGGGCAGTGTACAGGCCCGTAGCGGTTTCTTTTGTTCTTCTGGTGTCTCTTTTTCCAGGTGGGTTCCTCGTTTACGTGAATAAACGTGTAGAGAAAAAACATACAAATTCAATGTGTAGATTTGATACTGTGTGAAAACGCAGTGAACACAGTATCAAATCTACACATTGAATTCGTATGTTTTTTCTCTACACGTTTAAAAAAGAGACACCAGAAGAACAAAAGAAACCGCTACGGGCCTGTACACTGCCCTACTCACCATAAGTAGGGTACGCCCATGTCCTTTCTTTTGTCATACACCCATCTCCGTTCTTCTAAGATTTGGGATAGTAATCATCTAATCGTCAAACTTTTCTTCTGAATTTCTCAACATATGGTTGAGAAACACTTGTGAACATAAGAAGACACAGACACTTTGACTCACCTTGCACCCGTGGTTGGAAATCCCCATTTGTGTATTCTGTATGGTATTGTAAGGGTTATTTGGTGATAACCGGGGGGTAGTACTATCCACAGGCGGCAGTGCGCCACCACAGGTCATATCCTATAAATTCTACAGTAGGATAGCCGGATAGCTTGAGCTGGGGATTCCAGTAGGTAAGGATAGCTGAGTGGCTTCAGGCTGGGGACACCAGCAGGGCAGGATAGCCAGATAGCTTGAGCTGGTGATTTCAGACGGTCAGGATAGCTGAGTAGCTTGAAGCTGGGGATTCCAGCAAAGCAGAATAGCCAGATGGTTCAGAGTCAGGAAGTGCTGGAGATGCAGTGACTGAGCAGACATCAGGGACAGAATGCCACAATGGCAATACAGAAGTGCCAGCTGGGATAGTGGATGACATAGCGCGCTTAGGGTAGAGCTGTAGGTATGACGAGGCTGGGGAGCGATGTGAACCTCCGCTTTGTGACACTTTTCATATGTCTCCAACATGCTTCCAGGCCCATTGTATTATGCTACTTCTAACACAGTATCCTTAAATTGAAATATATGTGGAAAAAAATGCATATTTTTGCAATGTATCTGTAATTCATAACTGAATTGTCTAAATTAGACACAAAGGCAAATGTAATAAACAGTAAAGAGTGTATAAATATGCAGTTTCACTGAAAATAGGCAAACCTTCAGGGCGGGATGCTATATAGCAGAAATGCGGTAAAAACCCCGTTTTCGGGGTTTCTACCGCATTTCTATATGCTATATGGCGCCTCCGCAGTGTCAGCGCTGCGGAGGGAATCGCCAGCTAAAGCTGGCGAATCCCTGCAGAAGCCTATGGGCTTCTTACCGCAGCGCTGTTTGAGGGATCCGTCACGGATCCCTCCCAGCGTGCCCTGCGGCCGGCGCCGGGGTCTGCGCATGCGCAGATGGACTCCCGGGTCACAGACCCGGAAGTCCAGTGCCGGCACCGCATCGCAAGGGACAGCTCTTACCGCAAGAGCTGTCCCTTGCATGAATAACGGCATATGTTATAGCATATGCCGTTACTAATAATGCGATGTCCGGCGAAGGGGGGCCGCGGATGTTATAACATCCCGCCCTCAGTGAGAAATCAGAGATTTATCCAACAGAGGCCACCGCACCATAAATAGCATTTTTTGGAGGCAATCATGTAGCAGAAAGTATTAAGCAACAAAAAGCTATGCTCTTATGCTTTCCAATATCATCATCAGTAGCAATGAGCAGAACCTTTGCAGTAAGACAAAGGAAGCCATGTGCGGCAAAAGTGAAGAGCCTGTAGCCAATTTACTGCATAGCCTTCAAATGTTGCTCGCTGCAGATATGACATGGTCAACACACATTACATAACTGCAATCCAGATGCGATATAGGTGGTGATAAGATTGCTGGAGGAGTGATTTCTGCACCAACACTTTGGAGACTGGTACATTAATTCACTATGGTGGATATTCTAGAAGGCCCATTTATCACGTATCACATTTACAATGTGATCTGGGAGGAATGTTACTGCACAGGATCGCATTATAAAATATGATCCTATCATCAGGATGTATCATCCCTGATGCACAGGGACAGGGCTCCGAAAGGTGCCCATCCTTGCAATTTGCCGACCCCCTGCCAACCGCACTGCCCCGTTAGCAGTGTGGTATTTAGCCCATAGGCTACATCTCAGGATGGCAGTAGCCCAGTGCTGCCTCTGATTACACAACTCTCCCATGACTAGGCTTCTGCTGCTGCTGCTCTCCTCCATGGGCCTGAGAAGCATGGGACTTAGTCAACTCCCAGTAATGCACTGCACAATTGTGCAGTCAGTGTGCCTTGGCACCCGATGCTCAGCATTATTAATCATAGTCACATTGGCAGATCGGTGCAGCTGCAGCACTACCCAAATCCCATGCACAAAACCTTTAACTAAAACAAAAAAAAAATTTTTTTAAACACATGCCAACCACAGGGGGCCGCTAGCTAGAGGGGGCCCAGGGGTACTGACCCCCTTTGCCCCCCTTTTAATCCGGCCCTGGGTTAGCTGAGCAAGCACAAACTCTGAAACAATTATGCTTTCCGGAGTTTGATACATGCAATATTGCAACCCTACAGAAATCTGTTACTGCAGACCCGATTATGTCTTATATAATTATTTATTAACATTTTTTTAATAAAGCAGCAAATTGGGTTGAACTTTAAATACATATGGGGATCTATGGAAGGTGCAGTTTTATACACTTGACACATCTTACCCTCGGTCCCTCTTCTTCAAGTTGCCGATGGAAGGCAAAAGTTACATTTCATGTCTGGCTCAGCCCCTAGACATGTTGTTTATATTATCGTGGGGGGAGATAACTCCTAGGGATGGTGACTTTAATTTGTATATATAGAAAAAAGAAGAGGTTCTCCGGGCTCTCAGACTTATTCACAGCTCCCTCCAGTCTGTATAATTACTATTAGTTAATACTGGGGGTTATTCAGAGCTGATTCCTGCTTTACGAATTCATGCAGTGATGAACTGATCGTAGCGCGCATGCAGTGATGAATCTAATTGCAATCACCTCGCAATTTAACTGACAGGAAGCCCCCGTTTGTGGGTGACACCCAGCTGTTTTTTGGGGAGTGTCAGAAAAAACGCAGGCATTCCCAAGCATTTTCAGGGAGGGTCTGTGACATTGATCAGCCTGTTTCTACTGTAGAGTTGTGCAATGGTCAAAGTTAAGCAGAGACCGGAAAAATCCGTGAGTGAGGTGTGTAGGGATTTGCAGATGGCAACTGATCACCAAAATTTTCACAAGCCATTCGCAGGCTTGCACAGGGTAGGATTTCACTCTGTCAGGGCAGTGGCTATCTGATAACCCCTACTAATACTTATAAATGTTTTTCAGTACTTATCCTATGAATCAGCATTTTGGAGCCTCAGTCATTACTAGTTACATTTAACTGTCTCGCCTCCATCTATCATATTATAAGTGAGTCACCAGAGAGTGCCATCTCCACAGCTTTTCCCACCCTTACTATACTTGGCACCCTTATTATACTTTGTTTACTATTACAGCATACATTGTTGCAGGCTGGAATGTTGAGAGGTACAGTATATCAAGAATATATCAAAAGGCTGTCAAGAAACCAGAAGCCCTGGCTCTGGTATGTAATGTTACCGTGCAGCAACCAACTCCTGTTAACGAGCAGGAGTCAGCACTATGGTGTGAGCCCTCAGTGGGTGACAACCGGTTGCGGCCTACTACCCCCTAGTGACGACAATGCCTCAGATCACTCTGCCTTCTGGTCTTACAATTAACAGCTAATGGGCCAGATGCACTAAGCTTCAAAAGTGATAAAATCTAGAGTGATAAACAGCCAGCCAATCAGCTCCTACCTGCCATGTCCCAGACTGTGTTTGAAAAATGTCAGGCAGGAGCTGATTGGTTGGTTATTTATCACTCTCTATTTTATCACTTTTGAAGCTTAGTGCATCTGGCCCTATAGTCTGATGTATCTGACTGAGAAACACCCTCTTCTCTTACCAGGATTTACACTATGGGAATAGTGTAAATCCTGAAAAAGAAAAGGAACAGTGGAGAAGTTGCCCATAGCAACCAATCAGCTGTGAGCATTCATTTATCAAGTACTGTATATACAAGTATATCAAGTACACTTATAAATTGAAAGCTACATGCTAATTGGTTGCTATTGACAACTGCTGCATTGGTCCTCTTCTCTACTCTTTTCACTGCTTGATACATGAACCCCTAGATTTTTTAACCTCCTGTTCATGAGATCCCACTCCTTTTGTGAAGGTTCAAGGGGACAGTTCAGGGGTGTTAGATTGATGGCCCCATCCCAGCTGTGCTTTGCTACAATTTCTGACTACGGCCAGGAGCCCGGCACCAGAATCCCTAAATCAATGCGGATGATAAACCCGGAATCCCAACTGCCAGGATGCTGAATGCAGGTGGATTAGTGTTAGGCCAAGGAAAGGGGGTACAATTTATGTACTAGAAGGAACGTTGGGTTAGGCTGTGGTGAGGTAGGTTTAGGCACTTAGGGGTATATCATACCCTCCAACATGACCCATTCCATGAGGTACAAAATGCTCTGTTCCTGGACTTCCCTGCCAGTGGCAATTACAGAGGTGGGGCTCCTGCACAGTCCAAAATTCAAAGAGGGGGGTCACATCAACTGTCAGTGAGTCCAGGACAGTGATGTTTGGGGTGGCAGTAGGTGTTGCTCCACTCTTTGAATATTGGACTGTGCTGCAGCCTCACATCTGCAACTGCCACTGGCAGGGATGTCCAGAAACAGAGAATTTTGTACCTAATGGAATGGGTCATGTTGGAGGGTATGGTATATTAACTAAAGCTTCTAAAAGTGAAACGTGTCCATAGCAACCACTCAGATTATGTCTGTCCATTTTCTAGGATGCAATAGAGAAACGATAGACTCTGATTGGTTGCTATAGGCAACATCTCCACTTTTAGTAGCTTTAGTAAATTTACCCCTAGAAAGGGTGGGGGTGTTAGGGTAAGGCTGTGGTGTGGAGGGGTTAGGGTTGGGCAGCGGGGTATGGGGGTTAGGCTCTAGTGGGGAGGGTTAGGATGCTGGGAGGGAGGGTTGTTGGGGGGGGGGGGGGTTGGCAGGGAAGTATACTAACCTAATCCCTGCATGCTGGCATCGGAACTGTAAACACCAGCATCCCCACTGCTGGGGAGTTTCTGTATGTGGAAAAGGAGGAAAGTTTTTGGTCTGCACAGGATTCATCACCCAAAATAACCATACAGTATATTGTAGGTTTTTTGGTGTAAAGATTATATATATGTAACAGGCAATTTGTGTGATGATGAATAGCCTCCTTCAATTTACATATATATATTTTCCGGCTATATCTTGCTTGCTTGTGCACTGGGCAGCTTTATTTTAACTCTGCAAATTAGAATTGAGTGAGTACACATCCTTCTTCACTGAATCTCTAAATCGGTCGGCGAATTTGTTCCCCCTTATGTTTAATAAGGGGGAACAAATAAAGATAACATACAGCTGTCCTTGTTAAGAAATGCACTCCTGAACACAGGGCATAGCCCCAGCAGCCACATTTGTCCAAAATTGGATGTTAGATCATGCTTATCCAGTTTAGGGGGGTCTCTGTCCAACAAGGCATCCCTCAGTAAATGTAGTATGATTATTTTGGGGGGAGATTCTGTGATGCCCTAGGTCAGGCATGTCCAAAGTCCGGCCCGGGGGTCAATTGCGGCCCGCACTGTCATTTCAAGCGGCCCGCAGCCTCCAGCCAGAAGCGGGTGGAGCATCAGATGGTGAAGGTGGGGCCCCAGCGAGCGTGCCTTTACCTTGCTGTCTGCAGCAGTGAGGAGTTGCCAGCCGCCACAGTGAGATGTGTTTCACCCTCCTCCGCAATCACAGTGACAGCAGTGTTTGGGGAGGGGTGCAGCAAGGGGGAAGCTTGCTCCCGTAACATGCAGAGTGAAGGAGAGCGGCAGCGGGAGCCCAAGCTTCTCCTGTCCTTGCAGTTCCTGCTTTGCCTCTACGTCCTTTGGCTCACACAAGGGCCTGGGAAACATACAGAGAAGGGAGGGGGCAGGCAGGGAGACATGCAGTCAATGTGGGCAGAGTGGGGGACATACAGTGAAGAATGGTCAGGATGGGGGACATACAGTGAATGGAGGCAGTGATGGACATTCAGAGAAGGGGGGCAGGCTGTAGGACATAGTGAATGGGAGTCATATAGTGAATGGAGGGTCAGGCCTTGGGACATACAGTGAATGGAGGCAGTGATGGGCATTCATAGAAGGGGGGTCAGGCTGGGGGACAGAGTGAATGGGTGCAGAGTGGGGAACACCAAGTGAATGGTGGACATACAGTGAAGGAGGAGCAGGCTGGGGACATACAGAGAAAGATGGTCAGGTAGGGGAATATACAGTGGAGGGGGCAGAGTGGGGGACATACAGTGAATGGGGGCAGAGTGGGGGACCATTCTGATGTGATTAATGATTCAAAGAATGTCAGGCTGAATGGTCGGCCCCTACACATTTTCACCTCAACAAAACTGGCCCTCGTTGCAAAAAGTTTGGACACCCCTGGCCTAGGTGTATAGATTATATAGCAATATTTAGAAGATTTTCTGTGCAAAGACCTCACATTTATATCGCCAATGAAATCCATTGATACTTGTGTAATATCTGGGCACCCGATCTTTTCATTGCATCGCATGCAATATAGTGGCATACAATTCATGCGATGCGATTTTTCATGGTAAAGACCCAATTTTTAATTGTATAGTCACCCATGGGTGATTTCATACCCCCACTATCCAACTACGCATGGAGTTGATTTTATATAGTGTGATTTTATATAGTGTAGCCTGAACCGAGCCTGAAGCTTCGGGCTCAGTGGCTCACTGCGCTCGCCACACTATATATTATCAACTCCATGCGTAGTTGGATAGTGGGGGTATGAAAATCACCCATGGGTGACTATACAATTAAAAATCTGGTCTTTTCAATGAAAAATCGCATCGCATGCCTCAAGTCGTGGCATGCAACGATAAAATCGGGCTCCCAGATAATACACAAGTATCAATACATTTTATCAAAGCTAATCCTATATTACAAACATTTAGATATAGTTACTGTTGAACAAGATTCTATGGAAGAAAACACTTGAATGTAACAGAATATGTTCTAGTCACTTAATGCAGACTACTAAGTGGCCCGTAGGAAAAACACCACTTTATGGTTAATAAGAACGCTGGACACACAGTAGCTGCTGGGAGAGGACTGTGAGGCACTGTTTTGTAGCATATGAGATTTACACAGACCAGTGGTAGTGCAAAACTGCATGGCTCCAGCCTCTGTGGTACTACAAGTGCCAGCATGCAGCAAGCGGTCCCTACCTGTGTTATAGCAGGCAGGGGAGCAGCGGAGAGATGTCACACACTGGCTCACCCTCCGTCCTGTGAGTGGCCCTGGGGCTGCGATGACGTCACGGTGCGCGCAGTTCAGACTTCCAGCCCTGGGATAAAGCAGCGTGAGATGCTCCGGGCGGCAGCACAGTGAGAGGAGAGGCGACTGCGGCAGACACACCGTGCTCCCTGTCACTGAAGCACCACTGCTACTAGTCTCTTACCACTGCCAACAACCTCTTACCACTGCTACTAGCCCCTTACTACTGCCCAGTGCCCTGGGGAGGGGCGATGCATGCTACCCCGTCCTGCTAGAGCACTACATCCCGCGGGACCTAGCATCACACCCACACCATGGATATCTCCCGGAGCAGCCTGCTCATGTGCTCGGTCCTGTGCACCCTGCAGCTTGTCAGCGCCGCCAAACAGGGCAAGCAGCAGCACCGGACCTGTCCGGGACCCTGTCTTTGCGAACAGGACGCTATGATGATGAGAGTGGACTGTTCTGACCGGGGACTCAATGCGGTGCCTGCCAATCTCAGCATCTTCACGTCTTACCTGTAAGTCCAACATATATATATATATATATATATATATATATATATATATATATATATATATATATATATACATATACACAGTATATATTGACATGTCTATGGGCCAGTGACAGGGAAAATAGATGCAATTGACATTACAACTGTATAAAAATGTGAAGTAGAGGCTGTACTGACTAGAGGTGCACTGCAGTGTGGCTGTTACATTACAACATATAGTTTATGATTGTACTATTAATGGGACTGCTGTATAGAAAGCATGGCATGCAGTGGTAACAGGTCGCTGACAATTATGAGTGTTGCCACTGTACAGCAGGCTACAGGTGGGACCAGTGGCCAGAGTTCCCTGTCCAGGCTCTGCTGTATACTGTACATCACTGCTTCCAAGCTGTAAGAGGGGGATGAGAACACTATACTACTCAGAACACTATACTGCTCAGAACACTGTACTACTCAGAGAAAGTAAAGCAGGTATCATACATGTGCTATGCTATCAGGTACCTCTCATAAAGTGCATGCACATTTATAGTTATGCTATATTTGGTATAACTGTCTATTACATTTTATGGCACCATATCCTGCTGCAGTACTAGTCAAATCTGCAAGTGTAAAGATATGCATGCAAGTGTCCTATAGATAAGTAGTACTGTATGTATTATGTTGTGTTGTGTTGTGTTAGAGATCTCAGTGGCAGGTTCCCAACACAAAGCTGCCCAAGTGATGGACATTAAACAATATTTGGCTTTGACACCAAAGGCATAATTGTAAATCAAGATGGGACATTTTCTGCACACCAGCTGCCCTGCTATAAGTCAGGGATCATAGAACAGAACCCGGAGGAGTATCTAATGAAGCCAGGAATCACTGGGAGTAACATCAGGAGCAGCCTTGTAGTAAATCAGGGATCAGTGCACCCAGTGTAAATCAGTGATCAGTCAGGGAGATCAGAAGGAAGCTGGTGTTAAGAGAATGGATGCAGGGATGTGCCAGATAAATCAGATAGTCACATGAAATAGTAGTGAGTAGGTAAGTTACTGAGCTAGGGTCAAGTTCAGTAGCAGCCCATGTGTGAATAAGAAAACGGTGTCACAAAATAATGCAGCAAGACATTTATCAAACGTTCATCTTCCAAGAATACTGGTATTTTATGGCAGTGCCTTATGTGACTTGCTGTCCAACTTTCTACATCAAACTGAGTTATCTGCTGTAGTCCTGCCAATTTATAGTGATTGACCTGGTATATTTTAGGTGTGACACATACCATAAAATATGTTATTTAGATCCTTTAGAGATTTCTAATAATATAAGTCGTATGCTATAATAGTGTTATCTGCATGGTATATTTGCTCTGCTATCTTGCAGCTCATCTGTTTAAAGTTACACACAGCCATAAAGTGATTTAGAGATCTATTCTTCCTGTGAAGATAATACATTTAAATGAATGGAGTTTATATACAGTCAGAAAATAGCTGTTTGCGGGCAAACAGGGCGTCCGGCATGCAGCAAACAGATAGTATATGACAGTAGACATCACAATTGCACAAATGTGTCATTCCCAACAAAATCACTCCAACTCAATCTTTGTGAGACCAATAAAGCAATTTTTTTTTATCATTTATCATTTCACCTGCCAGTTCTCTTTCCAGTAAGTTAACAACATGTCCACAGCATAAAGGGTTACATTCCTGGGGGGGTGGTTGTGACAGTATTTGCTTTAGTAATGTTGATCCAGTGTGAAGTTACATGATGAGCTACAACACAGTCTCTCCTTGTCAGGGCTATTAAAAGTGAGGCAAAGGAAAATGTTGATTACAGTTGCAAAAAAAAAAAAAAAGTTAATCTCTACCTTTGGTTTATGAGACATGGCTTTGAAGTGTGCAAGTAATCTTTAACTGGAGTAGGAAAACAAAGCATAAAAATAAAGGAAAGCCTGTGTTAATGTAGTATTAAGAGGTGAAGTTTGCTTGTTAAATCTTACTGTATCATACAGGCTGAGACATTCTCCATGGCAGGTGTTTTTCTACAGCATAGTAGTGGCACTATGGTAGCACGTGCTTACTAACAAAATGAAATCAGGTGACAAATTTAAGCTCATATTGCATTCAAAATGATTATTTTCCCATTCATAAACAATGTATGAGTACGGTAGCTTAGTAAATCCTAAATATTGACATTATATACCGTATTTGAATTGTATTGCTTCACCCCCCTGAAGACATTAATGTTAATATACTGTAGGTCAGGAAATACATAATTTATTGTGTATGTAATTGCATTTTAGTTCTAGACCAAAGGAGAACCTTTAAGATACATCATTAAGGCATTTGTTTGCCAGTAATAGGGGGTTATCATAAAATAGTCGCTCATTTATATAACATACCAGGTACTTTTTTGCCTGCTCAGCTCAGTTCCTAGTGTAATGTGCACATTTCCACATGTTTCTATGAGTTATGTACTTAAGTGTTTAGCATTGTTGTTCCTCTATTCCTTTTGCTTGTTCTTTCTTTGCCAAAGTTGTAAGGCATAGAGGTGCAGTAACAAAAGAAGTGGTGGAATAAAATGAACCATTTACAGACAAACATTAATTTCAAGTACTATCTTTCAAGAATGTCATGCATTAATTCTATACCTTGTTTATTGTTAGATGCTAATAAATACATTTCACATAGTCTGTTTCAGTAACCCATGAGGCATGGGATTTCTTAATTACATATTTGAACATAAATTGGGCGATTTTTAGAAAATGTATGTAAGTAAATATAAAAAATGTAGCTTTAGAACTATTGCATTTTCTAGAAGGAAAAAGTAGACATACAGCATACAACAGCTATAAATGACACACATGTGGAATAAGGTAGTCATGGATGCAGTTTGCATGTATCAGCTCCCTAATAAGATTCATTTAGTCCTGCAAGCACAGTTACCTATGGTAACAGAAATACCAACAGAGCTGGGTCACTAGTCTCCCATATAGGCTACTGCAGAGTACTGATATTTACTAAAATTCTACAGTTTGTTTACTACTTATACAGATATCATTGCTATTTTTATTTATTTTACTTACAGCTTATGTATTCATTATATTTTGTAGTCATTTGAGTAAATTATATTTTTATTTCATTGCTTCATTTGGCACCTGTTGTATCCATATTGCCTTTAAATCAGAGAACAGGTGATAGCTTTTATTGAGAGCCTAGTTCTTATTAAATGTACTGAAATCATTTGTAACAAGGTGGTCTTGTGTGTTGGAGACTCATTTTGCGCAATATGCTGCATGTACAAGAAAGCATTGCAATCCCTTGAATATATGTGTATATTACTTGGCATGGTTACATACAGTATGTCATGATACAAGATCTTTGCCAGTCAAAGTGCAATAACACTTATGCATTTGTGAGACAGACAGTAAACTGCAATTTGGGGCCTACACATGCTGTTTATTACATTTTTTACCACAATTTGTGCTAGTCTTTATTATTTCATGCTTCTCCAGTGATTTTGTGTGGTAGTATTTTTGTACAATTCTATTATGGGAAGAACAAGCTGTCGTTCTAAAGAGCTCTTTCACTGCCTTTAAGCATGTGTGGTCGCTTACAACATCCTATTTAAATGTTATGTGTTTGTTTTGATGCTCTAATCCGGGGGTTCTGTTTTCTGTGTGAATAACTTTGAATCCTCCAGATGCACTGACTTGCTGTTCATGTTGGTTTTATTTAATTTCTGCTCAGCTTCTTTTCCACAGATGAGGTGGGTTCTTATATGTTAGCAGAAAAACATCAGTGGTTTGTGTAAATATGATACCTTTGTCTGGTAACGTGTATATAGATCAAAGCACCTAAGTCAGCTTAGGTGTCTCCTTAGAAATTCAGCTTCACCATTTTATCCAGAACGACAATAGGAGCTTTGACTAAATATGATCATTCTGCTCTAACACTTAAAAACTACCCAATGCTTCTTATATAATTTTGTGCATGTAGGACAATAGGATGTATTTATTGCTAATGTGTCCTTCTGATGTATAATCCTCTAGGTGTAATCCTACAGCATGTACAAATTAATTTTAAGTGCCTGCAGCATTTTTGCATGATATGGGGCAGATGTATTAAGCCTGGTGAAGAGATAAAGGGCCAGATGTGCTAAGCTTGAAAAGTGGTAAAATGGAGAGTGATAAACCACCAGCCAATCCGCTCTCAACTGCCATGTCACAGGCTGTGTTGGAAAAATGACAGGTAGAAGCTGAGTGGTTGGTGGTTTATCACTCTCCATTTTATCACTTTTCAAGGCTTAGTACATCTTGCCCAAAGTGAAGATAAAGTAGAAGGCGATAACGCACCAGCCAATCAACTATGTTTGAAAAAGGACAGTTAGGTGTGCTGGCGCATTATCACCTTCCACTTTATCTCCACTTTATCTCTTTACCAGGCTTAATACATCTGTACCAATAATACAAAGGGTAGTGCAACTGTGCCACTCTGGCTACTCAGGAACTACACATTCCATCATGCCTTGCCACAGTTTTAGCAGGATCTAACAGCAAAACTATAGCAAGGATTGCTGGAATGTGTAGTTCCATATAAGCTGGATTGACACACGTCACATACCTCTGCAAAAGGCCACCTATTTCAAAGTGTCTTAATATAATAATTAAGGTACTTGTGAGTTATCTGGGCGTCCGATTTGGGTACTTACGATTTGCATGCGATTTGCATGCGATATCGCATACGATATCGCATGCGATATCGCATGCGATTTACGATTTGCATGCGATTTAGCATGCGATTTGCATAAGATTTGCTATTCATTTCATTACCCCACTATCCCCAAAGTGTGTCTATCAACGTGAACCCGAAGCGTGGCGAGCGCAGCGAGCCCGCGAGGGGCGGCGGTACGCGTCCTCCGACCTTTTCATGCCCTACTATCCACTAGGGCGTGGAGTGAGAATAGAATAGTGTGGCGAGCGCAGCGAGCCACCGAGCCCGAAGCGTGGCGAGCGCAGCGAGCCCCGCGAGGGGACGCGGACACCTGTGAAGCCCGCAAGGGCACGCGGATACCTGTGAAGGTGTCCGCGTCCCCTCGCGGGGCTCGCTGCGCTCGCCACGCTTCGGGCTCGGTGGCTCGCTGCGCTCGCCACACTATTCTATTCTCACTCCACGCCCTAGTGGATAGTAGGGCATGAAAAGGTCGGAGGACGCGTACCGCCGCCCCTCGCGGGCTCGCTGCGCTCGCCACGCTTCGGGTTCACGTTGATAGACACACTTTGGGGATAGTGGGGTAATGAAATTAATAGCAAATCTTATTCAAATCGCATGCTAAATCGCAAATCGCATGCGATATCGCATGCAAATCGCAAATCGCATGCGATATCGCATGCGATATCGTATGCGATCTAGTACCAAAATCGGACGCCCAGATAACTCACAAGTACCATAATTAATGGTAAAGTAATGAGATGGTATGCTTTCTTATTTGTAATTCAGAAACAACTGTACCCCACTGGTGTCTGTAAGAATCTAGATACAGCTCATACCAATGTCGTTTTTTCCATAACCAAACCCATGAAAAAATGTAGCTGTGCGTCTTAGAATGTAGCAGCAAGCCCCAAAAGGGAGAACCTGGCTGGTGAAATGCAATAGCAGAAATAGTTGTAATTGTGGTGTGACATTCAAACAAAATAACAAAAGCCCATTAATAAAAAAAATAAAAAAAAGTTATATACCTAGCTTTGAAATAATCGTAGTATGTTTTGTTTTGTTACTTCTTAATGCACTTAACCATCTTTCCTTCCAATTATAGCTTCCTTTTATTTTGGGGGGGAATCTTGTCTATATTCTGACACGTTTATGGTGTACTCTAAGCTGTCTGTGAGTGTTATTACCAGATTTCTTCTTTAAGGTGTTACATTTTGATAGCATAAAATAGACAACTTGTCAATCTTTAGTTATAAACATGCCACACATACAGTATATGTATCTGTATTTCCTTTCACTGTTTTGCATGAATTAGCTTATCAGATTTAAAGAAGGTTTAAGCCTTCACTGCTTAATTCACTTTATTGTATTTGTATTAAGATTTAGTACAATCTTGCAAGTCATGAATGCCTTACTACTACAATGTCAGTGGAGTCATTTACTTGCTTTAATTGAACTCAAGTTCAGTAATGAAATATTCCACTTCTCATACTGGAAGAAGCCATACAGGGTAAAGCATAGTAGGAACAATAAGATCCAACACTAGCGTTATGTGATATCACTTCAAACAGTGTCAAATAGGAAGTCTCAGTGTGGTAGCTATTGTGCTAGACCCACACCTTTAATCAGTGCTTTCCGCCTTACAGCAGCACATAAATGGCATATTCCTACTGAGTATGATGAAAGCATTGTTTCTTTTTTTTTTTTTCATTCTACTAGTATCAGTGTAGTAAGTTCAGTTGCATAATCATTTTCTTTGTAGTATTTTCATGTGCTCTTTTAAGAGTACGGAGTGGTGTGTGCAGTTAATCATCATACTGGAGAGGTAGTTTACTGTTAATGAATGACAGTTTATTGCTGTAAATTAAGATGGTTTTATGCAGTGTGTAATACAATATTCAAGCATATTTAGCTCTCTCTCTCTCCCCATGTTCCTGAGAATTCAAATAATAGTATAAAGATGTGTAAAATAAGCAGCGTATTGTTTGTGAGGGGATGCAGACTGCAGCAATATGTCTGTACTAAATGGACATACAATATAGCTAGTTGGCTGTAAACATGTGCTTGTAGTAGCAGCCGTCTGTTATTCTCTGCAACTGTGATTTAAGTTGCCCACATGCAAAATGTGGACTGTGGATCTGTGATATCCGCTGGACAGATTTATGAAAGATAGTTGTATAGAGACACAGGGACAGTGACATATAAATGTGGTTATAGCTTGCAAAATACAAATTGTTTGTTGAAATTACAGTAAGGTGAAGCAACATACAACATACATTAAAATATACACTTATAAAAGTATTTTAAGAGATGGTGAAAATAAGTAAAGTCAAGTAACTAATCATATATATATATATATATATATATATATATATATATATTAGTGGTGGGCAACGATTAAAATTTTTAATCGCGATTAATCGCATGAAATATTTTGCGATTAACTGCGATTTATCGCACTGATAGGCACATGAGTGCCGCTTACCTAAAATCTCGTTGCCAGGGGTTCCATGCTCGTTGCCAGGGGGGATTACAGGCTTGTTGCCAAGGGAGATTGCATGCTTGTTGCCAAGGGAGATTGCATGCTTCTTGCTATAATGGGTTTCATGCTTGTTGCCAGGGTTTTGTGCTCCATGCCGGGGGTGGGGGGGTTACTTGCTCCATGCCAGGGGGGTGGTGGGTTGCTTGCTCCATGCCAGGGGGGGTGGTGGGTTGCTTGCTCCATGCCAGGGGGGTGGTGGGTTGCTTGCTCCATGCCAGGGGGAAGGTGGTTTCCTTGCTCCATGCCAGGGGTGTGGTGGGTTGCTTGCTTCCTTCCAGGAGGGTGGTGGGTTCCTTGCTTGTTGCCAGGGGTGGGGGTTGGTTATTTGCCCAATGCCAGGGGGGTGGTGGGTTTTTTGCTTCCTTCAGCACCCCCATCCCGCCGCGCCCCCCCCCCCCCCTCATGCGTTAACGGCGATAATAAATTTAATCGCCATTAATGTGCTGGCGCGTTAACGCGATATTAACGCGTTAACGTGCCCAGCACTAATATATATATATATGTGATCAGCCGGCACTTGCTCTCATCAGTTGCTGTCGGTGCCATGGAGGAAAGAAAGGTATGTATACAGGCGAACTCCGGCACTCGTCTCAGAAATAATCTCACAGCATCACAATTGCAGTTTGCAACGTTTTGAGCCTTTTATTGGCCCGTCGTCAGGCAGTACAGTATCAGTACAGTATTTATATATATATATATATATATATATATATATATAAATATAATGTCTAATGTCCGTGAGTCTCTGAAACACTGCCATCTGCTGGTAGAGAGTGAAACTACATCTCTTTCTCACACATGCACAAACACAGAAGGTAGCAGACTAGCTTTCGAGCTTTAATATGTGAATAGATACACTTCAATAATATTGGCAAACTGAAATTGCTCCGATTTTCTTAAATCTCTTTTTCTAATTATGTTTGAATCGAAGCAATGCTATAGGGTTTGACAAATTGAAATACAAATACAGGAGTGTTACAAAATGTTTGAAACAATAAAGCAGAAATGATAAAAAAAATGCCATGGATCCTTTTTGTTACATAAAGCAGATCATAAATATTGTATAATGTTGTAACATAGAACTTAACAATGAAGAGAAAAGTCATCCTATGTGACATTGTAAATTTGAAATGCAACATTTAAATGTAATTAATACAAGTGAAAGAAAAATATATTATCTGCGCTCACCCCCCCCCCCCCCACACACACACACACATCTTGCAATAAATCAGAAAGAAGAGGATTATGGGCCTTATTCAGCTTCATACATGGATTTGCAGACTATTCTGAGTGAAAGCTGGAGCACACATGCATGTCCTCATAAACTGTGAGTGCGGTGCAAAAAATATGGCTGCAGTCTAAGGGCCGGGCCGGGTGGTCAATGGGGCATCGACTAGCCATCTTCTGGACTTTGACTCAGCATTGCGTGTGTGCATGTATGAACCTTACCTACATTACCTTCTTGTCTCTCTCCAACATTTCTCCCACCCATTCCATTTGGAATAGATAATAAAGTTTATATCTAAATAGGGATAAAGATGGTGGTAGTATGGCTTTACGAGACACTGCATTAAATGTAAGTACGTTTTTAACCCCCTTCGGAAATTCTTTTATTTGGATATATAACAAAGAGCGGACATTCTGGAGTTAATGACAAGAAATATACTAGATGTTCAGTTGCAAAGTAACGTATTTGTACTAAAAAAAATCAGCTCAATGGGCAGAGCCATTTACAATAAAAAAAAGGTCTGCATGTGGCTGGACACATTTCCAACAATTATGAGAGATTGAGAGACCTTTAAAGAATCGTCTCTGTTTGGGAAGGTATGCGCTGTTCAAGAACATTCAAGAAGATATCTTTTTATTGGGATAAATTAAGTATTTTTCTTGATTTGTAATTGGCGCGAAAGTAATTTGTCTTAGGAAGATGAGTTAGCTAAGTTGGCCATTTCTTACAATTTCACCAATTAAACTTTGGTCGAGACATTTTTCTGCTCCTATAATTGTATATATAAAAGTATAGAACACAAAAACAACTATCTTTTCTAGTGACCCACAGTCCACATTTTAAATGAGTCCCACTTCATGGTTTAAAAAGATATTAGAAGATATGAGGATATTGGTCATACTGTATGTAGAGGTTACCCTGAAAGCTTGGGTCTGTGGTAAGCTTTTGGATGTTCTTACTATTGTTTCTCTTATTTTCTTCAACTGCAATGCCTTCTCAATAGTCGCGCTTATAATGTTCCTTTGTTAAGAGATGATCCTAGTTGTTACCTAGTTGTGGTTGCATGTGTCATCAAAAAGAAGCTTGGTAAATGTTTAATGGACTGAGAAAAACGTTATGTCACAAGGTGCCCCGAATGTCATGCATTATTATGGGAGTATTGCTTGCCACCTTTGTCATTGTAAGGATACAATACAATAGGTATTAAAAGAGGATTTTTGAGAAAATGGTCATCTAATAACCCCAAATAACTTTTTTTGATGTATTAACCACAGGTAGACCAATATATAGTAATAATAATAATAATAATAATACTAAAGCTAATTTATGAAGCAGCAAAATTGTGGGCTTCAAATTTATGTTTTGTTATGTCATGTGCTGATTTTACTCAAATGCTCATAGCACAGACACAATTGGTACACAGATCTGTGCAAAATAGTGGCATCTGCAGAGAGCACATACATTAGCAACTTCTGATGCAAAAGGGGGAACAGCTGTTCCTTGTGGAATACAGGCTCTATATTGCACTATAGACAAAATATTGATATCGGATTACAGCTTTCGCTACTTATTGGAAGGTTCAGAAATGTGTATGTGGTTGTATGTGGCAGAGATGGTTCCCAGTTTTGGGGGCTAATTCAGACTTGATCGCAAGGAAAATTTGTTCTCAAAATGGGCAAAAACCATGTTACACTGCAGGTGGGGCAAATGTAACATGTGCAGAGAGAGTTACATTTGGGTGGCGTGTGTTCAAACTGAAATCTAAATTGCAGTGTAATAATAAAGCAGCCAGTATTTACCCTGCATAGCAACAATTTAAGCCAACATAAATATACCGTATTTGCCGGTGTATAAGACGACTGGGCGTATAAGACGACCCCCCAACGTTTCCACTCAAAATATAGAGTTTGTTATATAAGTGCACCCGGCGTATAAGACGACCCTCCCACTTGGAGGCATGTTTTTCAGGGGAAAAAAGTAGTCTTATACGCCAGCAAATACAGTAACTGTCTCTGGATTATACAGAGATGTGTACTTCATTTAGGAGTTTAAAGCTTATACATTATTATTATTATTATTATTATTAATAATAATAATTATAATAATACATTTATTATGATATGTTATTAAGACTAAAAATAAATATAAATAACACCAATTGAACATTCCAATCAAATGCAGTTTCAGTTTAAAACAAAAACTCAAGGTCGCCAATATCGTATGATATACAAATGGCAAAAAAATGGAAAGTCCTTAAAGTGCAAAGAATAGGGAGAAAATAAGGGTCAGAAGAAAGAGTCTGTGACATGAATATGACTTATTTCTGGGGTATAAATTAGTCAGATCAATCCTCTGACAAGTTTTAGATTATACCAGTGGTTCCCAAACTGTGTGCCTAGGCACCCTGGGGTGCCTCGGGACCCTTGCCGGGGTGCCTCGAGTTAGTGGTTCAGGAGCAATACAAATTATAGTCATTGAAATAGTGAAAACCAGTGCTCGTGGCTATAAATCATAAACTATGTGAACAAACATAAGTGAATCCTGTCCCTCACCTCATAATTAAACCTAAGGATGACATATAAATACAATTTATATAATTTAATATTGTTTTCTAAATTTCTCAATACAAACTTTTTTATCCGCACCGTGAAAAAGAAAAAGATATTCCGGGATGTCGTGATTCAAAAAAGTTTATGAACCACTGGATTATACATTATGGAAAATCATTATTGTATTTGAATGGAAAACTAAAATATGTTGCATTATATTTCAACTTGAAGAGTTTGCATGACAAACTATCTCCCAATGTGTTATGGGGCCTGAAGTGCGGAGGACAATTGTCCTGGCATAGGGAGCCTGCTTCCAGCTGCTAACACGTGCACCATGATGACCTTTTCAGTCTACACGCCAACCTAGATTAGAGTCTGTTGAAATGTTCCTCGTTAAACCAGCATCACTTCACTCTGGTAAATTAAGCCAGTCTTCCACATCTTTACTTTTTGTATGAGTATTATGTTGGTTATTTATGTCTGCTGTATAAATATACATTTCAGTTAAACATATGTGCTTTGTGTACAAAACATGTAACATTTTTACTAGCACAAACATTGTTCCATGCTGTTGAAATGGCAAAAGTTCAGTGGCAACCATATAGGCTAGTTATAGACAGGTCCACTAATTAGGTATTTACATCATTATAACCCACCATTCACATAATAATAAAGTGACTGCAAAAGGAGAAAAGGTATAACACCAGTGGCTAAATCTAACAATTTCTTATCCTAAGCTTCTGTTTATGCTCACTTCTACCCCTTCTGTGTTCCTCTTTGTCTGTCTGGCCCTCCCCTTTAGAATGTAAACTCTCACGAGCAGGCCCCTCTCTCCTCATGTACTTTTCTCAGAATATATCTCTGTCACCCTAATAATTGTGCTAGTGACCTGTCCCCTGATGGAACTGTCTTTATTTACCATGCATGTGTCTTATATTGCATGGTACTGTAATCATTGTATTCTTGTTTTTAGCTAATCTATGTATTGTCAGGCGCTACGGAACCCTTATAAATACATTTTAATAATACATTCTAGAAAGGCTATGGGTGGAAACATGGAGGCATACTGGTGAGTCAAAATGTTGGAGGTTTATAATTCACTAGATTCATTAAAGAGATGTATGAGTTCTGAGGGCACGTTTAAATCTGGATGGCTTGATGAGATTCTGATTGAGCATGGAAAGGCATTCCACAGATTGGAGCAGTGCACTGGAAAGCCAGAGGCAGTCAGGGAAGAAGGTGCTCAGGGAGGTGGGAGATCAGCAGTGACCTGTGATCAGGGTAGGAAGATGGGGCAGGAGAGGAAGAGCCTCCAGTATATTCCAGAGTTTGGAGCAGTGCAGGGTAAATCCTGAGGCAGGCATACAATGAGATGCTCAGGGAGGAGGTGAGAGAGCACTCATAAGCAAAGGGGAGGCAACATCTGTAGGGATAAACTGGAGAGCTAGAAAGGGGGGTAGTGGGATTGAGGACTCCTATAATGTCCATATGCTTATACTGTATTACATAATGTTTTCTAGTGTATAATTTTTAAAACCTCTTTTATAGTCATTTTTCTAATATGAGAGTTCTCAGTGGGAGTTATTTCTTATATATATATATATATATATATATATATATATATATATATATATATATATATATATATATATATATAATATTACTCCTCACCTCTGAGGTAAAGTACCACCAGTGACCACTAGATGGACCAAAGTGAAAGCAATTTTTGCAGGGACACTGATCTGTTTCAAATTGCTGGATATGAGGAGAGGGAACTGTGAATACAGAGATTGAAGGTAAAAGCAGATAGGCATTGGGGATGGGGTGGAGAGTTTGTGTGCTAAAAACTGTCACAGCTCAAAGTGAAAGTACATTGCAGAAGCCATAGGTATGTCTGATAAGTATGCGTCAATGGGTGCTCCTGTGTAGGACCTAGAGTATTAGTGTAGGTATGTTGCCATTCAATTTAAAAGATACCCATATGAATGTATAGCCTGACCTCGTAAGTAGGGAAACGCATCCCCCCTTTACCTGCCATTGTAAATAAACCGTTTTGTGGTTGAATTCTATGTCTGCCCTGTAAGTCAGGGTATGCTATCACCTTGATCTCCTCCACCAATCCCTCACCCATACACAATGGTATTACACATTGTTTTGCACCTATTCTCTTTCCAAATATTCGTCACCGCAATAAACAAACATATCTCGAGTCCCAGAGACCAGTACTACAGGAGAAAAAAAGAGAGGACCTCCAACACCTTATAGGAACGTAATATTCTATTAACTATTCATTGTGTCACTTTTTCTTAGAGTGACACAAATGCTCCTGGTCCAGCATAGGTACAATAATTGTATGCGTTATGGACTAGATTTGCATGCCATGCAATGTGATCTAGTTCAAAAAGTATGTGCAGCACATACTTTTTTGAGCTGTACGTGGGATGTGCGCGGGAGTGCGCATCTCATCGCACCCGGCAATTGTACAGTGTGGGCACCTTAAGCCATATCATAAGAGGTATGTTCTTCCCTGTGCAGTACCTATAGAAATATATCACGTGTCTGTTCACATTTTATATACTTTCAGGTAAGTCATTGCTATTTATGTTCACAACTCTGTGGCCCCAGCATAAATAAGCTATATTTCTACCCTGCAAAATCGTTCAGGGCCTTATGCCTCCTATGGGCCTTTGCATGTAATTGAATCGCAACGCTATTGTAGATTGTTAATATATCTCACTTTTGTGTGTATTAGGTATGTCACTTTATTTCTGGAGTAGATGTTTACTGGATTGCAGTATGTTTGTTTGTGTTTTGTTTGTACATACATTGCTCACAGGCAGTGTATGCTTACTAACCTAGCACTTTCAATTAGGGGTGGAAGGAGACTTTGTAGAATTGTGTAAACTGAATATTTTAAGTACACCGACTCTTGTAGAAAAATAGTAATTTTCAGTACAAAAATAAATTCACAAATACTATAATTTATCTCCAAATATAACTGTTCTTGTACAACAGTGGATACTTTTACTCCGTGGGTTTCTCCTTAATGCTGTCTAACAAAACTATTTTTATTTTCACTGGTAATGTCTGTTACTTTCACTATGTCCCTCCTGCTACTTTCCTTGGCTGTGTGGACAGCTTGTTTACCTGATTCCATGTTATTTTGGTACATGCTTGTTATCTACTGTATAGTACCACTTTCACATCGCCGACACGTTTTAAAAACCGGTATTTAAAACGGTAATTAAAACGGGTCAGAACCTTAACATTGCCGCAGATTACCGTTTTAAATACCGGTTTATACCCCTTTCACATCGCACTTTTAAAACGGTAAATTGCCGTTTTTTTTTCCCTTTTTTAAAACGTTTAAGCCTGCACTGTGAATGCATAGCATTGTACACATTCACATTGCACAAAAAACGGCAAGGAACCGTGTAGGACTCTGCTTTTTACACGGTTCGAAATGCCAGTTAACTTTAAACGGTAAATCGGCTGTGGTGCATTCACAGTGCAGGCTTAAACGTTTTAAAAAGGGAAAAAAACGTCAATTTACCGTTTTAAAAGTGCGATGTGAAAGGGGTATAGGTAATTAGCTGTGGTGTGTTTTTGACTTGTTTATTTTTGTTTTATTTACCCTAGAGGCGCTGTCATGTTTTCAGTTTAGTATTGGTGTATGACATAGAAACCACAAAAGAGTAGCAAAGTCAACTTCCAAGACTAAAGGCCCCCATACACTAGAAAGATTTGTCTGACCTATAAATTGCATCTGATTTCCCTTGAACTTCCCCGGCAGCTTCCCAGGAAGGCTACATCCAATTTGACACATGATGTGCCATTTTTACATCCAATTTGCGTCAGATGAATCTCATGTGATTTATCTGATGCAAATTGGATGTACCGTAATTTACCATATTTTAAAATACGAATTCACCTGTCACTGACTGTGCGCTCTCTGTATATGCTGCAGCAGTGCACACCGGTCCCCACAGCTCGACAGGGGGACGCCAGCGTGTCCCGCCCACCAACCCCAGCAGGAAGCCGGCAGGAAAAGAGGCCTCCAACACCCCCAACCCCCAGTGTGACAAGTGGCCCAGCCGCATCCCGAGCATCCGGGGAGGCGGAGGAAGGGACGAGCCACGGACAAACCAACGGCGGCCGCAGGGGGAGGCGGCAGCTTAGCCGGAGCAGCACCTGCTGCCAGGAAACTGCCCCGACCCTCCGCGCCCCCACCACTGCCCAGCTCCCGCCAGGCCAGCATGGAGACCCCAGACAGGTACAGCCGGCTCCCGGAGGTGTAGAGGGTAAGCTGTTTGGGCCACATGAATTGGAAAGGAGTATTGACCATGCCCCCTTTTCCAGTGGTTCACGCCCCCTGTACCGAATTCATCCCCTCAAATGTTGGAGGGTATGCAATAATTGCTGCTACAGATGGGAGAGAGGAACCACCGCAGCTGCAATGTCCTGAGTCGAAAGTGAGTTGTTCTTTCAGTACACTGAAATCAGGCTTGCGCTCCGTTGCAGCACAGTACCTGATTGGTTCTGCGGCTCTCCATGGACTCCTGTGCAGGTAACATCAGTACACTGAAATCAGGCTTGAGCTCCGGTGGAGTACGGCGCCTGATTGCCTGTGCGGCTCTCCATGGACTCCTGTGTTATTAAAATGTAAACACAGTCTATGGAGAGCCGCATAAGCAATCAGGCGCTGTACTCCGCCGTGGCTCAAGCCTGATGTCAGTGTAATGTATACAGAGAGAACAACTCACTTTCAGCTCAGGACAGTGCAGCAGCGGTAGTTCCTCTCTCCCATCTCCCTGCTTCTTCCTGTGACGTGCTGCGGCTGCTGTGGGGGGTCAGGCGGAAGAGGGTCTAGAGCTACGCAATAGATATATCGGATCTGACCCATCATGGGTGCTTTTAAGCACCCAAGATGTGCCCAGATTCCGATATATCTTATCTTCAGCAGGTCCGACGCCCTGATCCGATCTGATGCGCACGGGACCGCGCATCAGATCAGATCAGATCAGATGTCAAACACATGCGATGTTCGGCCGATTTCACCCGATTTATCGGCCCAAAGTGCCGACATCGGGTGAAATCGGCCGAAAATCGCATAGTGTATGGGGGCCTTAAGGGCCTGATTTCAGAGTTGATCGCAAAAGCAAAATCTTTTTCAAATGGGCAAAACCATATGGGTTATTCAGACCTGATTGCTAACTGATCGGCCTTCGATGAGTTAGCCTTTGCCCCGCCAGAGTGAAATCCCACCCGTTCAAGTCTGCATATGGGTTGCGTAAATATTACTGATCATTGACCAGCTGCAAATCCATTCGCAACTCACTCTCGGTATAATGATTTTCTCAGTCTGTGCAAGTGTGCGCAACTCTGACCCTTCCACAAGTCTGCGACAGATACAGGTTGATTGAGGATGGAGCTGATGTCAAACACCCTCCCTGAAGACACTTGGACATGCCTGTATTTTTTCCTGCCACTCCCTAAAAACATAAAATAATGTGTCAAATGACTCTCCGGCTTTTGATTGGCTGAGAGCCAATCAGCGGCTGCGGAGAGAGCCAATCATTGGCCGGGCAGTCATTTGACACGTTATTTTAAATTTGCAATTGCCACTGCTGCCCGCCCGCTGCACACAGCACACTGATGGTCTCCGCCGCCCGCCCCACTGTTCTGATCACCGCCGCGGCTGGACTGCTTCCTCACAGACACCCCCCCGCTGCACTCGCCGGCCACTCATTTAAGAGCCGCCGCTGCAGGAGGTAGGACGTGATCGTAAATGCTGCAAATCCGACCTCCTGATCCGGTCCGATGCGCACGGGACCGCACATCAGATCGGATCAAATGTCAAACACATGCGATTTTGGGCCGGTTTCACGCGATTTCTTGGCCCAAGTGCTGAAATTGCGTGGAATCGGTCCAAAATCGCATAGTGTATGGTGCCTTAACTCTCTCTGTTACATTTGCCCCTCCTGCAGTGCACATGGTCTCGTCCAAGATTTTGCTTTTTTTAATCTATTTTGAATCAGGCCATTGGAGGACTAAAGTACAATAAGTTATACCAAGATTCTTAGTTCTTTTGAAATCTTTATTAGAATATCTAATATAATAGAACATGTTCATATGGTTTCAAATTATTATTTTTTTTGGTTTGTTTTTTTATTGTGAATGCTAGGCAGCAAAGTATATACTACTGCACCTTTGTATAATGGCCCTTATTGTAGTTGATTCGGACGGATGCGTATTTTCGGATGGCCACCGAGTGTTCTTAGCCCCGCCTACTGTACGGATCACTCACACCTTCCAAATGCGGTAAGACGCAGAGCGAATTAACCGAGAGTGGATGTTTCATGTGAACAAATCCCCCATCTGTGGGAACCTCCCCCATCTGCTGATGGTCGCTGACCATCGAATGATGGACCGAGCGGTCAGACAGCTCCGAGTACTCCAGTCCTCTCAGTGCGAAAGCAGGGATATGGGCTGGCAGCGGCCGAATTACCATATGTACGCCCAGCGTTTTCATGGGAACGCCCATGAAACGCGGGGCATAGGCATATGGTAATGAGCCCAAACAGCCCTTCACGCCCCTCTCCACCCCCTGCTTGGATTGTTCCAACCGATCGTTTTCTGTACGGAATCCATGCCGTATTCGGACGTGCGCGGCATTCGCTCATTTAAAAATATATATTTATTCAGCTACAGATATCAAGCAATACCAACACCTACTGTATTGGCCCACCAGTAGGGAGCAGACATTGGCAAGGAGAGGGGGGGGGGTAAAGAGCGGGCTGAAAATGCAGAGCGGGAAAGAATGGGGCAGCAGGAAAGCAGGTTAGGTTGTGGTGGCTGAGGTAGACCCATATGATCTATTAATGTTTTGTATATACATATTTGCTTATTTTCTTGCAAAAAGCAACTTGAACCATAATGTTAATATGTTATTTTTATTTGTGTGTGGTTCATATCAACAGCTGCCCATTGTAAAGGGGGAGACTCCATGAATTGTGTGGTCCTATCTTCTTATTTGATGTTCTGCATGTCAGATGGGATGATGCAGTGTTATAACATTACCCTTGTATATCCTTACATCATACCGGACCATTGCAAGATAAATGCTTTGTTCAGGTGTGCACCCAGTTCAACTTTGTAAATTGTATTCAAATACATGTAAATACAGATGTAGCTGCTGCCATCTAGCATGTGAACAATCACACATATGGGTAGTGTGCCTGCGAGCGGGCACCTGTGATTTTTCGCACCTGTGGCCCATAGACAATGCATTATCTAATCGAAGGTGCAACTATTTGCACCTGGTCATGGCAAAATGGTCCCACGATGCATGCACAAACATCACTGGATAGCTGAGGGCTACCACATCGCTATCTTTCTAAAGATGACTTACATGGCACCTTTTTCGGTACTTATGTAATATCTGGGTGCCCTAATTTTTTCATCGCATCGCATGCAATATAGTGGCATACAATTCATGCGATGCGATTTTTCATTGTAAAGACCCGATTTTTAATTGTATAGTCACCCATGGGTGATTTCATACCCCCACTTTCCAACTACACATGGAGTTGATTTTATATAGTGTGGCGAGCGCAGCAAGCCACCGAGCCCGAAGCGTGGCGAGGGGACGCAGAATACAAGTAATCCGCGTCCCCTCGCCACGCTTCGGGCTCAGTGGCTCGCTACGCTCCCTCACTATATAAAATCAACTCCATGTGTAGTTGGATAGTGGGGGTATGAAATCACCCATGGGTGACTATACAATTAAAAATCGTGTCTTTACAATGAAAAATCACATCGCATGCCTTAAGTAGTGGCATGCAATGAAAAAATCAGGCGCCCAGATAATACGGGAAGCGGTCATCTATTAGAATGAACTTAGGTCTACAGTCATTAGGTCGACCCCACTAGGTCGACTGGCAGGAAGGTTGACCTGACTTAAGGTCGACATGGGCCAAGGTCGACATGATTTAAGGTCGAATTTGCATAAAGGTCGACATGAGGAAGGTCGACTGGTCATAAGGTCGACATGGGGTTTTTCACTGTTTTTTGAGCCGACATGTGCCGACAGGCGGTATTTCATGCCCTACCATCCACTAGGGCATGGAGGAGGTTATTAAAGTTGTGGCGAGCGAAGCGAGCCACCGTGCCCGAAGCATTGCGAGCGAAGCGAGCTATGCGAGGGTCCGATTCTCATTGCCAACTGTGTCCATGTCGACTGTGTCGACATTCGGATAAAAAAAACAGTGAAAACCCCATGTCGACCTTATGACCAGTCGACCTTCCTCATGTCGACCTTTATGTAAATTCGACCTTAGGTCATGTCGACATTGGCCCATGTCGACCTTAAATCAGGTCGATCTTCCTGCCAGTCTACCTAATGGGGTCGACCTAATGACTGTAGACCTAAGTTCATTCTGACAGATGTACCAATTCCGATAATACATAAGTACCCCTTTTTCTTATATTGGGTAAATACTTGACCGTTTTTTTACCCTGTCCCCTGATTATACAGTGAGGCTGCTATATCCACAGTTGCATACACACTAAAGCAGAAAACAATATTGTTTACTATTCCCTTGAACTCCCCAGGCCTACAGAAGGAAGAATATAGTGCACACACATTGAACAATTTGAAAAGATACAATGGAGCCCTCCTCAACCAGCCTTCTCTGGATAGCCATGGTGAGCCAAGGCCTATTGTTCTCAGGTGCAATACAGTAGGGGATTAGGATAGCATTATGTCCGACAGCTCTGGCTCACTTAATCCTATTAAAGGGATAGATGAGTATGGCTCCATCTGTATAAAGATAATGAGATTGCTTTACCACTGATCAGCTTGCTTTTATCTTTATCGTTCATACACACTGAACGATATGTCACTAGTCATAAATGACACAGTCAAAACTTGACTGCATGTAAAAATGAGAAAGGTGGTCTATAACCACCCTTGAGAGCACACATCGTTATTGTTACAGTTCATACACACGGAACGATAATGCACGATAACATTGTTAACGATATCCTTATCGTGCATATCGTCTGCCTTTATCACACAGTTTGTTCTGGGCTTATAACTGCTGAAGGAATCTGGCCCTCTCCAGTTTTCCATGGTTGGGTCCAGACCATTAAGTTTTGTATCCAATCCCCATTTTTATTATCAATTAGTCTGTCCACACAGTTATTTTTTGACTCTTTAAAGTTTCTATGACTATTTTCCCAGTGCGTAGGAGCATGGATGTGACACAAGCAGTGGTATTTCTCATGCCGGGAAGCAGATTACTGAGGCAATTTTTCCCTTAAATCATTAGGTTAGAAATTTGAATTGATATATAAAACACATCTAAACTGCTAGAACAAAGCAGGAGCTTACATGAACCTGAAGTGCTTGCGGGAAGCCACGTTTAATAAAACAATATAAAACATCAAATTAATGTATCCACTGATTTCCTATTATCGAAGCATTGTTGGTTCCAGTCCTTCATTTCCATTTGCTTGAAAGAAACACACAGAGAGTGAAATAATGAGGCACAATTTAACTGATTGACAAATTGCCCTTCTAGCCTACCAAAATATAGAGCATGAGTGACACTCTTAATGCTGCTTAGTAGATCCTGCCAGCAGCACATTATATTGGGTAACAGAAACCAGCAATGGCTTTTAATAGGGGTGTTAGTGATTGCAGCTTGAACTTTTTCAATGTACACATGTTTTCCTTTTAATCTTAATGGAAGAGTATTTGGAACAATTAAGAAGTGCCTGGAACCTCTTTCTAAAGATGTCATTTCAGGAATTAGGGGAAGGATTCTTGCAATGAAATCATTGGGAGCAAAATCAACCACAGAATCTGTTTCCAGCTGCCTTTATGGATGAGTAAAACTGTAACAAAATGCATATTGTGTATGTGTGAGTTCCACTCATAAACTAGCCTCAAAAAGCCAGTGTGTGTGCTCGTATTCGGCACATAGGTAAAGGGTGTCCTTAACTAAGGATTGCATACTTTAATACTAAATATACTAATCCTAATATACTAAAATGTGTTTTTGAAAATTTTTTAAACTCCTTATACCTTGATAAAAGTGACAACTACTAATCTATAAATTGCTACATTACAAGCACAGTATGCAACCTATCCTATACCACCACAGCCACATAATGACATAATTGGAGATTACCATTTCCACATAACACCTCATTTCCTAAATCAAGGCCGAATCTAAACCAAGTGGAGACCAGGGTGAAAAATTCCTTTGGTATCCCCACCCCCCACATACAACTGCTGTTAAAAATGCATGTTAGTATAAAGCAGGCATTCCCAACCACGGTCCTCAAGGCACACCAACAGTGCAGGTTTTAGTTATATCCAGGCTTGAGCACAGGTGACTTAATTAGTATCAGAGGGATTTTGATTAAACCATCTGTGCTGAAGCCTGGATATCCCTAAAACCTGCACTGTTGGTGTGCCTTGAGGACCGTGGTTTGGAATGCCTGGTATAAAGGAACAAATCTCATTCCTCAAATGGAGACGTAATAGGGGTTTCTTATTACCCATAAACTCAGTACCCATTATGCCATGGACACTTTTTGGGGTATTTTTCTGATTAAAAAGGGTCTATTTTCAGAATCTGTAGGACATTTAAACACAACATATATTTACAGACCAGCATATAAGGAGGACATTTATTTTAAAGAACTTATCCAAAGAATTTGCTTCTATCACCTCTTTGACTTTTTAGCTATGTTTTATTATTAAATTGTACAGTATTTCTATCAGACAATCCCACTATCAATTGATCTATTAACAGGGGTTAAAGTGAGGGAGAATGGGGTGGAACTAAGTTACACCACCTGCAATTGTAGGTGGAACTAGTTCCACCTCTCCCACGGCCCTGCACAGTAATTCCAACAGAAAAGCATGTCCCACAACCCACGTCAATAGATGGCACTAGTTTCACTAATGAGCTGATGCCACCTCCCTCTCCTCTAGACCTGATGACTACATTGCACTCCTCCACCTGCAGTCCACCTCTCCTGGTACTCAAGGGGCCATGAGTTCCACCACCTCTTCAGGACCACTTTAAGCCCTGTCTATTAATATAGCGCTGCTTTTCTTGTTTTTCTATAAGTGTACCTCTCTGAATTAAGAAGATTCCATAAAAAGATTGAGAAAAATTGCGTATTCTGCGCCAAAGATGTTTTCCAATGTGTAGCAGCTCTGATAAGGGTTAAGGTTAATCTGTAATATTAAAGAAACAAAGTGCTGGGGAGAAAAAGGGGATAGATAGATAGATAGAATAGGTGGAAAGGAAAGTATGCAATACCAAGCAAAGAAAAATATATGTAAAAACTGTGTTTAAATAAAAAAATATAGCTCAAATGGTTAAGCTCTTTTGTGACCTTTTGCAAAGTCCTTTTTCAAGTTATGGAAGCAGGTCAGGTTACTGGGAGGTAGGCACTAACTATCCCTTACTAAGGTGTTGTGTAAGTTTGTCTTGTAGCGTCTCCTCCACGCCGGGGATCCCGTGCGGCTACTTCCGGTTTTGGCACTCGTACTTCCGGTGACGATCTTCCACTTGATGCAGCTTTGCGGCTTTGCTGTGGGTCTTGCTCCAACGCGTTTCGTGCTTGATGCACTTAATCATGGATCCATCATAGGAACAATGCTTTTTCGCAAGCTTTGTTTCTGCATGTAATAATTGATATATCCGCACAATGTAATCGATTATCGCAATTCAAATCTGACCAATATTATAACACCACATACACAACTGAGGACTCGGATAGTGATAAATCAGCCCCTAAGGGTGAGATGTACTAAGCCTTGAAAAGTAATATAATGGCTGGTTGTTCATCCAATCAGCTCCTACCTGTTATTTTTCAAACCCAGCCTGTGACATGGCAGGTTGGAGCTGATTGGCTGTTTGTTTATCACTCTTCATTTTATCACTTTTCAAGCTTAGTACATCTGGCCCTCAGTGAGAAATGCTTGCAGGACTGCAGACATTTCAATTCATATATGATAGAACACCTAAACAAAATTTGAATAGAAGTAAGAAAAGCACACCTTTCTCACTGTTTGGTAATACTCAGCGCAATCTTTGTTTTCTCAACAATTGCACACCCGAAGGGTTCTAGTTTAACCACACCCTGACATATGTGATGATTGTGTAAACCTGTTTATACAGATTAGTGTTCTGCATCAAATTTTGTTGGCTGTTAAATAGTGGAAAAATATAACAATTGAAAACATATTGCCGTAGTCTGCCATCATATTTCCCCCAAATAAGAAGAAAGACATAAGCCAGACATATTGCTCAGTTCCCAAGTTGGTATTAACATAAAATTACAAAAACATGGGAAAACAAGCTTAGCATGTGTGGTCCTTTTCATCTACTCTTGTGGGTCAGCCTGCGAGTCAACAATGGATCAACAGGTGACAAAAGCAAGGACAAAAGACATGACTGAAACCAGTTCCATCTCTTGCCTGTCCAGAGAATCATTTAGAGGAATGTTGCTGCAATTATAATTATTATTATTTGTAAAGCACTAACCTATTTTCTGCTAATATATAAGATTGATAAAAACATTTTTATTTTTTCTTGTATTTTACAGCTTTAACATTCATTTCAAAGCATTTTTTTATAGTGCCATAAAAACACATAGATGAAAAAAATGATTTAAGTGGAAACAGCTTTTTATTTGCTTGACGCAAAAAGTGGTTCGGCTGATACAGGTTCGTTTCACAGATATAGATGAAAAATAGATGACGCTTAATCACTTATTAACAGATACCATAAACCATGTCAGTTTTTAAATAAAAAAACTATAATCAGGGAGATTTAATGCAGTTTGAGTTCTTCAGAGTGTGAGATATCAGCCAAACAGATGCTTTTTTTAAAAGCGACCTTGTAAATGGTTACCACTTTAAAAAAGTTTTGCTGGCATAAGGCACCTCTGACAAACTGCTGGGTACACACCAGAACGATGCAGATGGTGATAGCGTCATAAGACGATCGTGCGACCCGTTCATGATCTGTGGAGCTCATGACCCGCACATGATCTGCATCCGATCCGGGTCCGAACCGATTGCGACCCATACCCACTTGAATGGTCATTTACAGATCCTACCTGCTGCAGGTAGAAGCTGAGAAATTACCTAACAACCTGCGGGGCCACGCAGCGGATCGGGATAGGATCAGAAATTATCTGAAATGGCCAATTTACATACAATCGGTCGAGATTGTATCTCATAACCGTTTCAGCCAGAAAAGTGTGAAAATCCCACCAAATACATGGCATTTCAAATGCCGGGTAATTTTGCAGAGAGCAGCCTGACCCCCTTCACACAGAATAACAAATTACTGTGTTGAAAATTTCTACCCGCTAATTTGCTGAATAACACGGGTATTTCTTCTGTGTGAAAGGGTCAACCCAGGTCATAAATCCCACATTCTTGACCCTGGTCAAGTCCAGAGTCATAGACACGGGATTTATGACCCAGGTGTGCCCTTTCACATATAAAAAGGACCGTGTTATTCCCGAAATTACCGGGCAAAACTGCTTCACCTGGTAATTTCATTTTCTGTCTGAAAGGGGTATAAATTGGGTCATTTTGGGCAAAATCATTCTGGTGTGTACCCTACATTAGTTTGTATAACATCCCGCCAAATGACTATCTATGGATTTATGTTTTGTACTCTGAAATTAAGGGAACGACGTACCATGATAACACTGCACATGGATGAGCCTTGGCTCTTATACAAATCATAGACTCCAACTTACAAAATGGACGCCACCCACTCTATACTGCAGACAGGGATGCTAAGATAAATCATATATAAAATATGCAACACTCATCTAGTCAGTGGAAAAGGTTCAAATGAAGAAATGTGATTTGTTATTTACATTTAAATACAAAAGGGAAGGTGTATCAAATCTTCTATAAAGGACAGGCGGAGAAGTTACCCATAGCCATTAATAAGCGTCTACATACATTTTATAGATTGCACTTGAACAATGAGAGCTAGACAATTAATGGTTGCAACTTCTTAACTCATCGCCTTGTGAATACTTGATACATCTCCCTTTCAGTATGAAAAATGCATCCCAATATTTAAGGTGTATAAAATAAATAGTAATCTGTTGTATAATTTTTTTTTATTTAAAATCTAAATAAAAAAAAAGCTAGTACTATTGTTTACAAACTAGGCCATACGATATCTCATCTTTCTATCTTATGCAACAGATTCATTCATTCATTTATTTCTTAATTTATTTATATCTTCTTAGAAAGAAGGTGATATCGCCCATAGCAACCAATCAGATTTTGTCTAACATGTTCTAGGATGCAATAGGGACATAACTTGATTGGTTACTATGGGCAACATCACCTTTTCTTATGATCCTGGCATCCTTATTGTTCCCTGTTCCTGCATTCTGATTATCTCCCATACCTCTTAGCTGCCTAGTGAGACTGACTGACTGGTGCTGGTACCTGTGACATTCCTAGCTTCCTTGTGCTACCCCTGGTGATAACTTGATATAGATCAGATTATGTGCCCTAAACTGGTGGGACAGTAGGGATTACTGCCCAGCCTCAGAGGTTACAATTCACTGGTTTATTGTGGAAGATAAATAACTTTTATATTTAATATTGCAAAATGATTAATAGAACTTTTTGAAATTGTTTGTAGGGAAAAAAAATTCAATAATAAAACAAACCGTGTTCAGTAAGCTCAACTATTTGCCTGCTTATGTAAATAGACAAGTTTGTTTGGTAAAATCCTTAAATTCATCATAGTCCATGTGGGATATATGAGTTTTTAAAATACTGCAACTGGAAACATTTTCTAATGTACATATTTACAGCTTACTAATAGATAAGTATTTTGCGGATTTATGTAATTTCAATAAGATCAAATGGTTGTCTTTTGGGCCAATCCAGTTCTCACATAAGCAAATGTGATGTTTCCAAGTCAGTAATTTGCTATTCAGTAAAATTGTAAATCTGCACTAAATCTATAACAAATGTGAAGCAATGGGCTTTTTCTATTTAGTGCAAGTTAGATAGTGAAATCAAATGCTTTATTGCTTTCTACAATTTTAGTGCAGATTTGCCCATTTGATCTATTTTATTAAATAATTCTGACCAGTTGCATGTATATATTACCCTTTTATCACTTAAGGTTATTAGAAGAGTTTTGCTTTCAACAGTAAACATATCACATTATGCTAACTACAACAGTTCACAAAGGAAAACATCTGTATAAGTGTGCCTCAGCAAATAATTAATCACTCCTGTGTTTAGTCCATATTTCAAAGCATTCGAAAAATATGTTAACATATAGATGTAAATACATAAAACAAATTCATGTCAAGGGTGAAATCTCTACATCAAATTAGTTCATAATCTTAACATCAAATACTACAATTACACCAGCTCAGACTACCTGGAGAATAGAATTGGGGGGTATGCCATTTACATGAGACCATATTTAGTCAATGCCAACCTTTATGTTTTATTTATTTTTCATAACATTGATTTTTAATGACAGAGAACATCTACCCATCTATATAATGATGTTAAGATAAAATAAAGATATATATATATATGTATATGTATGTAAAATGTGCAGTCAGGTCCATAAATATTGGGACATCGACACAATTCTCATATTTTGGGCTCTATACACCACCACAATGGGTTTGAATTGAACAAAATGCTTTAACTGCAGACTTTCAGCTTTAATTTGAGTGTATTTACATCCAAGTCAGGTGAACGGTGTAGGAATTACAACGGTTTCGATATGTGCCTCCTACTTTTTAAGGGACCAAAAGTAATGAGACAAACTAAACAATCTTAAATCAAACTTTCACTTTTTAATACTTTGTTGCAAATCCTTTGCAATCAACTACAGGCTGAAGTCTGGCAGGCATAGACATCACTAGACGCTGGGTTTCCCTGGTGTTGCTCTGCCAGGCATCTACTGCAAATGTCTTCAGTTCCTGCTTGTTCTTGGGGCATTTTTCCTTCAGTTTTGTCTTCCTTCACATGAAATGCATGCTCAATCAGATTCAGGTCAGGTGATTGACTTGGTCATTGCATAACACTCTTCTTATTTGCCTTAAAAACTATTTGGTTATTTTTGCAGTAGTCTTTCGGTTATTGTCCATCTGCACTGTGATGCGCCGTCCGATGAATTCTGAAGCATTTGACTGAATATGAGCAGATAATATTGCCCAAAACACTTCAGAATTCATTCTGCTGTTTTTGTCAGCAGTCACATCATCAATAAATACAAGGGAACCAGTTCCATTGGCATCCATACATGCCGACACAATGACACTACCACCACCATGCTTTACTAATGAGGTGGTATGTTTTGGATCATGAGCAGTTCCTTTCCTTCTCGATACTCTTCTCTTCCCATCACTCTGGTACAAGTTTATATTTGTCTCATCTGTCCATATGATGTTGTTCCAGAACTGTAAAGGCTTTTTTAGATGTTTACAAACTCTAATCTGGTCTTCCTGTTTTTGAGGCTCACCAATGGTTTACATCTTGTGTTTGTACCCTCTACTGTATATTCACTCATGTGAAGTGTTCTATTGATTGTTGACTTTGACACATGTACACCTACCTCCTGGAGAGTGTTCTTGACTGTTGTGAAAGGGGTTTCCTTCACCAGGTAAGTAATTCTTCTGTCATTCACCACAGTTGTTTTCCGTGGTCTTCTGGGTCTTTTGGTGTTGCTGAGCTCTCCGGTGCATTCTTTCTTATTAAGAATGTTCCAGACAGTTTATTTGGTCACACCTAATGTTTTTTGCTATCTTTGTGATGGGTTTGTTTTGATTTTTAAGCCTAATGATGGCTTGGTTCTCTGATAGTGACAGCTCTTTGGATCTCATATTGAGAGTCGACAGAAACAGATTCCAAATGCAAATGTCACACGTGAAATCAAGTTCAGACATTTTATCTGCTTAATTGATGATGACATAATGAGGGAATAGCGCACACCTGTCCATGAAATAGCTTTTGAGTGGATTGTCCCATTACTTTTGGTCCCTTAAAAAGTGGAAGGCAAATATAGAAATCATTGTAATGCCTACACTGTTCACCTAATTTGGATGTAATACCCTCAAATTAAAGCTGAAAGTCTGCAGTTAAAGCACATCTTGTTTGGGTCATTTCAAACCCATTGTGATGGTAAATCGAACCCAAAATATGAGAATTGTGTTCATATCCCAATATTTATGGACCTGACTGTAGATATATATATATATATATATATATATATATATATATATATATATATATATATATATATATATATATATATATATATATATCCCCATGCTTTCTAGAAGAAATTATGACAATTGAAATACTAGATAAACTTCCCCAGGAGGTGGAGGGAAAGAGTGGTATGACAGGGAAGAGAGAGGTAGGAGCCCAAAACTCATTGAGGTGCCTAGGTGTGAAGGCTAGCCCATCTGTTTCTATCCCATAGAAGAGCTACTGTTGCAAATATGAATGAGAAAGTTCATTCTGACTATGATAGAAAGGTGTCAGAATATACATGTACAGGGATGCGTAGCCACAGACCAGTCAGTGTGCCAGTCTGCGTAGCCACAGACCAGTCATATTGACACCTGTCCACCATCAAAAGTGACTACAATGGGCACATGAGCATTAGAACTGGATAACGGAGTAATGGAAGAAGGTGGACTAGTCTGATGAATCAGTACTTGTTTACCTGGGACAAAGATGGCACCAGGAAAAAGGTGAGCCGGCAGAGGCAGTGTGTTGCTTTTGAGCAATGTTCTGCTCGGGAACCTTCCTGGCATTCATGTGGATATTATTTGGATATGTACCACCTACATAAACATTGTTGTACATCAAGTATGCCCCTTCAGGGCAATGGTATTTGCTGACAATGTGCCCTGCCACGCTGAAAAATTTGTTCAGGATTTATTTGGGGAACCTGCAAAATGCCCCAACTCTCAATTGGGCATCTGTGGGATGTGATTTGAACATATGCTATTAAGTCCAAACCATGCAGACCCACCTCACACCTAACAGATCTGCTGCTAAATTCTTGGTTCCTGATTCCAAAGGACACCTTCAGAGGTGAGTCAATGCCTCAATTATTCAGAGCTGTCTTGGTATCAAAAGTGGTTCCTCTCTTTTTGGATGGGGGAGTGGGAATATTAGTGGTAGTTGCAGGTCTCTATAAATAATTTGAGAATTTTTGGCACTTTATGTGAGAACAGCAATTAAATGAATGTAAAAATGTGCCTTGTTTTTACCAATGTATGTAGCTTTGTTTGATTTTGTTAAATTAAAAAAATATATATTTTTTATTTAAAAACTAATACATCAAAATTGTATTTTCAGTGAACATGAACCATTTTAAATACATTATACATGAGAACATTTTGCTTTAAACCTTCAGAAAAATAGATTGATAAACATGCCTTAGAGGGCCATACTCAACCATTCTAGTTAATACAGTACTTTGTTCTGTATTGTAAACTCCTATCTTACAATCAGTAGTATAATTGGGTCAGGATGGACTAGCCCTGGTATTTTTTTTTTCTGCTGCCAGGGTGTAGTCAGTAAGAATTATTAAAGTAAGATGAAAAGAAACCCGTATTTGACTGAGTTGGCCTTAGCTCTTATTCTTTGTGGATTAACAAATTTATAGTGCCAATCCTTCCATTCTCTGTGCTCGGATATCTGACATAATTACATTTGCAATCTCTGTTTATAAGCTAGTGTTATTTAACATATGTACATTTTCTAGATTGTTATTATCATTTTAGCCAGTTATGTAAACCAAAAACTATTTGACATTTCCACACCCACTTTTCCACATGACTGCGCTCAACACACTTTGTTAATTTTCGTGATTGGTGTAGCCCTGGCCCTTTTTACTTTTAGTGCACCATTGTTTGCATAGGAAATATTTAGTATATTTTTCAGTATAACAAAGGGACTGAGCAATGAATTTTATATCAAAGGTTCCTTCACGGTTTATTAATCTTATTCATTCTGAATTTAAAAAAAAGTAAGAAAATTTTCCTCCATTTTTGGCACTTTGATTTTTTTTCTTGCCTGTTATTATTTATATTTTTGACAGTTATTCAGAGTGACTTCATTTGTTTTTTTTCCTTTCGCATACTCCACAGGTAGCCTCAGATGTCCATTCAGTTTGTTAACATTAAATCAACAAGCAGAGCTTCTGAGGCTCTTACAGAGGTTGGAGTAATGGCTTTTGGCAGCACTTGTGCAGTGTGCAGTGCAGCCTCTCACTGGGAAAGCTAGCAAGCTTGACTAATTCCCAGCGGTGATAACTTCATAACTTTATTTTCTTCTTTCAAGTTTAAAGGTAATGGCTTCATGCTGTTACCTTTGGTTGTATGATACTACAGAGAGGGATCAAATATTATTTATGTATGCATAAATAAACATATCCGATTAAAAGCATTCATACTGCAATTACTTTCATCAATTGATGCCTGTCATTTTTTTAAGCCATTGAAGCTCTCAACGTTACAAGTTATTTGTAAATAACACAATTAAATGTTTCAGACTTTAAAGTGAAAATGTATATTGATATAATGCAGTATGCATTTCTTAATTGATCAAGTTATAATAAAAACAAATTTGCAAGTCATTAATTTCAAATAAAATATGATTTGTATTAAGTTTAAGCAGTGGATGTTATTAATTAGCAAGATTATTAATAGGTCTAAACAATTTAATTCTAAGATGAGCCAAAGAAAAAAAAACAGATTCAAGCTTTTTCAAAAGACACAAATTTTTACTTTCTAGCTTTCTAAAAAACATATTAAAAATAACTACTAAATATTTCTGACATACAAAACTTTAGCTAAATTCATAATTTCATTGAAGCAATAAATAAAGCACCTACATACATTTATGTCAAACAATTTCTAATAAAAATAATATATAAAATACATATATTAAAATCTATATTTTAGATTCCTAACATTACTGAAAATTTTTAGATGAAAGGGCTTTATATAGACGTTACTGCTGTGACGAATAACATTTTGTCCCTTTACACGACTTTTTGTTTTTGCTGTGAAAACTGCAGAAGCTAGTGGGAAGTTTGTGAAAGAAAGCTTGGCAGGATTGTATTCTTTGATTCCTAATTAACACCTTCAGTCTAGGAAGAAGACTAACAGAAATACCATAAAATGTTGCAGCTGCATTGTTATTCCGCTTGGTTGGTTTGTTAAAAGTCGGCAGCTGAAGTAAAAAGGAATGTTCAATAGATGTTTTGTGTTGTACCCAAGGAGGTGGAAAAAGGCAACCATTTTATTTCCAAATAAGCAGCTGGCAAGGTTGTGTTAAATACAACTAAATGTAAGATTTGCTATTCATTTATAGTAATTGATTATAAATAAAGATGGGGTTAACGTAGATTGCCTCCTCTCAGTCACGGCACACATGCTAAGGCACGTAGATTTCTGGAAAGCGTAATTTTTGTGGTCGGTTTTATGGCATGAAGTGCTGATGGCGTGGGGAACATTTTTCACATATAAAATTATAATGGTCCCATGAGTCTAGCACAGTAAAGCAAATCATTATTCTAAAACGAACACATTTCCATAGAAAGGTACAGGGAAATGTTTATTCAATCCAGCATGTCTGCACCCCCACACTCAAAAAAAAAGACTGGCCCCCACTATATTTGTAGATATATGAGGAGATTCTACAAGAGGTTGCACAGTGCGTTACCAAGTTTGGGTGAGAGAAGAAAGAGAGCATTTAACTCTGTTCAGATAAATCTTACTCACATTCAAAAAATGCAATTAGAGAAATATGTAAATCTGGATGTTTCATCAAATGCTGGCTAAGGGGTTACCAGTTCTCTGCTCATACAATGACTGAACTAAAGAACTTTAGTGTCTGTGTAAGCACCATTGTCTCAAAGGCAGAGCTTGTTGGAAGCAGAGTCCGGCTTGGCCGTGGGAAATACCTACATATTTGACACAAGCCCTGTTTCTGAGAAAAAAGGCAGCGGAACAGAAAAAGTACGGAGATTTTACTGTTGCATTCTAATCAGCCATGATCTGGGTCATTTGCTTTGATCAGGAAGATAAACTCATTTTACTATGTGTTATATCATAGTAGATCAATACTTAGCAATCCAATGCTTTTATGTCACGCAAAAATCAGATATTGGAATGGTGGGAGCAAAGTACATGTTTTTGGCTCTAATGAAGCTATTGTTACTCGAAAACAGGAGAGCTTCAGACAAAACTATGCATCTCCTACGGACAGCAGACGGGTCTAAAAGTAAAGAAATTCTAAAAATAACTCACAATGTATTGAGTTTTCAGTGCAACTGAAAGTTTTTTTTTTATTATTTTGAAGGTCAAAACAGCAAAAACAAATATTTATAAACAATGTCATGTTTGAAAAGAGTCTAATCTCTGCTAACCGCTAGTTACATAAACATAGAGGCTGTTCGCTGCTTCATGCAAGTACGGGAAAGATATAAATGAACAAACTATGATGAATGAGCAGAAAGCATGTAAGACTGTGGTGTGAAATAGCCAAAAGCACAGCTCTATTGGAAGGCCCACATTCCTGATGGAGCGGCGAGACACAGGACCAGCAGTGTTAGAACAACCAAGAATTGAGAAATATTTCATATTTCATTTACCAATAATTGCAACGTGTTATGTTTTTTTTTGGTAATGAAGAGTACATTATATTGCAGTCTTTGGTCTTTTATGCCTCATTGAAGATTGTGAGTGAATATATTAATATCTTGGCATTGATTAACTAAACGATAGTAATGGCTTAAGCCCCATACACACTAAGTGATATTATAAATGATATTGCTCCTTTTCAGCAAGATGCACTAAGCCTTGAAAAGCGAAAAAACGGAGAGTAATAAATGACCAACCAATCAGCTCCTATCTGTCGTTTTTCAAATCCAGCCTATAACATGACAGGTAGGAGCTGATTGGTTGGCACTTTATCACACTCTATATTGTATCACTTTTCAAGCTTAGTACATCTGGCCCCTTGGCCCTTCTGAGTGATATTGTCTACAATCTCGCCTTATGTGTACACACAATACATGCATCTTTACCCATTTCCCCTGTTCTCTGTGCTGCATGCCCAATGTTGCATGCCCAATGTTGCATGCTAGGAGTGGGAGGTGGGTGACATCTAACGTCACTAAAAGATATCAGTAACGATGTTGTTCAGTGTGCATGCGCTATATCATTTGCCTGGATGTACCGAAGATATCCCAAGGTGAATCGGCTAGTGTGTATGGGGCTTTTGTAATAGTTAAATAATTTAAAAAAAGTTAGATAATATAAAATAAATCAAAGTTTGACCATAAGGTATCATTACATATAGCTACTTTAGATTTAAAATGTTCTTTTGTAAAAAGAAAATGCTATGTAACCAAAACTCTGAAATGTCTATGTGTAATAGAAGTCAAGCTACATGTTTATACTGAAGTATATGTTTATACTAACATATAGCCCATTAGGCGACTGGCAAGTCTAATAACAAAGTTAAAGGCATGGTAGCCTCTCATTTACATGCTACTCATGCACAGTTGGCATTACCTTTCTGCTATACATTTTTTTATTCTTGCTCATATAACATAGTTCTGGACCTCTAGATAGGGGCATTGCTGGTGTTGGTACTAATTAGTTTTTATCCCGTGTGGTCCATGTACAATCTCTTAACATTAGATGTTTGTTATATACAGTATATAAGGACACCACAATCTTCCTGTATTACAGCAGGAGCTTTACATCACTTATCTCTTGGTGCGCAATCTGCCTCTGTGACTTCCTGCTCCCCCACCCCACACCCCCAACATCCTTTTATATCCTGTTCTCTCCTCCCCAACAACCGAACAAGCCAACAGGTTACACATTTCTAAAATTTAGATTATTAATAATAATATGAGTTGAGGGTTTTTTGTGGTAAATTGTGAACTGGTTACTTCAGTACAGTGTAATAAACATCTGTGGGGCTGGAAACATTTACACGTTTATGCTTTTAATCAATAATAATTGATAAATAATAATAAAAAGAACAAAGAAAGAGAAGAAAAAAGTAAAAAGGGGGTGGGGGGTAAATTAGCCATCCAAGAGGACAGCCTCAATGCCAAACATAGGACAGCAAATCCAAAACACCAAAGTGACTCCTCCGGGATAGACTCATTCTGTGAATTATTTTTTTATATTATTTAGGCTTGTTCATATATAGTCCATGAAACCAAATTATCTAAACCAGGGGTGTCCAACCTTTCACCTTCCCTGGGCCACATTAGAAGATGAAAATTTGGTTTGGGCCGCACATAAAATAAAATAACAGTAACGATACCTGATCATCCAAAAAAAACATAGAAAACATAGTTAACATATTAAACTTAATTGGAAATGAAGTTAGTGAGATGTTTGACATTGTTTCTCACATTCTGACACAGAAAATAAGCCGAAATTCACATTCTGACACAGAGAATAAGCCAAAATTCACATTCTGACACAGAGAATAAGCCGAAATTCACAATGTGACACAGGGAATGAGTAAAAATTCACATTTTGACACAGAGAATAAGCCGTAATTCACATTTTGACACAGAGAATAAGCCAAAATTCACATTGTCACACAGAAAATAAGCTGAAATACACATTCTGACACAGGGAATGAGTAAAAAATTCACATTCTGACACAGGGTGCCAGATAACACATATGCCCCCACAGTGCCAGATAACACATATGCCCCCACAGTGCCAGATAACACATATGCCCCCACAGTGCCAGATAACACATATGCTCCCACAGTGCCATATGACACATATGCCCCCACAGTGCCAGATGACACATATGCCCCCACAGTGCCATATGACACATATGCCCCCACAGTGCCAGATAACACATATGCCCCCACAGTGCCATATGACACATATGCCCCCACAGTGCCATATGACACATATGCCCCCACAGTGCCAGATAACACATACTGTATGCCCCCACAGTGCCAGATAACACATATGCCCCCACAGTGCCAGATAACACATATGCCCCACAGTGCCAGATAACACATATGCCCCCACAGTGCCATATGACACATATGCCCCCACAGTGCCATATGACACATATGCCCCCACAGTGCCAGATGACACATATGCCCCCACAGTGCCAGATGACACATATGCCCCCACAGTGCCATATGACACATATGCCCCCACAGTGCCATATGACACATATGCCCCCACAGTGCCAGATGACACATATGCCCCCACAGTGCCAGATGACACATATGCCCCCACAGTGCCATATGACACATATGCCCCCACAGTGCCAGATGACACATATGCCCCCACAGTGCCAGATGACACATATGCCCCCACAGTGCCAGATGACACATGTGCCCCCACAGTGCCAGATGACACATATGCCCCCACAGTGCCAGATGACACATATGCCCCCACAGTGCCATATGACACATATGCCCCCACAGTGCCATATGACACATATGCCCCCACAGTTCCTCTTCTTCACCACCCCCCAAACCACGCCACCCCACCCGACCTGTATTAAGTCTGACTTACTATTTTTGCTGCGCCGTCCGCCCCTCCACCTTCAGCACTGCAGCAGGACCCAGTCTTTATGCCGCCAGATATGCCGCCTTGTCTCCCTATGGCCGCCGACTGCACGTTAAGTGCCAGCCTCCACCAACTCTTTTTGGCGCCTGACCATCCTGTAAGCGCCGTACGTCAGTGCGCGGGTGTGTGGTGACGTCACCCGCGCACCCGCGCACCTCCGCAAAGGACTGCTGGGACCGGGCTTCAGAAGAAACATCATGCCCCATTGAAGCCCGTTCCCAGCAGGTTTTATTGCATTGGGCCGCATTACTAGCGGACCTGGGCCGCATGCGGCCCGCGGGCCGCGGGTTGGACAAGCCTGATCTAAACAGCTTGACACATAGACATATCACTTTTATTAGTATTTAAGTTAACAATTGCATCTCACATCATCTTAACACCTACATCGTATGCAGTTGAGTCAAACTTAAGGTGCCCATACACTGCCTGCGACGTCTCGCAGCAGTGTACGGACACCCGATGGACTGCAAGCCGCCGGGACCTTCCGGCGGCAGGGACACATGCGATCCGTTGTGATGGATCGCATGCGTCCCTGCTTAGCGCCCGTCCCAGAACGGGTGGTCGGACGGCCAGCCGGTCTGACCACCTAGTCGGGTCCGATGCTCACGGGACCGCACTACATGTCGGAGAGGCGATTTGGTCCGATTTAACGGGCCGATTGGTTGCAATCGGCCAAAATCAGACCAAATCGCCTTGATGTATGCCCAGCTTTACTATAATCCTGTTGTTTTAAATGTATTTAATATTGCATTGTAAGCCAAAATAATAAGAAATATTTTGTTATTGTTTAGGTATATGGGGCAACAAGGGGTCTGCAGTGCCTTGCACAGTACCTTGCATACACACTGCACACTGAGCAGCAAGACATATGATTGTTAGATGCTAGGTGTACAGATATCATGCACAACTACAGTTTGCTCATTATGAATGAATAATTTCCACTAGTCCAGTTGGAGTGTTGACAGATATTAACATCTACATATCATTTAGGATTGTTACAGTCACTTATATCACTAAAAACTAACTCTTAAAACTAAAAATGGCTAAATCAATGGGGAAAAATGGATAAGCTATTCCAATGATATTAAAGAAGCATAACGGGATGCTGTTAGCACCACGAGTAATTCCAGAGGACTGGAAAAATGTGAACGTTGTACCACTGCACAAAAGTGGAAGGAAGTAAGATGGAAGCAACTACTGACCAGTAAGCCTTACATCAGTAATAAGGAAATTGATGGAAACAGCCTTAAAAGAAAGAGTTTTATATTATCTCAAATCCAGCAATTTACAGGAAACTAAACAGAATGGATTTACTCAGACTGCTAAATAAACTTGATAGCATGGGATTGTATACTAAAATGGTTCAATGGATAAGATCTTGGTTGCATGATAGAATATAGGATAGAAGACAGAGAGTTGTAGTAAATTGAGTGCATTCACAGGATGGAAATGTTACCAGTGGAGTTCCCTAGGGATCTGTACTTAGACCAGTGCTTTTAAATAAATATCTTTATTGGTGACAGCCGCTGGTATATGGTGTGCTGGTGAATATGGACACACAAGCTTCTCACTTGCTTGCGTTTCCATTGCTGAGGGATGCTCAGATGAGAGCGACTCCATCTGTAGCACAGGGTAGACACACCAGGAGGGGTAAAACAAATGATTGCTGATCAAGGTAGACTAATGATCAAGAGCATGTAAATAACAGTTTAATACCTTCACATAAAGGGTAGAGGTAGGGGAATAGCCTCCTATCAGAGGTGGTAGAGACATAGGGGGAAATTTACTAAAGGAAATTTGTAAAAAAAAATAGGTGTATTTGTATTTAGAAATACACTTATTTTTGACATTTACTATCCCGAAAATACGGCAATTCGTATTCGTATTGATGTGCTATCAATACGAATACGAATTGCCGTATTTTCGGGATAGTAAATGTAATACAAATTTCCTTTAGTAAATTTCCCCCTAAGACAGTAGAGCAAGGGTATAAGGATATCCTTACAGAAATACAGAAATATGGGCCAAATAAGGTTTGAGGTAACAATATGGTTAAAAAAGAGGCAGACTAGAAGGGCAAAATGATTCTTGTCTGCCATCACATTCTATATTTTTAGTAAATATCAGATTGATTGATTGATTGAGTGTATGTATGAATGATTAGATTTTAAGGTGTGCACCTGTTTTAGATCTAATTGAGCAGAAGATACATAAATCTTATGTTCATGCATCTACAATATGTAACATTGAACAAGAATGGTGTTCATAGGAGGAAACCATGGTAGATGCTTTTAAAAACTTTTTTGCAACATATGTAAATGTACTGTGAACAAATAAAATTGGTGCCTAATTAAGATGGCAAGAACTAAATAGTGCAGCTCAAACCAGACATCCCAGTATTGACCAGAAAATATGGGTAGAGCTATATATGGGATACATACAACATCCTGGTGGTGTCTATGATAGTGGTCAAAAAACCGGCTCTGGCATCCCGACAGGGGCTCCATAAGAGCCCTAACCCTCCCCACTGGTGCTTACCCCCATACCCCGCTACCTAACCCTAACTGCCATTCTAAGTGCCTACACCTAACCCTCCTTCTCTGCAGCCTAACCCTAAGATCCCCACTAGTGCCTAAACCTAACCATCCCTTCCCAAGCCTGACCCTAAGCCACCCTAGCATACTTACGGTCAGGAGGTTGGAAGTCGGGATTCCGACATCAGCATCCTCATCCTCAGTGTGTTCTGACAGCAGTTGGGATGACGGCACTTGGAATCCATCAGTCAGCATCCCAACCTCTGGTAATATAACTGCATTCCCTATGTACATGTGTAGTATAACAGAGATTGCAGCATGCATGACAAAAAAATTATATCCACATTACTTTCCAGGGGTTACGATATAGATGATAAACAATGTCTAGATGTCTAATGATCGACACTGATTAGGTCGACACCTAAGAATGGTCGACATCCCCTGGGTCGACAAAAGCTTTAGGTTGACATGGTTGACATGAATAAGGTCAACATGATTTTCACGTTTTGGTGTCTATGTCGACACATGTCGACAGGGACATCGTAAAAATGTACCATGTCCCCTCATATGGCTCGCTGCACTCACCATGCATCAGGCTATTATATGCCCACTTGGTTAGTAAAGTATGAAAAAACACCTTTTTTGTAAAAAAAAACTTGAAAAATTCATGTTGACCTTCTGTCATTGTCGACCTAGGATATGTCGACCATTCTTAGTTGGCAACCTAATCACTGTGAAATATTAGTGACCTAGTGACTGTCGACCTAGACATTGTCGGCCCAGGGACCACATACCCTTCCCAGGTTAAATGAATTCTTTACTATAGTTTCTGACATGTAAAAAACAGTTGAAGATTTAAATACCTCAGTACTGGTCAATCAATTCACAGATATCTTCTGTGTCATTTATATATTTATCTCTTACTGAATCAGCTTTCCGATTGGTAGGTATGCGGGGAGCTGTAGCTTGGGGCTGGAGATGGGGGTTAGACTTAGACAGCAGGGTGTGGGGGTTAGGTACTAGCGGGACAGTTAGGGTCAGAATGCAGGGGGGTAGATATACTTACCTGTCCCCTATCGGGATTCCCTCCTTTGTGATGCCGGCATCAGCATTTTGTTGACAGTCATCATTCCAAAATTAATAAGGTCATCATGCTCAGCATACCCACATTAACTTCATTGACATTTTCAGAATTTTTAGATTAAAATGTCAACAAAATATTCCTGGTGGTGATTTATCTAGCATGGCAATCTGGCAGCTCCCAAACAATGTCTTCCAGGTCTGGTTGTGATGCAGTATTGACTTCCATTTGATCATGCACGGTTTCCAGTGGTAAGTACCGCTAACGGTTTTGGCACCATTTCTCTTTACCCTCTATACTGCAGATTTCACATATAATACACCAACCTGTCATCTACAAAAGTTCTCTGATGACTCTGCTATTGTGGGCCTTATTGTAGATGACGAAGATAGGGAGTACAGAGAACTTGTGCAGAACTTTGCTACTTGGTGTCAGGGGAACCATCTTCAACTCAATACAAGGAAGACTAGGGAGTTGGTAGTTGATTTCAGGAAATGTCAGCATACCCCCCCAACTCCTGTGAGTATTCAGGGAATGGATATTGAGATCGTAAGAACTTACAAGTATCTGGGTTTTCATCTGAACAATAAATTGGACTGGACTGATAATTCTGCTGCTTTGTATAGGAAAGGGCAGAGTAGACTTAATCTGTTGAGGAGACTGAGGTCCTTTGGAGTGCAGGGAGCGCTCCTGAAGACCTTTTTTGACTGTGTAGTGGCATCAGCCATATTCTACAGAGTGGTCTGCTGGCTGACAATAAGAGACTTAACAGGCTGGTAAGGAAGGCCAGTTCTGTCCTAGGAATGCCTTTGGATTCTGTAGAGATTGTGGGTGAGAGGAGAATGATCAGCAAGATAACATCATTATTGGATAATGCTTCACACCTTCTCAAAAATATTTTGACAGATCTGTGTAGCACTTTCAGTGATAGGTTGCTTCACCTTCGATGCTCAACGGAGAGGTACCGCAGGTCTTTTCTACCTGCTGCAATCAGAATGTACAACTGTCATGGTCTGTAGAGACCTACATGTTCTTAGATTCTAGATTTATATTGTTTGGACTTCTTATCTTATTTGCTATTTTCACCCTTATCTGTACTTGAACCTTGCTGTAACAATTGTAAATTTCTCCATTGTGAGACGAATAAAGGAATTCTATCTATCTATCTATCTATCTATCTATCTATCTATCTATCTATCTATCTATCTATCTATCTATCTATCATTCTAACCCCTAGCTCTCCCTCCTAGTATCCAATACTAAAGTAGCCTAATCCTAACCCTCCCCCTCCTGTCCATGCAAAATATGGACATTTCACATATTGACATTGTGAACGTGTCAACATGCATGTGCAGAAATGTTTAATATTTGACATTGTGACAACGTTTACATTTTGAATGCTGACATCGTAATTGTCGACATTGTTACTTTATATTGCGTCATCCTTTGTAAATTTGCCATAAACACAAAAAATTGTGCAAACAGCATTCTGAAAACTACTGCAGAATAAATAAAAAGGCCAATGGTTTTTAAAACAATAGTTGCTACTGTCAGACCTGTTTAGGTGTTAAAAGCACCTGTAAAACACATTTAAACACCAGGTGGTATAAGTCCTTAAATTACTGTAACACCTAGTCTTGTAGCTGAATTTAGTATTTTTTGTACATAATGAAATATTTTTTATACAATTTTTCCTTGAAGGTGATGAGTAATTGTAGCCAGGACATCAGTGGCAGGATAGGTCACATTCTCCTTGGGCCAGTCAGTGCAGTCCTTTGACCCCGGCAAATTATTGCTCATTAAAATGTGCTGCAATACTTACAGATAACATGTAGAAAAATGCTGGTGGACTTTTCCATGTTTTACCAAATTATTTTTACATCATAGCAAGGGCGTAACTACCATAGGTGCAAGGGGTGCAGCTTCTACGGGGCCCAGAGCTGAAGGGGGCCCATCTTTTTTTTGCTATGGGGCCTACGGATATCTAGTTACACCCCTGCATCCTAGATTTAATAGACAGTCAGGTGAATCACACTCTCTAGCTGGTAAAGGATTAATTCAATGGCAGGTATTCAATGACAATTATCGTGATGTGCAGCGAATCCTGTTTAGGATTCGCTGCACATTCACAGGGTTCCGGAGGGCTGGAGCATTAACTGCCAGCCCTCCCTCTCACCCTATTCAACGCCTGAAGGGCTCACTGCACCTGAAGGCGATTCGCTGCAGGGAGCCGGGGGACAACAGCAGGCAGGGGAATGGAAGCCTCCCTGCCTGCCCCAGAATGTGTGGGAGAGAAGGAGGGCTCCCGAGGACACAGTCAGCACAAGCTGCCCCCAGGGAGACCTGGCAGGGGCACGGTGGAGAGAGCTGCTGCACTGGTCCCGCTCATGAATATGTAATGAGCGGGACCAGTGTGCAGTGAATATGTAATGAGTGGCTCCCCGCCCCCTGCTGGCGAAAGTGTAAAAAAAATTCAAATTAAATATATATTCATGTGCTGAAAGCAAATAAATAAAAATAGCATGCAACTTCACAAAATAAAATTACTGATTTTCTGCCAGGAAGTATACACAAGGAGATGTAGGAGAAAAGGTAATGATAAGGGAGAGTTAGGACACAGGGGATTAGTAACAGAGAGAAAGAGATAGATGAAAGAGTAAGGCACACAGGCAGAGGAGATGGCTATTTGGCACTGAAAAAAAGAAAGTAATGACAAATGTACTTTATGGACTGCTGCATATGTGCAATAGTAAAGGTATAAGAAATAGTTCACTATCCCAAGAAACTTCCAATTTAACCATTTAACTGGCATTTGTGGCATACTTGCCTACCCTCCCAGAACGGTCGGGAACCCCCCCACCCCCCAAAAGGGCAAGAAAGGTGGGCAATTCTTGCAACTTCTCCTCATCGAGGAAAGGCGGGGACCAGATGACATGATTCAGGAATTGCGTCATTGTGGACCTGCCTCCTGCTGTGTAATGCTGGCATTCTGCAGTGGGACGTGGCCACGATGACATGATTGCGTGCGCCTCAACCATTGTACAGCCTGTTCATGTAAGTTTCGCCCCTTATTCTTGCCCTTTTACTGAGCTCCTGGAGAGGACAGCCAGAATGTTGGCAACCCTACAAAAGATGAGTAGGTAACTGTGCACTCATGATTAAGCTGCAGAAGAGAATTATGCAGAAATTAGAACATTTGAGTGCAGCAAAGACAACTTGGAGGTTATGCAGCTATAAGGGATAATGGACCAGATGTAGTAAGCTTGAAAAGTGATAAAATGGAGAGTGATAAACCACCAGCCAATCAGCTCCTTACTACCATATTACAGGCTGGGTTTCAAAATGACAGGTAGGAGCTGATTGGCTTGTGGGTTATCACTCTCCATTTTATCACTTTTCAATGCTTAGTACCTCTCGCCCATTGTCGTTAATTAACTGCTTCATATAGATTGATATCTAAGTTAAAACAAAATGAATATATTATTTTTAATTTAGATACATTTAAAATAGCTATAAAACCATTTAAAAAAGCTCTATAGAATTGTAATTTTTTAAATTGCAGTTTATTTTTTGCTTTTCCAGTGACAGAGTGCTAGTCTATGCGCATATGATGCCACAGTTTTGCAATACAAAATCGCAGTAGTACAAGATTCTTATGATGGGTTTCACCATATAGCAACCAAAAAGATGGTACAAATCATATGCCTTGATAGTGGAATGGGGAGATAATGAGGCCATGTTATTTACATTTTATGGGTTCTGTATGACACACTATGTGGACCTTAAAACTTTGTCACATTGTATTATAATGCTTTCTATTTGGCTATCAAAGATACTTACAAAATTCCCGGTGTAAGTAAAAGAAATGCACTTTAACAAGTGTACAGTAAAAAAAGATTTGTCACTGAGATTTTATTTATACTTTGTTTACTTTATTCTGGCAAGCAAGTTATACTGTTTGTTCTAGACAATATTTTGTTCATCTTCATCCCCACAAAAGAAATCCAAGTTCTGTTGCCATTCAAGAAGAACAATATAGCATTAAACTTAGAAGATGATGCACTTATGCCAGTCTTTCCCAAACGTTTTATAATCACAGCTCGCTAGAGTAACAGTATTTTTTTCATGGCATTCCTAGGCCAAAAGGGGGAAATTTAATAGGATGACAAATTCAGAAAGTGAATTTGTCATCCTATTAAATTTGTTTTAAAGCGGCAATCATTTACACTTCATAATCAAACTGGTTTTGCCGTGTAAATGATTGCCGCTTTAAAAAAACTGGAGATTTCTTACCAAATATCTCACTTTCTGAAATTCTCATCCTAATAAATATCACCTAAAGTTTCTTATTGAGAAATTAAATAAATATAATACATACTGTATACATACAACCAAGTAAATTGTGTCTACATGTCATCCATCGGTGAGGGGTGTTGTGGTGAGGGACATGATTTGCCTCTGTTTGTACACACATTTTAGAATTGGAAGTTAGATATAATGGTTTTGCCTTTAAAATTTGAATATAAGTTATTTGAATTGGTACTAAACAACCAACCCAGGGCACCCTTGTGAAGTGTAGCGAGGCACCCTTGGGTACCACGGCACAATGTTTGGGAACCACTGACTTAATCTCTTGAGATCCTGCATTTCACGAGACACATTGGGGTAAGTTTGCTATGAGAGTTCTATTGAACATGGAGTGTTTCCCACAGCAACCAATCAGATTTTACTTATTTATTTAGCACCTTCTAGAAGATAATAGGTAGAATAGGCAATTTACCAACCTAAAAAATACTTACATCTTAGTAAATTTACCCCATTGAGGCCCTTATTCTAATCTGTGCGGTACGGCCCGTGTGCGGCCGTACCGCCGATGTTTTCACTCTGCACATGCGCAGAGGTCACTCTGCGCATGTGCAGGCGAAATCGCTGCACACAAAAATTATACGCCGCAAAGGGGGCGTATAGGGGCGTGAGGGGCTTGATAGCCTCATTTACCTATGTATACGCCCAGCGTTTCATGGGCGTTCCCATGCAAACGCGGGGCGTATGCATGGTAATGAGGCTATGACGCCAGTGATGGGGGCGGAAAGCTGACATCGCCGGATGTCAGCTCTCCGCCCAAATACAAGCTTTCACACGGACGATTGTCCGTGTGGTCTAAGCTTGCGTGAGCTGGTGGAGCGTGCGGCCCTGCCTTCGATGGTCGTCGACCATCGAATGCAGGGGGCAGCTCCCACCATGGTGGAGGCGTACGCCCCACCATTTTCATGCGGATCGCCAGCCGTCCGCGTACGGACGGCCGTGGCGATCCGTCTTGTAGGCGGGGTTTGGTTTGTGCGGCCGGAGCAACGTATGCGGCTCCGGCCGCACAGATCAGAATAAGGGCCTGAGTTATGTGTCTCTTGGTTAGATAAAGGTGTATTGGAATAAAAAACTGACTGTAAATTAGGGAACACTGTTTTTATTTGCAGTGCAATGAGACAAAAATAACACTATATAAAAATGAATAAATACCTTGTTAGATTTTTTTTTAATACTGTATAAATATTTTTTCTTCTTTAAAAGTAAAACAATTATTATTGGTAGCATTTAATAAAGACTGGACATAGCTTATATTTATTATCTAGTTCTAAATCTGTTGAGCATGGCAGATAACACACTGATTGTCCATGCAGTACCAATGATGGACCTTGTCCTTCACCGCTGGCTGACATTGAGATATCCATCAGCTGCTAAATCCCATCTGTGCCAAGTGCCAGTATTTATTTATTTACAGTTTCTTATACTCTGAAGCCTGAGTCTATGGGAAAAATTGAACTAAACTCTGTTTTGTTCATTGCACAGTATATATACTATATACCAGTGGTCGAACTGGTCCGGTATGCTGCAATATGGTATTCCGGAACTTCTCCACTGACACGGAAGTGTTATTTTTTTTTAAATGAATAAAAATGTGCAGTACTCCACATCCAACTAGCCCTACTGTGCCTCAGCCCTACTGTGAGATCGGCTATCTGTCAGTGGCTCCTGGCACTTAACCACTGACAGGTAGCCGATCTCACAGTAGGGCTGGGGCACAGTAGGGCTAGTTGGATGCGGAGCACTGCACATGTTTATTCATTTTAAAAAATAACACTTCTCCTTGGCTTCTCCTCTTCTCCACTCCCTCCTCTCCTCCGCTTCTCCTTTCTCCCTCCTCCTCTCCTTCACTTCCCCTCCTCCTCCCCTCACTCCTTTGCACTTTCACTTCCCCTCCTCCTCTCCTTCAGTTCCGCTCCTCCCCCTCTCCTCTGCTTCCCCTCCTCCTCCACTCCCCCTCCATCTCCGCTGCTCTCCATCCTCCGCTTCTCCTCTTCTTTGCTCCCCCTTCTCCTCTCCTCTGCTTCCCCTCCCCCTCTCCTCAGCTTCCCCTCCTGCACTTCTCCTCCTCCTCTCCTCTGCTTCCTCTTCTCCTCTCCACTGCTTTCCCTCCTCCACTCCCCCTTACCCCTTTACTCTGCTCTCCCTTCTCCACTCACCCCTCCTCCATGCCCCCTCCTCCTTTCCCCCTCCTTCTCTCCACTGCTTCCCCTTCGTCCTCACCCCTCTCCTGTTCCTTCTCCACTCCCCCTCTCCTCCACTCCCCCTCCTCCTCTCCTTCACTTTCCCTCCTCCTTCCCCTCCTCCTCACCCCCTCATCCTCTCTCTCTCTTCCTCACTCTGTGTATGAATGGTATATGGCGTGGTTCACTACACATAAGAACACTCCCCGTTTGAGTAGCCATATACCCTTTTTCCAAAGTGTGCGCACCTTCGATGTGCACATAGCTACATCCTTTGCTTTTCCATACCCCCACTTCAAAATTTCCACTTCGACCACTTCTATATACATTACGTGTATACTGTTATCGAAGAAACCAATACAAAATGCTATTTCTGCTCTAAAAGCCTGTGTGTGTTGCGAACATGTGTAGAACACAGATTTTTGTTTCCTGCAAGTACAATAAAATAAACATTAAATATTTGCAAAAAAAGTTACAAAAATGACCTTGTGTTCAGATGACTACAGTATTTGGATAGGAAAAAAGACATGTCCTTCAAGTTGAAACCATCAGTTTAAAATTCCTGTTTTAGTTGATTACCTTGGATAAAAGTAAAATAACAATACATGGAGGCCAGTTTTTACTAATTGACATAAGAATACCACTTCCATTGCCTTTGGCGCAGAATGTCTTGTTGGTAGCTATACCTTCCAGTTGAAATAGCAGCCTTTGAATGGCACTAGTGAAATAGCTATGTACACAAGACGAATGCTAAAGTGCTCATTCTAAATGGACCTCTTAATTCAGGCATTATACTGGCTCTGGAAAACTTTCCAATGTCTGTATGTGCAGCTTAATGGGAAAACAGTCTCAAAGTTCAGCTATTTGGAGAAACAGGTTTAAAGATCCACTGATGGTTGACAAATGCCGTTTTAGCTTTGAATGCCATCAATGTGCTTTTGAAAAGAATTGGAAGGGATGTCCCCCTCCCACTGTAAAAGAAAGAAGTCTGTGAAGGATCTCTGAGGTAGTCTTCTTTCACTGGCTCACTTCTGAAGGCGGGTGTTTGGAACGCGTGGCTGAAGAAAAAGGAAAGGAGCCACATCTTTTGCATAGATTCTTAGTGATGCTGAAAGTGGCATTGTTCAAATTTAGGTTCTGAAAAGAATTAGTTTAATGGAAAGCCATATACCAGTTTCCAGGTCACTTTCTGCTGTGTGCTTTAATAATACAGAATTACAAAGTAACAGAAAATGTGAAATATATAATAATGAATCCATCTGAATTCCATAGATACACTAGCTGTAGTACAGGTCTCTGCCTGTGTATATATAGAGAAATGAATTGAAGGGACCGTCAGCTGCACCATTGGTCTATGGTGAATGGAGCTGATGCTGTATGGAGCATCTGTTGTGGCTACAGTGTGCATGCTGTGACGATTACAACACCTGATGATGGTCCGGATGTGACTCAAACCTTGTGTGATTTTTGATGCCACTCTGCCATTAAATAACTTTTTATGTGATTACTCTGGAGATTGACACTTCAGTACAGTTCAATATGTGGGGTCATTGGAATCTGGGACTCCGTGGGTGACACTGCAGTAGGTGAAAGCAATTTGGATGTTAGTGCAGCCTTTTTCTTGGTCTCCTTCCCTCTCTCTCTCTCTCTCTCTCTCTCTCTCTCTCTCTCTCTCTCTCTCATATATATATATATATATATATATATATATATATATACACACAAAGAGAAACCCGTCTGTGCGGCAGCAGCCAGCTTGTGAATACCCTGCTGCCGCCGCACAGACGCTGGTGATAGCAGTTTTTTGTTCTTCTTCTGATACTTATGTGTATGTGAGCTTGTTATACATTAGTAAAGTGCTTTTATTTACCACTCACGCTTGCGCCTCCTCCATCTTTCCTTTTACATATATATATATATATATGTATATATATATAAATATGTAGCCAGAGCGTCCGCACTCAATTTATCTCGGTTAGAATGGGGTGCTCCAACAGATTAATAGACATCAAGGTATATCGTAGGAGAAATGGGCACTCACCAAGGTCAAGACTCTTCTGTTAGTGAGGGCCTACGTGTACAGAACAAAAGATCGGGTTTATCGGGGTGCGCTATAAACAAGTACCACTTAACCAATTAATATAGACAATCAGTCAACATAACCTGATCATCTGAGCAGACATAAAAAGTTATCTTGTTTTTTTATTAAATGAGACGTCGGCTTCATTCAGACAAGTAATTCCTTTATTAAAACCCAACACGTTTCGTCAGAATGACTTCATCAGCGGTATGACGATATTAAACCTCTTGATAGGGTCTGTACATCTGGGAGTATTCATTAAAAATACTAAAAACTTTTAAATAAACATCAATTATTGGTCATTTGACAGAATATGTCTTTATAAAGACAGAACTCTATACGAGTGATGTATTTAATTAGAACACAGACTCTGTGTGGGTGACGTCCTCAGCTGGCCGGATGGATAACTTTATAAATGGGCACGCCCACTCCTAAAAAATGTCTCGGGATAACCAAGATACTCTGTCCCCAGTACCCAGTGGATAGTTCACCACAAGGTAGTAAACAAATGGACTATACAGGCACTCCTGCAGACTGAGATAGCAGCGCCACGCTTCGGCCTCGGGGGCTCGCTGCGCTCGCCACACTATATAAAATCAGCTCCACGCCGACGTGGATAGTGGGGGTATGAAAGGTCGGAGGACTTGGTCCGCCGCCGCTCGCCACGCTTCAGGGTGGCGTTAATACTGGGGGTGATACAAAACTATGGCATAGGTGATTACAATTGTAAACAACCATCACATGGGTGCTTGTACAATGAAATATCGCATAGCAATTGGTGCAGTGAGATCGGATTCGATATTTGTATAATCACTCCTGTGCACTTGCATGCATCGCATGCTACTATAACGCGGAATGCAATGCGATGCGATTTCACTACGGAGAATAGCCCAGTACGCATTTATCGCATTGGGCGCCCTGCTAGGAATATATATATATATATATATATATATATATATATATATATATGAAGAAGAGAGGTTTAGGGTGCACCTAGGTTTACAAAGTACAAATAATATAAAATCATCCAATGTAATAAACACGAGATAAATTCAATACATAATAATATATCAAATAATTTTTAATGAAGATGTTGATGGCCCAACGCGTTTCATCAAAAGCTTGACTTCATCAGGGGCATTGAAAGCAGATTGATACGAAACAGGTTCATACAAATATATCATCTTAGATGAAATGACTGAATATCTATGGCAAATGTTCCCATATGATGGGTAGAACAAATTCACTGCTGGTCAATAGAAACAATTACATATCGCTTAGTAACTGTTGACACTGATTCACTGTTTGGAATCCTGGAATCTACATTCTGCACCATTATAATTGATTTATTCCTGGTGCCATTCATTCTTTTGTTTGGGGCCATTATATCCCCTTTTTACCAGTTGACCTTTTTGATATGGGGAATATTGAACAGTTACTAAGCGATGTGTAATTGTTTCTATTGATCAGCAGTGATATATATATATATATATATATATATATATATATATATATATATATATGTCCAGTCACTGACTCAAAATATAATTAACAATGAAAAATGTAAGATCCATGTGAGTCTATTATTCTTAATAAGGATTTGTTAGTCAAGATTACATGGCATGAAGTAATGTGTTTAATGTGCAAATAGCAACTTTTCAAATCAGTGTGATTCTTAGTCAAGCTCAAACATATATAATGCTGAAGGCCAAGTTCAACCACCCAGGGTGTGCATATTTCATGGCATGACCACACACCCGAGTGATAGGTCTAATATAATGTTCCCTGTTTTTATGAAATAGCTCTATGTGAGATGATGTACAGTAGGGTGAAACAGATACAGAATAGAAGGTAAAGTAGTCCTGTTCATGTTCTTTGAACAGATCGTCATTAAACCAGTCATCTTTGGTGAGGATTGATGTCGGTTCCCGTGAGTTATGTAGTAAAACTGACATTTTTTCTTTCTGAAATGTGTATGTCTATCAGTTAGCTGGGTGCCGATGTGCTGCTATCAGTGAGCCAGGGAAGTTTTGCTGGCAGTGGGGCAGGGATGGGATTCTTTTCTGCGAGTAGTGGAGTGATACAGGTGTTGGGGTTTTGGCAACAGTTGGAAGTAGTTCAGGTGTGCAATCATTGGGAAAAATATGCACAGTCATGTGATTTGATGTGTCCAATCATGTTATTGGGATTTCTATCATTATATCACACTTTTATATATAGTTCCCTCCCACAGCCCCGTGATGACTGGCCATGAAGAAAATTACCTACACAATGATAAAGACTGCATTGCAACAAGTTCAGTGACTTGAAATTATATTTTCATTAAGGTGCATACACACTGGGCATTTTTGCCCATTGTGTATGCTGACAGATGATTGGGAAAATCGCTGGGCTGAAAAGCATTCTCCTTTGCATACACACTGAACATTTTTTGCCTATTTTAAGTGATTTTCCCAGGGGGCGGGGGGGGGGGTGGACAGCTTTCCATTGCAGGCGTCCACCCCCTCACTCATCTGTCGGTAATAACAGCAGATGATGGTGGAGCGCACATCATCGCTTACTGCTCATCACTGCCCCGTACACACTGGGTGGCTCTCAGCTCAAAGCCCAGTGTGTGGGGACCTTAAGACAAACAAACTAATAGACAGATTTTCATATATGCATTTATTTATTTGTTATTTATTACCAATTATCTATATAGCGCACACATTTTCCGCAGCGCTTTACAGAGAATATTTGAACATTCACATCAGTCCATGCCTCAGTAGAGTTTACCATCTATATTCCCACCACATGTACACACACACTCATTCTAAGGTTAATATTGTTCAGAGCCAATTAACCTAACTGTATATTTTTGGATTCTGGGTGTAAACCGGAGTACCCAGAGAAGTCCCATGCTAACCATTACACCATCCGTGCTGCTCCATTTAGAGTTAAGACATATGCTCAAATCTTCTGACACTGGGTGGCAGATGATAGATAGATAGATAGATAGATAGATAGATAGATAGATAGATAGATAGATAGATAGATAGATAGATATCCTTACTAATAAATAAAACTAATAAATAAAAGTGAAACATATGTTTGTTGCTTATTCACAGCTAACCAGTGACTGGACAACTGTCCTAAGAACAGCTTAGAGGTGCGTTAGAACATAGGCTGTGTGTTTTCCCACAGCTCCCACACACACTTGTATTTAGTAGTTCCTGATATACCAACTCCAATGTGCATGAAAAATCTATTTTTATTTATTACATTTTTCAAATTTAATGCAAGAATTAACAAAAATGATAATATCTCCTTATATACTGTTTTGGCACTGTGAAAGGCATCTAAAGGGTTCAGTACATGTAAGATTGGATCTGTGCCTTTTTAAAATTGTTAGAAAAAACAATACATATTTTCAGTAATCGCATACTGTATGCAGAAAGCCAAATTCAATTAGTGAAATTCTGTCCTTGCAGCTATTCTATTTTTCTAGTTAATATTACCTGTCTTTATGTTCACAGTATGTTTACTAACACAGGACTGTGACAATTGTTATGGTCACCGCTTGTTATGGGTTTGTTATGTACACAGTTTGTTACAATTTTGTTGACACCGTTTTGAAGATGTATCACTAATGGCCCCCACACACAGCACAATTTTCAGGCATTTTCTGAGCGATTTTACTAAATTGCTCAGAAAATGCCTGAAAATGCATGTAAATCGCTGTGTATATTGCCCACACAGCGATTTACATGCGCGCACCCGCCGTTCTGAATCTGGTAAAGATTCAGAACGGACGGGTTGTACAATTCAGAGCAGTCGCTCAGAAAGCTCCTGCTCATCTCCCGCATGTGTGGCTGCGGGCAGATGAGCAGGGCTGTTCTGAGCGACTGAAGCTCCGCTGAACGCCACCCGCATGACACCGCCGCTGCACCTGAGAGGACGCACCGCCGCCGCCGCCGAGGACATCAGGCACCGCCGGAGACCACCGCCGAGCTGATGACGTCACACCGCCGGAGACCACCGCCACTCCTGATGACGCCGCGGGACAGAGAGGCCGCGATGCTGGACTCCGGCGTTGGTAAGTATTTTTTTTTCTTCCCACTGTGCCACCAATGTTTGGGGAGCAAACATCACTATACCACCAACGTAATATGTTTGGGAATGGGGTGGGGGACCCCTATTCTCTCTGTACTTTCGATCTCTACCTCCTAATCTCAATGTACCAAAGAGCTTGCAATCCACTGTATGTAATAAATCATTAAATGCTGCATGTCCACTGTATGTAATAAATCATTAAATGCTGCATTTAATATCTATAGGGCTCATGTTATTATAATAATTATATAATTTATTTACCTTGTCCATGATGGAACATTCAGCAGTTACTTCACACATATAATCCTGATTGTGTGTGTATGTATGTATGTATGTATGTATGTATGTATGTATGTATGTATATATATATATATATATATATATATATATATATATACACACACACAGTGCAGTTTGATGGCATGTGCGGCTGGCAGTTTGATGGCATGTGCGGGTGTGTGACAGTCGTGACAGATTTGAAATCTCCCGTGCTGAATCTCCCAAGTTGAATCTCTGACACAAATCTCTCTGTATGTGGCTCATTGTCTGAAATGAGCCACAAGAGTGAAATCTCTTGTGCTGAATCTCCCGTTATGTATCTCTGGCACACATCTCTGCGTATGTAGGGCCCTTAAGTCACAGTGGTAACCTATTCTATATATTCTATATTTATCAGTGATACAATATTACAGCCATACCAAACTGATTGGTCATCGTATGGCCGCCATACACTAGGCAGTTCACATGCAATGATGGCTGTTTTCCTGCAATTGCAGTGATCAATTGCAGGGAAATATCCCAAACTGCATGTGAATGACAGCAGGTCCAAAGCGACGCATCACACTGGATCTCATGCAGGTCGCACTGGCTACAGAAGTAAACTTTTGGATTTGGATTGCTTCCGAGCCGGGCAGCCCTGGCCTCCAATATATCTCATGCAATTCTGCCACTCGGAACCTTCCCAGGTGGCTCATGGCGGGATTGCTGGCAACTTCTCCAAGGGGAGAAGTCAAGCTAATGTAAGTGAGGTGGGGTTGAGGGAAAAAGTGGTTAATAAGATGGGAGTTCTATTGAAGATGGAATCTTCCTATAATCAGAATCTACTTATTTATTTAGCACTTTCACAGACCCCATTCATACTGCACCTTAGACCCGGGAAATTCCTGTGTCTGCCCCAATAATACTGCTTTCCCTGGTCTGCCTGCCAACAAGTGTGTGGAATCTAAGAGCAGCTTTGATTGGCTGTTGAAAAAGTAGCTTTGACTGGCTGTTGAAAAAGTATCTTTGATTGGCTGTTGAAAAAGTAGCTTTGATTGGCTGTTTAAAAGTAGCTTTGATTGGCTGTTTAAAAAGCAGCTTTTATTGGCTGGCTGCAGATGATGTCATTTAAAGAGGACTTTTTTTCCCCAGCACACTGCATTGCTTTAATCATGGCCGACGAGATACTACTGAGTAGCTTGGAGTTCCTGATGGCCATCTCTGCTCTCGTCTATGCAGCATTAAATGGAAGTCACATGCAGTGGCAGCTCATACCTTCTTGTGAGGGGGCCTGTCTCTTGCCGCAGCTGTCGCTGGGGTACCACGATGCAGGCACTGCCTCTCCTCCCGGTGTGGTCCCGGCACCTGTGCTATGATAACAGGCGCTGGGACTGGCGCATGCACAGTACAAACATCTGTACTGCGCATTTTGGCCAGCTTCTATGGGCTGCATAGGCAACAGCCCATAGAAGGAAATTATGGTCCCGGCGCGTGTGTAATACAAATGACAAGCACCGGGCCCGGCGCATGCCCAGTATCGATGTAGGTACTGCACATGCGCAATCAGAACACCTCCCAATGGGACTGCCTTGGTGAGTGGCAGGTTGGACTTCCAATAGTAAGTCACTGCCAATCACAGTGAAGCCAGTGCAGTCCCACAGACTGCATCTGGCTTCACTACAGTGGCGGATGTTACCTGGGGGGGGGGGGGGGGGGGGGGAGCTGCAGCCCTGCAGCCCATAGGTAAAAACTGCCACTGGTCACATGTCACCTGATTTCATTCCCCAATCAGCTTGCTTTTTTGCTTTCTTGTGGGAAAACCTGTTCACACTACCATACACCCATGTATTTCCCAGGAAAAACCCTGCAAAAAACCTGTGTGAAATTATCGGGGCATTACACTCACATCCGTTCACACTGAGACACGACACGGCAAATGACCGCTTGCCTTGGCAAATACCTGTTTTTTTGCGGCAGTGAGAACGGGGTATTAGTAAATAAACCACTAACACTCCTTTTACACCAGAGCCTCGACCCAGCTTATTGCCCTCCACTCTGGGCCAAGCTGTATTTTAAAAACAGCTTTTCTGTACTTCATTGTTTCTCTACTGTATTATGTGCATTCTGTCTGTTTAGTGATTGAATCCTATTGGAGAATGAGCACTACATAAATAAAAATATTATAATGATGATGATGATGATGATAGCCAAATTTATTGGTAAAATATTTCAATATTTATTTGTGATTTATCAAAAAAATGTAATGTGAATTTTTTTGGGATAAATGATAATGTATATACCAATAGAACTATAGTATTACTTGTTCTACAATAAAATAAGGACAGTTTGTTCTAACAGAACTTGTGTTTGCACTGGCAAGGAATTTACTGAAGGCTGATGTACAATTAATATACAATATGACGTGCGGTATATGGTAAGGAAAATGCTCATATATTTCAAAACCACAATACCAAATAACATCACAGGGTATAAAAAGCAACCACTAGTGAGGCCATAGGTGTATTGGTATGCTCCTGGGGAAGCTAGGTGAGCATAGGACAGGACTGTTTGGATGGTTTACAAGATTCACACACTATACTGGTAATACCTTGCTGCTAAAATTGGATCCTTTATGAACACAAAGGAGAAAGTCGTAATTTAGGGGTCCAGCCAATCAGATCCTAACTTCCATGATAAAGGCTGTGTTTGAATTATATCAGTTAAAAGCTGGTTGGTTGGTCATTTATATTTATCTCCATCTCTAATGCTTAGTAAATAGACTTCTGTAACACTGCTTAATAAAGGAACCAGCCTGATATTACATAACCCAAATACACCTGTGGACTAGCTAATGGTTGTTTTTTTACCTTGTGATTTAATTTTTATTGTGGTCTTTAAGTAAATGTGCATTTTACCTACCATATATATATATATCATCCATCATACATTAATTATTGATGCTAACACTGTTTTCACTATTTCCTGTTCTCTTGTATTGACTGACATCTCCTTTACCATCTGCTTTGTGACAGCACGCTAGATCTTGATTTTTTTTTTTCATTGAGGGCTGACATAGTAGCCATAAGTCCCTATCAGTTGCTATCCATCAAGGGAAAAATATTACATTGCTCTGTCTGTAGAATAGATATGTTTAGCTGTGTAGAAGTACATTTACTACAAAGCAAGTGATGACTGATCAATCCCAGGAATGGGACTGATAAAGGGACACATTAGGAAGCCTATATTTTGTGGATGAGACAAAGCAATGACTTGTGTAAACTCTCTCTGAGCTTTCATGTATGCAGTATATGATTAAATTGCCTGAAGGGTTTGCATAGGTTGAGGATCTGGCTCATGCTCTTTTCAATCTAAAGATAGATGATACTAGGAAATGAATTTAAAGTGTGTATGTGCCAGATCTGCCCAAGCTGAACATTTTGATCTATTACCCTTGGCTGTTTACAGTATACAGAAACCTTCAATTAACCTGCCCTTAACTGCTGAACTATACAGTAGAACAAAACCAGTTTTCTATATGTGTATCAGACAGACTTAGGGAAGTAAAACATGCTTTAGGGCACTGGTTCCAAGACGTTTTTTTAATCAAGGCAGCATTTCTTTAACGACACTCACAAAATATTTGTACTTGACAAATTCTGAAAAAAACTATTAAATGAACAAAATTCTGCTTATACAGTAAGTCGTCTTAAGGTTCAGGGATGTGGTGGTGGACAGTAAGTCTTTCTGTTTCTCCAAATATTTTATAATATACAAAACCAGAGCTGGTAGCTGCTAAATATAATTTGATTTGGTCCTGGACTTCTGAGTGTGGTATGGGGCTCCAACAGTGGGGATCCCGACTGCTGGTGCTCCGACAGGGGGGCGAGCACAATGAAGCCCCTTGTGGGCTCGCTGCTCTCGCCATGTTGCAGGCCCAGTTTGTCGCTACGCTTGCCACAGGTTCTATTCTCCCTCTATGGGGGTCGTGGACCCCCACAAGGGAGAATAGCCCCTGTGAGTCGGGATCCCCCCTGTCAGAGCACCGGCAGTCAGGATCCCGACGTCGTTGGCACCCGGACTGCCAACCCATGGCTTTCAATTTTGGCTCCCTGCTTTAGAGCAACAAGCTTTGGACCAGTTACCTCATGCCAAGTCACTAATACACTAGGGCAGGGGTTCCCAATCTTTTTTGAATCATGGTACCCTAAAGTACAAGAGTTTTTTCACAGCACCCCTAGGCCAAAAAAAGTAGCAAAAAATATAAAATTAAGTGAATTGTGTTTATATGTGATTCTTTAGGTTCAGTTATATGGTAAAGGGTTCTGTTTGTACACAAAATTGTATGACTGGCAGTCACCAGAACTAGTTTTGTCCATAAATAACTGACCATACATAATTTGAGTTGGTCTTGGACCGCCAACCCAAGGCACCCCTGCAAGTGTCCTGAGGCACCCCAGGGAGCCACGGCACACAGGGGGTTATTTTGGTTCACTCTTTCTGACAATTTCCTTTTTAGATGGACAAAATGATGTGCACTACAGGGGGGCAGATGTAAAATGTGCAGAGAGAATTCGATTTGGGTGAGTTATTTTGTTTCTGTGCAGGGAAAATACTGACTGCTTTATTTTTTCACTGCAATATAGATCTCACTTTGAAGTAAAACCTCACCCAAATCTAACTCTCTCTGCACAAGTCACATCTGCCCCCCTGCAGTGTACATGGTTCTGTCCATCTAAGAAGGAACTTGTCAGAAAGAGTGAACCAAAATAACCCCCACAGTTTGGGAACCACTGCACTAGGGCATTCATACACATACATTTTGCCTGACTCTTCAATCATTCTGAAGTCACATGATAAAATATATTTAAACTGTATAATTAACCATAAAAGAAGATAATTCTGTAGTTCAGTGTTCACTAATGGGTTGCTCCTAGTGAGGGAGCTGCTGGTTTCTCAAAGAGGGGGCTACCTCTTTAAATAGTGAAAGTAGGAGCATAAATATAACTAACATAAATATACAGAGAAACCTGTGCTGGTTGTGTGTGGTACTGTATATCAATTCTACCTGTCAATATGTGACTTTATGAAGCAGAGGTTTTAGCTGGTACAGTACCGTTTTTTAGCAGTCTGTACTGGCTAAAAAATTGTACTGGTTTTCTGGTTGAGGTGGCTCCTCCTCCTGCACCACATGATAAGCGATGAGACTATGTGGCATTCTGCGGGAGATGGTAGCGATAATATTATAGCAACCTAGAGAGTGGAATAGTATGTTGCCATTAGATTGTGTGCACTGCATGTGGCTGTCACACTTGTAAGATTGGTAATTTGCATTGCTGGAGGCACACACTTTGTTGTGATGTTTATTAGTTTCTCTTGGTGTGTTACTGTGGTGGTATTATTATTGCAGAGCAGTGGGACGGGTGATGTGTGTCAGGGACTAGTACTGGACTGTTGCTTTGGATGGAGAGAACTGGTGGGATTGGTCAATTGGGGATAATACATATATGGGGGAAAAAATGCCGAGTAAACATTTGGAAAGGGGGCATGGCCACACCTCCCCTTTGCCATTGGCCATGCCCATTTGCCAGTGACCACGCCCCTTTCTGGGTGCGTACCGATTTCTGCCATTTAAATGTTAGAGGGTATGCTGATTCTGCTGTTTTATTAAAACAGTTGTAGCAAATTCACAATGAAAACGTTTGCTATGCACCAAATGGTTACAATGTGAAATATAACAGTGAATGAATGAATGAATGACAGACAGGAGATATCTAATAAATAGTATATATGCTTTTTTTTTGCATACTAGAAATGTAGGAAAAGTCTGGTGAGAGCAGTGTCTATGTATCTTGTGCTGGGTGATAAGGAGTGTGTTTTAAGGGATAATGGGGCAGATGTATTAAGCCTTAACAAGAGATAAATGCATGGGTAATAAAGAGAGATAAACATCCAGCCAATCAGCTCCTTACTGACTTTTTTTCAAACACAGCCTGTAAAATGGCAGTTAGCAGGTGATTGGCTGGACTTTTGGCTCTCTTGCATTTATCTCTTGTTAAGGCTTAATACATCTGCCCTAATGTGTGGGTGTAGAAAGTGGTGGTGCAGGGGGCTGGCATACATCCCGCAGTACACCTCTAAACTGTGCCACCTTCTGTGTTCCTCCTCCAACCATCCCTCATAGTCCTTCTGGTCCTAGCCTCAGCTAGTGCAATCAGCAAGCATGTCACCACCTAGCTACATGGAGTTGAACAGGGTGCAACTTCTGGGTTAGCGATATTGCAAGATTCCGCTGCAAGTAACATTGACCCTGCGGCTGCTACCTTCACACGTTCAACTTCCGTTAGGGAGGAGACTTGTTGCTGTGTATAACAGTGTTCCTATTCCCTGAGGAAGGCCCTGGAGGGTCGACACGCATTGGAGGAACAGATAGAGAAGACATTCCCGATTTGAGGTGGCTGTCCTACTGTTTTGAGTATCAGGACTTTTGATACAGATGGTGACAAATGTTGGGTGCCAGCAGCAGGTGTGGTAGGATTGATTTTTTTTTTTATATATGCACTATGTTCTTACTACGAAGCACTAAATTTTTGGAGGCAATAGTAGATTTAATGTAGATACTGGTGGACAAAGGGGTATGGTTTGCCTGGTTACTACCAGGTCTGTTCCCTCTCTGAGGCTCTCACACCTACCCAGTACTCAGAGCAGAGAGTGGCCTGGTAGGCTGCATTGAATTTCAGTGCCTCTCTATGTAAGTTTGCTATGGGGACCAGAAAAGCACTGCCCTTGTTGGGAGGTATGCATAAACCACAATGACCTTTATGTTCATGGATGTTTGTGTCCTCCCCCAAGCAGGAGCATTGAGGCATGATTATCTGATGACCAACATTATTCAGGTAATTTACAAAAAATACGCTACCAAGGGCTACTGTAGAAACATGAAACAGGTGTTAACTGTACTCAACCCAAACAAGGAGATGTATTTTTTATTTCTTGATCATTCTCCTACATGACTAGAATGTAGGTGCAGCTAGAAGGTGTAATAACGGGGAACACTTCCATGCTATATTTAACTAAATAATATTTTTCTTAACATTTTGTTTCTCATGTGTTCTGCTTTATTTACTTACTGATCCTTTCTTTCTTGTCCTTAATTGTTTGCCTGCTCCCTCTGCTGGAGTCTTGGCTCAACTGAAAGAAAAAAAATGTTTCCTGAAGATTAACCAGTTAGTTGGTGTTTGCTTTGCAAACAGATCATACGTCTGCTGAGCTCTACCAGCTCTTTGATGCAAATAGTCTTTCATGTTCAAAGGAAGGATTTTTTTCTTCTGCCTTTTTCTTTATAATGGATTTTACAAAAGGTAACCTGAGCAATGCTCGGCAAAGGCAGACAGTTTTACAAGACGTTGTTGGATATGCCATTGCTATCAAAGTCTAGAAAACATTAAATATATGCCAAGTGGAAGGAATTTATACTCATTCCAAGCTTCGTACGCTACAAAAATCACTTGGGTGCAACCACTTGGAATTGGTAGAACACCAATAATGGGAATGTTTTAATTCTTAAAATATTAAAGAACTTTTTGGGCAATAATTGTGTTCTAAACCATTAACATATTGTTTGTTTTGAACCAATACAAGTCACCCCATGTTAAGCCAAGCATGTTAATAATTCACTATATGCATATTACTTATAGGCACCCCATGGGGGTGGGGGGGGGGGGGGTGTACAGAAAATAGGGTTAAACACTTGAAGGCAATTTCTAGTAATAGTTAAATCCATATATTGGTTAAGTAAGAACACTGGTTTTTGATTTTTAAAATTACTCTAGTGTATGTTTTGATTTTCACTATAGCAAGATTTTAGAATGAAAACCCCACCACAGCCTAATTTTTGGGATAGGCATTTATTAATACAGATGCAAATAAAATTATGATTTTGTACATTACATACTGTTTAGAAAACGGGGGGGGGGGGGGCGGGGTTTGGGGCGCCCAGTCCACCCAGTCCAGTGTTTTAATGGGTATGCCCATAAAACGCTTGGCGTTCCCATGGGTGACCCCCATTGCCCCATCTGCCCCCTGCCCCGATCCTTGTGATTGGCTCGGCAACTATGCAAGTTACCAAAGCCGTTCACAAAGGGGAGCTGCTCATGCGCATAATATACCATACTTAGACCCTTTGCCCCCATCTGATTAAACTAGAATCACCCCCTTAAAACTATAAATCCTAAACTTTCCATACCTTTAAAAGTTTAGGAATTTTGGTATACTTTTTGCAGTTGTGACTGTATACATTTGAGATGACCTCTTGCAGCCATCTGTAATAAGTGTTGCAAGTGCATTAAATCACAAAATAAACTGTTATTTGCAGTGAACCTTTGGCTGATCTCTATATTTGATTGCACAACACTGTCAATTAATGTTAATGAATGACTGCAAAGTACAACAATGACTACAAATGAATAATTATATGAAGAATCTATGAAGAATGCCAGGCTAATTGATTTTAGAATGTTGTGTGCATTATGTCATAGCTGCCTACCCTTCTGCATTCTGCAGGAGACTCCCTGAAATAACAGCAATCTCCCTCTCTCCCTCATTAGTCTAGCAATCTCCCTCATTTCACCTAGACCACATTACACTGTTAAATATGCGCAGTTTCTTTTTCATCAGCGACCATCTCTGGTCACTGATGCAAACGGGACACCGAGCGATATATCGCTCAGCGTGAGCAATATATCGCTCGACGATATATCGCCCTGTGTGTACAGGGCTTTATACCTGGTCAAATATTTGATACATTTATAACATTTAAAATCTAACACCGTTTCTGTTGAAGACAAGTATTGGATATATTACCTGAATGTGTAGGCTCCGGGTTATTCCAGATATGTGTTCCACAGAGTTTGGCGCACCATAACAGATCTACCAAAACACACCTGATGAAATCCCCAGTCTATACAACACTGACCATGTAATAAATGCAGGACTCATAGGGCAGTATTCAATGAGGCTGATTCGCCATGTTTTATGGCGATTTTGTGCTATTTTTGTGCTGTACGGCGATTTTTTGACTAAAACGGTGAATCACCCTATTCAATGACCAGATGGCGAATACATTTCAAGGTTTTTATCGCCATGATTCACCGAGTAGCAATCGCTATCTTTTTATGGTGAAGTGGAATGTGAATTTTTAAAATAAAGTGTTTTTTTTTTTTTTATTTGCTGTCAAAAAATCGGGAATTTTATTCTGAGGAGGGGCATGCTATTTTTATTCATGTGCTGTAAGCACATGAATATATATTTTTTTACACAGCAGCCAGCAGGGGGCCGGGAGCCGAGCCGCTCATTAGATATTCATATATTCACTGCACCCGATCATTACATATGCACGATTGGGTGTAATGAATACCCGGTCCCCTATTGGCTATCCCGGGGGGCAGCCTGTGCTGCCTGGCTCCCGGGGAGCCCACCTCCCCCCCACAAATGTTCTGGGGCAGGCAGGGAGACTTCCATCTCCCTGCCTGCCGCCGTCCTCAGGCTCCCTGCGGCATTGCTGCAGGAGTTAAAACTCGCCGGTCAGGGGCAGTGAGTCCCTGACTCGTTGAATACTGGAGCCGGCGAGGCTCCGGAACGCGGCGGGCAGTGGCGAATGTGCAGCGAATCCTAAACAGGATTCACTGCACATCGTCAAAATTCTCATTGAATACTGCCCAGAGTATTGTTTGGAAGAGGCACTGCTAGTCTGTATATATGTGGCATAGGCTTTGTATAGCAGCAATTTCCTTTTCTTTCTATACTGTATAGAACATTCTACAAAACCAGTTTCTGGATATGTGTGATAAATTAATGTTCTCATCTGTACTATACATAATGTGGATTCAGTCTTTATTATGTTTGATTCTGCATTGTCAGTATCTAAAGAAGATATATGCAAGACGAACCCCCCAAAATATACATTTTCTTTGTATAATCAATGTTGAAACTCCCCTCTCCGGCAATGTCCCCTTAAAGAGTTACCCACTGTCTCACGCCCCCCCCTCCCCGGCCATCTATAGAAGGCATGCGCGAGATCTCGCTACTCATATGAGATCTCCATCGCAGTCTGGAGCCGGCAGCAGGGACAGCACTGTCCCTATTGTGGGGATAAGGCTTCGTCACCCAGCAGCTATCGAAGCGGATAGCGGCAGGGGGCAGAGCAGTCATCGATGCTGACTGTTCATACATTTGCCCTGCATATCGGCCCACCATTGAGTGCACCCCCGGCTCCTTCTTACATGGGAGAGAAGCAGTATTAGTGCACATAATGGGCCAGATTCTCTAAGCTCCAAAAGTGATAAAATCTGACCCTATTAGAGACAGATTCTGTCTGTCATTTTTCTATTGCATCCTAGAAAATGACAGACAGATTCTGATTGGTTGTTAAAGGCAACATCACTTATTTGCATTTGTAGAAACTTTAGTAAATGTGCCCCAATATATACTGTAAATATATATATATATATATATATATATATATATATATATATATATATATCTATATGGGCAGAATAGAGGTGCACTCCCACAGACTCAACAGAAAAACAGCCAGACACAGGATGTGTGCTGTGTCTGGCTGTTTTTCTGTTGAGTCTGTGGGAGTGCACCTCTATTCTGCCCATACATTATCCCATCAAGTGAGCACCCCGGCTGTCGACCACGGAAGAATCAGGAGTGGCAGTCCTTACATTGGTCTATATATATATATCTATATATATATATTGTAATTACCTTTTTTATTTTTAATGGGCAGCAGATATATTACGCCCACTTGCCAGATGTATTATGCCCTAATTCCTCTCCCAACTCTTGATCCTTCACATACCTTACTAATAGTCTGTTTCCATGCATTTTCCGGTTTATTATGTAACTAAGGGCCTTATTTTGGTTCATTCTTTCTGACAAAATCCTTCTTAGATGGACAAAACCATGTGCACTGCAGGGGGGGGCAGATGTAACATGTGCAGAGAGAATTAGATTTGGGTGAGTAATTTTGTTTCTGTGCAGGGAAAATACTGACTGCTTTATTTTTACACTGCAATATAGATCTCACTTTGAAGTAAAACCCCACCCAATTCTAATTCTCTCTGCACATGTTACATCTGCCCCATCCTTCCTAAGAAGGATTTTGTCAGAAAGAATGAACCAAAATAAGGCCCTAAATTGGGAAGAGAGTCTGTCTACTCTGAACATGTAAAGGAAGCACTTAATTCCTTTTTTAGGGGGGTATTCAATCACCGGCGACCATCTCCCCACGGAGGAGATGGCCGCCAGGCCCTATTCAATGCTGTCTTCCCCGACAGCATTGAGCAGGGTATCTCGGCAGTCACAAGCTGTCGGGCTCGTTCTGCCAGAGAACGGCCCGGAAGTGACGAGCTGCCGGCTGAAGCTCGCCTCTTCCCGGCCGCAACTTGCGGCCACGCCCCCTTAATTGAATCCCGCCTGCGTGTTCTCGGTTGAGCTGACCAAGAACGGGACAGGGTCATGTCGGTCGAGCAAGCTTGACCGTTGTGACCTCCAGATTGAATTCCCCCTTAGTCTTCTATCTTTTCTACAGTGAATTAGAGGGTGTGACTATTAACCCCAGTTATTGTCAAAAGAGGGTGTGTGCCTATTATTTCTTATTGTTCCCAAATGAATGTTTATTCTGTTTGAATATTGTACAAAGTTCTCACAGAACACAACATGTTGCCTATTGTAACCTACAGAATAGTGATAATGTTCTTTTGTTCGCTACAGTATTTCTAGGTGTTACTGCCATGTTATATTGTACTAAAGAAGTAGGGCATGTGATATTAATAGCTGTCCATATATTGCTTGTGAGATTACAGTGATAGGATGCTTGCCTTTACTTGGGTATTGACCTACAATAAGTGTAGCCTACAGCAACTTGTATTTAAAGACTTCTCTACATGTATAGCTTGCAGCACATCCTCCTGAGGTAATATGATCTCACAGGAGGATGTTGTATAGTATATATGTCAATATGTGATCTCACAGGAGGATGTTGTAGAGTATAGATCTCATACTGTATTAGATGATGTGCCTGGTTTCACCTTCGTGGACATTCGATATTTACTTCATCCTATCTAAACTTTATTTTGACTCTGGGATGCTGGAGTTTGGTAGTATCAATATTTTAATAAAGATATTTAAATTTTTTTTTTATTTGACTGAATTGAAGGTGGGCAATAAGATAAATGTAAACCTTAATTTTGAGTATGTCAGATAGTTTCCCAAGTGGGCCCTTTAAGAGAGTTTCCAGATGAAGGACCCCAGATACAGCGCCTTGAAGCATGCCTTATGCTGGGTACACACCAGGACGTCTAGGGCCCGATCCCCACAATCTAGATTCAATTCCGATCAATTGGATGTAGATTGTGTGCTGATTGGGCCCTTTTCTGACCTGGTGTGGACCGATACCGATCCGATGCGCGGTCCCGCGGGTCGGTCGGTCGTTATTGAGATCCTACCTGCTGCAGGTAGGATCTCAATGACGACCATACAGCCGGGTGCGGGTCACCATCGGATCGGACCCGCTCACGGTGCACATCGTGAGCGGGTCGTGCCCCCCCGCGTCACCGTGAGCGGGTCGGACGAGACACTGACGACCCGCTCACGATGTGCATCGTGAGCGGGTCGTCCTGGTGTGTACCCTACATAAGTTTCATCACTTCCCCTCCACATTATTAGCAGAGGACGCCAGAAATCTGCAGTCAGCCATACAAAACCCCCCACCCTCATCACTCCTTTCTTGCCCCTGATGTCTTTGAAGGTTCTGCTCAGTGCTTCAAAACCCCTTGTGCACCATGGTACTCTCATACCACACAATGAATTTACAGTAAAGATTTAAAAAATGCACCCATATGCCAAAATATTAATATTGTAGCTCAACAAACATAGATGATACACAGGGTTCTATAATTCACCCTTGAATTTGCACTTTGTGGGATCATTAGGACAACAATCTGAATTAACTTTTTAGGCATTTTGTGGGAAACCTTTCTAAGCCAAAACCAAGTCAATATCTCATTTAGCTTAAGAGATATTGAGTAATAAATTAAAACACACAACCTCCCTTTTTACCCTTTAAACCCTTTAATTACTATTAATATGCATTTTCTGTCACTAATTCCCCCTTGCAAATGTACAATGTGTACAGTACACATGCGTAGTAATTCGATAATCGCTCAATTTGCTCATTCTCTATTTAGCAATCCATGCTGAATGAGCCCCATTACTTGGTACTGGCTTTGCAAATGTAATCATGCTACAAACAAAAAGAGCATAATTCAGACCTGATCGCAGGACAAATTTGTTCTCAAAATGGGCATAACCATGTGCACTGCAGGTGGGGCAGATGTAACATGTTCAGAGAGAGTCAGATTTGGGTGGGATGTGTTCAAAGTAAAATCTAAATGGCATCTAAAGCAGCCAGAAACAAAATAACTCCCCCATATGTCTCTCTCTCTGCACATGTTACATCTGGAGTCGACACAAAGTCTACACAAGCATTAGATCTGCAATGGCTAGGTCAGTCAAAAGATTCACTGTTTTTTTGAGCCGACATATGCCGACCGGCTGTATTTCAACCCCTACCATCCACTTGAGAGTGGAGGGAGAATACAATAGTGTGCCCCAAGCATTTTGAGGGCAGTGAGCCATATGTGGGGATGTGGTACACTTTGATGGTCTCCATGTCGAGCATGTCAACATTCGGGACAATAAAAAGGGGAAAACCCATGTCAGCCTTTTGACTGTCACCCTAGCCATTGTCAACCTAATGCTTGTATGAAATATGTTGACCTTAGCCATGTCAACCTTCAGTGGTCGACACAATAATGTTTACCTAATATTAGTCGACCCAATGACCCATACCCATCTGAATGACCATTATGGTCCAGTTTCCCATGTTTGGGAGCAAATGCATTACTAGACCTTCATTCTAACCAGATAGTTAGGACAGATAATCTGCCATATAATTGTATAGTGTGTACCCAGCTTTACTCCCAAATCAGAATCAGGCGCGCAGTATATCTATTCACCCACATGCAGGTTTGCAGGTGTCTCTGCCGCCAGGCTGTCCCCATTGCATGCTTGGTTTCAACATAGCTTTCACCAATGCACATTGCATCAGCCACATCCTTGCTGCAAGATATAATTATATGTATGCACAACTATGCTATATCTCCCGGCTGTCCGATTACTATGGGATAGTCCTGCTAATTGAACACTGTACCTCAGTGAGAGAGAGCCATTGTTCAGTGAATAGATGTTGTGCGAGTGAGGGAGGCAGGGGCTGCCCAGCTGCTCAGGGAGTGCTAATTGCACCCCATAATGATTAAAACAGTGGATTCGCTTAGCCGCACCCTCTCTCTTGTGGCTCTGCGCCCTTTTTAGGCCAGCCGCAATTCTGGCACAGCAGGTCCTGATTCGAAAAAAAAAAAAAGGTATGCTAGGCATAGCCTGTCAACACCCCCTATGTGAACCTACACATTACCACCAATGTCCAACCTTTCAGCCACACATGGAGTTGCGTATGTCCCCTCATTAAGGGGGCATAACTACCAAAACTGCAGGGAGTGCAGCTGCTATGGGGCCACCTTTCCTGTCAAAGTAACATGTGCTATATACATTTTTCATTGGGTGATATACAGGGGTCCTTACAATCTTTTGCTATAGGGCCTACACATATCTAGTTACGCCACTGCCCATCATAACCCATACCTGTGTACTCTAGCCACTCAGCTCTGCAAAATCAGTGGTGGAACTTGTGGGTGGTGAGCCCAGGTGCAAAAATAGGTCCTACACCCCAACCCAAGTTCACTATATTCAATATAGCAGTGGGTGACAGAGTGAGGCAGGGAGAGGCAGAGGGTGGGGGTTAGAGGTGACAGGAAGATGTTGACAGGGGCAGTAGTGGGCCCAATAGTCTTTAGGGGCCACGGTGCATTGCACCTGCTGCACTAATGGTAGTTCCACTTCTGCACAAGAAAAACCGACTTGAATTTAAATGTGCATTGGCCCCTGTTTCTTCAAAACGCACCCCCCCACACACACACACACCAGCACACACCCGCATCCATTCGACAATCAGCTACAGAGTAGTGGAAAAGGTATGATAGTTAAATATAAATATTCCAGTCTTTTCAAACCAGTAACATACAGCCTTTCTTGTATATTAATGTTAAACAGAAGTTTAGTAATTATCTCAGTATAAAAGCATCATTAATTATGGATGACATCTGAAAAGTGGATCATGTTGGCAGTAATTAGGCAGTTTAGGTTAGTCAGGGATAACAAAATTGTATGGAAGGCATTGTAAAGGCACAGCTGGGATTATTTTTGCTAATATAACTTAGCTTTGAAGAAACTGTATTTTTTAATAATAAAATAATGTTTTATATGTAACGCATGCTCAAACAGATTCACTTTCCAAGAGCCAGCGTTGCTAAATATGGCTTCTGTTTTGCAGTTTATGAGAAATGTCTATTACATATGTGCAGACAAGATTTCCTGCTTCTAAATTGCTACATACATTTACATCTGGCAGTGATGTTAGATCCATTTGGAAGTTTGTGAAATCCACCAAGGACAGAATCTCTTTAATAAAGCAGCCTTGATGTATAATTTGAAGTAACTGTTGAAAACGTGTGCTTGTACGTGTTCACTAAATACTGATCTCTCTCTTTGGGCAACTCAATGACAAGTGATTGTAAGCAAGTTGCCAGCATTCAGACCGTTTCCTCGGCAATTTGTAACAGTGAACATAACATTAATATTATTAATATTAACATATACTGTAGCACCAGGATTTCACAGCAGATTACAATTGTATCAGTGCAAATATACTGTATGGTTAGTTATACAGTATGTTGTATTGTATATTCCAAAGTGCTTAATGTGCAGTTGGTGTGTAGAGCGCTGGTCCACATTAAAAAGTAATATTTTGACACATTAGTCACCACTTCTACAGTATGTGTATATTTGTTGTGAAGGAGAAAGCACTTTTTTATTGAAGTTGAAGTATTCAATTTTTACTTAAGAGACAAAGTGGGAAATTTACTTACATCCGAATGGCTACGAATAGGCGTATTCATAGGCATTCGTAGCCGTTAGTGCCTGTAAATTCATATTTCCACATTTACAAAGGGCAGCGTATGGCTATTTGGGCACTTGTTTCCTAGCACGGCACCCAGATTTGCTACGTACGGCATTGTAGGGAAATCGCATTGCATCGCATGGGCCATTATAGCGGCATGCGATTAGACTAGATTTTTTCATGTAATTTTTTTTTTACACCACAATATCGCATCGCATAGCATTGCATGTCCTGCACAATGCGATTGCATGCGATTTGATATGGTGTGCGATGCCATGACATTAGGTATACAATAATATGATTGTATGTCCCAAAAATAGATGTAACGCACCCCCCCCCCCCTCTATCCACGCCACCCTGAAGCGTGGAGCTGATTCTATATAGTGTGGCGAGCACAGTGAGCGAAGCGAGCCCCGCGAGGGGATGCGGATTACTTTACATGTATTCCACGTCCCCTCGCGGGCTCTGTGGCTCGCTGCACTCGCCACAATATATATATATATATATATATATATGGCCAGGGGCTGAGAGAGCAGTAGTGAATAAATTAGGAAAATCGCATCGCATCGCACATCTCATGGCCCTAAAATGGCCCATGCGATGCGATTTCACTACGCTGAATAGCCCACTAAGCAAATTGCTTAGTGGGCGCCATGCTAGGAAACAAGTGCCGCCATTTGTATTCTTTTGACAGGCGTATTCTTATTCCTATGCAGGACCAGGGCAGTTTCAGCGGTGGGGCAGGAAGACAGGCGGCGTTTATGAACTCCTTAGGCTTAGGAAGCCTTGCTGAATCAGGCCCTAAATCTATAAATAGGCAGTGTAACTAAGAGAAGAAAAAATAAATTGTAATAAAAATGTGCAATAGGTATATAAAAAAATATGTATTAAAATAGGATTGAAAAAGAGAGAAGGAGGTAGCTTATCACTAGAAGGAGGAGGTCAGAAGCAGCAGCCAACATGTTTTGTCAGTAGATTTAATCAAGGGGCCCCTTGTGGAACAGTCTATGGTCCTGCTCTACAAGTAATATATCCTATATTACAGTTTATTTACAAAGTGTGACAATATGGAATTGCTCTGATAATTTGGTATCCAGTGCCACAACTCATGGTGAGTCAGGGGTTAAATAATGGGGGTGTCTGTGGATTTGCATTGGGTCATTTTGTTTTATAATATCAGATTTCTAAATTAAATTAAAATTAAATGTGTGTGTATATTTGTATAATGTATGCATATTATTTTATTCTAGTGTGACAAGATATTCTCCTCTATAGAACATAAATTTGTATAGCAGTGGCTTACATTGCGTGTATGAGTGCCATTGAGATGCAGTGTATTCAATGCCCAAACCTGTGCATAGTGACCTTATTTCTATTTGATTCTTGTACATATTTGTAAATGTCGAAATATTAGATAGATTTTGGCAGTGTTCCTGCAGCCGCCGCTGGACTCCGGAGGGTAAGTATTAGAAAAACGGTGCAGCATGTGTGGGGTGGTCTACCCTGGGACTCAGGGTTGCACACATTATAAATATGCCACTGTATAGATAGAACCTTGTGCCTTTACTGCATTCTGTATTGTAAATGGCACATTCTCATGCATGAGTTCTCCCAATTTGTGCTGTAAATTGTATCCTTGGCACAAAAGACAGGGTTAGATGTGGAGCAATCTGCACAATTGTCTGAGAGGGCCCACGGCTTGGCTCCTAACCTGCCATGTATACAGCAGAATTACTTCATGAAGTTTAGCAGTTTAAGTCTGGTTACAAATTAACTTTTCTTTGTTTGAGTCTGGCTCATTTCCCCCTGTAGATACATTACCTGGCCATTTCATTCCTCCCACTTTTGTAAGAAAAGGTGTTGCTTAAGGAACATAATTTTTCATTAGTTACCTATTAACAAAGATTTTTATGATGTCTGCGGCTATTGCCCATGACAGATTCTGAGCATACATTGCAAATGTTTAATAAAGGAAGCAGTATAGTTTAAGCAACACGTTTTACACAGATTTACCACAATGGATTGTGTGAGCCGTGAAGTTATAGCTTATATTACAAGGCAGACGCTGTGGGAAACTTTCTAATAAATTGGGAAAGGACTGGAATCTTTGTTCATGGAACCAAGTCAGACCCAGCAATTGATTGAGTTCTGTAGCCTGGTGATTTCCTCTGCCAGGAACTACTGTACAGCACCATCAGGATGTGTCCTCTACAGAAATATCTCATTACACTGCTATTTTATGGGTCATTTCACTTATTTAATGCAACCTAAAAACCTGCAAAAAAAAAGAGCAAGGTGAAGGTGGAAATATGTTATATTGTGTTATTCAGATGTGTATGAATGCTGTTTTTACTTAAAAAAGGAAAACAATTGTACAGCATTCACAGTAATGCCAGTATCCAATATACATAATAGGTAGACTCAGATTTTGCTGGTGGACTGTAAAACATTTTGTTACTGCTAGTGTAAAGTAGTGGACAGTAAAGGGCCCTACATACACAGAGATGTGTGCCAGAGATACATAACGGGAGATTCAGCACAAGAGATTTCACTCTTGTGGCTCATTTCAGACAATGAGCCACATACAGAGAGATTTGTGTCAGAGATTCAAATTGGGAGATTCAGCACGGGAGATTTCAAATCTGTCACGACTGTCACAGCCGCACATGCCATCAAACTGCACTGTGTATGTGTATTTATATATATATATATATATATATATATATATATATATATATAAATAAAATGTGGTATAGGGGTCCCCATCCCCATTCCTAAACATAGGTGTCTAGACCCCAGTAGTGCTAAATACATAAATGCCCCCACAGTGCAGGTACATAAATGCCCCCACAGTGCTGGTACATAAATGCCCCCACAGTGCTAAGTACATAAATGCCCCCACACTGCCAGATACATTTATGCCCCCACAGTGCCAGGTACATATATGCCCCCAAAGTGCCAGGTACATAAATTCCCACAGTACCTTTGCCGGCATCGGCGTCAAGGGAGCGGAGTGCGGTGGGACAGGGGTGGGTGAGCCGCTGCTGGGCTGCTCAGTCAGTGCACAGTGCGGCACCGGCATCCAGTGTCGGACTGGGGCCCACCAGGGAAATGTTGCTGCAGGGGCCCACTGAAGGGGTGTGGTCAACCACTGGTAGGTGTGGTCATCAATGTGAGGAGCATATCCGCAAAGGACACATATTATGCACAATACATACATGTACTGCCGCTCTCATTCGTACATACAGCATTCATGCATGTATGTATGAATGCTGCTCACATGCATACATACACTGACTCTCCCATTCATTCATACATGCACTGCTGCTCGCATTCATACATATATGGAGGCTCCCATTCATACATGCACTGCTGCTCACATTCATACATACATACATACATACATACATACACTGACACTCCCATTCATACATACACTGACATGCCCATTTATACATGTACTGCTGCTCTCGTTCGTACATATTTCTGGTAAAGTGCCATGGAGGGAGGAAGGGGTCTGGGTGTCAGCATTAAAAAAAACATGTGTTCCACTTTCTAGGTACTCACACCCCTCCCACCCCCTTCCTCCCTGTGTGGGCCAGCTACACTGATAAATGATGTGCTCTGACAGAGCCTGTTGCCCAGCATCTCTGTGCAGATCTGTGCGCAGCTACTCTCTCTCATAACTCCTGCAGGCGTCAGCACACTGAAGTGAAATCAGTGATGCTTTACTGACTGTCCCTGACGGAGCCCACCGCTTCTGTGCAGGGAGAGACTTTAAGCGGCTGCAGCTCCACTCCTCCTCCGGTGACGTCCTCCCCAATCCCGCATAAAGCGCAGGCTGCAAGCAGTGCCAGATAAAGGTACACAGAGGCCTGGAGCTGAAATGAATGAAGGGCCTATTTTGTGGCGCTTATATGATGTGCGATGTCACATGAGAGGGGAGGGGAATTATATGTGTATGCAGAGCCCGGCGACCCCTGTCCCCTGATAGCTATTGGGATTCCCCGCCAGGCCAGTCTGTGAGTCCGAGCCTGCCGGCATCTAATGTCAGATGCCAGCGCTGCCCGCTGCAGGAGTGTTCTGGATGGGGACTGGGGAGGCACCGGGTGGCTAACCCTGCTTGCAGCTGCAACGCCCGGCGTGGGCTCGGCATGCACTCCGTCCAGAATCGGCGCCTATGCACTGCTGTGTGCTGGGTGTCAGACCCGGGGGTGCGTTGCAGGGAGCTGGGAGAGAAGCCAATACTTGCTTGGACTAGCGGCTTCAGTGGGGCGGTGAGTGACAGCGGGGCTTCTTGTTGGCGTCTTCAGTGACGGTCGCTCAGATGGCCCTGCTCATCCCCGCGCCACACATGCGGGAGATGAGCAGGAGCATCTCAGCGACTGCTCTGAATTGACAGACAGGTCCGTTCTGAATCTTGTGCAGATTCAGAACGGCGGGGGCGCGCATGTAAATCGCTGTGTGGGCTATATACACAGCGATTTACATGCATTTTCAGGTATTTTCTGAGCAATTTGTTAAAATCGCTCAGAAAATGCCTGAATATTGTGCTGTGTGTGGGGCCCTTGAGAATGAACTAATGGTTGATGCTCAGATATACTTATCTACCTGACCCTCTCCATGAGGGAGAAATTGCTCTGTTCCTGGGCTTCCCTGGTAATGATTGCCATCACCTGTGGTGAAACACCTTTCTTATCAATTACCTTGCTCACCGCAGGTGATGGCAATCATACATTACCAGGGAAGTCCAGGAACAGAGCATTTTCTCCCTGAAGGAGAGGGTCAGGTAGGCAAGTATGTGTCTAGACCAGAGTTGTGGATGATTATTTCAGTTAATCAATGTTTAATATTTTATATTATTTATTTGAACTGTTTATCTGTGTGAAGCTGGCCATGCAGTCACAGCCACCGGTGGGAGGAGCCAACTGCCTGGCACTTGTAGTACCACCATACATTACACAGTGAATGCAGGGGATCTCCATTTACACAAATATGGACCTCTAATCACCCACTCTGATGGTCTATGGACCCCGTGTGATGTATTTAGACACACGGTCCCAAAAAAACCAGCCAGAGGGGGGTGGGAGAGGACCAAGTAATCGGGCGCACAATACTTGATTTTGTTAAATAATCAGTAAAGATTTTTCAAAAGAAGTGTGTTTTGCTGCTCTCAATTAAGGCTCTCTGTGGTCCTTAATAGAATTAGAAACAATAAGCAGGCAGAATATTATTCTAGAGAGCGCAAAAAACACTACAATGTTTTATTCATATAAAAAATACAAATTTAATTAATCATAAGTAAAATAACATCTAATAGAAAGTATATAAAATTAAGCATATAATTTGTACAATAATCTCTTAATCAGATTAAAAAGAGCATAAAAAAAAGCCGTGTCCTTTGGCCAAAACTGCCAATTAATAAATCAAAGCACTGACATTATACGATCCAATGGCAAATTTGTTGTTTAGGGTATTTGTAACTCCACATTCAATATGTAGCCAATTGTCGCATATTGGGTAGTTGGAAATGAGAATAAACAAAAGTCCAGAACTTGCAAATAAAGATACTGCACTTGATCATTTGATTGGGACCCAATTTATAGATGGGAACAAAAGTCAGTGGTAAAGATGAATTTATATATGTGCACCCGTGAGCTTCTCACTTGTAGCCTCTCTCACCGTCAGCGTGAGGTGTATAGGAGCAGGTAGTATATTAGATCACAATAGAATTGAAGATTGTGCTTGTATAGAGGATTCCACAACCTGACCACAGCATTGAGACCTGCTCGCTGTGTCAGGGAGCCGAACGCCTTCAGGCGGACGCTGCGGGGGAAGAAGTGTGTCTGCTGTTGATATCTACCTCAGCTCTCGACGCGACAATTGGCTACATATTGAATGTGGAGTTACAAATACCCTAAACAACAAATCTGCCATTGGATCGTATAATGTCAGTGCTTTGATTTATTAATTGGCAGTTTTGGCCAAAGGACACGGCTTTTTTTATGCTCTTTTTAATCTGATTAAGAGATTATTGTACAAATTATATGCTTAATTTTATATACTTTCTATTAGATGTTATTTTACTTATGATTAATTAAATTTGTATTTTTTATATGAATAAAACATTGTAGTGTTTTTTGCGCTCTCTAGAATAATATTCTGCCTGCTTATTATATGATCTCCATTTACAGCCTGTAGTTGGAAGAACAGTGCTCAGAGAAAGTAAGAAAGTAACTTGTAATAAATTTTTAGTCTGTGCACGTTTATCACCAGTCAGTAGCATACTATACACGCGACAATAATCAGTCAAGAGTGTGTGTGTGTGGTCATTCCTTTAGTATTGGGCATGCCAGGTACCGTGAATCTCAACATAGCACTTTTGATATTGCAGTAAAGCGAAGAATGTTCAAAATAGCGGAAAGTTAAATAAAGCACATGCTTCATATTCCTCCCAACATATCAGAACTTTTGTTCCTCCCACCTTTTTCCTCCCACATCACGTTGGGGGTGTGACTGCTGTATGAATGCCCAAGTGCATACTTAGTGCATAAAATGTGTTATGCTGCCCCTTAATCACCTCCATGCCCCCCTTCCAAGCAGCTGGTATATTCGCCCAGATGCAGAACTGTACACATTTATGTGACAGTACCGCACCTATCTATAAATATTCACAAGAGATCCATGTGAAAACAGACGCATCCTTGCATATGCACAACTCTGTATATTTTACAGTGCCGTTGACACAGTCATGCTGAATTTTGTCTATGTGCATACACCCTGTTGCCTCCCAGTTTTACCCCATTGACTGTAAGTAGGATGCGACAGAGTTGTGCATGAGACTAAGGGCATAATTTAGACCTGGTTACAAAGTACCTTTTTTCCTCAAACCTCGCTGCAGGTGGGGTAGATGTAACATGCGCAGAGCCTAAACACACAAGATCCTTCTGTGAAACGGTGTTCAAACCTGCGTCTTCCCCTTGTTATTTCTATGTTTGTAGGCTATGTGCTTTTAACAATAACGTGATACAATAGAGTTATCATTATTATTATTATTATTATTATCATTATCATTTTTGCGGGTTCAGCAAAGCTATATAATGGTCCTTTTTTACGGAAATCAATAATGTAGAGCAGTGGTTCCAACGTTGCTGTGAGGGATCCTCAAAATATCCGTTAAAAATGCCAGCTCCACTCACAGCGACTGTTCTTTTTTGGGTGCAATATTTAACTAAACTTCAAATAATTGACTTGCCTGTATTTGTATTTATTTCTATATACTAAAAAAATGCTAAAGCGGTGCTGGTACTTTTAGTGGATATTTTGAGGATCGTTCAGACCAACGTTGGCACTCAAAGAGTTAATATAAGTACTGTGGATGTTTCAAATTGAGAGGAGGGGGTACCTTATAAATGAAAAGCCTCATCAATGGGTATGAAAGAGAAAAAAGCTTGGAAACTGATGATGTAGAGCAGGGGTGGGGAACCTCAGGCCCGGGGGCCATATGCGGCCCCGTAGCCGGTCTCAGTGGCCCTCCCACCCGCCTGGCAGCTTTGCCGGGTGTCAAGTACAGGGGAATTCTCGTGAGAGGTCAGTAGTTCTTGCGAGATTCCTCTAAATCAACAGCAGCCAGAAACTGTCAGGCCTATTCAGCGGCAGCCACCGGAGCGTGGGGCGGCTGCAGCAGGACAATTTGTAAGATACATTTTTACATATGGCCCCCGAATAATTTTTTCCCCATACAAACGGCCCTTGGCACAAAAAAGGTTCCCCACCCCTGATGTAGAGGAAAGATGGGTAAATAAATGACATACAGGGGGGAATTTACTAAAGGAAATTTGTAAAAAAAAATAGGGTACTCTTTACTTAGCACGGCGCCCACGATTTTGATCGTGTGCATCGCAGGTAAAAAAATTGCGGGCATCGCGGGCATTGAATGCACTAAAAATCGGGTGCGACGCGACCGATGCGATGCCCGCGATTTCCCATAGGGAACAATGTTAAATGTCTCAATTGACCCGACTTTCATGTTCAATGCCTCAATTGACCCGATTTTTCCATGGGAAACAATGTTAAATGGCCCACAGAGGCCAAATAGCCACCCTGAAGTGTGAAATGGCCCCCACAATTGTTAACGCCACCCCACGATCAACGTCAACCCGAAGCGTGGCGAGCGCAGCGAGCCCGCGAGGGGCGGCGGTACGCGTCCTACGACCTTTTCATACCCCCACTATCCACTACGGCGTGGAGTTGAGAATAGAATAGTGTGGCGAGTGCAGCGAGCCACCGAGCCCGAATCGTGGCGAGCGCATCGAGGGGACGCGGATACCTTCACAGGTAAACGCGTCCCTTCGCGGGCTTCACAGGTATCCGCGTCCCCTCGTCGGTCGCGTCGCACCCGATTTTTTAGTGCATTCAATGCCCGCGATGGGCGCCATGATAAGTAAAGAGTACCAAAAATAGGTGTATTTTTATCCAGAAATACACTTATTTTTGACATTTACTATCCCGAAAATACAGCAATTCGTATTTGTATTGATGTGCTATCAATACGAATATGAATTGCCGTATTTATGGGATAGTAAATGTCAAAAATAAGTGTATTTCTGGATACAAATACACCTATTTTTTTTACAAATTTCCTTTAGTAAATTTCCCCCACAGTACCTTGAGTCCTGCTGGAGAAAGTGCGCTAAATAAATGAAACTTACTTACTTACTTACATGAAAGGCAGCATTCAGATAGAAGTCTTGGAAAGTGCTATCTAGTCAGAGTTTGACAGTTGGACTTTTGTTTAATACAGTTTTTAGAATATCTTTTTAACTAAAAGTTACTTGGATTTTCTAATGATCCTTAACATGTTGCTGTTGAATACCCACATTGTCATAAGCATCAACCCTGACTTCAGTGTTTCTGACCAGCTCCAAATACTAATTCACCATATGTTAGATATTCCGTGGTATCTGGGAAAGACATCAGACACAGGAAAAGCATTTAAATTGCATAATCTGAACACTATATTAATAAGAATCTGGATATAATAATTTGTTTGCAAAATACGTATGGCATGTTATAGTTCAGAAAGCAAAAAGAAGACTAATAAATTCACTCAAATTCAAATCTACAAAATATAGTAGATAAACCAGTGGCGTAGCTATAGCTCCGCAGCCCCTGCGGTGGCGGGGAGGTGCAGAGAACATATGGGCGCCGGGGGTCTGCGGGGCTATAGTTACCCGCTGCTGTCTTGCCTGCCTTCATGGTCCCGTCGCCGTCTCCTGGCACCGGCTCCTGCTGCTATAATGAAAACTGATTCTTAGAAAATGGCTGCCCCCATACTGCAGACAGTTTTCTGTCTGCAGTATGGGGGCAGCCATTTTCTAAGAGTCTGTTTTCATTATAGCAGCAGGAGCCGGCGACGGGACCGTGACTGCAGTTTCGGCCGGGCAGGTACGAGTATCGGGGGGGGGGGGGGGGAGTGCGCCGAGGGGAGGGCAAGGGGGGGGGCGCATAATAGGTAGTTACGCCACTGAGATAAACGGTAGCTATAAAATAATTTATTGCTATGGACAACTTCATTTTAAGATGTTTTAATAAATCTGAATTATTTATTTATTTATTTACAGTTTCAAGGGGGGTCGCGGGAGCCGGGCATCTTTCTTGGGAGGGTTGCCTCTCTTCCCGGGGGGGCCCGATTTCCGTGACCCTCCCGGCCATTTCAGGAGGGTAGGCAACCCTGGATTATGTTGTTTCTACACACAGATTATTTTTTGCTTCATTGCTTTACATTGTAGTGGAAAGCAAAAGTACACAACTTGGTACAGAACTAACAGAGTTTTTAAATCTGCACTACCACCAACAGGTTTAGTAAACTCTTAAAGGGTCAACAGTGTCTAGATACTATAGGTCGACACCAACATGCACAAGGTCAACAAAAGGTGAAAACAAGCAATATTTTGAAATGGAAAAGGTTGACATATGAAGAGGTCGACATGAGTTTTTCACATTTTTTGCTGCCAATGTCTACACCTGAGCATGTGATCTCCCAATTATTTTAGTAAGTTCCCTTTTATGGCTCGCTGACACACTTAACCATTCCCACTCGGAGTCCATGTGTATGTTTAAACATGGAGAAGTCCATAAAAAGAACCAAAAAAATCATGAAAAACTTGTGTTGACCATTTTTTATGTCGTACTTTTGCTTTTGTCGAACTATAGACAGTGTCAACCTTATACATGTTGATCACTTGTCAATGTCAACATTTTCAAAGTTTCTACTGCATCTCTAAATGCACTAAAGCCCCTTCAGCGGTGCTCTATTGCAGATGATAATGCCAGCTACAGAGGCGTTACCCCATAGAAGTCTGTGGGCTTCTCCCTGCAGTGCTGTGCAAGGATCCCTCCAAGCATTCCCCTCGGATGCCAGTATCACTCCCGGGGCACAGAGCTACATACGCAATTAGCATCATCGCAATGGGTGGCAGGATGCACTGCAAGTGGATGGAACATACCACCCCCTCTCTGTATATGTATGTGTATATATATTTAGAGAGAGAGGGATACTTCTGAGTGTCTGGCAGATCTGCATAAAGGATGAAACGTGTTGAGTGACCCCAAAAAGATGATATCGACACCTATTGTGTGCTATGAGAATTGGCACATTCAGATAAGCGGTCTTCATTTTACTAAACTGTATGAACCTTTATTGTTTTTATTAAAGTATTTTATGCAGTATTACGATATTGCCATCTGTCCTCCTTCTCTTCACATATATGCCTATATGTATCCAAGAACTACCCAGACGGGAGCTGGTAATATCTGCATCATCTTGGAATATCTCATGCGCAGTTTTGCAACCACTAATAAGGGTACACCTTCGTTGTTGGGGTGTTCTACTTAATGGTGGTGGGATAAACATTTCTTAAAAAATACTACACTAGGAGGTGCTGTTCTTACATTCTCACGAGCTCCATTACACAGCCCTGTTTTTCTTGTCTCTGCACCCTCCCCACTCCCCAGGCCGGGAATCGTGGCACAATATAGAGGGCGGAACATATTTCCACGAGTGGGTGGAGCTACGATCATGGGCCACCATCAGGGGGAGTTTCTGGGTACTCAGAATCTACACTCCCCCCCCCCCCCTGCATGCACCACTGTTGTGAGAATCCCATTTAATTTTCACAGTGAATTCATTATGCAGATTGACCAGAAGGAACAAGAGCAGAACGTGTATTGTAGCACGTACACTTATACACATTAGTATGTATGCACAGACCCAATAAAACTTTATCTGGAAAAGAGTAAGAAGGTCATTGGGAGCATATCTGATGCTGAAATACAGATGTTTTTTGATCGTTTACTCAGCACTAATTGAACTGGAGCAGAACTCTTACAGCATAAAGTTGCATTTACTGTACTTTCACTGTGTCACCCGAACCCACTACATCAATATATATTATTATTATTATCATCGCTTATTTATACGGCGCCACAAGGGTTCCATAGCGCCTGCCAATACATAGGTATATCTGCCCATAAACAATTACTTTGCTGCTGGTATTACTACTTTAAATGTGTTGCTTGAAAAAAGGTAATTTTCAAATTGATCTTAATCAATGTTGTATTTCAGTGGCTAAAACACACATTTACTAACCGCAAACCTTATCATTGATTTAGATCAATGTTCTTTAAATGGACAAATCTGCTAACAACCAGTTAATAACATAATAACACATTATATGTATATGAATAATAAAACTTAATAACATAAGAGCTTTATAAAAACATTTTCATTTTATTAATTAACAGTTATTTATATAGCGCACACATATTCCGCAGCGCTTTACAGTGTATATTTGAACATTCACATCTCTCCTTGTCCCAGTGGAGCTTACAATCTATATTACCTATGACATGCGCACACACATTCATATTTGTGAGCCATTTAACTTACCAGTATATTTTTGCATTGTGGGAGGAAACCGGAGTACCCGGAGGAAACCCACGCAAGTACAGGGAGAATATACAAACTCCGCACAGTTAGGGCCATGGTGGGATTCAAACCCATAAATTCAGCGCTGTGAGACAGTAATGCTTCATGAATCTTTTTAACCCTAAATATCTCCTTAAATGTTACCACACACCCCCACCACCCTCCCCCCCCCACACACACACACACTGATTTATTTACTTCAAGTCACATGGTCATCAGACACCATCAATCTTTTGCCAGTAACTTACAAGCAGTGTTGTTGTATTCATATCTGCAACTTTATACAAATGCCAGTAACAGCCCTTCCCCGGGTGCATAAGTGTGCATCTGAGTGTGCAAGGATTGGAACACCCACTTTGTATATCTGAAATAATCCCACTTGGTGCTATTTTACATACAATCAACATTACAAAGTGTACCATTCCCATTTAAAGTTGGTTACTGTTAAAGTCTCCTCTCCAGAGAATCGCAGAGAGGAAAAATTCTCTGTCACTTCAGGGGGCTGTGCTGAGCTGCCACATCTCTAGGCTCCACTCCCAAAATGCCACAATTCATGACTTTGTGGGGCAGATGATGGGGTTAAATTCTGCAAATTTGCATAATTTAGTCCCATCTCCTCCTTTCGGTGCCACCATTATAATCTCCTCATCCTTCCCGCTGCACTAAGTAGTGGGTGGGATGTGGGAGATTCAGCCACTCTTCTTGTCAATTTTTTACACTAATAGATCAAATTTGCATTTGCCTATTCAACGTCAGGGCTGTTCCTCCGACTGACGGAAAAATCCGACAGTACAAAAACTCAGGGATCAGCGAATTTCTCACCAATCCCGTGTTTTTGTCAGAAACGGCTGCTAATTTGAGAAAATTTGCTCCGACTATAAAAATGTTGGATCTGGGGGGGGCGATGGGCATCTCACCGGGGAGCAGTCAGTAACTTCCCCTGTATCAGCGCTGATACTGTAGCTGTGGCCGCTGCTGCAGAGTGCTGACAGCCCTGCATGGAGCTGGGGAAGAGCTGTCAGTGCTGCATGGAGCTGGTGAAGAGCTATTAGTGCAGCATGGAGCAGGGGGAGAATTGTCTGCCGTTGCAGGGCTCCCTTCACAGCAGCGTCCGGACACACTGCCTGCAGGACCGCATCTTTCTCCAGGTAACAGATCAGGCAGTGTGACCGGCCGCTGCTGCTGTCAGTGAAGGGAGCCCTGCAGAGCTGACAGGGCTCCCCCAGCTCCCTCAGCAAAATGTATTACATTTTTATAAAAAATGTAAATACATTTGTGTACATTTCATGTACTATAACTCATTTTGATTATAGCTATGTTGCACAATAAAATACATTATACATACATATTTTTAACAAAAAGACAGACATGTTCCAGGGAAAGAAATTGACATCCTATGTAAACCTTCCCAATAATACATATAAGTTTCCTAGTATCCTACTTCTTCATAATTCCTGATATGGAATGTGTGTATCGTTCAACATACAGTCACCATTTCCATTCTACAACTGTAGTTAATCTTATTTATTCTTCTTCTTCTGCTTCTTCTTCTTATTATTAGTAGTAACAATTTAGGCGGGACTTGTTCTTGTTTCCAATACTGAGCGATGGCTACTTTAGCAGCTATAAATATATGATTGAGAATGTACAATTTATATCGGAACACCGCAAATTCGATGAGTTTTCATTTATAAAATTAATGGAATAATGCAAAAATGATATTTATACTTAGAAATATATTTTTTCTATTAGTCTATTAATTTCTATAGACAAAACTCAGGAGTATACTGGAGTATGACAGGTGAGGCTCTGCCTCGATGTCTACCCTGACCACACCTATGCTTGGTGCAGTAATGCTGTGTACACACGGGGGCAATAGGGGCTGAAATAGCTGGGAATATGGTCGCTGGCGACCATATTGCCAGTGATGGGAGTGTGCCGGGTGCGTGCTCTCGTTTTCAGCCCCATCTAATCGCTGGTTACCTCTGTGGCACCGCCAGCTGAAGTTCCTTTTCATCAGCGACCATCTCTGGTCGCTGATGAAAAGGGGACACTGAGCAATATATCTCCCCCGTGTGTACGGGGCTTAACTCCATCAGAATACGGCTGCCAATGTTAGAGATTAAGCAACTGAGTTTGCAGCCAATACTGGGGGAATCTCAATTGGTACTGCACCTGTGTGCAAACACATTGCGGGATACATGCACTGTGTAAATTTATAGTGAGTTACAAGCATGCTCAGTTGAAAAACATTGTACATTTGTGCAAAGATCACCGAACCGTGCGACTCATTCTTTATCTACTGGAACCAGCTGCCATTACTAAAAAACTGTATTTTTTTTTTTTTTTTTAGTTTTAAATAGATTATTAACATAATTTCCCTTTTTCCTACAGTGATCTCAGCATGAACAACATAACCAGGCTGCCCCCTGGCACCTTACACAACCTGCACTACCTCGAGGAACTGTAAGTATTTCTATATATACTGTAAAGTTAGAGAACATTTTGGGTCCTTATTGTTATATTTTTGGGGAGAACCATAAAGAGCATTTCAGACTCTGTCAGCACCAACATATTCAGCTGGCAAATGTGAAACACTTGTGTAAAAACTTCCGTTGCGGGGGAAAGAAATGTTTTTATGCAAGCAGGGGCTCGATCATGCAAATGTACATTTTAAAACCTAAACTGGAAAGCTTCTTGGAAATACTTAAGCAGCAGGATATTAAACATTTCAGTGCTTGGTCATGTTTATTAAAATGGACAGTAAAGTTATAATGAAAAACGGTTGTTCGCATTTGATTGTGTCAAGAACAATGAGGAGCAAGTTTTATGACAGCGTTACTCAAACTAATTGCTTTTAATAAAGACTTTCCTCTCTATAAATGGGACTTCAGTAGAGCCCCACGCTAATTTTATATAAATAGACACTTATATACTCTACTTATAAATCATTTTAAATCATAAAATGGAGAACTGGTGCCTGCTGGAACTATATAATTCTTCAATACTACTGTGTATATAATAGGGAACTAAGACTATAGTTCTGTTATTTTTAGGATTATAACATGCAACATTTCCATACACTGTCTATGGACACTTACCTTGCCATTGTATAGTAACCCAGAATATGTATCATATTAAAGTTATAGTATACTTCCCAACTGTCCTTATTACAGCGGGACAGTCCGAACACTGGCCACAGTGTTCCAAGGGCTCTGCAAAACAGTTGGTAATCCCTGATGCTGTGTGCATGGGCAGGGCATCTATACAGTGCATTGATATCAGTCAGGGCTGCACAGCTGCTAAGAGATCGTTGGGCATGCCCCAAAATTAGGAAAACAGGAAATGCCACATGTGACCATGCCCACCCAATCAAAGCCACACCTCCATTTCACTGAGGCCCCCTTTTTGTTGGGAGGTATAGTTATAGGGTATCTAGGCTTAATTTCATATGTGAAGGCAATTATTTGTTTAAGTGTCCACTTTCTGAAAGAAATCTAAGCTCCCCGTGATATGTAACAACATTTATTCACAGCTACTGCTGTCTGATATTGCTGTCCTAAGTAAGGATGGTACAGGCCCAATTTCTCCGTAATAAGGAGCAAACAGATATTTTTTCTTAACATAGCTTCCTCTACTATTTGCTTTGTTTCAAACAGAAGACCAAATGTTAAAAATAAGTCAAGGAGGTACTTGTGTAGTTTCACGGCGCCAGCATGGCGCCGTGCGTCTGAGTCCCCTTGCGGGGCACGCTTCGCTCGCCCACGCTGCGGGCTCGGTGGCTCGCTACACTCGCCACGCAATTTAACATCAACTCCATGCCAACATGGATAGTGGAGGTATGAACTATCCATGTTGGCATGGAGTTAAGTTACATTTTTGGACATATTTCGTGGCAAGCGTACACCCGGAAGTAGCACGGCGCCATGCTGGCGCCGTGAAACTACACAAGTACCGTAAAGGATCATCAAAATGACACTAAGATCTCAGCTTGTGTCTGCAGGCTCCCAGACATACAGTATTCTCTCTTAAGCTGGATACTAACTATACAATTATCTGGTAGATCATGTAAGAATTTACAATGAGCCAGAGAATTGTATAATGTTCATGCACATACAATCTCCATTTAAAAGATGAGCTAAATTTGGTCAAGATATTGTGCCACCTTATGGGGCCTACACTGGGGGATTTCAGGGCATTTTCTAAGCGATCTCACTAGAAAATGTTCCTACATTGCCCTGTGTGTGTGTGTGTGTCGCGCGCTTCGCTATTGCCCCCGCGATTAATATTCAGCATGCTGGATAAATCTACTTAATATTCGTCAGGGAAGCATGTATTGTCTAATGAATGACATGCAGAGAAATCTTCCAATAGTTGTAAATAGTCCAATAGTTGTAGGTATAAACCTAAATACACATTGTACAATTTTTTTGAGCAAGGCAACTATCAGGATGATTATTTACCAAAGGAAGGACCTGATATCTGCACGACATACTTTTTTTTTTTACAGTATTTTTTTTAATTGCCCAATTTCTCAAAAAAAAAATCAAAAAATTTAGTTTACCCACACACTACCTGATTTTCACACCTCAACATATTTTATGGTCAGATAATTGAGAATGTATATACAGTGGTCGATATCGATAGATTTTGGCTGAGATTTTTGGTCCTGCCTGATAGATTAAACGACCATGTTTGTGGTCAAGATTTGTCCAAGTTATCTGCAAAGCGATGAAATGATCATTCATGCACACTATGCAATAAATTAGGTCCAGGCTCTTCTGGTCTTTAGGGCAGATAAAAAAGTGTTGGAATGAACAACTGTGTACGTACGATAATGGATGATTCCTTGGCATGAAAAATGTTTAGTTAAGCTGGTGACATACTATGTGACTTCAGGCCAATTTGGCTACATATGGCAGATCAGCCCGAGAATTGTTCGTGTGTGCAATATCTGGTCGAAATCATATCTGCTTCTGACATAGAATGTACAACAGATGATGAGGGAAATTTACTAAAGTTGCCCACAGACGCTACAATTGTACTGTGCTATGTGTTTTTGTCTGTACAATGGTTCTATACAATTTTTCTACCAGCTTGCGATGCGATGTGCACTTGGATGCCTGCGATGTGATGTGATGAACCCATGTTTGTAATGTTAAATTTCAGATGTAGTCTAAAAAGTACGTGCAGCACGTACTTTTTTAGACATACAATATCGGGCTCCCAGGAACGCGCATCTCATCGCACAATCCCATAAACACCATCCAATAATTGTACATAAGATGCAATTTGTGCTTAAAAAGTACAAAACGCATTCGATAATTGATGCGTCTGTGGGCACCTTAAGATGTGAGTTGTATTTGACATGGGATGTTGCTATTGGCAACCAATCAGACACTACTTCTGATTTTTTAGCACCTTCTAGTAGATAATAGATATCATCTGATTGGTTGCCCATAGCAACATCCCATGTGAAATACAACTCACATCTTAGTAAATTTCCCCCGATATGTCTGTTCCGTTGTTTGTGCAGTGTGTATGGAGATTTGCCCTATGACTGCCAGTGACATGATTTGGAATAGAAAGGATAATTTGAATCCATATGATTCTTATGGATTGCAATGTGTACACTGTACATTGGCTGTTTTCAGTATTGTTTCAGTTGGTTGGGCAAAATCATATAGTGTGTACCCAACTTACTTACAGTATGTCATCTTAAGTAAACATTGCTTAGTGTGTACACAGTTTAAGAGTCAAACTGATTCAGGGGCACACATAATGCCAATGTTCTATGGCATACCCATTACCCTTTGCGTACTTACAATAGTGATGTTCCACACAACTCAGAAATGGAGAGGCAAAGTGATGTACCATCCTGGGTTGTGACTGGGAGGTAGTCTAAAGTGAACGCAAGAAAGTGTTTCTCGTGGGCATGTGATGAGTATATATCGCAGACATTCACAGAAAGTGGCTGCATTCCCCAATGCACAGCTGCTTCCATGGAAGCCATATTCAGACAGAGAACCTTCACTTGTCATTGGACTGGCGTAAGTATAAATAGTGCACCGGTGGTGTTACTGTGTTCACGGGGTGCTGAAAGTGGGCGTCTAAAGGCATGCACATCCGCCATCCGCTTGTGTACAAGGGGGAGAATGAGACTAAAATTTTATATTATAACTTTTGTGACTCCGCCAACAAATGCCAGCAGTGACCACATCTGGATTACATCCATAGTGTAGGGAACATTGATATCTCTGTAGCTGGAAGATTTAACCAATTACATCCAGTGGTAAATTTACAGGGCTACACAAAGTAATTAATAGGAGGAATTATGGACTGCTATACAGTAGGTATTTCTCCTATTTTTGCCCCTGTCCCCTGCACCATAAATGAAAACTATTTTTACATGCATGTGGTTATAAAATAAAGTCTTAGTTATCTCTCTCTCTCTCTTTCTCTCTCTCTCTCTCTCTCTCTCTCTCTCTCTCTCTCTCTCTCTCTCTCTCTCTCTCTATCTATCTATATATATATATATATATATATATATATATATACATGCGCTATATAAGAAACTGCAAATATATATATATATATATATATATATATATATATATATATATATATATATATATATATATATATATATATATATATATATAGCAGGGTACAGCAGCGGCACTCAGCGGATTTCAAACAGCCAAAAATAGCCCACACCAAGGGTTGATAAGTTTAAGCTTTCGGATTTATTTCAATCCTTCATCAGAGTTGAAATAAATCCGAAAGCTTAAACTTATCAACCCTTGGTGTGGGCTATTTTTGGCTGTTTGAAATCCGCTGAGTGCCGCTGCTGTACCCTGCTATCATTCTTCATTTGGAATTGGATGGCACCTCGGTTGTTGTTAATAGGATTGGATGCGAGTGCCGGTTTTCCCTATACTTAGGGTTGTTAGGTACAAAAACAATAGTTAGTAGGCAATGGTGTCACAAAGTAGTGTGTAGGATGCAAGCTATATCCGGATGTCATCTGAGGAATGGTGACACCACAAAGCCATCTCGTACACAGTGACAGAAGCTGGGTTCTGCTAAGCAACATTCCATGCAGCACCCAGCTCCTGTCAGAGTGCAGGAAATTACACTGCACACAGGCAGTTTCCAAGCCCAGCCTACATCTCCAGGAGCCCCAGAGTGATTAAAATAGGGGTTGGGTCACAAGGGAGTCCTTGCGAGGCCAGGTCTCCTCCCATGAAGCCCGCACCTCTTTTACACTAGTGCACCTATAGCACGTACATGGACTCCCCCCTCTGCAGCGGGTGTCACTCAAGTAAGTGATGTCACTGCTAGTGGGGCCTACATTGCAATCCGGGGGGGGGGGGGGGGTTGTTAATATACAAGACTACTAGTTGTAAGCATCATCACAATTCCTGCCAGTTTGCCTAATTTTGTAAGCAGCAGTAAATTCAATCTTAAAAACCGTTTCCCCCCATGGAGTTAAAAGTCCTGTACAGAGAGTGATGCGTTTCATATTATGCAAAAGTACCCTTGAGAGTTATGTGACGTCTGCCAAGCTTTTGAGATATGATAGCACATAAGGTTGTATAAACAAACTATCGTCTTTGAAACCATGAATTATTTCTGCGTACAGATATGGAGAATGTGATTGTAGATGGTGGATCAACAGATGTGTCAAGTTTGTTATAAATGTAGTGCTAATATCTTTGCTTAAACTGAGTAGTGCTCATGCCTGTGACTGTGTATAAGAAGATATCAAATGTGAGTTTTATTAATATCTCAGTCAAATTTTGTATTCATAGTGGATCATTTTCTGCATTAATAACCAATCACTAAATAAGATTGTCTACTAAGTACACATAAAACTGAGGGCGAGATGTACTAAGCCTTGAAAAGTGATAAAATGGAGTGTAACATAGGGCCTAATTCAGCTTCAGTTGTAGTTTTGCGGAAACAAAAATGCACAATTACAACTGCTCTCTCTGACATGCTGGGGGCTGCCCGCACAGCTGGCTAGCATGCCCGATTGCAAATGGATATTTTGCATAATCATCCATTTGCACCCAGGGAGAAATCATTCGATGGACCATGGAATGATTTTTCCAGCGCTCACAGATCAGAAACACCTCTATGGTGTCTCTGATCTGCGAGCACCCTGTGTTGGAAGCAGTCGGGCAGCTGACATCCGCTGATGTCAGCTGCCCACCTGGAAATTACCATGGGAACACCCAGCATTTTCATGTAAACGCCCATGAAACGCTGGGCGTTCACATGGGCTACACCGTCCCTGCTAGGTGCAAGCGGGACAACGAACATGTAGTTCACTGTGCCCGCTCGCACCCTGCGTCTGCACATGCACACAAAAAAGTGATCGCACAGGGGGGACCGAATCAACTAGAATAACCGCCAAAGTTCATTCTGAATCATATTTCATGAGCTTGAATTCTCTTCCTAGGGAATGGAAGCATATGTACAACCTCTAACATCATTGAGATGCAATTGTTAAGCTGTAATGATAATTGAGAAGTAACAGATTTTGGTAAAAAAATTGGGTACTTATGTAGTATCTGGGCGTCCGATTTAGAAATCGGATCGGATCGCATCACATCGCATGCGATCAAATCGTATGCGATGCGATGGTCAAGATTTTTCCATAGGATTCAATGTTAAAATGGTCTGAGTCCATTTTAACATAGAATTCAATGGGAAAAAGGGGTCCTTTTCCTTTCCCCACTATCCAAGTGGGCATGGAGTTGGATATAAACCTGTGGCGAGCGTAGCGAGCCACCGAGCCCGAAGCGTAGCGAGCCCCGCGAGAAGACACAGAATACTTTTTAAGAAATATGCGTCCCCTCGCGGGGCTCGCTTCGCTCGCCACGCTTCGGGCTCGGTGGCTCGGTGGCTCGCTGCGCTCGCCACGCTATATAAAATCAACTCTATGCCCACTTGGATAGTGGGGAAATGAACAGGACCTTCTTAACATTGAATCCTATGCAAAATCGCATCGAATCGCATCGCATCTGATTGTATGCCTTAAGGTAAGGCATACAATCACAAAATCGGACGCCCAGATACTACATAAGTACCAAAAATTGTTTTGTTAAGACATTATCCTTGTACATGTGTCTGATATTGCAAGCCCTGTCAAAGTCATTCACAGGCATATTGTCAGATTGGGAGAAAATGGACCCAAAAATGTCAGTGAATTCGACAAAACACATGGATCCAAAATTTGATGATCCGTGCCGGATTTTTCACCCAGGCAGATTGGAGATTGAATAAGGCATATCTAATTCACCCTGAAAATTGCAGATTTTGTTGCTGGGTGAAAACTCCTACAGATATATCTGATGTTCACCTGTTCAGCTCTCTGTAAATAACAGTGATATTGAAACCATACAGAGGGTAGTATTCAATGCCCGGGGCGAGTGGCCATCGAGGGGATTAAACGGTGGGGATCGCAGAAAACCAGCTCGCAACCTCGTTGTTTTACCCCCTCGCCAGCCGCTCACCATATTCTACGTTCCAGGAAAATCCACGTTGTCACGGGACAGCGAGGATTCCCCCAAACAGCGAGATCCGCGGCTAATGCAGGGAGCCCACTGCATTTAGCCGCAAGTCTCGCTGCTTCTGCAGCTGCATACGCCGGATCCCCCTCTCTCCAAAAACGGAGCGAGGGGGAATTGGCGTATGCGGGGGGAGAGGGGGGGGGGGGGACAGTTGAATACTGAATGGACGAGCAGCATTGAACACTACCCAGAGACTCCTGTTACAAAACAAGCACCAAATTGAGCCTTGAAGAGAGATAAAGAGGATAGTGTTAAAGTATCACCCCGTCAGCTCCTTTATGCTGTGTTATGGGTTGTGTTTGAAAAATTACAGGAGCCAGTTGGTTGGTATTTTATCTCTGTCCACTTTTTCTCACTCCAAGGCTTAGTAAATAGACTTTCCAGTGTCTTCAGTTAAATGATATGAATTGCACCAGTCTTTTGCCTTTGTGACTGTAATAGATTATTGCTATCCTGGTTGCTCATTCCATCAGAATGTTATTTTATTACAAGTGGGAATACAAAGCAAACCTTTGTTTCCATTTCGGCCTATATCTGCAGCTGTATTGCAGGTGTACCGTTCACACCAGTACAGTGTCATGCAGGCCCTGCAGCAGAAATGGAGTATACCTGTTTGTGTCCATCTCATATTCTATACAAATCTGTGTTTCCTGTGTTTAAACAAAGCACAGATATCCTGTCTGATAAGAAAGGCACAGAGAAGAAAGGCTGTGGAAACAGGCAAGGAGTGTTTCTGATAGTAACTCAAGCCTGGAAAAACTGCCTGTAAAAAACTTGACTAAGCGAATCAGAATATCTGTGAAGTCTAATGGAGAAAGCCAAAAGAATACGCTGCCAGAAACAGTTGATCATTGTTCAAAGGGGGACATATCCACTTTCTTTTGAGATATTAAAGAGTTTGTTCTGCTCACACAAAGGTAGGGCAGAGTTGGCGTCAGTCCAAGTGACTCTGTGTTCCTCATCACCATTGTACAGCCGCTGGGAGCAGGTGCTTCTACAGAACATGGAGAAAAGTAAAAACACATGCGCATAGGGGCTCTGTAATAGGTAGGTGTTACAGGTGATCCTTATACAAATTAGCTTTAACTTCACAATAACACCTATTTCCAAATTAAAGGAGAACTTACACCTCATCTACACTGACTGCAGGTGCAGGCAAATTGTATTCTTCCGTTTCTAAGAGATTTACTGAGTTCTTTAGCTTTAGAGATTTCGGTCTCTGTATGTGGATCATATTGTTTCCAGGAATATTCTGTAGACTATGTAAACACCTGTCTTTAAGAGTATCAGTTGCACAATCAATTGTTTATGAAAACATAACACCGTGGACGTGAATTCTGCTGGATGACAATAATGTATTTCACAGCTTTTAAAAAACACACAGCATAGTCTGGGGACAAATAAGGATAAAAGCCTGAGATCTCTGTATTCTCTGGTAATGGAACCCATGATGGAAGCTGTGTGGAACAAAACCCTCACAACACAGGCACTCTGCTATCAGAATAGCATGGACTCTAACCATCATCACTTTGTACAAGTCAAGTGCACCTAGGGTTCTACTGGCATAAAAGATTTATGGAGCAAGGTTTTAAGAGCAGAATTTGGGCGGAGTGAAGGAGTTATGGAATAGGCACCCCCGGGAGCTTATTTCTTGCCATGCAGCCTTGGGTCATCGTCACTGTTCAAAAGGACTTCATATGTTCTCCAGCTCTGGGATGGAGAAGATTTGGTCTAAACCTATACTTTTAATGGGGCCTGGTTTTCACCTTCGGCAGGGAGATACCTATCCAGTTAGTCTTCAAGTAATGGAATTTCACATATAAATGTGTAATAAAGTGGAGGGAGATAAAGGACCAGTTAATCAACCCCTTACTGCCACATTACACTGGTGTTGAAAAGTCACAGTTAGGGGTTGATTGGTTAGTACTGATCTCTCTCCAAAGGCGGGATGTACTTCTGGGTTTTTACTACATTTTCAAATGCACTAAAGCCCCTCCTGGCTGGGCTTCACTGCAGGGGTTACGACAGCCCTAGCTGGTATAACCCCATAGAAGTCTAGGGGCTTCTCTTCACAGTGCTTATGTGTGAGGGATCTGACACAGTTCACTCCCAGCATGCCCCAAAGCCGGTAGCTCATGCACAGAGGGACTTTCCTGTAAGAAATTAGGAAGTCCAGGCAGTGGGGGGATCACAAACAGCAGCTCATATTGGGAGAGGACTATGATGGCAATGGGATGTACCGCCACTGCTTGGTTTATCCCGCCCAAGTGCTATAAAATGTGCTTCATTTGGCAACCTCTATGTAATTCCACTCAATATTTTGGACAAAAGTAGTTTGTGTATATATATATATATATATATATATATATATATATATATATATGATCCTGGGGGATGGCGGCACTCCAAATAACAACTGTCCACACTCTGGTAGGATACCAACGTTTCTGGGCTATTACAGCCCCTTTATCAAGGTGCAAGGAAGAACACTGTGTACATATACATACAAGACATTGTTCATTGTACAAACGGAGAACACTATTCAATATAATTTAGTGGCCTTTACACATGCAAAAATACTAGTAGTTTCCACATGTTTCATGTAGCCAGTCCATTCATGATTAGGGACCTGATAGGGCCACCTAACATTCAGCAAACTTTGCAGTTTTCTGAGTTTTACTGCAAATACAAACACCATCTTCGGATGACGTTTGCTCCCAGACCCTGCTCATTCCTCTGAGACCAAGTTCCAGGTTTGAGAAGATGAATCCGAGCAGATCCCTACACTGCCCCTTCATGTCCACACATGTCCACACAGAAGCCAACAATGGGGCTAAGGGGCCAAATGCAGCCCCCCACTGCTGAGTGGCATATTGTGAACTTGGGTTGGAATGAAAGTATATTTTTGCACCTGGGCCAATCACTTCCGAAACTGTTATGTATAATAAAAGGCTAACACTGCTTCTCACCTTTATAGAGGTAATTCGGTACTTATGTATTATCTGGGCTCCCATGTTAAATGCACCCCATTTTTTCATACCCCTACGATCCAACTACGCATGGAGTTGATTTTATATAGTGTGGCGAACGCAGCGAGCCACCGTGCCCGAAGTGCGGCGAGCGCACACGGTCTCATAAGAAAAACGGGAGCCCAGATATTACATAAGTACCGGTAATTCAAGTGTTTTGTATGCCGGCGGCCACTAGATGGTGTCCGATGGACTGTTATGTTGTTGCTCCCTTTTCACGGGCTGTTAACTAGTGTGCCCATAAGTGCCTGACATAATAAAATATATATATATATATATGGGGGGGGGGGGCGGCACTCGAAAAACAAAAGTAGACCAACACTTCAGAAACAGCTTGGTCTGCTTTTGCTTCGAGTGCCGCCATCCCCCCATGCATATTAGTGGTTCACTGCACTTTCGAGGGCACCGACTTATTCAGTTATTTCATCTATTTCCAGTGTTTTTTTAGGATTGCCTCCATTCCAGAAGATTGACACAGATTTGGCAGGCGGTATTCAATGTCCAGCCTACCGAGCACCGAGAAGGGGGGCGTGGACGCGCAAAGCGGCCGGAAATTGTCAACCTGCTGCCAGGAGCTCATCAATTCCTGGCTGTTCTCGGCAAAAAATGCCCGACTGCTTGTGAAGTCAGGCACATTCTGACGAGATCCTTGTTCAATGCTGATGGGGCAGACAACATTAAATATGGCCCCACCGCTATTTCCCCCATCGGGAATAGCGGCGGGAGATTGAATACCCACCTGTATTTTGCAGTTTAGCAGATGCTACTTTATGCTATTGCAGGGTTGTGCTCCTTTCACTAACAAACTGTGCACTCAATTGCCCCAATCACATGCAGCCTGCCCTCACAACAATCCCCCAAAGGGTTCTTCAGCATTCTTCAACTGTGAACAGTCTGATGTTCTGATTTATTCAAGTCTTGCTTAATCTCACGATTTACAGGAGATGAAAAATAAGGGCAACCAGGTGCCCTGAATCTCGTCAAATGCACCTAAAGGAAAATCATCAACATAAATATAAAGTCCCCTTTAATCGTTTCTTTATTGTGTTGCCCAAGACCTGTTTTCCCTTACCATGTTATATAGATAGTGAATAATGTCTGCCAACAGATTTGAAGCACGTAGTGTTTTCATCCTCAAATTTTCCATCGTTCTCATATAAAGGCAAATACTTATGTGTTGAAAGGATTAATAGTGTATGTATAACAAGGCTTGAAGTTCTGAGCCATTAAAAAATGTATTATCATATTACTCATTGCACAAAACTGAAATCCAGGTCCAAACTAATTGCACAAGTGAATACCATGTATTTGTAATAATTTAACCAACCACAGTATAACACTTAATACATACAAAAATTCTAAATATTTTTAAATATGATATTGCCGAAGGCTTTTTATAGCATGTCGGTACTCCTCTCAAAATACATTATGTGTCACAAGAGAAGCCATCATCTCGGGAAGACAAATCAAGGGCTTTTTATGTCAGGAATCTCACAGAGCTGTTGAATGCTGAGAAATATGTTCCAGATAGTTTGTGGAAGATGAATGAAGCACTTTGGAGTCCAGCAAATGACTTCAACTTTTCAAGCCAGCAAAGAACAAGCAGATAATATCTCACACTTTGTGATGATAAGTGTTGCATTTAAGATGTCCACAGCTGTAGCCAGCTGTATGTGACCCTTTTTCCCCAGCAATTACTCTTTGTCAGCTTGTAATGCAGTTATATGAGGATTATGTTCCAGTGCTTCCCGTGTACCAAAGAAACAGTTGAGAGATTTTAGAAGTACATTTTATAAATAAGTGAGAAGCATTGGTGATTATGTTTTAAGTAAGGTCTTCATTCAATTAATCCTCTGATGGATTCTTAAAGACACACTAGCATACAAAGAAATTGGATAAAAACATATTTACCAGATATGCTGCATTCTTGATTATAACACACCTGGGGCCAAATGTAATAGGGTGAGAGTTTCAGAAAGTGAGAGATTTTGGGAGAGTTTTCCCCTTTTTTTTTAAAGCAGCAATCATTTACACTGCAAAACCAGGTTGATTTTGCCATGTAATTGATTGCTGCTTTAAAAAACATGGGAAAACGCTCCCAAAATCTCTCACTTTCTGAAACTCTCACCCTATTACATTTGGCCCCTGTTGTTAAACTCTGTACACAGTATGTGCACTCTTTTTGGCTGTTTATAGCCTACCCTAAATTAAGAGGTATACATGCTGCCAGAAATACCATAAATGGCAATAGTCCTTACATAATGCATGTTCTAACTCTATCATTTCAATTATAAGTGGTATTCAAAGCGGGATACCGACCGTCAGAACATCCCACCAGTCGGAATCCCAGGCCGTATTCTCTCTGCTTGGCAGATACTCGACAGACGGAATTCAATGTTCTGTCGAGTGTCAAAGTGGGTGTGTCGGCGGAAAACTGAAGCGGATTGTCGAGAAATGGCCGTGAAAGAGATCTGAATTGTTTTAAAGTCGGATCTGTTTTGTCGGAATCTGCCTTCAATGCTCTCAGAAAAGGGAAGCATTGAATGGGCGGCAACCGCTATATCCCCTGTCAGGAATACTGGCCAAGATTGAATATGCCCATAGTAATATACTTGTATTCTGGCTAAGGAACCATTTGACTTTACTTGTTTTCCTGATATAAAGTGGGCTCTCTGGTGTTCTTCATTACATGGAGTAGTGCAGAAACAAGATATAATTCTGTGGATATAGGGCCTGATTCAGGTTTGTAAGCAACCCAAACAAATGCAGATGTGCAAAACCATGTGCACTGCAGGGGGGGGGGGGGGATAGTAACATGTGCAAAGAGAGTTAGATTTGGGTGGGTGTGTTGAAGCTGAAATCTAAATTGCAGTGTAAAAATAAAATGTCCAGTATTTTCCCTGCACAGAAAAATTATACTAAATCCAAATCTAAATAATTATTATTATTTTATTTATAAGGTGCAACAAGTGTTTTGCAGGACTGTACAAAGGAACAGTACAGGGAGACAAAACTTAGCATTACAGTAAATTAATAACAAAATCAGAGTACAGGTAAAATGAATGCCACAATTCAATACACATTACAGCTTTATTATACCCCTTTTCCACTGCAGCTCTTAAATGGCAATTATAAGTAGTGATGACTTGATCAACATATTGCTAGGGGCTGGTGACCAAAGATGGAGATGAGTGTGCGGACAAAGATGGTTGCTGAGTGTGTGAGTATGGGAGAGCTGTGAGTTAAATGTGAAGAGAAGTGGGCTTTGACAACAGGATGGAAGAGAGACCTGCTCTGAAGAGCTTACAATGTAGTAGGAAGGGGAGACAGACAGATTACCTGAGGTGCAAGCAGGTGGGAGGTGGCTTGATAGCAGGATGTAAGCAGGCAGAGATGGTCAAGGCATGTGGCAGGGGTCGGAGGACAAGCTTTGCACTTAAACCACTTTGCACTTGTTACATCAGCCCCACCTGCAGTGCAACATGGTTTTGCCCAGTTGTGTGCTTCTTTGCTTTGCTAACACAGCTAAATCCCACCCATTGATTATTGTAATTCAATAAAGGGGTGGAAGTGCACAGCCTGCACAAAAGGACTATTAATAATAATAATAATAATAATGGCCGTATTCGTGGCTTTACTAAAACAGTACAGGTTCCTTGCAAAGGGTACTGGGTAATCTCAACTTTCTAAATACAACCTGTGCTGGTTTTACTGCATACTTACCTGCTTTTTTGCCCCCTCCTCCAGCAGTGGGCAAAATGGGGGGTGGGGTGTGGGCAGTGGGAAGATTCACTTAGTGTGTGGGGGGGGGATGATAACACGAGTGCCTCATTATGACGTGTAGGTGAACAGCTTTGTCCTTTCATTGGAGTACCTTCTTGCTAGGAGGTCACTGTACTATTAAATTCATATATTTGTACTATTCTATAGGTAATCCACAGTAAGGCAAAGTTAGTATCTTATTCTGGTCATCCTGAATGCACAGAACAACTGTAATTTCAGCTCAAGTACAGTAATTACATACCTCTGTACTTAGAGCACAACTATCTCCAGCATTTTAATAGTAATTGTATTGCAGTCGTGTATGCAGTATTATCCAGCACCAGCTCTATGGGCCAAACATGTTCAAACTCAGTCTCTCTATACCTAATTCAGTGTCTTAGTATACAGTACTAGTAAGCCAGCTCCAAGCAAATGCTTTGAAAGCTAGTAGATGTAGTTTCACTTGCTGCCAACAGATGGCAGTGTAAACCCACTTGAAGCAAATGCTTCCAAAGCTAGTAGATGGGTTCACTCCACTCGCTGCCAACATATGCCAGTGTTTTGATGCCACAAGGAAACTAGACATGTGTGTGTGTGTGTGTGTGATAAAACTGTTTTAAAAATTTAGAATGAAGCTCAATTTACATTGGGACGTCTGCCTTTTCAGCACAGGTAATAGTCAGCGTCTGTGGACTGTCTTTCTTTCACACTGCCAGAACTCAGCTCTGGTCCCCAGTACTCCACACCAGCTGGCATGTCTCTCAGTACCACTTAAAGTTATGTCCTTTGTCCTCCCTGCGATGATGTTCAAATAAAGTTTTATTAAGTAAGAACTTTTTTGTCGCAATCGGAAGAGGTAAAAACTTTTTAAATTTTGTCTTATTCCATTGCAATTCAAAGTAATGAAATAATAATTATAATAAAAAGAAACATCCCAATGCTCTTCCTGACACAAATACATTGGGCGGGCAGCTTTATAATCTGAGATAAGCAGAGATAGCTAATAATGACAGTGGTCATAGGTGTCAGAATCTGAGGGGGGGGGGTGGCTCTTAATGGGTTGCAAGTGCTTTGCGAGAACCATCCAGGGTTACCACAGCAGTGCCAGGATGGGGATAATCCCCTTTCTGGCTGCTCTACCTTAACACCCCCCCCCCCCACAGTTCTTCTCCATCTGCCTCCAGGACTCTCTCTCTCCATGAACCCAGATCAGCTGCTACAGTGTGAGCTTTTTTACTGTGGACTGGATTCTCCTCTGAGACCAACCCTGCACCTTCTCACCTCCCACTTCCTATGTTCCCCCTCATCTCCCTCTTCCTATGTCCCTCCCCTCTTCACCTCCCCCTAATAGATAGAGTAGACACATGTATATACTGCACGTACAAAATGGTAAGCAAATAAACAGAAGAGAAATCAAAATCAAATCAATGGGAGTTATTCAGACCTGATCGATGGGCTGCAAACTTGCGGGCCGGGCAACTACGGCATGGCTCATAGTATGCATGTGCAAGGCCACCCTTTCTTAATCACTGGCCCTATACAAGTTGATTGACAGGAAGCCTGTGTTTGTGGGTGTCTAACAGCCATTTATTGAGCATGGCAGAGAAAATGCAAGCATGCCCAAGCGCTTTCGGGGAGGGTGTGACATCAGCTCAGGCCCCGATAAGCCTGTGTCAATCGCACTGACCGAGTAGGTCCTGGGCTATGCACAGACTGCACACGCTGCAAACATCATCGGTGCGAATGGATTTGCTGCTAATCATCGCAGGCCTGCAATATTTTCGCAAGATTTACGTCAGCTTGCACAGGGTGGGAAATTACTCTGGCGGGTGGTTATTACCTGATCCCAAGGCTCTAGAAAATAGAAGCCAAGCGATCAGGTCTAAATAACCACCCATATTTGGTGAAACCGCCCTTTGCCTTCAAAGCAGCATCATTTCTTCTAGTTACACTTACACACAGTTTGTGAAGGTACTTGGCAGGGAAGTTGTTCCAAACATCTTGGAGATGTTCTGTGGATGTAGGCTTGCTCATATCCTACCGGCTCTTAATGTAATCCCAGACACAATAACGTTGAGATCAGGGCTCTGTAAGGGCCATGTAACAATAAACTATTAACACTTCTATTTTTGAAAGTATTCCTAATTTGGAGCATTTTTTCCACACCTGCCCATTTAACAATGATCCCATTTACAATGAGATCTGGGCAGAATATTATCGCCCAGGATCACATTGTAAAATGCGATCCTAACGGCGGGATGTATCATCCCCCGCTCGCAGGGACAGGGCTTTGAAAGAAGCACGTCCCTGTGATGTGCTGAGCCGGGTGCCGGGGGGAGGGCTGACACCCAGCTGACCGCATTGCCCCGGTAGCAATAGGCTACAATGGGCTACCGCCATCTCAGAATGACGGTAACCCAGGGATGCGCTGCTGCCCGATGTTGATACATCGGGCAGCTTCACATCCCCCATAGAAACCTATGGGGGAGCCGGCTGGCGGCAGTGCAGGAGGTATCACAGCAGGGATCGGAGATTCTTGCTGCGGTCCATCCTGATACATTCGGGGGATACTTAATATTTGTGGCTAACCCCCAAAAACTGGTGTTTTCGGGATTTAGCAGCAAATATAGAATGCTAAATGGGCCCCTAAAACTTTAGCACAGTACTGTACTGTATAGCTGTCAGTTAGGTGGTGTGTCAGGTATGTTCAGCTGCCCCTGAAGGGTGGACATTCAGCAATTTACGGGCTCCAAAATTCTATTATAGCTATAATTATAGGGAAATGTTGCTATAATTTTATATATTATTGTAGAACTTATTTTACTTCTCTAAGCAATGTACTGGCATATTAGGACAGTTCAAATACTTATTTCTTCCTAAAAAAGTTATGAACTATACCAGACTTCACACACACACTGTTGTATATTTCGTCTGCTCATTCAAAAGTTGTTGACAGATGACACAACTGTGCAGCATTTCTGTGATGTGAAATCATTCACTGGATGATTATTTTCTTACCCATAGTGCTTTGACACCTTGATGGTCAAAGTTGCCTGCTGCCTGCTTTATTATAATACTACTATAATGAGCAGATTCAATCACAGTCGCCTTTGTGATCCTAACCTTACAGTGAAGGAAAACAAAACAGCAGAGTATGTGCCTGATAAGACACAATACACACATCACATGGCAGGCACCATGCCAGACACACATCATAAATTCTTTCATCGTAAAACATTGCTTGGTGATAATGCAAGGCAGGACCTCTACTGCTTATTTCTCAATAGGCAACACAAACTAGACATCCATGGCTCAGAGAACAAAACATTATTCATAAGACTATAACAGCATGTCATAAAAATACTAGCTTGCCTAACCTTTGTATCCATAAATAGTTTTAACAATTTTTTGACCTATACATAATGGAGAGGTTGTTTCATAATGTGATCTAATAGATAAATTACCCAAATTCACATGACTGCCTACCGAGTGGCATAACTAGAAATGTTGCTCCCCCTGCCAAAAAAAGTATCTGGTGCCCCTCTGCTCCCATTTTGTTTGTAAAATAAATAATTTGCATGTACCTCTAGGGCGTCCATTTCAAAAAGAGTGTTTGGCCTCACTGCAAGGGCGTGGCCTTGCAACACACCATAATGCTCATTAGACAATATGCCACACACCATAATGCCCCTTACACATAATGCCCCACACCGTAATGCTCATTACACATTATGCCCCACACCAAGAATCCCCCCCCCAGCAGGGAAGAAGAGACTCAGCCCCAGTAATTCAGCAAATTTTTAATGTATTAAAGTAACTACAACGTTTCAAGGTCAGACATGTCCCATCATCAGGATAGCACTTTGATATAAAGATGATGGGGCATGTCTGACCCTGAAATGTTTCTGCCAATGCATACAGCCTTTTACTTAATCAAAGGTAGTGCCAATCTAATGTATATATAACGGTGCTCGAAGTGGAAACAGTGCTCGAAGTGGAAATTTTGAAGTGGGGATATGGAAAGGTGAAGGATTAAATTAAGCACTCTGGAAAAGGGGGTGTATCCTTTAGTGTAGAGTACAACACCATATACCCTTATACACCACAATGGTAGGACTCATTATACTAACTAGTACTAGTGCCCCTTACACATTATGCTACACCAAATGAGCCAAAAATTCCCATGGAATGAGCCAAAAATCACATTACGCCACATGGAATGAGCCAAAATTCCCATGAAAAGAAACAAAATTTGCATTATGCCTCACAGTATGAGACAAAAATCACATTATGTCACAGAGTGTGTGCCAAATATCACATTATGCCACACGGTATGAGCAAAAAATCACATGCCAAATGGTATGAGCCAAAATTCACTTTATGCCAGGTGGAATGAGGCAAAATTCCCACATAATGAGCCAAAAATCACATTTTACCACACAGAATGAAACAAAATTTGCACAGAAAGAGCCAAGATTCACATTATGTCACACGGTATCCAAAAATTACATTTTGTTACACAGTATGAGCCAAAATACAGAGACAGAGTGAATTACAGCAGGGACAGAGAGAGTGACAGGGACAGAGAGAGTGACAGGGACAGAGACAAAGAGAGCAGGGACAGAGACAAAGAGAGTGACAGCAGAGACAGATAGAGTAACAGCAGGGACAAAGAGAGTGAAAGCAGGGACAGAGAGAGACAGGGATGGAGACAGCAGGGCCAGAAAGAAGATTGCCTAAGGAGGAGGCTCTCACTGATGCGGCAGCATCAGTGAGGAGGAGGCTCTGGCTGTGAGGTCCCCTGTGTACAGTCCTCCTATGGTCAACATCATTTCAAATCCACCTGTGGGCTGGCAGCCAATCAGGAGTGGATGTGCAGTTACTCCTTATTGGCTACCGGTTGAGAGCTCCAATTGGCACATGAATAGCGATGAATCTGAAATGACGGTGTCATGGTTTTTCATTCAGTGCTCAAAGTGCCAATATGCCTTACCGGTGTATACCAGCCCACTTCAAGCAGTCTGGTTCTAATTGTGGGTACTTAAACAATTGCATAAAAGCAGCAGGGTGCTTGACTGGTGGGGGAGGGATGAAGTGGATACAGCTGCAGGGTCTGGGTGCCTGAAGGGGGGATGCATCAGTTGTGGGATGCTTGGGGGGGGGGGGGGGGGGGAGCATCAGCCTTGTGCCTGACTAGTCAGACTGGGGGTGGAGAGAGCAGTGTCCGGCTGCCTGAGCGGACATGGGGAGGGAGTGGGGTACACAGCCGCTGGGTCAGGTTGCCTGAAGGGGTGTGGTATAACACAGCAATAGTTGGGATTCCAACAGTCATTAGTCCGATGTCAGAATCCCGACTGCAGGGACTCAGACAGCGGGGGCAGTGCAACGAAGCCCATTGCAGGCACAGTGGCTCGCTACGCTTGCCACCTATTTATTCTCCAACTATGGGGGTCGTGGAACCCCACAAGGGAAAATAGCCGCTGCCCGTGTGTCGGGCTTTTAGCAGGTAGGATTCCGACGTCGGGGTAATGACTGTTGGAAATCTGACAGCCGGTGAGTCCTCCACACCCTAACAGACCTACTTTAAGAACCTACTTTAGTGCCAGCAGCTCCCCTCCAGTCCTCTCCAGCATCTCACACGCTGCTCTTGGGAGGGAGGAGGAACACGCTGCACTTGTTGGGAGGGAAGAAGGCGCATGGATGTAATGGCGGTCCGGGTTTCTGCTGCTCCTGCGCATGTCGGTCAGTGCAGCAAGAATCTTGAAACCAGCCCTCCCCGCAAACTCTGAGAGAGCTGGCTCCCCCAAGCCGCCACGGGATCTGTGGATGTGTTGTTACGCCACTGTGGCTAGCTTAAATTGCTTACGTAAATACTGTATTTTTTGCTTGGTAGTCTCAGGTGCAAAAATAAAGCACAACAAAGCTGTTTCCTCACATAACATTGAGAAAACATACCCTTGCTTACCCTCTTTGAAATGTCCCCAAGAGGAAATGCCCATGAGGTGGGGGCAGGTCCTGATTAACGGTTCCAGGTTCCCTAGGCTAATAGGCATATGTAGCTCCCCTTGTAATGCTGCTAAACACATGTGTATGAGCGCTCAGGGACACGCCAGTCATACTGCCCATTTGCATGTAATGTAGGGTATACAACTGGCATGTAGGATCTAATATTTGTGGCATGTGAAATTTACAATGCGATCAGGTCGGAATATTACTGGCCAGGATCGCATTGTAATATGGGATCCTATCGGCGGGATGTATCCAAAAGGAGCCCATTCCTACTATGTGCTGAGCCGGGCGCCGAGGGGGATCTGCGCATTCGCAGTTAGCGCTGACTCCCCCACCGACCCCACTGTCCTGGCAGCAGTGTGGCAGTACCCCAGTCCCAGAATGGCGGTAGCCCAGGGATGCGATGCGCTGCTGCTCTATGTTGATACATCGGGCAGCTTCGCATCCCCCATAGTAACCTATGGGGGAAGCGGCCGGTGCAGGAGGGATCGGAGATTCCTGCTGCAGTCCCTCCTGATACATACCAGTGATACTTAATCTTTGCAGCTAACCCCCGAACATGGGTGTGTTGGGGTATTTAGCCACAAATATTGTATGATAAATGTGCACCTTTGGCTACCCCAGCTGGTTCTGTAGCACAATGTACATAAAGTAATGGTTCCTTCAGTAAGTTACATTGTCAGAGCCATCTGGCAGTTACCTTAAGAACTTTACAACCCCCCCACCCCCCACCCACCCACCTCCAGTGCATCAAGACAGGTGATAGCTAACAACCATGGAATAAATGTGGCCTTCATTTCCTCGGCTGTCACTTGCACCCTTTTGTTCTTTACACTGTTGCACCGATTCACCAGCCACATTTTTTGGCACTTTCCACATTCTTGTTTGACTAGAACAAGTCCATTATTTAACATTTAAGCAACATATATTTGACTTACCCGTCTCAAAAATTCAGAGTAGCTCTAAACAGAAATTGTGATTGAAATGTTAAAAAGAGAGTGTTACATGAACGGCTGAATGGTGACAGTCTTTGTCCTGCAGGACTCAATTCTGTGCTTTATTTATGCTTGTCTGCCACAGATACATATACACATACTCCAGTCCTCTCAGGGCCACCAAGAGAAATCCTGGGCCCTGGTACAACAACATCCCCCCCCCCCCCGACTGATTTAGATTATTTATATATATATATATATATATATATATATATATATATGTGTGTGTGCGTGTGCAGTATATGGCACTATATACTGTACTCAGGGGCGTAACTAGAACTATGTGGGACCCACATCTTACAAAACTGGCATCCAGGCAGAGATTATACATTAAGGCATGTTGCTGAAAGCATGCACGAGCCACACCCTCAGGAATCAGGCTGCACTCTGTGGATTTTTCAGGCTGGACTCACCCACAAATGTCCCGTTATGCTACACAGAATGAGCCAAAATTCACATTATTTCACACAGAATGAGCCAAAATTCACATTATTACACACAGCGTATGAGCCAAAATTCCCACGGAATGAGACAAAAAGCACATTATGCCACATGGAATTACCCAAAATTCCCACAAAACGAACCAAAATTCCCATTTTGCCACACAGTATGAGCCAAAATTCATATTATGCCACACGGTATGAGGCAAAATTCAGGGACAGAGAGAGTGACAGCAGGGACAGAGATAGGGTCATGGATCATGACAGCAGGGACATAGGCACAGGGAGAGTGAGGATCAGAAGTGACAGCAATGACAGACTGACAGCGAGGACATACAGGTGGGAGAGAAAAAAGCAGCATAGTAAGATTGAGCAGCAGTGAGGAGGCATTGGGTGGCTGTGAGGAGGAGGCTCTGGTCAGCGGCAGCGGCTCTGGTTGGCAGCAGTCTAGAGGAGGCTCTGTTTGGCACTGGTAGCTCTACACTGTGGCAGTGGAGGTGGCTCTGGCTTGCAGAGCAGCTCTGGCTGGGAGACCCCCCGCGTCCGCTTATGACCGCCATTATTTCAAATCTGCTGCTGTATTTTACACATATATGTAATTGTTGTAATTTTTTAATGTAGGGAGACACTGGGGCTTATAGTGTATGGGCTCTACATTCCTCCATGGCATTGGCCTCACCTCTTCCACTTCTCATAATAGGCTAATAGGCCCATGAACATTTTCATCTCCAGGCCCATTAGGCCTTAATCCAACCCGTTTGCAGAGGGCCCTCCCGCTATGCTGAAGTGGCTGGGAGGGGTGTGGAGAGCCTTTCGGCTGTACTTCGGTGCCAGCGGGTGAGAAGAAAGCTGCGGAGGGCTCTCCCACCATGCTGTGGGCAGGGGCTACTGTGCTTCCATAGGTGGGGAGGGGTTTGCAGAGGGCCCTCCTGCTATGCTGCAGCAAGTGGGAAGGATACGGAGGACCGACCCTCCAGCTGTATAGCTGACAGGTGAGGAAGTTGCTGCTGAGGGCCCTTCCGTCATGCTGCGGGAGGGTGGAAAGGGGTTTGCAGAGGGCTCTCCTGCTGCTGCTACACAAACCCAGCGCCAGGGGTGGATTTAGGGAGGAGGGCGCCCCTAGGCACAACAATAATGTTTACTAAGTAGGACAGTTTATAGGGGCAGTATCTGCATGTCCTATCCATTTACACTCTATTTAAGATGGAATATAGTACAGTACAGTGGATATTTTGCAGTTATTGGTACATTTTGGGCTGACAGTACTATCACAGGCATCCAAGTGCCGCCCCCAAACATGTGCCGCCCCTAGGCCGGTGCCTCACGTGCCTAATGGGAAATTCGGCTCTGCCCAGCGCACCTGCCGCCACGGAAAATACAATTTAAAAAAAAGTGTGTGGGTGTGTATATGGACCCGGGCCCCCCTGAGAGGCCGGGACCCAGGTAAACTGTACCTGCCCTCCCCCCCCCTCTCGGAGGCCCTAAGTCCTCTTCCAGAAAAGTTACAACTGTAATCCTGAATGTCATAATCCAAAATAACAAAGTTATATATTTTATTGAACTGTCTTCATAGAACATTATCATTAAATTAAGACAACTTCCTCAGAAAGCCATAAAGTCTTTAATGAACTAATATAAAATGACACACAGAACAAGCTAGACACTGGCACTTTGCTCGGATAAAACTGTGTTTATTCTGTTTCCAGCAATAGTATTGTAATAATAAAATAGGGATAGCCTGTCTGAGAAAGCGGGCAGCAGTCCCGGGAAGTGCGTAATAAAGTTTATGCAGTCTATCACATTTTGTACCAAATGATCAAGACAGATTTTTACGGGTGCCATACTATAAATCTGGGGTGTGGTATAGAAGATCACAAATGTCTAGACAGGAATTATTACTATAAATCTGGGGTGTGCATTCTGAGATCCCCCTTCCCCCCATAGACAGGAATTAGATTGCCTCCATATTGGTTGTCAGGGTCAATAGGTCTACAGGGATGTAAGGTCGACAGGTAAAAGTTAGACAATGGGTAAGGTCAGTTACTTCAAAAGATCAACATGACAATGGTCAACACAAAAATGGCAGAACCAGTTTTGGTATTTGGGTGTAATTTATATGCGCCATCATATGTGACCGCAATCAGAGAAAATGTGTACCCTCACATATTTGCTGCACTGGCCATGCGCTCTGGCAAAGTGGCTCGCTCCACTAATGCAGCGCTTACCACAATCGTTGTCCATATGGAGAGATTAAATCAAGCAAAAGTTGGGAAAACATATAAAGAAAACCCTTTGTGTTGACCATTTAAATGAAGACCATTGTCATGTCGAACTTTTCAACATGTCCTTTGGTTCCCTTCTACCTTAACGCATGACGACTTTTCATCTGTTGACCTTTTCTACCGCTCAACCTTTACCACCTATTGACATGATGCATGTCTACTATATGGTGTCCACCTACTTACTGTCGACCTAGACACTGTGGACATACGGTATCATCCAGATACCACAAATCTTCAATAAACTATTTCATTTGCAGAAATGCTACTGACTATTCAACTGGGGGAACCTGTGCCGGAAAGGACATTGTTTGAATTTACATAAGATACATGTCATGGCAGGTTTGTAACAAGTGTGGGAGCCACCTGCGGCCATTAGGTCGACAGTGTCTAGGTCAACAGTCAAAAGGTCAGCACATCAAAAGGTTGACATGTATAATGTCGACATGGTTCAAAGGTCAACAAAAACAAAAGTTTGACGTGGAAAAAGGCTGACATGAGTTTTTCATGATTTTTTTTTAAACGAACATGTTCATACTTCACTATACCAGTAGGCAAAGAGGGAGAATAAAATAGTGTGCCGAGCAGAGCGAGCCATGCGAGGGGACGCAGTACACTTATATGGTGTCAATGTCGACATATGCCGACACAGACACACAAAAATCTGAAAAAATCATGTCGACCCTTTGCTTGTGTCGACGTTTGACTCTGTTGCCCTAATGCATTTTGACCTTTTTCATGTGTCGACCTTTTAACTGGAAATGGGTTGTTAGGTCAACAGTCAAAAGGTCAACCTTTTGACTGTCGACCTAACATGCCATTTCCGATATGAAAGGTAAGCTCCAATATTCTTCAATGACTCCGGGGATAATAAAGAGTTAATCCAAGCCACTGGTTACGACTGCTTTTTCAGTACAGAGCATTAGAACACTACTGATTCCTGTATACAAAATGCTTTGTGGCACTACACTGTAGTACCCTTAAGTGAGCAGCTGTTATATCCAATCTTTCCTCCTATTAGTTAAGGTCATTTTAGGTTGAAGGAAACAATATGTTTGGTCTTGTTCCAAATTTGGACTCTTACCCAGTGTCAAAACCACTGGAATTTTACAAGCAGCCCATGTGGCACGGAAGATTTTTTTTTGTTCTTTTGGTCTTCAGTCTAAACCATTTTGAACATCAAACAGCCAGTGAAAGGGATACAGTTGGGTTTGGGGAAGCGGTTAAAGAATGTGAAATACTGGATTTACTGACTAGCAATGAAGATAATTCAGACACAGCTTTCTCACACAGCTCTGGTAATGCACATCAGCAGTTCAGCTGCAAAACTTCATGGAAGAGCAGAAGAGGCTTCACAGCACTAGCTGTAGTATAAGCTGATCTGTGTTGTAAAACAACTGAATACTAGTGAAATAAGTGTACCGTATATTAGGTCAGGTGCTCCAGTCTGGATGAAACCAGCTTTGAAAATAGCAAGAACAGAATTTCTTGGAGATTCCTGTCTCTTCTCTTATAGAGATGCTATCCTGGTTATGCCACTGCTTTTAATGTCCTTAAACATTTATTATCCCATATTTTTTGACAGCAATAGTATGCACACACTAAGGGCCCTTCCCCCATCCAGGACACACTACCCGTGCAAACTAATACCTCCCAACTTCTTTAAAAATCAGGACCGAAAAGGTGGCTTTGCAGAAAAGGTTGCGTCCTCATGGTAAATGCCAACCCATGTGCCATGCCCACAGCTGTGTCATACTAAGGATATATATACAGCACTCTGAGGCTCCCCCAAGCTCTCCCTTCATGGAACAGACTGTGTCCAAGCGCAGGACTAATTCTAAGCAATGCAGTGGCTCAAAAATGGGTTTTATGGGTGCCTTTCCAGTACCTGTAATACGAATATATAGTACTCACCTTGCCGGGCCGCTTTCACTGCTGTTGTCTCTTCCCCACTGGTACCAGCTCACAGGAAAAAAAGCAGCCCAGTTTTGAATCCAAGATTGCGTAAGTGAAATTTCGGTACTTGTTTCCTAGAACGGCCACAATCGTGAGTGATCGTGGCTCTTAATTAAGGGACACGATCCTCACGATGTGGCCGATTTTTTACAATTTTTTCCATTTGATTGACAGAAATCGGGTCAATCGGTCGGTCGCGACCAATTAAAATCGGCCGCGATGCGACCGACCGATTGACCCGATTTTTCCATAGACTTCAATGTTAAAAAATCTTTTAACATTGAAATCGGTCGGTCTTGTGCCATTATAATGGCACAAGATGAGATGGACTTGATTAAGTCCATCTCACATAGGGAAAAATGATAAAAAAGGTGAAATGGGCCAATATGACCCATTTCACATTTTTTATGTGCCCGCCATGACCCCACGATAGACGTGAACCCGAAGCGTGGCGAGCGCAGCGAGCCCGCGAGGGGCGGCGGTGCGCGTCCTCCGACCTTTTCATTTCCCTACTATCCACTAGGGCGTGGAGTGAGAATATAATAGTGTGGCGAGCGCAGCGAGCCACCGAGCCCGAAGCGTGGCGAGCGCAGCGAGCCCCGCGAGGGGACGCGTATACCTGTGAAGTTAGACGCGTCCCCTCGCGGGGCTCGCTGCGCTCGCCACGCTTCGGGCTCGGTGGCTCGCTGCGCTCGCCACACTATTATATTCTCACTCCACGCCCTAGTGGATAGTAGGGGAATGAAAAGGTCGGAGGACGCGCACCGCCGCCCCTCGCAGGCTCGCTGCGCTCGCCACGCTTCGGGTTCACGTCTATCGTGGGGTCTAGCACACTTATTAACATTTGGGGGGGCAATTTAAACAAATCTGGTGTAAAAAAAAAAAAAATCGGGTGAAAAATCGGCAGATCGGATCGGTCGCATCGTATGCGACCAAATCGCATGCGATGCGACCGATCCGATTTTTTATCTTACGACCACAACGATCTAAATCGTTGTGGCCGTTCTAGGAAACAAGTACCGAAATTTCTGTAATCGGATATAGCATTTAGCATCAGCCATCTTGGATCCAAAAAGAGGCTACCTCTCCCCTGTTAGCTGGCTGAGATGCAGGGAGGAGATGATAGCATGGGAGTGCTAATGCACATACTCCAACATTGTTCCTGCAGGGATGCTGCAAACCAAGTTGGCAGTGTCCTTTTGTTACCGCTTAGGGTAACATAGCGGGAGACGGACTTTCTCTTAGCTCCAAGAGACCTACATGATTTACCTACATTACCATTGTTCCAGCATCCTGCACCACTGCCCACATCTCGTGTACACTGGCTGGTGAGCTGCTACAGCCCCGCTCTGCTCCAAGCTCCACATCATGCCTTAACCATTGTAACCAGTGAGTATGGCTGTACCTACAACTCTCCATACTGTAAGTCACTGGACTGCTCTTTGGGTCTGGAACATTCCACACTCCAATGTTTGAATATATAGATGTAAAACTTATTGTAAAATCAAGAGACAAATTCCTCACATTATTATGGAATGTCACATTGTGGGTTTTATAGGCAACAGGACAAAATGTAAGATGTGTTTCAGAAGATCATCCCTTATTGAGTGTACATTGGGACTAATTCCGACCTGCTCGCTGAGGTCCGAATTAGGCCCGTCTCCCATGGTGGGGTTCTGCACAAGCTCATAGGCGCTAATGTGCATGTGTAAACTCCTGCAGCGGACGCCTTCAGCAAGATTTTCACTGGCCGGTGCCCTCGTACAGTTATTGCCAGCCGGGGGGGGGGCAGGTGACATCACATGACATCAGCGCCCGGCCCCAATTCAGACAACAATGTGCAGCAGAAAAGGGGGTCCTGGGCTGCTTTTCTGCTGCGAATAGAGAAGTGTGTGGAGTTTGTATCTTCTCACCCTGCTTATATCCTATGGGTATTATCCAGTTTCCTCCCATATTCCTATAACATAGCAATAGGTTCATTGGATTCTAACAAAACTAAACCTGAGTATGTGTGAAACTGAGGGAATATTGTAAGCTCCACTGGGGCAGGGACTGATGTAAATATTCTCTGTAACATTAACTATATACTGGCGTACATTAAAAAAGATAAGTAGCAATAGTTTCAGAATGTACAGAACATAGACTTTATGAAGATTATCTGTCCCATGGCTGTAAGAATTGTGCTGGTCATGTTGAGCGATGCGACTAACCTCTCTCTTGCCACACATAACCAAATACTGTATGTTTCTACATACAAAACTCACTCACTCTACAGAAATAATGAAACATTTGTTTCTTCTCACTTGTAGAGATCATTTATTGATTTACTTTTCTTTCTTTTTTTTTTTTACAAGACAAGACAGTAGAACAATTACTCCTGGCATGTCTACGCAGTGAATAGTCTGATGCATTGAGATGTATCTTGTTTAAATGAGTTCCACATGATGAGAAATGAATTAACTTTATTTTTCTTTTATTCTTTTACTTTGCAGACGTCTTGCAGGAAATGACTTGACATACATCCCCAAGGGAGCGTTTGCTGGGCTCAACAGTCTCAAAGTTCTGTAAGTAGAGTAAGCATTTGCGGTATATATTTCCAGTTGCTGGTCTAAATTGCCGTAGGCCAATGATTACACTACCAAATTGCTTTAACATTTCATCCAATAAACACTTTATATTGTGTGTGTATATATATATATAAATATATATATATATATATATATATATGTGTATATCATACACTTTGCTGCATTCACTTTTTCTAGTACTATCAATACATAAATGTATATATATATATATATATATATATATATGTGTATATATAATATATATATATATATCATTTGAAATAAGGCAGCACTACCTTGAAATAATAAAAGAAATAGAAACACAATCAGGAATATTGAACTACGGGCGGGTTGCAATGCTGTTCGCTGACTTTATAAATCTCTGTGGGCAATGGGACCACACATCGCCATTGCCAGGGTCAGACTGGCCAATCTGGCACTTCTGGCAAATGCCAGAAGGGCCGATGGCAAGGTGGGCCAGATTTGAGTCCCGCTGGCCACAGCTGGGACTCTCCTCTGTTCGGCGGCACTGGCCGCGGCTCTAAGAATATGGCTTCGGCTTAGGGAACATGGCCGCCGGCCTCCTGCACTGAGGACCTGTCTAGGAGGCCACTACAGAGGGTGGGGCTGTGGGTGGGACTATGCCAGAGAATAAGCTAGAAAGCAGTGAAGCCTGCCTGCCTGTGCCGATCCTCACACAGCACCCAGACGGACATGCAGAGGTGTCCAGATCCATCGGCGCATTTTATAAACTGTTATGTGCAGACCGAGTGCTGCCGATATTGGAGCGGCCGCTGCCCCCTCCCCCGGCCTGAGTGATCTGCTGCAGCGCGCAAGCTCCTCTCACTCTCAGGCTTTTCCGTTCCCATGGGGCTTAGCTTGGCAATAGTGGTGCTGCTGGGATGGCCGTACTCCCAGAGGCGGAGGCAGAGACTGATGGTAATCATGTCGGGGGTGGCGGCAATGTCGGCGGGTGGTGGTGGAGCACTGACAATGATGGACTGTACAGCACTGAGGAGTCAGGACACCAGAGAACTTCTCTGAGAAAAGCCTGTGGTGTCCTAACTCCTCAGTCCTGTTATTATGCAGAGGGAGCAGCCTGTGGTGTCCAGTTATTGTGCAGGGGAGCAGCCTGTGGTGTCCAGTTATTGTGCAGGAGGAGCAGCCTGTGAAGTTGTTATTGTGCAGGGGGAGCAGTTTGTGGTGTTCTGTTGTGCAGGGGGAGCAGCCTGTGGTGTCCAGTTATTGTGCAGGGGGGGTAGGCTGTGGTGTTCTGTTATTGTGCAGTGGTGCAGCCTGTGGTTTCCAGTTATTATACAGGAGGAGCAGCCTGTGGGGTCCAGATTGTGTCATATTCTGTAATGGGCATTACAATGTGTTCCATAATGTGTAATGGGCATTACGGTGTGTTCCATAATCTGTAATGGGCATTACGGTGTGTTCCATAATCTGTAATGCCTATTTTTTCTGATGCCACACCTCCTTTCCATGAGACCACGCCCCCTTTTCCCCACGCAAGGGTCCCGCCTACTGCAGGTGGGCCTGTGTGCTCAAAATGCCAGGGCCGATTTCTGGTCCCAGTCCGGCCTTGGCCATTGCTATAGGGCAGCGGTTCTCAAACTGTGGGTCCTGACCCCAAAGTGGGTCCCAACCTCCTCAGCATGGGGTCACGACTCCATGTTGCTAACCATCAGGCTGATGACTTCTCTAATCTCACGCAGTGATTTAAGGAGTCTGAAACATCTGTTATTTTAGACTCCGCCCATCATTTTGTGCCTCCACAATGCTGCCATATGTGTGCTATCTGCTGACTACACATGTGATGTGATGGCCTTCTGCAGTCACTTGCTGGGGTCCTGTAATTATTTTTATTGCCTCATGGGGGTCCCAGAGCAAAATAGCTTGAGGGCCCCTACTATAGGGTGTACACACAAAAAAAAGAAAACCGTATAAAAAATTATATTCAGTGAAGTGAACATAGTATACAGTCCTAAAATGAATACATTTTACAGTAATCTGCAATAACAATAGTCTGTGATCTACTCATCTCCCAGCGCCAGCTTGGGACCCACCTCCAGTGACGTCACCCAGAATCCTGGATGCGACTCGGCACTGCAGTATAAAAGTGGTATTAGAGATATCTGCTGCCATCACTCTGACACATTCCAGGGGTACTTGATATTTGCAGATAACCACTGAAAATGGCTAATTTCTAGGGATATCCCATACATGTTATTTGATAAATACTGATTCTTTAGTTTACAAACGTCGCGGCACAAGGTATGCAAGAGATTCACCAGTTCATTAATGTTTTTTCCCCTAAAAATGTAAGTTATTTATATTTCCCACCACCAGTCATCGTGGGTCACTACTGCCTGCGGGTGGGACAGCAGGACAGTCCCAAAAAATAGGACTGTCCTGCTTTACCTCTACAAACAATGCTCATCATAGTAAAAAAAAAAGCTCCAAATCCTTGGTTACACTGCACAGCCTTTGTATTGTAATAAGCAATATCATACAACGCTAGATAAGGATAAATAATTGTACAATAACATTAGGGCACTGACTATGAAACCTCTTTTACTTTGTCAGTCACAGCACAGTTTTTAAAATGAGAAAATGATCCTTTGAAAATGCAGCTGAGTAAATATGCCTATATGGTGTGTTGTCTTTGCCATTATGTGACTGGCAACGGCTGTTAAACATATTTTGTTTTGAAGCAGGTGAATACCTGCCATAGACATACAGGAATCTGCATGCTGATGCATCCTCCTGGAGTTTATCTTAGTTTCCAGAACCCTCTTGGGTAATTCACAGACCAATGTTTAAACATTTAAGCCTGAAACTGATTCCATTGTGTTGCTACTGTGTGTCTTTTTTGTGCAAACCGTAAATGACAAAGTTTAAATAAAGCCTGTGAACATAAGCCTAACTTCCTGTATGAATTATATTACAAAGAGAGATATACTACAATATCAATTATTTTTCTGTTTTCTTATTAGTATGTTACAGAATAACCAGTTGAAACAAGCTCCAAGTGAAGCTTTTCACAACCTTCGCAATCTGCAGTCTTTGTAAGTACAGAATATTTGGTAATATGTTGTGTAAAATATTAAATGGGTAAAATGACAGTAGTCAATGTTCACCAATGTGGTCTATATTTTAGTCAGGGTTGCCGACTTTTAGAATCTCCTCTCCGGGAGAAGCCCAGAAAGGAGACCTTCAGCAGCAGTTCGGGGGCAGGGCTTGAGCGTGGCATCATTAAGCTAAAATGAAGCGATTGTGACATTTTAGCTCCGCCCCCTCCTCTGAGACCCACGGATTGCGGCATTTAAATGCCGAGGTATGGGAAGACGGCACCAATCGGGCTGCGCAGTGGGGGTCCACCTGAATCCGGGAGGGTTGCCCACCTTTCCGGGTTCAGTAAGAGAAAAACAGTAGGTATCATAACATGAGCTATAAAATTTGTGTTTTCCTCAATGTAAAGGTAACATTAAAGTTACACCACCATTAAAGGAAGTTACACCACCAGTAAAGGAAGTTACACCACCAGTAAAGGAAGTTACACTACCATTAAAGGAAGTTACACCACCAGAAAAGGAAGTTACACCACCGTTAAAGTTCAAACATCTTAATCACGGTAGTTTTATTAGAAGAAAGTGGATTTTTTAAAAATACATTGTTATTGTTATTAACGATTAAAATTAAGCTATTGATAATTACAAATTCTACCCCAATAATTAATGACTTTAACCCAAAAAAGCCATCAACAAAATAAATAAATAACAGCTACATGACTCTTAATCAGGTAATGAGGATTAATAAGATACAGTAATACTATATACAGTGTATATTCTCTGTTATAAATCAGCCCTAACATTATACCCACTGATAGGTGAAGTGAATACTATTTCTTATCTCATTATTGTGGTACCTCTAAAGGACAGCAGAGAACAGACAGTTCTTGAAATTGATGTGGAAGCTGGGAAAATAGGCAAGCATAAGGGTCTGAGCGACTTTTATAGAGGCAAAATAGTGATGGTTCAGATGACTGCATCAGAACATCTCCAAAGCAGAAGGTCTTGTGGGGTGTTCCCGGCATGCAGTGATTCATACAGATGAAATGTGATCCAAGTAAGGACAATTGGTGAAATGGAGACAGGGTGATGGGTGCTCATGGCTAAATTATGCACAAGGGGACTGAATGCAAGCCATTCTGGTCTGATAGAAAGGTATCAAAGTGCGTTGCAGCTGTGTAATGACATACCGGTTAGGGTGCCTATGCTGATACTTGTCCACCACCAAAATTGACTACAGTGGACATGTCAGAACTAGACCATGTAGCAACGGAAGAAGATAGCCCATAAGATGAACAATCGTAACAAGGAAAGCCGGCAAATGCAATGTTCTGTTGGGAAACCTTGGGTCCTGGCATTCATGTGGATGTTCTTTGACATGTACTAGCTATCTAAATAACACTGCTTCATGACAACAGTTTTTGCTGATGGCAATGGTCTCTTTCAGCAAGATCATGCACACTGCAACACAACTAAAATTATTCAGAAATGGTTTGAGGAACATGTCAAAGAGTACAAGGTGTTGGATTGGCCTCCAAATTCCAGAGATCTTAGTCCAAAAAAATGTCCACCCTGGAAATTTGTGCAGCGCTCCTACTGCTGCCAAAATGGTACTCCAGAGGTATAAGTCTTCATTTAATGGGTGCAAGGTGTGCGGTAGGTCCCCCTCTACCCAGAGGCCAATGTGCTTTGCACACCTTGCACCCATTATCAATATGTCAGTGGGCTGATGGGTATTTAATAAAACACAATGGGATGACAAAGGGAATCCACTTCCAATAAAATAATGAATCTTAATTTGGGAAACATTTATAGACCCTAGTAAAAAGTGCACTCCGTTTTCCTTATACAGTCAGTTCTTGGCCTCTATTACCACCTCACTGACATTTATCATTACTCAATATGGTACTTATGTATTATCTGGGCTCCCATGTTAAATGCACCCCATTTTTTCATACCCCTACTATCCAACTACGCATGGAGTTGATTTTATATAGTGTGGCGAGCGCAGCGAGCCACCGTGCCCGAAGCGTGGCGAGCGCAGCAAGCCCCGCGAGGGGAGGCGGTCTCATAAGAAAAATGGGAGCCCAGATATTACATAAGTACCCTCAATGGTTATGATTTCTAAGTTCTACAAGCCAATCTTATGTAAGTTACTGCTGTATATTTATAGAGTCATCTCTGTCTGCCATTATGCCACACAATATTTGCAACAATAAGCTGAAACCATCTTTTAAGAATAGGTTTTTAGCCATTAAAAAGAAGCTAACAAATCCGCTAGCTACTTTAAACACAAAGCACATTGGAAAATGGAACCACAGACCTTTGTAGAGGGATCTGAGAAATGTGAGATTATAGAACCCTTTCCCTGGCATTTCTACAAGCTCACCACTATATCAGTCTTGTACTGCAGCATTTGTCTGCTGCAGACTGCTCTAACACATTAGATTGAATGTTCAATGCTGGCACAGCCCTTACTTCCTTTCAAGGCTCCAAACACAATGCCTTCCTGCATGGCACTCTATATCACTTTGGGATCCACTGTTATGTCTGAGTGGCTTCCACACTTTCTTTCCCTCTTTGTTCCCATATTGACCCGGTCTCTAGCCTATTTCTGAAAAATGTTGTCTCAATACTGTATATTCCACAATACCTATTGATCACCTGTCAGGCATTTTTGGATGGGTCTCTCCTCCAGTCGTACTTGTCCTAAATGTAAATAGGAAGAATTTATTTATTTACAGTTTCTTATATAGCGCATACATATTCCGCAGCGCTTTACAGAGTATAGTTGAACATTCACATCAGTTGAGAGTGCTGCTTCCAATATACAAGGATTAACAGAATGTTTGGCGTGCAAAATTGTTTATATCATTTACTAAAATAATATGAAAAAAAAAAAACTTGCCAAAAATGAAATTGGAAGGTGAACTAAAATACTAGATATTTATTTTAACCATGTGCACCACAGCCATCTTATCCTATAAATGGAGTCTCTTATTTTACACATTGGGAGTACTGGAAATGCTTTATTGTGTATAACTGCTTTCTACAGCATCTTCGTGATCCCTTAAATAGGATTGTGTATCTCTCATCTTCTGGAAAACATGGAGAAGAAACCCCATTGGTGGCATAAAAAGACTGGTGTTCAGTAACTGCATTAAGGCAGAATGACAGTAATTAGAGGGAATGTTAAACAGCTGGGTAGCAGCAGTGAGATGGATTGATAAGGCTTAGAATAGAAACAGCACTATGGCTAAAGGGATATTGGCGAAAACTAGGATTGCTTTGTTCATTCAATCTGGGCTGTGCCCCTTACAAAAAGGTGTACAATTTTTAGTTTCCTGTTTCATGCTGTTCACCAGGTGTCTCTTGCATTATGGATTTGCAGTAGGAATGCAATTTTTGGAACAAGTTAAACAATTAGGAGGACAGTGGATGGGGTTAAGAGCTTTAAGGCAACAAAGTAACCTTCAGAGAACTTCCGCCCAAATGGAGGCTTTTGTTAGAGTCTGCATTTGAAGTTGGCGATGTTTTGTGCCCATTGTGTAGCAGGATACGCAAAGATCAGGTAACTCCCATTTAAAGTCAAGAGCAGATGTGAAATGGTAAATGGTTGTTAACTCACTATCACAACTGCTATCTTGTCCTTTGTGACTTAAATAAAATTACGTGTTTTTGTCTGTTGTGGAAAAATCCTCGGAGGGAGGGAGCTCCTTACTATTCATGAGAAAGACTGCTACATTGTAGCTCAGAGAAAAGTGCTTGCTAGAAGTCTAACACACGTCTGCCTGTTTACTTGCTTGAATTGGTAATGCCTCCATTGCATTATCTTGTGACCGTGGCATAACTAGAACTTTGTTGGCCCCATAGCAACATTTTGAAGGAGCCTCAATGCTTCTACTGTAGAAGAACACCTCTCATTATGTAATGCTCCATTATAGTGGCCTACTTTAGTTTATGTCTCATAGTAGTGCCCCAGTTAATGTTCTGCCACACAGTGACCCAGTTTATATTATGTCCCATATAGTGCCCATTTTGCAAAATGCCACACAGTGCCTCACTATACATTATGCAACATTGTAGTACCCCCAGTTCATATTATGCCACACTGTCCTACCAGTTTAAAATATGCCATATTGTAGCGCTCCATTTTACATTATGCCTCACTGTGGCCTCAGATTGCATTCTGTCCCCATTTTGTATTATGTCACTTTGTAGTGCCCCATTTTACATTATATCACAGTGTAGTGCCTCCAGTTAACATTATACTACACATGCATACTATTTTGTTTTTGAGGAGCGACATGACCACACCAACCCAGGTTTGGCTATGCCCTCCAGTACTAGAGCTTATCAGAGCTCTCACTTGCCATACAGAATCTGCATAGAGTAAGCAGTGTTACAATCAGTGCCTATTTCCCTATAGATTGTAAGCTTGGAAGCAGGGCCTTTCTACCTCTAACTACGCAGTTTGTTTTAAAATTGTGTCCAATAAGTAAAATGCAACAGAATATTAATAAATAAATAAACATACAGTATTCAGTTGCATTTAATATCTACATACTGTATACACACACTTAAATACAAACTCAACTGAAATAAAAATGATTCTGCCTGTGGTAATTCTGGTGGAAACATCTAAACATTTCAACCTTGTCCACTTGTTGATAGCACTTTGACTTGTTTGGATTTATAATCTGTTTTTGTATTGCAAACACTTGTCAAAGTCTTGACACCTATATTTTAACTACTGAGAAGGCCTTGTGGGCTTTCTGGTGGAAGGGCGTTAGAGGAGAACTGATATTAGCTGCATTTTCTGTATACATGCATTACAGATGGATACGTATTTAACTTTTTATTGACGCTTTCATTACTTTTAATTAAATTGACACTTTGCTAATTTGCATAAACACTTGTAAAACCCCTATAATACAATTGTTGTGTATACATAATACTGTATAATGTATATAAAATAAGTATGTCCAGCTGCACTTAGCTTTGTACATACACAAGAAACAGCATATACAGTATTCCTTGCAGTAGATCTCAGAACTGTAGCCATAAAACAGACGCATGAAACTATCTCCATGTGTATGCTATAATATTTACACATCTCTATATATCGATTGTACACAGATAATTAAAGTGGATAATGATAATACACCAAAATGACAGAGCTCTTGTCAATATTTGTAGTATACTTTTCCAATATCTCACTCAATTATGGATGCCAGCAGCACAATTCTTTCAAAAATCCAATATAACAAGGTAACCGTAAACATGCTACACTGTATCCAACTGCCGAATCGGCAGTTGGATACAGTGTAGCATGTTTCCGGTTACCTTGTTATATTGGATTTTTGAAAGAATTGTGCTGCTGGCATCCATAATTGAGTGAGATATTGGAAAAGTATACTACAAATATTGACAAGAGCTCTGTCATTTTGGTGTATTATCATTATCCACTTTAATTATCTGTGTACAATCAATTTGAGACACGGCAATAAGAACAATTACAGCCTTGATAATCAAGTCTTCGATTGCCCCTGAGGAAGTCACGTGGGTGACGAAACGCGTTGGGCCTGCTGTTGTATTGAATTACCACACATTCTGTCAAAATTGATTCCAATACATGACTGTATCATCACTGTATTTTTTTACGAGCCGTGTTGTTGGCTTTTATTAAATTTTTATATTGTGTAAAAAGTTTTGTACTTGCACCTTTTAGCGCACTCTGTTCCTGTCTTGTATTTCTATTTGTTCTGGGTCTCAGCTAACGGGGGACTCTCAGAGTTGCTGCTACTCTTGATTGGGCGCGGATTTTTGGGTACTCCTGTCTTGTGTATCTCTATATATATATAGACACTAAAATCAGGGCAATAAAATAGGCAGGGCCGGCACCACCACTAGGCAGCTCTAGGCATTTGCCTAGGGCGCCGGCACCTGGAGGGCGGCAGTTCGCCCCTCACCCCCAGCGAACTGTGTAAAAAAATTGCTGCCCCGGCGTCCCTGCAGTGCTGGGGCGGTCAGGGGTGTCCGTGCCGTAGGGGTACCTGTGGCGCCGTCATGTGTATAATGCTGGCTGCGGCTGGCGGGGTCCCTGTAGTGAATAGCAAATAACTAGCGCTATGCGCGCGGCGGCGCCGGAAGCTCTAGTTATTTGCTATTCACTACAGGGACCCCGCTGGCCGCAGCCAGCTTTATACACATGACGGCGCCGCAGGTACCCCTACGGCACGGACACCCCTGACCGCCCCAGCACTGCAGGGACGCCGGGGCAGCAATTTTTTATACAGGTACCACCCCCCCCCCTCCCCCGGCACCGGGGCGCCCCCACCCCGACTCGCCTGGGGCGCTCCGGTGCCTTGCACCGGCCCTGAAAATAGGATATATAATATTGATTCTGGAGGCATTGCAAAATTTTCACAATATAGCTTGGTTAGCACAAACCTGGGGAAAGAGCTTGTCCCAGAACTAGATGTCTGCATCGAATCCTTTACCTGACCAATGGATGTTGATGACCTTGAAATGTTTGTATTACCTAATCCATTGGTTCCCAAATCGGTCCTCAAGGAGCACTAATGGTCCATGGTTTAAGTATATCTATGCTGTGCCACATGTGACTTAATTATTACCTCAGTCAATATGATTTAACCACCTGTGCTGAGCCATAGATATACTCCAAACCAGGGTCATTAGTGTTCATTCAGGACCAAGGGCCCGATTCTGGTTTGCTCGATAAGCTGCGCACATCTCAGTTTATTGAGCACCTGAGACATTGCCCCGCAGAATTCCCTCGCTGATTCCCCTCGGTACCCTTGCATGCCTCCGCTGCAGGAGAAATCATTTGATGGTTGCTGACCATCGAATGATTTCTCCTGCCTTCACAAATAGAACTCAGTGAAAGCTCACTTTTATTTGCCTGCGGCTGGCCAAAGACGTTAGCCACCCTCCCCCGGCAGGCATCGGCACACCTGCGTACCCATGGTAATGCCCAGTGTTTTCATTGGGATGTCCATAAAGCGTTGGACGATCCCATGGGCGAGCCCCATTCCCGCTGCTGCCTGGCCAGATGTTTGCGAATGGCTCGGCAACTATGCAAGTCGCCAAAGCCATTCGCAAAAGGGGGCTGCAAATGCGCATAATAGACCATGCACATGCGCAGTCCCCAAAACAATGGGATGGAGCCGAACTCGCATTATTGCGAGAGAACCATAATAACCATTGTAACTCCGCACTTATAGCCCATTAGTAGTGCCGAAGCAGCTGTGTGTTTTATATTCTATAATTTATTAAGAAATGTTTCTAACACACTTATTAACAAGCAGCTGAATTTAAACATTTTTAATTAAGTGTTTTTTTTTTAATTTATTTATTCATTTTTATTGAAGCAATGTGACCGTCACAATACCATAAACATATTAAATCAGAATGTGTACATAATCATGAATAGAGGTGCTCAACATAGTAAGATATAAATAGACCAATCTAATTAAAGTGAATATCAATGGATGACTATGTGGATACTTTGATTAAGTGTGTTTTTAAGAAGCAAATTGTCCCAACGGGAAAAACAAACTTTTTAAAACATTGAAGGTGCCCATACACGCTGTGATATTCATGTTCTGTGCGTTTTGAACTTTTAAGGTGCCATGCGATTTTGGCACTGGAAGGGGATACGATGCGATGTACTGTACTGTGTGGGTGCAATGCGATGCGATTTCAGACTCTTTTTTTTTTTTTTTAAGTTATCGCATGTACTCCAAAACTGATGCGATGCAATGCAATGAAGCACAAAAAGTACTGCCTGCAGATACTTTTTGTGCTTTACAATATTGTACCCACGGGGACGCGCATCTTTAAACTTTAAAAGTTCAAAACGCATGCTGAAATCGCAACATGTATGGGCAACTAGAGAATGATATTCCTTTTCATGCTGTTTTTTTAGATAAACATAAAACTTACCACACTTGTTTGTTTTCTCTCTGACCTTACCTAAAAAGTGATAGCGGCAGGTTAGTTTCTGACAGCTACAGAAAGCAATGCTTGGCTAATTAGCTGCTAGCATAAGAAGCCCTTTGCCAATACTGGCTTCAGGTCAGATGTCAGCAGTGATGATCCTTTATGAGAAAAGGGCACATAAAAATGTCTTATAGAGACAAATTGCTTCAAAAAAACAGCTTTTCAAGTCAATAACACTTTTAAAAAACATTTTGTCACTTTTGACTTGCAAAAGATCAGTTTGGTCGAGTACCGTGCACTGTACATGATATGATTATACATCATATACAGTGCATGATGATAGTGCTTTTTACAGCTATCACTTTAAAAAAAAAAACAGCTGGTGCTTTTTCTTGGTATAGTGAAATTCTAAATGCTCCAAGCGACTCAAAACTTTAAATTGCATTCTAAAATCTCATTGTTATCAGTGTAATATTTTACCATTTAAGTGTGGATGAGATAAATATAGACAATACTGGCCAACTTTCCCTTATAGCCACTTATATGGAACCAATTGTAAACATAATATGCTATGTACCAGCGATGTGTGCTAAACGATCTTTGCTGACCAGTGTTGAACACTGGCAATCTGACTAGATTTTGACTGAATGCAGCAAAATTTAGTCAGGTGATGGCAACATGCGGGACCATGCATCGCCGTCATCGGGCGCATACGTACGGAGCGATCCATGCTTAATTTCTAAGCGATCCAGTCACATCGCTTAGAAATAGGGCTTAAATCGCCTTGTGTGTATGGGCCTTAAGATGTCTCTCACAACTACCTGACATGCTTTTTGAAAAGTAGGCAAGTATGACCCAGTTCTTAATCACATTCTGTAAAACTAGTACTTTAAAATGATTTTATTAATAATATTAGGTTATGTTTTGCTTTTCCTCTAGGCGGCTGGATGCAAATCATATCGGCTATGTGCCACCAAACTCTTTCGCTGGTCTTCATTCTCTACGTCACCTATGGTTAGATGACAACTCTCTGACTGAGATTCCAGTTAGGGCGCTGGAAAATCTGTCCGCTCTGCAGGCCATGACATTGGCGTTAAATAAGATTCACCACATACCAGACCATGCCTTCAGGAACTTGTCAAGCCTTGTAGTCTTGTAAGTTTGTTTTTATAGATCACACACTGGATGAGAAATAGGGGCAGATGTATTAAGCCTTAACAAGAGATAAATGCAAGTGTGATAAGGAGAGATAAACGTCCAGCCAATCACCTGCCAACTGCCATGGTTACAGGCTGTTTTTGAAAAAAGTCAGCAAGGAGCTGATTGGCTGGAAGTTTATCTCTCCTTATCACCCTTTAATTTATCTCTTGTTAAGGCTTAATACATCTGCCCCATAATTACTGAATGTCATTGGAGAACTGATATTAATAATGCAGCCCTTGAGGTTAAGCATATGTATTGGGAATTATCCTTGAAGATATTAGTTGTTTTGCACAAAGGAGTTCTTACAAGGCAGAGAAGCAAATTTGGATATTTGTAAAACATTACATTTTATTATGTTATAATCATCTGTTATGTCTATAAAAATGAATCAAAAGAAAATACACAAATCAGTGCTGTAATTACTACACAGGAAAACAGTGCTTTACAAAATTCCTCCACTGTGTCGTGATGACTTGTCCTTTCTTAATACAAGCCTTACAAAATATACACTGTTTTTGAAATAATTATTTAGTATATTATCAAAATATAATTTTTGACATTTATTGGAAGCGAAATGTTATTTAAGTAGTTCTTAGGAAATAAGTCAAAATATCGTCATGATAAGGATATGCTGTATAAAACTATCTTATTTGGAACATGTAAGTTTGCACATTATACAGCTAGAATATTAATATAGGTTTCAGGAAATTGTTTGCCAGCAGGAATTTCCATTTCTCTTTGGCGGAAATATTTCCCTGAGTAAAATGTGCCTCAGGCAGACTTTACATTGTTGCAGGGAGCCTCAAGAGACACATAAGAACTTTTTGCTTATTAACATTCAGTTACAAAGTTTCTTCTGTATGTCCATAGGACATATTGAGGTTTGTACTTAAATTGCAGTGTAATAAGTTTCTAATAATGTATGTGGGATTTGAAAAACAGATCCAGACCCAGTTTTATGGGTTTTTGATATGTTTTATATTCTTGGAAGGCTAATGTTGACAAAGTAACGTTTCTACCATATATTTTTTGTCTAAGTTTATTCATGGTGAGAACTGCACCTTTCAGAATGATTGTGTAGCACTGAGAATGAATTCCATCTCTGAGGAATGACTGAGACCCTGTATTTTACACTAACGTGTTCCTGAGGCTGTGCTCTGCATACTAGTATGTTGGTGTGGGTTAGAGTCGCTGCGTAAGGTAAAGGAGGCCTCAGGAACACTGGAGATCAGAGGACAAATAATACAGCACATCGTCACAATTCCTTCTTGCACCCTAAGGCAGCTGCCAATCTTTCTGATGGAGGAAAGTGAAAGCCTCAAGAGCATGCCCTCCAATAAATTCTTTTGCAGCGCTTGACTTGTGTACAATAAGAGCATGCTTGAAAACACGTTTCTTTAGAAACGCTCATTGAGGAAGTTTGCATAGGTTCACTGTGAGCAGCATGCTATCCTGACTGTGCTTTTAATGTCCCCCTGCAGACATCTCCATAACAATAGGATCTACTCCCTGGGAAAGAAATGCTTTGACGGGCTCCACAGTCTGGAGACTTTGTGAGTTGACCTCTTATTTGCTTCAGTCCTTTCACTGTTTTCATTGATATTCTAAAATGAATAAAAATAGCTCAAAAGCCAAACATGCTTTTTGGCTTGCCTAATTGCCAAGTGTTTAGTGCAATTGTTCATATGATGACTGTATAAAACAAACCCTGTATCTATTCACAATACCTCGGAGATATCCCTTCTGTATCTGTTTAAACCATTACTCATGCTAAAGCAGATCTATAAGACTTTCCAGTAGACAAGCCCGCATACAAGGATCTCAAAATCCTGCTAATTGGCTATTTGGATCATTTTTGTTTGTACTTTAGTCTATTAGTCTTAAGAGTGTGCATGTTTCGCCAATGCATTCCAATGCAGAACAAAGTTACTGAAAGTTTATCAATTGGCTCATCTGTACTGTAACTAGAAGGTATTTGTAGGGTTGTGATAATTGGGGTAAATTCAATTAGGTGCAACTTTGCTCCTGCGAGCCGCTCCCACAGCGAATTCGCACTTCAGATTTCATATTGTATGTCATTCCAAACTCGCACTGCTTTTCAGAGGACATTAGTGTTCTTTTGTGCATATCCCTGTGCCATGCTACCCTCCCCGCAGCACAGTATAGCCATTAGGAGCTTTGTACAGTAGTCAGTGGAGCCAAATTTGCCACAACCCTCCTCCTGCACCTCCCATATGAACCTCCATTTCTCAGAGGGAAGCTGAAGTAAAACTGCTGTAATACAAACCAGCTTTAACCCCTAATATCTATTATTGGTATGAAAGTGACGGACCACATACATTAATCTACTTTAGACAAACAATTGAGCTAATACAAAACAATAGCCAGTACTTCCTCATTTGTCTAAATACAGTGCTTGCAGCGTCCCTGCACAGGTTGCAATGCTTCCCAGGTATTTACTGTTCACATACTCCAAGCTTTTCTGGTAGGTCTATTGCGGTCAAACATTGTTCTGTTCTATTTTAAACCAGGTAAGTTGGAAGTGAAGCTTTATGTCTCCTGATATAATTGTTCTGTCTTTACCTCAGAAGTGGCACCAGTCAGCTTAGAAAGGCTTAAACAAAGTACATATTTTTTGTGTCTCAGCAGCACATACTCAATGGTAGCGCTTTCTTTCAGAAGGATTATTCACATAAAAAAAACTCTCTGACAGACTCTGAAAAGCGATTTTCAAACTATGTTTATAATAACATGGCTGTTAAATCCAGAGATGAAATGTAGTTTCCTCCCTAGTAAATAATATAGCGATAAAAGAAGGTTGCAGATTCTAGGGCTGGGCCTTTCATTTAGCTATTCCTGTGCTCACTATCCCACACCAAGCTTTAACGTGTATATCAGACAGCCATGCACCTTTCTACACGTCCTTAACCCTTGCCTATCATGGAAGAGGAAGGGAAACAATATTACACTGTAGATTATACATGTTGCTAAATTATTGGAAATAAAATTGCAAGGTACAATTACTAAAAAAAACATCTAAAATTAATCTAAAATTGAGTAACAACAGGTGTTCCAGGGACAAATTTCCATTTTTACATAAAATCTCTAATATTTAAGATTGACCATATATCAATCAAACATTGGTGGAAAAAAACACAAGAATCCACCTTTAGAAAATACACCCCTTAGTCACTTGCAAATCGATGCAGTGGATTAAATGTTAATATTGAAGATATCGCTACAAATAAAATTCTTCAAAATAAGACCCTTGTGTATCAACACTTCTGCCAACGAGTTGTCCATGATTGGAAGGCGCCCTGGAAGTCCTTTTCCAGCTCATCAAAGCTGCTTTGACCTCTGCTATGGCCACATGAAGGTGTCCTTTGAGGACCGTCTTCACTCTAGGGAACAGGAAAAAGTCACATCTGGACTGTAGGGGGGCTGGGGAAGTGTTGCGATCCCGTTCCAGGTGAGGTAGTCGTTGACTACGAAGCTGGTGTTGCTTGGTGCATTGTCATTAAATAGCAGCTTTTGAGAGGCTTTCATTCCTAAACACTTTCTGGATCATGGCTAACGCCTCCATAGCCAATTTTCCGAGTCCCCCACAGAATTCAATGGCGTAGCGCTGTTCGATAGAACATTTCATTTTTGAGCTTCAACTGAGCCTAGGGACAGGGGTCCACTAAAACCATGATACAAACGGCACGGAAGCTTGTAGGCGACTGATGCTCAGTGCATGTTGAAGCTGACTTCCCCTCCATCGAACCTGCCTGGAGCATTCAAGCTACGACGTACAGTTGCATCAGAAAAAATAGGTCTCATTACTTTTTATACAAACCCTGTATGTAGAGATGGGAGGGGGGCTCATCCTAGTCATCTCGAGCACATGTTCTACAGTGCATGCAAAGAACAGGGATCCTATGGAATGTATCGGAAAGCCTGCCAATCAGAAGGGCCATGCCAGTGGTAGGTATCCTGACACCTTTCATGGAAGTATGCTAACCCTACCCCCATCTACTAACCCTCTCTACCTGCAGCCTAATTCCCCCCCCCCTGGCCTAACACTAACCCTCTCCTATCCCTCACTTCCTGCAGACTAACCACCACCGCAGCCTAACACTAACCCTCTCCCCCCTCAGTGCCTAACCATCCCCACCTAGCTTAAACCTAATCGTACAGTCTTAGTGCCTAACCCTCCTTCCTACTGCAATCTAAAAGGAACTCTCCAATGGCATAACTATAGAGGGTGCAGGGGATGCAGCTGCTATGGGGCCCGGCGGCATTTTTTAATTTAGCAATTACTGCTGCTCCATGTGTTTATTTACTGGGAATGGGGAGGAGGTGAAGCCGCATCTTCTGTCAATTTCCAGCAGCTAGTAGTGGCTCTGGTGGTGTGCGTGTGCTTTTACAGTCAGTCAGCCACTCACCACCAGCACCCCTACTAGCTGCCGGATTAGGTTTAGGCACTAGTGCAGGACTTAAATTTAAGCTGAGGATAGGACGGGTTAGGCACTTAGAGAAGTGGGGTGGTTAGGCTGCTAGATTAGGTGTAGGCTCCTGAAAACCGAGTGGCACCCTGTGTCCTCCATCAGCCACCCCTCCTGGGTAGCAAAGTTTAGTTTAAGCATTACCAGTTACTCCTAGGCCTGAACCCAACAGAGGAGGCATTTCTAGTGCCATGGCGGCCTATGCCTTGATATGTGGGGCACTCCGACACCCTACAGCTCACTCGAGGTGCATGAGAACACAGAGCAGTGTGCCCTGAGAGACCCCTACCTCTATACCCCTGTGTGCGTGTGTGACACTCTGTACCCCCACTTTACCCCTACTATATATGTGTCTGTCACCCCCTCTCAGTAGAATGTGGGCTCTTTCAAAATTTTGCTATGGGGCCCACAAAGTTCTAGTTACTCCCCTGCAGTCCTCCCTCTAGTGCTGCGGTTCCCAAACTATGTGCCTTGGATTGGTGGTCCAGCCCCCCCCCCCCCCCCCCCACCTAAAAAAAACATGATATAATTACAATCAGGATACTGACAGTCGGAATCTGGTGCTGGCATCTGACTGTATATACTGCTGGCACCCGATCTGCCGGTATGCTAACCAGATCCCATTCCTACATTCAAGAACAAATGCATAGTCCTTGTGTGGTCTGCCCAGGGGCAAATTTTGTACCCTTTAACTGGATCTTTCCTAATCTCTAAAAGAGTATTAAAGCAAAGATAAGAGAAAATCCTAATCCTTTGATTTTCAACAATACTGTTCTATTTCTTAGGCTATCATTACAAATGTAATTTTTATTGACAGTATACGTATAGTGTACAGCTTAAAAAGCTAGTAAATCACAGGCTGCTAATTGTGAGTGCTCAGTATTTGCTGCCTTCCCATGAGATGTACAAGCAGCAAGATTTGTTGTACTGTGTGAGAATGTTTGCATGATACGCCCTCTGCTGGGGCTGGAGCTGCTTATGTCCTTACATATGTATGTGCTTACAGTATGTGTGCTTCCTCATGATTTCAGAGATTTAAACTACAACAATCTGGATGAGTTTCCTGCTGCTATCAAAACCCTCAGGAACCTTAAAGAACTGTAAGTGAAGGTTGCAGGCTTTTTACTAGTAGAAAAGTATTAAAACACAACTAATGATAGGTCACTGAGAAGCATAAAAGTGTATAATAAAAGTTAGACCCTGATTCTAATTGACTTGGTAAGCTGCGAAGCTCGCAGCTTACCGAGTCCTTGTAACGCTGCCATGGCAATTACACGCCCCCTGCCACCATCTCTCCTTGTAACCATGCAAGGGGCCATGGACCCTGCACATGCGCATAAACAAGATTCATAGTGGCTCCAGTTGTTCTGTCTACTGCGTCTAGGAAAATTTAGAAATACACAAACCATTGGGTTTGCATACATCTATGAATCAGGCTCAGAGTCAGGGCCTTGGGGAACTTGTGGGGGCCCCCTTAAATACTATGATACCCTACACCTTAGTGCCCCCCACATGCACCTTAGTGCCCCCCACATGCTACATGGTCCCCACCAATATGCCTTATATATCCCCATAGTTCTCTCAACCATAGTACCCCCTGTATGGTATGAGTACTCACCTACCATGGTAGGTTCCTCTTGAATGCTTAAAGCTCTGTATTTCTTTTCTGCATGCACAAGGGATACAGCACCTAATGGCTCCTGAACCCCCTCATCAGCATCACAGAAGTGAAGTGTGATGCTGAGGGGACTTAGGAGCCAATATATTGTTTTTGGCAATTACAGGATCACACTGACCCTGTGTGGAGGACGCTATGTGTATGGGAGGTACTAAGGACCACCTCTTTAGCTCCCTCCCCCATACTTTTTTAATTTCAGGGCTCGCAGGATGCCCGCATGGCTGTCCATGTGCAGCTCAGCACCTATTCCTTGAGCAGAGCAGCGGTAACCTGGGGGGACTCCCAACTCTCCCCCCCCCCCCCCCCCCCCCGCCCCCAAAACAAATAACTGGACTGTTCTGCAAAAATGGGAGCAGTTGGGAGGTATGCCCTCCCCTTAGGCCAGCACTGCCCAGAGTGATTAGGTTACGTGTACTGTAGATTTAACAGGCCAGGGACAGTGTTTATGCTCAGCGAAGAACAAGAAGCAGAAAGAACAGAAAGAGGAATCCAAAAACAGTTTAATTTTTTGTCATGTTTTATTTTAGGGGATTCCATAGTAACAACATCAGGTCTATCCCAGAACATGCATTTATTGGCAACCCCTCACTTATCACAATGTAAGTATGTGTTTTTTCCTATTGTTTTTATTACTAGATATTGTAATTATTATATTATTATTTTATAATTAATGTAAGAAATCAACATATACACATAATGAAAAAGTACAATCCTCACTATGAAAACTGGCATAGCTCCCTCTTCTGCTACCACACTTTAGGGCAACCTCTGACGCCCTCCTTCTCCAAGCTATTATGTTCCACTCTGTGGATGGTTTGTATTAATGACAATGAAGATAACAAGCAAAGTACTTTTTTTTTCTTTTTAGAACTAATATTATTCCAATTCATTATTATTATTATTACAATTTATTTGTAAGGCGCCACAAGTGGTTGGCAGCGCCACACATATAGCACATATTAGAACAGTACAGGGTACACAGAGCAATCATAAGAGTAACTGAAAAACTAAAACAGAGCGCAGGTAACAATTACCAGCACAATTCTTAGTGCACAATACAGCTAAGTTGTAGTGAAACAGAGGAGTTGTCCGCATGTTACCAGGGACATGTTGTTAGTGGTAGAGATGAATGATTACAAGTGAGAAGAGATGCTAGTATAGATGGTAAATTGAGTAAGAGAGCTGTCATTGAGGTGCGAGAAAAGAGGGCTGTTAGGACAGGAGGGAAGAGGGCCCTTCTCCAAGGAGCTTACAGTCTAGACCAGTGTTTTTCAACCACTGTGCCGTGGCACATTAGTGTGCCTTGAGCTGTTCTCAAGTGTGCCTCCAGATCTAGAGATGCCCAAACTAGTTTACAGCCACCACCAGTTCTACTATTATTAACTTGTCTCTTCTTTTCATGTAAAGGGCCAATGTATTTTATTTGTGTCTCCTGTGGGGACCAGTGTGAATGTTTTTTATATGGGGGGCAATAGGTTTGTTTTTTTGCTGTGGGGGCCAATGTGTTTTGCCCTGTGGGGATCCCATGGTGTGCCTTGGCAATTTAAAAATCTTATTTAGTGTGCCGCAAGGTAAAAAGGTTGAAAATCACTGGTCTAGACAGAGGGGAAGACAGACAGGAGATACGAGGTGCAGGCAAGGAGGCCTAAAGTCAAGAAGTGAGCATGGCAGGGATGACCAAGAAATGAGGCAAGAGCAAACTCTGTTACTAGGTTATGTTGCATACCATATACGCAATGTATACCTCCGAACACCTGGAGTGGAGGCATAGCTGTGATACAATGGGGGCTTGATGGACCACACCCAATGCATTTCCTAAGCCCCTTGTAAACCAGGTTGGCAGGATAGTCCACTGATTAATATGAATTGATTATGAACTTAAAAGTGTTTTCGTATTTAAGTTTGATAACTTCAATATCTAGCTTAAGGAGGAAACCAGAGTACCCCAAATAAACCATGTAAAACCAATGCCAAACACACTAACTACACACAGTTAGGGCCAAGCTGAAGACCCCCACTTGACTTGTGACTAAGCATGCACTCTTATTTTATAAATGCATCTGATCGTGAACACTACTCCCCTTCCATCTGACCTAGACAGCAGCAGGCTTTGTGTAGACATGGCTTTGATGTCCTGCACCTACAGTGTGTGCACAGCCAGATGTACAGCCAAGCAGAGACATATATCCTATACATATTTTACACAACATATGTGTCTCAATGGGTTTTTAGAAGCCACATTCTAAAGAAAACGAGAACATAATGGCTTACACCTGACAACGTGTATGATTTGTACAGTAAAGATAACCAGCACAAAGGTTTGTACCCACATTCTCCCCCCCCCTTAACATGCCTCACAACTAAGTCTTTGAATACATTAATGTACTGTGAATGAATATTCTATAACTGCGTAGGACTGCCAGCATAAAATTTTATGACAATATAGACGTGTTCCAAGTGGATTTGTACAGAATGACCCCAAACAATGGTTGAAAGATTACAACAGAACATATACGAACATGAAGTAATTCAGACAGCTGTCGCTGCCATAATGATGGAGGTAAAAAATTTGATTAGTGTAAAACAAAATAGGAAATAAAATTGACATATTCCAGCTCCACATAATCACATTAGATACAGGCTTTGTACTACGCATGGATTGAGCTGAGACAATTGTTTCAAAACTTAAGAGCCATTTAAAGAAAATCAAAATGCGCCGCAGTGTGGCCATATAATCCTATAACCAAAACCACATTCCACACTGAAATGATTAGACAGCTGAGCAAGACATGAAACAGTACACAACGCTAGTAAATCAAAGGAGACAATTGTAATTCAGATGCTGAACAGCACACAATGTTGAAAAGCATAACCCCAGAGTTCAGAACAGTCAAATTATTCATTTTAACCCCTTTTAACAATAGAGGAAATTCATAAGTGGCTATTAGATATGCATCCAATGGCAATACAGATAGGCATTTTTGCACATGCTTTATTAGATCATTAGCTGACTTTTAAAATGTAAATTAATATGACCATACTTATTAATTTACCAGGTCGGTGTCTGTCCTTTTCAGACAGAGAGCCAGTGAATAAAATAGGTCATTTTTCCTCAGATCCTACTTGTGTGTGCTGCGGTTTCACTCTAACCAGGACTATTAGCTTCCTTAAGTAGCGGCAGAAACCACATCCACTCTGTTTTCAGTGGAAGGTTGTGCATATGTGAACTCACTCTATGGATATTTACATTTCATATCAGGCAACAATATACAAAACCGTTATGTGATATTTTACTTTATTTTAATACATGATGAGTTCTGACACAGCCACATTATTTGTACATAAATTCCCTTCACTAAATACCTGCAGTGTTCCTCGTATTTATGTTTACCTGTACCGTTAGCCATTTAATATTTTATGTAACACTTTCAAAATAAATGGGGCGAGCTGGCAATAAAGTAAGTAACCTGGGTAATACATGTTGCACTGCAGGTGGGGCAGATGTAACATGTGCAGAGAGATTTAGATTTGGGAAAGGAGTGTCCAAACACAGATATACATTGCAGTGTAAAAATAAAGCTTTCTAATATGTGTGGGCTACATGCAAAAGTAGCCAGTATTTACCCTGCATGAAAAGAAAATATATTATTTGCATGTGTACATGGTTTGTCCACAGTTACGTGCTCCTTCTAACTTTATTTCCAATTCAAAATCCCCCAAACAGTTTAATGAGAAAATCATTGGGGATATAGGTTGGGCATAGGTCAATATATTATAATAGTATATCACCTGACATTTAAGAGCCAGCTTGTAGGTTTGTAAAGATGCCTGCATACAAATGTGGAAGTGACTGCGAGTCACCGGGCTATGGGGGAGATTCTCTAAGAATCTCCGCCCCCCTTCGCCGTGCATCGCATATTTAATTATCGCATATGCTGTAACATATGCGATAATTAAGGCAAAGGACAGCTCTTGCGTTAAGAGCTGTCCTTTGCGGTGAGAGTCGCCGGGTCCCAGCAGGTCCCGGCGGCTCCCCCCCTCCCTCACACACCCGGCGCTGCTGCTGCTTCGCCGGGCTCTCCTCCTCCCTGCACCCGGAAGAGGATTAGTGCAGGGAGGAGGTCACAGGTCCGGGCAGCACTGCGCTGTGCTGCCCGGACACAGGTGAGGGGGGAGGGGGCGATGCGGGGCGGCGGGGGGTCGGCGCGGGGCGGCGGAGGGTTGCGATAGAAGCCCATTGGCTTCTATGGGGCATTGCCAGATTTTTCTGGCGATGCCCCCCGCCGCGATAACCCGGCGGGGGATGCTTACAGCATCCCAAAATGCGGTAAAAACCCCGATAACGGGGTTTTTACCGCATTTTTAGCTTAGAGAATCCCGCCCTATGTCTTAGCATCATGCCCCCGATGTTATATCACTCTCAGGGGAAATTGTCTGGCTGCTCCCAGTCTCTCATGACATTGTTTTGAAAAGGGGGTAAGGGATTCATATGGATGACCGGCAGTTAGGATGCTGATGGTCAGAAAACAGACACAGACATCCCAAATTAGGGCATTCAAACAAGGTTCAGGTAAGTATACTTAACCTCCTCCTGCCCCTCCCCCTAGCCCTCCCTTACAGCAGCCTAAATCCCCACAGCCTGTCCCTTCTAGCACCTAACCCTAACCTAACCCTGTACCACGTTTCCTAAATGTATCCACCCACCCCACAGCCTAACCCTGACCTTTTCTTCCGCGGCCAAATGCTGCAAAGTCCCGGTTACTTACCAACCTGGATGCCGGTCAATTACATCATTGGAATCCTGATAGTTTTGTTGTTCTGGCACCCGTACTCTGAAGGCAGTCGGGATGCCAGCATTGGTATATTGAACGCTGGCTGTTGGGATGCTGACCACATCCAGGGGTAAAACTACCTCGCTCTTTCTTTCTTTGATGCCTAAATCACCTAATTCAATTTCAATGCTGGACATTTTTAGTGTTGCCAACTAAGCTTATGGCATGAGACTCAACAGCGTGAGGCATTTAGTAACAACATAATCTTCTTTAAACTTCTACTAATTCTAATAATTGGGACATTGTTTTGCCTTGGTGAACCAAAAGGTAGCCTTTTGGCTCTTGCTGTTGCATGAGCATCCCATTTGTTATCCTTCTTTGAAGCATATACATAAGCCATGCCTGCAAATATTATAATATGCTGCAGGTGATTTATGTCTGTGCTGCTGCTCCACCAGTTAGGAGATACCAAGCTGTCCTGTTTGCTACACGTAAAATACAGGTGCACGCTCTAAGTCCTAAGAACGCTGATAATCAGAACAATTCTAATAAACACAATGCAATTTAGCAAGCGTAAAATTGAGGTTCGCATCATAATTTTTGACCAAAAACATTGGCCCACATACCAAGGCAAGCTGACCTCATCAGGCGTGCCTATAGCATTCCTAAGGTCCAAGTCCAGATCACAAAACGCCCTGAGCCAGCACAACTCAACTGCTTCAAATAGCCGTTTAAGTGTTAAAAATTGTTACATTCAAATAATTATTTTCTCTGTGTGGCACTACAAGCCTCAGAATAGTAACATGTCCCTTCCTCCCCCCTGATTGCTACACACGTATAAAAAATTGAAATTTCTATAATAGAGACCATTTTGTCCACTTTTTGCTTGGGACTCTATGGTACTGTGGTCTGGAACACAATCCCATTCTAGTATAAGATGGATTTAGTGTAATCACTTATTTGCTAAGGCACCTGATTATAAAGCTGGGTACACACTACACGGCGTGTGTGCTCAGAAATATTGACATGACCCGGCGGGTTGCTGGCTTAGGCTACTACATACACACAGAGTGCTCAATTGCTTATACATGCAGGAAGACAGAGGGCATCGTTAACGACACACGGGAGCATGCATCACTGACGATGTTGAGCACACACTCTAAGCGATATTATAAATTATATGAAGGGGCAAAATGAGCAATTTTATTTAAAATATCAACACCAAGAAATAGAATTTATTACAGATATTTTTGCTTTGTCGATGGAAAATCTATCCTTACACCATAGCGATCCTATTGCTGCTCATGTGCTGTCGCAAATTCTTTCTTTTTCGGATCATCGGTTCACTTTGAAAGAAGGGGTAATTTAATAATAACGTAGCATAATTTTGTTACAATCATTTTATGCCATTTTTTTTTACTTTTTTTTTTTTTAAACAGTGAGCTGAACAAATAAGAACATACATGACCGAGTAAAACACTGATCGATGGCTGGGTGCAGAATTGCCATCGATGGCAACCATAGATGGCATCTGGACCGATGGCCATCCCTAGCAGCAGTAGCCTTGTTATTCTTTCTTTCACTTGCAGTCGCAGCACTGTACTCAGTCTCTAGATTTAGTACATCTCAGCTGCCACAGGTGACAGTGCTGGGTACTTGTGTATTATCACGGCGCCCCCGATTTCCATTGTAGGGCATTGTATCGGTCGCATCGCATGGCATGCGACCCGATTTTTAATTGTACAGGCACCCTGATGGGTAATTCCTATGTTAAATGCACCCCCAGACCCGATTTTTAATTGTACAGCCACCCTGATGGGTGATTACTATGTTAAATGCACCCTCATTTTTAACGCCACCCCACTATCAACGCCAACCCGAAGTGTGGCGAGTGCAGCGAGCTGGCGAGAGGCGGCGGTACGTGTCCTCCAACCTTTTCATACCCCCACTATCCATGTCGGAATGGAGTTGATTTTATATAATGTGGCGAGCGTAGCGAACCACCGAGCCCGAAGCGTGGCGAGCGGACGCAGATTACTTCACATGTATTCCGCATCCCCTCGCCACGCTTCGGGCTCGGTGGCTCGCTGCGCTCGCCACTCTATATAAAATCTACTCCAAGCCGACGTGGATAGTGGGGGTATGAAAAGGTCGGAGGACACGTACCGCCGCCCCACACGGGCTCGCTGCGCTCGCCACGCTTCGGGTTCGCATTGATAGTGGGGTGGCGTTAACAATGGGGGGGCATTTAACATAGTAATAACCCATCAGGGTGGCTGTACAATTAAAAATTGGGTCTGGGGGTGCATTTAACATAGGAATTAGCCATTAGAGTGGCTGTACAATGTAAAATCGGCTATGATCGCGTCGCGATGTGATGCGATATTAAAATTGTACAGTCAGCCCTTAAAACCCTGAAATCTGGTCCCATCGCATACCTTAATTAGTGGTATGCAATGCGATGCGATGGGCGCCGTGATAATACCCAGTGCTGAGCTCAGGCAAATGCATTGTAATGAAAAACTAAACTGAAAGTATAAGAACGACGGGTCACCTTTTTTGGATCGGCGGCTCCCTCAGTCTTTTATGGGATCCGTCCAAAAGACCCGCTTTGTTCGCAAACGACCCATCTGTAGTAGATTGCTTCCAGCTACCGCTACACATGTCCAAACTGTGGCCCTCCAGCTGTTGTGAAACTACACATCCCAGCATGCTTTGCCATAGTTTAAGTATTCCCTATTAGCAAAATTGTGGCAAGGCATGATGGGACTTGTAGTTTCACAACAGCTGGAGAGCCATAGTTTGGACATGCCTGTCTTAAATGATTGGGCATGCCTTAATTTTTTCTTAAGCTGGCCATACATCAGAAAGATCGATCTTAAGATCGATTGCGCTCATGATTGTGTACAATTTCCCTTGAAATCCCCAGCAGTCCTTGGTGGTTTTTGGACACACAATCTACTCACAATCCATCATACAATCAGTCATACAATCCATCTTCTGCATGATTATGTATACAAGATGTGCACACAATCTGCATACAATCCATCATACAATCAGTCATACAATCAGTCATACAATCCATCTTATGATTGATTGTATGATTGTGTACACAAGATGTGCACACAATCTGCATACAATCCATCTTACAATCGATTGAGATTGTATGATTGGGTACAATATCTTTCTGATGTATGGCCACCTTAACACTCCCAGAAAATGTCCGATTACCACCCCCAAATGGTGGCTTCCCGTCAATCACTCTGCAAACAGCTAGCAATCAAAAAGTATCAGGATTTCATCACTAGATAGTGTACAGATGCATGCAAAGTCTTTCGATAATCACCCGCTGTGCAAATTCGCAGCTGTACGATCAGGTCTGAATTAGACCCTTCTTCCTTCTTTCTTACTGAGATCTAAATAGAGTCTAAATCAGGTATTCCCAACCACGGTCCTCAAGGCACACCAACAGTGCAGGTTTTAGTGATATCCAGGCATCAGCACAGATGGTTTAATCAGAATCCCTCAGATACTTATTAAGTCACTTGTGCTCAAGCCTGGATATCTACAAAACCTGCACTGTTGGTGTGCCTTGAGGACCGTGGTTGGGAATGGTCATCAGTTCACACACCTCTATGTTCATCGTGTTGTGCTCTGTTACGACCTCTGTGCATCATGTTGTGCTCTTATAATACCACTGTGCATTATGTTGTGCTCTGATTCAAACTATGTGCATCATCTTGCGCTCTGTTACAACATCACTGCATTATGTTGTGCACTGATACTGTACTCTGTTTAATCAGTGCTTGTTTTGCACCGATACTATCTCTGTGCATCAAGTAGTGCTCCGATATTACCACTGTGCATCATCTTGTGCTCTAATACTGTGCATCATGTTGTGCTCTGTTACTACCTCTGTGCATCATGTTGTGCTTTGGTACAACCTCTGTGCATCATGTTGTGCTCTGATACAACCTCTGTGCATCATGTTGTGCTTTGGTACAACCTCTGTGCATCATGTTGTGCTTTGGTACAACCTCTGTGCATCATGTTGTGCTCTGATACAACCTCTGTGCATTATGTTGTGCTCTGTTACTACCTCTGTGCATTATGTTGTGCTCTGTTACTACCTCTGTGCATCATGTTTTGCGCTGAAACTATCTCTGTGCATCATGTTGTGCTCTGATACTACCTCTGTGCATCATCTTGTGCTCTAATGCAACCTCTGTGCATTATGTTGTGCTCTGTTACTACCTCTGTGAATCATGTTGTGCTCTCTTACTACCTCTGTGCATTATGTTGTGCTCTGATACTACATCTTTGCACCATGGGGTGTGCTCCTATACCACCTCTGTGCATTATGTTGTGCTCTGTTACTACCTCTATGCATTATGTTGTGCTCTGATACTACCACTGTGCATCATCTTGTGCTCTAATACAACCATGGTGCATCATATTGTGCTCTAATACAACCACTGTGCATTATGTTGTGCTCTGTTACTACCTCTGTGCATCATGTTTTGCGCTGATACTATCTATGTGCATCAAGTTGTGCTCCGATACTACCACTGTGCACCATCTTGTGCTCTAATACAACCTCTGTGCATCATGTTGTGCTCTTAAACTACCACTGTGCATCATGTTATGTTCTGATTTAAACTGTGCATCATCTTGCGCTCTGTTACAACATCACTGCATTATCTTGTGCACTAATATTTCCTATGTGCATCAAGTTGTGTTCTGTTACTACCTCTGTGCATAATGTTGTGCTCTGATATACTATCTCTGTGCATTAAGTTGTGCTCTATTACAACCTATGTGCATCAAGTTGTGCTCTGTTACAACCTATGTGCATCAAGTTGTGCTCTGTTACTACATCTTTGCACCATGTTGTACTCCTATACCACCTCTGTGCATTGTGTTGTGCTCTGTTACTACCACTGTTTATCATGTTGTGCTCTGTTACTCCCTCTGTGCATCATATTTTGCTCTGTTACTAAATCTGTGCATCATGTTGTGCTCTGTTACTCCCACTGTGCATAATGTTGTGCTCTGTTACTACCACTGTTTATCATGTTGTGCTCTGTTACTACCTCTGTGCACCATGTTGTGCCCTGGTACTATCCCTGTGCATGCATCCCCACGTGTTGTTTCTCTTTTATGGACCTTATTTTGCTGCCTCAGCTGATCACTTCCATTGTTCCAAACTCAGCAGTTCACATCTAGGTGATCAGATTTCTTGCATACAAAACACTCATACGTTCCATCTTGCTGGCCACAGTTTCCAACACAATCTTGTGTCTTTAATGCCAGTTCTGCGCTGGTCACATTATCATTGCAATTGCTCTTTGGTTTCCCACAACTATTTAGTCATTTTTGCCATATGAACATGTGACTATTTGCACCTCATTTATGCTAAGGGAAAAGGCAATGGGCTTCTTGATGTGTCTCGTTCCATCATTTGAGAATAGGATGAATCTAGCTTTTTTTTCTGTATCCCTGAACCTCTGCCTTTTTTCTCCCCTGGCTACCTAGTGGTTTCCATTATTGAATTTGTATAATAGCAGACTGTGTGCTTTACCATCCATGACAAATACACAAAAAATATACAATTACACAAGAATGTAGCACATAATAATAAGTCCTGATATCCCTTGACTCTCATAAATGAAGCCAAACTAAACAGCATCTGAGCAGAAAAACAGAAAGGTTTCATAAATAGGTGAGTTGTGAATAAAGTACTGTACTAGTAAAAGGACTTGAAAGTTATATTTTTACCTTTTTTTATTTCCTACACATATTCAGGCATATTTGCAGACACCGAAATAGATTTTAAATAGAGTTCCTAGTAAATATTGGCCCTTATTCTGGTTGATTCGCTCCCCTGTGTGTTTGCGCAGGGGAGCGATATTGAGCTCACATAGCAGTGCGGGCGGGGGGCATGGGTGGTGGCGAAGGGGCTCGCCCATGGGAATGCCCAGTATTTCATGTGCGTTTCCTTGAAACCGCTAGGCGATTACGCAGGTGCAGGGGGCGGGTAGTGGATGTCAGCTGCCTTCCTATTTCCCACACAGGGCGCTCGTAGATGTAAGACACCAGAGAGGTGTCTCACATCTGCGAGCACTGTAGAAATCATTCAATGATCAGTGACCATCGAATGATTTCCTCCCCACACGCAAACTGCGAATGGATGTTTATGCAAAACCTGTATTCGCATGCATGCGGGGAACGTGGCGTGCAGGGGGGGGGGGGCGTGCAGGTGGTGGCAGGCATTTGTTGGACTTGCAAGCTTTACGAGTCAAGCAGAATAAGGTCCATAATCTATGGAATATGACAGACAAGATGGAGCTTTAATCTAATAAAAAGTATTGGTGCTTGTCATTGTCTGTAGTATATAACTAACCCTTGAGAGGAGATAGTGGGGCCCATTACAGTCCATCCCTGGCATTAAGATCCTGTCAAGGTTGCATTGCATGTACTATACTTTATAAATGGGCCCCTGAGTTATGATAACCATTGTAAACTTGGGCTCTGATACAAGTTATCTGGGAAGGAACTCCTCCCTTATTTTCAGTCATAGCCCAAATATGTGCAATAAAATACAATCATAGTTCCTCCCAGACTTACCCACTATGTCCATAGCTATATATCATGTGAGGCACTGGTGGTTCTTTAATCTTAGTTGGAATCCCAGCGGTCAGAACCATACCCGTAACCCCCCACTCCTGCAGCTTATAGCTAACAGTCCCCTCCTGCAGCCTATCCACCCTCCCCCCCCACACACACACACACGCACTCAGCCTTACCCTAACATTCCACTAATACCACCAAACCCTAAGGGCCCTACACACATGCCAATGTGTGTAGGGCGACCTAGCTGTGCTATGTCGGGCCGTTCTGCTCAGCACACAAAGCTGACAGCCCACACACAGAGCGAGCTGTCAGCTCTGTCTGCTAAGCGAGCAGACAGCGCCAGTGTTCTCCAGTGGGAGAACTCTGCCGATGCCGATATTGATGGACACTGTTCATCAATCTCGGCCAGCGACAAAGAAATGTGGGGATGCGCATTGCTGTCGATATAGCCCCCACACACACACCAATGTGAGGGCATTTTCTAATCGACTTTGCCAAACTAAGCAAAATCGCTTAGAAAATGCCTTAATATCGGCATGTGTGTAGGTCGTATAAATCCTCGCCCTAGTGACTAACTCTAACCCCATTACTTACCTTCAGTATTCAGCTTGATTCCGGTGTCATTATTCTGACTATCGGGATCCCAAGTGCCATGATCCTGACCTCATTGTCTTGTATAAACTCCTTACATCCTTACATGGATTATTTAGCACATGAAATACATTGTTATTTTACTGTGTATATATATATATTTATATATATATATATATATATATATATATATATATATATATATAGGCAGAGAATCCCGCACTCACATCCAGGAGAGTTGGATATACCGGGGTGCACCTTAAGGTAATCCTGTCCAGACGACCAAAAATATCCACAAGTGCTTAATAAAAAGCCAGGGCACTCACCATTGTAGTCACAGTCAGCTCTTGTTTAATTATACATAAGTATTGTCGACGTTTCGACCCTCTCGGGGCCTTTGTCAAGACAGCTCATTAGCATCAATAGGCAAAACACAAGCAGGCAGAGTAGTTACTCTGCCTGCTTGTGTTTTGCCTATTGATGCTAATGAGCTGTCTTGACAAAGGCCCCGAGAGGGTCGAAACGTCGACAATACTTATGTATAATTAAACAAGAGCTGACTGTGACTACAATGGTGAGTGCCCTGGCTTTTTATTAAGCACTTGTGGATATATATATATATATATATATACAAAGTTTTAGGGAACATGGAATTATAGCACATTAATTGAAAAAATGCACATTTTCTTCAGAATTCTACCTTTTGGGAGTTCTTTCAAGTAATGAGTAATGCGTCATTGTCAATATTAGTCATAAGTATATATAGAAAACCACATTTTTTTATTTTAGGAAGTCTGAAATTATTTTTGTTGTTTGTTTCTTGTAGACACTTCTATGACAACCCGATTCAACATGTTGGGAGATCTGCATTTCAGCACTTGCCTGAGCTCAAGACTCTGTGAGTTTTTAAAGTTACATCAAATATATAATTCCAAATAGCTAACACAGAAGTCTGTCATGGGTAAACGTCTGTAGACAAGGTTTGCCTCCCACACAACCAGGATGTCCGTGTGTAGATAACAAATGTAATAGAATTGCTTACTGTTTCAACCCCCCCCAAATAAAAAACAAAAGATGATGATGACAGATTTCCAGCTAAGAAGCCACTGGCTGAACTTAAGGAGGAACTAAGCTAAACTGAATGTTAATATATTGCAGTAGATGGTAACCTCTCTTACCTCTCTCACCTTTAATTCACTGTAAGGATAGATCTGTCATATCATGTGGGGGCTGATGCAGAACTGAAGATATTCATGATTGAACTCACACTCTATGTGTGCGAGTAGGTGCGTTGTAGAGTTATAAGCCATTAGTATTGTATCTACACTTATGGCAGATGAGTCATATTGGGGTTGTAACAAGGGCATACTCATACACCTAGTAGATTACCAGGCTTACACATAGGGACATCATATCATGCTTACATGGGCTAATATACACATTTGTTCCGTGAGTGCAATATAGGATGGAATTACTTCCTAGTCTACTCCAGTCCCCGTATCTACAAATGACTTTGTACATATGCAGACATGTATAAAACATGCAGCAGCTTTAATATATTTAAGTATTTTCATTACACAGCCGTTTGCAAAGCTCTTTGTGTACTTCAGTTCTACAAATCTACCATATGCCTAATATTCTTTTGTGTGTTAAGGATTCTCAATGGGGCATCTCAGATCACAGTTTTTCCGGACCTTACTGGAACAACCAGTCTGGAGAGTTTGTAAGTCCTAAATGTTTGTGGCATTTGATTGTACTGTGTAGACTCTGCAGCAAGATTAAGTGATACCTTCTTTTGTCTTCCCAGAACATTGACAGGGGCACAACTGCTCAGTCTCCCCAGCATTATTTGTGATCAACTGCCCAATCTCGAAGTTCTGTAAGTGTCACAGAAATGTGTGCATTGCTTTGTTTTATATTGAATGAGGGCAATAATAAAATAATGATTGTGGTCAAGAGACAAAACTTCTTAGCCTCTTTAGTATTCCAAAGTGTGTAAATGATCATATTGTATAGGCCCCAGAGCACTAGATGGGGATTGGAGAGGCTAAGGGGTGAATTATATAAACTTGGAGAGATTAGTTAAAGATAAACTTAGATAAACTTGCATTAGTTGATTGGCTGAGAGAGCTCTCTCAGCCAATCAGCGGCTGACAATCCTTTTGAGTCAGAGTTTTCAAATCTCCTGCCCTCCGCTGCTACTGCAGAGTCCTTTTTTACATGTAATAAATCACATGCAATTTATTGTATGTAGAAAATGGCACAGAAAGTGCCAAATCATGCCGCTCTCCCAGGGAGCTTCCGGGAGGGTTTAAGGGAAATCAGGTCTGACTTGTCCTTCGGACGAGTTGGACCTGTGTATGGGGACCTTTACTCGATCAATCTCCACTTTATTTCTCTCCAAAGGTTAGTACACATCCCTCGTGTAAGAAAAAAATAGAGTTCGGAGCTGTTGGTTAGTAATTGACACTGATAAATCTAACCTTAATGCTACTACCACAGGAACACATGTACAGTAAAATTCACTGCCTCATCAGATTTCTGCTTTTACCGGTCCAGCTTACACCAGTTTGATGGAAACTAATTTATGACTGGAATCCCAGATCTAATCCAGGTTTTGAAATATGGCTTCATGCCCTGTTACACCCCTCTCACAGAGCAGCTTGGACCCTGGTAATTCCCAGGTCGACCCATTTCAAAATGAATGCTGGGTGATTTACCAGCTGCCTGCTTCAGACACTGATAGACAATCAGCAGCTTTTAAGTGCAACCCAGGTCAAATAACCTAGGTCATGCCTTTCACACTGCAGCGTATCTGGGGTTGGTCCCTGTTTCAACAATGGACTAATTCCCAGGACACACAATCCAAGTTAACTGTTTCACACCAAGCCAGGACCCAGTTTGCCCCAGCAATATTCCCGGTCACAGGCTTGGTGTGAAAGTTGGTTAGATGTTAGTAAATTGCTCCGTATGAGTAGATTTCGTTTTCCCGTTTGCTATGGTTAATTCACAGACCTCTTTCTTCTCAAGTGACTTTTATTATTCAGAATCTCTTTTCCTGTAAAAACACATTCAGGGATCATCCCGTGCTCTACATGATTATTAAAATATATGCAGTAACCGATTATTAGAGGGGAATTATTTGCTACCAATAAAAACACTGAATCATGTGAAGCAAAGGTATAGTTTGCCATGGATCTGACACTTGGTTTGATCTCATTGTCGGTTTGGCAGTTCATGCTGGGAGAGAGAGAATCAGATTTCACTTCAGATTATCTGTGTGCTTTAGGAAGGAATTCAGCAGTTTTTAGCCTTCTGGAATATCTTCCCTACATTAAATCCCTAACTCAGCTCAGTGCATGCATGCAAAGTCCTACAGGAGGGAGGGGGTTTGGTTCATGGAATCTGTCTGTGCTTGTTAAGATACGGTTCAAAGGTACTGAATGGTCCAAGAAATATTGAGAGCAGCCATGAAAGGGCACAGTTTTTTTTTCTATCTTTCCAGCAATTAGGGAAGAAAAAAATCAGTAGCACAGGAGACGGAGCACGGAACTGCTCATTTACTGCTATTGTGTGCAGAAAGCTCATTGTTTATGAAAATCATTGACTGCTACAGTGTTTTCTGCACACCATAAAATGTCTCTTCTGTACACCAGGCCATCATGAAGCTTGCTATTCATATTTGCCAATTAAAATTTTCTCAAGACATAGCTTCCCAGCTGCAGACCGCAGAGGAATCTGGGCAGCCCCCCCCCCCCCCCGTCACTCAGAATGTTCTCCCAGGCTTACTACGTGAACATTTCAAACATACAAGACTCATTTTATTTTCATCTTATTATAAGATACTGAGTAACATAGGATTTTGTCAGAGTGAACTAGAATAGGGCCCATAATGATGTTTGCCCATTTCAGTGGAGAACTCTTTATATAGGATGTAATGCTGTGTGAGCTGGATTATTTCCAGCACCACATTAAAGGTAGTATTCTTTATTTTCATAATAACAAATCATGTTTCAGAAATGATTTGCCACCTATTGAGAAAACGTGGCAATAAAATGTAGCAATGTTTCCTAAACATGGTCCTAGAGGCGCCCTAACAGTTGAGGTTTTAAGGGTATCCATTCTTGTGCACAGTTGGTATAATCCAGGGGTGGCCAACCCGCGGCTCTCGAGCCGCATGCGGCTCTCCCGCTGCTAAAGTGCGGCTCCTGCTCCCATCTCAGACATTGATGAGGCTCCCGGCAGCCTTCCCCACAGCAGCGGCAGCAGCCCATTACGCTGGCTCCGCTCTGCGCGATGTGACGTCAGAACGTCATAACGCTTATGAGAGGTGGGAGGTGCTGCCGCATGACAGAAGGAGAGGACGCGATCGCGGGCCTGGAGGACGCCATTGAATGGTAAGTATTCCTCTGCCTCTTAAGTCCATGCCGCAGCGGAGGGCGGGGGGGGGGGGGAGCTATCCTGCTGAATAGATATGCTGCCCTTGCAGTTATGTCACTGGTTCCTAGTGAACGGATATGCTGCCCTTGCAGTTATGTCACTGGTTCCTAGTGAACGGATATGCTGCCCTTGCAGTTATGTCACTGGTTCCTAGTGAACGGATATGCTGCCCTTGCAGTTATGTCACTGGTTCCTAGTGAACGGATATGCTGCCCTTGCAGTTATGTCACTGGTTCCTAGTGAACGGATATGCTGCCCTTGCACTGTGTAAGGAACAGGACGTTTGTCCCAGAGTGACTATGACTTCAATAGGAAGTAGCCGGTTCATACCCTGGTGCCACTCCTCTCTGCACAGAGCAAGGAGCATTCTGTGGACATAGGTATAGTGGGCATCAGGCTTCTTTATCCAAGTTGTATTAGTTGTTCCATTTTATTTATTTTATTGCAGTGTCATGTTTATGCCGTTATCCATAAAACAGACACAATTGAGGGTATATTAAAATCTTCTAGTTTTCACCACCTTATAGATCAGCTGATGTCTGGGCACTTTATCTGCAGTCATGGGTCAAAGATGGTTATACTTATGTGTTAAGATTATCTTAATCTGCTCCTCCTCTGAGTTGGGGCACTCCCCTATCTTCCTCTGCCTGAGGAATCAGGGAGTATGGTGCTGTGAAAATATCACTGAGGGTCAGGGTTAGTACATCCCGCCCACCGTGGCATCCCCCTAACCGAGGAGCTGTCAGTTCCATAGGTGGCAGGCCCGCTCCCCCTGCTGCTCTAACTACTTGCTGCATCCCGCTGATCGCTTTTTTCATGTGGACTGTCTTTTATGTGGATCTGGCAAGTCTCAGTGTATTTTATGTGGATTTGGCTTGTTTCAGTGTTTTTTTGTGTGGATCTGGCTTGGCATAGACACAAAAATGGGGCTTGGCCTACTTCCAAATAGACCACGCCCCTTTTTTGGGCGCGCGTGCCTTCGGCGCACGTATGTTGGCTCTTTAACTTGACTACGGATATTTTTCGGCTCTTTACCTCTGACTGGTTGGCCACCCCTGGTATAATCAAACTGGTTACTAATTAAGTTACCTGTGCTTTAGCATGTCCATTCTTAAACCTGGACCATTAGGGTACCTTGAGGACTGCGTTTGAGATCCAGTGACATATAGTATACACTTAACACAGCAGAGTAGGATATCACTGAACAAATGTATCCATTTGTTACCATTTATATGTATAGCAGCTGAATTTTCTGTTTCGTTTTACAATTGGGAACAAAAAAACAGTAATAGAAAAGTAATAATACCAGACAGGGTGTTAACAGACCATCAAAGAGGTAAGAGGGCCCTACTCACAAGCTTACACTCTTAGGGGGGTATTTAATGCAGGTCACGACTGTCGGGGTGACTTGACAGCTGTGACCCCGTGCTGTTCTCGGCCGGCTCAACACTGGGGGTGTGGTCACGAGATGCAGCTGGAAATTGTCGAGCTGCGGCCGGGAGCTCGACCATAACCGACTGCTTGTAAAGTCTGGCACGTTCTGCCGAGATCCCTGTTCAATGCTGTAGGGGAAGACAGGGTGGAAGTGGTCATTGCTGACATCACAGAATCAATAATGCTTGGTCACGGTAATGTTTTTTCCAACACACCCATTAAATGGCTAGATATCAACCCCAAAATGCAGGCTTCCTTTCAGTCAAACTGCAAGAGGATTCGGTTAATGATCCAGACGCATTTTCTGATGCCAATTCCCCTCACTCGTGGACAATACGAGCGGTTTGCATGTGCAGTCCTTCGATAGTCACATGATTTGTGTCTAAATCAGACCATAAGCCTTAAATCAGAGAAAAGTTTGCTCTATCCCATTGTTGAAAGCTTTAAAGGGAGCTCAGGGATTTGGACACTCTTAAGCCCCATACAAACTAGAGGATATTATTTACACTCAATATCATTAATGATGCATGCTCCCACGCGTCAACGGTAATTGATGTCTCCTGCACATGCAGGTCAATTTGGATGTATTGCCAAATGGCCTGCCTGTTCAGTAGGTCCCAGTGACGATATCATTCAGTGTGTACATATCGAGACCCGCATCCGATATTGTTAATTATAGTGGCCGCGGCCCCTGTGTGTATGTTACTTAAATAAAATCATTACAGTTTTGAAGTGCTTTCTCTTGTTGTCTTTCTCTTGCGGTCATTGTTTTTTCCCCATCACACTTTCATTTTAGTGGGAGTTGTAGTGGAAGCGAGGAAGAGGTTGAACACTGTGTGATTTTTAATCCTAGTAAGTGGTTATGAAAGGTCGCTTTGAGGTTAAGTGGACCTTTGTGGGAACAGCATTGAAAACAGCATTGAACAGGGATCTCGGCTGAAAGTGCCAGACTTCACAAGCAGTTGGGCATGTTCTGCCGAGAACGGCCGGGAATTGGCGAGCTACCGGCCGCAGCTCGACAATTTTCTGGACGCTTCTCGCGGCCACACCCTCTTCTCGGCGCTCGGCAGGTGGGACATTGAATCCCACCTGCCAAATCTGTGCCGAGCCGTCCGAGATTGCCCAACAGTCGTGACCCTGCATTGAATATCTCCCTTAATGCATCAGCTCCATGTGACTTGATAGTACTGAGCGTCTTTTTTGTAAATTTTTCCATTGAAATGTGTCTTATACACCTTTTACACTGCCTCAAAACCCCGGTTCTTCGGCAGGTCAGAGGCGGTGTAAATTCGTCACGCCATGTCCCTTTACACGGGACTTCTACCCAGGTCCTGAACTGGGTAGAACATGGCTAGGACCTGGGTAGAGGGTGGTGTAAATGGGTACGCCGGGTCGGATGACCCTGCTCCCATTTACATCAATGGGGGACGTACAACCTGCGGACCGCAGTGTCCACAGGTTGTATGGGGGGACACACACAGCCTGCGCTGCTGTCTGCTATACTCTGCAGACAGTAGTGGTGGCAGCGGAGGAGGTGAATGGATGCCTGTGTGCGGCATCCATTCACCTCCCAGACGACGGCTGGGGGGTGCACAGGGGCTGGGGGTAGCCCAGCAGCTTACCTTGGTGCTGGGCTGCCCCCAGCACGGTGATCGGTGTATCCGGCGGGGATCACCGCGGTCCCGGCGCTTGGAGATGATGTCATCTCTAAGCGCCACCTCCGTCTACACTGCAGGTGGGCACCGCAGTGTAAATGGAGTAAATCCCGGCTTGGATCCTTTTTCCAAATGCTGGGTCGGATCTGGGATTTTTGGTGTAAAAGGGGTAATTCAGGATGCTCAAGCAGCTTCTGTTGATTAAAATGATATGCCGCATGCCTCTATTCTGTATGTGACTGGCTTTATTAGCATACCAAGAGTACTTACTCTAGCATGGTGTGGCTATAAGGGTTGTTTAATGCAAAAGGAGGCTAGCTGTATGTGGACACATCAGTATATTCCAGTACAGCATTTTGACAGGTCTTTATTTTTTATTTCTAGAATTATGTTATTCCATGTAGCTGCTGGAGTCAATTTCAGAGCTTTTATGAAATTCTGTCTTTTTCTGTACAAATATATATATATATATATATATATATATATATATAGACATTCAGCTTTATGGTCTGGATTCCTCTGGAACCGGAAAATAGCAAATAGCCCCATAAATGTGTGTACACATCATGATGTACAAATGACATTTGATAAGAATTAGACATGCATGACTTTGCGGTGGGCCCTCAAAGTCAGAGCTCTGGTTTATTTTTCCTTAACAAATAGCAAGAGAAAAAAAAAGATAATTTATGACAGCAGCCATTAGATCATTGTGAATGCATATGGTGTTCTTTCACTTGGCATTTGGTGTAATAACACTGATTACAATTTATTGCTTTATTACCAAATGTGAATGCTGTAAAACTTTCCACAAATATGCCATACACATTTGCTTGTTTAAAGGGGAAAAATTATATTTATAGACGTGTTGTGTTTTTGGTCTGTAATGTCTGTATCTGTACAATGAACAAGATCCAAGTTCCGTGTTCCACATGACAAAAAACTGCTTTCTTACTAAAGCATTAGGCAAACTATGATATTTTCAAAGCCAAAAATGTGGAGCATTTACAAGACAGAGATTATTAGGTACAGATTTTGATTATATTTATTATATTCATTATTTTTACTCTGTTATTAGTTTTTGAAACACATAGCATTGCATTGTTGATGGAAGTTTGTTTTATACTAGTTTATTTCTAAAAACACATGCATGGAATAATATGAAACAGGACTTTCTGCTTCTAATGCTCAGCTAGTACCCACTTGGGCAGAACATGCAAATAGAAAAAAATCAGGTTCAGAGAATAAAGCAAACCCAAACTTTGACAATTTTTTTTTTTGCTAAAATGGGTTAAAATTGTTATGTATGGCTTCCAAACATCTATCTTCAATAGAAATTCCATTTTAGTAAATTTACTCGGGAGACTCCATAGCTGACAGCCTTTTAACACAACCTTAGGCGTGCGCACATTGAGTGTTAAGGGTGCACAGGCACCCCCTAATGCTGTGCCCCCACCCCACACTTATTGCTGCTAGTAATACCAGCAATACCTTTTACCAAAGACTTTTGCGCACATCAATCAATTATGTGTGTTTTGCATTATTAATTGTATTACACCGTTGTCATATTACTACACATCTGTGCCATCCAGATATGAGTTTGACTTTATTTGCATGTACTGTTACACAGAGTAATTAGAAGATTAAAACTGAAATAGGCAGGATATAATGGTGTGGCTGAGAGACGTTTTATATTGTAGTGAGTGCACACCTGATTGGCGGTGTTAGACATACCCAATGGCGGTGTTAGACATGCCCAATAAGTGGTGCTAGGCACACCGCTTTGACAGTGCACTCCTAATAAAATGTGCTCCGCAAGCCTATGAACACAACCATGGTCGGTGCTAAGGTTTTCTGCACTCTCCTGCAAACTTTACATTTGCGCCCTCTCATACAAAGGGACAGCATTCACAAAACAAAGACTTGTGGTCTCAAAAGGAAGGAGCATGGCCACACAATATTACTCCCATTTTAAATTACACCACAAAGTAGCACAATCTTATTCACATTACACAGCACCAGTGCCATAACTAGTTATTTTAGTGCCTTGTGCCAGAAAGGGAATTGGTGACTGCCTCACTATCACAGTGTAAATGGGAAGAGTGCGTGCCGAAGGCATGCACTAAAGAGGCGTGGCTTCATGGGGAAGGGGCATGGCCATATAACAGTACCAGTAACACTGGAATGCCCATTACACATTATGACACACGCGGTAATGGCCATTACACATTATGCCTCACAGTAATGCATATTACACATTAGGCCATACATTTTGATGCTCTTGCACAATATGCCACACACCATAATGCCCTTTACACATTATGCCACACACTGTAATGCCCGATACACAATATGCTACACACTTTAATGCCCATATGACATTATGCTATGCGTAATGCCCCAAGAACTCCTGCTTATACACATAATGCCACCAGTAATGCCTATTACACATAATGCCAACAGTAGTGCCCCTTACACAATGTACTGCCCATTGCAGTATGGCCCCAGTACTGCTAACTGTGTAATCCTGTCCTATCTAGCCCTGAGCCCAGCAGAGCCTGCAGATGCGCTGAATTGATTTTCAATTATTGTGCCAGCTCATGAGCCAATGGTAGCTCTCAGTCTGACAGCCAATCAATAACTGCAGCTGCTGGACCACAAGCTCTCATAGTAGTGGCAGCTGGAGTTCAGTGGTGAGTGGTGGTGCTGCCAGATGATGTAACCACATTGCAAATGGGAAAAGCACCACTGGCACACACTTAGTTATGGCCCTGCACAGCACCTAGTGCCCCTTATTCACATTACGCTTCACAGTAGTGCCCCTTACACAAAATGTCCACAGTAGTAGCGCTGCTTATAGGTATAATTCCCACAGTAGTAGAACCTTTACACACATAATGTACACAGTAGTAGCACCGCTTACACATAATGCCCACTGTTGGCCACAGTAGTAGTGTTGCTTATACACAGTGCCCATTGTATCCCACAGTAGTAGCGTGGATTATACGTAACGCCCACACCAATTGGCGACAGTCTTAGCACTGCTCATACTGACCCCTCATGTAGCTCCGCCCCTCAGACCCATGTAGCCCTGTTGTTCCGTGTAGCTCCGCCCCTTCTCAGTCTCTGGTGCCACTGACGCAGCAGTTAAAGGGGGGTGGGAGCTGGGAGGGAGCTCCACTTCATGCTGCTGGCGCTGCTACCTGTCATGCAGTGTGACAGGCAGCAGCAGCCAAAGAGAGCAGCAGCAGGGATTTAGAGCAGTCAGATCACCTCTATTGCACGGTGCCTCTCTGCATGTCACCCTCTGCTGAGCGGCTAGCACTGGCCATGAACACACCCAAACAGCTTGAGGCCTTAATTAGTCTCTTGCGATGCTAATAGACCAAAGACCCCGACTGGGCCTAAATGGATGGAGAACCTCCCCGCTCTACTTCCATCCAACCCAGGACCCTTTCCAGCTCTTCATGAAAACCAAAGGCTCTCAACAGAGCCAATACCCCACACAGTTCATGTTTTCGAAGGGCACCTGACTGGTGCACTCATTACTCACTGACACATTTAAAAAGATCCACGGGTGGAGCTAATTATTTCACTTAATTCTGCGTGGAGACCTGCCAACATGCACTATGTGGTGTCCTGAGGACCGACTTTGAGAACCAGTGTTTTAGACAGTACCCCTTTGTGGCCAGCATCAACACTTGCACATGTCTATGGTAGTGTCTCCATCTGAACATGGCCTATGTGGTAGTAGCTATGTGCCTGAGGATGCAGCCCACTTAAAAGTGACATGTCCATGACAAGGGCAGCTGCAGAAGTTGAACTTCAGCACATTCCAAAATTGAAATAGGGGAGAACCATCAACTGATGCCGCAATGCCAAACATTGCTGGCCAGGACTCACTGGCAGTGGGTGTGGTTCCCCTATTTGAATTTTGGACTGTGGTGCAGTCCCCCTATGAAGATGCTACTGCCTATGACACTCCCATAATCAGGGGCGGATTTAGGGATGAGGGCGCCCCTAGGCACAACAATAATGTTTGCACCCCTCCCCCGCCTAATTGTATTATTTTTATTGATCACTTATAAGCCCTCATTTGATAATAGCCAATATAATGGATTTATTTAAAAAAAAAAAGCCACTCATTTGATAATAGCCAATATAATGGATTTATTTAAAAAAAAAAAAGCCACTAACTGTGACATGTTCTTTTATTATGAATACATATTTACTAAGAAGGACAGTTTACAGGGGCAGTATTTAACATTTACACTCTATTTAAGATGGAATATAGTACAGTACATTGGATCTTTTGCAGGTATTAGTACATTTTGGGCTGACAGTACTATCAGACGCATCCAAGTGCCACCCCCAAACATGTGCCGCCCCTAGGCACGTGCCTCACATTCAAATTCGGCTCTGCCCATAATACACCAAATAGTTTGGCATTCCTTTCAGTTTATCCCCACACACTGACCACTAACACCTATCACCACATGAGTTCCGATACCAGCTCTCCCGTAAGCAATATTGTATTTGTGCATGCACTCGGCATAAGACATGTGCTGTAGGGGTTTTCAGAATATTTTTCACATGCTCAGTAACAAATAATTACTTAATTGCCTGAACATAGGCAATGCATGCAGTTTGCGAGTGCTTCTGTATCAAACCCTATATAACGTAAACATTTGTGTTGAGGATTGTGAAGAAATGTTTGTTGGGGAAACTCCTGCGATTATACTCCTTTTATGTGTATCAAATTGGCCAGTTATAGTGTTATAGCCATGGTGTATTGGCATTGCTGCATCATTACACCAGTGGTTCCCAATGCTGGTCCTCAAGTACCCCCAACAATACATGTTTTCCAGGTCTCCTCACAGAATCACAAGTGACATAATTAGTTCCACCTGTGGATCTTTTAAAATGTGTCTGAATAATGAGTGCACCTGCCGGGTGACCTGGAAAACATGCACTGTTGGGGGTACTTGAGGATCAGGGCTGGAAACCACTGCATTACACTAATCAGCTTTTTTTTATAGTCCGCCTATACTATGTACTGTATACATGGGTAAATGTGTGTGTGTGAGAAAGAAATAAGGATTAAGTGAAATGAGATATAAATATTTGTAAAAATAAAATAAAAAATTGGATATTGAAAAAGAGCATATACATGAACACAACCCAAAATATGTGTCTGAGTTCACCCATTGAAGTAATAAGTGGAACCCAAGCATTATGGTCACTGAGCATGTCCAATGTAAAGCAGACCAGATGTGTATAAGTTGTATCTGGCTCATGTCCAGTCTTCCATAACAGTGATTAATTGGGGATACTGATGTTTATTTACTTACTATAGTAAATTTCTGTGATGCAAGGTAGCATTAGAGCACTTTAGAGGTAATTTAATATGCTTTGAAGCTGCCAACAAGCACATAAAACTTCTTTTATTCACGTAGGCGTTTCATCTGAATATGATTTGATTGGTTGTTTTGGATGTCCCTGTATTTAATTACACACGTAAGCATTGCTTTACTGCTTCACTAGAAAGGCTGAATACATATTTTAAATGTTCTATTTAATTTTGAATAACTGTGTATTTCACCATCTAAAATAGCCTTTGCAATACATTATACCCTGTATTACATCTTTGGGGATGGAAACATTTATCCTTTAAAAGCTGCATGTAGGGTAATGATTATGAGCCCTGTAACACTGCCTAAGTCTAACAAACAAAATAGCTACAGTAATGTTTCCAATAGATTTGTCCATTTTATTTTTAACTTCAGGAATTTGGAACATAATTAAAAAAAAAAAAAAGCAAAGGTAGTATTTATCAATAAGAAATTTGTGAAATTTATCTGGCTTTTTTGTAATTTCATTTTGTACTATTTCACTTTTATTTAACTAAAGGATATCACATGTAGCTTCCAAATGATTGGATAGAACTTTTAAACGTAATTCTAGGACAGAGATGTATACATTGCAGGTTAATTGCTAATGGTTACACTTCAAATATAGGGCGAGGTGTAATGGGGTGCTATTTTTAGTAAAGGTACGATTTTCAGTAACGGGAATGTGCAATTTTTTTTTGTAAAAGTTCGATTTTTAATAACGTGAAAGTGTCATTTTTTTTTTTAGTAACGGGAGTGTGTGTTTGTTACGGGGGTACAACTTTAATAACCTACAAGAATACACACATTCACACACACACACACACACACAAACATACTCACCTTGCCACACACTCGCCCGCCGGTCAGTCCTCCAGTAGGGTAATCCCCTGGAGTGAGTAAAAATAAACTAATCAGATGTGCCTCTTCCCCAATACTACAGTAAGTCACTGGGACTCCCATCAACCAAGCAGGGATGGATTCAACTCTGATTGGATGTAGCCGTCTCCATGGAGATATCAATATTTGTAAAAAATTTAAAAATAGAGCCGCATCCGAGTATACACTCATACACCATGTTGACCTTTGACTTGTGTCAACCTGTTGTCTAAGTTAACCTTTTTGTCCAAACAACTTATACCATTAACCTGTCAAAACAACTTCTTGCAATTCATGTGCCTGAAGAAACTTCTCTTCAAACATGATTTTATAGCACACCACCTACGCCCACTGATACCGCCACCATACAGAAGCCTACAGTCTGTCCCTAGTATCACTGCAGATACAGTATCTATACTTGTAGAACTTATTTTCAGATATTAAAACGCATTATTGTTACTTAGCAAAAATAATTTTCAGAAAATGCAAAAGTTCCAAAAAGTATACACTACAAGCTTTTTTCTTTTTTTTTTATAAAATGTTATTTAAAGTCTCAAACTGGTAAAAAGCACTAAAATCTGTCTAAAGGTCTCCTTCCTATGTACAATGTGCAGCATTCTCATTGTAAGCTTTTATATAAATAACTCACTTGCTGTTTATACTGGTCTCCATATTTGAGACTTTAGCGCTAAAAAGGTTTTCTGTGGCCATGCCTAACAATGAGGCAGATGGAGTTACTGCTCCAGTGCTCACTTAAACATAGGCCCATAATCGTAGCAGCATGATGATGACCAACCACCCCGATTGGCCATAAATCATAAGCATTAATATTTCTATGTTCATCACAAATAATGCAATTGGTCTACTTTTCCATATATAGGGAGACAGTGGTGCCCACCCACTCAGCACTGGCAGAACAGGGTGGGCTTGGGCAAGCCAAGTCAGCATTGGAGCACAATCATTGATAGTTAATAAATATTCCAATATCACTGGTACCAGCCGCAGGAATCTCCTACTGTTTGATATATAGAGGCTGGTTGTATGAGGACACGTCTGTAGAAAGAACAGTTAATACCACTCCATGACCGATCTGGAATTTAATGGAATAACCCAAACTACTCATGAGGAACGATCGCTGTCGTTGCCCATTGAGCTATTATTTACCATTTAGTGCAACAAATTCTACTCCATCTGTATTGTGCTGTGCTTTGAGAGATCTTAGTTGCAGCTTTTCATACAGACAATATTATGTAGTATACCGTATCACTACTTTACAATTAAAACAGTAGTTAATCAAGGAACAAGCTAACTGTACCAAAGTAATGTTAGAAATTATATGCTGTTTATTATGTAATTTTCCTCCTATATTTGTATTAAGTTTGTGCCCATTTTTTCCATTATTCCATTAAAAGCGTTTTTTTGTGGTTAATCAAACACGTAACATCACTTTGTAGTTAATATTTACTTTATTATTTCAGAGACTTGTCGTATAATCATATCAAGGATTTGCCAAGCTTCTCTGGGTGTCAGCGGCTACAGAAGATGTGAGTATTTATTACATGTGCAGGTGTTGTATAGATCATTCTCTTACTGCTACTTAAGCCTTCCACATCATATCACTTCAAACATAAAATCTTTACCGCCATTAACACTAAAGGTGATATGATGGTGGAGAAAGGTTTCTTATGGCAGGTCACTTATAATTTGTCTGTCTTTTCAGAGATCTGCGTCATAATGAAATCTATGAAATTAGATCCAGCACCTTTCAGCAGCTGATTGTTCTGCGATCTTTGTGAGTGCTCTGAAAATCCCTTTCTGGTCTGAAACCATCTTAACTTGGAGTTTTAAACACTATACTGTAATTAAATAAACTAATTAAGATATTACAAAAAGAATATCCTCTAATTTATGAATTTATATGTACCATATATACTCGAGTATAAGCCTACTTTTTCAGAACATTTTTTATGCTGAACAAGCCCCCCTCGGCTTATACTCGAGTGAGGGTCCCACTTGAGTCAATAAGTTTTCCCAGTTTTTTTGTTGTGAAATCAGGTGCCTCGGCTTATATTCAGGTCGACTTATACTCGAGTATGTATGTATGTATGTATGTATGTATGTATGTATGTATATATAAAAAAGTAGAGGTAAAGTTGAGCGGCTAATAGTGTATATTAAATCATATATTATAAGTTATAACTCAGTGATCTATAGTCAAAAATAGTAGTAAAGAAGTTCTTATCTATCCACAGAGTAATCTTAGGTGTAGCTACACAGAATCAACACGTTTCATCTAACAGAGAGACTTTATAATGGGGATATCATGACGTGCACTGGTAATATTCAAATGTACCTAAGGATACACTATGGACAGATAAGGGCTTGTTTTTATTGGGGGTTTTCTTTTACATGTGCAATCAACTATTTTTATCTACAGATCACGGTGTAAAAATATTGCATTTTAAACCTTATAACCCTCAGTAGTTTTACCTTATTGGTAGTTAGATATAAAAATTTGTGGCTATGAGATTTTAGTGGTTCTTAGTACACCCCGGGCCAAATGTAATAGGGTGAGAGTTTCAGAAAGAGAGTTTTCCCTTTTTTTTTAAAGCAGCAATCAATTACACTGCAAAACCAGGTTGATGTTGCCATGTAATTGATTGCTGCTTTAAAAAACCGGGGAAACTCTCCCAAAATCTCTCACTTTCTGAAAATCTCACCCTATTACATTTGGCCCCCCATGTTTTTTTTATGATTTTATTTTGATGGTGGGTCATATGGCCAAGCAACACCCAAAAAGATAAACAAATATTAACTTTATTCTTCCAAGTTGTTTTATCCTATTATCCCTTTCATATCGGTTTGGCTTTCTATACTTTTGTTATTACATATCGTGATGTTTTATTTAGGATTTTATTATATTCTGTAATATGTTTATCAAAGTATATTATGAAGTAAACTGACAAACTTCTAAAAAGGAAAAGGGGAGGATTTGCTCATAAGAACCAATAATATTCTAGCTTACAGTACATTGTACATAACTAATGCTAGCGAGAATAACGTATGTTGCTATGGACTCTACCTCTGCCTTACCTTGTTATGTTAAGTCTTCCCTGTGTCGGTTTTTTATTTGTAATAGCTTTTGATTTGTAATAGATTTGTAATAGGGTTTATCTTTAAGAGGATTTTTTTGTATATATGCTTTATTCTAAAAGATATCTTCTGTTAAGAATTCCATCACTGGGTTGTATCTGGGTTGTATTTGGAATTAAAACATTTAAATTAATATCAAATCATTGTACAATAAACGCATCATTCTTATATCTTTTTGTGCTTATCCTGTACAGGGACTTGGCTTGGAACAAAATAGCACTCATTCATCCAAACTCATTTTCATCTTTGCCCTCTCTTACAAAGCTGTAAGTAATATTCACAGAAATGTGCCGTTTCTCACTTTTTGTGTATTATAGAGGAATCTGCATGCATTTATAATTATTACTAGAAAATGTATTTATTCACAAAATCCTATGGTAATTCATACTGTAAATGTGGTCCAATACCTGTGGTATTGTGAATGCTGATATTGATAGCCGAGCTGAAGTATATGATATGATTTGGGGCAGTAAGGATGGTGTAATGGTTAGCATTACTGCCTCACAGCGCTGAGGTTATGGTCTAACTGTGCGGAGTTTGTATATTCTCCCCGTACTTGCGTGGGTTTCCTCTGGGTACTCCGGTTTCCTCCCACAATCCAAAAATATACTGGTAGGCTAATTGGCTCCAAACAAAATTAACCCTAGAATGTCTGTGTGTGCGTGTATATGTGGTAGGGAATATAGATTGTAAGCTCCACTCAGGCAGGAACTGATGTGTAGGCTCAAATATTCTCTGTAAAGTGCTGCGGAATATGTTTGTGCTATATAAGAAACTGTTAATAAATAAATAATAAATGTAACACAGGGTATACACACAGTTCAATTTTGTCTATTTTTCTGTTCGATTTTGCTTATGCAGGTATAAGCTATTTGCATCTAAATCAAATAGAAAAATAGACTGTGCAGGCAAGACTATATAGTACGGGCTTTCAATTATTTGTTACATATGGCAGTGGTAACAAAATGTTATGCAAATAAGAAATTATTTTTATGCGACTTATGATTGACAACTAGGTTCCAGTTTACAAAAATGGTCAAATACCAGTCACATTGAAGATCTGTAGGCAATTATTTGTAATGTGACCCAGACTTGTGTCCTAGCCAGAAGTCGCCCTGCTCGCTGCTGTCATCATGTTGTTTTCTGGGATTTACTATGATGTAAAAAAAGCTGAATGGATCCATAAGTTATATATTAAAAAATAGAATACACAACAATAGTAGCAATCCCTGAGAACACATTGTATTCGGCTTCATATATCCAGCACTGCAATTACTGTATTGCCTGCTACTACACTGATCTGGGGGCATGCTATCAAACAAAGAGATAAAAGGATCATGCTGTCTAATATTGATGTGAGCAATAGAAACTGCTGACCATCCAGGTGCAGAACAGTCTGTGACTATTTTCCATTACTGGTTATGTAGGCGGCACAAATTAAATACAGTAAGATTGAATGAAGAGTTGGCCTCACAATAAATATAGGGAAAGACACCCACATGAAAAAGTACATTTAGGTGTATAAGTTCAGTCTGATGCATCCCACACTGTATCCAGCTATACAGCACTAGCACATGCACCAGAAAAACGTTGGGAGTAACTTTGTATACGTTCACCCCACAGTGTGATTGGTATATTCTCTCTCTGCAGTGATCTTTCATCCAACCATCTGACTTCATTTCCTGTGACTGGCCTGAATGGTTTGACTCACTTAAAACTGACAGGAAACACCGCCCTGCAAGAACTCATTCCATCAGAGCCTTTTCCAAAGCTCAGGTGAGCAATTCATATTACAGGAGTACTAATTACTGGAGTGCTGCTAGGACTCCTGTGGCTAACAGTGTTTGTAATCATTTATTCCATCACATTAACTGTAGAGTTTCTATGTTTTTTTTAATTAGTATAATTTGTATTTTTGTTGGGATTAATTACTTACTGCCCAGTGAAAATGTTGTATGTAGAAGAATTACACACATAGGCCATCATTCGGGTTGACTCGGTAAGGACCTGCCCTGTCGAATCACCCCCGCCGCCACCTTATCCCCTCGAAACCATGCGAGGGGATGTGTCACGAAGACATCTCCCCTTGAATGTCCCCGCTGCAGGGGAAATCATTCAATGGTCACCGACCATCGAATGATTTTACCTGCCTTTGCAAATATCAGTGGAGACTGACTTCTATTTATGGGCAGCGGAACGAAGACAGGGCGGGCGGCTGACGTCATGTGACGTCAGACGGCCGTCCCTGTCACACCTCATGCCGTCCGCAATCCCATGGAACGCCCAGCGTTTTCATGGGGACACCCATGAAAAGCTGGGCATTTCCATGGGCGACACCCGAACCCGTTGCCCCACGCCCCTGACCCACACTGATCCATGCAAACAGCCCAGCGACATTGCATATCGCCGCAGCCGGTCACAGTCGGGGTTTGCACCTGCGCACAAATGCACACGCGCAAACCCTGACCATTGGAGCAGGGGCCGAATTTAGTTCATTGCAAATGAACCAAAATCAGACCCATTATTTCTGTATATTTAGCTATAGACAAACAAATAAGAGGCTGACTTTTATAGGAGGTTGCAGAGTGAGGGGGCTGTAGAGAAAAATGTAATGGGGCAGATTGGATGGAAACCCAGCCTGGGAACTTTCTGGAAGCAGCCCTCAGGGAGGCTGGGTGTGTTGAGGAGGTGTGGCCTGTTTAAGGGGTTATCATAAGGCCTGATAATAAGTTTGACATTGTTGCACCCATCCTGTGACTTTTCCTGCAGCTGTGTCTGCGACTTTATGCTAATTCCACTACAATGCCCTTCCCTACTGTCATAGGCAGATTGTGAATTTAAAACATTTCCATAAAGTGGCCCCTTTACATGCCCACACCACCAGGCTGCCATCTTCTACTCCTGAGCACACCCACACCAGCGTTTCACCCTGTACCCCCTAATACACCCACAAAGCCAGTCTGTCACCCTCTACCCTCTTGGTCACGTGCAACCCTCTTGGATGAATCAGCAGGCCAGGGAACTTCCCTGTGGGTTCTATTACAATCCGCCCCTGGCTGCTTATAAGCGCATTGCTCGATGACATATCCTGTATATGGCTGCTGGAAGCTACTCAGGAACATGTTGAAATTGCTGATAATGTGTAGAAGACCAAATGTGATATTTTTCTCTATTACCTCTTATATGATGGTACTCAGGAATATAGGAAAGGGGGGGTGCTCCCTAGGGTGCACAAGCAGGCGCTACCAGGGGTGCTCGGTTAATGGCTGCCACTTAATAATGGGGTTGTCAGTCCCATATAAAGAACAAAGAGAAAAGAAAGAAGTGGTGCTTGTTTGATGAAAAAAAACTAGTCAATAGATTTAATAACAATTAAAACATTTTAATTACATACAATCACAGGAAGTAATAATACAAATAATAAAAAAAAACTGAACATCCTGAGGTAAAAAAGGTGCATACGGTGAAATAACAGATGGATCTGGATCAGACTTTAGTAGGGGAAATGGGTGTAGTTAAGCATGGCTTGGTGCTAAATTATAATAATGTCAGAGATGCGCAAAAAAGGGCTAATAGTTACCAAGCGTCGCTAGAGGATTTCCATCCCTTGGGATGGCATTGCAGAAAGTGTCCTCAAAGTTGTACGGCTGTATGATCAATGGGTATATTTGTAATCCAAGTGGTTGCTGGTGGCCAATTGTAGTGCCAACTTGTGCTCCCAGTGTTGGAGATTTTGGAGACAGCAACCAGTGGATAGACAGCAACCAATAGATGAGACCAGCAGCTGGAAAAAGGTCCCAATTCACTTGGGAATGATTGGGGTGTAAGGTCTGGTCCAGACTGGGGGGGGATACTGACATGTTTCGCTGCTTCAAATGGTGCAGCTTTATCAAAGGTGATCACCTTAACCACAGCTGAGACAGGACATTCCTCTTCACCCATTTCCCCTACTAAAGTCTGATCCAGATCCATCCGTTATTTCACCTTATGCACCTTTTTTACCTCAGGATGTTCAGTGTTTTTTATTATTTTTATTATTACTTCCTGTGATTGTATGTAATTAAAAAATTTTTATTGTCATTAAATCAATTTTTTTCATCAAATAAACGCCACTTTCTTTTCTCTTTACTCAGAAATATAGGGATTAATACAGATCAGAAAGCAAGTCGTCCATAATTACGTCCACATTGCATGCATAGATACAAATGTAGTTACAGTATTCCCTCATATACACAGTTGTATACATACATGCACCCGCACCACCCTATTCGCACATTTGGTTTCATAGCCATTATAAGTATTATTGCACACATGCACCAGAACTATTCTTGGTGCAAGGGTTCCATAGGAAAACAGGTGTATCTTTGTGTACTTACAATTCTGTTGCCATGCCCATGCTATACTTTGCCTAAATAGGAGACCCCTATTACCACCCAGTTTCAGCTAAAGATGTGGCCGAGTCATTTAAGATTACCCAGCGTAAGATCCATCCGCAGAACTGACTGTTGGTGGTATGTGGGGGCCTTTAAAAAATGTTGCTATGTGGCACAGAAGTTTTACACACCTTGTGGGGTGGTGACATAATCTCCATGAAATGTCTGCCCTTTCTGACCCACCTGCTCTCTGTCCTAGTCCCATTATGTTACTCTAAATCAATTACCAGGTTACATCCTGTACACCAAGGCCCTTATTCTGATCGGTGCGGATATATCCGCGTGCGTTCGGCCCGCCGATGTTTTGTGTCTGCGCATGTGCAGAGGCATCTCTGCGCATGTGCGAGCGGGGCGTACGGCCAAATCCCGCATGATATGAAGGGCTATTTGGGCTCATTACCATATGCATACGCCCCGCGCTTCATGGGCGTTCCCATGCAAACGCTGGGCGTACGTATGGTAATGCGGCCATGACGCACGTGTAGGGGGCGGACATATGACATCGCCGGATGTCAGCTGCCCGCCCAGATCCCTGCTTTTTCACGGAAAAATGTCCGTGTGGTCTGAGGTTGCGGGAGCTGGTGGAGCACTCGGTCCTGCATTCGATGGTCTGCGACCATCGAATGATGGGGGAGGTTCCCTTAGATGGAGGAGGCGTATTCCGTGAAAAATACACGTGCGGTCCGTTTGGCCAGCTTCTTACCGCGTACGGACGGAGTTGGCGATCCGTATGGAAGGCGGGGTTTCGCACGCACGGTCCTGGCCGCATAATCGGATCCGGCCGCACCGATCAGAATAAGGGCCCAAACTACATTGCCTCTCACTTCCTGCACTACTAGCATGTGATGCCATTAAAGATCAACAGTCTTTTAATTGCCAATCATATAAGAGCACTTTTGGAGTACCTATGTGGTGCTGATTTCGAATATGACATCAGTCATGCTAGATTGCCTATAATTCTTGAAATACACAGTTGAGAAACAAGTAAACCAATGCAAATTGGTAAACTGACAAATGACTGCTGGTTGGGTGGCTGATCATCTATATACAGAGGGGAAATATTTGCATGTCTCCCCTTCTAGAATGTTCCAGTAGAGTACCATATGCAAACATTATGGCAAGTTTCCTATTAACGAGGGTATCCATTATCCCAAGAACTAGAGCCAATATCTCAAGAAGTTGACCAAACATCCTTGGCAATTGATCAGTTTTTTTGCTGTTGGGCTGTGTTATCTGTCAATGAAGGGCCATTATTACTAGCAATGGGAAAATGTCTCCAAACATTAAAACAAAGATGACATCAAACAAATAATTGCTAGGACATGTTATAGCATGCTTAGATTTAGTACTCTTCCTTTGTAATTTATCGTTCCTGTTATGCATTCAAGAGTACAATGAATAGCATAAAGAAAATATGTCTACCACATTGTGTACTAGAACAGAGCGACTGACAACAGTTGGCACGCTAGCTGTTGCTGTCTAGTTTCCCATAAATCTCAGTAGCCCTGAAACTTGCCATCATTAATGTTCCTGCACTTCAGTAAAACAAAGGCTAATAGGACAGTCTGTGCAAGAGCAATTACTCTTCACAGGTAGTTTTATTTACAGCAAAATCAACATGAAAACTCAGGGCAAAAGCCAAAAAATAAGGCTTTAATCATATTTTACTATATAATTACCAGAACATTATGCCACATTTTTATGGCCTATTTTCCTTTATGAAGTGCTGCCAGACATGTTTTATTTTGCCTTAATGAACAGCTGTTGTTTACAAACAACTATTTCCTAACACCAGATTGGATTCAACATTGATAAACTTTTAAAAATGTCACTAAATTATTTATGTGCTGAGCAGCTAAACCAGTCATAGCTGAAAACATATAGGAATTACTATACAGGGGCGTAACTCCCAGAGGCATTGGAGGCTCCAGCCTCCAGGCTCCAAGCCCTGAATGGGCACCTGCATGTAAAGCAGCACATGTGGGGCACACCTGTAGTTCTAGCTCTATATCAGGAGCCGTGTTAACATCTGCAATAGGGGACAGGGTGGCTCCTGTCTGGAACCACTCAGCCTGTGCTCCATCAAGCAATGCTGCTGGATTCTGAGGTGAATGTTGATGAACATATTTGGGGTGGGGGCATCAAATTCTAAGTTGTCTCTGGGTGACTGAGATAAATGTATGCCTCTGTTACTATAGACAGGGGGAAAGGGTGTGCAGTGCTACCATTGCTCTTTCTGCTGAAAAAAAGCTGAATACTTGTCTTGAGACGGATGGCAATCAGTGCAGGCTAATCAGCTGGCAGCCTACAGGGTCAGGACTTGCAGGGCACTGGTGGCACATCTCTACCTATTGGGGCACAACTGGAGCAATCCAGCTCTTGGCTCCCTGCTCCTCTCTGGGTATCAGACATCAATCAGTATGTAATAACACTGATAGGAGGAGTTGTAGATTCAGAGCAAATAATACCCCTTTTACACCGCCGAAAAATCCGGGTCAGCTGCGGGTCAGACTTTTGGTGTAAAAGGGGTATAAGACAGAAGAGGGTTAATACCTGCAAGTAAATAGTAATGTGTCAAGTTCCGTGCTCCACTGTTGTTCTAAAGCAGCTATGTGAACTGTTGTTGGGATTATATATTAATATACTATTAAATGGGGCAATACAAGGCATATACTTTGTAAAGTATTGGGGGGGAGTTGTACACTACTTTGTAAAGTACAGTATATGGGTAGGGGGGAATTAGATTTCAAAGCACAATGTGGACATAAGGTAATCGAATTTGTTGTACACATTTTTACTATATCTTTTTAAATAGCTATGTTGGCATGTTGAAAACAGCTGCAATGTGCTGTATTTGCTCCTCTATCTGTACATTAATACACACAGGGTTAGATTGGCAACAGAACACACATGAAGATTGAAAATGTGCCAGGGCCGCTGCAGGACCACCTGTGGCATGCTGATGTGGGTGTGTCAGGGGTTAGAAGGTGGCAGGGTGGAGATGTGAGCATGCAAGGAGGCCACTTCCTGGAAGGTTTTCCAGGGACACTTTAAATTCCCAATTTGCCCATATGTGTATACAGGTAACATTACTGTAATGCGCTTATATTTTACATGTTGATATTGGGTATGGGTTATTGGGTCAACTCAATTTAGGTCGACTTGCATTGGGTCGACCACTGACGGTCGACAGGCCTTAGATCAATACCTGAATTATGTTGACATGACTAAGGTCAACAGGGTTGGAAGATCAACACAAACATTAGGTAGGCAAGGTCGTTCTTCAGTTTTTATTTTTCATCCCGAATTTTGACATAATCGACATGGACACTGTCAAAGTGTAACGCTGCGCTCGCCATGCTTTGGACACGGTGCCTCTCTGCGCTCGGCACACTGTTCTATTCTCCCTCCACGCCCTAGTGGATGGTAGGGCAGGAAACACTGTCTGTCGGTTAAAAAAACATGAAAAACTTATGTCAACCTTTTGACTGTCAACCTTGCCATTGTCAACCTTATGCTTGTATTGACCTTCCAACCCTGTCGACCTTAGTCATGTCGACATATTTCAGGTGTAGATCTGAAGGACTGTCCACCTTCAGTGTTCGACCTAATGCATGTCGCCCTTAATAGGATGGACCTAATGACCGTATCCTGTACATTCTGCCAAATAACTGTTATGGTCTATTGTGGACTTATTATATCAAATTTAACAAAGAAAAGGCTGGTATTCCATTCTGTCTGTAATGTATGGCAGTCAGTGCGACCTTGTGTGTACAGTATGACGATCACTATGATGCGCCATGTGTACAGTATGAGGGTCACTGTGTTGCTTTGTGTACAGTATGAGGGTCACTGTGTTGCTGTGTGTACAGTATGAGGGTCACTGTGATGCTGTTTGTATGGTATGTGGCCACTGTTGTGATGCTGTGTGTACAGTATGAGGGTCACTGTGTTGCTGTGTGTACAGTATGAGGGTCACTGTGTTGCTTTGTGTACAGTATGAGGGTCACTGTGTTGCTGTGTGTACAGTATGAGGGTCACTGTGATGCTGTTTGTATGGTATGTGGCCACTGTTGTGATGCTGTGTGTACAGTATGAGGGTCACTGTGTTGCTGTGTGTACAGTATGAGGGTCACTGTGTTGCTGTGTGTACAGTATGAGGGTCACTGTGATGCTGTTTGTATGGTATGTGGCCACTGTTGTGATGCTGTGTGTACAGTATGAGGGTCACTGTGATGCTATCTGTACCAATGGTGGCCAATGTTGTGATGCTGTGTGTACAGTATGAGGGACTCCGCGATGCTGTGTGTACAATGTGTTCACTGCGATGCAAATTCACTTCTCTGGGCCCACCTCCTTTGTCATATTGAGTATCATAAGGATCAGTCCTAGGTCTTTTTTCCTACATATAAACCAAAACTTGGAGTGAGATAACGTGAAGAGAGATAACAATTAATCAATTAGCTTCTTACTGTGATTTTACAGGCTGTGTTTAAAAAAATGAAAGTTAGAGTTGATTGGTTTTTACTATATCCCTCTGCTTTTTATCTCTGTCCAAGGTGTTATTAATTTCCCCCTTTGTCAGTGGTACCCAAATGTATCTATCCTTTCTGGGGGGGGGGGGGGGGTTCACCATCCATGTTACTGTCTTTCTGCCATTTTATAATTTCCACCTCAAAGTACAGATTTAAAAAAACGGAGCTAATTCTATTCTCACCGGCTAGTGACATAATGAAAATATACCCTACCCCACAAACTCTCTATGTAGGTGTACTTTACTTCCCAATAATCAATTTTTATCCCAATCCTGTTACATAAATCTTAGAAATATGTCCAGAATATGTACATATATATCTCACACAAATCAAAAACGTTATCCTCTCCCCCCATTGAATTTTGCAATCACCTCCAACCTGTGGCTCTCCAGATGTTGGGAAACTACATATACCAGCATGCCATGCCATGCGTATTTCATAATTAGCTGACACCAGCACTGGTTTTGCCTCTTAAATTGTACATACATCATTTGAATTGGTCCTGGATCACCAACCCAAGGTATCCCTGCAAATGTCACAAAGCCCCCCGGGGTGCCTCAGCACACAGTCTAGAAACCACAGTATGACAGTTCTGTGCCATAACTATTGTTCCAATCCAAACACGAGGGGTGTGATGGAAACAACATGAATTAACACAAACAATATGACAGTTTGCCCTGTAATAAGAGCTGTAAACTTCCTTTGATCATATTTATAGAAATGGACAACATCAAAGTGCTTTGTATAAGCACATCTCTACAGCAGGACACTGAATCCAGCACATTACATACCGTTACTGCTATCGTCACTAAGTGAAACAACGTCTGTACAAGTTGCCGATGATGTCTCACCAATTTACATCTATAAATAATGTTATAATAGATACACTCACAATACAGCAGAGCGGAGTGCTTGTAAAAGCAGAATAATTGTTTCCTGCAATTATGTGATCCCCCATATTTCAGAATGGAAATGCAATGCCTGTGACACATTCCTTCTGTTCCTTTGTACATCTAAATAAATGATAGGACACTAAATCAGCCACTTGCTGAAAACATGTAAAAGATAGAAGAGATTTATAAGAGGACGGAGCCATAATTGCAGCAGTACTTAAAAAGAAAAGATTATATAAAATAACAACAATTAAGGAGGGCAAATAAAAGTCACATAGCCAAGGATGAATCAAAGAGGAGGCAGTAAATGATACGTTGTGAAGACCTAGGCAGTCCGTGCAATGGATAGAAAGCTGAATACATTCCATGTAGCCATTTATTTGAAACTCCCAGTAGTATAGTAAGTAAATATTGTTCTCTCCTCTTAGTATTGAAAAGGCAAACTGTGTATATAACCGCTCTGTGAACTCCTTCATCAGACAGGCCGGGGTGGCACATTAACCGCTTCATAGGAACACTGCCCTCTGCCACAATAAATTCTCTTGTTCTAGAAGATGATGTTATTGTCAACATTTGATGACTCCTGCAGGAATATAATACACATCACATTATCAAATGATGTTTATATAGAGAGAGTTGTGGGGACATTCGGTTGCAGCACTTTATAATTTACAAAGATAATACTGAATATGGGCCAAAGCTTAGACAACTTCATCTGATACTTTCCCCAGTCTTTCAGCAACTGGTTATTTTGCTTGTGATTCTGCTTTGTCTACTCTTCCATCTGATTAAATGTCTGCACATAGCTCAGTGCAATTAATCATATTTCTATTTGTCTACTGATGGTAAATATACTTTATGCAGCTGTGCGGCACAAAGTTCTCTTGGGTCGTGCAGGGTATCAGATCTGTTAGCATCTCACATGGGAAACCTTCACAGAGATTGTATTAGTATTAACCCTCAGGATTCTGACTGTCAGGGTCCCAACTGCCTGGATTTTGTCTGCATCCTGTACACATAATCATCGGTTATTGTCTATTACTGGGGTAGCCAACCCTAGTCCTCGAGAGCTACCAACAGTGCATGTTTTGCAGGTCTCCTCACAGAATCACAAGTGAGCTAATTAGCTCCACCTGTGTATCTTTTAAAATTTGTCAGTGATTAATGAGTGCAGCTGTGCAGCAGCTAGGTTGTCTGGAAAATGTGAACTGTTGGTAGCTCTCGAGGGCTAGGGTTGGCTACCACTGGTCTATTACTATATGACGCAAGTGAACTGCAGCAGGTGACAATAGTAATATACACATTTTCCCAGTGTTGTTTTACAGTTCACACAAACCTTGGCTTGATCAGTTCTTTTTACTAGTAAGTGGGAGAAATGAGAACTAACATAAAATAACGCCTGTTACCTTTGAATGTTGGCAGGATTATGGAAATGCCTTATGCCTATCAATGCTGTGCATTCTCCGCCTGCGAAAGTGTCTTTAAGCCGTCCAGTCCATGGAGCAAGGATGACAACAGCAGCACTGATGAGTTTTTCCGAAAGGATGCAGGAATGTTACATCTACAAGGTGAGAAGGAAGGGGAGACATTCATAGCACAGACATAAGACCGTTGCACATGCTTCTTTATGCTAAAACTGCTACCAAGCCCTTCCCTAGTGTACATCTGTGCACCCAACTGTCTAAGGACTGACATGCCTTCTGTAAAGGGTACATTTACTAAGATGGGATGTTGCCCATAGCAACCAATCAGATTCTATCTATTATCTTCTAAAAGGTGCTAAATAGTTTAGAAGTAGAACCTACTTGGTTGCTATGGGAAACATCCCATATTCAATAGAACTCCCATCTTAGCAAATTTACCCATAAGTGTCCATAGATTCTGAAATACTGCTTCATCTGTCTTTAGAGGCTTTGTTCACAAGCGCTTCCAGTTATGCACCTATGACACTCCTGCGATACTCCCACACAACACATTGTGGGGTGTATTCAATGCCTTTGGCGAGCTGTGACGGTGAGTAGTGCCGATAGCTTGCCGTCACAGCTCGTCGGTCAGTCTCCAACTGACCCCCCCTGCACTCCCCATTTCCACCTCGTTGAGTTTATCCATTGAGGTGGAAAAAACCGGTATGGCTGTCAAAATGGGGATGGCCGCCGTTATATGCAGCAGGCTTGCTGCATTAGCGGCAAACCTCACCGTTCAGGGTAATCCTCGCCGGTGATGATTCCCCCAGAACATAGAATAGGGTGAGCGGCCGGTGAGGGGATTAGATGGCGAGGATGGCTTGTTTTCGGTGATCCTTGCCGAATACAAGCCACCCTCGCCGCAGAAACTCTCTCGCCGGCCGCATTGAATATCCGACCAGTCTGCGCTTATTTTTAGCCACCCTTTATTACAACCCTGTCACTATCCAGGACCAGTCCTTGCATTTCTGCTACCATGCATCCATATCTGTACTGCCGCTCTATATGTACAAAATCAGAATGCATGCATGTTGTTCCACAGACATAGGTATGCACAGATTAATACAAATTGGCCATTTACATGAATAGCAGCATAGCATCTGACTCAGAATTAGGTCCCAATAGAGGAAGCTATAAGTCTGTACATATCTTACTGTGCATATTTAGTATTCAGGAACCCCATAGAGTAGGCTAAAACTTATCCCTTTAAAGTAGATTTAATCCAAGATGTAGGAGTTAAGCATAGTATTCATGGCTGCAGCACCATCTTCAGGTGTAGGGGGTTCTAGGGGGTTGCTAGAGGGATATGGTTGAGAGATACTGAGTTTCAGAAATAACCCAGAAACTGTGAGAATAAAACAGAATCAGAAATGATTCATAAACTATATTTTACTCTGAATAAATGTAATAGAAAACCTCACCAATAACTCTAAACCCATTCTAACCCCTGACGCAAACCCTAATAACCACACCCTATAAAGGAAGACTAGATGGGACAACTGGTTCTCAAGTTCTGTGTTTGTATGTAAAGATATTATCACCCCCGCTCCCATTTATTCCCATTCCTAATTATTGTTGAACCTGTTATGTTCCATTAATAAATGATTTTTGGCAAACTTAAAACTCTGTCAGGTATACAGGAAATCATATAGACTTGGGATCATTCGCATCAAATATAAGCAGGAAAAGTAGTATGCAATAAAATAACTTTTACTGCATGTGCATATGTTCACTAGATTACATATAGGCTTCATTTCAGGGGAATTTACTAAAACTGGAATTCTATTGCAGATGGGATGTTGCCCATAGCAACCAATCATTTATATCTATTATCATCTAGAAGGTGCTAAATAAATAAGTAAAATCTGATTGGTTGCTATAGGCAACATCCTATCCTCAATAGAACTTCCTTGTTTTTTTTTTTTTCATTATAATCCTACTTGTCCAGTTCCATACCTTCTGCATATACACCAGTTTTATATCAGGAGTAATGGTGTACATTACAGAGGAGATAATAGCATAGAGAGAGTGTACATATGTGCCTTAACAATAGTAGTAATATATATGAAACAGACATTCATTTTGTTTAGGCAGTTATATTTTTACACGCAATAATCAGATTTACAAAAATAAATTCCATTCTAATAAAAGATCTACTGTGTGCACCTGAAAACCATACTGCGATTTTCTTTGCTGTTGCAGACCAAATGGAAATGTTCTTTGTTGCTACTTGTATCCAATATCCAGTGTTGATGACAGATAGAGATATTTAAAGAATTTCAATGCATTATTTGTCATGTTAGAGTATTTGATAGATATGTAAGGTTATAATGCTAGACTCATTTGAATACTTACCTCTCAGATGATCGAGATTTTGAGGATTTCCTACTTGACTTTGAAGAAGATGTAAAAATGCTGCACTCTGCCCAGTGTACACCATCTCCAGGTAAGTCATCCAATATATTTCATTAGCAAAAAAGAAAATTGACGCCAAGGTGTAGGCCATGCAGTGTCCTCAGAGAAGTCCATCGTTCACACTGACATAAAGGAGAAGAGCCCGTTTATCCTTCCGACGCTTACAGTAATTGAACCATCTTTCTTGTCATACTTGGTGGGGATGGCAGGGATAGAGATGGGGGGATGCAAGGTCAAATACTGTGTGGACACAGGGACAGAGCAGATGGGGACGCAGGGACAGAGCCAGCAGGGACAGAGCTGGCAGGGATGCAGAGGCAACGGGGATGCAGGGAAAGAGGTGGCGGGGACGCAGGGACAGAGATGGCGGGGATGCAGGGGCAAAGACCATGTGGATGCAAGGACAGGAGGTGGCGGGGACGCAGGGACAGAGCCAGCAAGGAACCAAGGGACAGAACTGGTGGGGATGCAGAGGCACCGAGGATGCAGGGACAGAGGTGGCAGGGACAGAGACAGCGGGGACACAGGGACAGTGAAGCACTCTAGCAGGCTACTTACTGTGAAAACCTACCAGGGGTCCATTGGTGACACCCAGCAGGGATAAGTGCTGGACACACCCCATGTGGATGCCCGGCATCATTCACTCTGTCACACCTACATTATACACCTCTCCAGAACTTGTAGTGTATATTATTTATCAGGCCAGGGACAGGAAAGTATTTTTTAGTCACTCACATTCTCAGTGATCCAATCTGACTGCAGTAACGGGGCTAAACTGCTGCCAGGCCTGCAGAAGTGACAGCCCGGGGATCCGTACAGGCCCACGGGAGGAACTGCTTCAGACGTGCATGCCCTCCCATGGCCATCTTAATTACTGGTAAAGTGGCAGTCCCCCGGGCTGTGGCCCAGCAAGGGGGTTGCGGATATGTGGGGTGGTCGGCCTGACTGAGTATTTATAAATTTTTAAAAAGTGCATTTTCGCCAGTGGGCCCGCCCCACACCTATTTTTACCTTTCCGCAGTCTGCACGTGCCCCCTCCAAATAGAATTGAATCTTCTAGACAAATGGTTTATTGTTTCTTCCAGTTTATCATCATTTATACTTTTGCTGGTTTTTAATTATACATGAATTGTATTGTTCTATTTTTGTAATCTCTCTCTCTCTCTCTTTCTCAGGTCCATTTAAACCTTGCGATCATTTGTTTGGGAGTTGGCTGATCCGGATTGGCGTGTGGCTTATAGTCATTCTAGCTTTAATTTGCAATGCTTTGGTGATTGCCACAGTCTTCAGACATATATCATATATCCCATCCATAAAGCTTTTAATTGGTCTCATAGCCATGGTGAACACGCTGATGGGTATATCTAGTGGTGTCCTGGCCACTGTTGATGCTTTGACCTTTGGAAGCTTTGCTCAGTATGGGGCTTGGTGGGAAAGTGGAGTGGGCTGTCAGATAACAGGATTTCTGACAGTGTTTGCAGCAGAAACCTCCATCTTTCTCCTTACGGTGGCTGCACTTGAGCGTGGACTTTCTGTGAAATCTTCTACAAAGTTTGAATCGAAATCGTCATTTATAAGTGTCAAACTTTCAATATTGTTTAGCTTCATTCTTTCCCTCGTCATTGCAGTGTCCCCTCTCTTGAATGGTAGCACATATGGGACCTCTCCATTATGTTTCCCACTGCTTTTTAGTGACCCCTCCTCCATGGGCTTTATGGTTGCTTTAGTCCTTCTGAACTCTCTGTGCTTCCTTGTAATGACAGTTGCTTATACAAAGCTCTACTGCACGCTGGAGAAAGGTGAACTGGAAAACGTGTGGGACTGCTCCATGGTGAAGCACATAGCTCTGCTGCTCTTCACTAACTGCATCCTCTACTGCCCCGTGGCCTTCCTGTCAGTCTCCTCACTGTTAAATCTTACATTCATTAGTCCAGAAGTGATTAAATCAATACTTCTGCTAATTATTCCTTTGCCTGCATGCCTAAATCCTCTTCTTTACATTCTCTTCAATCCACATTTTAAGGAAGACATCACTGGCCTAAAAAGTGGTGACATGCTGTGGAGTAGGTCTCAGCAAACAAGCCTCACCTCAATCAACTCAGAAGATGCGGAAAAGCAGTCCTGTGACTCTACACAAGCCCTGGTCACCTTTGCCAGCTCCAGCATATCATACGAGTTACCAGCTAGCTCCTCCTACCAAATGACTGACAACTGCACACTCTCAGCGGCCTGCATGCCATGTCACTGACAAGCTGGCCGGGCTTGCTGGTACAATAAGTACAATACCACGTCTCTTATTTTTTTATATTCTTAAAAGAATGATGTCAAGCTGTTCTTACTCTGTCAACATTGCTATTTTTGTTGAATATTGTCTGAAAGATAAATCTCAGGATTTATCTTTAATCTTTACAGGGTTATCTTGTATTTATGTTACATCATTTCCTCCAATTAACCTAAAACTGAATGCTCAGAATGTGTCAATACGCCCTCAGCTGCCAAGTTTTCAGTATTCATAACTCCTAAAAAATGTTGCAATATTGTCTCTGGAAAGGGAACAGTTTTCTTCAAAAGCAAACTGCCTGGAGACTCAAAGATGATATACAGAGGGCCAGATGCACCAAGCTTCAAAAAATTATCATTGGAGAGTGATAAACAGCCAACCGCTAACTGTAATTTTTCAAAGACAGTGTGTATCCTGATAGTTAGGAGCTGATTGGCTGGTTGCTTATCACTCTCCATTTATCTCTTTTTGAAGCTTGGTGCATCTATCCTATCCCAATATATTGAGCAACATCAATACCCAGACACAGCTTTGTCATTTGCAGTTTGCCTGTGCTGGCCAGCCCTCTTGCTCCAGATACTAGTCACATGTCTGTTTTAATTCATATTACCTATCAAATTCCTGCTTGGATCTGGTCAAGTATCTCTGAAATAGTTTGTAAAAAAAATAATAACTTAACATTGTACTGTTTTATGTTACTACATCCCATTTAGGGCAATGTCACTAAAAACAGTAGTGTTTTCTTTTCTAGAACTGGAATATACTCAGCTAAGTAAAACCTAGAACTTACATACAGTAGGCCACATTGTCAAGGAAATAGGCTATAAAACATCTTTGTTTTTGTAAAAATAAAAAGTGAAATCTGGCATGACATTAAGTTAGGGCTTTCGTTTCAGGAGCATATGCTAATTGTTTTAGAGCAAGCTGAATCCTATTCATTTGTTTGGCAGACCGGAGTGACCTCTCAGTGTGAGCACATAGGGAATGCTATATAATATAGCCAGCATGGTGGGTCTCTTAATCCTGTATCTATGACAGGTTTCTCAATTTGTGTAACACGCTTTCCAACCAGGATTCCATAAACAATGGCGGATTAAGTGACAGACCAGTAGACCAATGCACAAATGAATTTTTATGTTTATTTAGACTTATTTTAACTGGGTTCATGTGTGCTGTATGTTTATTATAAGATCTTTTTCCTCTAGACATTTCACATAGCACCATATTTCTACAAATAATATGGCACTCCTCACTCATACTCCTTACTTACATGAAGTATTGACGTATATATGAAAACATATCCTTCAATGTTTATACGTATAATTTAACTCATTGGAACCATGCATATCAAGCTTCAAGTTTTGTAAATATCTTCACATTTTACGAAACAGGTTTCTGCAGTTCTTTATTGCTTTAGGATTTAGCACAGACCATCCGAGCTATTTAATTACGTTTTGCAATGTATAAGCCTCATACTATTAATGCGTATCACATGATGCACCAGACTGCAAAGGCATTTCACAAAAACTTTTCGAATAAGCTAAACATATAAAAATAACTGGTACTTATATGTTAGTTGGGCGCCGACTAAGCTATTTGCTTAGTTTTCCGCATCCGCTCGTCACGCTTCGGGCTCGGTGGCTCGCTGCGCTAACCACACTATATAATATCAGCTCCATGCCAACATGGATAGTAGGGGTATGAGCGTAGTAACTATAGTGGGCGCCCAACTAACATATAAGTACCAAATGCCTCATACCCAAATAGAATTAAATTGTAACACAATCAATCCAAAAATAGCACAGGGAATGGTATACAGGAATCAGTGTTGGAATTGTAAAAAAAAAACCCTCGTTGACTGCATTGTGATATATTTTTATTAAATTAGAATTGTGGCACAAATAGACAAAATTGTGCTTCAATTCACTTGTATTTATTTATATGCATTTATATTAAAATACGACATTTCATAGTCTCTGTCCTCAAATTAGTCAAACTGCGCAGTGGGTACAGTAGTGTAACTCCTAGAGACATTGAAGGCAGTGGACACTGGGCTAAAGCTGTCCAAGGGGCCCCAAGAAAGGGACAGATCTCTTGTCACTCATTTCATAGAAATTTGCTACAGTCATTGCTGACTCACAAACCTCTTTTGAAGCCTCCTTGAGCTGAAAATCTCATAATATGATTTCAGACGTTTCTTGAGGTGGCCATACACTGATATCATGCCAGTAAATCATGTGTAAAGGGCCATATAATATGTGTTTTACCTCTGGATCAGATCTGATGCACAACAGATCAGTTCTGGGGATTGCCATAGCCAGGGCTACCACAAGGAATTTTGGGGCCCGGGACTGATTTCCAGTCTGCACCCCCCCATCTTCCTCCCTCCCTTCACTTACCACCCAACTCCTGCTCCCTCATCCCGCAGCAGGTCCCGAAGCACAGGCTGGACGCCTGCAACCAATTAAAATGCAGCACAGGCTGGTGAGCCAACCAGAGCTCGTGTACCGGCAGCTGCTCTGATTGGCTAATGGTACACAAACTCTGATTCGCTCAAAAGGCGGCGCAGCCTTTTAATTGACCACTGGCTTCCTGCATTGAAGAAGCCTGTGCTTCGTTCAGTGCACCGAGCACTGCGGAGGCTTTGCATATGATACATCGTATCCAAAAGGAGCGCATAGGATGTATCATATGCGGTCCAGCCACCGGGAAACTCGGCAGGCTTTCGCTGAGTTATCATATGCGATACATCGGATAAGTTTATGGGGGGCCTTTAAAGCAAGGAGAGCAGAAGTTCTTTTAAGTATATGCACCAATTAATATAATGAAACTTTAAGGCGGGGTCATTAAAGCTTGGAGCTATTGCGAGAGATAATGTACCAATCAATCTGCTCCTGTCATTTTTCAAACATAGCTTGTAACATATACGGCAGAAGCTAATTTTTGGCCATAAACCACCTTTGCATGAACATATACTAAACTATAATGGCTACAGAAAGTAAACACTACAAATATTCTATACCAAATGCCTGTAAATACTATGAATATTCTGAAGACAATAGTAGCTCTGGGTGCAAAAGACATTCATTTTGATCGGACATTGTCAGTTACTGCGCAGCTTCTCCTTTGAATACCCCTATTATGGTTACAGAATAATAATACTGATTTATTTTGGTAAGTCATATAAGACATTGCGTACCCAGTGATAAAGCAGAGATGGAGCGCTATTCCTGTGCACATCTCTAAAGACATCAATTGGCCTAAGAAGTCCAAATGGTTGTCTACTATAATTCGGACTATGTTGTTAAAGTTTGTGCAGCATTCTGCTTTGTGTGACCAAATAGTTGATAAATTATCTTTTAAAAGTGTAGAATACCATTTATTTGTGCAACCACATGATGTAAATATAAATATTACTCTGTATGTGATTATATCTGGCAATTATTGTATATATTTGTTATAAAATAATTGTATATAATATAGTTGTATATAATATATTGTGTGCAACAATAATATGGTTCACAATTTAGTCATCCTGTGTGTGATTAAATTGTTCACAGATCTGATCATTTACAATGAGAAAATATCAAATAAAATTCCAAGTGTGGATACTAGATGCAGATTGTAGAACATTGCCATCATCTGCAGCCAGCGGTGCTTTAAGAGAGAAGACCTGTGTGCATCCTCCTCCGGCCGGTTCCCTCCTCTCTGCCGGGAGCAGCGTCCCGCTGCCCGGAGCAATAGAGTCTGAGCACTAGGGCATTTAGACTTAATTGCGCATGCGCAGAACTGGAGCGGCGGCCATTTTTCCAGTGATTCCGGCAGCACTGCTGTCTTCATCGCAGTGTGTTAAGTATTAAGAAATGTGTGCAGTGTGTCTGTTGTGCACATTGCACACATTATAAATATGCCACTGTCTGGCATTGATATTACCATAGATGACTAAACAATACCCAGCAAGAGGACAGAGGAAATGGAATGAAAAAAGACTAAGGGGGTTATTTAGCACAACTTGGAGAGAGAAAAGATAAAGTTCCAACCAATCATCTCGTCATTTTTAAAACACAGCCTGTAAAATGTAAGGCATAAGTTTGGCTGGTACTTTATCTCTCACAATTTATCTCTCTCAGAGTTTTAATAATAAATACCCCCTAAATACTTGTTTGCAGTACCTAAAAGAGATAATTACTGTGCGTGTGGTTTTTTTAACTTCCTACCATACAGCCCTAATATGAAAGCAACTCCCAATACTGTACACATTGGAGAAAGCTGTAGTAGTAGTTTGTATGAAATAACTTTAAATATTACCAGAAAGCTCTCATATAAATAGACACAAGTTTTTATTTTTATAAGCATGTTTGAAATATTGTGGTTAGATATATGTACCATTTAAAAGAAAAATACATACTTTTTTTATGAGATTTGTAAATATAGAACTGTATTTATTATTTTGGCAATGATACAAAAACATCAAATGGCATAAGTGGATGCAGCTTCAAAATGTGTATTGTGCCCATTTATTATACTGAGGTTGCTATCTGTATATACTGTATATAAAAGTCTAGTGCCTGTACATAGGTCAATTTGGCTTGCTTTTTTATTGGTGTAACAGATATATACAATTTGTAATAAAATTTGTGATGAAATAATGAGTTCTCCATTTTCTGACCAAGGGAATATAAACAATAGCACAGCAAATGTTCTTTCTAATAGGTTAGCTACACAGCCATGGGATGTGCGTTGTACCCAATTAGGCACGATAAAACAATGTGTACAAAAAACATTCAACATCCGTGATTTTTGTTAATATTTAACCAATATTTTTAGTGAGACCACTGGTCCATACACACTGTACAATTTTATTTCTTTGTCTCTGAAATTGTCTTGACTTTATATAATAAGATGATGTTCCCTATGTACAGTTTAAATACAAGGCTTAGTTTATGTGAGATTACCCCCAGACTTTCTAGTAAGGAACAGCACAGTGGCAAGGAGGATTATTGCATTACTACCTCACAGGGTGTGCCATTCCCAGCCGAAGTTCTATCAGTGTAGAGCAGGGCTGGGCAATTGCGGCCCTCCAGATGTTGATGAACTACACATCCCAGGATGCTTTGCATTAATTTTGCTATGTGGCCAAGCTGAAACTGAAGCAAGGCATGCTGGTATGTGTAGTTCATCAACATCTGGAGGGCCGCAATTGCCCAGCCCTGGTGTAGAGTGAGGATGTTCTCCTGTTTCTTTGCAGATTTTCTCCTATACCCCTAGATCATTATCTGCTATCATAAACATTAACGCTACCATTAATCAGTTTGTGTGTACATTTGGTATAGAAAATAGAAATAGGATTATTAAATAGTCAGTGTACCTATATTCAGCTATACTGACATCACAGACATCTGGATGACAGCACATACTTTGAAAATTCTTCTAGTAGGCACCCAAAATGATTGACACATTATGATTAAAGCAATTGCTTAATTGCTTCAGTATTTTTCTTGTTTATGTGAACAAATTTCCTGACACCACAGTTGATGTTTTAAAACATCAACATTCTTAATCTTTTGATAGACTACATGGTAAACGAAAAATCTGTTCAGAAAATTTTATTCTGTGACAAATTACAAATACCCACTTAAAGACTGTATGGTTTCTTTTAGCAATTACAAACAATCCCTTTATGCTTGTCTTACAGTATTTGTTATTCAAATGATTCCCCAAACTATTGCTGAAAGCTTAGACACAGGGGACTTAATAAGTAGCTGTCAGATTGATTCTGTGCACAAGCAGGGATATCCCTAAAACCATACTTTCCTATCATACTGGAATGAGCGGGAGGGTACCAAAAAAATCAGGGGTTGCTCCTAGCCCAGTGGAAAGGCAGACAAGTCTATTGCACCCCCCTCCAGCTGCTCACATGTGCCCTTAGCGGTTAACAACAGAGCACAAGTGGGCAGTTTAAGGAAACATTTTGAAGCAATTTGTGTTGAATCACATAATTGTAGCCCCGCTCCTGCTATACAAATGCCTGTTTTCTTGGCACTCTATAGCAGGGGAATGGGGCCATGATGGTAATGATCATGCTGTCACTCAGCATCCTCACCTCCTATGCACCAACCAGGTTGCTGCTTCCCAGGGGAGAGAGAAGCCAAGTCAATACACCTGGACTGTTGGATTGCCTTGACGACTACGTTTGGGAATCACAAATCGAAACTGCCCATAAAATCTGCATGCACCACTCAAGCAGGCCCATTTTTCCAGAAAAACATTAGTACAGTATGTTTACATATAGACAGCAGTGTTCAACACAATTATATGTACAGTACTAGTTACCTAGCAATTGACTTTGTGGACATATTCTGCTGGGTATCTGGTAATATAAGGTCTGGGCTTTTTACTTCTAGCAAGTTGGGTTTTCCTCCGATTACAGAAGTGGGAAAATGTCTCCTAAATACAGCAATAAACATCAAATAAGGAACCAATCCCAGTGTGTCAGCACACTGTGGGGTAGATGTATGAAGCAGTAATAAGGGAGAAGTGAACCAGAGGCAACCAATCCCCTGCTCTATATAATGTCATATGATGCAAATTATAGCTGTTTCTTCAGTGCTGATTGGTTGTCATGGGCAACTTCTCCTATGGCTCACTTCTCGTCCCTTATCAGTACTTCATACATCTGTCCCTGTGTTTCTGTGTTCTCTTCAGCAGTCTCATAATACCCCATTGGTCCATAATGACCCTTTCCACTATCAGTGGCCTTGTTAGAGTATGGCTATAGCTATTTCTTTTTTTAGATGAATTAAGGTTATGCATTGAGGAGGTCCATCCACTTCGTATCAACAACAATTAACTCATTGTGCTCAAATAAACATTGTGACACCCAAACAAGTTAGAATTTCACGTTTTGTAGTTGACCATAGTCGTTGGCATCAGTAAGTCACAAAGTATGCTTTTTGCTGCCACCCTGACTGGAAGGGTGTCAAAAGGCATGTTAGCCCACTAACCATAAGGCCAACTTTCTCTCTGAGCATTTCTTTTGAACATTGTTAAATGGGCTTCAACATCATAACTTTTTTTGTTATTTTTTTTGTAGAAAATGAGTGGCCCATATGGATCTGATCTAGTAGGGATGTACCTGGAAGCATTCCAGAGAGTGATGCCAGATTCTGCACCACCTCTTGCAATGCTTCACATTCCTGGCTTTGCTGTTTGTGGTTTTCCTTCAACAGCCAGTTTCTGTTTTCTCTGGGTATCCTCAATGGCCAATTGCTGTTGCCTTCAAATCTCAACAGCCAATTGCTTTTGTCTCCAGGCCTGCTCAATTGCCATTTGTTGCATCCTGGTGGCTTCCTGCTGCACCGATGTAGCCTGTAGCAGTTTTTAACTATGTCTTCCATGTTAGTTCTTGGTGTAGGGGTAAAGCAGAATCTGGCTTCGCTAAGCCTCTGACAATGCTACCCCCATGGATTTTTCTTTCATTTCTACTCAAATTAAGTCACATCGCTTAGAAAATGCCCTGAATGCATCCTGCACACACTCAGGACAGCACCATTGGGCAAAATTTGGGTTGGATCCAACCAGAATAGCCCACCCAAAGCCACAGCATAACAATAAAAGCCGTTCAGCAGTTTTAGTACCACATTCCCTGCACGTGATGTCACAACGCAGTATAAAAAGATAAGATATCCTGTCAAATTACATGTTCAACTTTACAGACAAAGTACAATGTCCTGTAATCAGTTCTGACATTGAAAAATTGGTTGCATAAAAAAAAATGCAAAAAGCTTAGTGCCAATGAAAATACACAAATAAAGCCCACAACGATTGTTTAATATTAAGCTGAAAAAGCTTACAACCTACATATGATAACATTTAAATGTACTGAAAATGTGTATGTCTATCTAGTAGCCTAGATAACTGAAATCTGGATATTAGAAAGATTTATTTTCTTTTGTACATATGAAAAATCATTTCCATCTGGAAGGTATTTGGTCATCCTAAAAGAATTTGGTTTCAGTTGAGATTCAGTTCTAAACTGACAGCTGTCCTTGTCATCAAATCCCCATCACAGATGGAACCTATTTGCCTTTGTATAAATGTCAATAAATGCAGAGTACTGTACTTAGTATTATTATTAGTATTGTGATCTCCTATCACATGGGATTACAATCAGTTTCTCTCGCACTATTCTAAGGCTAGTGCAGTATTTTGTTGGATTTGCAGGTGCAAAGGGAACACTCACTGATATCTCCCAGAAAACAAATTCAGCTAACATAATAACAAAGGGTTGTAGAAATACTAATTCAGTTCCCATTAGATTAAATCAGTCCATTACTAGAAGCTTATCCTTCACTTGACATTATGTGCCTTTCACAGCTACCGTAACTTGCCAACAAAGTAAGTCATATTTTAAGTGGATATTTGATTGTTAAATAGGGTTTGTTATGTTCCGAAGAAACTTTTAATGTTCTGGAATGAGAAAAGGAAAGTGTTAGCGCAGATGAAATGGATAACTTCCACGAGAAAGTGTGGCTCCTACTGCCAGAAGATAATGGCTTCAAACAGCCCTATCAAAATTCTTGATTTCATGCCCCAAGGCTCAATTACTTATTCAGCTAGTGTTATACACAAGTTACTGCCTGCAATTTCCAGATGTGCTTCAGTATTATCATACTCAGGTGCAGTAGCCCAGCATTATCAAAACATTTTATTGTTTTAAATTCATTCTAAATCAAATTTGAATGCATATTTTTTTTAAAGAGACACAAAAGTAAAAACAGAAAAAACTCTTCCATATCCAAAAGGAGATTAAAATATTTTATTTGTTCATGATATACAGTATATAGCTAAGTGCACTGGGTGGAACTTATTGTTCTAAAACTAATCCCATAAACGGAATCACACTTAGGGGGTTATTCTGGTTCACTCTTTCTGACAAATTCCTTCTTAGATGGACAAAAATATGTGCACTGCAGGGGGTCAGATGTAAAATGGACAGAGATAATTAGGTTTGGGTGAGTTATTTTGTTTCTGTGCAGGTTAAATACTGGTTGCTTTATTTTTACACTGCAATATAGATCTCACTTGAAGTAAAACCCCACCCAAATCTAACTCTCTCTGCACAAGTTACATCTTCCGCACCTGCAGTGCACATGGTTTTGTCCATCTAAGAAGGATTTTGTCAGAAAGAGTGAACCAAAATAACCCCCTTAATGATCTAAAGTTATTAGTGCAGGACTGCAGGCACCAGTGTTGGACTCTGCCATTTCATAGTGGCAGATGCTACTTTGTAGAAAGTGCAATGCACACATTTGTATACAGTATTTTGAGCAATGCAGGGTTAGTAACACATGCTACAGAAAGATAAGCTGAACGTAGCCATTGGTGACAATAAATGAGGGTTTAAGTACCCGTGCAATGGTAATAACTGATATTTAGATTGCAAATGGATTACAATTCAGAAAAATGGAGATGGAAACCGATTCAGGAATACTAGTTCACAGATTTAATGGCAAATTATATACCAGGATACTTAAAAAAGGACATTTTCACAGTATGATCCACTTGGACAGGTGTGATATGTGATTAATCAAAACAAATCCACCTGATATGTGTCTAGAAAATATTCAACAATTACCATCACCCAGGGGCTGGCTGGCAACTTTTAGCCTGGGGGGCAAGTCCAGAGCACCGGCCCATAAGTAACAGCGTATCGTTAAATGGAGGTTTTTCGTATATGTATTAATTAAAAAAAAAAACAATAATAGGACACCACAGGCTGCTCACCCTGGCTAGTTATGCCAGAACCAGTGGCATTGCTAGCCACTTTGGTACCCTGTGCCAGAAAGGAAATTGGTGCTTGCCCCACAACCACACCTGAAATAGGAGAGTGCGCGCCGAAGGCGCGCGGCAAAATGTAGGAGCGATACTTCATGGGGAAGAGGCGTGGCCTTATAAAAGTACTAATAACATCGTAATGCCCATAACACATTATACCACACACAGTAATGCCCATTATGTATTATGCCACACAGCGTAATGCCCCTTACACAATATGCCGCACACCATAATGCCCATATGATATTACGACACACATTATGCTCCAAGCAATGCCCCGAGTACACCTGCATATGACTACATAATGGCCCAGGGTTACCGACAGTAGTAGCGCTGTGTGTATATATATATATATATATATATATATATATATATATATCGCACACAGTTACCGACAGCAGCAGCGCAACTTATACTGTACATAACGTCCACATCAGTTGCTGACAGTAGTAGCACTGCTTAAACGTAACACCCACACCAGTTGCCGACAATAGTAGCGTTGCCTATACATAACAACCGCACCAGTTTCTGACAGTAGTAGTGCTACTTATACGTAACACCCACACCGACACCAGACACAACAACAGTAGTGCTGCCTATACATATGCCCCCACCAGTTGCCGACACTAGTAACGCTGCCTGTACATATGTCCACACCAGTTGCCGACACTAGTAGCACTGATTATACATATGCCCACACCAGTTGCCGACACTAGTAAAGCTGCCTGTACATATGCCCACACCAGTTGACGACACTAGTAGCGCTGATTATACATATGCCCACACCAGTTGCCGACGCTAGTAGCGCTGCTTGTACATATGTCCACACCAGTTGCCGACACTAGTAGCGCTGATTATACATATGTCCACACCAATTGCCGACACTACTAGCGCTGCCTGTACATATGCCCACACCAGTTGCCGACACTAGTAGCGCTGATTATACATATGCCCACAGCAGTTGCCAACACTAGTAGCGCTGCTTGTACATATGCCCACACCAGTTGCTGACACTAGTAGCGCTGCTTGTACATATGTCGGCACCAGTTGCCGACACTAGTAACGCTGCCTGTACATATGTCCACACCAATTGCCGACACTAGTAGCGCTGCTTGTACACATGCCCACACCACTTGCCGACACAAGTTGCGCTGCTTGTACACATGCCCACACCAGTTAAAGTACACTCACATTTTACATACATTGGTTCAGGGCACTTCAGGCTGGCAGCTCATCATCTCCTTCACAGTCGTGTAGCTCCGCCCCCTCCGTACGTTAGCCCCGCCCCCTTTTCGATCCCTACAGGGACGCTGACCAGGAGCAGGGAGGGATCCTCTGTGCTGTCCACGCTGCTGCCTGTAATGCAGTGTGATACAGGCGCAGCAGCTGCTGGCAGCCACAGAGGTCTGAGCTCCTCAGAGAGTCCACAGCCACTCTCTGTAGCGACCTCCTGCACTAGACGTCCTCAGTGCAGGAGGCCGGCGGCCATGTTTCCGAAGACCATTCGGAAACTGGTTAGCCGTGGCTGCAGCAGCAGCCTCAGAAACAAACGGGCGGCCCACACACATTAGATTGAGCGGCCCGGGGGGCACATGGCACCCTCTCCCCCGGCCCAGCCCGCCCCTGCCATCACCCATGGGCGTAACTAAAATTTTGGAAGGGGCCCCCAACATTGTTACGAGAGAGAGAAAGAAAGAGAGAGGGTGTCAGGGAGAGACAGGGAGTGAGTGTCAGGGAAAGATAGTGTGTGAGAAGGAGAGAGAGAAAGGGGGAGAGACAGGAAGTGTAATGGAGAGTGAGTAGGGGGAATGTGGAGAGGATGGAGATTAGGGGGCTTGAATGGGTTGCGACAGGCATATTTCCCCCCTCTCAACAGCCATCAGTGCAGGGTCCCTCCATTCATCGACACTTCTTTTGTACAGCTCTTCTGTACCATCTCTCCCTTGCGCCGCTCCAGCTGTCCCTTACAGATAGTCTCCCGCCAGAGGCAGAAACAGCCCCGGCTCTTCCTTGTACAGTGTCTTCTGGCAGAGGCACAGGCAGCCCCGACTCTTCCCTGCGCAGTCTCTTGCTAGATGAAAAGACATCCCCGACCCCTGCTCTCCCGTGTGCTGCGCTACTGTCTGTGCTCCAGGCCTCCTGCCCTCCCAAACGCAGTGCCCCCTGACAGAGACACATACAGCCCAGCTTGTACAGCGTCTCTTGCTAGAGGCACATGCAGCATCAGCTTTTCCTTACTCCACTCTACTGTGCCCCGGCTCTCATGTATCAAGGGGGTAAAGCTAGCAGCTCAGTCACTTGCCGCTCTATTGTTCCTCAGGTCTCCCCTGCAAAAGCGGGACACGGCATAGCGGCGCATCCACTGCCCACACTACAGTATAAGAAAATGGGGGGGAAATCAAATGGGTGCAGAGGATAGCCTGCTGAGCCTCAAATGGGTGCAGAGGATAGCCTGCCAAAGGCCCGGGCCCCATAGCAGCTGCATCCAGGGCCGGTGCTAGGGTGTTTGGCGCCTACCTGCAAACTATAAATTTGCGCCCTAATAAAAGGACAGAGCAAGCTGAAGGTGTGCACCAGAAAAAGGATGTGTTCTCACAAGGAAAGGTTTTGCCCACAGAATAGTAGCTCCAATTCAAATGATGCCAAACAGTACTGTACCAGAATCTTATTTACGTTAAAACACACAGTATTGCCCCTTTTTCACATTATGTCTTGCAGTAATGCCCCTTACAGTGTCATACAGTAGTACCTAATTTACATTAAGACACACAGTAGTACACATGTACTGTATACCACACTGTAGTGCAATTTATATACACTATCCACTGTAGTGCTACTTATAAACAATGTATACAGTAGTGCCCTTATACAGTACATATGTCTAGTGCCTCTTACACAAATACAGTAGCACAGAGTAGTTGTGCCGCTTATATACAAAATGCCCACAGTAGTAGTGATGTTTATACACATAATGCCGACAGCAGTGCCCCATAATATCTACAGTAGAAGTGCAAGTTATACACATCTACAGTAGTAGTGTCATATAAACACATGCCAAAAGAAGTAGTGGCCCTTACACATAATGCCCACACTAGTAGTGCCTCTACAGAATAAATTGCCTGTCACTGCTGCCCGCTTGTCACACAGGTACCACAGGGAGGAAAAAGAAGGTACTGTAGGAGAGGGGGGTTTCCAAATCCTCAATCAAAAAACAAAGAAACATAAAAACGTTGCTTTGGCCGATCGAGCGGTTGTAGCAGCGTACATTTTTTGTGCACACCCCCGTGTATGCCCATGTTTTTGTCCAGTTTTCCTCATTATTTCGGCCGCTCCCCTCAACACGCCCCTATGCCACCCACAATGACCGTACTCTTGCGGACAGGTTTTTTCGCACGGAAACAACCGTCCGTGAGCGTTGTGGAGTCGTCGCGCCTGTGTATTATGGAAGGTACACATGCGCAGATAAAAAAAAAACCGGAACGTACGCTTACGGCCCAGCCGCCCGAACCAGAATAAACCCCTAAATGTCTAATTCTTGTGCAATTTGCTGCATAATGGACCTTACAGTCATGCGTTCCTTCCGGCTCCATTGTATAGCATCTGTATATGAGGGGATGGGACATAATATACAGTAGGTCCTGGAATACAGGTTTAATTATGGGGCAGGACTTATTTTATCCAATGACCCCCTCCTGCCTCCATACTGATTGACCAGCCACTTTCCTGTAATATGTACAGTATGTGTGTGAAAACATAATAATAATTAGTACCGTGCTCACATACCCATCTTCAATGTAGTTGAAAAATGTATGTGGCCTTCACACTTAACTCACAAATTCATATTATGTTACAATGCAACAAACATTTGTGTATATGATATATTAAATATAATGGGTACTTGTGAGTTATCCGGGTGTCCGATTTTTAAATCGGGTCGGATCGGGACATCGCATCGCATCGCATGCGATCATCGGATGTGATGCGATGCGATGCGATGCGATGACCCGATTTTTCCATAGGAATCAATGTTAAAATGGACTGAGTCCATTTTAACATGGAATTCAATGGGAAAAAGGGGTCCTTTTCATACCCCTACTATCCAAGTGGGCATGGAGTTGGATATAAACCTGTGGCGAGCGTAGCGAGCCACCGAGCCCGAAGCGTGGCGAGCGTAGCGAGCCCCGCGAGGGGACACGGATTCCTATGGAAAAATCGGGTCATCGCATCCGATGGTCGCATGCGATGCGATGCGATATCGTATCGCATCGCATCTGATTGTATGCCTTAACTTAAGGCATACAATCAAAAAATCGGACGCCCGGATAACTCACAAGTACCATATAATGTTTTTTTTCCCTTCACTACAGACACAGAACAGCACCAGGATGATGTTGGGCAAATTCTTCGGGAAATCTTCCTGACATTATTTTATTTAAACATTCTTTTTGGCGGACTGGAGGCCCTCCTTTAATTTTTTTTTATCCCCCCCCCCCCCTTACTCTGTTTTGTTCAAATAAAAGTTTTTGTAAAGTTAGAAGTTGCCTGTGTTTTTAATCATAAATATGTGAGAGGGTTTGTAAGGGCAGGTACATACAGATGTGTAATGTAAGTTATATTGGTAATTTGAGGTGAGGGGTAATGAATGATGTGTGAATGTGTGTGTTTTTGTGTGAAATAACACAGTGAAAAGGCATGATTTTTTATTGTTGTTAGATTAAAACATCACACATAACATCAGGGTAGGTATACATGGTACAAAATCGGATTAAACTAATTAATGACATAATTTAGTACATACACAGAAACACCACCATGACTTTATTTAAAAGTAAAAGCAATGTGGGGACACATAGATAGTGATTAAAATGCAACATTAGAACATAATAAATATACATGTAAGGAGGGGTAAAATGTATTTTTATTAGGCTGTTCATTAAGGTAGACAATTGAGGTAATCTAAAACAATAATTGAATAACAATTAGAATTTCATTTAATTGGCTTAATCATAGTTGAAAGGCTAGATTAGCAGGTCCATATATGTGAAGGGTATGCCAGCGTGCACGGACGTACGCTCACTCTCACGATCGGTGACATACGCTGAGTTTTCCATTGAAAACAATCGAGACCCGTCCGTGCACGGTGGCGTATGCTCAGATAGCCGCAAGATGTCGGTGGGAAAATGGACGAGAGACGTCCGTAAACGGTGGCGTACTCTCTGTTGTACGCCAGTTGTCAGAGTCTAAGCGATGATCCGTCCGTGTACGGTGGCGTACGCTCAAGTGTACGCCACTCCCCTTTGTTGGTCTTTGTGGCCTTCCGTATGCGGATGTTTTGTGGGTGGACTTTCGCTCAACGTCCGCGTACGGTAAACGTACGCTGATACGGAACGTACGTACGTTTGGCCGCCGCAACCAGAATAAGGCCCTTAGTGCTTTATATTTAGATTAAATTATTACAGAAAAAAAACTGAATTAGAAACATAGAATTTGACGGCAGATAATAACCACTTGGCCCATCTAGTCTGCCCCTTTTTTAAACATGTTACCTCAAACCATATTTGATCCTTATTTTTTTGTAAGGATATCAATATGCCTATCCCAAGCATGTTTACATTGTACTACTGTATTTGCGTCTACCACCTCTGATGGTAGGCTATTCCACTTATCTACTACTCTTTCTGTGAAGTAATTCTTCCTCACATTTCCCCTGAATCTTACTCCCTCTAGTTTCAGTGCATGTCCTCGTGTTCTGTTGCTCCTCTTCCTGTGAAGAATGTCTCCCACCTGTACCTTGTTAAAACCCTTGATATATTTGAAAGTTTCTATCATGTCCCCCCTTTCCCTTCTCTGCTCTAAAGTATACATATTAAGATCTTATAGTCTTTCCTGGTACGTTTTGTGATGTATAATTCTCTTATATTACATTGCTTTAATATCATATGTTAATAAATCTGAAATGCAGTACATCGTAAAGATCTGCCCTATTGTATTGTTGACTTACTTTATTGTGTGTTTAAACATTCATTCACTGTAAGGGACTCCCACATAGTATTCAGTCCTAGACCTCTGAAAAGTGGTACTATGAAAAATACTACCCAGACCATGCATATTGCTGACATAGACAAACCTTGTTTATAATCCATATTCAATATGGATCTATAAAAACTAAAAAGAAAATAATATATCAACTCATAGTTGATGTCTATGACCTATATTTGTTACGAAATACAGCATAAGCCATGCTCTCAAACGTCACAGGTATCTTGTGCTGGTCGCATATGCATTAGGTGTCTACACCTGGGGCCTGATTCTGGTTCACATGCAAAAGAAAATTCTCTCTAATAGACAAAACCATGTGCACTGCAGGTGGGGCAGATGTAACATGTATAGCTGTGTAAAAATAAAGCAGCCAGTATTTACCCTGTACAGAAACAAAATAACACCCAAACACCCAATACAGATACATTGGGGATGTTATATGTATGTAATTTTAGGATATGTATTTTTGTTGATATGTGGCCATGGACAAAAAAACTAATGTGCTGAAAAGTTATTTTTACTACATCCCTAATGCAATTGGATTATATGTGATATTTTCATTGGCACCAAGAGGAGGGGGCTTGTTAAAGAGGCCCAGGCCAGTGACGGGGAAGTTGTCTCTTTGCTGCCTCCACAGTGTCAGGTAGACAATGTGACGGTGGGTTGGTGTGCACTCAGGAGGAAGTCTCTCCCTGGAAGTTCTGGCTGCTGTTGGTGGTGCTTGGGCCATCGACTATCAAGGTTTCATAATAATCAATGGTTTATGGCTGATATTGAATACTTCTGCCATTGATTGGAGAGAACCAGATAGTATCATTACATCGGTGTCAGGAAATGGAGCAAATCTCGACCCTAGAACATTTGTAGCACTGCCCCAAGGTTCTGATTGGCATATGACCCAGTCAGTCAAAACACAGAGATGAGCATCAGTTTGCTAAACCATCGATGGTTATCCATTGCTTGGTTGGTAACAATCGATCTCCACTTGCAATATTTCCATCGATGACAACCACACCAATGGCCATCCCTACTTGCATGGTGCCTTCTACAAATCACAGAGCCATGTCCGCAGCAGCCAGCATCCTATGGGGAAAGACTATCTCCTAAGTACACAACACCACCGTCCTCACATCGCTTCCTTCCTGCTACCGTTCTTTGGTTGCAATACATTAGGCCGAAGGCACCCAGCATATATATTTTATCCCATTTATATTTAAAGATTGGCTATGGCAACTACTTCCATAAATTGTTTGTGCCCTCCTCAGTACCAGGGCCTGCAGGTACTTTTAATGTCCCTGTATATGTTTTACGAAGTTTGAATATTAGAATGATGCCATGAGTTCTAATTTTATTGGTACTCACAATATTTACTAGACTGTCAGATGCTATCACATGCATTCTCTAGCAATTAAATTAGATCCCATCAAATGTAAATGTAATTAGTGTGCTTTATAATTGCTTTTATTATCTCTGTACATTGCCCAAAGCTTATCAGGAGATAGCATTTTATAATGTAGAAAATTAATGATTTACCGTTACTGCTTCTCGTGTGCCATACAGTATGTAGTGTTTGCAATGTACTTTGTTGAAATACGAGACATAGATCATATCCAATGTAAAAATAACGTACACTAAAATCTCAATAATTGTCTCAATTAAAACCTGTAAATATATATTTATATATAATGGATTATAAAGCTTCCACCCACAGGTTTCATTGGCTGCTTATAACTATATTGCCTTCAATGGCATTATTAAAGCACAGCAGGTTATTCAGACCTGATCGCATGACTGCTAATTGGTAAAGCCCTGCAATCAGGTAATCATTGACCCACCCAGAGTGAAATCCCAACCTTTGCAAACCTGCAAAAATATTGCAGCCCTGCGATTAGCTGCAAATCCATTTTCACCCGATCACCATCGAATGATTTACCAGCGTGTGCAGTCCCATGCAAAGCCCAGGACTTACTCGGTCGGTGAGATAGAAATAGGTTGATCGAGGCCAGAGCGGTCGTCACACACTCTTCCTGAAACCGCTTGAGAACGGTCGCCATTTCCCTAACAAGTCGCCCTTTCCCTAACACTCCCAGTAAACTGCCGGGTGACACCGCCAAATGCCAGCTTCCTGTCAATTTTTTGCAAGATGGCCTCATGTATATGTACTGCAAGCCGAACACATGCATAGTCGCTCGATTATTGCTCGGCCTGCAAATTCACAGCTGTGCAATCAAGTCTGAATAACCCCCCTCCCCGCAATTGCTGCTCCCAAAATTATCATACAATTATCATATCTTAATGTAGCACAAGTCTTACACCCATAGTAGGAGTGAGCACAGTCTTTTTGTTATGTGGAACACCTTTTAGAACCCAGTTTGCTAATCTAAATAGCATCAGATAGAGGGTTTAAATGTGCCAAGCCACGGGTGTGGATCATATTATCAACAACACTTCGGTCGACACCGTTGAGTCGACATGTAACTAGGTTGACATGGGTTTATTTAGATATAAGCGTTAGGTCGACATGGGTTTTTTCAGTTTTTTTTACCCGAATGTCGGCACTGTCGACATGGACAGTGCCGCACTCGGCACACTATTTTATTCTCCCACCACGCCCTAGTGGATGGTAGGGCATGAAATACCGCCTGTCGGCACATGTGAAAAAAAGCCATGTAGACCTCGCGACCTGTCGACCTAACCCATGTCAACCTAACGCTATGTCGACCTAAACCCATGTCGACCTTGTCCCATTTTGACCTAGACACCTATCGACCTAGTTAAATGTCGACCCAACGGTGACAACCTAACGACTGTTGACCTAAGTGTGGTCGATAATACGACCGTATCCCCCAAGCCACACATTATCTGAACTTAGATGGACAACAGTGGGGTTTATTGGAACATCATCCTTACTTCTTAGAATACTTTGAAGTATATTTTTTTCTGTGTTGGCTTAAGTTACAGCTACAACCATTTGAAGTCAGTTCTGTGGATAACACTTCTAAAAATAAAATTGTAAAAAGCCATTATTTCTTTGTATAGTCATGTCTTATAATATATTCATTAGCATGATCCCACACAGTTCACAAACACATTTTCTTGTAAAATCAAAATATGTCATGACTGCCCATCTTGTATACATGTAAAATGCACATTTTCTACTAACAAGATTATAGTCACTTGGCACCTCCACATGGAATAACTTGGATCATTAATTCTCCACTATGGATCTATATCAGCACCATAAGCCATATTTTGTTTAATAAGTCCTAGGGGCACAAAGTGCATAGAGTGCATCACCCTTTTCAATATAATAATGCTATTTGACCTTAAACACAGATACTTCAATACCTTTGAAACAAGGTTCTTCTTGATAAAGGATCTGTGTGGTTATACAAAGATTTTCATAAGAGCACACTATTATGTGAAAATAAAATATGACTAAAATAAAAAAAAAAATGATTTTACTTTTTAAAAGACTCAATTCCACAAACAAATAGGCACAGCAGTTTGAACAAATATAACAAGAACAGCCAAAACCCAGCTGTGGGTTTTTTCTTTACTCCTAAGTAAATTTTTCTGAACATATTTGCATCAACATTTGATCACTTAATAAAACCATCATTATCATTTTAATAGGGTTAATAAAAGTCAAGTCAACCACTGTTTCTGAAGAAAACTATTTTATAAATAAATATCAAAAAGATCCAGACATAGTGTGTCAGATTCGTAGAATTTATCAAGCCAAATGATCTTACCGGTTCAAATGTTCCCATGTATAAATTGTCATAAGAAGCTCGTACCCATGATATGTATTTGCAAATGAATTTGGTGATTAAAATTATTATTTGACAAACATAATAAATAAATCCACAATTTCTGATACGAACACATTCTTGACCATAAACAATGACATAAAGGAAGTTGGATACACACCATACGATTATCTTTCTACTCTAGTTGGTTGGAATAACACTAGTAAAATTAACAATCAACCAGTTGTTCTTAAAAGCTGGAAAATTGTCAAATTTGCATAAATTGGTTAAATCAAAAGGCTTTAACCAATTTGACAATTTTTGTCTGTTACCCATGTATGGGAACAAACTGTCAATTGTCATTTGCTCCCATAAATTACCAAATTTTCATTCGAATCAGTCAGATTGGAAAGATAATTTTATTGGGTAAATCCAGTTTAAGCAGGAAAAGAATACCCTTTCACACCGCACAAATAACCAGCTTCACCCACTCTCCCGCTGACCTCATCGACTCTGCTTCACCCCCAGTGATAGCCGGGTCATTGTGGGAACTTCACCTCGAAAATGTGGGGTTGGTCCCGGGATAGACCAGCGTCCAATTTAGGGGTGCGACCCGGCATTTGTGATGTGAAAGCGGTATAAGATTTTCATATTTTGGTTGTTAGGCATTTAGAAGCATCACATGTGTACAATCAATTTGCTAACAGACTTGGATGCCAAAAGCAATGCCACCAACCAAACCTGCTGGATCACAGGGCATTGCCGCCAAACATGGAGTTTAATGAAATCGTTTAAATTTTTTATGCCACATCTTCTTATGCACCCCAGTATTACTTAATTGAATCATACTGGTCTCAGTTGCTTTCTAGTTGTTTTATAGCTGATATGCTTGTTTTGTCTTTAAAACCTAATAAAAAGGTTAGCCTCAAAACAAGAGGCATGCCTTGTTTACCACTAATGAGATAGCAAGTACAATGTTGATAATTCTGAGAGTAGGACTGACTGGGGTGCAGTTAAAATCCCATTGAACAGGAGGACAGAAGCCAGAATACCCACACCGGCATCCCAACATGCGGCTAAAAGACTGGTGCCAGAATTCCAACATTCCAGACTGCTGCCATCCCAAGTATGTGGGATGGGTTAGGCACTAGTGGGAACTAACGTTTAGGGCTGTGCAAGGAGGAGGGGGTTTAAGGTTAGGCTGCTGGGGGGAGGGTTTGGTACTTAGAAGTGGGGTATATTTACTGGATCCCTGTCCAGTATTCTGACTGCCGGCATACCGTCTGCCAGTTATCCGCATGCATTCCAACTGACCAGATGGGGAAGATTTTGGTCCAGTTGGTCAGGTTAACAGATGTTGCACCAATAGTAACCAACATTCCCTGTTGAGAAAATAGTTACAGATTATACTCAAGATAATTCCTTTTCTTTTGAGTACTTCATGACAGCCATTACATTGGGTTCATCCCTCTCTCTCTCCCAATTAGACAGGTAGTTTTTTCCCCCCAGAATCTAGTTCCTCCTCTTCCTCCTTCCTATATATCTGAGCATCTCCCTTGCATCCTTAGTCTTTGAATGTCTTCGCCCAGATCCTATGGAAAAAACACAGACAGGGAGGATTAAAAATATGGGCTGCCATGAAGTACTCCGAAGAAAAAGAATTATCGTGAGTATAATCTGTAACTTTCTTCTTCCTACTTCATGGCAGCCATTACATTGGGATGTACTAAAGCAATAGGGAGGTTAATACGATACCTCAAGCCAAGGCTTGCCGCAACACTTCGCTTCCAAAACAAACTTCGGCCACATCTAGAGCATAATGTTTGGAGAAGGTATGCAAAGATGTCCAAGTAGCTGCTTGACATATTTCCTTAGCTGAAACTTTCGTCTCTCTTGCCCATGAAACTGCCATTGCCCTAGTTGAGTGTGCCTTTATACCCTCTGGAACCACACGTCCTACTTTCTTGTAGGATGACAAAATTACTTCCTTAAGCCATCTCGAAATAGTCTGTTTTGACGGAGCAAATCCTTTCTTGCTCCTTGAGGAATTATAAAGATTCAGTCTGCCTAAAACTGCTAGACCTCTCTAAATACAGTAAATTTTGATGTTTCTGACTACATCCAGAGTATGCAAGTTATCTTCCTTCCTGCTTGAAGGAATCAGGAAAAAGCAAGGTAAAATAATCTCCTGATACACATGGAAAAATGACACGACTTTAGTCAGAAATGATGGCTTAGTTCTAAGGATCATATATTTTCATATATTGATCCTTCAAGCACAACGTTTGCAGTTCCCCCACACTTCTGGTCGATGTAATTGCTATCAGGAAGGTAACTTTCCATGTCAAAAACTTCAAATTGGTTCTATCCAATGGCTCAAAAGGCGCCGACATTAATCCATTTAAAACTAAATTCAGGTCCCATTGAGGAACCATAGACCTACTCTTCGTTTGAATTCTTTTAACAGCCTGGCAAAGCCTCTTAGCTTATGTTCCGCAAGTCTTGCCCACGACCCACTTTGCAAATATCTTCCATATTCTGTAATAGATAGATGATGAGACTTTCTTCCTAGCCTTAAGAAGTATTTCAACGACATCTGGGGACAGATTCTTACTCCTCAGTTGTTACCTCTCAATCTCCAAGCCGTCAAACACAACTTCTGAGGATCTTGGCAATTCACAGGACCCTGACTGAGGAGGTCTACAGACACCGTCAGGAACAACGGATCAGCTATCGCCATGCTCTCCACCATAGGAAACCAAGCCCTTCTGGGCCAGCATGGCAGTGCAATTATGACTTGGCTCTTCTCTGTTCTGATTTTCCAAAACACCCTGTGGATGAGGGAAAACGGAGGGAAGACTAGGGAGAATTTCCATTCCTGCGACAGGGCATCCACTCCACACAACCCCTGCGCTGGGTACCTGTAGAAAAAGTGAGGGAGTTTTTTGTTGGCTGATGACGCCATAAGGTCTATTTCTGGCTGACCAAAGTGACTTAGTATTAGCTGAAATACCGACTCCTTCAGTGCCTATTCTCCCGGCATCACACTTTTGCGACTAAGGAAATCTGCCACCTGATTGTCTTCTCCCGGCACATGCAGAGCGGATATTGACTGAAGATTTTCTTCGGCCCATGTCATGATATTTCGTACCTCTTCCACCAATACCTGACTTTGTGTCCCTCCTTGACGGTTGATATATGAAATGGTTGTAGCATTGTCGGAAAAGATATGCAGGTGAGATCCTGTAATATCTTTGTGGAAGAACTTCACGGCTTGCCAGACCACTTTTAGTTCCCTGTGATAGTAGGAGAACTCTGCCTCTTGAGGTGACCACACTCCTTGACAGGTCTTGCCTAGACCTTGTGCCCCCCAGTCTATGGCTCTGGCACCTGTGGTGATCACCTCGTATCGGGGACTCTCCAGGGATAATTTTCTTGCTCTCAACTGATCGTCTTCCCACCATGCAAGGGAACATTTTAGTGCAGCTGGAATTTTATCTGTCCCTCCAGGGCACTTTCTTTTTGTGTAACCCAAAATAAAGCATTGCAATGGCCTCATCCTCCACCTCGCCCAGGGGATCATATCTACTGCGGAGGCCATCATGCATAACAAGTTCATTTGTGTCCTTAATGACACTTGGTGCTTTCGTAAACTGAGAAAATCAACTGCTGAATTTTTTCGCATCTTTTTTCGAATAACGATATCTGGAAAGAAACGGTGTCGATCACTATTCCTTAAAATTGAATGTCCTGTGTAGGAGTAAGTCGACTCTTTTCCCAGTTGACAAGCCACCTGTGATCTTGAAGAAATTGAATGGTGTAATCTCTTGCTGCCATCACCTCGCTCTCCGACTGTGCTGAGGTCGTCCAAGTATGCCCATATCATGATTCTTCGCTTTCTTAGAGACTTTCTACTAATACCACCAGGACCTTTGTGAAGACTCGTGGAGATGAGGTGAGGCAAAATGGAAGGCATGTAAACGGGTAGTGACCGTCCCCTATGCAGAATCTATGATATCTTCTGTTGTTTAGTGCAATCAAAATATGGATGTATGCATCTTTCAAATCGATCGATACCAAATAGTCGATCCTTCTGAGACCCATCAGGATAGACTTGGTAGTTACCATGTGAAACTATATTTTCCTTATCCGGTCCTTCAGACCTCTTAAATCCAATATGGTTCTGAAACCTGCACAACTTTTGCTTATATTGAACAGACGGGAGCAAAAACCTAATCCCCTTTCTGTATTTGGGACTTCCTCGACTGCCCCAGAGTTGATTAGCCCCTTAAACTAAAACTTAGAGCTTCTCTTTCTATCTTTGAAAGAGGAAGTTTGGAACTCAAAATTTTTGCCATCCTTGGCCTTGAAAGAAACTCCAGCCGATACCCTGTGATAACCACCTCCAGCACCCATCTGTCCCCAGAATAAGTAGGATATCTTCCCCTTCTGTTTTGCAGCAATCTTACCGACTTGCCTCCAGACATTCTCTGGATCATCTGATCAAGATTGCTCCCAAAAAGAAACGCTCCTTCATATGAGAGTGTGGCCAGTTTGTTTTTGCAGTGGGAGTCTGCCGCCCATGATTTTAACCAGAAGGCCCTTCTGGCCACCACACCTGATGTTAGTGACTTAGCCGAAAAGTCCAGCACATCCAAGGATGCTTCACAAATATAGTCCACTGCTAACTGGACTTGAGCTAAATTCTTACTGATCTGCTCCCGTGAAGTATTTTCCTGTAAATCTACTTGCAATGAAGTGCACCAAATTCTAAGCACTCTGGAAAGAGAGGCTATGGCTACTCCCGACTTCATAGACACAGAGCTGGAAATATGTAACCTTTTTAAAGCGCTCTCCATTTTCTTAACCATCACATCCTTTACAATTCTCTAAGGCAGTGGTTCCCAACCCTGGTCCTCAAGTACCCCCAACAGTGCATGTTTTGCAGGTCTCCACACAGAATCACAAGTGCTATAATTAGCTCCACCTGTGGATCTTTTCAAATGTGCCTGAATAATGAGTGCACCTGCCGGGTGACCTGGAAAACGTGCACTGTTGCTGGTACCTGAGGACCAGGGTTGGGAACCACTGCTCAAAGGGAATAGTCGTATGCATAGTAACTTCAGACAATGCTACGTCAATCTTTTGGATATTACACCAATTTATAAAGTCCTCATCATCAATGGGATACATTTTATAGACTCTTTTAAATGACCCCACTCTCTTGTCCGCATTCAGCCACTCCTTAGACAGTATATCCTTGACCATTTTGTGTACAGGGAAACCTGCCTTTCCTAGATCTGTCCTCAAACAAGGCATCAAAATCAGAATTTGCTGGCTGTTTGTAGTTAAGAGTTTGAGAGATTTTTTAACACTAGTTCCACCAATTCAAGGTTAAACAAATGCTCATCTTCCAGAACTTCGCCTGATTCTGCACTGGAATCACAAGACCCTTCTTTATCCGAATAAACCTCTCCAGATCCACACTCTTAGAAACATAGAATTTGACGGCAGATAAGAACCACTTGGCCCATCTAGTCTGCCCCTTTTTTTAAACATGTTACCTCAAACCATATTTGATTCTTATTGTTTGTAAGGATATCAATATGCTTATCCCAAGCATGTTTAAATTGTACTACTGTATTTGCGTCTACCACCTCTGTTGGGAGGCTATTCCACTTATCTACTACTCTTTCTGTGAAAAAAATCTTCCTCACATTTCCCCTGAATCTTCCTCCCTCTAGTTTCAGTGCATGTCCTCGTGTTCTGTTGCTCCTCTTCCTGTGAAGAATTTCTCCCACCTGTACCTTGTTAAAGCCCTTGATATATTTGAAAGTTTCTATCATGTCTCCCCTTTCCCTTCTCTGCTCTAAAGTATACATATTAAGATATTTTAGTCTTTCCTGGTACGTTTTGTGATGTAGGCCATGCACCATTTTAGTTGCTCTTCTTTGTACAGTCTCTAATGTATTTATATCCTTCTGGAGATATGGCCTCCAGAACTGAACACAATACTCTAGGTGAGGTCGTACCAATGACCTATACAGTGGCATTATTACTTCTTTCTTTCTACTGCTGATACCTCTCCCTATGCAACCAAGCATCTGACTTGCCTTCTTCATTGCTTTGTTACATTGCCTACCTGCTTTTAAGTCCCCTGAAATAGTGACACCTAGATCCCTCTCTTCCTCAGTAGTTTCCATTATAGTGCCATTTATACTATATTGAGTCTTTGGATTTCTGAGACCCAAGTGCATGATTTTGCATTTTTTGGCATTAAACTGTAGTTGCCATTCTCTTGACCATTTCTCTAATCTGCCTAGATCCTCAATCATTTGTTTTACCCCTCCTGGTGTGTCTACCCTGTTGCATACCTTTGTGTCATCTGCAAAAAGGCACATTTTACCCTCAATTCCATTTGCAATATCACCAATAAAGATATTAAAAAGCACCGGTCCAAGTACAGATCCCTGGGGTACTCCACTTGTAACCTTTCCCTCCTTTGACTATACTCCGTTTACTACAACTCTCTGTTTTCTGTCCTGCAACCACGCTCTTATCCATTCAACTATCTTAGAATCCAATCCCAAGCTTTCAAGTTTATTTAACAGTCTGCGATGTGGGACAGTGTCAAAAGCTTTACTAAAGTCTAGATAAGCTACATCTACAGCCCCACCTTGATCTATTACTTTAGTCACTCAGTCAAAAAAGTCAATAAGATTTGTTTGACATGATCTTCCCCCAGTAAACCCATGCTGTTTTGGATCCTGTAAATTGCTGGTTTTGAGATATTCTACAACTCTTTGTTTTAAGAGTGTTTCCATCAATTTCCCTACTACTGATGTAAGGCTCACTGGTTGAAAGTTGCTTACCTCTTCCTTGCTTCCACTTTTGTGCAGTGGGACTACATTCGCTGTTTTCCAGTCCTCTGGGATTACTCCAGTAGCTAGTGACTGGTTGAATAATTCTGTTATTGGTTTTACCAGCTCCCCTTTAAGCTCTTTTAGTATCCTTGGATGTATCCCATCTGGCCCCATTGATTTATCCACTTTCAGTTTTGAGAGTTCTGTGAGGACATTCTCCTCTGTAAATGTACTTGTCTCTCCCTCAGTTTTCTGACTATACTTGCAACTTAACTGTGGCCCCTTCCCATCTCTTTCAGCAGTGAATACTGAGCAGAAATAATTATTAATATTATCTGCTATTACATTGTCCCCCTCAAGAAAACTTCCACTCTCTGTCTTCAGTCTAATTATTCCACTTTTTGTTTTTCTCCTTTCACTTATATACCTAAAAAAAGTTTTCCCCCCTTTACCCACTGCCTGGGCCATTTTCTCTTCAGCCTGTGCTTTTGCACATCTGATTACCTTCTTAGCCTCCTTCTGTCTAACAAGATACACCTCTTTGTCCTCATTCTTCTGCGTCTGCTTAAATTTCTTAAAGGCCAACTTTTTTGCTTTCACAATACTTGCTACTTCTTTTGCAAACCACAATGGCTTTCTTTTTCTTGTGTTTTTCCTAACTCTTTTGACACAAAGTTCTGTTGCTTTTAGAATTGCACTTTTTAATTTTTCCCACTTATCCTGCACTCCTTCCAAGTTCTTCCACTCTGCCAAAGAATCCCTTACAGAGTTTCCAATCTCTACAAAATCAGCCTTCCTAAAATCTAACACCTTTGTTTTTGTGTGCGATGAGTCAGTCTCTGTCTTTATTTTGAGCCATACTGCTTGATGGTCACTGGATCCTAGATTTTCACCCACATTAATGTCAGATATTCTGTCACCATTTGTAAGTATTAAGTCTAATATTGCGTCCTTACGAGTGGGCTCCCTCACCAATTGCTGGAGGGATGCTCCTTGCAAGGAATTCAGCATGTCCCTACTTCTGGTGGAACGTGCAACAGGCAGCTCCCAGTTTACATCAGGTAGATTAAAGTCTCCCATGATTATCACCTCTCCTTTTAATGCCATTTTATTGATGTCCTGCAATAGGCACTTGTCTAGTTCCTCTTCCTGACCTGGTGGTCTGTAGATCACCCCTATACGAAGAATCGCCTTCTCCCCTGTTTCTATGGTCACCCAAAGGGCCTTTGTTTTTTCTTCAATACTTTGTATTAAGGTAGTCTTTATATATTTTTTCACATATATTGCAACCCCTCCTCCAATTTTTTCCATTCTGTCCTTCCTAAATAAAGTATATCCTGGTATAGCTATGTCCCAGTCATGATTTTCACTGCACCATGTCTCTGTAATAGCCACAATATCCAGTTCATCCCTTGTCATTATTGCAATTAGTTCTGGGATTTTATTTCCTAAACTCCTAGCATTTGCACACATAGCTCTTAAAGTTGTGTTTGTGCTTCTCCTGCTGCTAGCTATGTTTATCTTTCTGCCTATATCTATTCGGTTTTGATCGGCATTATCTTCTGTTGCAGTGGATAGGCTTTCTGTTCCATTTGCCTGCAGAGACAATACCTCTAGGTTGGGGGAGCAGATTTCTTCATTCTTATTTGGTTCACTGCCCCCCTCTGCTATGTTTTTCGAATGGTGGGGTTCTATTAATCCGCGCAAGAAGCAGCCTGTATTTCTAATGAGATAAGGGTACCACCAAAGTATCCCCTAAATGTGGGGATACTCTGCTAGTTTAAATAGTTGCTTATGAAGCTTCCAAACTTCTCACTTAATATTTTTGTTCCCCTTGAAGATGGGTGCAGGCCATCACTTTTATATAAGGCTCTGTCTTGCCAGGAAGCTTGACTTTGACCTAAATATCCAAATCTCTCTTCGTTGCACCAATTCCTTAGCCAAACATTGAAGTTTCTAATTCTCAGAGTTCTATCTTCCCCTTGGTGTACTGGCAATACTTCTGAAAAAGTTACAGTGGTTGCCACCTGTTTTAGAGCAGTTCCTAACTTTCTAAATTCATCTTTTACGGCCATGACTTCAGCATTAACTAGGTCATTTGTGCCTAGGTGGACGATGACATCCATATCCCCATCTTTTCTTGCTGCCTTTACAATTCTTAGCATGCGTTCTTTATCTCTTGGAGCTGTGGCTCCAGGTAAGCACCTTACTTGTTTCTCTACTTTAGTAGCATTTCCCAGATTAACTCCTCTAATTATGGAATCTCCCAAAAGAAGTGCAGTCCTTTGTGGAGGTGAAATTTTCCTGGTCCTACAGTTAGAAGAGGTAGAAGTCCTCATATCTTCCTGTTCTTTATTGCCTATGTTGGTCATACCGTAGCTCCGCATGCAGTTTAGCTATCTCCTCCTGCAGCAAAGAAAATTGTTTGCAGATTGGACAGCAGCCGAGTCTCCAGAATGTCTCCCTCAACACAAATGCATTACATCCACTGCACTGCACCAGGCCAAACATTGTATCAGATGTATGGTAATAACAATAATATGTGTTTTGGCTTTTGTGTTCAAACTCACCTTTTTCTGTATTCTAACTCACCTGCTTCTGTTTCCAACTCACAAGTCACTTAAATATTCAAGCTTCACTTTAGTATGCAAGCTTCTCTCTCAATCCCTATCCAAGCTGTGACCTAAACCTTTTAGTACTCAAAAACTCATCCTTGGTAACAAAATTCCTTTTCATCCAGCTCATTAATTCAGTAATTTGGGATGTCAAATTAGGGCCTGATTCTCCTTTCTTAGTGCAATCTGGACACAAAACCTCTTAATATATCACATGAGGTCAACACTTGGCATTCCTTTTCTTTTTAGGTGCTGAGGGCACACTAGAAAAGAGAACATAAGCCACTAACTATCTAAAACCACAAAAAAAATATAATAACCAGTCCTCCGAGAGGTCTTACCTGGGCAGCGGTCCAACTACTTTTGGGGTGTTATTCTAGTCCATTCTTTCTGACAAAATCCTTCTTAGATGGACAAAACCATGTGCACTGCGGGTGGGGCAGATGTAACTTGTGCAGAGAGAATTAGATTTGGGTGGGGTTTTTCTTCAAAGTGAGATCTATATTGAAGTGTAAAATCATGCAGTCAGTATTTTCCCTGCACAGAAACAAAATAACTCACCTAAATCTAATTCTCTCTGCACATGTTACATCTGCCCCCCTGCAGTGCACATGGTTTTGTCCATCTAAGAAGGATTTTGTCAGAAAGAATGAACTAGAATAAACCCCTTGGAGAGGCTTCCTCCATGTTTGGAATAAACAAGCAGCACCACAGTACCTATTACACCGGCCAGGCACTTAAATACTGGCACTTCCGGTCTTTAGAACGCAGGCTGCGCAGGGAGTGTGCCTGCCGGAAGTGAGCGCACCTCACTTCTGGGGCTAACTCCAGTGGTCGGGCCTTTAAGACACCGCCGCCCACAATGACCACGCAGGACATGCTGCTACCATGCCTCCGGATGCTTCTGCTGCACAGGGGGAGTCAGGATGCGCCCACTGGATCCATTGGCCCGGCCACAGCAAGGGCAAGGCACTGCCAGCCCTGCAATAGCTGCACACAGCCACTGGACCAGAATAAATAATAAATAGGGTAAGGCACACCAGCCCCACACCCACGGGGGGAAAGTCTATGTTACCAGCCTGGACAATATTTAAAGGGTAAGGCACCGCCAGCCCTTGCCCTGCCGAGGATCCAGCAGCATAACCAGCTCACTGGACATAAAATAACAAACACTAATCTAACTACCTGTTTACAGACAGGAGACAGGAAAAAAGACTAAGGATGCAAGGGAAGTACTCAGCTACATAGGAAGGAGGAAGAGGAGGAGCTAGATTCTGGGGAAAAAACTACCTGTCTAATTGGGAGGGAGAGAGAGAGGGATGAACCCAATGCAATGGCTGCCATGAAGTAGGAAGAAGAAATAGAGAATACAGTTTGGAGAGGTAAGTAACTGGTTTAAAGCGGTTGCACATAAACTAGCCTTTTCCACAGATCCAATCGGGACAGACGTCCCAAATTGGTGGGTGCACGTCCACTGAGCTGTCGATCACTGGTGGCTCCCAGCGCTGCTGTACAGGTGGTTGGCGGATCACCCACCACACAGCACGATGGCCTCGGAAGCATTGCACAGCCGACACAATATATATGAACAAGGCTGTTCACAAATATCTTGATGGTACACACTGGGCGATGGTGCCATTGTGTACGCACCCTTAAGATCCACCAGTCCCCCTGTACACCTGCTCATTTGAAAGGTCAGTCCCGACGGATTGGGCAGTTTGTATGGAGAACATGCTGTCCTAACAGTCTGTAGATATCTCCTGATTGATTGATCTAAAGATATCCAAGTGTGTATCCAGCTTCAGTGCCTGACCTCCTGCTTTAGCCTTTAGTACAGAACACTGACAGCTCGTGATCATTTCCCCAGTTTGACACTGCACCGCTGTTTCCACCACTGGGAAATAATTCATGAAGCTGTCAGTGTTCTGTGCGAGAGGCTAAGGCAGGGGTCAGTACATTTTGGATACAGGTGTGTGGGCTGGACCTGTGGCTAAGGCTGGTTTATGAGCTTTGGCCTTGAAGTATCTGAACAATTTAATTAGTAACGTGTGTTTAACCGGTTACACAACTGTGCACCCACAATCTTTATGCATGTGGATTCTGCCTGTGGTTTGGATCTGACAGAACATCAAGCTTGTAATTGGAAATACACACTTATCGTTTTGGACTCCTGGGATTTGCACATATCCATGTAGTTCAGGTGTGTGTGCCAAATTTGCACTTAAGTGCTTGCTACCCTATGGAGCAGCAAACACCTGTGTGAGATCGGGCTGTTGTACAGCTCTGCTACTGTCCCAGTCATTTGGCAGTGAGTATGGATTTGCCAGTAATTGTATTTCCCCCATAAGCCATTTTCAATTTCTCTAAAAGACCTATATGTTTAAGGGTTATTTATGATACTCCAACACTCAGTGACCATCTTTGTCCGCATACTCATCTCCATCATTGGCATCAAGCCTCTAGTTGTATGTTGATTGAGTCCTCACTACTTACATTTAAGCTGTAATGTGTATTGAACTGTGGCGCTCTTTATTTGTACTGTATTTTTGTTATTTATTCAATGTTATGCCAAGTTTTGTCTACCTGTTCCTTTGTATGGCGCTGCGAAACACTTGTGGCACCTTATAAATAACATTATAATAATAATAATAATAATAATGATGATCAGTCTTCCTTTGTTAATAGCTTCTAATAGAAATATTGCAGTTCAATATTGTACAAATTAGATTTCAGCGTGTATCAACATTTTGTTCCAACTCTTTTATATACATAAGTTTTATAATGAACACCAGTTGAGACAGAATAAACTTTCAGTTTCTATGGGTGCTTCCCAAGCCGTAGGAAAAGCAATACATTACTTGTCCTCTGCAGAGGGCTGGCTTTCTTTCAGAAACATGAAACTAACATTTTTCAGTTTTGGTAACCCTTAACTTTTTCAGTTCAGCCTCATCAGTTCACTGCTTACCTTTGTATCAAGTCAGGTAATTCACTGGAAATGATGAACTAGGGCAGTGGTAGCCAGCCACGGTCCTCGAGAGCTACCAACAGTTCACATTTTCCAGACAACCTAGCTGCTGCACAGGTGCACTCGTTACTAGCTGAAACATTTTCATAGAGCCACAGGTGGAGCTAATTACTTCACTTGTGATTCTGTGAGGAAATCTGGAAAACATGAACTGTTGGTAGCTCTCGAGGACTGGAGTTGGCTACCCCAGAACTAGGGCATGAAGGAATCATCAGGAGAATGGTAGGTGTCCTTGCATAATGGGTGCCACTGGATACCAGAGGTGGTGGTGGGAGATAGTCACCCATGAAAAAGCAAACAGGCTTGAAAACTTGCTCACGACTTTATATAAAAACGTATACAGTAGTAAAGCGGTGTGGGAGTGGTGGAAGCACAACTTAGTGGGTACACACTAGATATTGGGATATTTGCCATACTTGAAAGATAATGGGGTCGATCCTATTAACCCCGATGTGTGCGGATGATTCGCCGAGTGCGAATCATCACAACATCAGGTGCACTATACGAAGGGCCAAATTCGCTGAAAAGTGCTTGCACCTCCATAGAGGTGCGAGAAATTTTCAGCCAATTCGGCCCTGCGAAGGGTGCAAGTTAGGCTGAATTCAGGTGCCATTTTCAGCGTGAAAACGGCACCCAAACGGCAAGTCGCACCCTTCAGGGTTAATAGAATTGACCCCAAAGTCTATCAGCTAATGTGTACACAAAATTGCATGCTGCATGGCCAAGCAGACAATATCATATGTGGGGCTGTACAGTGAAAAGACCAAACAAGGTAATGTTCATTAGGGATATCTCTTCTCCTCTCACCAAGGCATGACCTCTTTCCCGTGCAGCCCAGACCCTTGTTCTTCGTCACTCAGAAGCTCTGGGATATGCGGGATCTCCGCTGGGTAGTGCTGTGACTACAGTGCCAACTTCTTCCCAGTGATAGGAGCTAAGTACTGCATGTTATGTCACTATTCAGGAGCTGGCACTTGTGTCACCCCTTGGTGGGCGACACCCAAGTGCAGCCTGTACCCCACGTATCATCATGTAGTGTGTACGGTCAATCTTCCATGGGCCAAGTCGAAGGTAATGTGGCTAGACCATCGGGAGAGTTAAGTTGGCCATACATCTACAGATCGATTGTCAGATTTGGCTGGTTGGAACTAAAACCTGGTAATGGATGTGTGACCGTTTTTGGCAGTTTTCCAGCATTTCAAAGCAAATGTTCAACTGTCATTTACTCTCATGCACTACCAGGTTTTTGTGCCAACCAGCCCAATCTGACAGTCGATCTGTAGATGTATGGCCAGCTTTAGATTGTAGATGGCAAGCCAGACCAAAATAATAAAACTAAATAAAACAATCTTGGCGTCGCATGCTTTTTTTTTTTTTTAATATAATTTTGAGTCTCGAAAAATTTTGCTGCATTTGTTTAGACTCTAGCGAACAACTGATTGTATATGTATTCGGGAAAAAAAATATAGTCTAAAAAAAAAAAGAATGGTGGATCAAAATATTACCAATTCATAAGTTTAATGTGCACTACCTGATGTCATTATTAGTTAGACCAGTTAGTTTCTATACCCTATCATAAACATCATGCTCAGGTGGCTCTTGTCATGACATTACTGGAATATATTGTTAAATCTTGGAATTCATAAGGAATTCAAAATACTTTGTGCTTCATGCGTCTGGTTTGTAATTACCTTGTACAGTAAGCCCTTAACACCTTAACATGGTTTTCTGTGTGCTCACTATTGGGGCTCAAACAGATATCTACAAGTGCACCCTATAGGCTTACCATGGGCAGGAATAAAATAGCTCAAAGCTATTATCCTAGAAGCTTAAACCCTGGTGCTAACTGAATTCCCCCGGATAAGGTTTGCTCTTACCCTGTGAAAAGGGAAAATTAGCGAATTTTGTAACTGTCCACTGTAAAACCTCCTCCATAAAACAAACAAAAAAAGTTAATCATGTACTAAGAATGAAGCTTAAACATTAAAAGTGTAATTAATAAATAATATATTCCTTGAAGGTCTATGACGAAGCGTGCATATGACAGATAAAGTTATAGAATGCTTTGTAGATAATCTATTGTGTCAGACATGACAGATTATATTATATCTACATTAAGTTAATCATAAAAGTTATAATTTCCAATATGCATGTGAACATATGTAATGTAGATGGATTGAAGTGTACAATTGAAGATACCGTTACAGGGAAAACCACTTCAAAACCCCACCACCTAACACAGATTCATATGGGCACATAAACCCACACTAATTAAGCAATGCTAAACCCCTCCTCTTCACACTCTTCAAATATGCCCTCTGTTCTCCCACATCTCTTACCAGTTCAACTTGGGTAACTTTTGTGTCTTGTGACACCATATGTGTACCGCTTAGCTTGCCATGCTTCGGGCACACTATTAGATTTTCACTCTATGCCCACTTGGATAGTTTGGATGTTTTTTTTTTTTTTAAATAAAAACAAGAAAAACTTATGTGGATATTATCCATGTCGATTTATTGTGCATCAACCTACTGCTTGTAGATCTAGTGACTGCATCCTACTGAGTAATAATGTGCAATTATCTCTTGCGCCATACACTGAAACAGAATAATGTTGTGCAGAAACATTTTATATAACGGTTAGGGAGGGGGAGAAAAAAAAACAGCAAACAAATGTTTTATTTAAAAAGTTTAATTATATTTAAAATAGCTTTGTATAAACAGTCGTAATACTACACAAGGTAGTACCATAATACAAAACATTTCCATTATATATTGTACTTTAAACTGTTAAACTTTATTATAAATTAACTTCTTTACAAAGAAAAATTGCACGTAATAATTGACCACTCTTCGGCTCTGATGCACTGGCATTTTGCAATAGTATCTTTTGTCTTCAAGTTTAACAGTCTCAACTTAAGAGTCCAAAATGCAGAAATGTAAAAGAAACAAAACAAAAAAAATATCCCTCAAGTGCACTTAGCAGACTGACAGCCTTGGTTTGGCCGAGGACATGCTGCTTTAACTGCAATTATTTCCCAAATCCTCCCACCGTTTTCAAAAAAAAAAAAAAAAAAAAAAAAAAAAAAGACCAAATTGATAAGGATTTAGAATGAGAGACTGATTGCTTTTGGATTGTAAACAGCAGCCCCCAAAGCTAATATCAGACACGGGGTCTCACAGGCATCAGTGAGAGAGTCAAACAAGTTAGAAACACAACAACAAAACGGGGATTGCAAAAATAAAATGTAGAGGGTAAGGGAAGAGAATGGACACAAAAAAATTAAAAAAATAAATAGACAGAAACAATAAAAAAACAGCAAATCTCTATAATTAACTATACTTACGTACACGATGTAAAGAGAACCTTGTTGGGCCCAGTAGCAGGCCAGATTATGGAATTCAATTCTCCAGTTTAAGTTGGGCAGTATATTTGATTTTGCAGGTTACAGAAAGCAATGACTCAGAATAGGTGTGACTTTCACAGGCTAATCTGAATCAGACTATTCTTGACCATTTTGGCAATTTAGAGTAGGATTTTGGCTGACTGCAACGAGTGTTCAGCGATTCTTGCTTTCTGTGTTTAAATTTAAGAGCTCATCTAGGCTGACTCCAATCTCTTGAAACTTGGAAACTAGTTTTCTCAGGTTATCAGTTTTACCTCCTCCTGATGCTTCAAACAAGAGTTGCTGTAAAAGATGGGGAAGCACATGTGGTAAGGACACAGTCTTGCTCACATCTACAGGCTTGGTAAACAGAAATAAAACTTCAAGAACCCCAACAGAAAAAGAAAAGGAGAAAACATTACATCTTTCCAAAGCTCAGCACACAGAGGTAACTTCTGCAGGGCTCTTTGGTACAGACGCTGGACCTGCAAAACAAGGTGCAGTTTCAGGAAAAGGACAGGTAACTGGTTACTTTTCTCATTAAAATTAATTGATTTACACTGGCAATGTTTGGCAATTGATTTACACTGGGTGTTCCATCCATTACAAGTGGTGTAATTTTATAGCCAGTGGCTGGCTGGGACGGGTGGGGGGTGCCACATGGCCCCCAGGCCGGTATATTTTTCAGTGTCCTGGGCCTGGCTTTGTGTGCCTGGCGGCCGGGAGACAAAGGATGCGGATGTCAACTATTTCCTTATCATCCTGATCAGTGGCGGCACGGCGGGAGCGAATAGTGAGGGAGATGGGCAGTACAGCTCACAGCTCCCGGGTAGAGAGGAGACTGCCATGCCAGCCCTGAGACAGCCTCCAATAGCAGCAGGAGCTAGTCAGGATACTGTCAGGTAGGGCTGGTAAAGCCCATGCATCTCCTGAAAGCCAAGCTCTACTGCCCATCTCCCGCACGATCAGCTCTCCCCCCCCACCACATTACATGCGGCTGGCTGGTTGTGTTGTTGATGTTAAAGTAAAGTGGGATGGGGCGGAGGGCGGTTAGAATGGTAAAAGGGGTGGGCTGTTTGCTTGTGTTGCCCCCGGGCTGAAAGTTGCCTGCCAGCCCCTGTCGATAACCCCTTCAAAAACATTAATAACTAAAAAAGATAGTGTTCTGTAAATGGTAGCTATTTTACGCCCTCAAGCAATGTTGATCTTCCAGCAGAAAAGCTTTTGTTTTATTTTTTTAACTATTTAAGAAAATGTAATCTAAATGTATGGAACTTGTTCAACTATGTAAAGTAACCCACAATGATCAGTGACCAATTTGTTTTTTTCTATGCGAATAAGAAAATATGTATACCATTTTAGCTTGCTATTTAAGTAACAGAAACCATTTTTTGTTATACATTAACTGAACAAAAATTTAAATAAATAATCCATATGACGTAATGTTTCTGCAACCAAATGGCTTAGATTGCAGGAATGGTAGATAGTAGTCTGATGATCCAATGCCATGTCCAGAATTTGGACACTATTTGTAGCCTTATGTTAGGGTGTTCCTACATTATTAAAGCAAGTCAGCAGCCAAGATGATCAGCACCACCTTAAATAATTTAAAAGTTACTGGTACAGCTCGCAGTGGTTCCCAACCCTGGTCCTCAAGTACCCCTCACAGTCCAGGTTTTCCAAGTCTCCCAGCAGGAGCACTGTGTATTACTAACTGTCACATTTATAAAATCCACAGGTGACCTGGAAAATGTGAACTGTTAGGGGTATTTGAGGACCAGGGTTGGGAACCACGGCTCTACGGCATCACTGTTTGAAGCATATGCAAACGCTTACCTCCTTCTGTCCCTTAAGGAAGGTTTCTACTGCAATGGCTCTAAGGAAGTAAAAACAAAAAAAACAGGTTATAACTGCACTGCCTCAATGAAATTTTTTGTGAAAGTGTTTTACAGTAGCATAAGAAATTGTAGCAGTAAAAAAAATTAAGGGGGTGTTCAATGAGCCACAGGATTTAATACCTCCAGTCGGCACTGGAAGTATTTCAATCAAACTGAATACTCCTCACGCGAGTCCCTGCAGAAGAAGGAGTAACCCAGTGGTTCGTATACTCTGTATTGTGGCACACTGGGGTACCCCGGGACACTTACAAGGGTGCCCTGGATTAGTGGTCCAGGACCAATTCTAATAATTTATGGTTAATGTAATAGGAAAAACTAGTGCTTTAGGCTGCCAATCATAACATATATGAGGGAAAACAGAAGTGAATACTGTCTTTCGTCACATAACTGACCCTAAAAATAACATCCTTCATTTTATTTATTTTTTCTAAATTTCTGAGAAACTTATGGCCTAGGGGTGCCGTGGAACTCTAGGGTGCTATGATTCAAAAACGTTTGGGAACCTCTGAAATACCCTAAAGTTGTGACAAAACCTCAAAAATTGAGTGGCATGCAGAACAAAAAAAACACTTTGAGCCCACAGTTCACGTGTAATTAATTGAATAGCCTTTCCCTGCCCCTGTGGTGAATTGATTACCACCTAAGTAGCATTCTTAAAATGTAATTAGTAGCTGAAGTTCCACATGGAAGATGATCTTCACAAATTTTCTGTTGGCATAAAGAATATAAAAGGTTAAAATGAAATGGTCACCGACCAGAACAAAATGGCGCTCAAAATGGAGTAAATGTGTCTTGCTCTCGCTTCTTTTTTTTTTTTTTTTTTACACAAATAAAAAAAGAATACAGTATGACGCTATGGTATCAGTTTCTTGAATTACCCTGTTCAGATATGAAAAAGAAGCAAGATCAAGACACATTTACTCCATTTTGAGAGTCTTCTTGTTCCTGTCAGTGACCATTTTTTTATTGTCTAGAGTTGTTTGAGTGACACTTGCATTGATGGATTCCAGAAGTCAGCCTGTGGTGCATGTGTTCCATCATTTTTTTTTTCATAAATAAAATATCATCCATACACAACAGTGTAAATCTAAATTACACTAAATTTCCAGAAAAATTGTTTGATAGAAGATTTAAAAGGAAGCAAACCCCATGACAAATTCAGATTAACGTTACCTGCATACTACATTATAAAGTAAAACAAAAGTAACATTTTGTACGTTACATTTTCCAGATGGACAGGCACATTGGGAAGTTATATGTAAACATCTTGGATTGCATTTTCACAATTTGAACATTGTTGTCTTCCAATTCTTGTTTAAGTACCCTGGAAGTATAGGATTACAAAAAGCATACTGTACTGTGATTGCAAGCAAGACATACAAGTGTCCGAAAGCTCCCTTGTTCAACCTGACCAAGTAAAAGTGCTAATTATCCTTTGTTTCTCAAAGCTGAAGTCTATCGTTGGAAAAACAAAGCACATAGCCTTTTTAGAAATGTATAATAATGTATACAAAATGCAACAGCAGCACCAGCAACCCCTGTAGAGGCTTTAGAAGCCTTGTCATGTCTTATTAATCTTTACAGCAAAGAGCACTGAAAAGGAATCCTTCGGTATCAGGTATGTGCAGTAAATTGTCCTCATTTACACAGGATAAACAAAAAGTTTAAAATTGTATTCTCGATCAACAATCCCAGTCTTCATATATAATACATTATTAGCCTACTACAGGCTGTCTGCCATATGTAAAATGTTTGGGAGTGGAGGTATTTTGGATATGGGATTTTTCCATATTGTAGAACATTTGCATACCGGGAAAATGTACTTTTCATGACAAGCTTTGCATCAAAAAGAAAGCATATCTTTTACCACACAAACATTTAATTTGTACAAAATAATCAAAACACATGCTCAAAAAATATATATTTCACATGAAATAAGAACCGTTTGTTACCATTGAATGACCCTAATATTTAATGAAATATCATGTGGATGGGAAACCATTCTGAACACTAAATGCATTTATGTTACTTAAGGAGCCCATACACGCTCAGTTTTGGGCATACGTTTTGTAAATAGTACACATCGCATCGCATGCCTTGTGCATGCGACGCGATGAAAAGCTAGTACAAAAAGTATGTGCAGCACATACTTTTTGCACTGTATGATGAGATGCGTGGGAGCGCGCATCTCAAAGTACAAAATGGAGCCGACGCGATCGCAGCGTGTATGGGCTCCTTTATACACATAGCCTGAAGATAATCTTACACTATGTTTAACAACTGTGCACATAAAGCAATGTTTGTGTGCATACACTAAATATAATCCCATAGCCTTAATATACTTTCACACAACTTTTAATCATTTTGTGTAATTAAACCATCAGAAAGCAAAAAGATCATGCTCAAAATCTTGTTTTTCAGGAATTTTAGATATGGCAGACACAACCTGTACTAGTAAGGTGTTGCTTTACAGGGGATAACCATGGTGATAACAAATTCTGGTCACTGCAGAAAAGTTTAAAAATTAATTTTTTTTTTTTTATAACGTGTGGATTTTGTGTGACTTTTTTCACCGTCACCTACTTGTTTTAGGTTTGTGCGTTGGTGTGTTTTGTATTTCATTTCATCTTTTATAACGACAAATGCATGTTGACAGATCAAGCGTCATCATGAAAAAAGAAATACAAACAGAACTCTTCTTCCCCCCCAATAGCAAATAGCTGTGTGTGGCCTCAAAAACGTAGGACTGCTAATGATTTTCTCTACTAGACAGCAATCCCATTGAACCAAATGAAACATTCCACATAATGCAAGGCTTTATATGAAATACTTATTTCCCAGCTCTCCTTTGACTTCCACATTTGTATATAACAAAAGCTACTTTTATGGAGACAATAACTAAACCAGCACACAGCCAATGTGACATTTTATAAATTCTAAAAGGAAAAAAACAGAAATACAATTTTTTTTTGCATTTACCATACCAAACGCCTACGCTTTTTAATTTTACATGCTAAATTTAAGTAATCTGCTCACCTGAGTGCAAGCCCAAGATTTGTAGGCATCATGGAAGAAAAGCGCTCCAATATCCTAGGATGCTGTGACTTTGGCGCACAGCTTAAATAGAAGTAGATTACCTGAAAATACAAATGACAGATAACATTGGGAATGTAGCATTGCATACATTACTTAAGATTCAGTGGGAACGTTGAAGTCAAAGAATCTTTCAGGATGAAAGCCAAGTGATCAAAGTTTAGAGCTTCACATTTTTTAGGACTTTGTTTTATGGGAGAGGAGGGAGGTGATCGAAAACCATGGTAATCACACAAATATGGAGCAGAACAATGCCAGAAAGCCCTGTGACTTGGCAGCATTTCCTAATCACACACCAACTTTAGGACATCCCCAACTAGTCAGCAGAAAAGCCCCTTCTATCTGTACTAGAACATAAAGCAGACACTGCTTTACATTTTGATATATCTATATTTTTTCTCTTGTAGTTAACATTGTACTACTTATACGTCAGCTACAGTTATGTACATTTGTGGCTATATGCCTATTTAAAAATGAAATGTAACATTAACTCCCACTCCTGACCTAATAAAAAGAAATCTATATATACACATGGTCTTGATAAAAGGGGTAACTCCCTGAAACCTTGGCTCCCTGAAACTACAGTCTCTGTATTATTGTGTTTCATACTCTGAGTGACATCTTACTATTTGGACCTATATATACACACATGAATAAAAATCTTTTGATTGCATCTTACGAAGTCTGACGAGTGCCTCTTCAATTCGAACTTTATACACATGCATGTATATAATTTCCTGCAATATAATGGTTACAGATGGAGCCGCTCTCATCTGAGTGGCTCCCACCCCGCCGGCCCACACCATTGCCAGTAGGCGCATGGCGGAGATGCTTGCGCGCACCATTCTCTGCCATGGACACGCGTCCACATCTGCCTGCCCACCCTCAGCCAGCAGCCACCAGATACTGAAATATGAGGCACTACTGGGGAGGGAGACAGCGGCTCCATCTGTATAACACTAAGTGATTACACTAAGTGATTACACTAAGTGATTACACTAAGTGATTACACTAAGTGATTACACTAAGTGATTACACTAAGTGATTACACTAAGTGATTACACTAAGTGATTACACTAAAAAAGTTGACGGTTAAAGTTATGTGAAAAATGTACTTTGGTTTTAAACAAATAATAACTTGTAAAATAAGTATATAATGCACTTGTTGGACATTTACGCCATTTTATCATTAGTTATGTGCATGGTTTATTCTTATGTTGATGAAGCTTGCCACAATAGTAACATGACCAACAGTATCTAACTTTCACTACAGTAACAATCAAACGCTCTTCACCACCACCTTACCAAATTATGGAATTCGTAGTTGGTCCAGTACTCAGCTGTGCTAAAAGGAGTGGGGTGCCGTGTGGGAACAGTCATTAGGCATCTGTTAACTAAATCGGTAAAATGCTTACTATCTTGAACCTTATTTCTGGATTCCGCAATTTTGCTGTTAGTAAAGACAAGATAACTGAAAAGAAAAGAGCCAATAAATATTACGGCACATCTACCTGTAAAATGATGCCCACTGAAACATGCAAGCACTAGAAATACTCACTCCATCCACAGCTTCTGCAGTATATCCTGTTGCATTACAGCCCCTAAAGCAGCTTCATATGCATCTGCTGCCTCCTCTGTACTTGCCTTTATAGACTGCCACAGACTGCAAATAAGAATTTACAATGAAGGATTGTGGCTGCCTCACAGCTTTCTTTACCATGCAGACTTAGGCAACACAGCCCATGTACTGACTGGCTGAGGCTCTTTAAACATTTTACAACTGCCCCCACCTCTCAAACAATGTACAAGAGTAACCAGGTCCACACCTATCCTCAAATCATGGCAAATAGCCATGTTTAAAGCACCATAGATTGATACTTAGCTCTGCCAAACCAGTCAGTCATACTATGCAAATAGTACAGTACAAGCATACCAAGATGCAAAATTGAGGAAAGTACTGTAGCACTGTGTAAGTTAAGCAGGCAAAACACATATCCAAATACTTGTGACCCTCCCCATGCATCATTAGGCATAATCTGTGACCTAACACCAATTCCTTATACCAAGTACCTCCTCCCCCACCCTCATCTTAAGTATCTAGTACACTTTTTGCAGATGTAACATATGTATATGTTTTGAAAGTAAATAAATCCTTCTTATACACTCAGTGATACGCTGATGTACACTCAGGTATCAGAAAAACAGATACACCTCTCTAGTAACATGTAGGTCTTCCTGTCGATCTGACCACAGCAGCAACATGACACAGGACATGGACTCCACCACTCACTCTGGAGAACGGTGTAGATTGAGCGCACCATGCCACTTGCCTAATGGGTCCGTAATTCCTTAACATTCACTGGTGGTGTATCCCTGCCACTGATAGCACCTTGAAAGGCATCCTACAGGTGTTTTATTTGGTAAAAATTTGGCAAACTAGAGGGCACCTCATGGTGCCTTCAGCCAGAATCTGGTGGCTATGGCCTTATGTGGTTGTGCATTGGTGTACTGAAGATGCCCACTACCATCGTAGTATGGCAAACTGGTGCAAATAACCCCCAAGGACTGAAGTAGCACTGCTGGTTAGTAATTTCTGCTGATTTATTAGGGGTCCTGAGCACCTCTCCGCCGGCACCCGCATGATCCCCTCTCCACAGAAGAGAGGATATCATGCGGGCGCCAGCACTGTGTGAGGCGCTCAGGTGCTTGACAGGAGCTTAGGAGTAGCAGCGCTGGGCTGCCGCGGAGTCAGAGGCTGCTACGGAGACGCTGAAAACGTACATTACAGAAGGCAGCTGTCGAGCTGCCAGGATTCAAACAGGCGCTACGCTGATAACGTAGCTTCGAGAAGTAAGGCAGTTTGGCAAGCTGCAAAGATTCATAGCTAGAGCGGCACGCGCTGCTGCCGGGAAACTAAACAAGTACCTTTTTTTCAAAGTTGCTTAAACCGTGATGGTTGCCATCTTCACGGCGAAGTATACAACAGCAGATTGCAGAGAGAACAATTCCAGAATATACTATTTAATCATGTGAGGTTTTGTGGCAAAAGTGTACTAGAGATGGGGCATCTTACTTCGTAACAGTTCCTTAAGTCCATCAAAGTACTAACAAGGCCGAATACTATGTTGCCTTACAAGATTGGATACATTCAAACAATGGACATTCACTTAACAAATGATAGTAAATAGTATTCTTTAAAAAATGTATTCAAATCAATTGTAATGATGAATCCTGATGGCAACTATATAGGTAATTAAACTAACTTGTTATTTAGCTCCTGGATTAAGTGCACAGGAGCTATTCAATTATTTTCCAGGTACTCTTTACCTAGGACGGCGCCCATCGCGGGCATCGCGTCCATCGCATGCACTAAAGTAACGGGTGTGACGCGACCGACGCAATGCCCGCGATTTCCCATAGGGATCAATGTTAAATTTTTCAAAGGACGCGATTTTTCAGTTCAATGCCCGCGATTTTGCCATAGGAAACAATGTTAAATGGGCCACAGAGTCCAAATAGGCACCCTTAGCAGTGAAATGTCCCCCACAATTGTTAACGACACCCCACTATCCACGCGAACCCGAAGCGTGGCGAGCGCAGCGAGCCCGCGAGGGGCGGCGGTATGCGTCCTCCGACCTTTTCATACCCCCACTATCCACGTCGGCGTGGAGTTGAGAATAGAATAGTGTGGCGAGCGCAGCGAGCCACCGAGCCCGAAGCGTGGCGAGCACAGCGAGCCCCGCGAGGGGACGCGGATACCTGTGAAGCCCGCGTAGGGCCGCGTTTACCTGTGAAGGTATCCGCGTCCGCTCGCCACGCTTCGGGCTCGGTGGCTCGCTGCGCTCGCCACACTATTCTATTCTCAACTCCACGCCGACGTGGATAGTGGGGGTATGAAAAGGTCGGAGGACGCGTACCGCCGCCCCTCGCGGGCTCGCTGCGCTCACCACGCTTCGGGTTCGCGTGGATCATGGGGCGTCGTTAAAAATTGTGGGGGACATTTCACTGCTAAGGGTGGCTATTTGGGCTCTGTGGCCCATTTAACATTGTTTCCTATGGCAAAATCGTGGGCATTGAGGCATTGAACTGAAAAATCGCGTCCATTGAAAAATTTAACATTGATCCCTATGGGAAATCGCGGGCATCGCGTCGGTCGCACCCGTTACTGTAGTGCATGCGATGCCCGCGATTTTTTACACCCGATGACCGCGATGGACATCGTGGGCGCCGTGCTAGGTAAAGAGTACCATTTTCCATAATAATTCCCAATATATGATGTGCTAAACTGCAGCTCTCCGGCTACTTAGCTGTCAGATTGTGACTAGCACCGAAAGTCGACTTAATAGAGATTTCTACCTGCACCTCTAATGGGTGTGCTGAGAAAACCAAAGTGCAGCCTTGGAGCTAGTCACAGTAGGTAGCCGAATAGCTCCCAGGCACCTAGCTTTGGAGCTAAATTACTGCAAATTATATGAATTGCCCTCTATGTATCCACCAAAAAGCAACCCCGTTTATTATTTATCTTTATGGATCTAAATCACATTTAAGATAGTTTGATCCACTATTATGACAGTATTAAGTGCGTGTAGATAAAATGTAGATAGTATAGGCCTTGTAATTGGCAATCATGATGCACTATTGTATATAAATTATCTTTATGGATTCCACTGTTCTTCCCACATTGGGGTGTATTCAATGCTTTTTGCGAGCTGTGACAGCAAACAGGGCTGTCTGCTCGCTGTGACAGCACGCAGGGTCAGTATTCAACTGACCCCCTGAACGCTAGGTTTTTGGAGCGAGGGGGAATGGCTTATGTGGCCCACTAAAACAGCAAGAATCATAGCTCAATGCAGCGGGTTTCCTGCATTAGCCGCGAGCCTCGCTGTTTGGGGGAATCCGTGCTGTCCTCCCACAGCAAGGATCCCCCCGGAACGTTGAATAAGGTGAGCTGCCGGCGCGGGGGTTAAAAGGAGAGGATCGCTTGCTTTTGGTGATACCCGCCATTTAACCCCCTTGCCGGCCGTATTGAATACACCCCATTGTTTTTTACACAGGGCAAACACATACATATTTATATACACATATATACATAATACACACACACACACAAGTGGTAGTCAATTTTCTTTGATTGCTATGGGAATTTCATCATTTTTATTGCACCACATTTACACATATTGCAAGAATTACAAATGTTCCATTCTTGTAATGTATGTTCTTTTATTTTTATAGGGAGTGAAGAAGCCAATTCATTCTTCAGATTACTGGGCGTAGTATAAATACATTTTGGTTAGTATCCTACTGATATTTTCGAGGATGGGGTATATAGGCAGAAATTTCCAGTTCTTTTTAACAAGTTTTTCCATTTCTAACTTATAATAAAACTATAACCAAATTTATCATTGTTGGTGTTTATGTTGGCTGGTTGAAATAGGTTTCTTTTTTCTGCCCATTTTTAATCATGCAGTTTATTTCCTTTAGAATAACCTATAATTTATTGATTAGCAGTTCTAGTGAAATTCATACTATGAAAGGTTAATGCAACTTATGATCAGTGTTAGTATTAGGCGTTTTGTTTGATCTTTCTTCTAAATATTTAATTAAAGGGCAAATTCTCTTAAGATTAACTTTTACATCATACTTGAAATTACAGTCTACCGATGGATTTCAATCATTACAAAATGTTTTTTTTAGTTTTTTATTTCACTGTGGTTTTTGCCTTTTTCCTTTAACTAACTTTGATAGTCTATGCCAATTCTAATACTATTTGTATACCCATGTTCCAATGCCTTCAGAAAAAGGAGTTATTTACCTTCAAAACATACTGTAGCAGGAATACTAAATCAGACTAAACGTGCACATTGCTGGAGATGTAGGGACAGCTGCAAAATGCCCCAACATAGTTTTGCAACAAAATTGCATGAGCAAATATACATTTTCCTAATTAAATAAAGGAATGCTATTGATCTGTTGAATCCACTTCCTTTTTACACAGGGTACTCGGGCACTTGTGTAAATAATAGTACAATCCATGTTAGAGAGCCAGATGTCAGTAAGCATATCTATTGAGTTTTAAAGTTGGTGCATTTTTTTCTCCAAAGCATAACCCATTGCTGTTAATGAACATTTCTTCTATAGCTCTATATTTACACATATACATAATTTAAGGGCTACGCTTGTGTCCATTATCCCTTGCACAAGGCAACCAGCAAAATAGGTCACTTAATTAATTTAGAGAATGGCAACACAGGCAACTCCAGCAAAGCTGACTCAAACTAAACCGAAGTAGGGAATTACATCTAGTTTGACACATTAAAGTTATGTTTAAATGAGACCCACAAGCTCACCAGAAAACAAGCCAGAGGTATGGGGTTTGCATATTTGAAGTATTAATAAGTCCATCTACTTTACATGTTGGTGCTTTGAAATCCAGCGGCACAGTTAAATTCAGAAGATATCTAAAATGGGCAGACAAAAAAAAAACCAAGAAAACTGTTAAATGTGAATGGACACAGCACATATTTTTTACCACCCCAGATCAGTTATTTCCCCTTTCTCCTCAGAATTTATACCGGAGAGACGTTAAGAAGTTACATTGAGATCACTTGCTTATGTGGTCATACACAAGTGTGCTTCATAGTAAAGAATACATGTCACCATTTCTAAAAAAGATTCCAGGAAAGTAGAGTTTGGAGTTTATGTTCTAACTCCTAAAATAAACATCTACACTCCAGTTAGCATTCACAATGGCTTTCTACACAGCATTTTCTTAAAACAATTAGCTCTAGTAACAATTATATTACAATTACTGTGCTGATTTGCATGAATCCTGGACAGAGAACTTGCACATAGACCCCTCATCTGCACACAGGTCGTTTCTAGATCACTATTGAATGCCCAAATTATTCCTACTGACATGAGAATTTTCCAGCTTTCTGACTTTTTTGGACAACCAGCCCTACACGTTGTAACAATTTTTGTTTTATCTCTTGCTCAGGTCTTAACTTACTCCCTGGGCAATCTACGGAAGTTCTGCATATGCCCGCCCATTGAGCAATCACCATAGACTATTGCAGCAGCTGTATGGGTGGCCATACACACAGCAGGATGAACCAATATATCTTAAGATGGTGTGTTGCACAGCCAACGCAATATATCTGAACAATGCTATTCACAGATACATACACACTGGCCGATGGTCCATTGATATTACGGTTACTCAATTGAACAGCCGATATATCGGTCAGTGTGTATGCAGTTTTAGACTTCCATTTCTGGGGATTTGGAGCCACAGTGACACAAACTAATGTTTCCCTCTCACCATAGCCAATCATTTACCAATTACGATTGGCTAAGAAAGTATTACACATATGTGACACCAATTCCTAACTTAAGTCCTTGACATATTCTATAATGATAACTGTATAGGCAGCAGTGCAGGGATTACCCAATCTCCTGGCTTTTGATGTCAAATTTTTAATGCAAGTAGACAGTTGCTATTCTTCAACATTAGAAGTTTACACTGTAAGTGCAAACACTTATAAGTGGATGACATGCAAGTAATACTAGATTCTACTCTGTGGAATATCAGTCCTGTTACATCAGGTTACTCCTGTTTACATTTTGGGTTCACTGAAAACCTTTGTTTCAGGTAAAAGGATTGTGAGATTTTCCCTGTCAAATACAACTAGCCAATGGAACAGGGAATTCTTAATTCTGCTAAAGATGGGCACATTGCCCATTTCAACTGGGGTTTTTTAACACCAAGAAATAAATGCCGGTTTTCTGAAAATTCCTAATAAGTCTATCTCATCTATATTGTACAATAGATATCCACATATAAAATGTGCAGAAGGTTAGTTCTCATCGGGATGCAGTTACAATCCTGGCATTCAAAATCCTGACGCCGGAATCCTGACACTTTCTCCCTCTGTGGGTGTCCACGACACCAATAGAGGGAGAATAAATTAGTGTGCCAAGCGTAGAGAGTCACCAGGCCCACTGCGTGGCGAGCGTCCCCGCCTTGTCGGGATTTAGAACCACTCCCTTCTCATCTTTACAAAATTTACAATGGAGTACAGAATTTAAACAAATGTAGGTATATCTCCCGTCTCAGGGTGGTGCTTCACTGTACCTCAGAAGATCTGTTGGACTACATTCCTCATCAGCATTTTCAAAGAAACAACTTACAAATTCTTCTATTAAAAAATATATGTTCTCAACACGACCCTGCAAACAGAAACATTAGAAAATAAGACCTCATCTCAACCTTAATGAATAAAAAAAACAAAATCAAATCTGGCCAGACAATTTACTGCACTAAATGAATATTGGGATCTACATTTTCACCTCCCCAAAAATGGTAAGTGGTGCTGCAGGAGACTGTGCTCTTCTAGTTCAGTGAGGACATTTTAAATATACTGAAAAACCAACAAATACCCAACGCATTCTGAATAGAGTGGAATTGCTCAGCAAAAAGGGGTGAGACACTTAAGGACAAGGCACAACACATAGTTTTACCTGTTCTACTAAAAACTTGCAGACATTATAGAAAATCTGTGCATTCTCAGGATTACTTCTGAACGCAGTGATCCAGACATCAATTCCATTTTCTGGCTGCCCAATCTTGATGTACACAGAACTTATAGCCTCCAGGATGTCACAGTTGGCGCAAGAACTCTCCAGCAACTGCTTACACAGATTCACCGCTGCAATATGCCTTAACCAAAAACATGCAAGGAATATAAATTTATACTGAAGGAAATGATCTTTCCAATACCAGTACTTCCCCAAGTTCTTACCTGTTAAGCATAAGATGCAACGAGATCATATTTTTATAAAGTGGCAGACAAACTTCTATTCTTTCCTTGGCATCCATGCCTTCATCCGAACAAGAAAAAACAGCAGCTGGTAAATTGGAAGAAATTGGATAACATGTCAATAGTAATCTTCTGTAAGGTTATGACAGGAATGTAAAAGTGGTTAGACACTAAAGCATAACAGAAAAAAAAAAACTTAGTGTGAATTAGGGTTTGCTACAGGAGCAACAGTCAACTGTTGTCCCTTGATCCCAGATTACAAAATACGGTCAAGTCAACATTATTTCCGTTGGGATGCCCTCGTATACACAGATGGGCAACTGCAGACATCTAAAATGCCATTAATAAAAACTAGTGCAAAGGGAAAACAATTGGTCCACTCTGGAAGACAGCAGCTGAAACAATGTCATGAAGCCAGTTCAGGACTTATGTAGAATGTAATTTGTCATCTTGTTATAGGGACTGATTATTGGAGGGTTTCTAAAGAACTGTAAGGTTCAGCAAGTCTTCTGGACATTCCTGTGGGTCTGTAGGGCCCCCCAAAATAAGAGGATTTTGGTACTTACCGGTAAATCCATTTCTCTGAGATCAGCAGGGACCACTGGAATCACATCGGGTATTAGAGCTGGGAATGCTGGGAGCTAGGCACTTCTTAATAATAATTAGGGGATACTAGCTCCTCCCCTCTAAGACCCACAATCCCCCAGTGAGGAAATTGGCCCACCAGAGGAAAGGGTTACAGAAAAACCATAAACAACATAACCATACATACAACACGCAGGTATCGGACCGGGCTGCAACAGCAACCACAACAGGCAGAATCCAACAGCCGGGCGGGTGTCCAGTGGTCCCTGCTGATCTCAGAGAAATGGATTTACCGGTAAGTACCAAAATCCTCTTTTCTCTGACATGCAGCAGGGACCACTGGAATCACATCGGGGAGGTTCCAAAGACCAAGCCCCGGGAGGGAGAGTGCTGGGGATTCTGTAGAACCAGACGACCAAAAGTTGAAGCCGAAGCTGCAAAAGTGTCGAACTGGTAAAACTTAACAAACGTGTTCTGAGACGACCAAGTGGCCGCTCTGCAAAGCTGAGAGATAGAGGCCCCTCTCTCAGCAGCCCACGACGTACTCACCGATCTGGTAGAGTGTGCTGTTAAGGAGACAGGAGGCACCTGTCCCGCATGAAGATAAGCACTACGGATCGTCCACTTGATCCATCGTGCAATAGTCTGTTTTGACGCAGGCCACCCCCTGCGGAAGGCGTCATAGAGTACAAATAAGGAATCCGATTTGCGTATATCCCTGGTTCTCTTGACGTAAATCCGAAGCGCCCTGACCACGTCCAAGGAGGATTGCTCTGGCGAATCCCCTTGGAAGGCCGGAACCACGATAGGCTGGTTAATGTGGTATGAGGATACCACCTTCGGAAGGAACCCGGCCTGAGTACGCAGTTCTGCTCTGTCCTCGTGAAAAATTAAATACGGAGGCTTACAGGACAGAGCACTCAGCTCCGAAACCCGGCGAGCTGAGGCAAGGGCTAGCAAAAGTACTGTCTTCCAGCACAAGAACTTCAGTTCCACCCTATTCAGTGGCTCAAAGGTCTCAGACCTCAAGAAGGCTAGTACCAAGTCCAGATCCCAAGGAGCTGTGGGGGGTACGAAGGGAGGAAGAACCCCTTGAAAAAATGTCTGTATCTCAGGAATGAGGGCCAATCTCCTCTGAAAGAGAACAGACAAGGCTGAGACCTGGACCTTAAGAGAACCCAGTCTCAGACCCCCATCCAATCCCCTCTGTAAGAACAACAGAAGGCGGGACAATTTGAATATTCGGAATGGCCAGCCCTTAGACTCGCACCAACCGGCATATGAGCGCCATATTCTGTGATAATGTGCTGCTGAGTTGGGCTTTCGGGCTCTTAACATCGTAGGGATTACAACTCTTGGAATTCCCCTCTCCCTCAAGACCTCGGTCTCAACAGCCACGCCGTCAAATGTAGCTGTGGCAGATTCTGATGGAAGAAGGGTCCCTGCAGAAGAAGATCGGGTCTGAGGGGCAACCGAACTGGCTCGTCTGCCAGTAACATCTGGATGTCTGAAAACCACGTTCTGCGAGGCCACCAGGGCGCTATCAGAATAGCTTGCACTGGTTCCCTCTTGAGCCTCTTGAGCACCTGGCCCAGAAGTGGAAGTGGCGGGAACAGGTAGACAAACCTGAACTCCCACGGAGTCGACAGAGCGTCTGCCGCTATGGCCTGAGGGTCTCTTGTACGTGCCAGGTATGCTGGTAGTTGGTGGTTCTTCTGAGACGCCATCAGATCCACCTCGGGAACTCCCCACCTGTCGGTGAGCTCCCGAAACACCTCGGGGTTGAGAGACCACTCTCCTGGATGAAGGTCCTCCCTGCTGAGGAAATCGGCCTCTAGATTTTCCCGACCTGGAAGGAACACTGCCAGCAGAATTACTCCTGACCGTTCTGCCCACTGCAGAACCTTCTTTACCTCCTTCATGGCCATGCTGCTCCTCGTGCCGCCCTGCCTGTTCATGTAGGCGACTGCCGTGGCATTGTCCGACCTTATCTTTATGTGTTGGCCCTGAAGGAACTCCTGAGCCTCCAGCAAAGCATTGTAAATGGCTCTGATCTCCAACACGTTGATGGACAAGCGACTCTCCTGCAGGTCCCACCTGCCCTGGAGGCAGAGATGAAGCACTACGGCCCCCCAGCCGCGGAGACTTGCGTCCGTTGTCAACACAATCCAGTCCTGGACTGCAAACCGACGACCCTCTATTAGGTTCCTTCTGTGTCGCCACCACAGTAGAGAATGTCTTGCCTCGGCCGACAAGTGGATCCTCCTGTGCAGATTCAGGTGCGAGCCCGCACCCTTTCTGAGAAGATCCCACTGAAAAGGTCTTGAGTGGAAACGTCCCCACGTCAGAGCTGGGAAGGCTGCCACCATCTTCCCTAGCAGCTGAGTACACAGATGGAGGCTGATCTTCTGTGGAAGTAAGATCTTCTGCACTAAGAGCAAGATAGCCTGGATCTTGTCTTCTGGCAGGAAGACCCTCAGAGACTCCGTGTCTAACCAAAGACCTAGGAACAAGATCCTTCTGGATGGAACTAAAGAGGATTTCTTGAAATTCATTATCCACCCCAGGCTGGTAAGCGTCTGCGTAGTTAACCTCGCCTGACTCTCCAATAACTCCCTCGTTGGAGCCTTGAGTAGGAGATCGTCCAGATAGGGGATTATTATCACCCCCTGACCTCTGAGGTATGCAACGGCTACTGATAGAGTCTTGGTGAATACTCTGGGTGCTGAGGATAATCCGAAAGGCAGAGCCCTGAACTGAAAATGGTCCCGACCGATGGCAAAACGAAGAAAAGCCTGGTGAGAGATCCAAATCGGGATGTGTAGGTAAGCATCCTTGATATCCAATGATATCATGTACTCCCCTGGCTCCAACGAAGCAATCACTGAGTGGATTGATTCCATCTTGAATGGTTGATACGAGACTAACAGATTCAACGGCTTCAGGTTGAGAATGGGCCTGACTGACCCATCCGGCTTGGGGACTACAAAGAGGGTTGAGTAGAACCCTGTGTTCCTCTGAGCTGCTGGGACCGGCATGATGACCTGAGCTTCCAGCAAGATCCGGATGGCCTCTAACAGGCTCGTTCTCTTTTCCTGAGATGTTGGCAGTCTGTATATATCAAAAGCTAGAAAAATGTGCAGGAGCAGAAAAAACTGTGACCTAACTCCCTGGCACAATTTTCTCACTGGGGGATTGTGGGTCTTAGAGGGGAGGAGCCAGTATCCCCTAATTATTATTAAGAAGTGCCTAGCTCCCAGCATTCCCAGCTCTAATACCCGATGTGATTCCAGTGGTCCCTGCTGCATGTCAGAGAAAAGGGTAAGCGTAAAGGAGAACTGATACCTTTCCTGTACCATAAGTCATACCTCTACATCAGAGAACTTGGCCAGGATCCTATAACTAGGGGTGGCCAGTGATAAACCCAGTAAAGAACTGTACATTAATATCTTATGCACTATGGTTACCTTCAATAATATCACCAGTACTACTTTTATTAAAGTGCTATAATTACGATGATTGATTTTACCCATTTTCTGAATATAGGTATATTCCTAATAACATTTTGTTTTAAAATAAACCGTAATTATATGATATATATCTGGATATTCGCCCAAGCATTTGCTGGTTGCCCTTGGTCATACGTTCCACTGTTTTGCAGGACAAATAGTCAGAGGATGCCATGATATTGTGACATCAAGACCGATAAAAGGGTTAGCATTTATTAGTAAGTCCTGCCACATTACTTTCTGCTATACAGCTATTTCTATAAGAACATAGCCCATTGCAATCTCTACGTTAGTCATTTAAAATTATGATGAGCCAATGAACTCTACCAGCAAGTAAAGAAAAAATTAACTGCAGTAAACACAAATACAAATACATTAGAGGTGGGGCACCATTTAAGAAGTCACTATATTTGTATATTGTAGCTACTCTATTTAAAAAATATGGTTATAAAACCGTAACAGAATCAAACAAGCACACACACAACCACCGAGAGGCCTAGCAACAATCCTGCGGTCCTCAATGTTGATGCAATACTGTAAACAAAGTAAAAAGGAACAATAAGTACACTTGCAAATCAGCAACAGTATGACACACCTTCAAATAGAGCAAGCAACATGATAGGATCAGTCGTTACACTTTGGGGACTCAGCCAAGGTATTAGAGATGGCTCCTTGTTAACTATCCTGGAGGGGTTGGAAATTGTTGAGTCATAGAAATTAGGCAGACTACTGAACTCCATGAGGTGAATGTAAGAAAGCCATGCTAAGCAGCGATCCTTGGAAGTAAGGTGATCTGCTACACTCTTCTCACAAGCAGACCTTAAAGCATTCTGTGAAGCACATTAAAAACAAAAAGTTAAAGCTTTGTAAAATTGCTTACTATGTAGTTGTATTCTTTATACATTATCTAAAAAATAAGAAAAAAAATTATCCATTCATTAAAAATAGTGGAAGCACAAGTTTTTGTCATGTACGCAAGCTGTGTAATAACAAAACATCATCTCTCTATATAGTACAGGTGAGTCTCCCTTATCCGTGTATTCCAAAATTAAAAAATTCAGGAAATCGTGGTTTTTCAGGATATTTTGTGTTTTTTGTTTTGTCCTGTGCCGCCCGATTCTGATGGCCACTGTGGAACAAATCGGGGCACAATCAGGGTACCAAGTAAGTATGAAAAAAAAAAAATCAGCAAAAATCCCTTATCCAAAATGCTTGTGGTCTTGAGCACTTTGGATAAGGGATACTCAATCTGTAATGTAATAGATTTTAACATTTACAACCTATGATGTTACACTATCTTTTGAGTGATGTTATCGTTTCACAAAGTGCTGCATTGTGGATGTGTTTCTGCTTGCAGATAGTTAGACAACCCTAAATAAAGGAGACAAATAATCCCCGTAGTATAATTATTTAAACAAGGTAATCAATGAATCCTTTACTTCCAGTGGTTACATCATGACAAGTTACATTTAATTCCATCTAGGTGCTTCTGCTTAACGACACTAATGTGCGACTACAAAACACTGAGGGGGAAATTTACCAAGATGGGAGTTCTATTTCACATGGGATGTTGCTATGGGAAACCAATCAGATTTTATGTACGCCGAGGCACCTAATTTTACAACAAAAAAACTGGGAAAACTTATTGACTCAAGTGGGAGCCTCACTCGAATATAAGCCGAGGGGGGCTTTTTCAGCATAAAAAATGTTCTAAAAAAAGTAAGCTTATACTCAAGTATATATATAGTATTATCTTCTAGAAGGTGCTAAATAAATAAGTAGATTCTGATTGGTTGCCCATAGCAACATCGAATGTAAAATAGAACTCCCATCTTAGTAAATTTCCCCCAGAGTCTCATTTACAGACTATCTGCTGAAGGGACACAAACCAAAAATTGAACAGATTTTTGCTTGGTTACTAACAGGACAAGAATGAAAAAATATCCATCCCCCAAAAAATAAAAGGTTATGGTCACTATTGTATGTACTGTATTCAGTTACCTGTAAAATAGCGAGAGCATTTTGCAGTCTTCCTGTAACCAGGTGTAATTGTACTCGGTACAGCAACATTTCTAGACACTGCAGGGAAAGCAGGTCAGACTTTTCCTCTCCCTCTATTTTGTGCATTAGGTACTGCAATGCACGGTTACACACTTGGTCCTTTCCATTAAAGGAATTCTCCAAGGTCAGAAACTACAGTAGGAAAAAAAAAATCCCATAAAGAGAAAAAAAAAAAAATCCCATAAAGAGAAAAAAAAAAAGAGAAAACATCCCAAGTGTTAAATTACAGTCAAATACATATAATTTAGAAGCCCGTTTAGACTTCTAGAAATGAATTGTAATCGCAAGAGAAAAAAGGCCACGAAGAGAGTACAATCGCTAAGCAACCCCCTGACCACCTAAAGTACAGTATCCTTTGACACTAAACCAGTGTAAGCAAGAGAAAATCGCAGAGATGTCGGACAATCTCACAAGATCAGTCAAGCACATTTAGGTTATATAGAATACAGTAAAGAACATGATAAAGAAAGCGTGTCCTAAACTATCACTACCGTACAAAGGGTCTGAAAAAAAAATGTATTATTTTTCTGAGGTATTCATACTTCTTCAGTCCACTAGGAGCTTTCATGCTAGTTAACACTACAATTTTGGATTAGTTTGGCCAGGGGTGTCAAAGCTCCAATAGAACTGAGGGAAAGAAGACAATTGGATAAGTGGACCCAGGCAGTAAGAGATGGAAAGAGCAACTGTCCCATGCAAGGCGATAGGGAATAAATATTTACAATTTTTTATAAAGCGCATCATATTCCGTTGCGCTTTACAGTTGGAAATATATGCAGTTTTCACTGTAACGATTAGTAATCAAAGGAGGATTGATCTACATGACCACTAGAACGTTTGTGAGTAAGGTAATAACTAGATGGGATAATACTAAATGTGGGTTTTTAGAAGTGGAGATAATGCCCATAGCATCTACTTATTTATCTAGCACCTTCTAAATGTTAATAGCTGCAATTTTATTGGTTTTATGAATATATAAAGGCCACTTCTATAATACTTTATACATAAATACAATTAGCTGGGAAGTATAGGACGTTTAAATTTGCATAAGGTACTTTCAACAAAGAATGTTTTATATATATATATCTTCTAAAAACCTCACTTTATTAAAAACAGACCGAACAATAAGATACAAATCTAAAAAAAAAATTGATAAAAAAAAAGGACAATACTCACCAGCCACCATATCTGATAGGAAGGAGCATATTCTACAGCTGTCTCGCACATTTCCTCTATTTCCTCTCTAGATCCTCTTTTGGAGAATAATTTGAGGTAGTGGCTCCATATCTCTGGATTATCTCGATTATGCTCCAGTGCCCGGGATAACACATTTAACGATGAGTCTAAACACTCTGAGGATGTCCTATAAACATACACGATACAACGTAAAGGGTTCTGTTGTGTAAGGGGATGCAGTCACCCTGACGGCGATTTGGATTCTGGTGGTCGAAAACCCGTTGCTGGAATCCTGACCGGCAGGCACAACACAGATGGCTAAATCTCGACATTGCTGGCGATGCCGACACCGGCATAACAATCATAAGTATGCTTGAGTGGGTTAGGCAGCCAACAAAGGTATATACATACAATGTGTTATAGTTTGGGTAGAATATTTTAGTGCAATATAAAAATAGGGTAGATTTAGACTGACCAATAAAATAGAAACCTTGAAAGCACAATTAATAAAGAAAAAAAAAATTGATCTATGGGGAAAAAAATTACGAATTTAACAGAAAAAAACTATTTGGGTTATAGTACAAAATGAGCATGACCATAAGCAATTTAACGATTTGTTTATAAAAAACACTATATTATGCTATCAGTTATGCCCAATTTACATAAAATGTCCCCTCACACCCTCCAGTTAATTTATTGACCGTCTCAAAAAAATAAAAGTAAACCATTACTACTGAACACGCACATTACAAACAAGGAACAGAACTGTGCCATTTGAGGTACACAGCTACCGTGAGAATGTTATAAAGATGCCCATACAAGAAGGTATGTTCAGTTTACAGCTAGCATCCTTGGATGCAACAAATGAAACTATTTTCAGACAAAGGAAATCTTCATCTTTACGCAAGAACATTTGGCTGTACATAAAAATGTATAAAGAAACATAGAATAGTTTGGTCACAGATTGCTTAAATATATAACCTGTACAACATTTCTTATATATACTTATTAACAGGTCCTAAACATGGAGGTGTGAAAGGTTTATAGTAAGTGCCTTAGCTTAACTTAACACAGTGCATTGTTTCCACCAATTATAAAATAGCAAACTAATTATATAAGCTTTGATTTAACCAATCTGGCACATTTTGCTATTAGGAACCACAGTATTATTTATTGCCTTCAAACAAACAAGAATGACTTTAGAAGGTATGAAACCGGCACCTCCGGCTAAATTCAATAAAACAATGATGGGATTGTGGCTTGGGTCAATGAATACAGTGGGAGAAAAAACTAGATTTAGGAATGAAAATAAATCTTGCACACAATAATTGTCAGATTAGTATTGTAGAATCACAGGAACAGAAACAAAAGCTACTTACCCCTCATTCTGATTTAAGCACTTGTATGCCAGTTTGATCCACAGTTGTATATCTTGAGGGTTTTCAAGCACACTTGCCTCCAGGTTGGAAAGGTCATCTGTCTCATTTGTAAAATATCTGACATCGTCTTGAGTGACAACAGCATCGTAAATAGGAGCTTTTGTTTTGGGCTGTGGGAGTCGAGCTATAAATTAAATTAAAAAAAAAAAAATCCATTCAGATGAACAAGGATAACAATGAGCATGTAGACTAGCAATTGTTGACTGCAATGAAGTTCTATAAAAGCAATTGATTACACCATACCATTAAAATCAAATTTGTACTTCTTGAGCATTCTTCATGTTCCACTCTGTAGCAAGCAAGAAAACATCCTTGTCTCCCATAACCACCTGCAATTCTCAATAGACTACAAAGACCACTCAACCAACACAAGAGCAGCCGCTACAAGCCCACACTGCTGAGCAAGGAAGATTGAGAGAAATTCCTGCTAATTACAAAAATAAAAGTCAATATCCATGTGACTGGAGAAATAGCCAAGGGGCAACAGTTACTTGTGAATAAGGTAGGCGTGGTAAGGTCACCAGAAACCAGAAGAATATTTCGAGGCAAAGGATAGTCTTTGTCCAAAATTAATAGGCATAGGACATATTCAGCTCAAAAATTTATAAAGACTTTTGTAAAATAAACCATAAGACACAAAGTCAGCTGCACCAATTCTGATCTGAAAATGCCATATTGCAATCCTTCCAGGAAAAGCAGCATCCACTTTATACCCTTAGCAGTCACATTTGTAACAAAAAAGCAGACACGCAGGTAAACTAAAATCTGACAGGCATTATTCTTGAATAACGATGAGACTTGTCAGTCCATTGCTGGGTAGTTTTCTGAAAATACAATGAGAGAAAGTATCCAAGAGGCTTCAGAGTATGAAAACCGAACTTTGTGATGAAACACACCAACAGCCAAATATGAGAGAAATCTCCCAAACACCCTACTCTGCTGCCCCTCTGTTTTATCACCCACAGCTCCAAGAGTCTGACAGCTAAGACACACTTTTGTTTGTTAAGTAATCCCAAACAGACAAACTAACAAATTGAAACAAGTTTAATTTTCGGTCTTACCAGAGTTGACCACTTTTGTGGAATCATCTTCATCACTGCTGCTGCTTTCAACAACTGGCTTTTTCCAATACATTGGCTTCCATTTCCTTTTTTCTTTAAAAGTTGTATGTGGTGGTGCTGTGGGAAATAAAAAGCTCAGTGGCTAATCAGACACAAATACAACAAAACAGGGGCGTGTAACTGGGTAGGTTCCCCCCTTTGTACTGTCCAGTGCTGGCGCTCAACCCAGGGCGCAAATTGTATAAAGTCAGAAGGAAATGTTTTCAAATGTTGCTGAAGCATGCTAGTAGCACATGGAGGAGGGATATAGTAAGTTGTGCCAATTTACCTGAAGTGTAGGCATGCATAGGACCACAAGCAATTTAGTCACAATATGTACATAAGGGTAGATTTACTAATGGTCAAACAGAATAATTTCCTTTCCATGTGTAATTGCTTTGTTTCAAGTGATAAGATTTACGTGAACGATGTTGAGATATTTTTCTCCATTGTATATCACAATAACATACCTCCCAACTGTCCCGCTAAACGCGGGAACGTCCCGATTTTTGGGGACGTTCCCGCGTCCGGCAGTGTCCCGCTGCGGGCGGGGGGGCAGTTTGGAGTCCCCCCAATCTCACAGAATAGACGTGCGCATAGCGACTATCCACGGCCGAAAATGAGGTTGCAGCCTAATTTACATAAGCCACACCCTCATTTACCTACACCTCGCCCCCTTTTCGGGTGCTCTATTCTAATGTCCAGAAAGTTGGGAGGTATGCAATATACTGTATGAGAGACCATATCATTGCAAAAAATCAGCGATTGTTTCTTTTAGAGTTATTTTTGTGCTGCTGAAGGCTGGTACACCCAAATCATCCAGTGTAGATTTATAATTACTAGGTGACTTAAAAATTTATTAGCTCTTGAGTAGATCACATAGGCCCTTATTCTGATCGGTGCGGTAATATCCGCGTGCGTTCGGCTCGCCGATGTTTTGTGTCTGCGCATGTGCAGAGGCGTCTCTGCGCATGTGCGAGCGGGGCGTACGGCCAAATCCCGCATGATATGTGAACACTCCGACCAGGGGGTGGAGAGGGGCGTGAAGGGCTATTTGGGCTCATTACCATATGCATACGCCCCGCGTTTCATGGGCGTTCCCATGAAAACGCTGGGCGTACGTATGGTAATGCGGCCGTGACGCACGTGTAGGGGGCGGATATATGACATCGCCGGTTGTCAGCTGCCCGCCCAGATCCCTGCTTTTGTGGTCTGAGGTTGCGGGTGCTGGTGGAGCACTCGGTCCTGCGACCATCGAATGATGGGGAGGTTCCCTTAGATGGGGGAGGTTCCCTTAGATGGAGGAGGCGTATTCCGTGAAAAATACACGTGCGGTCCGTTTGGACAGCTTCTTACCGCATACGGACGGAGTTGGCGATCCGTATGGAAGGCGGGGTTTCGCACGCACGGTCCTGGCCGCATAATCGGCTCCGGCCGCACCGATCACAATAAGGGCCATAGTCATGTTAAATTGTTAAACTGGGGTGGGGCCAGTGATGTCCGATGTCTATTGCAGCTGAAACTACTGGCCACTAATGCACCTCAGAATAAACTGGATCGACACCACAGCAGAATGGGGCTCTCAGGTTTGACCCAGTTTAGAACTGGAGGGAGAGTGGTATAAATTTACTATCAAAATATCCTTCTTCTGGTATTGCTTGAAACAATGACAAATGGTACGGGATTCAGGCGCTATATTAATATAACTTGACATAAAATAATGCTAATTGAATATACATAAAATGTATCAATACTTGAAGCACAAATATTTAAATCAGTATGGCTTTATGAGATGTATTAGGAGTGCATTCATTTAAGTGTGGCCAGTCCCTAAATAGACAAATTGGATGGTCTTTTTTTTGTACAAAGTTCCACCTGCAGAATAATGAAGTCCAATAGATGGAGTGTGCCAAGGTCTAGGAAAGCAGGAATGCATGATGTAATCTCACCACTGGAGGAATACCAAGGTTCTTACAATCCGCTTGTCCAATGTCCTCACAATAGCATGGGTTCCCTGTAGGGCATGGATGGCAGAAGACCGCTGGAGGAGATCTGTGAACCTAGGAGATCAAACTACCAGCCTGCATTCCTAGACCCCGACACACTCCATCTATTGGACTCCAGAACCTGCCATTTCACCATATTATAGAGAGGACAAACGGGTCAATACATCCACTCCACAGATCTTCCTCCAGCGGTCTTCTGCCATTCTTATTCTAAGAACCCTAGTATTCCTCCAGTGGTGAGATTACATCTACTCCATTATTCCACAGGTGGAACTTTGTGCAAAAAAAAGATCATCCAATTTGTCTATTGAGGGACTGGCCACACTTAAATGGATGCACTCTTATATATCTCATAAAGCCATACTGATTGAACCCCTTGAGTGGTGGGTTTTTCTAGGGCAGCACAAACCTACAAGGGCAGGTTTGTCCTGCCCCAGAAATACACACCACAGAACTTAGGGACAGCTTCTCCTGTGGCCCCCCACCCCCTTGTTGTTCACAACTCAGTCCAGACTCCGGATCTCTGGGGTGCCCCTGCCACTGCCCCCACCGCTATTTAAACCAGTGACCTGGCAGGCTTGGCGTCCGAACTCCCGAGTGCATCCGAGCAGCCCCTAGCCTGCCTGCGCATGCTCACTTCTGTGAATGGCGGCGGGGGCAGGGGAGCCCCGGTGTACGATCACCTGGGTGGGGAGTGATGGAGTGAGGACTTGCAGGAGGTGAGCACGTGAGGGGAGCGACAGGGGGATGCCTCTAGAGGTGGTGCACCAGTGGCACACAGTTGGAGGCACTACTGGCGCACACCTACTGTATCACGGTATGCCCGGAAATTTTCCAGGACGGCCCGCTGCAGGCATACCACCAAAGTGTTAAAATATTTGTGCTTCAAGTATGGATATATTTTATGTATATTAAATTTGCATTATTTTATGTATAATATATTTTTTAAAGCATTTAAGACAAACCCACTATATATTTAAAATCGCTGTTATTTGCGTTTTCACTTTCTGTTGTATTCTGGTAATGCTTGGCGAACATTTCTACTAGCTTACTCACATGCAAACATGATTGCACGCTGCCCCACCCACACACAAAAAGGGACATCTGTGGAGTTTTACGCAATGATCTTTTGCAGTCCGGTGTAATTAACAGCTACTTGCTTTGATGGCATTGTGTTTAACGACTTTCATTGCACGGTCGGAAAAGTGTACTAAGCAACACAAATCTCTGTCGTTCTGACAAATGAGAGACATAAGTGTGGATACATAGTAATTTAAACGGTACATGTTAGGAAACTGTCCAACTAAATGGTTTCTGGCTGCTGACCCACTTTTACCCACCATTATCAAAAAACAAAGATCTGGAATTTAGAAAAACTATTTCCTAAGAAAGGCAAGAAAAAGACTTACTGTGATTTCGGCTTTCATTGACATAACTAACAAGAAGAACAGACATCAAATCCATTGACATACGATCACGATTAACACCAAAGAGTTTATCAACATATTTTTCTGAAGAAAAAGAAAAAATGTTATCATCACAAAAATGTATAGCAACTTTCAAAATGGGACCCACATGGTTATAATAATGAGGTTCTGAAACACAGCCCTACATCTGCAAAATTGGCTTGTCCCAACCATTAGAAGGAGTTGGAAGCAGTATACAGGCAAAAGCTTAATGTTGATTATAGCTGGATCTTAATTACAGTTTATAGCAGTTTCAGCACAACGTTAACATTAATATGTAACCAGACCAACTATTAAATCTCCACAAAATTAACAAAATAACTTAAGTATTCTTTCAGAATACGGCAATGACTAACAGGTAAATAGACAATCAGATTTTTTTCACCTTAGAAAAAAAATTGGCACTTTTCTGTTTTTGTTTTTTTAGGGCAAATGGGGATTTACCCTATTCGATTTGAGGGCCAATCATTAGCCTAGGCGAAAAATTCTGACGTGGAGAAAAATACCCGGATCAGCAAATTAGCCGTCAATCCACCCATTTTCACCACTTTGCCAGCACAATTGCATCTGTTTTCCCAACTTCAGGTATATTTCGCCAATGCCTTTTCGGCAGCGTTCCAACATGGTAACGCCTAGCAATTGTATGGGAACGCCCATGAAATGCTGGCAGTTCCCATGTAAATGTGGGAGTGACGCGGTGTGCGGGCAGGCGGCTAACTTCACCTGCCCCCCCCATCTTCAGTCCGGGGCCCGCAAATATAAGTCAGTGTCCACTGACTTATATTTGCGAGTCTTGGAGAAATCATTCGATGGTTGCTGACCATCAAATGATTTCTTCAGCAGCGGGCACATGTGAGGGGGTGTGTTTTCATAACACATCCCCCGCATGGTTGCGAGGAGATATGGCGCAAGCTGGGACAGCGATTCGGTGGGATTGCACAACAAATGCTCAGAATCTGCGACCTTTGCAGCTTACCAAACAGATTAGAATCAGGGCCATAGTGTGAGATGCCTGATGGGAGTCAGCTGCCAGGTCCCCTGTAACTCTTCTAGTGTAAGGCTTTTTTTCTCTTTTACAAAATTGCATCTTACTGCAGCTGCTGCATTATGTGACAGACACTCAGGGCGGTATTTAATTGTTTTGTACCAGCATTACAGCTCACTATACCCAGGGGTGACTAGCTGAGATGGATAAACCTGACCATAATGAATGTGATATGCATAGAAATATAGATCAATTGAATATCACCTTACTATATCTCACTTTAGAGGGGCATGACACAACTGAATACCACCCTCAGTGTATAAATGAATGACCAGTATATAACCGTTCATACAATTTTTTTTTTTTTCTTGAACACAATTGTGCCCAGTAAGCAGAGAGCTGTACAAAAAGGTGCCTGTGTGTTCCTTCCAATTATGATCAGCCAGTTTTCCAGCTACATTCATTGGAATGGATGAGCATATTAAATTAGTTTATAAGCTTGTTTACAATAATGAGTTTGAGATCATGTTGTATGTGCTAACATTGTAAACGAAGAAGAAAAAAATAAATAAAAAAAATAAAAAACACCCCTCCACCAATAATAGATTGGCACACAAAAACACCATTTCCAAAAAGTAGCATTTAAGCCACCAGGTTTAAACAGAAAACTGGAGTCTCAACTAATATTGGAAACAGATTTTTAAACACAATGTTTTGCAAATGAAAGTTTTCAATATAATGACAGCAGCTTCGTTTACCAGTTGCCGTTATAATTTCCTCATCTGTGCTCTTCTCAGAACATCCAATCAGGTCCAAGTTGTATGACAAAATATCTTGAAACAGTTGTTTCCTGCTTAATGTGCAATCACGCATGTGCTGCCTAGAAAAGGAGTGAATGGTCAACTGCAGTTTTAATTGGTTTACAGCTAATGATGCACTAAACAATGTGAAAAGCTGCTTACCACTGACAGTCATCATCGTTACAAGTACCAGTAAGATCAAAGCGACAGAAAAAAGTTTTTGGTTCAATCATGTTGCTGTAAGACACAGAGCTTAGTAGTAATTTCTCCTTTGTACGAAAATATGGACTGAACCTGCAAAAAATACATAGATTTAATAACTAAAATGTTTAAAACCTGGTTTATTCATAATAGCAGTCATGCTTTCATATTACTAATAGGAGGTTTTTTCTTATTTCTAAATGGAACTAATGTATAAAAAAAAAAAATCAGAGAAATGTTAATCATGAAAAAAAACAAAAAAAATCAGAGAAATATTAAACCATGTTTAATATTGAGCCCCTGCACCGTGAACCCAAGTGCTTTTGTGCTAGGACATCCAAAGCTCACATGGTCTGCAGCGTTAGGGCTGAAAACTAGCCTCCAAGCACCTTGTTATCCCTTTCTTTAGATTACTAGACTGACAACTTCTTACTATACAATTATGATTATCCTTTATTTATATGGTGCCGTAATGGATCTGCAACACCAAAGTACATCATCTAATAAGCAAAAAAAACAGGAAACAATGACTTTCAGTTGACAATAAAGGATAAGTACAGAATAAGTGTCAGAAATAAGCATCATAAATAAGTGTCATTCCGGCAGAAAATAGTGGGATTTGGTGTCACCTAAGTTGTTTTAGGTATATCCCAAAGTCAGGTTGAACCAGGGATAGTGATTCCAGGTCAGGAGCTTTCACATTAATCCAGGGTCGCCCATTATACAGAAGGCGACCAAGGTTATAAGCTGTGGTGCTTTCACAACGTCCCTTGACCAGGGTCCATACTGTACTTCACCAACCAGGCAAAATCCTGGGTTTGAGGTGCAATGAAAGGAGGGAAAAAAAGCACGAGTGAAGAGGGCCCTGCTCAGTAGAGCTTATGAACTTAAAGGGGCAAGAGACCTGTGGGAGCATATCACATCTGTAGGATCATAGCAAACTTAATTGGGTATCACTAATTATTAACACTATAGTATCTCACTGGTGTGCCGCGCTGGGCCTCCTAGCTTATGATAGTTTTTGGGGTGCCACACCCTGCACCTAGATATAGCGGTAGGGACCCCCAATATACAGAGAAGCCTTGACGCGGCTTGAGGGCATGTCATACACCTGCGCAGGTATATGTAACCAATATCTCTGAATTCTATTATCATGTAGTGTTGAAGATTGGTTGCTAAAACTATTCAGTGTGCCGGAGGAACCAATGTCTTGTTACTTACTAAGTATTAACCCCTCCCTTGCATGCACCTGAAAAGTTTTACTGAACTAACTTTGAGCATCTACCACTATCTGTATGTTAATTGGGTAGTAGTAGATGGTCTCTTCCGTGTAAAGACGGATTTTCTTGCAGGCAGCCATAAAAAAACCCACATTAAATACACATAAGCCCCAAAGGTGTCTCTGAACGACTGCTCAGAAGTCTCAATACGCAGCACCCATAGAAATGTCAATGATATATGGTGTCAGGGGACCGCCTGTTTGGTATATGCCTTAACTAAATTTTAAAAAACAAAGACCAGATGGTCCCCTGACACAACTGCGCAGCAAAGGCCATATAGTCTGCAGCCCGACTTGCACCACCAAGCTGCTGTAATGTGTGCCCAAATGGGGTGTGGTATTGCGCTCCGACGGGGGGGATCCCAACTGCCAGTGCTCTGAGAGGAGGGCGAGCACAAAGAAGCCCTTTGCAGGCTTGGTGGCTCACTACGCACCCCATAGGTTCTATTCTCCCTCTATGTGGGTTGTGGATCCCCACAACAGAGAATAGCCCTTTGTGTGTAGTGATCCCCCCCATTGGAGCACCGGCAGTCGGGATTCCAACGTTGGGATACTTACTGTCGGGATCCCCCCTGCTGGAGTGTCATCCGGCACCCAATAATTATTTTATCATTTACTAGAAGTTTCTTATTCAGCGCTGACAAACAGGGTAGTTACAGATAGTAATGATGGTAGGAAAGCCCTGATCGCAAGTTTACAATCTATTGGGACTGATACACAAGAATAGGTGTTATCTATTGCATAATGGTCCAACATATTGCAAAGGTTATTGGTGGGCTGTATGTTACGGTGCCCCAGCAATGTAAGCCAGGGGTCGGGAGGATGGAAAAGTGAGAGAGAGAGAGAATATGTGAAGATATGTTTGTGCTGTACAGTGGGGACATAGTTGGATGGGAAAGGTTTCTAAAGGTAATTTGAGCAGTTCTGGAATCTGATAAACTTGCATGAATAGGCGAGTTTACAGGGGATGCTTGAATTTTCGGGGAGGACCAGAATTTCTGTATTGGGGAGGACCAGTAAGGAGAATATTGCAATAATCAATGCAGGAGATGAGAGCATGGATTAGTGTTTTAGTAGTGTCTTGTGTAAGGTATGGTGGTATTTTAGATATATTTTATAGATGTATGTAACATTATTTTGAGACAGGTTGAATGTGAGGAACAAAGGATAGTTCAGAGTCAAGATTGAATCATAAGCAGCGAGCTTGTGGGTAGGAATGATTGATCGTGTCCTTAACAGTGAGAGAGATCAGGTTGGTGGAAATAGAATAATTCTGTTATAGAAATAGTCAGTTTGAGGTGGCAAAATTACATCGAAGATTAAATGAAAAAATGGCAATCAGTGACACGGACCAATAAAGATGGTGACAAGTCTGGGGAGACCAGGTAAATTTTAGTATCATCTTCATACAGCGGATACTGAAACCCAAAAGAGTTGATTAATTTGCAAAGAAATGAGGTAGAGATTGAGAAAAGCAAGGGACACAAGGGGAGGGTTATGGTTAGGCTGCGGGAAGGGAGTGTTAGCAAGCAGGGGGAAGTTAAGCATACTGTGTGTATTCCATTTGTCTGGATGTCGGAGTCTGCATTTTAACCACTGGCATTCTTACGTGTGCCAGGCAGAATGTAAAAAGGATCAGGTGGAACATCTGTGAATTTCATCCTGGTAAGAATTTTCGGTACTTGTTTCCTAGAACGGGGCCCACTAAGCTATTTGCTTAGTGGGCTATTCTGCGTAGGAAAATCGCATTGCATGGGCCATTTTAGGGCCATGCGATGTGCAATGCGATTTTCCTATTTAATTTATTCACTGCTCTCTCAGCCCCAGGCCATCGCATTGCATCTGCCTGCAAAATCGCATGCGATTTTATATGGTGTGCGATGCTATGACATTAGGTATACAATTATATGATTGTATGTCCCCAAAATATGTTTAACCCAGCCCCCCACTATCCATGCAACCCCGAAGCGTGGCGAGCGCAGCAAGCCCTGTGAGGTGTGGCGGAACGCGTCCTCTGACTTTTCCATTATCCCACTATCCACGTCGGCGTGGAGTTGACTTTATATAGTGTGGTGAGTGCAGTGGAATACATGTAAAGTAATACGCGTCCCCTCGCCACGCTTCGGTGGCTCACCACACTATATAAAATCAACTCCACGCCACGTGGATAGTGGGGGAATTAAAAGGTCGGAGGATGCGTTCCGCTGGGGCTCGCCACGCTTCGGGGTGGTGTGGCTAGTGGAGGGGGTGCGTTAAACCTATTTTTGGGACATACAATCATATTCTTGTATACCTAATGTCATGGCATTGCACACCCTATAAAATCGCATGCGATTTTGCAGGACATGCTATGCAACGCGATGCGATGCGATATAGTGGGGTACAATGAGGATAGAAAAAATGACATTAAAAAAATAAAAAAAAGTAAAAAAAAAAATGGCTATGCCGCTATAATGGCCGATGCGATTTCCCTACGGTGCCGTACGTAGGAAATCTGGGCGCCATGCTAGGAAACAAGTAACACATTTTCTATTCATGTGTTTCTCACCGAAGACCAGGGACTATCCTGAAAGGAGTCGGGAAGACTTGTAGTACAAAAGTGCTTGGGCTAACAATGCCTCTCACCCAGGGCCGGCTCTACCATTAGGCAGCTGCCTAGGGCGCCAGGATCTGAGGGGGCACCACCAAGTTTGCAAATCAAAAAATCAAGGATGTGTATGAGGATTGTACTTAATGCATGTGTCTGCTGTGGAACTTCACCTCCATACATACCCTTGAGGCATACTTCCCTACTTTGCTGCCCCCTCCTCCTTGTACTCTATTGTGGATGGCAAAGGGGGGCCTCCAGGGGATTCTGAAAGAGAAACAGGCAGCTCCCACTAAAAGAGGAGGCAGTCTGCCATCCCATTGTTAGAAGAATTGGGAGCAGACACCTCCTCAAAATGACAAAAGAAACTAAACAGAGGTAGGGTCTAATGCTGGGTACACACCAGGACGACTAGGGCCCGATCCGCACAATCTAGATCCAATTCCGATCAATTGGATGTAGATTGTGTGCTGATTGGGCCCTTTTCTGACCTGGTGTGGACCGATACCGATCCGATGCGCGGTCCCGCGGGTCGGTCGGTCGTTATTGAGATCCTACCTGCTGCAGGTAGGATCTCAATGACGACCATACAGCCGGGTGCGGGTCGCCATCGGATCGGACCCGCTCACGGTGCACATCGTGAGCGGGTCGTGCCCCCCCGCGTCATCGTGAGCGGGTCGTCCTGGTGTGTACCCCGCATTAGGGTGCTCGCAGACATAAAATAAATCTTCAGAAATGATCCTTTTCAATTCAGACAGAAAAAAAACCTCATAACATGGAAGTACTGCAGAGCAGACTTAGATTCACCATCCAAGTACTTTGCTGGATTTTAAAGTATGCCAAGACCAAAATCCTAGCCTCAAGATGTCCGTGATCTATCATCAGGTTTCATGAATATACTCTACTATATGCAGCAAATCCAATCAGTCTGAAATGGCCGAATGCTCTGGCTCATACCAGCTATTCACAGCCTTGCTGATTAAGCTGAAGCTATGCGGAGTGTTAGTGAGCCCCTGAAGCAGGATTACCTCTTTAAGAGGCCTCAACTATATTAGCCATGCAATCTCATAAGGTTTTACATCAGAATAGTAGTATTTTATTGGCACGGGTAAAGTATAGCTCACAGACCATCAATAGGCCGACAAAAAAATAGACATGCACTAGTTATAGACATTGTGCAGTATTCAATGCACATTTACGAAATGTGCAGCGAATCCTGTTTAGGATTTGCTGCACATTCGCAGGGTTCCGGAGGGTTGGAGCATTCGCTACCAGCCCTCCGTGTCACCCTATTCAACTAGTCAGGAGCATCGAGCCCCTGGCGGCGAATTTTAACCCCAGAGCTGGCAGGGGGCTGGTATCAGCCACTGCACTCCCTGGTCCCGATCGTGCATATGTAATGATTGGGACCAGAGTGCAGTGAATAAATGAATATTAATGAGGTGCTCACGGCTCTCGGCTCTCAGCGCCCGGCCCCCTGCTGGGCAAAGTGTAGAAAAAAAAATTAAAATAAAATTAAATATATATTATGATTACAAATAGCATGCCCCTTAGAAAAAAAAAAAATCAGATTTTTACACACCAAACTTTCCCCCCAAAACACTTTATTTCCTGTTCACCTAAAAAAGATGTCGAATGCAAAACGGCGAATCATGGCAAAAATCATGGAGAAAGCAGTTCTCCATCCTAGCATTGAATACACTCTCTGCGAATCCCAGTGAAAACCCCATTGAAATACTCCAGCGACTTGCAGCGAACATGAAACTGAGAACTGGCCGGCATTCACTGTTTGCTTTCGGCGAACTGTGAACATTGAATAGGGTGAATCACATTTTCAGTGAAACAGATTCAGCGCAAGGAGTGAAAACAGCCCGATTCGCCGAAAAAAAACGGAGAATTGGGAGCATTGAATACTGGCCATTGACAAAAGTTAGACATGAGTTAATCTGACAGTGACAAAAGTAACAATAAAAATTTTGACACGGAAAACCAGTATGTGTACATGGACACCGTTAAGTACACCGCGTGCACTTGCCATGCTTCGAGCGGGATGCGGTCATTTGGTCTACAGCATGATGGTCGATAGTCATTATGTCGACATGGGAAAAGGTAGATATAGGAAAATGTCAACATGGTTCTAGGTCTAAAGGTCGGTAGTTCGACAGGTCATTAGTTCGACAATGTCTAGGTCGATAGTCAAAAGGTCAACATGGGTTTTTTTAATGTTTCGTGAGCCGTCATGTGCCGACAGGCGGTATTTCATGCCCTACCATCCACTAGGGCATGGTGGGAGAAACAAAATAGTGTGCCAAGCGCAGCGAGGCACCTTGCCCAATGCACTGAAAGCGCAGCGAGGGCATGCGGTGCACTTGAAACTGTGTCCATGTCGACTGTGTTGACATTCAGGTTAAACAAAACTGAAAAACTCATGTCGACCTTTTCACTGTCGAGAGACATTGTCGAAAAAATGACCTGTCGAACGAATGACCGGTCAAACTAAAGGCCCTTCGACTTCGAACCATGTCGACTTAGACCCATGTCGACCATCATGCTGTAGACGAAATGATCCCAACCCACTTCAGGCACACTATTCTATTCTTCCTCTAGGACCACTGGGATGGTAAAGTCGACAATTCGGTTTAAGGAAAAAAAAAAAAATAATCGGTTGAGTGCGAAAGCATGTTTAACTTTTCGCACCCACCTATTGACTGTGACTAGACATGGTCTGTCAGCCATCTGGAAACCTATCGAAGCAATCAATTTTTACTGAAACCTAGCTAAGGAGAGATAAGCAGCACCACAATCTACAAGATGCCTCATATTTGATCAGCTATGGTCTTTGCACCAGCAAACAGGCACTGATAGGAAGAGAATTTTTTTTATGTTAGAAGCAGCAAAGTACAACTTCTCAGCACAATACTTACTATAGGGCTAAAGTTTATTACGTCAGGATTCACTAAAATATGGTAGAAGGGAGCCACCTTGTGTACATAGATGTTATAACTACTGCACAGCAGGAGAAGAGCGCTACACAAGCATGAACATGGTCCATAACCCTATGTGCCTCACAAGACTAAGAAAATAAAACACTAACAGGATATTGTGGACTACACTGCTATCCACCTCAGTGACAAATGGCTTGAAAAGAAATATTTGAATTCCGAAGACAAGTCCGATACAGAAAACTCAACACAATCTATAAAAAAAAATGCAAAATAACTACAGCAATTCCTAAACCATGGATTTGAATAAAATGCAAAAACAGTGCAACCCGCTATGGCTACACTTGCTTTTTTCTCACATAATTTATGGTTTCTTATATAGCGCAGCATATTCTGTTGCAATTTACAATTGAAAAAAAACAGTGATTAAACAAACTGGGTAGAAACAAACCGACAGATCGGAGGGCCCTGCTCGCAAGCTTATAATTCATAAATGACCGCACTGCATATACATTAATTTGTGTGCCCACTACTCCTTAGTTATTATTTTTAAATATTTAACTCCTGGTATAGAGAATCATTCACAGATTTTGCAGGAAAATACCACCATAAGAAGAGGGCTCAGAAAGAGTTGTAAACCATAAAAGCAAACTTACTAAGGTTACAATTCTAAATCCGCAATAGAGGCCTAAAAATCATGTGTGACAAGCGCTGCCATGCAGCTACTGTGCAGGGTGAGGAGATTGTGTGACAAGCAAAGCTGTGTGGGGAATGTGCGGGCGTTGTGTGACAAACCACTTGAATTGTGTGCAATCCCCCCTCAGCAGAGTTCATCATAAAATAACCCCCTCCTCGTGTGCGTGGCACTGGTGTGCGGGGTAGGAGGGGAGATTGTTTGACTAGTTTAACCAGCAATACTGTGCAGGAAGGGGATTTTTGTGACTAGCAGCGCTTCTGTACTGGGGAGAGGCAGATTGCACAACAAAAGTTGCTGAGGAAGTGGCCTATGTGCAATACAGGTTTTCTACATTATTTTTAACAGTAGAAGTTACATTTTTCAACTGTAGAGAAGTAAGCTGGTTCGTTGGTTTAGTGTATGAGCACTGTTTTAGTTGGCCACACAATTTAAAAACTTGGTTAAATGATTGTATTAAAGTGAATCTATTGTAAAGCCAACTGAAAAATAACAATGTTTCAAATTTAAAACTACCTATATGAAAACCTGATGAAGGACTACCAATTACAGGCCAGGGGACTGATTCATTACCGTTTGCTGCTTAACAACGCCCACCAACCGCCCACCGCATCCCCTTGGTAACATGCGAGGGTATGTGTCTGAAAAAAAATCCCCTCGCCGACCATCGAATGATTTCTCTCCCCTTTGGAAATAAGAGTCAGTCTAAACTGACATATTTCCGTTTAGAGTCCACACAGCAGCGTTGCACATGAGGATAATCGCCCATGCGCAGAGCTGCACCATTGGTCCCCAGCGTATTTGCCCTGATGATATTGAATCACCCACCAGTAACCCTTTGACACACTTAGGCGGAAATTTATTAAGATCGAATAGGTACGAATGCATTCATTCGTACCCATTCCATCTGTTAGATGGTCGGGAATCCCACATCGGCTAATTTACAAACATGCATACGTCATCGATAGAACATGGCCGTATGCGGCCACAGTGTTCTAGGTCATCGGTTCAAATATTTCTCCGTCTCACAACTATTTTGGCCAGAGCTTATTTATTTGCTATTGAAAAAAAAAAAGTTTGCCAGGGATATTTTTACTTCCATTTTTCAAATATTTAAAAAAGTTACTATTTGCATTTATTTTACTCTTTTACTGATCCATGTGGAACAATGTATGATTCCGTCCCAATCTTGTCACTCAGCAAGAGATTAGAAAAGGTAGTATCCCCATTTCCCATCACACATGACCAAACTAGACTCAAGTGACTGCATCACATGGAGGCCTGTTGGCACACGCAGACAGCTGTAATTACTTTCTGACTGAAGTGACAGGTATGTGAGATTTCCAGCAGATAATGCTCAGACATGCCAATCACCTGGTTGCCGCACACACAGCCATATCAAAGACAACGTGCAGAATTTACTCTAAGTCCACTCTGATGGCTTGTACAAGGTCATCAGTATTCAGATAATAAACCCACAGATGACATTTGAGTCTTGAGAAACAGCTGCCATGTTTTTTTGGATAAGGAAATACAAGATCATTCTTGAACACAAAAGTAAACCTCATAATTTTAGTGGGTGAAATAGACCACGCTGAAACGCTCAGCTTGTGACATTTTATCACTAGGTCATGAAAGGAATGTAAGCTTGTATGTAGTCAAAAAAAACACAGGTAACATTTTACTATTGTAAACGCAACGGAATCTGCTGCGCTATATAAGAAACTGCAAATAAATAAATAAATAATAAGAAAAATTCTCAAAGGCTCAGGGGGAGCGCATTTAGCCCCATTAATTAAACCAAAAATCAAGCAGCTAATTGAACATCCCCCCATCCTTAAAAATAATAAAAAAGTCACTTAAAAAGGGGCAATTCAGTTGTTTTGGTACTGGAAACTAGAACGTACCTTATGGCAGCTAGTCAATTGTTCGGCCATTTAGGTACATTCGCTGCTGGAGCCAACGTTTGGGTTAGCAGCCTCTTGAGGTGGCAAGCAGAGAAGTGCGAAGTGCCCTGTTAGCGAGCCTAGTAAAGACTCTTTTCGTGTTGCAGGCATTAGTCGGATTTAGCCACCCAATGCTTTTAGGCTCTTAAAAACTAATGGGCTCCCAATCCGAGCGACAACTGAATTGTGCTAATGGTACGCATTTAAATATCTGAAGAACTGGACCCCGGTTTTAAGAACGTTATGAAACGCAGGATATTTTAAGCCACCCTACAGAGTATATGCACACAGACTGGATTATGCCATTCTGTACATACAGTATTTTTCTTACCTATAGGATTTGAAAGCAAGAAGGGGACTTCTATAGTGGCCAAAAGGCAACGGTTTTGCATCAATCTGTTTTGTCTGTGTTGCAAATAACTCCACATCCACTGGTATTTCCTGGAAAATATATCAACTGTGTGAATTAAAATAACACAAAAAAATCCTAAGCACAGCAACCAAAACTGGAGGAAAAATAGTAAGGTAATGATGTGCAGACACATTCCAGAATTGGCACTAAACACTTTCGTATAGAATAAAAGCAACTAAGTATTTAATCAGGTCTCTGTCTGCTACACCCAGATGTATTAAAAGATTACGTTTTCCCACATTCACAGGCAAAATTCAATGATGAAATCAAATTAGAAAATCAATGTTGGTCACGTTTAGAAATATATTAAGTTGAGCCAAACTCTCCAGCCTATTAATAGTTACATTTCAAATTTTGGACTTTTTACTCTGCTGAGCAAAATGTTTTTCCCTCCATTTGTTTGACTATGTATTCTATTTACAAAGTGTGCGCACGGAAATGAATAGCCAATTGAAACAAAAAAAAAAAAAAAAAAGAGAAAGAAATAGGGGGTGAAATGTAATCGGATGAGAGATTTGATAAGAAAACTCCAGGTTTTTTTAAAGCGGCAATCATTTATACTGCAAAACCAGTTTGAATTTGCAGTATAAATGATTGCCGCTTTAAAAAACTTGGGAGATTTCTTAACAAATCTCTCACTTTCTGAATCTCACCCGATTACATTTCGCCCTTAAAGTCAGTTGGGCAAAGCCTTAAGATTTGGCCAAGTGTTTCTAAATGCTCTTAGGAATAAATATGTTTTTAAAAGAAATCTAAAAATTATTAAATCTCTAGTTCTTTATAATCACAGGTAGATAACTTAACATGTACATTTTGTATTGTACAATAGTTTGTTTACTTCCATAAAGCGGTTCTTATTTCTCTCTCAACTAACAATATGCCATCTGTGTTCTAACAAACTAGTTCCATTACCAATAACGGTTGGAATTGTATTTGCAACAATCACATCATAAGTCAAACATGTGAGAACACGCTTCTATTCAACATATTTAGAGGTTGACATTTAAAAGTACTTATATGACAAGACAGGTCAACCAGGACAGATTAAAATAATCACCTTCCCTGAGGAGAGTTTGTCCTGAGACACTAGTAGTGCATCGCCCTTTGAAAGTAGCTCTGTTAGGTTGCCAGTGCTGGAATGAAGCCTCCTAAGCTCATCAATATTTAATCCTAAGAAAAGTTCTGCTCCCTCTACGGCCACCTTGGAAGGCGTGCTAGAACTCTCCTTATGTGGAGTATGCTCTGCGTGCTTTAGATTAGGTTTGGTAAAAGAAGTTGAGTCACGGAATGATCTCCTCCGTTCTTTAACAGAGACTGCCAAATCTTCATCTTCCAGCTCATTTTCCTCAGTGTCTAATGTTATTTTGTCTTGAGAGAGGTCATGCAGAGAAGGCTGTGGGAGTACAAATTCTGGCTGCTCTTCTACCACAGTGGGATGGTGTACAGCCTGCTCTTTCTTGGCTTGCATTTCTTTTAGCTTTTGAATTTTAAGAGCATATTCCTGTTCCAGTTCTTGCAGTCGTTTCTTCTCCAACGCAATAGCTTCTGCAGACTGTCTGTTGGGGCTGCCCACCAGCCCAGTATCTGGTTTAAATATTTTATTTGCCTAAAAATAAATAGGAGTATTTATTCGGAGATTGATAAACTTAAAGAATTCAGAACATCAAAAAAATGGAAATACTTGTAACTGGTTTATGGATAAATAGGATTTGTGGAATAAAAGCCCAACATACAATAATACTGCCGGGCTCCAGTTTTCGCTTCCCAAGCTCCTGACTAGCCATTGCTTTTGCCCGTGCAATTTCTTCTCCAGATTTCAGAGCAAAATTCCTTTTTATTTTAACTCTGTGCTGCACTTTAAGAATCTAAAAAAAAAAGGAAAAAAGGTGTTTAGGCAAAAAAAATGTAACACAAAATATAAAAGCAAATACAACTCAAAATGTTACGACATATGACTGAAAATATAAGCCTAAGGGCAGGACATCCATCTAGCCCCTGCACCGATAATCATTACATATGTGACCAGTAACAAAGAGAAGCTCTCCCAATAAAAGCTGCCCTTCGTTATAGACCACTGTCCATGAACGTCCAGGTTTCGGCCCAGGACTTCCTCTGCGCATGGGCCGAGTGACACTGATTCCGCAGGGGATGCTGGGAGAGATAAGATCGGATCCCTCTACAGCACCTATGCTGAAAGAAGTATCATAGTCTTCTATAACTCTCTGCATTGGAACCACCGTGGCCAAGGGCATAATACAAATGGGAAATGCCTTCAAAGCCCAAAAGCGGTGTTTCTGACGCATTTCCGTCTAGTACATCCCACACCAAGTAGAATTAAAACAAGATAAGAGATGAGACATTAACACATCTGAGTAATACTACATAAGCATGGTCAAAGAGCAGTAACATACTACAGAATAGCTACAGTAGTATTATGTGCAGAGTCCTACAGTAAATTAGATACAAATTTAAAAAATCATATGTTAACACCTGTTCTTGCAGCCTCTCCAGGAACATCTGATTTGCATTTAGGAACTTCTCCGTTGCATGTAGCTGCTCTGTGAGTCTGGCGATTTTTAACTCTGCGGTTTTGATAGATTCCTTTTTCTTTTCCTCTTGTAGCAACAAATTTTTTAGGAGAGACTCGTCCTTTACTAGGAGCATTCTGTTTAAATACATAAAAGTAGATTGAACTAAAGTTTTAAAGGCTTACTAGCAGCACTGCTGAGAAATGGTTATGTGAAGAAGTGTGAAAGCATAGACCCTTTCAATGGGTTTACACTAGAGCTTGGCAAAAATGCAGGTTTCCCCTACCCCTCTCCCAAATCATCATTCATTTTTGAACCATAATTTGTGCTACTGGCTTACTTTTGTTTCATGTGCCTTGACTCCGCTTCTGTCACCTTTGGATCCTTTACAGGTCTTCTGTTTCCATCAATTTCTATGTCAGAATTAGCTGGGGATGAACTTGTTCTTGACTGGTCAGGTTTTAAGAGTTTTTGTTTTTCTCTACTGAACAGGGGAATAAATTATAGCAATAAATAAAGAGAACATTAGCGTAATGCCGCCCATACACGTCCCGATGCGGGCGTGCGTTCTCTGCTTAACTAGCATCCATAACACCGCATTGCATGCCTTGTGCATGCAATGCGATGCAATGTGATGAAAACTAAAGTACAAAAAGTATGTGCAGCACATACTTTCTGTACTGCGCGATGAGGTGCCGCGGGAGCGCGCACCTCAAAAGCACACATCGTACAGCCCGCATTGGGACGTGTATGGCCACCTTAAGACTTGTAACAAATTGGCAATGACTGATGGTTACCTGGCAATCTCTTCCTTCAAGAGACGGTATTCCATTTTCTTGTCATCTGGCAATGCCTCAGGGGTCCTCAATGGGTCATTTTCTTTTTCAGACTTTGCAGGAGCTTTTGGTTTGGATGCCTTCAACAGTGGAACAGTGAAAAATAAATGTTAATGCATAGCGCCAATAGTAAAGGAATTCAAGTCATTTTCAATAAGATCGCACGGTTCACAACAAAAGTATCATTCAGAAGCTGTGAAAAACATTTTAAGGCTGGTCATTGAAGAAAAGAGGATATCTGACAGAATGGACTAATAATATATTAATTATCAATACCCTTATGGATGAAAGCTTGAATTTGTTAACAAAAAGGAGTTGAGAAAATTCCTTATAGAACAAATATTTGAATGACTACATGACAAACATACAACAGCTATCAAAATAGAATGGAGAAGCCAATCGGATAACCTTTAGCAAAGCTATCAAATTTTACCCATTATTTGGTGATAAATCATTGGGATCTGGGATACCTTTCCAGGCCCATATGTTATCATAGAAAAACGGGGCTGATACCAGGAATTCACCAGCAGTCAGTGACAATTGGTTAGTCACAGAAATTTACTACAACTAATATACCCCTATAACCCACTTAAGTTTTACTCCCAAACAATCCACATTTTTCCTACTGAACCCGCTTGATAACGAAGGTCGTAATACTACATATTATCCTTATGTTATATGTAAATGACCATGGTACCTCAAGAATTGTGTCAGGGGCAGTGCAATAGAGTAATTTGCCACTGAGCTCCAGCTGTAGGAACCACCCAGCCTGACCGCAATTGCCTCTGGTAAAGAGAGTCCAGCCACCTCTGTAAGCAGCGTGGTACAGTGCACACTCTGAGTTAGGGGGATATTCAATCACCGGTGAGCATTTCCCGTCGGGGAGATGCCTGCCAGGCCCTATTCAATGTGGTCTTCCCCGACAGTATTGAGCAAGGTATCTTGGCAGAACGAGCCCGAATGCAGAACGAGCCCAACATCACAAGCTGGCTTCACAAGCTCGAATATTCCCGGCCACGCTCCCTTCTCGCTCCCTAGCAGGCGGGATATGAAGCTGCGTGTGTATACATGGAAGTGTATGAGCATATGTTGCTTTGCGGTGTGTTTGTGTGTGCATAAGCAGGTGTATATGCATATCTGTATGTGTGCATATGTGTATATATGCGTGCATATTAGGATGACTAATCACTATACTTAAGAAAGAAGGTTGGGGGGGGCATCTTCACACTTGCGCCTCCGAGCCTGTTATAACCTTACGCCACTCTGTTCTATGCACTATACACAATATATAGAAGATCACTCACTTCTGCCGTTCTTCTGGCCTCTCTGATCATAGATTCCAGTCCTCCGAATACTCCAAGAGCTGGACTAGCTGGCTCTACATCAGATTCACTGTCATCTGATGCATTCAGAGTTACAACTACTGACTTGTGTTTTGGGAGCTGTAGTGAAACAGACACAAAAACCTATGAATCATCTATATATCTATATATACACACACGAGTTTTGGGGTCCGGCACTCCAAATTAAAGCTGATGGCTTGTGCCCTCACTGAAGCGGGGAACCCGCTGCAATACTTGACTTGAAAACAGTTTGAAATAAAAAAACTGAAACGTTGTTAGCCACTGCCTCAGTACTAATGCAGCCCACACACGCACCGATTCCAGCGTGCGTTGTGGGCTTAACTAGCACACACAGCATCGCATCGTATGCCTTGTGCATACGATGTGCATGCGATGCGATGCTGTGCTAGAAAAAGCTAGTACAAAAAGTATGTGCAGCACATACTTTTTGTACTGTACGATGAGGTGCCGCGGGAGCGCGCACCCCATCGTACAGCATCGCACCGCCGGCATCGGCGCGTGTGTGGGCTGCTTAACACTCTGGGCAAAAAGTCTTACTCGGGCAATAGTTAAGGACTTTGGTTTCTATTGAAGCAGTGATTTAGCCTTGTGTTTGGGAATTAGTCAATTAGTGGAGAAACGACACCACCTAATTATTATGTTTGTGTGTACTGTGCCTAACATACCTTTATCACACGTCTGATCGGTCTCAGAACTCTCACTATCTGAGTGGAGGTCTTGCGATGTGATGAAGAGTTAACACTGGCTGTTAGGTTGATCCTTGGTACTGGCATAATATTTGAAATTAGAGGTGGTGACGGAGAGTGGCTGTTACTAGTAGCTTCCTATGAAATAAATAGGTGTAAAATTGACAATTTAATAAAAAAAAAAAACAAGATTGCCCTTATCCCAAAAGCAGGAGGGAAAAAAAAGCCCCACAGCTGCAAATCCCAATGGATCCTGTTAGCAGAACAAGTAACACTACGAGGACACTATGAAAAAACATTTGCTTTCAATAAGTTAAATCAGTATTCAATCTGATAATATGGAATGTGGCGATGCATTATGCACACACACGTTGAAACAATCGCATTTGCCATGGGAACAACAAGAATATTATACTCTACTTTTGGATTACAGCATCTAGACACAAAATTGCTAAACCATCTGTCTTTTTGACAAGGCTACACATGACAAATTGTTACACATGCAGCCCTTTACTTTCTGAACACTACCTCTGGTTTGTGAGTCCTTTTGTTAGCCAAAGACTTAAGAAGTTCTTCACGTAGCAACATTTCCTCTTCCTCCTCTTCATCTGCAAAAGGAGGCTTAGGAGGTTGCTCTGGCTCTTCAGGTGGAAGAGGTGGAAGTGGGAGAGGCACTTCATCAGGCTTTCTGGAAACCAGTGGATCATACATTTGGCCCTCGCAACGAGGAGGCTGAAGACACAACAAAACAGTTTGTTTAATACAGTGATTTTCAACCTTTTTACCTTGCGGCACACTAAATAAGATTTTAAAATTGCCAAGGCACACCATGACATCCCCACAGGGCAAAACACATTGGCCCCCACAGGAAAAAAAAAAAAAAAAATATTGGTCCCCATATAAAAAACAATCACACTGGTCCCCACAGGTAACAAAAATAAAATACATTGGCCCTTTACATGAAAAGAAGAGACCAGTAAATAACAGTTAAACTGGTGGTGGCTGTAAACTGGTTTGGGCATCTCTAGATCTGGGGGCACACTTGAGAACAGCTCAAGGCACACTAGTGTGCCACGGCACAGTGGTTGAAAAACACTGGTTTAATAGAATGTAACATTGTACTGGAACTTAATATAATTAAGCATTCCTATTTTTCTAATTGTAAGCGGGCATGTTCTGATCTTTCCTCCATTTGCCTCAGTGTATTAACACAGAAAGCACAAGTTTTACTTGAACTTTGTAAACCCTCTGAGTGCCATCATCTGTGCGCAACGTGCAAACCCTACCTAAAAATGCCAGCATCGCTAACATTTGTTATATAAATTCAAATAAACTTATGTAAATTAAACATAAAAGGTCATTATCATGAACAGGTATCCAGGGTTCGCAAATACTCGCTATAGCGTATATTTTACCCACTTTGGATAACGAGGGACTCATCTTTTATAAATGGCTGGGTGCCCTGGGACCTAGCCATTTCGGCATGCACGCCGTGTTAAAATGTGTGACAGGGGAGGGATCTGTTTCCCCCTCAGTTGTGATGCAACCGTGGAGAAAACACAGCGTGACTTACGGCCGCTTCATACATCTGCTGGGCGCAAAAATTAAAGGATCCCTGTCACCGCAGAGTCATAGGCAGCATTGCACGGAAGCCGCGTAAGCTGGCTCCTGCACTGTGCCTCAACAACAGACAGCTGGAGCCAACACCAGAAGCAGCTGCTCAGCAGGGGAACAGAGCTGCGGCTGGTTTGAGGACGGAGCACGAGGAACTGAAACCAGCATTGGGGGCTAGAACCAGGGAGGTGTGTCAGTGAGGACGGAGTAGACCCGGGCAGGAAGTAGAGGTAAGAGGGGTGCGTTGTCCATTTAGCAGGCTGCTTGGCTGTGTCATGTAAGGGGATTTATTGCTAGCAAGACTCGGGCTGCAGACTTCCCTCTCCTACCTCGCGGTGCTGCTCTCATGTGTGTCACTGTCACCTCCTCCAGGCTCTGAGTGATGGCTGTTAATGGCCCACTTGTCCCCTCCTCCCCTCAATGCATGGCTGGCAGAGAGGCTGCAGCTCACCAATTAACTCCTAACAGGCAGAGCTGCCTGTAGCAGAGGAGCCTATAGACTCTGCTGGGATTTCACTAACACTATCCATCCTGTTCCTGCTGCCATTACTTTTAAATTAGTTCTAGAAACAATGGACAGGGGCAGAATCCTGATTGGTGCAGCACAGGTGTCCCTATTCCGACATTATGCCTTTTTCTAGTATATGTGTATCTTGCTTTATGTGAGTGGGCAAATTGCCAATTGATTACCCCAACCCACAATAGCCACAGTTTTGGGGTGCCCAAATCTATGTTTGCGCCCCCCCCCCCCCCAAAAAAAATAGGCTCAGGCTGGCCCTTGGCTCAGGGTATATGCCATATGGAGGAGAGGAGGAGGCTTCTATATGTGCCATGCTGGGGAAGGGGAGAGGAGGCTTTATTCTGTTGGGACCCAAAAAAGGTCAAGTAGGACCCCGATTTTTGCAAGAGGGGGTCCCAGGGACCCATCATTTTGGGGGGTTTTCGCAATCACTGGTATCAAGAAAAAAATATAGCAAAATATAAAAAAGGGGGCGCTGGTATGGAATGCAGCTGATTAACACTGTAGCAGCAGCAATGTCTCAGGGATAATATTATAAAACGCACTGATGTGCATAGTGTCCCAAGACACTTCTGCAGGAACCATGCAGGAGATCCAAAAGGCCTCAAGATCATTTGAATAGAATCCATACCCTACACAAAAAGAGGGGGAGACGGGTTCAAAAAAATGATGCAGGCAAGAGGTCTTCTGGATGTTTATGATGAATACTGTGCACCCAGAGGGCCTAAATGAGGCTATTGATTTAAACAATGCCACACAAACATGTAAATAATTCTAAATATATGTAATTCATTTTTTTTTATACGACATTTGTATGCCATTTCGTTTAGTAAATAAGCATGCTTATTTCATTTATTAGAATAGAACAAATACATTTAAATTTATTTGAAAAAAGAACCAACAACTCATTTCTCCATTAAGCGCAGCAAACCCCCATGTTGAAAGAGTTGGGGTTGATACACTGCGCTCACTCTTATGTTGGTGTTCTATTGCAGGCGCTGCCAGGCTCTCAAGGGTTTCCCGGTACCTTGTTTCCTGAAGTATTGTTTTGCTAGGGCTTTGGCGCAGCCTATCTACTGTGTTGATTTTTTGTGCGGGTGTAGGAATAAGGAGATTTCTAGACAACTGGAAGTGACAGAAATAATATATGGCGCAGTGCTGCCCTGATGTAACCACTCACGTAAGTGTCACCCACACTTAAAATACCGTACAGACAAAGAAATTGTGAAGTTGGTATACAATGAGGCGCAAAAATACTTAGAAATACAACAAGATGTGATCTTCTTTTTGCTGTAAGCGATCTTTTTCAATGGATTTTAGGGTCCGAACCGTTTTTTCATTTGCCGGTATTGATCCCAGAAAATAAAACAATAAAGAATATTTTAACAACGTGTATAGTGTCTATTGCAAATATTTCTTTCAAATATAAGCAGTGTGTGCGTACCAAACTCACGTTTGTATACGCTGGTGTCAAATTTATCAAGGTATCTTTCTTGGTGATGTTCAAGAAGCAGAAGATTTTTGCTTGAAGCAAACAGTGATTCTTCCAAGTCGTGCTCAAGAAGAAAGGAGACAAGACAACACAAGTGCAATGTGTAGATCTGTTGTATTTCTACAAGGTGTGTCTAAATGTGTGTGAGGAGCTGGATTAGCGTACCTCACTCACCAATAAGTGATGGGAAAAACATATATAAAGGTTTCTTTTATGAAAAGAATGGGCGTACCCCAACTCACGGTATTCAAGGTGTTATTCAAGCATATAGAGGTATCTTTATATCTCCTCAGGTTTTTGCAGGAAGCAGGGGATTATTTTGCTTGAAGCAAAGGGTAATTCTGGCAAGTGGTGCTCGGAAAGGAAGAAAAAGGTGCAATATGTAGATCTGCTGTATATATAGATTGGACGTGCAGAATTCTATGTGAGGAGCTAAATTAGCGTACCTCACTCACCAGTGAATAATGAAAAAAACATATGAAAAGGTTTCTTTTATGAAAAAACTGGGCGTAGCCCAACTCACGATAGTCAAGATGTTTTTCAAGCGCATAGGGGTGCCTTTTTTGTCTCCTCAGGATATTGTGCAGATGTCCCTCGATTGATCTCGGAAAGAAGTTTTGATATACCAAGAATCAGGATTTATCACAACTGTACAATCTTAATTTTAAGAAAAGAGGACGTTTATATGAGGTGGGCGTACCAAACTCACACTTTGTGTGTTGGGCCGTCCACACATAAAGGTTTCTTTGGATTCACCAGGGTATAGGGCTGATGTGTGCTGTCGCCATATATTGTCCAGGGAACATATAAAGAGAAAATATATCCCCAATGTAGACACAGCCACAATAAATATAGGTCTACGTTAAACTAAGGGTACGTGGCGTACCTTACTCACCACTTTGGGTGGTGGCACTAAGCCCGTAGCGGTTTCTTTATAGCTTTCCAACCACACAGATATTCATAGGCGAGTTTTTTATAAAAGTAAAAAAGAGCTTTAATCCAATAGATCCACATAAAACAGGAAATGGCCCACCATGGGTACAAAAAATATTAAAAACAGTCCAATGGGACACCACAAGGGTGTAAAAACACAATTAAAAGCAAAGGCAGAACTAAGTCTGATACATACATCCAGGGGGGGTAGGTGGCTGTTCACTCCTCTCCAATATCATTCTGATGATATTGGAGAGTGAACAGCCACCTACCCCCCCCTGGATGTATGTATCAGACTTAGTTCTGCCTTTGCTTTTAATTGTGTTTTTACACCCTTGTGGTGTCCCATTGGACTGTTTTTAATATTTTTTGTACCCATGGTGGGCCATTTCCTGTTTTATGTGGATCTATTGGATTAAAGCTCTTTTTTACTTTTATAAAAAACTCGCCTATGAATATCTGTGTGGTTGGAAAGCTATAAAGAAACCGCTACGGGCTTAGTGCCACCACCCAAAGTGGTGAGTAAGGTACGCCACGTACCCTTAGTTTAACCTAGACCTATATTTATTGTGGCTGTGTCTACATTGGGGATATATTTTCTCTTTATATGTTCCCTGGACAATATATGGCGACAGCACACATCAGCCCTATACCCTGGTGAATCCAAAGAAACCTTTATGTGTGGACGGCCCAACACACAAAGTGTGAGTTTGGTACGCCCACCTCATATAAACGTCCTCTTTTCTTAAAATTAAGATTGTACAGTTGTGATAAATCCTGATTCTTGGTATATCAAAACTTCTTTCCGAGATCAATCGAGGGACATCTGCACAATATCCTGAGGAGACAAAAAAAGACACCCCTATGCGCTTGAAAAACATCTTGACTATCGTGAGTTGGGGTACGCCCAGTTTTTTCATAAAAGAAACCTTTTCATATGTTTTTTTCATTATTCACTGGTGAGTGAGGTACGCTAATTTAGCTCCTCACATAGAATTCTGCACGTCCAATCTATATATACAGCAGATCTACATATTGCACCTTTTTCTTCCTTTCCGAGCACCACTTGCCAGAATTACCCTTTGCTTCAAGCAAAATAATCCCCTGCTTCCTGCAAAAACCTGAGGAGATATAAAGATACCTCTATATGCTTGAATAACACCTTGAATACCGTGAGTTGGGGTACGCCCATTCTTTTCATAAAAGAAACCTTTATATATGTTTTTCCCATCACTTATTGGTGAGTGAGGTACGCTAATCCAGCTCCTCACACACATTTAGACACACCTTGTAGAAATACAACAGATCTACACATTGCACTTGTGTTGTCTTGTCTCCTTTCTTCTTGAGCACGACTTGGAAGAATCACTGTTTGCTTCAAGCAAAAATCTTCTGCTTCTTGAACATCACCAAGAAAGATACCTTGATAAGTTTGACACCAGCGTATACAAACGTGAGTTTGGTACGCACACACTGCTTATATTTGAAAGAAATATTTGCAATAGACACTATACACGTTGTTAAAATATTCTTTATTGTTTTATTTTCTGGGATCAATACCGGCAAATGAAAAAACGGTTCGGACCCTAAAATCCATTGAAAAAGATCGCTTACAGCAAAAAGAAGATCACATCTTGTTGTATTTCTAAGTATTTTTGCGCCTCATTGTATACCAACTTCACAATTTCTTTGTCTGTCAAGAAGGAGATTTCGTTTGTGTAGAAAATGTAGATATTTATTGATTAAGGAAATTGTGCTGGAAGTGATAGATAAGGTTATCTAATTTACTTTGCTTGGTGGAGAATTGCACCTATATGGGGTCCCCTATCAGGGGAAATTCCACTGCAGTGTCACAATTTGAGATTCCAGACAGGGATTCAGGTGATCCTTATATGGCACCTTTAAACCTCCGTAGGTCTGTTGTTACATGATCTACGGCAGTGGCAGCCAACCCTAGCCCTCGAGAGCTACCAACAGTTCACATTTTCCAGACAACCTAGCTGCTGCACAGCTGCACTCATTTATCACTGACATTTTAAAAGATACACAGATGGAGCTAATTAGCTCACTTGTGATTCTGTGAGGAGACCTGCAAAACATGCACTGTTGGTAGCTCTCGAGGACTAGGGTTGGCTACCCCAGATCTACGGTCTCAATTGTGATGTGCCGTGGAATTATAATGGGTGTTGTGTTGCTGTTGGCAAAGGTGGAAAGGAGCCAGTGATGGCTTACGGCAGTTCTTCTGAACTCCGTTACAATCTCATAGGACAAGACACCTATGAGATTGTAACGGAGTTCAGAAGAACTGCCGTAAGCCATCACTGGCTCCTTTCCACCTTTGCTAACAGCAACACCACACCCATTATAATGGGTGAGGTTTAAAGGTGTCATATACTGTAAGGATCACCTGAATCCCTGTCTGGAATCTCAAATTGTGACACTGCAGTGGAATTTCCCCTGATAGGGGACCCCATATAGATACAATTCTCCACCAAGCACAGTAAATTATATAACCTTATCTATCACCTCCAGCACAATTTCCTTAATCAATAAATATCTACATTTTCTACACAAACGAAATCTCAGTAGATAGGCTGCGCCAAAGCCCTAGCAAAACAAAACCCCCATGTTACTGTACAGTTTATGCTGTTCTTTTACAGATCAAGTACTGAAGACAAGTTTTCACAAAAATAACCACATTCTCCAGTTCCTACACACAGAGAACCCCCCTTGCTGAGCATATATTTTGCAACTCTAAAGGTACTTTTTTTTTTAAATATATATATATATATATATATATATATATATATATATATATATATGTTCTGTTGCTCCTCTTCCTGTGAAGAATGTCTCTCACCTGTACCTTGTTAAAGCCCTTGATATATTTGAAAGTTTCTATCATGTCCCCCCTTTCCCTTCTCTGCTCTAAAGTATACATATTAAGATCTTTTAGTCTTTCCTGGTACGTTTTGTGATGTAGGCCATGCACCATTTTAGTTGCTCCTCTTTGTACGGTCTCTAATGTATTTATATCCTTCTGGAGGTATGGCCTCCAGAACTGAACACAATACTCTAGGTGAGGTCGTACCAATGACCTATACAGTGGCATTATTACTTCTTTCTTTCTACTGCTGATACCTCTCCCTATGCAACCAAGCATCTGACTTGCCTTCTTCATTGCTTTGTTACATTGCCTACCTGCTTTTAAGTCCCCTGAAATAGTGACACCTAGATCCCTCTCTTCCTCAGTAGTTTCCATTATAGTGCCATTTATACTATATTGAGTCTTTGGATTTCTGAGACCCAAGTGCATGATTTTGCATTTTTTGGCATTAAACTGTAGTTGCCATTCTCTTGACCATTTCTCTAATCTGCCTAGATCCTCAATCATTTGTTTTACCCCTCCTGGTGTGTCTACCCTGTTGCATACCTTTGTGTCATCTGCAAAAAGGCACATTTTACCCTCAATTCCATTTGCAATATCACCAATAAAGATATTAAAAAGCACCGGTCCAAGTACAGATCCCTGGGGTACTCCACTTGTAACCTTTCCCTCCTTTGACTGTACTCCGTTTACTACAACTCTCTGTTTTCTGTCCTGCAACCACGCTCTTATCCATTCAACTATCTTAGAATCCAATCCCAAGCTTTCAAGTTTATTTAACAGTCTGCGATGTGGGACAGTGTCAAAAGCTTTACTAAAGTCTAGATAAGCTACATCTATAGCCCCACCTTGATCTATTACTTTAGTCACCCAGTCAAAAAAGTCAATAAGATTTGTTTGACATGATCTTCCCCCAGTAAACCCATGCTGTTTTGGATCCTGTAAATTGCTGGTTTTGAGATATTCTACAACTCTTTGTTTTAAGAGGGTTTCCATCAATTTCCCTACTACTGATGTAAGGCTCACTGGTCGATAGTTGCTTACCTCTTCCTTGCTTCCACTTTTATGCAGTGGGACTACATTCGCTGTTTTCCAGTCCTCTGGGATTACTTCAGTAGCTAGTGACTGGTTGAATAATTCTGTTATTGGTTTTACCAGCTCCCCTTTAAGCTCTTTTAGTATCCTTGGATGTATCCCATCTGGCCCCATTGATTTATCCACTTTCAGTTTTGAGAGTTCTGTGAGGACTTTCTCCTCTGTAAATGTACTTGTCTCTCCCTCAGTTTTCTGACTATACTTGCAACTTAACTGTGGCCCCTTCCCCTCTCTTTCAGCAGTGAATACTGAGCAGAAATAATTATTAATATTATCTGCTATTACATTGTCCCCCTCAAGAAAACTTCCACTCTCTGTCTTCAGTCTAATTATTCCACTTTTTGTTTTTCTCCTTTCACTTATATACCTAAAAAGTTTTCCCCCCTTTACCCACTGACTGGGCCATTTTCTCTTCAGCCTGTGCTTTTGCACATCTGATTACCTTCTTAGCCTCCTTCTGTCTAACAAGATACACCTCTTTGTCCTCATTCTTCTGCGTCTGCTTAAATTTCTTAAAGGCCAACTTTTTTGCTTTCACAATACTTGCTACTTCTTTTACAAACCACAATGGCTTTCTTTTTCTTGTGTTTTTCCTAACTCTTTTGACACAAAGTTCTATTGCTTTTAGAATTGCACTTTTTAATTTTTCCCACTTATCCTGCACTCCTTCCAAGTTCTTTCACTCTGCCAAAGAATCCCTTACAGAGTTTCCCATCTCTACAAAATCAGCTTTCCTAAAATCTAACACCTTTGTTTTTGTGCGAGATTAGTCAGTCTCTGTCTTTATTTTGAACCATACTGCTTGATGGTCACTGGATCCCAGATTTTCACCCACATTTATGTCAGATATTCTGGCACCATTTGTAAGTATTAAGTCTAATATTGCGTCCTTACGAGTGGGCTCCCTCACCAATTGCTGGAGGGATGCTCCTTGCAAGTTCCACCAGAAGTAGGGACATGCTGAATTCCTTGCAACAGGCAGCTCCCAGTTTACATCAGGTAGATTAAAGTCTCCCATGATTATCACCTCTCCTTTTAATGCCATTTTATTGATGTCCTGCAATAGGCTCTGGTCTAGTTCCTCTTCCTGACCTGGTGGTCTGTAGATCACCCCTATACGAAGAATTGCCTTCTCCCCTGTTTCTATGGTCACCCAAAGGGCCTCCGTTTTTTCTTCAATACTTTGTATTAAGGTAGTCTTTATATATTTTTTCACATATATTGCAACCCCTCCTCCAATTTTTCCCATTCTGTCCTTCCTAAATAAAGTATATCCTGGTATAGCTATGTCCCAGTCATGATTTTCATTGCACCATGTCTCTGTAATAGCCACAATATCCAGTTCATCCCTTGTCATTATTGCAATTAGTTCTGGGATTTTATTTCCTAAGCTCCTAGGCATTTGCACACATAGCTCTTAAAGTTGTGTTCGTGCTTCTCCTGCTGCTAGCTATGTTCATCTTTCTGCCTATATCTATTCGGTTTTGATCGGCATTATCTTCTGTTGCAGTAAATAGGCTTTCTGTTCCATTTGCCTGCAGAGACAATACCTCTAGGTTGGGGGAGCAGATTTCTTCATTCTTATTTGGTTCACTGCCCCCTTCTGCTAGTTTAAATAGTTGCTTATAAAAATATATAAATATATATCTATTAATTATACACACACACACACACATATATACTTCAAATCAAAGTTAATAAGACCTCAGACTTACCCATAGTTCAGAAAGAAATTCATCAGCTTCACAAAAACCTGATGGGACATTTCCTACTGTAGTGCCAGTGGAATAAGGTAATCTTGCGGGAGATGCCCCTAAACATTAAAATAATTTACATTTATTTCATAATGTAACTGTACAAAAAGACAACAAGTTAAATAGAGATACACCATAATAAGATACTAGAAAATACAAGATCTCTAAAAGTTATATTTATCCAATGCTGAAATCCCCCCCCCCCCCCCAAAAAAAAAAGGTTGGGCAGGTCTCTCAGCACATTTATATTCTGCTGATATGAGCCTTCCCATTATCTCATTAGCGAATAAATATTCTAACCATAGTCAAATGTGCCATAAAAGACTAAAAGCAGTAACATTTGCAACAAAGTATTTTAAACAGACTAATGCCTATAGGGGTTAGAGAATGAGAATACAGAGTTTAAGGGGTATATTCAATTTGAAGCATGGGTCATTGGGTCAACACATTAGTCAACATGCACCTGTGGACAGGTTGACCACAGAAGTTCATGAAATTGGTCGACGTGTCTTAGGTCGATAGTGTTAAAAGGTCGACAGTTAAAAGGTCGACATGTTTTTCACGCTTTGTTGTCCCGGGTGTCAACATGGACACAGTCACAGTGTACTGATGCGCTCGCCATGCTTTGGGCAAGTGAAAATCTCATGTTAACCTTTTGACTGTCCACATAATGCTTGCGTCGACCTTCCAACCCAGTCGACCTCAGCCAAGTCAACCTTCAGTGGTCAACCCAATACATGTCGACCAAAGGACCATATACATTAATATGTGCTGATCTTTCCCTACATTAAAAGTGACCCTCCCACACGGGAGGGGGCTAACATAACCCCCAATGTCTTAGGCCTTCTGTACTGCAGAGAGCTCTGTTCCTAAATCAAAATTTACCTGGTGAATTTGTTTCACTGTCTGTGTCCATTGCCACCTCCTCATAGTTATCATACTGGTAGATAGTTCCAGAACTTTCCAAACTGTGCTTATCAGAACGTTTTTGATCTGCTTCAAAAGACTAAACAGACAAAAAAAAAAAACATTTAAAATTACAAAACAAAATACATAGAAAGAAACACATTTTCTATTAAATAGCTGGGACAATCTTCCCTTTAACCCCTTAAATGACAACATCTCTGAGAATTGTGCAAACTATCGGCTAAAAATGCCAGCGTCACTCACATTTGTTATATAAATTCAAATAAAAAAGGTATAAAAAAAATAAGGTACTCTTTACTTAGAAGGGCGCCCATCTCGGGCATTGAATGCACTAAAAAATCAGGTGCGATGCGACAGACGAGATGCCCGAGATTTCCCATAGGGAACAATGTTAAATGTCTCAATTGACCCGATTTTCCTGTTCAATGCCTCAATTGACCCAATTTTTCCATAGGAAACAATGTTAAATGGGCCACCCACGATCAACGTCAACCCGAAGCGTGGCGAGCGCAGCGAGCCCGCGAGGGGCGGTGGTACGCGTCCTACGACCTTTTCATACCCCCACTATCCACGTCGGCGTGGAGTTGAGAATAGAAAGTGTGGCGAGCGCAGCGAGCCACCGAGCCCGAAGCGTGGCGAGCGCAGCGAGCCCCGCAGATACCTTCACAGGTATCCGCGTCCCCTCGCGGGCTTCACAGCTGTCCACGAGCGCTCGCCACGCTTCGGGCTCGGTGGCTCGCTGCGCTCGCCACACTTTCTATTCTCATCTCCACGCCGACGTGGATAGTGGGGGTATGAAAAGGTCGTAGGACGCGTACCGCTGCGCTCGCCACGCATCGGGTTGACGTTGATCGTGGGGTGGCGTTAACAATTCGGGTGGCCATTATACACTTCAGGGTGGCTATTTGGCCTCTGTGGCCCATTCAACATTGTTTCCTATGGAAAAATCGGGTCAATTGAGGCATTGAACAGGAAAATTGGGTCAATTGAGACATTTAACATTGTTCCCTATGGGAAATCTCGGGCATCTCGTCGGTTGATCGCACCCGATTTTTTAGTGCATTCAATGCCCGAGATGCCCGAGATTTTTTACTAATGATGCCCACGATCAAAATCGCGGGCGCCCTTCTAAGTAAAGAGTACCATAAATAATAAAAAAAGATTATTTCCTACATAATGTAAACATTACAGGTCATTACGATGAATAAAAATGTTTGCTTGGCAATTTTCACACCAATTTTGACGACTTCACTTGGCACTTAAAATAGACAACTGTTAAATTAAATGCTTGTTCGAGGGGAAAATATGCAAAACCCAGAAACGTGAAATTACTCATTATCAGAAAACTTGGATTCATGGCAATTGATTTGCATTTTTACTTTTAAAGGCTAGCATTTAAAATAGTAAGTGCAAAACTTTGATTAACTTTAATTATACATTTTTTAACGTTAATAAAAAAAAAAAGACACTTAAACAGTGGTCATGGATTTTTTTTATTCAGTGTTCTTTGCCCTTAAAAATGTGGATTATTAGAAACTACATAAAAAAAGGGTCAGTCCATGGTTACTTTAGCTACATTTGCAGAATTAAAAATAGTATTCCAATAGATTTTCATTATTTCAATATAGATAATATGGATAATATGGATTAACAAAATGGTGGGCAAAACTACAATAATGATATTTGAAATCACTGAAATTGTGGTACATTTCAATATTTCAAAATCATAGAGATGTATTTAATGCTGAAGAATACCACCAATGTTACCACATGAAACTTTGAATAACTGATATTAGTCGGATGTTCAAGTGATAGGACATATATGGTACAGGCTAAAATTAGCTACTAAATTTTGGGATCCAGGATGGATATTGGGGTTATATTAAAAGCTTATATCAAGAATTCAGAGTTGAGAATGATGATTCAATTACCATTATGTGTGGGCGCCGATCAAACCTCATACAGACTATAGGGGTCTAAACGGGGAGATTTTGCTGAGCAAGGCTCGACCGCTCAGCAAGATTGCTCAGCAAACAGTGTGCTGAGCGATCTGTCAGGGCCAGTGTTCTACAGTGAGAACACTGGCCCTGATCGGCAATTAAGTAGATTTATCCAGCATGCTGGATATTAATCGCCGGGGAGATAGAGATGTGTATCCAACACCCCTACACACGGAGCAATGCGGGGGCATTTTCTGAGCGATCTAGTCAGATTGCTTAGAAAATGCCCTGAAATTGCACCGTGTGTAGGCCCCTTAATCTGCTGTATGAAAGCTGAAATACAGCTATATACAGTAGGAAGGAGACAGATGCATCTGTTTGATAATAAACTTAAAATAATCAGATACATTTGTAACAATAACAAATAAACTAAATGTGGATGTACATAAAACCAGGGCACACATTGGAGCGATGTCCGCAGTATATGCCGTTTCATACCAACATATGACCTACATCGCTCAGTGTGTACCAGGGATTGCGCGCTTCCGTGGTCGCTATTGATGGACGCTTGTTTGGATGTGTTGAACATCAAATCAAGCAATGCTGCTATGGACTTGTAGTATGTTAACGAAGGATGGCACATGATTGACATCCTTCATAACACTTTGCCAGTGTGTGCACACAATCCCATCTGACGGGCATTTATTCGATGTCTGAACAAATGGCAATGGCTTCAGTGTGTACCAAGCTTAACAGCTCTCATACAATTTTTTTGAGTAGGGGTTCGCCAACTATTCTGAACAGTAGCATTGCAGAGGCACAAAACCAGTGAAGTGACTGCGAAAGCAATGGGTAATGGAAGAGGATGGTAAGTGGATGGAAGAGGGAGGCAGTAGGTGTTTACATAATGAGTTTTGCCCTATTCCCTTCTCCAGACACATACCATAAAGTTTGTTAGCTGGTTTATTTACTTTATCTCTCTCCAAGGCCAAGTACACAGGCCCTAACACAACAGTCAGTCACCTATCCATGCACCTGATGCACACTCCAGAGCCTCCTGCATGCTGCCATATTGCAGGGTTTGGACAGTCCAAGCATATACTTCCGATTTTAGTGGCCAGGTCTCCAGCAACACCTATATCTTAAAGAAAAAAGGCTGCTGGGAGGAATCTCAGTGACTGCTCCCAGCTGCTCCAGGCACAGAAATATAACAGCAGTTATTGACAGTTAGTCAGATTATACAGAGCAGGAGCCAGAGTGAGCGGTGATTTTTTTTTCTAATGGAGCCCCTTAGGCTGCGTCTAAGCATTATGTTTCTGGCAGGAATAAGCGTATTTTCAGAACTAGCACCGGGCTTTTGGAGCCAGACCTGAACTCAAGGAAACAGTGCACCGCCTCACTGTGTGAACTTATACACTGAAATGTATGTGGTCCCCTTGAGATCCAGTCATCCGGTCCTACCGCAGCACACTGCGGTAGGATCCGGCAGCTGCGGCGCCACCAGGTATGTGTAGACTGCCACATAGCAGCCTGCCTGCAGCGGATCACGCTAAAGCACAATGTGTGGCCGCAGCCTAACGCGAAGCACTGCACAGAATCCTAGTGCAAGGCCTCATGCAGTAATTGCTCTCTAAGCATGTCAGCACGGTATAGGTCACAAAACCGTTGTCTACTCGCCGCCCACTGACACAGTCATTAGGTTTCTATGAGACACTGCACTGACCCAATGGCATCCCAGAGGAAGGACTATACATCCCACCCCTGCTGCAGTACCATGTAATACCAGAAGGTGGCAGTTAGCATATACTTCGGTACTTGTTTCCTAGCAACGCATTGTATACTAGAAGACTAAATATGGTATGCGATGCGATGCTGTTCAATGAAAAAAATTGTATGGCATACAATGCGATGGTATACAATTTTTATTGTACAACCACTCAGATGGGTCTTTACAATGTTAAATGCCCCCCGACTATCAACGCCAACCCGAAGCGTGGCGAGCGCAGCCAGCCCGCAAGGGGGGGCAGTAAGCGTCCTGCGACCTTTTCATACCCCCACTATCCACGTCGGCGTGGAGTTGATTTTATATAGTTTGGCGAGCGCAGCGAGCCCGAAGTGTGGCGAGCGCAGCAAGCCCCGCGAGGGGACGCAGAATACATGTAAAATAATACGCTGTGCTTGACACACTATCTAAAATCAACTCCACGCCGATGTAGATAGTGGGGGTATGAAAAGGTCGGAAGATACGTACCGCTGCGCTCGCCACGCTTTGGGTTCGTGTTGATAGTGGGGGTGGATTTAACATTGTAAGCACCCATTAGGGTGCTTATACAATAAAAAAACGTATTGGGGCTGCTTTTAACATTGTAAGCACCAATTGTATCGCATCGCATACAATGCGATGGCATAAGATGAAAAAATTGGGCGCCCTGCTAGGAAACAAGTACCTATACTTCTTATTTCCCTAGTAGAACAAACCTTTGCACTAATCCTAATGATTGTGGTTTCCCGTACCCAATAAAAGGGGAACTACTACATTTAACATCTAAGAAAACCTATTATGATGGGTAATATATGTCCTATACACCTAGACTTACTACATTATCCTTTTAAACTTGGGACACTCATGGATTATACAAGTTTTCTGGCTGACTAAAACCAGGTTTGAGGGTCAGCCAGCCACAGAACCAGTGTAAATCATTTTAAAAGTACAACGTGTTAAGCCTATATTTACACTGTACATTTGAGGGTATAAAAACATTTTAACATCTATTTTAAAACGCCATTAAACCTTTCTCTATTGTATAAAAAGCACACCTTGCTCCGCTTGGTCTTCTCTCCTACAAGTTTCATAAATCTGTTATACTGCTCTTCTTGATTTGAGAGGTCTCTAATCTTTCGGATTTCTTCTTCTCTTTTACTTCTCTCCTCCTCAACGGCTTGTTGATTTTTCTCCTCTTCTGCTTTGCTCTTTTCTTCAGCTTTCTGTTGTTGCAGCTTTTTCCATGCTTTTGTTTGTTGTCTTCTCAATGCTTGTTTGGCTTTACAAATATAATAATAATCACACATTATGAAGTTATACAGTAATTGGCTAGACTTAAGGGGTATTCAAATTGTAGCGATATTTCCCGATAGGGGAAATATCGGCACTCACCTACTCAATGCTGCCTTTAACGACAGCATTGAAGGGTGTCAGATCCTACTTTAAAGTAGGATCTGTTTTGGCAGAAATGGCCGCGGATTGTTGAATTCACAGCCGTTTTTGCTGATCCACTGACTTGTGACACTCAACTGTGACACTCGACCCCCCCCCCCCCATCCCGTCTGACATACTCACCCAATCACAGCCGTGCACATGGGCCGGGAGACAGCCCAGTCGAAACAGAGTGGGGGAGCGTTTGCCATATTGCTGGGCTCTGAATATTCGCAGCCCAGCGATCTATTCTGAATCAGGCCCCAAGAACAGAAATGCACTGAATAAAATGGTCCCTGCTCCCACCCTTGAAATTCAAACCCAGCCCATTACGTAAATAGCCTTTTATATGAAAGATTTTAAGCAAAGTCTTTTGCCTCCTGAAAATCTCTTGCTCTTTGGGGAAAATAGCTCAGTGTGTACACACTACTTTGGTGACAGATATATCTATCAGAGATTTTGGCAAAGTCTTTTGAAATGAAAATCTACTAGTGTGTATGGGCCTTAACACACCTGCATAAGCTGCATTGTTAACTTTGCGCGACAAAACAGAGTTTGTGCTGCCCTTCTCCTTCTGAGGCTCCACCTTGCCCTTCTCCTTCTGAGGCTCCACCTTGCCCTTCTCCTTCTGAGGCTCCACCTTGCCCTTCTCCTTCTGAGGCTCCACCTTGCCCTTTGATAGTTTCTCTTTGCCTTCTTTCATCACCATTTGTTCTTTCTGCTGCCATTTTTTACTTGCAGATTGCAAAGCCAAGAGACGCAAATGGAGTTCTGACAACTCCTCTTCCTCACCAACAGGTTTCTGAAATAAAGTGAAACATTTGATTAAAGAAGAATATAGTCAGTCAGATGTAGAATATAAGACTAAGGGAAAAATTCAATTAGCAGCAATAATTTACCACAGATGGAAAAAATAAGTTAGTAGCATGGGATCTAAACCCGGGGCTCCTGAATTCAAGACCCTTTATCTTAACTGGTTAACACTTTGTACATCAGTGTAACTGAATAATAACGCATCTGGTGAAGCATTGGGCCTAATTCAGACCTGATCACAGGACAAATTTGTTCTCAAAATGTGAAAAACCATGTACACTGCAGGTGGGCAAATGTAACATGTGCAGAGAGTGTTAAGGTGCCCACATAAGATTTTCTTAACTATACGGCCGTTTACGTCCGACTGGAATCAATCTTTTAAAAACATATTGTGTTTGGACATGATCCCGATTCAACACCGGGGCCTGCGTGTCGCTCACCGAGCCTGCTGATCTCTTCAGCAGGCGTCAAGATGAATGACCCATCGTGCACGATTTCACCACATCGTTCCGTGTGTATGTATGATGAACGATGTAGCAATGATGTGGTATATGATCTACAGCAGGCACTCCCAACCACGGTCCTCAAGGCACACCAACAGTGCAGGTTTTGTAGATATCCAGGCTTGAGCACAGGTGACTTAATTAGTATCTGAGGGATTCTGATTAAACCATCTGTGCTGAAGCCTGGATATCACTAAAACCTGCACGGTTGGTGTGCCTTGGTTAGGAATGCCTGATCTATGGGGTTAGATTGGTTGACCCATCCAACCCTCTGATAATTTATTAAATTGTTCCCTGTGTGGGCATGATTAAGGGTGTTCTGGATTTCAGGGGAAATGTGATAGATATCGTGTCCAATCCAATGTCTATCAGTGTTTGGGCACCTTTAGAATTGTGTGTTTAATTTTAAATTGCAGTGTAATAATTAAGCAGTCAGTATTTACCCTGCACAGGAAAATGACCAGCACAAATCTAACTCTTCCTGCACGTAATCTGCCCCATCTGCAGTGCATGTAGTGTTGCCCATTTTAAGACCAAATTTGTCCTGTGGTCTGAATTATTCCCAATGTCTCAAAATCTATGCGGCAGACAGATGTAAATGGATCAGTGTTGATATTAATCTGTTAAATATTTGAATGTGGGATGCTAAATCATCAAAGTGTCCACCATATGTAATGAACAATACATCTACAAATTAATATAACAATAACATTAATTTGAAAAACCCTTTGAAAAAAAAGGAAAGGAAAAAAAATGTCTTTGCATTTTTTTTTTATTCACTTAGGATAATATAGTTTTTTTTAAATCAGACCCCAGTGTTTTTTGAGATATAGGCCTCTACCAAACAGTTGAGAAATCAGTTTATAATTAACTTTTTTTTGGTGCGGACCTCAAAGGGTTAAACACCTTGAGGGAACAAAATTTGTTATGAATGACTGATAAAAACCTTTATCACAGTGGCTTCGTCTGCAATGTTGACATCACAAGAAACAGCCGGCTCAATCTTATTCGGTTCTGGAAAAGAGCAAACATTTTGGTGAGGCTTAACCCCTTAATGTTTAGGTGCCTTTCAGCATTCAGACAAACATTTTTTATTTATTTTTGTAACTAGGTTATTGTTAGGAATATTGCTTCACCCCACTGAGGTCTTTGACAAGTTTCCCACAAGGGCCCCAACTGTGGAGTTTCTATGTTCTCCCAGTATTGGCTTGGGTTTCATAGTGTGAGATTAATTGGATTCTGAAAATAAATTAATTCTAGTGTTTGTACAATTGATATGAAATATAGTAAGTTCCACTAAGGCTGAAACTGTTATGAAAGACCAAATAATCTCTGAAAAACACACTGCAGAATTATGTGCACAATAGAACGAATATCCATTTTACACAGCCAGCAATAATGTAAACGTGCAGCAACAAGGGATATTTTGCAGCGTGAAAACACCCAGTTGAAATAACCCGGGTCCAGCAACCTTACATTTCAACCCGGGTAGCGACCACGTTTAAATTTCGCTTTCAAACAGGCTTGCAACTGGGAAACCAGGTCAATGCAACACAGGACATTTCACAGCAATTAAACATCCAAAGCTTGGAGATTATGTCCACTCTAAGCACCGATTTGACACGTGCTTCTGGCAATGTCACTGACCTAACAATAAGCCTGGTCAGGCCACCACTCTGAAAGGGGTGTTAAAACAGAAATTAACGCATCAATAATTCTATGCTTTTAATACACTCTGTTTTCTTAACCCCTTCACGACATTTGACGTATATATACGTCATGGCCGGGAAGTACTTCCCGACCGTTGACGTATATATACGTCATGGCTTAAAACTGTCACTGCGTCTAGAGACGCAGTGACAGAGGGACGATGTCTGCTGTCCCTGACAGCAGACATGTCCGTGCATGCCCAGGGGGGGCTGCGATGCCGCCTCCCCGTCGGCGATCGCTGTGATTGGCTGTTCAGTGTGAACAGCCATTCACAGCGTTTTCTGTGTCACCGGCGAATAACGTTCGCCGGTGACACGGGATCGGAGGTGATTGGTGCTGTAAAGTACAGCACCAATCACCGCGGGGTGTAAGGGTGACACTGGTGTCACCCCACCTCACCCCGCCCGCCCCCAAAGGCCGTGATTGGTCCGTCGGACCGACGGACCAATCACAGCCAAGGAGGGGGGTTTAAACTAACGGTGACTGCACTGCAGACGCCATTCCGGTCTGGAATAGCGTGCAGTGCGGTCACCGTGCCCAGCTGCCGCCAATACTGACCAGAACCCATCCAAATACTTACCTGATCACTGCCTTGCTTATTCTTGTGACATCCTGTGACATCTTGTGCTGCTGCGAGTTATTAGATAGTTATTAGATAGAGATAGAGAGAGATAGAGAGAGATAGAGAGAGATAGAGAGAGATAGAGAGGCCTAGTGCTATATTTTGTGCTGCTGCAGTGTGATAGAGCTATAGATAGAGAGATCGAGAGAGATAGAGAGAGAGAGATAGAGAGAGAGAGATAGTGACAGATAGTGCCAGATTGTGCTATATATTTTTTATATAACTGAAAGAGATATAGAGAGATAGAGAGAGATAGAGAGGCCTAGTGCTATATTTTGTGCTGCTGCAGTGTGATAGAGCTATAGATAGAGAGAGATAGAGAGAGAGATAGAGAGAGATAGTGACAGATTGTGCTATATATTTTTTATATAACTGACTGCTGCCCCCCCTTTTGTGCTGATCAGTATAAATTAACTGATCAGCAACTTTTTGGGGGCGCAGGTTTTTTTTTATATATAGATATACCTGTCAGTGCTGCTGCTGCAGTGTCATAGAGTGATAGATAGTGAGAGATAGAGAGATAGAGAGAGATAGTGACAGAGAGTGATAGAGAGTGCTAAATTTTGTGTCTGCTGCCCCCGCCTTTTGTGCTGATCACTATATCTGAGGTGATCAGCAACTTTTTGGGGGTACAGAGGTTTTTTTTTTTATATATACCTGTCAGTTGCTGCCAGTTGCACTGTCAGTTGCACCAAAGGTTGTGCACCTGCTGCCCCTCACTGGTAATCAGTGTCGCATCACTGATCACCTTTTTTTATTTTTTGTGAGTGCTGTGGGGTCTTTTTTAAATTTTTTTTTTACACACACTGTGATTTTGTGTGTGTCCTGTGGCTACTGTGCGCTGATCAGTGACGTACATCACTGATCAGCTTTTTCGGCACAGGGTTGATCTATTTTTTTTTTTTTTTGATCAAATTCCTGTTGCCTTTGAGCGCTGTTCAGTGACGGACGTTACTGACCAACATCTGTGCTCAATTTTTGGCGCAGGACCTTTTTTTTTTTTTTAACCCCTTCCATTTTTTTTTTTTTAACCCCTTCCATTTTTTTTTTAACCCCTTCCATTTTTTTTTTTTAACCCTTCAATTTTTTTTTTTTTGTATTTTTTTTTCTGCACTACATACACACCACACACTACATACCCCCCGGGTTGAAATAAAGTTTGTACCCCCCCCTACACTATACACGTGTTGAAACATTTCACTACCAGTAACACAAAAATATAAATGGCATCCCAAATGTCATCCCAGTCATCCAGGAGAATGTATTCAGTGGAGGAGGCATATGCCATGCTTGCCTCTGACTCTGACACAGCCAGTGAGGCAAGCGGGGAATTTGAAGGATTCGTCTTAAGCTCTTCTTCCTCCTCTGGTGATGAGGGACCCCCTCAAAGACGCCCCCGTAGAGCAGCTGAGACCCCCCCCCCCCCCCCCCAATAATTGATCTCGTATGGACCCCACCACCAGACAATTTTGAGCCCCAGGTTCCTGAGTTTTTGGCCATCCCAGGAATCCAATTTGATTCAACAGGTCTCAGAGAAATTGACTTTTTCAAATTATTTTTCTCTGATGATTTTATAAATTTAATGGTGGACCAAACTAATTTATATGCCCAGCAGTTTATTGCTCAAAACCCCACGTCATCATTTGCTAGGTGGACCCCTGTAGATGCAGTAGAGATGATGACGTTTTGGGGTCTGGTGTTACACATGGGCATAGTAAAAAAGCCACAAATTAGGCAATATTGGAGTACAGATGTTCTGTACAGCACCCCATTTCACCGTATGGCCATGCCCCGGGCTCGTTTTGAGGCAATCCATAAATTTATACATTACACCGATAATGCACAGTGCCCACCCAGAGATGATCCCACCTTTGACAGGCTATTCAAAGTCAGGCCGGTCATTGATCATTTCAGTGCCAAATTTGCAGAGCTATACATCCCTGATAAATGTATTAGTATCGACGAGTCCCTTATACATTTTAAAGGAAGGGTTAAATTCCGCCAGTACCTTCCCAGTAAGAGGGCAAGGTATGGCATAAAAATGTATAAGCTGTGTGAAAGCACCACAGGGTACACCCACAAGTTTAGGGTATATGAAGGGAAGGATTCAAGAATTGAACCACCAGAATGCCCCCCCTCCCTCGTAGGTGTTAGTGGAAAAATTGTCTGGGATTTAATGCACCCCTTCCTGGATAAGGGTTATCACCTCTATGTGGATAACTTTTACACCAGCATCCCCCTGTTTAAGGCCCTTGGTTCAAGAGGTACAGCAGCTTGCGGTACTGTGCGCAAGAACCAAAGAGGCCTCCCCAAAACGCACATTGCCCAAGTAATGAGAAGGGGTGAAAGCAGGGGAATATGCACCGAAAATATGTTGTTGGTCAAATATAAGGACAAGAGGGATGTCCTTATACTGACAACAATTCATGGAGACAGTACCACCTCCATCCCTGTACGAGGTACCAGTACCCACACCTCAAAACCAAATTGTATCCTAGATTACAATAAGTACATGGGCGGAGTGGATCTTTCAGATCAGGTACTGAAGCCGTACAGTGCCCTGCGGAAAACAAATATCTGGTACAAGAAGCTGGCCGTGTATATCATCCAGATGGCACTGTATAACGCTTACGTGCTATTCCGTTCTACCGGCCAGAGGGGGACATTTATGCACTTTCAAGAGGAAGTCATAAAGAGCCTAATATTTGGGAATCAGCAGGCAGAGGGCCCCAGTACTTCTAGTACTGGCCCCCGTATTGTACCAGGGCAGCATTTTCCCAACGAAATCCCCTCCACTGCAAGAAAGGGCAGGACACAAAAAAGGTGCAAAGTTTGCTATAAAAAGGGAATAAGAAAGGATACTATTTTCCACTGTGAAACTTGCCCTGACAAACCCGGCCTATGTATAAAGGAGTGTTTCAAAATATACCACACATCTATGGATTATTAGGTTCATCATTTCACCGTGCTTCGGGGGTCTTGCTAATGCCACATAGCACCCACCATTCATTCCACCAGAATCTGAGCTGCAAAATCCAAAAATCACTCATTCCCTTCTGAGTCCTGCCATGCACCCAACTGGTATTTTTTGGTCACATGTGAGGCATTACCGTACTCTGGAGAAATGGGGGCACAGATTTTGGGGTGCTTTGTCTCCTTCATTCCTTGTGAAAATGAAAAATTTTGAGCCAGAAGTACATTTTTGTGTAAAAAAATGTATTTTTTTCATTTTCACTGCCCAGTTGTACCAAAATTGATGAAACCCCTGGGGGTTTGAAATGTACACTATACCCCTAGATGAATTCCCTGAGGGGTGTAGTTTGCAAAATGGGGTCACTTGTGGGGGGGTTCCACTGTATTGGTAATGCAACATAGCACCCACCATTCATTCCACCAAAATCTGTGCTCCAAAATCCAAAAATCACTCCTTCCCTTCTGAGTCCTGCCATGCACCCAACTGGTATTTTTTGGTCACATGTGAGGCATTGCCGTACTCTGGAGAAATGGGGGCACAGATTTTGGGGTGCTTTGTCTCCTTCATTCCTTGTGAAAATGAAAAATTTTGAGCCAGAAGTACATTTTTGTGTAAAAAAATGTATTTTTTTCATTTTCACTGCCCAGTTGTACCAAAATTGATGAAACCCCTGGGGGTTTGAAATGTACACTATACCCCTAGATGAATTCCCTGAGGGGTGTAGTTTGCAAAATGGGGTCACTTGTGGGGGGGTTCCACTGTATTGGTAATGCAACATAGCACCCACCATTCATTCCACCAAAATCTGTGCTCCAAAATCCAAAAATCACTCCTTCCCTTCTGAGTCCTGCCATGCACCCAACTGGTATTTTTTGGTCACATGTGAGGCATTGCCGTACTCTGGAGAAATGGGGGCACAGATTTTGGGGTGCTTTGTCTCCTTCATTCCTTGTGAAAATGAAAAATTTTGAGCCAGAACTGCATGTTTGTGTAAAAAAATGTAATTTTCCATTTTCACATCCCAGTTGTACCAAAATTGGTGAAACCCCTGGGGGTTTGAAATGTACACTATACCCCTAGATGAATTCCCTGAGGGGTGTAGTTTGCAAAATGGGGTCACTTGTGGGGGGGTTCCACTGTATTGGTGCTTGGGGGGTCTTGCTAATGCGACATAGCACCCACCAAAATTCCACCAAAATCTGTGCTGCAAAATCCAAAAATCACTCCTTCCCTTCTGAGTCCTGCCATGCGCCCAACTGGTATTTTTTGGTCACATGTGAGGCATTGCCGTACTCGGGAGAAATTGGGGCACAGATTTTGGGGTGCTTTGTCTCCTTCATTCCTTGTGAAAATGAAAAATTTTGAGCCAGAACTGCATTTTTGTGTAAAAAAATGTAATTTTTCATTTTCACTGCCCAGTTGTATCAAAATTGGTGAAACCCCTGGGGGTTTTAAATGTACACTATACCCCTAGATGAATTCCCTGAGGGGTGTACTTTGCAAAATGGGGTGACTTGTGGGGGGGTTCCACTGTATTGGTGCTTTGGGAGTCTTGCTAATGCATCATAGTACCCACCATTCATTCCACCAAAATCTTTGCTGCAAAATCCAAAAATCACTCCTTCCCTTCTGAGTCCTGCCATGCACCCAACTGGTATTTTTTGGTCACATGTGAGGCATTGCCGTACTCGGGAGAAATTGGGGCACAGATTTTGGGGTGCTTTGTCTCCTTCATTCCTTGTGAAAATGAAAAATTTTGAGCCAGAACTGCATTTTTGTGTAAAAAAATGTAATTTTTCATTTTCACTGCCCAGTTGTATCAAAATTGGTGAAACCCCTGGGGGTTTGAAATGTACACTATACCCCTAGATGAATTCGTTGAGGGGTGTACTTTGCAAAATGGGGTGACTTGTGGGGGGGTTCCACTGTATTGGTGCTTTGGTAGTCTTGCTAATGCATCATAGTACCCACCATTCATTCCACCAAAATCTTTGCTGCAAAATCCAAAAATCACTCCTTCCCTTCTGAGTCCTGCCATGCACCCAACTGGTATTTTTTGGTCACATGTGAGGCATTGCCGTACTCGGGAGAAATTGGGGCACAGATTTTGGGGTGCTTTGTCTCCTTCATTCCTTGTGAAAATGAAAAATTTTGAGCCAGAACTGCATGTTTGTGTAAAAAAATGTAATTTTTCATTTTCACATCCCAGTTGTACCAAAATTGGTGAAACCCCTGGGGGTTTGAAATGTACACTATACCCCTAGATGAATTCCCTGAGGGGTGTAGATTGCAAAATGGGGTGACTTGTGGGGGAGGTTCCTAACTTTTAGCACTTATGGTGCCTAGAAACCTACATGGTGCCTAAAAAAAAATCTCATAAAAAGGAGGCTCCAAAATCAAGTAGGTGCTCCTTCTATTATGAAGCCTGTGGTTTGGTCAACGTGCACACTAGGGCCACATATAGGATATTTTTGAAAACAAAAGAATTGGGGGAATCAATTTTTAGTCACATTTCTCTAGTAAAATCTACTGTATTTGTTAGAAAAATGTATTAAAATTGAAACTCTGCAAAAAAAAAGAAATTTTGAAATTTCACCTACACTTTGTTTTAATTCCTGTGAAACACCTAAAGGGTTAACAAACTTCCAAAATGCTGTTTTGAATACTGTGAGGGGTGCAGTTTTTGAAATGGCATCATTTATGGGGGTGTCTCACATACAAGTCCCTCAAAGTCACATCAGAACTGAACTGGTCCCTAAAAAAAATCAGTGTTTGAAATTTTCTTGAAAATTTGAGAATTTGCTAGTCATATTTGAAGCCTCCTAGTGTCCAAAAAAATGAAAAGGGGGTTGAAATAATGATGGCAACATAAAGTAGACATATGGTCTATGTTAGTTATTAACTATTTTGAGTGGTATGATTATTTGTCTCACAAGCAGAAAATTTAACATTTTGCATATTGCTAAATTTTCCATTTTTTCACGATATTTTGGTATTTTTCACAAAAAAACACAGACTGTATCGACCAAAATTTACCACTAACTTGAAGTACAATGTGTCACGAGAAAACAATCTCAAAATCACTGGGATAAGTAAAAGCAAAAAAAAGTTATCCCCACTTAAGTGAGACATGTCAGATTTGAAAAAAAGGGCTCTGTCATGAAGGCACAAACTGGCTCTGTCATGAAGGGGTTAAATATTGTTATTATTTCTGCAGATGGCGTTAGTTTATTGCACAAGGTACTAGCCATGGCGTATGAGGCCTACCCTTTGCGCTAAGCAGCAGGTGTTTGTTAGAAGCAGCAACCATTTTGTCAACTATGATTTGCATAAAAACATTATAAAATGTCTGAATATTCAGAACAGTGCTTGAAGTGTGATTTCGTATAGAAAATGGTTTTTGATTTTATAAGCTTAAGAATGCGATGTTGACAGTACAGAGAGCGAGGACATCCAGCTAGTCTAGCCAAACTTATCAACAATATGAGAACAGGGCCACACATGCGTAGACCCCAAGGCCACTGAATCTTTCCCTAGTAACAATAAAGTTGGGTGTTTGGGTTATTTATGACATCATGATTGAAAGCAGAGCTTGCCAATAAGACTCAATGCTTATGAGTAATTAATGTGATTAAGGTTTAAATATCAGAGTTAGAGAAGGAAGAGGCAGGCAGTTGAGGAAGAACAGGCAAGCAGGGGGCTGGAGGTAACTATGAAATGAGGTTTAATGGCTGATCACTGTCCTTGATGGGTTTCCATCTTGATTTCATCTAGAATTACTGTTTAGGTGTTAGCTAATCAATTTTATGTTTCGTGTGTTAGTCTGCATTTGCAAATACCTGTAATTAAGCTAATTTACAAGTAAAGCATGTCATACATTTTTTTACAAGTTTGTGTTGGTGTGCATATATTTCAGCGTTTGCCGTTATATTTAAGGGTTATAAAGTATACATAAATATTGTCAGGGGTTTCACCCAGGTTGCACTCAAAATGGACTATTGCAAAAAATCGCATGCGACCTGGCACTGCTATGTGAAAATTACAGTATAAAAGGAAAACATTGTTCCTTGCTGCAATTGCTCCACCTTCTGGAAATGACTGTACATTCAGCCTCAGGTTGGAACTATAAGTGGCCTATCATTTAACGCTAAGGTCAAAACTCCATTAGTTGCAAAATAAGGAGGTAAGAAAAAAAAGTTGCAAGGTTTTCAGAGTTGAAAACCTTGCAATGTGTGAATTTAAAGATATTTAACCCTCCGGATGCCAATGCAGGAGAAGACACCTTGAAACGTCCAATTGCTTAATTGGTACTCGATGGGGGGAAATCGACTTATGTCGATCTTAAGCATGTTTAAATTGCTTTACTGTCTTTGCTTATAACTTCTAACAGTAAAGGCAATTCTGATATTTTATTAACAAAAATATCAGAATTACCCAACTCTTTTTATTGGTCAGAACCAAAAAGATTAGAGGGGCTGGTGTTTCCCTGAGATTACTTTCATGGCAACCTCAGGAGAAAATGGTCACATTAGGATGACTGGCTTGACAGTAAAAGTGTTATTGAATAGATACATTACCTTGCACAGGTTTAGTGACTTCTGTCACATCTTCGATCGAGCTGGTTTCTTCCACAGTGCTTTGTTTCTTTTGCTCAGTAGCAGATTTTAACTTTTGCCTGAGGGGTTTAAGCTCAAAGGCCTGAAATGACTTTACAGGAGGTTTCTCTTCAATCACTATCACAGGCACCACCTCAGCAGCAGTACATTTGTCTTCATGAAAAGGTTGTTCTACAGTTTTTTCTGTAACAGTTTGCTCTTTTACGCGTTCTTCTTTGAGAGCCAGTTTCTCATCCTTATTAATGGATTCAAGTTCAAGTTTTATCTGCTTATATTTATAAAGTAGATCTTCAAAGCTCTCTTCACAGCTTTCATTTTTCAGTAGACGAGCAAATTTCCTGGGTGGAGACCTTACAATACTTTTAACTGGAAGGTTTGTTAAGAAAATAGAACTATGGATAAGGAATTATTGGCAACAGCAATTTATTAAAAAATTAAATATTCATTAATTAAGATTATAAGCCAAGATAACATATTCACCATTGATGGCAAAGAACCCTCTTAAATAAAAGCTTTATAAAGTTATAAGCCCAAACCAATGAAGCAATTGACAACATACCAAAGAGCATCAAGATTAGAGGTTACAAAACCAATAGTATATTACCAACTCTAACATGCTACTACTGGTTTCAAATACCACATTTTTATTTCTCTTTGTGCTACTTAACATGTGCTACTTATTCTTCAAATATCAGTTGAATGCAAGTCATTTCTAGCCTAAAGGTGTGCATACACGTTATAATTGCAGGGTGCAATGAGATGCGCGCTCTCCAGGCACACATCTCATTGCACAGCTCAAAAAGTATGTGCTGCGCATACTTTTTGTACTAGATCTCATTGCATTGCAACATATGCAGTGCGATCTAGTCCAAATTGTATACAATAATTGTACTGTGTATGGGCACCTTAAGTAAGAATGTCTGGTTGCATTCCAGCCTTGACTAAAGCCTTAAGCTCTAAAACAACACATTTAGAAAAAAAAGTTATATACATTTTCTTTTTATAGAAATCCAGATATGCGGCACTTCTGTTAAAAATCTAATAGCCACGGTGCTCATCACATTCACCCCAGCATGAATTTCAACATACAAGTTATTAGGTGTCTCAAGTAGATAACATAGGTTTGTCTTCCGAATGATTCAGAATATATAATATTATGAAAATGCAGATACTTATATTTTTTTGCTACTAGTCAGATAATTCTATATAAAAAAAAAAAACAACCTAGCTTAGTTTAACAGTTATATAGTTATATTGCACACCTCCTTCACCCCCCCCGACACGGCTGGAACATAATTAAAGGGGGCGCACGTCAATTCGGGCGGAGGGTGTCCCAGGCACCCATACAAAAAAAGGAGTCCCTGGGATATAGAAACATAAAAAACTGCAACACGGTGGCCCCCCTAGTTACGGTCTTGTGCATACCCGGCTGTGTCTCGGCAGCGCCACCATCCATTACCACCCAGGAATTTCATTTTTACCCCATTTGGGATCATTTACCCCGGTTCCCTGACATACATAAACTGAAAAAACACACACAATGATCAACCTTAAAATTAAAACCACATAATATTGTGTAGGTCCCCATTGTGCTGCCGAAACTGCTCTAACACCAGTCAAGGTATGGACTCCACAAGACAATTGAAGTTGTCCTTTGATATCGGAAGCCAAGACCTTGGCAGGTGAACGTAGCCCGGAGCACCACACTGCCTCCATCAGCTTGTCCTCTTGACCACGTAAATGGCACATGCAATTTCAGTCATCCACTTAAAAAAAGAAAAACAAGATACAATTGCTCATAGGTCCAGCTTTGACGCTCACCTACACGTTGTAAATACTTTCAGCGGTGGACAGGGGTCCTCCCCAGTCTATGGCAATGCAGTGTGTGTGTGTGCTCAGAGTGAGACATCAATCCATTATAGCCAAGAGTAACATTTTTTTTTAGTAGCTCTGGGATAGGACTAAACAGACTAGTTTATTTTACCCATGTGCATCAGTGAACTATGGCATCAAATGACCCTTCTTCCTTGGAGCACTTTTGGTATGAACTAACCACTGCATACCAGAATACCCTAAAGAGCTGCAATTTTGGAGTTGCTCTGACACAACCACCTAGCCATAACAATTTGGCCTTGCTCAAATTCACTGAGATACTTATGCCTGCCTATTTTTCCTGCATTGAACACATCTACTTGAAGAAATGACTGTCCACTTAAGAATGTTACACCTTGCACAATATTTACTATTAGGACCGCTTCTCAAATTAGCAGGTATGTACCATTCATTTAAAATACACAAAATAATAAAAAAGAAAGTTCACACCATCTCAAATTAGTAAAAAAAAAAAAAAAAGTATTCTGGTCCAAAGCATATTTTAATAGGAATCTAAATGGAGCTGAGGAACTACATCACAGTGTAGTTAAATATGGTAAATGCTCCTGCCAAGTTCAAAAGGTATGGCTCTGACCATTTACATACTGCTAATGGATACTCAAAACTGCATCAAGCACATTATGCTTCGGCTGTCTCAGGCATCCGAAGCATTATCCGCGATAAGCAGTCGCCAGATACCCATGTTTTAGCGATAGCACATAGGTCCAGGAACTTATCCAGGATCCCATGTGTTATTGGACTAAAAGGAATAATTAACCACATGATAAAAACAGGCTATAAACTGATATTGGGCTATTATAGAGCATTTTTGCTGTGCAGTAAATTTCCATACTGGCTATAGTTTCTATTCAAATACCCTGCCTTCTCTTGCTGGGTTATTCCATGTCAGTTCAACCAGGTGTGTTCTCCAACCAGCTCAGATTCTACAATTTTTTTAGTTGAGAGGATGTCAAACCAACTATTTCTGCCAAATATATATATATTTTATTTATTTTTTTTAATCGCAGCTTCTTTACTTTATTAAAAATATCAACCCTTTGAGTGCCAACATCTTTATGAGAGATGGGCAAAATATCTGCTAAAAATGCCAACAGCTCTGTGAGAGATGTGCAAAATATCGGCTACAAATGCCAGCGTTGCCCACATTTGCTAAAAATTGCTGAGCAATGTATCGCCCCGTGTGTGCACAGCTTTAAGCACCTAAAAAGATTAAGATATGCAATGGAATCCTAGCGTTTTTAATTCTGTTCAAATGTTTTTATTACCACAAGGGGAAGCGTAAGGGAGGTAAAGTAATTAGATTTGGGAGGAAAAGTTACCTTAGGGGTCCAAATTTCATGGCGATTTCTTAATAAACGCCTGTAATACTTCAATTAAACTGTGTAAGGAAGCAAAGATTAGTAAATGTTTCAATAGATTCAAAATCAAAATAAATATTTAATAAACTTAAAACTAAAATTGTAAAAATCTGAGATGGGTGGTGTGCAATTCAGTTTTTTTAGGTGATTTAATGACCCTGCTCATGGGTTGATTGATTAAGAGGAGGCAAGACCATTTAGGCTCCCTAACCATGAGTTTAGACATGTACAGGTCGAGTATCCCGTATCCGAATATCCGTTATCCGAATTATTCCGAAAACCAGAAAGTGAAAAAAAAATTTTTTTTTTGATAAAAACTCACTGGGGACATTTGTAACAGCACCACTGGGGACATGATATGTAACTGGCACTATATATGTGCAAGACAATGATTGCTTGGCATTCAAATTCAGTGCTGAGATAGTACACACATTTTGTTTCAAGTTTTGAAACCTTGTTTTTTGAACAAATAAAATATATTTGTGTGTATTTTATGTGGTAATAAAATATATTTGTGTGTATATTATGTGTTTATACAGCATAAATGCAAGATACTTCAAAATACATCATTGAAATATTAAAATATTCCGAAATACGGAATAATCCGTTATCCAAAATTCTCCTGGTCCCGAGCATTTTGGATAAGGGATACTCAACCTGTATAAACTCTATACGCAGCTAAACTCAGTCTCTTTGGGCATGACAAGAATGATAAATGATGGATGCCCAGAACAAAAGAACTGCCTCTTTCAGTCACCCAATAATTAGCACTGCCATAAAATAACTGAATCCCCCCCAATGTGTCCAGAGTTTAGACAAAGTTTTTTTTTTTTTAAGTATACACACACACACATGTACAGGGGTTAATTTTGAATTACCCATTCTGTGATCATAGCTTTCTCATGCACCTCAGGTAAGCCCATACATCCTAAACCTGTGACAGCTGCTCCCATATTGCTAATTCAGGAGTTGTGTTGTGATTGTCTCACCTTTAAAGCCATAACTTGTTTGGCAGATGAGTACTAAATCAGGAAACAAGCACATGTCCAGCCTAGCTATAATGTGTCAGCAGTTGCCAGGTCTTTGTTAAGAGACTGGGTGTTAGAGTAGGACTTGCAGTGAAATGGGGTCCCTTGGAGATAGGCTGCTAGCTTAAATGCAGCATTGATCAATCCATGAATTAAAACCCCATTATTTATTTGATTGTGTATTAAGGTGAGTTTGTTTATTATGGTGAGTGTTGAGCCCCTTCTTATAGTAGGTGTGAGAGAAATATATATATATATTATATATACACACAAATATACATACACACTGTCGGTTCACTTACTGTGTAATATACAATACATGTAGTACATTTGGCATACACACCAGACTTTTATTTTTATTAAGATATCGCCCAGAAGGGCCCTCATCAGCAATATCTTGTCTAGTGTGTACACGGCTTAAGCCTATATTTCCTGATCCACTATTAAGCTGGACACAAATCAATTGGCCAATAGTAACTGATGTGCAAACCTAAAACAAAAAGATCATCTGAATCAGTTTGGGGTATATTTATAAGTACGGTTGGTAGGTGAAACTTGTATGGCAGTGTGTAGTCACTCCATTGTAATGTAATTCTTTGTGGCAAACAACCAGTTTGGTCCAATTTGGATACCCACCTGTGTGTCAAGGTCTCCAGGTAGAGGACCCAAGTTAGCTGTCCCAAATTATATAACAAAGCAGCAAGAACATATAGTGAAGTCCATGCCAACTAAAGGTTAAACAAAACTCAGAACCATATAAAGAAATGTCCTGATACTCCTTTGCTGCAGTAACACCAAAGAGCCACTTTTAGCAAGCCAGGTCACATGAAAATCCCCTAGTGCCGGGCATCTTTTCAAAAATGATGTTTAAGTCACAATGCAATGTGACAAGGAGGTACACTGATGCTGCTTTCCCACTGCCTACACGGGTAATGACCCGTTTTTTTTAAACGGGTAAGAGCCATAAAGACTCTTTCCCACTGCAGCTTTTAAATGGTAAATTACCGTTTAAAAGCTGTTTTTGTCACATTCACACTTACCCGTTTAAAAACCCGTTTAAGCAGTGTTAAGATAGGGGGGGGGGGAGAATTTAAAAAAAAAAAAAAAAAAAACGGCGTGGGGTCCCCCCCCCACTGCCATAACCAGCACCAGGCTGAAGGAGCCGGGGCTGGTATTAAAAAAATCAGGAAACCCGACAAATAGGGGTTCCCTGATTTTTTACAACCAGCCCCAGGCTCCAGGTCCGGGGCTGGTTCCCAAAATACGGGGGACAAAATGACTAGGGGTCCCCCGTATTTTAAGAACCAGCCCCAGGCACAACCAGCCAGCAGGGTAATGCCACAGCCGGGGGACACTTATTATATAAGTTCCCGCGGCCAAAGCATTAACCCTACCGACCAGTCAGCCTGGCCAGGGGCCCTGGGGGAGTGGGGACCCCCCCAATAAAGGGGTCCCCCCCCTCCAGGACTTACCTGACCAGGCTGAAGCCTGGTGCTGTCCTCGATGCCCCTGGGCGGTGGGCATCGAGCTGATGGTATGGTGTAAAAAATAGAATAAAAACCATTGTCTTTTACTGGTGAACTGAGTCCCAGCAAGCCTCCCCCGCAAGCTGGGACTTGGAGAACCACAAGTCCCAGCCTGCGGGGCATTAAAGGGCCCGCTGGGTCTTGTAGTTCCACAGTAAAAGAAAGAGTTAAATAAACACACTGACACACGTGAAAAATAAAAGTTTAATACATACATAACACAAACACACTGATACTTACCTATCTTGAGCCCGTAGGTAGCCCTGGTCCTGATGTCCTGGTCCGTGTCGGCGTCTGTATCCATGTCGGCATCCCTGTCGGCGTCGGCGGTCCGGAGTCCGGAGAAATCCATTTGGGAAGCTGTGGAAGGAAACCATACTCACCTGTCCCAGCGCGACGTAGTCCAGGTAAGTGTCTTGGCAAAAAAACAAACCGAACACCCGAACCAAGCGGACAGCTGAGAGCCGCACGGTGTTTACATAGTGCGGCTCCGCTGCCCGAATGCCGCTATTGGCCGAAGGCGGCCAATAGCGGCATTCGGGAGGCGGAGCCGCACGATGTAAACACCGTGCGGCTCTCAGCTGTCGAGCTGATGGTATGTTTACATAGTGCGGCTCCGCTGCCCGAATGCCGCTATTGGCCGCAAGGCGGCCAATAGCGGCATTCGGGAGGCGGAGCCGCACGATGTAAACACCGTGCGGCTCTCAGCTGTCCGCTTGGTTCGGGTGTTCGGTTTGTTTTTTTGCCAAGACACTTACCTGGACTACGTCGCGCTGGGACAGGTGAGTATGGTTTCCTTCCACAGCTTCCCAAATGGATTTCTTCGGACTCCGGACCGCCGACGCCGACAGGGATGCCGACATGGATACAGACGCCGACACGGACCAGGACATCAGGACCAGGGCTACCTACGGGCTCCAGATAGGTAAGTATCAGTATGTATGTGTTATGTATGTATTAAACTTCTATTTTTCACGTGTGTCAGTGTGTTTATTTAACTCTTTCTTTTACTGTGGAACTACAAGACCCAGCGGGCCCTTTAATGCCCCGCAGGCTGGGACTTGTGGTTCTCCAAGTCCCAGCTTGCGGGGGAGGCTTGCTGGGACTCATAGTTCACCAGTAAAAGACAATGGTTTTTATTCTATTTTTTACACCATACCATCAGCTCGATGCCCACCGCCCAGGGGCATCGAGGACAGCACCAGGCTTCAGCCTGGTCAGGTAAGTCCTGGAGGGGGGGACCCCTTTATTGGGGGGGTCCCCACTCCCCCAAGGCCCCTGGCCAGGCTGACTGGTCGGTAGGGTTAATGCTTTGACCGCGGGAACTTATATAATAAGTGTCCCCCGGCTGTGGCATTACCCTGCTGGCTGGTTGTGCCTGGGGCTGGTTCTTAAAATACGGGGGACCCCTAGTCATTTTGTCCCCCGTATTTTGGGAACCAGCCCCGGACCTGGAGCCTGGGGCTGGTTGTAAAAAATCAGGGAACCCCTATTTGTCGGGTTTCCTGATTTTTTTAATACCAGCCCCGGCTCCTTCAGCCTGGTGCTGGTTACGGCAGTGGGGGGGGACCCCATGCCGGGTTTTTTTTTAACGGGTTAAGGGCTACCCCTTTCCCACTGCCGAAAAAACGGCTCTTACACGGTAAAAACACTGCTTTTTACCCGGTTAACAAATACCGGTATTTGTTACCCGTGTAAAGCAACCTGGAGCTTTCCCACTGCAGCTCTAGCCGTTTAAAAAGGCTAAAAAAACGGCATTTTACCGTGTAAAGCCTGCAGTGGGAAAGGGGCATGAGACAGTGCTAATAAATATGCTACATGACACTTGTGTATCTTTGTGTGACTGACTATCTGACTCTGTATTGGAAGTGCTACAATGTAGCAGTCACATCTTTTTCCAAAACAAGTAACGTTCTGCTCCGTAAACAGACTCACACATAATAGTGGTGTCATAAAATTAATCAGCAAAGTCTCCTCATCAATCCTAGTCGCATTGGGTTGTGACATTTTTGGCAAAGAAAAATGAAGCCCAACATTAACATAGTTGCATGGGACCTAGTGGCTCACACATGCCAAACATGGCTGCTTGAGGCTAGACATCTGTACAAGAGAAGGATAAAACCTATTTTTAGTGGCAGGCCAAATCAAATTACTAGACTATCTGCTGAAGGAATAGTAGGTTCCACAAATTGTCTTCACCACCATAAGGGTGGTGATGGTACACCATCTGCAGTAAAAGAAGTAATTCTAAGAATTAAACCCATCCTATCTTATGTAAAGAGAAATTCACATTTGAAAAACTTTCCATCATATTGATTTGCTTATCCAAAATGAGCAAATATGTAGTGGACACATCCATGCCTTGGATTCCATCTCTTTTGTAACCAGTCAGGTACCAAAGTCTAGTAAAGGGCACATACTGGCCGATGCATCACCCATTTGATTGAACAGCTGATGTATCTTTGGAACATCGGCCAGTAGATACCAACAACATTGTTCACAGACACATCACGTTGGCTGTGTGTACCCAGTTTAGAACACTTCTGAGCGAGATTATATAGAGGATGCAAAACTGAACTATAATTTAAACACCTTTCCTTGAATGTCTGGTCAACATTTTTATGAGACGTTTTTAGAATTTGATTATTGCAGTACTAAAACAGAAAATCATTCCACATCAAGTCATGTCTGCAACAACAAAAATGATAAAACCCACTTTGCAATTTAACATTTCTTTTATACAGACTCAGTATCCCTTATCCATATATCCGTTATTCAAATTATTGTGAAAACCATAGTTTCCAAAATGTACTTATATTTTTTACTGATGCCGCTATCCTGACTACTGATAAGTAGCGTTAGACCGGGAGGGGTTGGGTTTATGCTTAGGCTGTGAGGAGGGAGGGATAAGCACTTTGATATGGGCATTTAGGCTGATTAGGTTTAGGCAGCTGGGTAGGAGGGCTAGAGACTAGCAGGGAGGGTTAGTTATGCTGCAGGCATGGTTAGGTTTGGAGTATACATACCTGACCCCTGTCAGGATTCCCTCCATAAAGATGCCAGCATTGCTATTATGAGAGCCATCATCCCAACAGCCAGTTATACTATATATCCCATATTCGAAAAAGCAAGTAAAAGATTGTTACTTATGTCATCATAAAAACTCAATCTGTATCCAGTCAACTAAGGGGTGTATTCAATGAGGCCGGTGGGGGGGTTTAAACAGCGGGGATCACCAAAAACAAGCGATCCTCATGGGTAACGCAGGGAGCCCGCTGTATTTAGCCACAAGTCTCGCTGTTTTAGCGGTCGCATATGCTGAATTCCCCTTGCTCCAGAAACGGAGCGAGGAGGAATCAGCGTATGTAGGAGGTCAGTTGAATACTGACCCTGCGAGCCGTCACAGCTCGCCAGCAGCATTGAATACTCCCCCAAGTCTAGATCAAAAATCATGTGGTCAGACGCATCTAGTTATGACGCCTAAAAATTGATGGCAGTGTCTAGATGGACATTAATGGAAGGTTGAGGGTATTGTGGTTGACAGTGACATGGTCGATGTGAGTGTTTCATGATTGTTTTAACCTAATTGCTCATACTTTACCATCTCAATGGACAGAGAAGGAAAATAAAAGTGTGCCAAGCGCAGTGATACACCGTGCTCGAAGCACGGCGAGCGCAGCAAACCACACGAAAGGGTATGGCACACTTATGTGGTTTGAAGTCAACATAGACGACAAAAAAAAGGTGTACCTACTCACAAACGGCCACGTTCACATCGACTTTATGCTTGCATCGTTCTTCTGTTGTTGTCGATCTAGACACTGCCAACCATTTCAGGTAATCTAACTAGACATGTTTGACCACGATTGTTGAACCGTTATACCATAACCATCGATGTAACTGTAAGACTAATAGAGAAACATTGTGAAGGCTATAGTAAATAGCAATAAAGTAATTCTAGTGTGTATTGTGTACTAGCTTTTAAATGGACTAAAGCGTTTATATACTAAGCATTGGTGATAGATACTGATTGGCTGGTACATTAGGTGAGATGTATTATACCCGCACTAGTTGCGTAGGTAAAATGCTTCCTACTTCACCTCTTTACTTAGGCAAAGCAGGAAGCAGTAGTGACGATGTATAAACATTGCTTTTGCCAAGCTTTTCCCCTCGGGTGATCCTTGTTAGAGCTCACTGCGCATCAGTGATGTGCTGCGTCTTTCCTCCTGGCTGTCTCCAGTGGGCATATTCAAAATATTGCTAGCTTCGCAAGTTTTTCCTGTCATTTCCGAAACATTGGCACATTAATACATTAAGGAGAAGTGGTATCACTGCACATAAAATGTGCTGACTACTCCAGCCCCATACCAACTTTAATATATCTACCTCAGCTTCTAACTGTCACGCTACAAGGGGTGTTTGAAAAATGAGTGAGGGGCTGGTTGGTACTTTCTCTCACTCAAAGGCTTAGTAAATAGACCCTTAACTCATAGCATGGGACTCCTTTAGTTAGGAGTTGAGAGGCTTAAATTAACATGACGTTTTTCCAGGTATTGGGCTAGATGCACTAAAGGCCCCCATACACTAGGGCGACTTGTCCTTAGGACAAGTCGCCCCCCGACTTCCCCCTGAGCTTCCCCGGCTGCTCCCCGGGGGAGCTTGATTAGATTGGCACTTGATGTGCCATTTTTTACAAGTGATAAATCGTCTCGATTTATCACATGTAAAAAACCCGGGGAGCAGGGGGGGGCTACAGAGCAGGGCTGCTGGTGGGAGCAGGGGACGCTGCGGGGGACACAGGCAGCATAGAGCCGGGCAGAGGGAGCCGGGAGCTGTCAGTGCTAGAAAAAAAAGCCTATACAATGAATGGGCAGCCTGTGATTGGCTGAGCGCTCTCTCAGCCAATTGCTGACTGGCTTAGAGAGCGCTCAGCCAATCACAGGCCGCCCATTCATTGTATGGGCTTTTTTTTTTTATTCAGTACTGACAGCTCCCGGCTCCCCCTGCCCGGCTCTATGCCGCCTGTGTCCCCCGCAGCGTCCCCAGCCCCCCCTGCTCCCTCCACCGCCGCGCCGCCCCACTAGGTCCCAAGTCGGGTGGTCGGACGTGGAGCAGGTCCGACCACCCGACGCAGATCCGATGCGCATGGGACCGCGCATCGGATCTGAGGGGACATCAAAACTAGCCGATTTTGGTCCGATTTCGGCCAGATCCGACTGATCTGGCCGAAATCTGACCAAAATCGGATAGTGTATGGGGGCCTTAAGCTTCAAAAGTGATAAAAAGGAGAGTGATAAACAGCCAGACAATCAGCTCCTATCTGACAGTTTTCAAACACAGGGGGTAGATGTATGAAGCAGTGATAAGGGAGAAGTAATAAATTGCCTAGTACTTTATCACCGGCCAATCAGCTCCTGACTGTTAAGTAACAGGCTGGGTTTAAAAAGCAACATACATACAGATAGTGGTAGATGCTCAAATTAGTTCAGTAAAACTTTTTAGGTGCATGCAAGCAACAGTCAGGAGCTGATTGGCAGGTGATAAAGTACCAGGCAATTATTATTACTTCTCCTCCCTTATCACTGCTTCATACATCTACCCCACAGTCTGTGACATGGCAGGTAGAAGCTGATTGGCTGGCTGTTTATCACCTTTGAATCTTAGTACACCTGGCCCATTGTCCGATAATAATCAAATTACTCTAATAAGGGGCATACTTGTCACCATCTTACTTATATCTAACATACAGTATGACCCATATTGTCCGACATGTTCTTCATATGATAGATCTCACTATTCAATTTTGTGGCATATGTTCCATACATGCTAACTTTTTGTTCAGGGTGTAAAACACCTCTGCCCCTGTACTTTTAACACCTTGGCACCATAAAAAGAAATCACATCCTTTCCCGTGTATGCAACAGGCACAGTGGGGCGGATGTATTAAGCCTTAACAAGAGATAAATGTAAGGGTGATAAGGAGAGATAAACGTCCATTCAATCAGCTCCTTACTGACTTTTTTCAAAAACAGGCTGTAACATGGCAGTTAGCAGGTGATTGGCTGGACGTTTATCTCTCCTTATCACACTTGCATTTATCGCTTGTTTAGGCTTAATACATCTGCTCCAGTATTCTGTGAAATCCAGTAACTGCATTCCTGCCAACATGACCCATTCCAGGGGGGATGCTCTGTTTTTGTACTTCCCTCTTAATTTATGACTGCCATCACCTGTTTTAAACATGTTAACTGATAAGAAAGGTGCTTAACATAGCAATCATAAATTAAAGGGAAAGTCCAGGAAAGGAGAATTCTGTGTCTCACGAAGTGGGTCATGTTGGAAGATATGTATCTGGGCACTAGCTACGGAGCCGGCTGATGAAGCGCACCAGGGAGTGTACCCGGGGTTAGGAGCCCGCAATGGGCACTCTAGGGCGCACAAGCTCAGGAGAAGGATACGTTTCCTGGGAGACGGGTCCCCCCAGGGACAGCTGCTTAGTCTCTGGCCGCCCGGCTTAACTCCTCGCTCCCCCCAGCCTTGCTCCCAGGGCCGCCTGCCTCTGCCACGGGAGCGGAACCGGCCCAGCGTGTCGTAGCTGCGCTCCCAGAACGAGGGCCTGGGTCCGCAGTCTCCCATAGACGGCGGCTGCTGCTGCATCCGGGGAGGCGGCCGGTACTGCATTTTGGGCCTATAGGTGTGGGGCGGAGGGGGCCGCTGAGGGCGGCTGCGGTACTGCTGAGGAAGGGTGCGGGAGCTGTGCCGGTACCGGACGAGCTGGGGGCTATCGGGCCGGACGCTGTCATCGCTGATCTCCCCGTCCTCCAGCTCGCCTTCCTCTCGGGGTGAGGCGGGACGCGTGCCCGTCCCGGACATGGCGCTGAGCGGCCGGGAACAGTGTGGGATGCGTACAGTCAGCTGCTTCTGCGAGATCCTGGCCTTGCTGCTGCTGCTGCTGCTACCGGGAGCGTTCAGCACTCTCGCGAGATGTGCCTATTACACGCGACGTCATTGACCAAGTCCCGCAGTCACTCACAGTGCCAGGGATTTCCCGTCAGCTGACGGCATCTCATCATCATTTAGAGATGGGCAAAGTGACTCACTCGAGATCTGGGATCCTATGATCGCTCAGTGAAAAGAAACTGTTCTTTTGTACGGCTCACTTTGCAACAGCAACAAAAAACTTCCCACTTGAAATACAACTTTCATTTTAGTAAATTTCCCCAATATGTTAATTTGGTAAGCCAAATATTTCAATTCAGCTAGTAGCCAACAGTCAGCAGAACAGCTGAACACCGATAAGATCCTATATGTTGCCGGACCCACTTGTCTGATAAAGCCGCTAAAATGATTATGTCCGCAGTGTCAAGCCTTACTGTGTTCAACACCACACACCCACATGTGTAAATTAAGTCAGACGGGCATACCTCCCAACCGTCCCGATTACTGCGGGAATGTCCCGGTTTTCCACGGTGGGGGGGCAGTTGTGAGTCCCCCCTCCAGTTGCTGGCCAGCGGTAATAGGCGCTGTGCGCATGGGCACAGCATCTATTCCCGCAACCAGAGGGGCTAGGTGCATGGCTAGAGGCTCACAGAGCCTCTGGGCCATGCCCCCACAGCGTCAAAATTTCGGACCAGAATAGAGGTGTGATACACCAGGAGGTAAAGCGTGTGGGAGGCACAGACAGATGGAGACCAGCTCACTGGATCTTTACACAGCACAGCAAATACAGATATGCTTTGTATGAAAACGAAACCAAAACTGAACTGGAAAATGACCATTCACCTTTTAGTAAGCAACGGCTCACTGTCTCTTTTAAAGGAACCATTTGAAAGATCTGTTTCACTCACGACCGACCCATCTCTAATTATGGTGGAGTGCTCTTCTGCTATGGGAGGGTGAGGCGGCTCTGAGTGTGGGATGCTCTTAAACGAAAATGGGGTAAAAACTTATTTTTCTGGAATTTTATCACATATTCGAATGCACTAAGGGGCCCATTTATCATTTAACGGGCAGATGTATGAACTAGCGTTAAGTGCATATCTGCATTTAAGGCTGGTTAACTAGGAGGGGAATAATAATTTTTAAAATGTATTAACAGAGCACCTAACGTGCGCTAGGGTTGGTGGGAATGTCCCCTGTAATCCCCAAGCAATTAGCGTCTAGGGCGATGTATTAACAGCCACCTAGGCATGAAACTGCTCAGCCACTTCACCAGCCCAGCGATAGCGTTGTCCTATCCCCACTGCAGGGACAACTCTAGTCATGCTGCTGGCTTTGGGCTGCGCTTGATATCTCGCAATAATAGCGAGATCTTGCGCATGGTCATTGAGCTGGCTAGGCAGGCAGAGACAGTGCATCATTCATTATGAACTGATATGCTATTCCCAGGAGGGGGACATCACCAGAGGGCCACGAATATTAAGTATCACCTGAGTGTATCAGGAAGTACTGCAGCAGGAATCTCTGATCCTTGCTGCAATCCCTCCAGCATCGCCACTGACAGCATCCCCCCATAACATATGGGATGGGGGGGGGGTGCAAAGCTGTCCGATATATAATGGAGCAGCATTGCTTCCGGTCCAGTGCTGCCACCATTCTGAGATGAATGTAGCCCATTCTAGTCTAGGGGCTACAGATTGCACTGCCGCCAGGGCAGAGCACTCGGCGAGGCGGAAGCACTAACCGCACATGTGCAGACCCCCCCCCCGGGACCTGGCTGAGTGCATCGCAGGGATTGGCTCCTTTTGGAGCCCAGCCCCTGTGTGTGCAGGATGATTCATACTTGTGAGTGGATTGCATATTACAATGCGATCATGTGCAGTAATATTTCACCCCAATTGCATTGTATATGCGATCGTTAATAAATGTGCCACTAAATCTTGCACAAAGCCTTTTGGCTCCATCACTAATCCCTCCCAGCATGCCCGCAGCTGGCAGGCACAAGATCTCAGTACTCAATCAAGATCTCCTGTGCAGCCCAGAGCTGGCAGCGCTGTCCCTGCTGTGGCGATAGGGCATTCCCACCCTGCAACAGTCCAAGTCGATAGCTGCAGGGGACGGAATGGTCAGAGCTGCTGACAGTTCATACATTTGCTCTGCATATCGGCCTGCTATCTTTTAGATAAGAATGCTGATATGGACAGGGGCGCATGGCAGGTGCATACCTCCCAACAGTCCCTATTTTAGCGGGACAGTCCCGATTATTAGGGCCTGTCCCGCTGTCCCACCCGCGGGCGGCAGTGTCCCGCGGTGAGGGGGGGCTGTTGGGAGTCCCCCCTGTCGGCTGCTAAGCAGCGGGGAATAGACACTGTGCGCATGCACACAGCGTCTATTCCCGCAGCCAGGGGGCTGGGGGCATGGCTAGAGGCTCACAGAGCCTCTGGGTCATGCCCCCATAGCGGCAAAATGGGGGCGTGGCCTCACGGGAGAGCTGCGAGTATAGGCCACGCCCCCGAAATTAGGCCACGACCTTCGGCGCGCATCAGCAGTGAGCCGGGTCCGGGGACCACAAAGTTGGGTGGTATGCAGGTAGGGGGGAAGCAATATCATTTCACATAAGCAGTTCCATGACATCTAAATCCCTTTGGCCTCCTGTTGTATCCAAGCGCCTGCAATCAACACCATCAAAGCCCTTCTCGTCAATTTCCTGCTCAATCAGGAATGGAAGTAGTCCTTCAGGCTATGTCACTGGCATGACTGACTTCTCTCCCATCCTACAGTGCTATGCCTACTGCTGTCATTTGCTGCTGGGAGTCGTTCATCATCCCGGATTGGAAGTAGCAACACCACTACTTTCACTAAGCAATTGACATTTCAACAGTCCTTTGCCAGGAAGATGAAGTATGACAGCAGTCATCCTATTGCAAAGCGGATTACTCAGGCCTTGACAGCTATGTTGGTGTTAGACTTGCATCTGGTATCTACCATTAGAGCAATGGGATTTAGGCAATTGATGGAGGTAGTATGTCCCTGGTACCAAATCCCATCTAGGTTACACTTCAATAGGCAGGCGGGATGTACAGAGAGGTCAGAAAAAGTGTCCTCAGTGTCCTGAAAAATGCAGTTGTACCAACTGTTCACTTAATCACGGACATGTGGACAAGTGGTACAGGGCAAATTAAAGACTATACAGTATGACTGTGACAGCCCACTGGGTAGATGTATCACCTTCCGCCATAGCAGCAGCATCTCAGAAATGCCAGCTCGTTCTAAGGCAGCCTACTCACCAGTTTCACTAAGAGGCACAATGTCGAGAACCTCGAAATCATAGCACAATGGCTTACCCCATGTTTCGCCCCCCCCCCCATTTGTAGTAGGCGTGGCTCTTGTGTGGCAAAAGGGGCGGGGCCTAACATTGTACCACACACCGTAACGGCCATTGCACATTTTAGCGAACTTTGTAATTACACATAAAGTCACATGCCGTAATGCCAATTACACATAAGGCCATACATGGTGCCCAATACATACTATATAACAAACCATAATGCCCATTACACATCTGACAAATATGTGCCACTTCCCTACATGCTCTATAGATATACACTCTTGTGCTAAAAACACACTCAAAAAAATTTGAGCACTAAAAACAGAGTCACACATTGTTGTTTGTTTTTTATTTTTTTATTTTCACACGGCATATACGTCACTGAGAGGTAAAGTGGAAACCATAGAAAATCCATCAGCAGGACAAATACCCGACACATATATATGTATTGCCATCCTCATCGAAAGAGGTCATAGAAGACTTACCGGCAGGACAAGTACCCGCTACGTGCATTTACACCATCTGTCACACTGTGAGTAGGGTACGCCCACTTACATCCTCTTGTTTCCTCACTAACAGTTGAAACCGTCCCTTATTGGGTTCATATCTAATTGATGGTTTTTATTGTTTCTTATTTTTCCCGAGAAACACTGGACCAATCAGACAAGAGAGACTGAATTAAGCTTTCTGACGGTCGGAAAATATCTGGACTGATTGCGCCTTAAAAGTTTGGAAAATCCACTTCTTGTTTTTTCTCACTATTGTTTTTGGTTATTGGGTGATAACCAAGGATAAGTACGGACTAGAGGCTGCATTGCACCATAGAAAGATCATACCCTATACTTGTTTTTGTATATTATATAATATTTTAGCCCAGCAGCAAAACTACAGTGTGGAGCCTATCACCTCTCTGCAGCAGTGTCTGCAGCTCCACACTTCATGCAGCAGACAATGGCAGCAGGGAGCGTGGGCAGGCAGATGGGGGACGTGGACCTCCTCTGATGGCAGCCGGGATCTCTGCCCAGCTGTCACTTGCCTTGGCAAGAGGCAAACGCAGGATTTCTAAAGGGTATATATATCTATATATATATATATATATATATATAGATATATATACTGTATATATTCGGCACTCAGGGACTAGCCCTGTGTACTGCATATCTGCTGCTGAGGTGCATCCATGCAGAAAAACCACCTCCTGGCAATGACATCACAGTCTATTTCCACAGACTGGCCCTGCTTGAAGAGCATACCTCAGATTCCTGTGCGAGCACCATCCCCATAGAAAAAAAAAACAGCCAGCAACTGCACCTTTTCTCGACCACACTGGCAGTCACCAACACACCTGTCCACCTCCCAACCCCATCAGGACAAAGTAGGATCATGGCCAGTACATTCTCCCCCCGAGACTATCATCTGCGTAATAAATACACTTGTTCCAACTTCCTACCCCCTATCAGCTTCCAGCACTTTTCCCCACCAGCACAGAGGCAGAGCAGTGAACTTCCTTCACCTTGCAGCAGCTTGTCACACACAGCCACAGCCCAGCCGGCTATAAGACGCCTGGAAGAGGCAGGAGCACCAGAGCCAGCCGCACTTGAGTGAAGAGAAGCTGATCTCTGGGGACTTCGCTGGAACAGACCTTAAGCACACGCAGCTTTATTCAGATCTGATCGCAGTACAAATTTGTTCTCAAAATGGGCAAAACCATGTGCGCTGCAGGTGGGGCAGATGTAACGTGCAGAGAGAGTTACATTTGTGTGGGGTTTGTTGAAACTGAAATCTAGATTGCAGTGTAAAAAAATGCAGCCAGTATTTACCCTGCACAGAAACAAATCTAACTCTCTCTACACATGTGTCATCTGCCCCACCTGCAGCGCACATGGTTTTGCCCATTTTGAGAACAAATTTGTACTGCAATCAGATGTGAATAAGGGCCACGGTCTGTCTGTCCCGGCAACTACTTTCACTTAACTGTCTGCACTGCAGTGCTGATTGCCAGGCGGCTCCCGGTTGTTCCCCTCCCCCGGTGTCTTCAGGGGGGTTTCTGGATACCCCTCCCCCCCCCGTGCGCGTGCGCTACTGCTTGGGGGGTCCGGGCGGGCGGAGGGGGGACACCCGGACATGGACCTGTTGTGATAGCAGCTGGGCTCTCTGCCCAGCTGTCACTTCTCCCCGGCTGGCGGCGGCTGTCTGGTCACAGCCTGCCGTGCATGATAGGTGCCTTGGGAGAAATCCGGTCCTAGCGGGGGGCGAGTGGGGGAGAGAGCAGGGAGCCGGCTGCACGGCTCTGGCGCCATTTGATGTCCCAGTGCCCGGAGCACGTGCTCCGCCGGCTCCGCCCTCCCTATGCCTCTGCCCCACAGATTCTCCAGGGGATTTGTGGTATCTTACAACACCAACATTGTGTGGGCATTACATGTTACGGTGCCTACTGTGGCACAAGGAGCAATGGTTGGAGGATTTAAGCAGGTGGTCAGGCGTGAGCCTGTAGCCGGGACCGCCGGTTAGGACGGCCACAGCGGAAGCTACTCTGACTCTATTGAGTCCCTGAGGCAGATGGTAAACCCCTGCAGAGCTAGGCTTCACCTGTGGCCGCCGCGTCCGAAGGAGCGAGTTAGGCCCGCTCCGACCCCGATGCAGCCAGGTCTTATGTATGGACAAGGGGTAAACGATCGCCACAGGGCACCCAAGAGGACTGCTAACTACCGGGCCTAGCTGGGAGTTGACCCCTGACTGCCGGCACCAGGCCAAACCGGGATGCGACCAAGTCGCAGACACAAATAAATGGGAAGAGGAGTCTCCAGCAGGCTACGCTCCAGGGACAGTGACTCCTCAAAACCAGGATAGGACAAGAGGACACTCCCTGCCTGACAGATGTTAATAAAGACAGGAAGATACAAGAAAGAAGATAAAGAATGAACCCACTGAAGGGCACGGCCACGGCGGACCACAGGAGCTGAATGGCAAGGGAATACTGAACCCACGGAGGGGCACGGCCACGGCGGGCCACAGGAGCTGAAGGAAAAGAGAATACAGAACCCACGGAGGGGCACGGCCACGGCGGGCCACTGGAGAAAGAAAGAAAGGCCGAGGCTCCACTGGAGCACTTACGTGACCCACGAGATGGTGGAGACAGTGGGCCAAACGCAGGCTCAGGCTGAAGCTGGTTTTCTGGCTGAAGCAGGAGACTGACAGGACACACCAGGGAAGGCTGAGAGAAAGAGACAATGGAGGAACCAGGAACTGGACACAGGGCAGTGGGCTGGAAGCCACGGGGACCGGAAGCAAAAGCTATCTGCCAACAGGGCAGAGAGCTAGCAGCTAGGATAAGCTAACGCTATAACTGGCGTCTGTGCCCAGCAGACGCCGGCTATTTATTTGATTTTCGCGCCGCCTGACTGACGTCAGGCGCGCGCGTCATCTGCCGCCGGGCGGAAGCTCGAGGACGTTGCCTAGCAACGTCCCGATGCTCCGCATCAGAAGGAGGCTTGAGACGCTGCCTGGCAACGTCCCCGGCCGCGTCACAGGGTACAGCATCCGCCGTCCGTCCGGGTGCCTCGCAGCCCGGACGGCGGTGTGCAACATTACATCTGGGCAATTTCCAACATGTCCTATGTTTTGCCCACACAATAAATTTGGTGGTGCAGCATCTCCTGAAAAGTGACAGGGGCATGCAGGAGATGCTTGTGGTGACTCGCAAAATTTTGGGCCACTTTCGCCATTCTGCAACTGCCTGCCGAAGACTTGATCACCAGAAAACCCTCCTGAACCTGCCCTGCAATCACCTTAAATAAGAGATAGTGACGCGGTGGAACTCTACCCTCTATATGCTGCAGAGGATGGAGGAGCAGCAAAAGGCCATTCAGGCCTACACAGCCACATGTGACATAGGGAAAGGAGGGAGGATGCACCTGACTCAAGTGCAGTGGAGAATGATTTTCATGTTGTGCAAGGTTTTCCAACCCTTTGAACTTGGCTCACATATAGTCAGTTCAGACACTGCCAACTTGAGTCAGGTCATTCCTCTAATCAGGCTTTTGCAGCAGCAACTGGAGAAAGTGAAGGAGGATGGGATGTCTTGATGAAGCCCTTCATTTGCTTTGTCAGGATTCAAAGCAGTGGCGTAACTATGAATTGGGCGCCCCCCCGCTGTTAATGGGGGGCGCCCCCCGCCGCACCCCCCGCCCGCAGCCTTACCTGTCTTGCTGGTCCCGTCCCGGCTCCCTTGCTGCCTTCATTCTTCTTCTACTGAGACGGACCAACACAAAATGTCCACCTCCATACAGCAGGACAGTTTCAGAGAACTGTCTGCTATATGGGGCGAACATTTTATTGTGGTCCGTCTCACTAGCAGAAGAATGACCACCAGTGAAGTCAGGTAAGGCTGCGGGCGGCGGATTGGCGGGCGGCAGATGGGCGGATGGGAGGGGGCTAACTATAGCACCACAGCCCCCCGGCGCCCACACATGCACAGCGCCCCCCCCCCCCCCCCCCCCGCGGCTGCGGGGGCTGCGGTGCTATAGTTACGCCTCTGATTCGAAGGTGTCAATCTGTTAAATTCAGACCACTACGTGTTGGGCACCGTGCTCAATCCCTGGTTTAAAGCCTATGTTGCGTCTCTGTTTCTGGCAGATACAACTCTGCAGCGGTGCAAAGACCTGCTGGTCAGGAGATTGTCATCTAATGCAGAACATGACAACATCTACCCCTTCATTTTCTCCTGCAACTAGGTCTGCAAGAAAACAACTCAGATTTCCTAATCCACCCGCTGACTGTGATGCAGGGCAGGCAGAAGCGAGTTTAGACATCTGGTCCAGACTGAAGGACCTACCAACAAATTCTCACATGTCTACTGTCACTGCATATGATGCTGTCACCATTGAAAAAAGGGTGGAGGATTACACTGGTGACGGCATCCAAGTTGGCATGCCAGTATCTGTACTGGCAGGAAAAAGAAGCAATTTGGATGCCTCTGTACAAACTGGCTCTATTTTACCTGAGTTTTTAGTGCAACTGGGAACCTTGTCAGCGAGCTGTGTAGGAGGTTGCTTCCACAAAATGTGGAGAAGATGATGTTCATCAAAATGATCAATTCTTCAGTGAAGACAATTACCTCCAGAGTCTATAGAGAGATCTGTGATGGTGGATTCCAGTTGGGACAAATTAATACACTGTGAGAATAAGGATGCACACACTGAAGGGGTCATCCAACTGGGAAAAAAGGGGGTAGCAGCGCTGGCTAAAATAAATGTGATCAGTTTAAAATAACATAAAATTATTAAGGATTGGACTGATTGTACAGTTTAAAAGAAATACATTTTATTAAGTAATGAGACCAAAATAATGCTGGTAAAATATAAGGGGTAAGTCCTGGGGGATGGATAGCAATGGGGGACTGTCCGTTCCTATTATGCCTGGAATTGAAATCATATAAAGTGCAAGTGCAGTAAATGAAATGGGGTTACCTTCCGCCCTTACGACTATCGGAACTCTTGCCCTACTTCCTGCTTATCCACCGCCAACCAATACGGGGTTACCTTAGTAAAGTAACAACACCCATATAACCAATAGGAAGACGGCTCTTTCCCGAGCCACATGACCAATGTGCACTAATAATTAATTCCTCCGATTTTTTTTTAATTATTATTATGTACTATATTACTTTTTTTCAAAGAATGTTATTTTATGAATGAATTCTATGCTTTTTCTGCCTCCTCCACATACCTTCATTATGTTTTGATATGGATTGGACTGATTATGTGTATACTGTGTACCATGTGACCAAACCCATTTCCTGTTTAGTCTGGTATAAAAAGCCCTCAGCCACACCAGTATGTCACCTTTGATAAAGCGTCGAGACGGCGAAACGCGTCAGTGGTACTTCATCCCCCCTTTTATTGGACTGTTCCAGACCAGCCTTGGATTACATTGGGACCTACCTAACCGTGGACACCTAACTACATCTTTAAAGACCCCAGCACCATCTTTGGGAGTCCTAGCTCCGGGTGTCTCCCCTACTCTGGACGGTGACTCGGCCCACATTCCAACTCGGGCCTTGAGGCCCAGGGAGAGAAACAATACACCCCAATCACGTATCTACAGGTGGACGGTAACCCCATTTAATTTACTGCACTTGCACTTTATATGATTCCAATTCCAGGCGTAATAGGAACGGACAGTCCCCCATTGCTATCCATCCCCCAGGACTTACCCCTTATATTTTACCAGCATTATTTTGGTCTCATTACTTAATAAAATGTATTTCTTTTAAACTGTACAATCAGTCCAATCCTTACTATTTTTATGTTATTTTAAACTGATCACATTTATTTTAGCCAGCGCTGCCCCTTTTTTTCCTTTGTGTACTGTATATTTCGGGCTTGACAACCCCGACATAAACCAGCAGCTGCTAGTGATTCAACACAAGTCACAGCGCCACCCACCCCATACCCCTCCCTTGTGGAGGAGTACAATTCTTTTCTCAGAGTCATCCAACTACCTCGGTGCAATGTAAAAATAATATTGTGAGGCATTCAGAATGGGCTAGAAATAAGTGGAAATTAATGTTATTGAGGTTAATAATAGTGTAGGAACAAAAAAACACCTAAATTCTGTAATTTTAGCTGTTTTTAATGGTTGATTTTTTTATTTAAAAAAATACAGATCCAAAACCTGAAGGGGTGGTTTTGCCAAAACCAATCCAGATCCATAGCATGACGGGAGTTCGATATGCAAAACACAAAAAGTGCTCGGTGCACACCCCTAATTCTGACAATCCCCCACGAGCCTTGTGCATAGCTCCTTCCCTGCCACACGCCTGCCTCTGAGGACCGAAGTCCCCAGCCTCTTGCATTTCACCGCTTTATAATAGCTGTGTTAACTTTACACTTTATCCAAGCAATGTCTAACCAAATTTAGAGACTTGATTTTCCCAAGATCATTGACCCTCAGATGCAATACTATCACTCACTGGGCAGCGGGGCTAGGAAGGTGCCCCAATCCTCCTTGTGTATTTTGACACCATTGGCTACAGGCTGCCTAGTGTTACTCCCCCTTAAGCTGTTGCTCCTATAAGGGGTGTACAATTGTGTGCTCTACTGTGTATAAGGGGTGTACTACTGTTTGGCATACAATGCGTAAAGCTTACTCCTGTGGCATAATGTGTGTTTGGCATAGTGCATATCTCCCAACATTGATACTTGGGATATTGGGAAGCTTGAGCGCCCACTGAGGCATTCCCCCCTCCCCAGTGGGAACTAGTAGTTCCCATCCACCGCAGGGACCCCGCTGCTGATCTCACATACGCTGCAGGGACCCCCTGGCAGCCAGCGCTACCCAACCCGACCCTGTGCTGCCAGACCCCGCTGCATGCCAGCCACCTCAGCAGTGGGGTGGCGAGTGTGGGGGCCCCAAGGCGACCACCCTTGTCCCCACGTGGATAATCTGCCACTGCTGACGGCCATAGGCAGGATGCAGGACAGTCCCGCGAAAATCTGGACATTTGGGAGGTATGATAATGTGAATAAGATTGCACTACTGTGTAGAGTAAATTAAATTGGACAGAATTATTGTGTTACTATGCCATTTTCCTATAAGATCACGCCTCCTGTGTGCACTTTTCCTAGAACAGGGCAATGTCTGCTAGCTATGTTTCTGAATATTATTGATGGTTACTGTGTGAGGCAGAGGAAGCATGCTGTAGGGAACCTAAGCAGAACCCTCTTTACACACCTGCTCTCTTTCACTGATACCCTTTTCAGATTGCAGCTAATTACTGGAAAGGGGTTTCCAGTTATAGCCAGTAGCGGCTCTTACCGTTTTGTAGGAGGGAGGCTGCCACAGTGTGTGTGCCCCCCCCCCCCCCCATCCACTGCCAGTCACCGCCTTGTTCCCCAGCCGCCAGTCCCCTGCACATGGCCAGCGCATGGCCAAGCCTCCATGGGCAGAACTCCTCCCAATGGGATTACCTTGAGTGACTGGCAGGTCGGACTTCCAATAGGAAGTCACTGCCAGTCACATTGAAGCCAGAGCAGTCTCACAGACTGCATCTGACTTCATATTAGGCAGAGACAATGGCGGATTTTACCTGGGGGGGCTGCAGCCCATAGGTAAAAAAACGCCACTGGTTATAGCTAACCGGTAGCAACACGACAATCCGAACTGGGTAAAATAGGGTTCTTACCGGTTCATTGCCGTGTTGATGTGCAGTGTGAATGGGTTAAACAGGTCAAGCGACCCATTTCCCGTCCACACTATGGAGGAGGCAGCGCCAGCTCTAAGTGCTGCCTCCTCCCCCGCGCCCCCGACATGACGTCAGCAAACCGGCATCTGAACAGACCACGGTGCGACCCTGCATTTGCGATCTGAAAGCAGAAAACGGTATCGGCGAGGTAACATCAACCTGAAATAGAATTACAGTAGCTGGGTCAGTGAGGCTACGTTTTATAAACAGCATAAACTGGAATTGCTTAAAGTGTTGAAGCGTTGCCATGGACACCAGGGTAATGATTATTATCCCCAGGTATATTAGTGCATATGCGATGCTTTAAAGAACAAGCACCTGCGCTATTATTTATTGTGATCATTTACCACGTGTACAATATAGGACAGCAGCAGAGAGACAGTGAGCGTATAGCGATCTGCAGACTCGTGTGCGTGCAGACTCCCTGTTCGAACTGACAGCCGGAAGTGCCTGTCTGAGCTGCGCCGGGTGCCCGGAAGCGGGACAGATAGTAGGCTGGGAGTGCAGCGGCGGAGGGTGAGCAGCCTCACCCTGCCAGTTATAGTGTGAGCCGGGACGGGGATGGACCCCCACCGCAGCCTGCCAGTGTCTGCAACGCAGAGGAAGAGGAAGCATCGCCCTGCTTTACTCGGTCAGTCAGGTAGTGGTGGCAGACGGGCTCTGGTGACCCAATCGGCGCTTGACTTTACTAACTGCACATCACGGTGGCCTCCCTCACTCACACATCTTTATGTGATGTAGGATATAGCGGGGCACCTACAGCCCAGGCATGTGATCTGAACCTTATTCTCATTCTCAAAATTGCAGTTCAGTGAAATTTCGCTCTTGATTCTCTGAGGGTGGCAGTCATAGGGCACACAGAGGGCTGGGGTGGTTGTGGTAAATGATGCGCAAAAAGAAACCAGTCCTGTCAGCAGCCAGATCATCTATTTCATGTAGAGATGTTATAGTGGCCATCAATCTGAGATTGTAATGTGATTTGCAAGCTACTATGGCCTTGTTTTGAAATTTCTAATCACTGCAGTATTACAGGTTGCGTTTCAAAGTCACTGTCATGCAATAAAACAACACTTTTTTGATAATTCTATTTTAGAGAGCGCATTTAAGTTGGGGTAGTTGTTCCCAAACTTTCTTGAATCACAGCAGGCACCCCCCAGTCCAAAAGTTTCTTATTGAAAAAAAATTATATATATATATATATATATATATATATATATATATATATTACATTAATTTATTTCTGCCTACCTCCTTAGGGTCAGTTATGTGGTGGTGGACATAGGGGTGGTTCTAATTATCCACATATTTTATGATTGGCAGCCACTAACACTGGTTTTGCCTATCACTCTGACCATAAATAATTACATTTGGAATAGGGATAGCCATTGTTGCCTTTGCCATCGTTGCCTTTGCCATCAATGGCAAAAGTGCAAATGGCCATCAATAGTGTAGAAATGTTCAATGGATGACCATCAATGTTTTTACATATTGCTGGTTATCCATTTTCTTTGATTGGTCTGTGGGCCAATCAAAATGAGTGATCGGGGCTTTGCGGGTCCCGGGGAACGGAGGTATGTGGAAAATATTTATCATGCACGGGGAGAGGGCACTATGTGTACTATCGCCCCCATAATGAAACCTGTATTTGCAAGGGCAATCAACTTTTTAAAATATGTGTGCAGTGCACATCATCAACCATAATAATAATAGAGTTTAAAATAAAATAAAGATATCTTCTAGAGTGATATCTTCTAAAAAGTGATCTAGTGTGTATGGGGCTTTCCACATCCCAAATTACATCTGTAGCTCTAAAGATGGAGAAAGGGCATATTTTATTTATAGTTGTATTTTATATTATATTTTATTTATAGTTGTATTTTATACTACAACTGGGATATATGAAGTTCCTATCAGGAAATATTAAATATACAAATTGACATCATACCTGTTGTAGTTGATATCAGTATTTCCTAGCAGCTTCCTTAATGGGTGATACTGTTACAAGTTCATAACTAGCCCTCAACACGTGAGTGGATACTCTGTTTTGAAAGACTGCATCTCTCTTTGCAGCATGACATTTGTTAACCATGCGCTCCCTTGCCTGTACAGGTTAACGACCTGCAGGAGTGTGCATCCTTGATGATATTTAGCATATGTTAAATGATATCGCTCAGAAGCTAAAAATAAGGCATATCGTTTCAAATGTTGCTTATTGTGTATGCCTTAAGCCATGAAGTCACATTTATATCTATCCTATTTACTTACAACTTCAGAATAACGAACATTTGTTTTATGTTTCATTTATACATAGGTGACTTTTAGAGCTGCCCTTATGCTTTTTATTCAGGACGACGTGTACAAAGAATATGTAAAAATGATGATGAACATTGTTATTCTGTGTATGATCCTCTGCATATCTTTGTCATTCTGGATAATATCTATAACCGCAAGTACATATTATGGTAAGATTCTAAAGTGCATTGTGTGTTCTCCATTGCACTAAAGTGCTTCTCCTTCTTGTCCCTGCACATGTGATTTTTAACCCACTGTAATGTGACATTTTTAAAAACTAACATCCTTCCAGCTGTGAGTTTCCCCACATATGTCATGCTGTCTTGTGACTACACCTCTGTTGTATAGCGGGGCAGCTGTTAGTTGTCCAGTCATTGGCATGCAGTTGTGTACTGCAGGTTGTCATATGAGTTTGTGCATTTCATTTTAATTAAAAAAATAAATGGATCACATGTAATAATGACGCATGTATGGCAGGACTGCTGTGCTATGCTATTCTTCACAAAGCTGTACAAATAACTATTTATAGCAAAACATTTTCTTGCTTGCTTAGTGACATCTATTGGCAATTGAATAGTTCAGATGCCAATTAAATGGTTTGTCAAATAAGAAATAACATGACCTGCAATATTACTCCCTTATGGGGATAACAGTGGACATCACTCTATTCATCTCCATCTGCCAGTCGCACAGGATGCTATATATCCAAAGAATGACCCCCTAGTAATAATGTGTGCCTTTTGCAAATGTCCCTGGTGAAGCTGCTCTGCAAAGTGCGCAACGACTAGCGGTATGCAAGCAGAACAGTGCACTGAATCACTGTATTATTGTTGATTTACTCTAGCACCTCTTCTCTGCAGCCCTTAAGGCAGGGGTTCCCAATTTTTTTTTTGAATCACGCCGCCCTAGAGCATCAAAATATTTTCAAGGCACCCCTACGCCAAGTGCTGCTTATCGAGAAATTCAGAATTTTTTTTTTTTAATTAAGTGCATTGTGTTTATATGTCACAGTTATCTGGTGAGGGACAGGATTTGCTTCTGTTTGTCCACATATATTATGATTGGCAGCCACAAGCACTGGTTTTGCCTGGTACATTGACCATAAATAATATGAATTGATCCTGGTCCGCCAACCCAAGGCACCCTTGCAAGTGTCCTGGGGCACCCCAGGGTGCCTAGGCACACAGTTTGGGAACCACTGCCTTAAGGGTAGCAGGAGGTAGACTACTATAGCTGCATCAGTTATATAGTGAAGACGTCAGCATATCATTTGATTATCATATATTCTATTTGAGTTGCTTGCTAGAATATTACATTTCTGACAGGCACACGCCACACAGACAAGAGTAGTTATCCTATCACAACTGTGACACTTCAACTCTGTGGAAAGATTGTATGAGGGATTTGTCCCTCTATAATATCTGAATTTGTACCCACAGTCATTAATATAAAACTCTGTGACATGCAGAATTTCTGATTTTACTACAACTGGGATATATGAAGTTCCTATCAGGAAATATTAAATATACAAATTGACATCATACCTGTTGTAGTTGATATCCGTATTGCCTAGCATCTTCCTTAAGTGGTGATACTGTTACAAGTTCATAAAGATACATGCCATGTTTTGGTTTTATGTGATAATAGTAAACTTATATTGCAGCAGTGTTACTTGTCAGTCTGTGAAGTGTATTGAATACACACAGCATTTTTCCTGTGTGACTCTCGTTGTATTTGCATTCATCATAAAGCACCTAGAGGGCTGAATACTATAAAAAAAAAACATCTAACAGTATATATACAGTATGTACAGAAAAAAGACGCATGTAGCTATTTAGAATAAGACACCAGAGGGTTTCCAGCTGTTAGTTAAAGATACCGTTTACAGTTCATTGCCTACTTGCCACCTTATTTTAATACACTATTTCTTTCTATTTCTGAATCACTATTGTGTTTTATATTTTGCAGTTTTATTTATTAATAATAATAAAATAAAGTTATATTTTCATTCATCAAGGTCCATGTAAACCACAGCTTTCCCCTTCTATGTTTCTTTTAACATGCTTTGAATAAAGCCTGCATCATTGAGAAGGATGTGGTATAACATCAGATTAACAAATAAATAAATAATGTTGACTGGATCAAATTTCCAATGACATATAGCTTGTTTACTTAGATAGTATGTTGACATAAACTGTTAACAAACTGTCCCCTGTGATGTACTGACTTCGTATATACTCCTGACGTCAGCAATGGCTCCAGTGTCGACTTCTGGCTCCCAGACACTTCCATTGTGGACCTGTGATGTTGCAGCAAATACTGCCTCTAACTATTTCTCCCCCTATCCCCAACCCTAATCATTAACCTTCCTCCTGAAGGCGCCTAACCATCAGCTCCCATAAGCTGCCCAATGTATTACATGTTGACATCATGAACCTGTCAACAGTTTTAAACCATGTCGATATTCTGATGTTGACTCCGAACATGGACATGGTTGCAATTGACCATTCGCTGGGCTACCATTCAGAAAACCACAATGCCTTCACCAAATTCCTAAAGGCCAGTAGCATGGCATTTGGGTGTGGGTTTATTGGAATATATTGAATTTGAGAATTATTTTTTGTGCAGTGTGTGAAGGTTTTAGCTGATTTGGATCTGAAAAGATAGCCTGGCATTTGTCTATTGAGATCCAAAATCATTACAAAAGGCAAAAAGCCATAAACAAACAATCTTTTATCTGTCTTATTGCAATGATGATGTAGCTGTCTACAAAACCTTTCAGAGAATCTAAACACTTGTTTTCCAGATATATTGGGGGAAATTTACTAAAGGAAATTTGTAAAAAAAATAGGTTTATTTGTATCCAGAAATACACTTATTTTTGACATTTACTATCCCAAAAATATGGCAATTCGTAGTTGTATTGATGTGCTATCAATACGAATTGCCGTATTTTCGTGATAGTAAATGTCAAAAATAAGTGTATTTCTGGATACAAATACACCTATTTTTTACAAATTTCCTTTAGTAAATTTCCCCCAATGTGTCAAAAAAGTACAGCCTTTATAGGTTTTCTTTATAATATTGGGAATATTATTAATATTAGCTTGGTGAGGTTTGCATTAAGATTTAAATAATCCATTTTACTAAAGGCCTGATATGACACCAGATATTGCCTTTAATAACATCACCAATTCAGACCTGTTTGGATGCAGCCCGTCTGACTGCTGTGTGCACGAGCCTCCCGTCAGAAGGCAGAGAGTGAAGGCTAGCCTTTGCTCTGCTCACAGGGTGATTGACATTTTGAGGGCGTGACACCGGCGTTTTCTGGGCATTCCAAAAACAGTCCAGTGCAAATTACACAGCAGAACCACACAGCTGTATGAAATGCTGCGTGGTTCTGCGGTGTGGATTGCACTGGACTAATTATGTTGCCCTAAACTCCTGACGACTGTCCCTTGAGGACAGAAACGTTAAACGTGGAGGATCATCTATATTGTCTCTTATGCATTTTCATTAAAATCTACAGCTGGTTTTTATGTTTACAAAACCTGGAGAGTGCTTCCTGTTTTTCTATATATGTATAACTTCTTCATTAAATATAGAAGGAATATATATGGTAGCGGTAATGACTGCATAGTGCACCTGCAACCCCCCTCCTTACCCCTCCCTGTTTTGCTTGTAACTATAAATCTCAGCAAGGTAGCACCTCTTATTACAGTCAGGGTGTGCCGTCTAGGGGACACAAACCCCTTAACGCTGGAGTAGCCAACTCCAGTCCTTGAGAGCTACCAACAGTTAATGTTTTCCAAATCTCCTCACAGAATCACAAGAGAAGTAATTAGCTACACCTGTGGATCTTTGAAAATGTTTCAGCTAGTAATGAGTGCACCTTTGCAGCAGCTAGGTTGTGAATTGTTGGTAGCTCTCGAGGACCGTAGTTGGCTACCACTGCCTTAACGTATCTAATATTACATGTATAGCTATAAAATTGTAGCGTTATAATGCAAACAATATGGATGCCTTTGTTTTTATGTTGATAGTGATTTGCTTTGCTTCTTTTACCAGGGACACTGCAGCCAGTCTCTCCATGGCGTTGGTTGTTTTCTGTGATTACTCCTCTCATTATTGTATACAATGGCATAAAAAAGAAGAGTTTGGATAGCAGCGGTGCTCTTGGGGGTATGTTATAGCTTACAGTTATACAGAAGTATAAAGCTTGTAATATTTTTGTGGGTTTTTATATATAAATGTAACACTTGCTTTTTTCTCATTAAATTGTTTAATAATGATTTTCATAGCAATTCTAAAGCTGGGTACACATATGTACAATTTCATTTTTCTTGCGACCGTTCGATCGACCGAATACACGTTCGACCGTCCAAAACATACGACCGATCTGCGCGTACACATATGTACAATTTTACTTGCGATGTCCGATGTACTCCCGTCCAAACAATCGCAAGAAAAAGATGGGCGTGCTGCTTTTGGGAGGAATGATCGCAGGAACGGGCTGCATATCGATCGAACGTGCGTACACATGTCACTTTTCTTTCGATATGGAGCCGTCCTGTCGGAAGAATATTAAGCAGCAAAGAACCTCCGACCGACCGACCGTGGACGGGCAAGAGCGTTTTTGGCCGTTTATCGATCGCAACGAAGGGATCGGGACTGCGTACATATATATACAATCGAACGGCCGTTCGTCCGCAGAACGGAAGAACGGCCCGACGATTGTACATATGTGTACCCAGCTTTAATTTGGTCATGGAAACCAATTGTACTGCTCTTAGAGACCAGCAGGTCGTTAAGATTGACCAACTTGTATAAGATCCAGAACCTTCTGGCCAAGTGTCCAAATATTTTCTTTGATCAACAGGAAAGCTGATCGCACACTACAGCAAACAATCCTATTACAATCACATTTTCCAGCTAACCAATACATATTTAACTAGTCTGAATGCCCATCTGACGGACAGGTGCTTATGCAATTTTCCAAAAAAAATGTAAAGTTACATTTTTTTCATTTAATAGGCCTTTAATCCCTTCAGTGGTATGGCCGGAAATTTCTCGGGCTGCGCTGCAGGAGCAGGCTCTCCCGAGAAATTTCTGGGCGGTCCACTGTAAAGAAATGGTGAACCACTGGCACACCACCATCCATCCCCATGTCACCGTCCTCCCCGTCACCACTTGTTCATTTGTTTAGGCATCCAAACGCAGTTATGCCTGTACAGATGAACAGCTGAGCGCCTGAACACCCAAGTGCCCCCGAGCCCCCCCAAGTGTCCCTGAACTTCAAGTGGCCACAAACAGCTGAAGCAGAAGGCAGCGGATGCCCCTTCTGTGGTGAATATTTCTGGAGCAGGACAAACCTGCCCTGGTAGGTTTGTCCTGACCCAGGAAAACCTACCACTCAAGGGGTTAAGGGTTCACTTAAGGGAGTCTGTTTATTGTGTTTTATTTAGTGCCGTTGAGAGGGGGGGGGGGTTGATACTTTTCCCCCGGGTTTGTTGGAGGGTCACGCACCCCCGCTGCAGACACCGGCAGTGGGAGTAGAGAGCAGAGTCTGCTGCAGCAGCACAGCCTCTCTCCCCTGCTCAGCACATGCTGCTCAGTGTGTGTGCTGAGCAGGGAGAGAGGCAGCAGCACACAGCCTGCACCCCCAGCTATTTTTTTTTTTTTAAACATGGCTGTGCCCCTCTTGCTGGGACCCGGCGGCGCTTTCAGTGGCACTGGTTGTATTCAGAAAGTCATACGCAATTGAAAAGTAACATTAACTTCCTAGTCTTGTTTATATCTGTATGTTTAAATTACTTTCCATTTTACCACCTCTTATATTGTGGAAAGTTTAGTATGTTTGTACATTACATCCTAATCTGTCACGTAAAGAACCAAGAACAGTTGAATGGAGCAGACCCAGGAGCTGTAGGATAGATTTGGGAGATGGTTAACAGCTTTATTGTTTGCTACTTTTTTTACCTCTTCTTTTATTCATGGAATGGGTTTTGCTGAAGATGAAGTTTTATGCACAGGATTGAGCACTTTCTGTATACTGTTTTGTCAGACTGGTATCTTTTTTATTTCTTTTTCATGGTTGGTCATGTGAAGTTGATTTCCACATCCCGTACAAAAAAATATCACTGCAACAGTGTAAACATTCCGATATCTGTAGAAACTTCAGAAGGTCAACTAACTTTAATATTTAACTAATGGTGTTTTTAGAGAAGGATTTGCTGTTTTAGTCATTCCCCCGATTAAGTGTAATGCTAAAAACATTTATGACCAAAAACATATGTATTTAATGACATGGTATAATGGTGGGAAAATTCAGGAACCTGACTGGATAGACCACATGAGCATGCATTATTTCCTAATGACCGCACACTTCTCAGCGTAACTGCACTCACACTTAAGGGAGTATACAATTAGCCACTGTATATTACCTCTGTGAATGGTTACCCCATGGTAGCCTGCACATGTGAAGCAAAATCCCTGATACCTCCCCCTTCGAAACTGCTTTTATCTGGGCACAACTGTCTGTAACCTCTAGGTTCACTCATAGCAGAGACACTGCGCACAGGCAGAAGCACTTGTATACTGTTACGCAGTTAAATGTTTATTGAAAATAATTCAAATGAAACAGCCTGTTCTGCATGTTTCACCTTCATTTGTTAAAGCAGGTGGTTGAATGCACTCTGCCTTTGGCCTTGTGCATTACAACACAACAAGATGTGCATATAACAGAGTGCGACTGCACACTATTACGTACATATTATAATGCAGTGGGTGGTTTCAACAGTAGAGAACTATGACAATGAGAGTTTGGCGTGACATATGGGGACAAAAAAGTAAACACACCTGAACAATATTGTATGAAAAATTTTTTTTTTTGCCAACTGGTTATGTATATGAAACGCATATCTATACAGTTTTCTAGTATTGGTTGTGCTTAGAATAATGCAAAACTTGACTTGTAACATTTGTGTAATGTGTTGTGTTCCAGAATTGCATTATTTCCATAATACTGTAACCATGGCAGGAATACACGAATAGAGTAACTGAATGTGTCCTTTTATTTCCAGGGCTACTGGTTGGGTTCATCCTCACTGTTGCAAATTACAGCTTTTTCTCCGCTCTTCTTGTGTTCTTTTATACGTCCTCCAAACTCACCAAGTGGAAAGGAGAGGTAAAAAAGCAATTTGACTCTGAATACAAAGAAGGTAAACTTTTTGTTTCAAATAAATAAATGTCCAGATAGCGCAAACGTTTAGATTACAGTTGTTACAATGTAAATGTGTTTTTACTTTTATCACATTTTGCATAAAGAATTTTTTTTTTCTCGGTTTCAAACTTGACCTGTAGTGGACAAAATGCAGGTTATTCCCATTATAAATGCACATATGCTTCTTATTGTCTTCAGGAGGACAGAGGAATTGGGTGCAGGTTTTCTGCAATGGTGGTGTCCCGGCAGAGCTAGCTCTGCTGTATATGGTGGAAAATGGGCCGGGTGAGATTCCAATCGACTTTTCCAAGCAGTACACCGCTTCATGGATGTGCCTATCGCTCCTGGGCGCTCTGGCTTGTTCAGCTGGAGATACATGGGCTTCAGAGATTGCTCCAGTTCTCAGTAGACAGACTCCTCGTTTAATAACAACATGGAAAAAGGTCCCTGTGGGTAAGAGCAAACCTTTTTCTTACATTTGTTGCTTTTTTTAAAAAAGGCGCTTGTTCCCAGAGCAGATTTCCTCTATATTCTGTGTTCTATTACTAATGTAAATTTGATTTCACATGCCTCTTTGTGCCTAGGCATCAATATGTGTTGCAGCTTGCTATAGCAGGGCTAGTTTATGGACAGCTTAGCAAAGTGAGAATAAGAGATCACTATTTAAATATTTCCTATCCCCCCCCCCCCCCCCCCCCCAACCACTTATTACTGTGGTATATTTATAATGATTTAGATCCGCATCTAGCACTAATTGAATATGCTTTGCTCCTCTGTCTGCTCTTATGAGTATTGTACTTATGCTATATACCATCAAGGGTTCCTTCCGGAGGCTGACGGAAGTCCTAGTGCACACTCCAGACTGGGACTTCCATAAACCCCAGGGTGGATCACTTGATGGAGGGAAGCTGACGGGCCAATGGTGCGGACACAAGCACCTGCATAAGGCATACGCACTGCAAGTCTATAGACAGAATGTCACAAACAGGTTTCTGCATTACAAATAGCATGGACCCAGGTGTATTCAGAGAATCACCCTAGTCATCCAAACGGGGTCATAGTTAGTACTCTAAATACTAGTGTTCATTCTAGCACCCTGCACCTTCCAAAACCTGTGCAGTTCCTTTTTCCTGCCTTGGGTGTCTCTGTCTGCTGTGGTGCTTCTAGTCTAGTTTGTATCTCAATACAGACCAGACAGTACTAGTAGCACCACAGCAGACAGCGACACCCAAGGCAGGAAAAAGGAACTGCACAGGTTTTGGAAGGTGCAGGGTGCTAGAATGAACACTAGTATTTAGAGTACTAACTATGACCCCATTTGGATGACTATGGTGATTCTCTGAACACACCTGGGTCCATGCTTTTTATAATACAGAAACCTGTTTGTGACATTCTGTCAATAGACTTTCACTAACATACATGCTCTATAGCCTTTGTGGATAGTATACAAACCAATTATCATTCCATATCCAAGGAGTAGTATTTCCAATATATAGACTTGAATTGGTAACAGATGTCCACCTTGAATATCAAGTCATTGTATGGCACTGAATATATTGTCTCTTATCTCATGTGGCCACTTGTTTTATATATCATTGTGACATTTTAGCAGTATAAATGAATATCTATATTGATTGACCTATTATATATTATTCAGCCAAACTGCACACTTTTTATTGCTAGAAAGCACAGTTCTCTCCATTGGGATTCAATGTGTTTGTACTTCGATGAATCCGGAGCCAAGTGTACTTTGGCAAAGCGGAGTCATACACAACTTCATTATTGCTCCACTTGCTGTTTAAGTGGTGTAACTGTCTGTCATTGTAGGCCAAGTTCAGAGACAATGTGTTAGTAGGAATGCAGAATTAAGCAAAAGTAATTCTGTTTTCCAGCATATATAAGTTGCACCAAAGCTAGTGCTGGTGCAGGAAGATAGTGAATGTGAAATATATTGGTGAGTGTACACAATTAGTTCTATGCAGATGCAAATATGCCAACTTGTGTCAAAGACTGCATCTGGTTTCAAATCTGTGTTGAGTTTGTATATTCGGTACTTGTGTAATATCACTGCGCCTGGCTACGCTACATTTTCAGCGTAGGCTAAGCTACGTTGTCAGCGTAGCCAAAACGGCTGCCTAGCATAGTCAGCGTAGTGACTCCGCGGTAGCCCTGCGTAATCGACGTACACAGCGCCCCTGCCAGCTCTCGGGGGGGCAGCCTGTGCTGCCTGTATCCCCGGAAGCCCTCCTACCCCCCCCCCCCACACAGACTCCGGCGCAGGCAGGGAGGCTTCCATCTCCCTGCCTGCCCCCGGCTCCCTGCGGCGTGCAGATTTATACCAAGTCTCATGTACTAATTATACCTGTTGTATTTAAGTGTGTTTAAGTACTTAGTACTGAGAAAGGATACTGCTTTACGGACACAGTACCTAAACTGCGAAATTCACTTATTGTCCATCGGTTTTGGGATTAATTTGGCAAATGCCTCCATTTCAAACCCCCACTATCCATGCCAGCCCGAAGTGTGGTGAGCACACGCGTTCCGCGTACTCCCGACCTGTTCATACCCCCACTATCCACGTCGGTGTGGAGTTGATTTAATAAAGTGTGGCGAGACACCGAGCCCGAAGCGTGGCGAGCGCACACGGAACACATGTAAAGTAATCTGCATCCCCTCACGGGGCTTGCTGCGGTCGCCATGCTTCGGGCTCAGTGGCTCGCTGCACTCACCACACTTTATAAAATCAACTCCACACAGACGTGGATAGTGGGGGTATGAAAAGGTCGGAAGGACGCGTAACACGTCGCCTAGCGGGGCTCGCTTCGGGCTGGCGTGGATAGTGGGGGTGTTTCAGGAACACATTCACACCTGTCATGTCAGCCAGGTTTAAATGGTCAATGGTGCCTACACAATGTAATAAGCGCTGACTGACTACGCTAACTACGTAAGTTCCGGCTGGCCGCGAACGGGTGGGAACACAACGCTAATACTAACAGGGACGCCTGACTGACTACGCTAACTATGTAAGCTCTGGCTAGGTGCGAACGGGCGGGAACACTACCCTGCTTGCACTGGGTGCATGAACACTACGCTGATTCTGACAGTGCCGCTATGCTAACTGCATAACGGTCGCCGTGCTAATACACAAGTACCGAATATTTTCCCTGTGCTTGCATGACTGTTTCCTTCCACAATACAAAAATATATTGGTAAGTTAATTAACCCTACCCTAACCTCAAAAATTAAACCTACTGTGTACATGTGGTAGGGAATATAGATTGTAAGTGTCACTGGGGATGGGTCTATTGTAAATAATGATCTATAAATAACAATATTTTATATTTAAACTAAATGTTGTGTATTTGTGTTTTTGTCTAGGTACAAATGGAGGAATTACATTTGTAGGTCTCATTGCAAGTCTTCTCGGTGGCTTGTGTGTTGGTGCAGCTTATTATTTTAGCCAACTTTTGTTTGTCAATGATTTAGAATCTGCAGCGCCACAGTGGCCAATTGTTATATATGGTTCCGTGGCTGGCTTACTTGGCTCTGTGTTAGACTCTTATATTGGAGCTATAATGCAGTATACAGGTGAGTTTATACCTCCATTCTATACATGTTACTCTTATTTATACAGTATTGCCCACAGGAAATACCACAGAACAAACCTTCATAGTAACAATACTTCTTTCTTCTTCCTCCACTAGGAGGCATAGGGGTACAATAAGTATAGCCTGGAAAGGAGAGAGTACGGGTACCAGTTACTTGTTCTTACACATCAACCCAGGACTTCCTCTCTATTATACCCCTCCCCCAGCCACTGGCCAGCCAGTACCAGTTTGGTATCTACAGATGCGGGCACCATTATCTGGGGGCTGCTATTAGGTGGCTCTACATTTACTAATATTTGATTGTATTTACTTTTTTTTGTCAGAGCAGTCTGTGTAAAGCGTCCTCTAGAACGCCCTCACAGGTGCTCCAACACCCTATGACGGTGGCAGTAGCACCTGCAACTTGGTCAGTGACTTCTGCTGTGGGTCTCTGGGAGGGTGTGTACAGAGAGACAGGTCCCGGACCCTTTTCACCACCAGTGTAGCAGACCACCATCAGTGCTGGTTCGTGTTGGCCCAGGTATCCTGCTCTGCACAATGGACCGCCAGGGCACCTTGGAACAGGACACCACTGATAGCATTGACAATCATGCCACCTGCTGGTCCCAATCGCACCCCTGAGCTATTGACCCTTTGCCAACATACTTTCTCCTCAGGTTCTGAACCATAACAGCAGATGAATCCCTGCCTGAGGCCTATGTGCTTAGCTTTTCACAGCTACATGAAATTAGTTCCCCCAGCACAACTGCAAATCAGGAGCCACCATTCCCCGGGTATGGATTGTATGGTCGACCTAAAGATGGCCATTAGGTCTACACCACTAGGTCGTCATGGGACAAGGATTAGGTCAACATGGTCTAGGTCAACAGTCAAAAGATCTACATTATTTTTTTTACCCGAGTGTCGACATGGACACAGGTTGTAGCTCTCCTATTCCTCCGGCTTCGTCTGCTCCTGCTACAGGGACATTGTAACAGACTTCGACATTCATAAGCCTTCACAACAACAGTCATGGTGCCATGATGGAGGTCAGTTGCATCCTTGGTTTGGCAGCGTGTCGTCCTGAAACATTCGCCTTTCGTCTCCTAGTTATTGCTGGCTTCCTGCAGTTATAAAAGTCTGCCGAGACCCTATTCCGGTGACAGAGAGCTTCAAGCTCTCCTGGCAGATACTTTAGTGGTACAGACACTGTTCAGATGCAACTTTTTACTATTCCAGGGTATCCTGCAGTTGCAACACAGGCAGAATTTTTGGAATGATGCATATTGAATCTCGTGGCTTCAAACTGACCACAGTGGCCAAGGGCCCTTCGTAATAATTGACATGGCCAGGGGGTCGTGTGGTTGTGGGCTGTGGAATTTCGCCTATGGGAATGCCCAGTGTTTCATGGGCGTTCCCATGAAAATGCTGGGCGTTCTTGTGGGAATTCACCGATGACGCTGGGGGCAGGCAGCTGACATCAGCAGATGTCAGCTGTCCGCCTGATTCCTGAACTGGGTGCCCGCAGATCAGAGACACTTCAAAGGTGTCATGATCTGCGAGAGCTTCCAAAATAATTCCATGGTCACCGGCCATCAAATGATTTTGTTCCTGCATGCAAGGCTGCGAATGGATGATTATGCAAGTCTGTGGGAAATTGCACCGCGGGCGGAGTCTGGTGGACTCACAAGGCTGCGATATTCGCAGCCTTGTGAGTCAACCAGAATAAGGTCCAAAGCGTGCAGCTCTTCTGTGCCTCTTCATCAATTATCCTTTTAGGTTTGCATCTGTGGCTGGAAATTCTGTTTCTGGGCCTTGGCTTTCAACCTGATATGGCCGATTTAATTTTAACAAGGTGGCTCTTGAGCCATTTGTACTGAAAACAAAGGGGAAGGTCTTTGCAGGAACTTTGGGGGTTATTGTGGTTGATTGAGACCACCAAACCCCGCCTTGCAAATGCCACCCATTCGCAAGGCAAATTTGCACGCAGGGCATGCAAATGGATGTTTCACAGTAGCATCCATTCGCAGCATGGTGCAATCCGCCCCCATCATTCAATAGTTGTCGACCACCATCGAATGATGTCGAAGGCTCACGCATCTGTAAGGTTAACACCTCACAGATGCCTATCTGCTTGTGGGGAAGTAGGTGGGCAGCTGACATCCGATGATGTCAGCGGCCTGCCCCCAACCTGTCCGTCATGCCTCATTAGCATGAGAACGCCCAGCATTCTCATGGGAATGCCCATGAATCGCTGGGCATTCCCATATGGTAATGGGGCAGCCCGCCACCCCACGTCCCTCTCCGCCTGCAAGGTTGCTTGCATGCCCCCCGGACAATCTGTTCACCATGGCCGCACGCATCAATGCGCAGAAATGTGCATAGAAGAAACATCAGTCCCAGTACTGACGAGCCTCTTGCGCCAACGGACCTGAATAAGGTCCTTTACCTGTACCATCCTTAAGGCTCAAAAGCCTTCTTCAGCTTGAGTTTCTAACCTTGCTTTGCAGACAGGATAATGTCTTTAACCCTGGTCATTCCAGCTTTCAAGAGTCCCTTCCTTTCTACAGGCATGTCTGGAATTGGGCCTCAGACTTTTGCTGGAAGGTTCAGGTTTCTGCCCTTTAACTCTTTCTGTCCTCTGTTGGTGTCTTATAAACACTCTTTCATTTGTCTATGCATTTGACTCCTTTGGGCACAGGAAGACCACTTAAGAATGTCCCATTTTATCCATGTGCCCTGTAGTGGAGGAATAAGAAAAGTGGATTTATGTTCTTAGCTGCTTAAATCATTTTCTTTCACTCTATCTATCTATCTGAATGCACCTGGCTTGTGGAGTTTAGTTCCTATTGTACTGGACTGTACTGCACACTTTTTCCTCTGTGTTTGTTTTTGAGTGTGTACTGGTCTTCTTCTTTGTCTCCTTCTTTTCTTGCTCCTGTTGCGGGCTAAACTGTCTGGTTAGTGCCCAGACTCTCTCCTCTACACTCTCACTGTATCCCTGTGTCCCCTTATTGAGTCAAAGAAAAGGTTTTAACCAGGTTAGAACACAAATCCTATTTTTTTACAGTGCGATTATTTTTAAATCCCAGTGGTATCTGCTACCAAAATCCAGTGGTTGTCAAATAATTATTAGTAGAATGTGGGCAGTCACTCTGCACATCAACTGTGGATGTTGTATTGTGTCTTCGGGATACAGTCACCAGGTCTAAAACAACTTGCTCGACAAGCATTAGGTCTACACCACTAGGTCGACATGGGGAAGATCGACAGTCAGAAGGTCAACATGGGATTTTTCACTTTTTTTTTGAGCCGACATGTGCCGAATGACAGTATTTCATGCCCTACCATCCACTAGGGCATGGTGGGAGAATAAAATAGTGCCCGAAGCACGGCGAGTGCAGCGAGGGGACACAATGCACTTTTTTAGTATCCATGTCGACTGTGAAAAACCCCTTGTCGACATTTTAACTGTCAACCTTCCCCATGTCGACCTAAGGACTGTCGACTTTTCCCATGTTGACCTAACCCCATGTTGACCTTCATGCATGTTGCTGTCTATCCAATGGTCCATACCCGGGTCTGCATTTGTTGTCTAGAGTGCCGTCAGTTTAACACCATGTATTTGTGTTTTGTAATCTTTTTATAATAGGGCATGGAATAGTGATAAGATAATGACTCACCAGTGCTGCTATTTACAAGATAGCATGCTGATGTGTGGGATCAATGTATAACCAGTTGTAGTAGTTTGGACTTTTTCCACATTGTACATTTTCAGGATCCTTTTTTTTTTTTTTTTTAACCAGTGTTTTTATATGGTTTATGTGCAGTAGTACAGTAGGTGTTCTTTTACACTCAAAATAGTATTCTAAGACTTGTATTTGCCATTAGAAATGAATGAGCAGGAATAATTGATTAACAATATGCAATTATCAAATTGTGCTGTTACCTTGATTTTGGATGCTAATATTTGCCATACAGTCTACATTTCCCAGACACTACCAATACAAAAAGGCAAATACATTATACAAGTAGCTAAATGATGCTTTTGTGTTGAAGCGTGCAGTTTTTATATATATATATATATATATATATATATATATATATATATATATATATATATATATATATATATATATATATATATATATATATATATATATATGTATGTATGTATGTATATATAAAAAATTCTCCTGATTTTACTAACAATAATACTCTTCCAGGTTATGATGAAAGCACAGGGAAGGTGGTCAATCACCCAACAGCTGAAGCAAAGTTAGTTTCTGGGAAGCCTATCCTGGACAATAATGCTGTGAACCTCTTTTCATCTATCCTCATAGCTCTGATGCTACCGGGGGCTGCGTGGGGATTTTGGCCAAGAACATAAACATTAGGACAATGAGAAGTTCTCCAAATACACTGGACATAATGTTTAGTCTAAAACATTCCTAGGGATACAGTATAGCATTACTATATATCAGATCACAGTATTGTTTTATAGTTGACATTTGTTTGTTTTTTAAGCAGAAATCTGTTTTTAAAATTGAAAATCTAAAATGAATGATATTATTCATTGTTTGTGCACTTAGTTTGGGAATAACAAGTCTCACTTTCTTTACATGCTTTGCCACTGAAGCGTTTCAAGTTTTAACACTTGCATCGGTAATAATGTAGGTCCAGCAACTTTCTCTAGCGATCCAGTTTGGTGTCTGGTGTGTACATAAATGGTGATTTCTTTTATAATTTGACTTTTTCAATTACTTCTCATGTTAAATGCTAAATAAAAACTGATGAGCTACTATAAATTATTATAACAACATTTGTTACAGTCGTCATATGTTGTAAAACGTGTTTGTCATTTTATTGTTGTCCTATAAGTCTTCGGTACCATGTATAATGTTTATAATTGAACAAATGCACCTCATGATGAAGGAATGCTGTGTTCAAGCAGGCAATCTGACCACTCTTCTGGGTTTAGCTTGGACATCCGGAACAATCGGTAACCCTGCAAGAAGCAGCAGGAGCTATAGGCCAACCAAACTGGACAAAACGCTTTCATTTTATAAGCTGTACTTTATGCCAATTTGTTACAATTGGGTTTATGAGCTGTGGTACTTTTCATTATCCGCTTTCATTAGTGGTGCGCTATAGCGGATATGTAACAAGATGCTCCCCTACTTATAGTCCTGCCATGGCTTACATATTGGCACCAAGGCAGGAGAGACGAGGTTCTATAAACAATAACTTCCTCGGTTTCAAATCTGCAGATATATACAGAATGAGGTTTACACATACTGTACAGCTTGCAAAATAATTATAGGAAAAGGTAGGGCAGTTAATAGCCTTCACTAGTATTATTGTGTCTGACCTTTAAACTTCAAGGCAGATAGCACTTCGTCTGAGTATCTACTGCAGTGATTGGGCATGGAAAAAGGAGAATCCTTTACATTTTTATAAAGGGCGCACATTTTATTTTGTTACGTTTGCAGCAGTAGGTTCCTACTTATATTTTACGAAGGATTTTTTTTCTCTTTGAATTCTGTGAGCGGCACAAGTTCAATTGTGAGATAATAAATAGGTGAAGTTATTTGTGCATTGCTATGCTAGCTTTATAAGTAATTAATTAAAGTAGATGACTGGAAATTCACTCATTTTGCTATTGTTGTTTTTGTATGGGATCACTTAGACTCATTTTAGTACCATATGTTCTTAACTTTGCACTGTTGTGAGCCAAACCACGGCGTGCAAAGGTTTTTTGATTGGCTTGCTTTTGTTTTTCTTGTAAATTTAGTGTTTTCCTGATTACAATGGAAGCACTGCTATAAATACTACTGTATTTTTAACAACTTTCATATTCTGTAACTAAAAAATACTAACAATGAATCTTGGGTAAATTAGAATTCAGGCTGCCAGCAAGGATTTGTTCATATCAATAACCTATCCCCACTTCAATGTGTTAACTTTATTACTAATATGTTTGATTTCAGTCTATATTTCTGTTTCTATGCTCATAATAATAAAATGTATCTGAAGAATATTTTAATAAATGATTGCATATATTCATAGTTACTGTTCTGTTATACTACCTGTATGCACATCCTTGTTGTTTTGTCCTTCAATTGTTTTATATGAATCCTGTTTAGGACTCCTGGCCTGATTGAAAAGAAAACGCACAGTGGTATTGCAAAAATAGGCTTAAGCCACAGCCACTGTACTTTCTACAGACTCCCAGCTTTAGCATCTCTAATCCACCACTTGCATACAAAGACGTATCATAGGTCACAACATCAACCATCTGAGCAACCCTACAGATGCTCAGAATGCAATTCAGTAGCGACACATCTGCACTTGACAAACCCCCCCCCACATACACACATACACACACACACACACACACACGAACACTCTCTGTAAACAATCGTGACACCTGTAGAGAATACTTCGGCATAGTGTCCACCCCTAAATCAGGCCTTTAATCACTATATACAGGTCGATGTATCATCCGTTTGAGATAGATAAAGTGAACGCATTTGCCATGACCGACGCTATGGACACCTTCTGTTTTACCTTTTGCTACATCTCCCCAATAGTGTCCAATTGTTCAATCTGAAGAAAAAAGGGAGGCACTGATAGGCTGCATAAGTGGTCTCCCCAGTGACCGAGGATATACAGCCACCACAATCAGAGCCAGAAGGTTTAGCTGCAAAGTTCTGCTTGGGTACATCTCTATATTTTATGTTTTGACAGTCTTATATTTACTTTCTCCTCTACAGGGAGCAAGTGTTTCCTGCCCCACTATCCCCTTTAATATTAAATAATATTGGCTGTTAGAACATCCACACATGTAATTCAGCAGGGCTTGTGGAGGTTGGGCACTTAATAGTAACACATTTTGTACTGAGTGAACTGCAAAAAAATGTATTTCTTATTTTCATTCTTTTACATAATGCTGAGTATATAATGGACGATATTGGACGTTTAATTGAATAGCTAGCACGGTTGAAATGCCTAGAAGTCCCAGGATTTTTGGCCCAGGACCCATTAACACCAGCACTAGACACAGGTCGACCAGGGAAGCTAGGCTGGTGTGAAAGGGGCCAAGCCGGCATGATCCCGGGACCCTATTTCCGGGTCCCTGCATTTTCGGGTGTGAAAGGGGTGTGTACTCTTTATGAGACCGGGGTACTAAAGAAATCCCGCAGTGGGTTCTGTTAAATTACCATCTAATAAAAGGTTTAGAGAACTAATGTCTCACACTAATCTATTGCATTACATTTTTTTTCCATCAGAATTCGAATGTTGAATTGTTATTAATGCCTTGGCTCATACCAGAAAGATGGTATTTCCTTCTTGGAATTATTAGAATTTTTCCTGTGTATTCCCTCACCCTTCTGATTCCAGACTCTGAACAGCAGTAGACTAGTGGAGGGAAAAAATAAAACTTCTAAAGTATTATTTATTTAATCTGTCATGATAGGCGGTACCTCAATGTAAAGGTACATAATTGAACACATGTATATAGTTGAATGTAAATTTATATTGGAAAAATATAATGTCAATTGCCATATGGTTTGCATCCTAAAGAATATATGTGAAGGACTGAGTTAGTATTGATTTTAACCAGCAGGTGAGATCCTGATGGTTACAATGACTTAAGATCCTGATATTTTAACAGTAACTCTTCCTTTCTGCAGTTTTTGGGGTTTATTTAATGCCCTATGGCGCGCTGTGACTGCAAGCAGTGCAAATAGCTTGCCGTCACAGCTTGCGGGTCAGTATTCAACTGACCCTCTCCTGCACTTGCCATTTTCACCTTGCTGGTTTTTTTCAGTGAGGTAGAAACAAAAAGTGCGGCTGTCAAAACAGCAAGGGTTGCCGCTATATGCAGCCGGCTCGCTGCATTAGTGGCGAACCTCACCGTTCCATACAATAGGGTGAAGAAGGTTAGAGGGCGAGAATGGCTTGTTTTCGGCAATCCTCACAGAAAACAAGCCACCCATGCTGCACCCATGCTGCAGAAATCCCTTCACCGGAGTAATAGAATACCCCCTTAACTCTCCCACCCTAATCATAACCCTAAATCTTACGCAACACTCTCCTTCATTCCGGTCAGAATCCTGGCATCCGTCATTATTTTGATTGGATCCTAGTTATTACATCCCGAAGGGTCTGGCAGCTCCCTGACTATCTGCAGGCTAGAGCCTTGACAAGAGTACATGAATGTCTGGATCAGTAATGCTTTTTTGTAATATAGCAAAGTTAATAAAACATGACCACTAAAAGACTGGGATACCTCCAAATTACCTAAATGTAATAGCCCTTAAAGGGCCAGAGGTATCAAGCTTCAAAATGTGATTAAAATCGAGAGTGATAAACAAACTACCAATCAGCTCCTAATTGTAATTTTTCAAACTCAACCTTTGACATGTCAGTTAGGAGCTTTTTGAAGCTTGATACATCTGGCCCAGTGTCGCTCAGCAATGTTAGCTGGCCCATGCTCAGAACATGCAGTCTTTGGCTACAGGTTCAGATGACATGGAAGAGGTTGTTAACCCACAGGAGTATATGTTCTTAACGATATTGTGGGTACAAACTAGACTATATGCATGATAATATTGTAAGCAATATTGTTATGTTATAATATTTATATATATATATATAGTTAAGAAATATATTATAGTGTGTACTTAGCTTAAGGATTTGGTACATATTTATAAACACATTTGTAGCTATATATCGACTGATAGGACAATACAGATCGCAGGATCTTTAACTTCAGGGGAAAATATATATGTAATATATAATCGGGCGCAAGTGGTTAATTAAATAATTAATATAAGAAACAATATATTAAATGGCAGCTCCCAATGGATTCCCAGCAGGGGATCCAATGAAACAAAATCTAGGGGATATAATTATTCTAATCAAATAATTATAGAGAGCGCACTGAATTAAGCACAAATATTTATTAAAAAACAATAGATGAAAAGCTCATATAAACGATCACAATTATTTAATAAAATATAACAATAAAATCAATATGATATAAAATAGTTATAGACCACTGGGCAATCACTGATGCCCCACACAATGCTATATGAATAATGTCCAGTTGCTCTTACCCACTAAGGATGATGTTATGTCCAATAGCGGGGAACTTGTAATTGAGTTTGATGAGATATGAGAAGACAAAGTCCATCCAGTAAGTTTATGGAAATATTTGATGTTTGAATGGGGGGAAAAAAACGGAGGGGGATTTGTAGAGATGAAAAGGTGACTCGCAGAGCAGCCTCGCTGTTGGAAATAGATGTATCTGTGCTACAACCGGCAGATGATGGTAATGAGCCGGGAGCACTCCATAGTGAACCAGCGGCGCGGCTAGGTGTATGTTGGAGAAGTCTGTCTCATCTACCACCGTGACGTTCTGGGGAAGAGAGCCAACGGTGGGAGTGACGGGGTACCTGCCGCACTTGGTCTCGGGGTCTGGAGCGAGTCACACCTCTCGGGGGAGCCTGTGGATGGTAAAGTCCGGGATCGCCGCAGGTCACCCTTCTGCTCACAGGTATCGGCCCTGAGGATAGGAAATAAATCTGGTGATTTGAAGCAAAGTGGTGGGTAAAGGTGAGTGCCGGGTGGTCCTCCCGGTCTTAACGCGTTTCTCCGTCGTGGGATCAGACGGTTTCCTCAGAAGATATGGGAGGGTAACTGGCTGTCCATATTTAAGTGTGAGCCGGCCAATCAAAATGGCCTTCCTTTAATTACAGATCACCTGTGTTCACAGCACACCCTTGATTAGGGTAAGAGCCTGGTTTATTATCACAAATGTCCTTGTAGGAAAGTTTGTTATTTCACTTCTGTTTCTTATTATCAACAACGTTACATTATAAACATATACATTCAAACAATGTGGCATCTTCAAAAGTTGCAATATATCTAATACTTTAACCTTTTATTTAGTTTTCTATTCTTTAAATCTCATTTTATCAACTTCATATATTTCTACCAATTCACATCAGCAGCATGTAGAGCCCGTGGCTCAGTGGTAAAGACACAGACTTCTAGTGAGCAGCTCTCGGTTCGAATCTCACCCAGAGAGCACACAGAGTTCCTTATTTTCTAATATATTTGAAAAACTTTATATTTCTTTTTCTTATTAGAGAATAAAATATATATATATATATATATATACTAATCTATTACATATATAATTTAACTGGCATGTTATTCTAATGTTCCACATATTCTATTACTATATCTAATATACCTTATCGGTAGCACCCTTGTGCACAGTATGAACCTTTCTCTTTATCTCCCAATAAAGTACAAGCATTTTAATGAATATAGCCTGTATTTGTTAACCTTGGGGAAAAAAAAAAAAAAGGGGGGGGGGGGGGTTACTATACTACAGATCATTAGCTATAACAATCTAAATACATGGGGTTTATATGATATAAAGGCAGATACATCCTGCTTAAGTGGAAGGGCTTAAAATATTGGCTTTATGAAATATTCTATAAAGAACTATATTCAAGTTCTAATATCACAAAAATTATTATAACCTTCACATGAGAGGATTAAGATATTTACTTTATACAGCATTCTATGAGGAACTAAATTCACAAAGTGGTAACATTCCAAGGAAGAGGTAGAGGGTATACTAGATATCATATAGTAGAGAGCCTAATATTGGAAGCTATAAGGATAAAGGATCTATTAGTGGACTAAAGGAAGTACTAAATGATTATATATGTTTTCAAACATTGTTTAGTTCAATATTATCGTTGAGGCCGGCAGGAAACAACGTACCCAACGAGAATATCCAGAAAGCCTCACGTGCACATAACCGGTCATACCTGTCGCCCCCTCTGAATGTGGGTTTGACATGTTCGATCACTTGTATTTTTAGAACTGTGCAGTCTCCTTTGTGTTTAAATTTAACGTGTTTCGATAGAGAATGGTTCATGACACCTTTAATTATGTTTCTCCTATGCTCGAGAAATCTCACATTCAGGGTTCTGATAGTGCGGCCTACATATTGAGAGCCACAAATGCAAGTGATCAAATAAATGACATAATTTGTCTGACAGTTCGTGTGACTTTTCATCACATGAGTTGTCCCTGTAACCGTTGATTGGAACATGTCATTAGGCTCTTACCCTAATCAAGGGTGTGCTGTGAACACAGGTGATCTGTAATTAAAGGAAGGCCATTTTGATTGTCCGGCTCACACTTAAATATGGACAGCCAGTTACCCTCCCATATCTTCTGAGGAAACCGTCTGATCCCACGACGGAGAAACGCGTTAAGACCGGGAGGACCACCCGGCACTCACCTTTACCCACCACTTTGCTTCAAATCACCAGATTTATTTCCTATCGTCGGGGCCGATACCTGTGAGCAGAAGGGTGACCTGCGGCGATCCCGGACTTTACCATCCACAGGCTCCCCCGAGAGGTGTGACTCGCTCCAGACCCCGAGACCAAGTGCGGCAGGTACCCCGTCACTCCCACCGTTGGCTCTCTTCCCCAGAACGTCACGGTGGTAGATGAGACAGACTTCTCCAACATACACCTAGCCGCGCCGCTGGTTCACTATGGAGTGCTCCCGGCTCATTACCATCATCTGCCGGTTGTAGCACAGATACATCTATTTCCAACAGCGAGGCTGCTCTGCGAGTCACCTTTTCATCTCTACAAATCCCCCTCCGTTTTTTTCCCCCCATTCAAACATCAAATATTTCCATAAACTTACTGGATGGACTTTGTCTTCTCATATCTCATCAAACTCAATTACAAGTTCCCCGCTATTGGACATAACATCATCCTTAGTGGGTAAGAGCAACTGGACATTATTCATATAGCATTGTGTGGGGCATCAGTGATTGCCCAGTGGTCTATAACTATTTTATATCATATTGATTTTATTGTTATATTTTATTAAATAATTGTGATCGTTTATATGAACTTTTCATCTATTGTTTTTTAATAAATATTTGTGCTTAATTCAGTGCGCTCTCTATAATTATTTGATTAGAATAATTATATCCCCTAGATTTTGTTTCATTGGATCCCCTGCTGGGAATCCATTGGGAGCTGCCATTTAATATATTGTTTCTTATATTAATTATTTAATTAACCACTTGCGCCCGATTATATATTACATATATATTTTCCCTTGTGTTTCTTTGAAAATCTGAGTTTTCAGATTGTTTGGGCTGCACTGAATTAATAATGGCATCTTCAAAGGTTGCAGATAGGAATAATAGGAGAGATAGATTGCTGTGTGATACTTTTGACATCGATACTGAGCATGTTGAAACTAATGAGTGTAATATGAGGGATACATTTAATAAATTAGAGGATTTGATTAAAACGGAAACCAGGCATTGGCTGGATAAGAAAATGCTACAGAGGTATTTAACAGATAAAATGATACAGAGAGGCCTAAGGATATTTAAATCCTGTTCCTTTAAAGATGATGTTGAACTAACGGAGAAATGGAATGGGATTTTAGACCAATGTTCTTTCAAATTAATTGAATTGCTTATTTCCTATCGGGATAGTAAGATTAACAGTACCAATATGGAGATTGAGAAATTACAACAGGCTCTTGAACCTTTTAAAGTAAAAGCGGACTTTAAAGATCTAGATGACAAATTAAACCAGAGAGTGAACGAATTTGAACTAGCCTTGATTAAGTTTAAGAATAACAAATTATCTAGAGATAATTATGATTACAAGAACGATCAGGTCCGCTCTTACAATAGGAGGTTCAGAGATCCCGAAAAAGGTTTTGGCAACAGATACATGCCCTCAAGAGTTTTTGAAAATAATGATGAGAGAACCAAAAATACCCCCAAAATGTCGGGAAACAGGAATGGTTAATATCAATATAGAACAAGAAACTCAGGGGGGAGAGGTATGACGAGGTTTAACACCACACCACAAATTGATTATCATGCACGTGGAGCTAGACCCAAGTATAACACCCAACAGGGAGGATTACAAATGAAAAATAAGAACAACCCCTCCCCACCTAGGTCTTCGGTTCCTTTTTTAGAAAAAAACTATTACCCCATTTGGAGAACAAACAACAGGTATCAAGTGCTGAGTCAAGAGACACCAAAACGCAAGGATCTAGATACAGAGGGTCTAGAGGAGGAAGGAAAAAGGCAATCCAAAAACATAAGAAGAGAGTAAGAGAGAAAGGTATCTTCAATCTGTCCACTAGAATTTTAACAGAAAGTGAAAAGGCAGTGATCTCTAAAGGTTTGAAATTTACCCCCTCAAGCAAACCAGATTTATTTGATTTATTTGTGGAACTAAATAGGTATACACGTGACTTATGCAGGAAGAGGTACTTTATTAACACCAATACCAACAATGAGGAATTAATTAAATTAGATGAAACCGATAATGAAGCAATTATAACATTATTAGAATTACAAAAGGAAGGACAATCTGAATGTGTTCCGATATTTGATCTTGATAATTCCATCAAGGATAGGGTTTTAAAGAAAAAAATCAGAGTTTTACCCAATGCAGCACAAAAGTGGCTGCATTGAGGCATTTTACTCATTAACAATGAATGATTTTAGCAATTTCTGTGCGGAAATAAATGCTAAAAATTATAAGAACAATTTACATCCAAATGAGTATAGGGCCCTCAAAAGCCTGAGAGAAGATAAAACGATTATAATAAAAGCCGCCGATAAAGGCGGCGGCCTAGTAATCCAAGATACAGAGGACTATCTGTTGGAGGCCAATCGACAATTACAAAATCAAAAATTTTACTCCAAAATTAAACATGACCCTACAGTTGCTTTTTGTAAAAAATTGAAAAATATTTTGAGTGATGCAGTTGAAAGTGGAGCCATTTCAAAGAAAGAATATCATTATATATATAATCCTCACCCAATAATAGCCACTTACTATCACCTCCCCAAAATACACAAATCCCTCACCACACCCCCGGGTCGTCCTATAATTTCTGGTGTTGGGTCCCTAACCACAAATTTATCAGCTTTTGTTGATGCACATTTACAAAAATTAGTTTTTGCACTCCCTTCACATATTAAAGATACTACACAATTTTTACGTTTAATTATGGATATTCAGTGGCAGTCAGATTATGTTCTCATGTCATGTGACGTGGAATCTTTATATTCAAATATCTCTCACGATAAGGGTTTACATGCACTTGAACACTTTTTAGACACTGATTTAAGTTTAAGTAAAGAGAGAAAATCTTTTCTGTTACAATCTGTTCACTTTATTCTCACCCACAATTACTTTACATTTAATGGTGAATTTTATTTACAGTCACTTGGTACCGCCATGGGCACCAGGTTCGCCCCAAGTTTTGCCAACTTGTATATGGGCCACTTCGAGGAACAACATATATGGGGTGGCCCATATAGGGCGAACCTGGTGTGCTATGGTAGGTACATAGACGATTTATTTTTTATTTGGAGAGGGGACATCACTTTAGCACAAGAATTTTTGTTGTCACTTAATAATAACACTTATGGTTTAAAATTCACATCCACTTATGATCAATTTCAAATCAATTTCTTGGATATAGCCGTAACCATTAAAAACAACTGCATCACAACATCTACCTATAAAAAAGAGGTTGATAGTGGGAGATACCTAAATTATCAAAGTTGCCACTACAGGCCATGGTTAAACAACATTCCGAAAAATCAATACTGTAGGGTCAGAAGAAACTGCACCGAAAATTCTCAGTTTGAGATTCAAGCTGGGGAAATGACAGAAACCTTTCTAGAACAGGGCTACCCTAGAAAACTATTAGAACGGGCACTTTTAGAAAGCTCTCAGATTGAGAGACCTAGCCTTTTGGAATCTAAAAATAAAAAAACTTCGTTGGCCTCGTTTACAGATAGTCCTCTGTTCATATCCAAGTTTAATGTGTATTCAGAAGAATTAAGAGAAATAGTTAAAAATAATTATCAAATCTTGAAATGCGATAATATTCTAGCCCCCCATTTGGAAGAAGAACCTAGAATGATTTTTAAGAAAAATCGAACTTTGAAAGATATCCTTTCCTCCAGCCACTTTCAAAGTACTGATGTACCTGATGCACATACAGTGTCCGAGAAGGTGGGATGCTATAGGTGCAAAAAAGTAAAATGCATGACCTGTAACTACATCAGAGAACCTAATGACATGTTCCAATCAACGGTTACAGGGACAACTCATGTGATGAAAAGTCAGACGAACTGTCAGACAAATTATGTCATTTATTTGATCACTTGCATTTGTGGCTCTCAATATGTAGGCCGCACTATCAGAACCCTGAATGTGAGATTTCTCGAGCATAGGAGAAACATAATTAAAGGTGTCATGAACCATTCTCTATCGAAACACGTTAAAATTAAACACAAAGGAGACTGCACAGTTCTAAAAATACAAGTGATCGAACATGTCAAACCCACATTCAGAGGGGGCGACAGGTATGACCGGTTATGTGCACGTGAGGCTTTCTGGATATTCTCGTTGGGTACGTTGTTTCCTGCCAGCCTCAACGATAATATTGAACTAAACAATGTTTGAAAACATATATAATCATTTAGTACTTCCTTTAGTCCACTAATAGATCCTTTATCCTTATAGCTTCCAATATTAGGCTCTCTACTATATGATATCTAGTATACCCTCTACCTCTTCCTGTGAATGTTACCACTTTGTGAATTTAGTTCCTCATAGAATGCTGTATAAAGTAAATATCTTAATCCTCTCATGTGAAGGTTATAATAATTTTTGTGATATTAGAACTTGAATATAGTTCTTTATAGAATATTTCATAAAGCCAATATTTTAAGCCCTTCCACTTAAGCAGGATGTATCTGCCTTTATATCATATAAACCCCATGTATTTAGATTGTTATAGCTAATGATCTGTAGTATAGTAACCCCCCCCCCCCTTTTTTTTTTTTTCCCAAGGTCAACAAATACAGGCTATATTCATTAAAATGCTTGTACTTTATTGGGAGATAAAGAGAAAGGTTCATACTGTGCACAAGGGTGCTACCGATAAGGTATATTAGATATAGTAATAGAATATGTGGAACATTAGAATAACATGCCAGTTAAATTATATATGTAATAGATTAGTATATATATATATATATATATATATATATATATATATATATATATATATATATATATATATTTTATTCTCTAATAAGAAAAAGAAATATAAAGGTTTTCAAATATATTAGAAAATAAGGAACTCTGTGTGCTCTCTGGGTGAGATTCGAACCGAGAGCTGCTGGGTATCTCTCACTAGAAGTCCGTGTCTTTACCACTGAGCCACGGGCTCTACATGCTGCTGATGTGAATTGGTAGAAATATATGAAGTTGATAAAATGAGATTTAAAGAATAGAAAACTAAATAAAAGGTTAAAGTATTAGATATATTGCAACTTTTGAAGATGCCACATTGTTTGAATGTATATGTTTATAATGTAACGTTGTTGATAATAAGAAACAGAAGTGAAATAACAAACTTTCCTACAAGGACATTTGTGATAATAAACCAGGCTCTTACCCTAATCAAGGGTGTGCTGTGAACACAGGTGATCTGTAATTAAAGGAAGGCCATTTTGATTGGCCGGCTCACACTTAAATATGGACAGCCAGTTACCCTCCCATATCTTCTGAGGAAACCGTCTGATCCCACGACGGAGAAACGCGTTAAGACCGGGAGGACCACCCGGCACTCACCTTTACCCACCACTTTGCTTCAAATCACCAGATTTATTTCCTATCCTCTGGGCCGATACCTGTGAGCAGAAGGGTGACCTGCGGCGATCCCGGACTTTACCATCCACAGGCTCCCCCGAGAGGTGTGACTCGCTCCAGACCCCGAGACCAAGTGCGGCAGGTACCCCGTCACTCCCACCGTTGGCTCTCTTCCCCAGAACGTCACGGTGGTAGATGAGACAGACTTCTCCAACATACACCTAGCCGCGCCGCTGGTTCACTATGGAGTGCTCCCGGCTCATTACCATCATCTGCCGGTTGTAGCACAGATACATCTATTTCCAACAGCGAGGCTGCTCTGCGAGTCACCTTTTCATCTCTACAAATCCCCCTCCGTTTTTTTCCCCCCATTCAAACATCAAATATTTCCATAAACTTACTGGATGGACTTTGTCTTCTCATATCTCATCAAACTCAATTACAAGTTCCCCGCTATTGGACATAACATCATCCTTAGTGGGTAAGAGCAACTGGACATTATTCATATAGCATTGTGTGGGGCATCAGTGATTGCCCAGTGGTCTATAACTATTTTATATCATATTGATTTTATTGTTATATTTTATTAAATAATTGTGATCGTTTATATGAGCTTTTCATCTTTAACTTCAGCCCCATCTGAGTCTCCCCCAGGTTTTTGTACGCCACAATTTTGCTGACTACATCACTATTTTCTTTAATGAAGTACCTCTTTTATTATGCACCATACACCTGCCTTTTGCAAATTGGACTTTGTATCCTTTTTCTTCCAATACGCTGATGGTGATGAGGTTATTTCCCAAATCTGGCATAAACAACACATCTTGGATGTTTGTAAAAACAGTTTCTCCTCCAATTCTTAAACGTACTATGATTGACACAGCTTATGATGCAGTAAGGACCTTGTTGCCGATCCCTGTAACTGTAGTGGGTATACACGGTGTCAAAGAATTGAACCAATGTTGATTGCAGCTAAAATGCCTAGTGGCCCCCGAGTCCACGTACCAGCAATCCTTCCTGTAGTTGTTTGCTACGTTCAGTGCTGACTCGTTTTTCTTGTCCTGCTGCTTCTGCGCACCTCTGATATTTTTCATTATGCAATCTGAAGCTTTGTGTCCTATCTTGTGACATACAAAACACCTGAGCTTGTGCTTCTTAAACTTTACACCCTTTGCGATCAAGACAGAACCCTCAGCTATGATCTCAATGGGGATATGCTCCAGGAACTACATTATCTTGGCTCTTACAATTCCAGTCGTTAGCTTGGTGTCATTTGACTCTAAGGCAACTACTAAGAAGTCAAATTCTGCCGTTCGAATCGACAACATCCCCATCGCTTTCTCGACCACCTGTGCTCGCACAGATGCCAGCTGCTGAGCTATCGACAAGATCTTGTTGAAGCGGTTGTTCATATCCTTGCAGGCACTCAACTTCGCTTGCGCCTCAAAACATATTCATCTCCTCAGACCTTTATCATTGTATGCACTTTGCAGGGCAGTCCACATGTCCTTTGCAGAGGATTTCCCACTAATTAAGGAGTAGACCTGCTGCTCCACAGCTAAACCTATTGTTCCGATTAGTCTGTCTACCTTATCTGGGTTTGGACTTTCTCTGGCTGTACCGTAACCTTCCATAGCTTTTCCCTCTTAAGCTGCATTTCCATGGCGAACTTCCACCTGGTGTAGTTATCCGAGCCTTTAAGCTTAGCAAAGCTCATACTGTGCCCTGTTTTATACATCTCATTACCTCTTCTATAAAATATCACTTCAAGACTTGTCTGTGTGGTCTTTTATATTCAGTGCAATCACTTGGGTACTTTATGGGTTAATCTCCAAGCATGCAGGGTCTGGGTCCATAACCTGTTGGCAGAGTACATAGCGGTGCTTGTGGTGTTATTAGACAAAACACTTGATAGCTTAACTGGGAATGCAGGTTTATTTGGTGAGCACAGAGTTAACAGTGTACTCAAAGGGTAAATTGCAGGTATGCAATGTATATCCCAGGCAGGGTACACAATGTAATAGTGCTGGTACTTATCATTCCTGTAGCCAAGGATGGTTGGAGGTAATGGAGGTTTCTATGTCCGGCTTGATGCTGGTCTGTGATGACTGACAGTGGGGTAGCGCTGTGGTGCTATGTGCAGTGAAAGCTCTCGGCGAGCGGTGATTGACAGTTCCCACCAGCACACCTGCTCCTCACACAGCATGGACTTCTCATCAGCACCATGCGTGTTGTCACATACTGGGTATGCTGACACTCTGGCTGAAGGTGCATTGGCTAACGGCTTTCAGCACTTGCAGGGACAGCAAGCACAGAGGGACAAATCAGCCTACGGAGGTGATGCTTCTGCGGGGACAGGGGCCGAGGGCACTATATTAACAATTACTGGCTGCTGTACACTGCTGTTTTTTACACCTCACACAAATCTAACTCTCTGTGCACGTTACATGCTCTAAACATGGGTTTTTTATTTGAGAAAGATTTTGCTTTTACGTAAAGGTCAGAATCAGGCCCTAAATTCCTGCATTAATGCTCAAATGTTCTCTAAACCAATCGTCTTAAGAGGTGCCCTATTTAAAAACTGTCCATTGATCTGCTTATTGCCAGAACCTATATTCTTCTCTATATGATCTAATAACTATTCCAGTTACCTGCTCTGCCATGAGCATTTTGATTTGTTTGTATGCTGGAGGAGGCATCTTGTGTGATCTGCTGCTGCATCCAAAGATGCAACAGAGGATCATTGACCATCTGAGTAACCCTTAGATTACTGCCTACCGGCAATGTTGCAGAACCACCATTTACATATAAACCACATAGAAAAAGGTGGAGGCATTTATGCACTGTTGTAGCCACTCAGTTACTTTCCTTAAATAGTCACTACCTGTCCCTCTGTAAATAAATCCACATTAAGGTTCACCGTCTCTATGCAATAGCCTTGCATCGCACTTGCCTACCGTCATGGAATGGGCGTGAGGTTCCCAAAAATTGGGTCACCCTTCTGGTCCCCCGGAAGGGTGAGAAAGCCTCCCGCATTTATCTGCCCTCCCCCTAGCACCCTCCTCTGCTGATGAAATGCCAGCTCCCATGGCTCTTTGGGGAGGGTGCAGGGTTAAAATTATGTTAAGGGGATGGGGCTTGATGATGTCAAGCCCAGCCTTTGGAAATGCCACAGAGAATCTCTGGGCTATTCCCGGAGAGGATGCCTTTCTGCAAGTATACCTTTAATGTGCAGTGTGGCTTTGACACATTTGTAGTTTCCAAAATTTGCTTCACTGCATCTGACATCTACTTTGCAACCACCTCTGAATCTGGCTCTCCGTCTCCTGTTACCTGCATTGCCAAGTGCTTTCCACATCTGACACAATCATCTGTATTGCCAAATTCATTCCACATCTGACTCAAGCTACAGTAGGTACACACTTGGCTATTATAGGGTTGATTTGCCAGTAATCAGGTGTTTGGCCTGTTATATTGTGTAATGTGTAGGCATGAACATTTTGACAAACGCTAATAAAATGGTCAAAAAAAGCTCCCTATCAATTATTTGACTGGTTGGCATTGGCAAAAAAAATTACTACCAAATGGTCCCAATGTTGTGCAGGGTGTGTGTGCATTCTCGATAATTTGCCCATATTTTCTGTGGCCTACTTACCTCATACTCGTTGTTGGTGGACATATGCAAATTCCATAATATGTGGTGGAAAATCTGCAACTGAAGAAATTTCTTAATTTATCTGTACCGCAATTGGCAAAAATAACATCCTATTTGCCAGTTACAAAAAAAAAATTCAGATTGAGTACCTACTGTAGCTTAAGTCACCTGTTACCTACATTTCTACGTGCATTCTGCATCGGATTCTGAATCCTTTTATCTATATTATGTAGTTCAGTCATCATATGATTCAGTGTTCTAGACATTACTCTGCCTACATCCTGTCATCTAACATCAGAACTGTCCTGCACTTTGCACCTAGTCCAGTGTCATAAATATGCAGGTTCCTATGTATCTCCAGCTCATACTCATGTAACAGAACTCTAGTGTCTACTCTACAGGCTTTCTCAAGTACTACAGGCACTGCTTTCTTATCCCATCTGCAGCCTGCATCTTCTGTATTACAGTCCTTAGACAAGCAGGCAGAGGCGTAACTACAACCTCGTGAGCCCCATAGCAAAATCCTGGAAGGGCCCCCCCTCCATTGTTACTACAATGCCGCTGGGGGTGGTGGTGGTGTCAAAAGATAGAGTGGGTAGAGTGAGAGATAAAGGGTGCCGGGAAATAGTAGAGAAAGGGAGGAGTGTGAGCAGGAGAGAGGAAGAAAGGATCAAGAATGTGAGCGTGTCAGGGAGAGACAGGGGGAGAGTGTGTCAGGTAGAGAGAGAGAGAGACAGTGCCAAGTGTATAGGTAGGGGGGAGAAAGAAAGAGTGATACTGTTAGAGAGGGAAAGGGAGGAATGAAGGAGAGGGAAAAGAGGTGGATAGAAGAGAGATAGAGGTGAAAGAGACAAGGGGCAGAGAGAGAAAGAGATGTGAGAAAGCAGAGGAGCGAGAGAGGGTTGAGAGAAAGAGGGGACAGGGAGAAGACAGCAGGAGGTGGGGGAGAGAGAATGTGGCACCCCAGCCTGGGGTACCCCATTTTGCCCCAAGGCACTCCATGGTGAATCAGCGTTAGGTGGTTGCAAAGCAACCAACTCACCCAAGGAGAAGAACCCGGCAGCCATGGAGGGAGGTACAGAGGCGCATGATTGGGGCCGTGGCGTGACACCCGCTCCCTCCGATTGAGCCCTGTGTGATGGACAGCGCAGAAAGAAGGAAGGTGAAGATGCGGAGACGTGGTGAACGTCACAGGAGGAGACGGCGAGTAGCGCGGTGGCCTGCCCGGAAGAGAGCGGCATGAAGGGACCGCCTGCAACGGGAGCCGGGAAGAGAGCCAGCAGCCGGAGAGAGGAGAGGAGAGGACCGGAGCAGTGGTGATTCACCACTGGTGAAGAGGATCAAGGGGGTGCAGGGGATAGCCTGCTAGGGCCCCGCCCCCCCCCCCCCCAAGCCCCGGGCCCCATAGCAATTGCATCCCCTGCACCCTCAATAGTTACGCCACTGCCAGCAGGGCATATAGATTGTATACATGGTGCTTCTGGCACTCCAATCAGTGTATCTACAGACTTTACCTATGTTCAGCCTCTACTCTGGGAATCCATATATTCATATCTGTTAATTCTCAGTCATCCATATGTTTACTATTAGCTTTGGTCCATATGAGAAGGAGCTGAATTGAGGCCATCATTTTTTATAAAGCTAATCCCAAGGGTTCGAATCTGTATTGACAAAACTCCAGTGATGTGACGTGCTCCAGGTACTGCTGCTGCTTCTGGAAATTGTAGTTTTGATCAAAACAAATATTAAAGTGGTAGTAGACTAGGAAGAGGCCAAGAGGAGCTGCTAGAGCAGAAGCGGGCGATAAGTGTCCCCAATCTGTTGATGAAATACACATCCCATCATGCCCTAATTTTACTTTCTGGCCATGCTATAACTGATGCAAGGCATGCTGGGATGTGTAGTTGATAAACAGCTTGAGGGACACTTATTGCCCACTCCTGTGCTTGTGATTCTTCTCTGTTTCTCAGTCTGACTCAGTTCTATCTCCATTCATGCTGCCAATGAGCCTATGCATTGCTGGCTAATTGATTGTGCGCCTAAGGAGTCTGAAGCTGAAATCACCTGTAATCCTTTGGTGCCCTGTTCCTTGTTGCTCACCAGTTTAGTTTAGACTGACGTCTCCTGAATTAATGCCTCAGATTGCAGATTCTCCTCTGTCCTTTCCTCCAATTAGGGCAAGGCAGGAGGGGGGGGGTTAAATATCCTGCTCGCATCTCCATCTCACTCATCTTCCTAATGCCTGTTCTGGACGCTTGTTGCTCTCAGACACCAGTTATGTTGCTACTTTGCTCCTGTACCTGGATCCTGTTTGTACTTCAAGCTGTTACCTGCACTTAGCCCTTGCCAGACTTCCAAGCCAGACCCCTGATGCTGAGTTGTTTTCCGATACGTTACCATCATCCAGTTTTTAATCGCTGTTGCCGCTACCCTGTCTTCAGCAGCTATCCAGATGCTGTGTGTGATCTGGCTTAGTCCAGAATCCTGTGCTCAATCACTGTTGGTAACCTGCCACTATCCAGTCCACAGACGTCATCCGGTTTCTAGCTGGCTTTCACTCAGTGCCATTAACATGCTATCCTGCATCCAGTTGTTCATCAGACCTTCAGCCACAGAGCAGCATTCAAGTCTCCAGTCCTGAGCACCTAGCTTTCCAGTATTCCCATATCCTGCTTTTGTTGCCAATTCAGGCCTGTTTAAATTGTTTCCGATTACGTTTTCAGCTGATGAGGCCATCTCTAAGTTATCCTGTATCCATGTTATTCACAAAGGAAGTTATCTTAAGTTAAATCTGAGTTTAACTAGTTTTGTTATTGCCAAAGAGGCATACTTATGTTGTTTTACATGGAGACTTTCATCAGTTTTTCCAGTCCAGTGACTCTACCTAAAGGCTGTACGGTGATATTGTTGTATCCCCAGATTCAGTCCACTCCACTATGCTCCTTATCTTTCCGAACAAGTTCTCAGACGGAGTTCTGTTCAGTTGACAACTCATATACTAGGTTAACGGAGGGTACTTCCTGCAGAGGGTGGGGAACTGCTGACCAAATGCAGCAAAGTCTATACTTCCTTGCAGGGGTCCCTAGTGAAAACCGTTGGTCAGTTAGAACCCGCACCTCTGTTAGGAAGTTCTATCAACACCCTTGTTACCTAGTTTATTGTATCCACCACAGCCCACCTCGGTCATAACTGGGTCCACACAATCCACAGTTGTGACATAGAGCATGGGAGGAATAGATGTGTTAAAGGTAGGAAGCAGCTCCAGGACCTGAGTTAAATAATGGAGTGATGCCCACTTACCACAACACCCTCTATGAGTTTCACATGGCTATCCAAGCTTCTGATGGAGAATCTGCCATCATTAGAGCAGACTATGAAAGGCAAGGTAATGGGACTACTTGACCTCCCTATTTATGTTCCTGATAACCGGTCACAATAGTTCACAATAGTACAGTAGTAACAAACAGTAACACTTGCATAATTCACGTGACCCGGCAAGTACCAATCGGCACATACAGTATAGCCGGAGTCATTGAACCACTGCAACCAATGACCAACAATTACTGGCGAGAACCCGGAAGACAATACCCGGGAGTCACATGACACGCATCTCCGGCGCTATGGGCAATGTAGTCCTCCGGCTACAGATGCGGTCACGTGACCTGGCCAAATGCCAATCAGCGCAGACAGCCGGGGTCACTGAACCACTGCCACCAATGACAAACACTTGCTGACGATAACCCGGAAGTTAATACACTCCCAGCTTTTGTTCTAAATAAAATGTTCTTTTCTAATACTGCAATACTTATGTATTTTCTGGTCTGCCTCCTACTCTGTCTTACTATTATTAGTATTTTATTCACAAATTGGATGATCTAAACTTAATTGACTGGTCATGTGACCATATTGTATAGGGTATATATACTCCGCTATGCCCCAACAGCACCATACCTTTGATAAAGCTACTGTAGCGTCGAAACTCGTCAGGAGTGCTGTTGCCCCTTTGCCACCACCTTCACTTTGGATCGCAGTCCGGACCAGCCCAGGAAAAAGTATTGTTCCTCCTCACCGTCTTGAGATTATAACATCTGGAACAACTCTGCTCATCACCACAGACCACAACACCCAGGTACCTGAGGTTACGGACCTTAATATCCCAGACCCACTCCAGTGGACTTCGGTTATTTGTGCCAAATTGGGCCCACCACATGGATATCAGGACATTCAAACGTCAGTGTGTGGAGCGGTAACTATAATTCCTTTCTTTCATCTGGGCAAAATAGGAACGGACTGCTGCTATAGTGTGGAATTGGGCCCCTTGAATTGTGTATATTTGCTTGTCAATTTTTAATTCTTATATGTACATGTTCTTGTGATTGTTTTATTTCAAAGTAAAATATTCTTTGTAAAGATCATCCAATTTCCTTTTTACTATAATCAATTCAGCGCTGCTATCACCCTCTCCTTTTTTCTCCTGTTTTACACTTGCATAATTGCAGGCACAATATTACAGGAGCTTAAAGAAAAAATAGGCTTGTGGCTCTTTCAAATAATAACTGCAGGCCTGGAATATAAAAACAAGCTTCTGAGTGTGCCAACTTCCTGCAGCTGTGGGCAGAAAGAAGGTTGAGAGCCAGTACTAAACACAAGGTTTCTATCACTGCTAGAGATATTTTTTTCATACATAAAACCATATACTTTATTATATCAATTAGCAATCCAGAAACAACGTACTATAAGACTCTCAGGGAGGGGGTATTGAATTAACTTTAATTAGTATTCAATTCCCAGCCAATAGATAAGCCTTGCAAATAGTAATATTCAACCAATGTGCCACGGTCTGTTTATAGGCTGGCCAGTCGTGTTCATGGATGTCATAAAGGAATAATTTTTGCGTTGAGCATAAATATGCCGCATTTGGACCACAGTCTATAGAAGAACCAGAGTCCTGCAAGTCTGAACTGCCAATATTTGAGCAGATCCAAATGGTGGGCCGAACACCACTGAAAGTATTTGCGCCAGACTCGATTATAGATTCTGGTTGAGGAAGGCTTCCATGCAGAGAGAATATTCTGGAAAACCTTCTAGATTTTAAGACTGTATTCTCTACAGCAACCCTACCAAAGCTTCCTTGGAAGGTCCTAGGACAGTATATTCAGCAGTAGAGAGAGAGGTTGCACAGAGTCACAATTGACTGCTGAGATCCCCATACCAAGCTGTAACCCCCTCCAGGTTCAAAATTCAAAGGACCCGCAGGAGAAGAGTGATTGGGGTGGGAAGGGAATGTAAATCATTGGGAATAATCTGTGAACTGCCACCAAGTGTGCACCAGAAATGCTGCTGGGTCCCTGGTTTGGGAGCCGTATCAAGGCAGCATGTGGTTGTGGCTGGAGACAAATAGATGAATCTACAGCCATCCCAGCAACAAATCAACATCTGAAAGACGTTGGGATGGACAGACCACTCTCCTAAATGGACTTCCTGTCTGCTGTCTGCTTCCCAGTGCCATCTTAACATAAGTGAGGGCCCCTGGGCAAAATAATTTACCGGGCCCTCCCCAATAGTTTGCCCAGGAGCCCCCACTTTACTCCCCTCACCTCTGTGCAGCAGCGGGGATCGGTGCTGGGGTAGGAGTCTAGCGCTATTTGCCGGCAGGGTTGGAAGAGCTGCTGAATTTGAAAAGACTGGCCGAATGCTGATTGGTTGAATTCAGCCAATCAGCGCCTGGTCAGTCTTTTCAAATTCAGCAGCGCTTCCCGCCCCGCAACTAGCGGTACAGGCTCCTAGCCACAGCTGCCTGGAAACCCCACTGCTAGACATAGGTGGGTGGGGTGTGATTCTCATACCCCCCCCCCCCGCCCCCACCCACCACCCACCTATGTGCAACAGGAAGAGCATCACTCACGCAGCATCAGATGAAAGCTCTGGAGACATCGGAGCTGGGGGATGCAGCGTTTCTGCAACTCACCTCCGGCAAGAGTGCTGCCGGCTGTGAGGGGGTGCACTCCCAGCTGTCTGTTCTGCTGGCAGACGATGAGATAGCCGAGGGCGGCGGCAGCAGCAGCAGCGATATCTGCACGGGCTGCAATGTCCTCAGTTGGTGCAGTGTCTGGACACTATCCTCACTGAGGCCATCCCCGGCCGCGGCAATTTCCACACACTGGAGATGAAGCCCAGGCAGGTCGTGAAGGTGCCTGCTGGAGGAGAGGAACATAACCGTCTGACTGAATGTGCTCAGCAGCCAGTCACATTCTGCACAACGGGTTGGGCTACAGGGACCTCGACCGCGGCTGACCTGATCACCGCCACTCGGTTGATAGGATCGTCCTTGACCCCACAGTCTTTCACATTGGGGTGGGTCCCAGGGCAACTGCCCATTGTGCCCAATGGGGGAGACGGCTCTGCTGTTTCCCAATTCTGAACCCCAGAGATGTAGACTGCAGACTGCATTGGAAGAAACTTCTCGACCCTGTGAAGATTGTGAATGACCTCCTTCATGGTGGCACAACTCTTTGTTCCACTCTGCTGTGCTAATAGTTGCATTGTCTTACTGAAACTTCACTAGACACTGGTGTAGGATGGGTCTCACCTGACAGAGCATACGGTAGCCTGCTCAAAGTTCCAGAGTGTTTATGGAGAGCCTCACCTCTTGATCCCAAAACGATTGACCCTCCATCACTGCCCCCAGCCTCAAAGACTGATGTCCATGGTAAGGATGACCCAGTCTTGGATAAAGGACTAATTTGCCAAACATGAAACTGTAATATAGTCCAGAGCTAGCCAGGGCCTGCATAATGGACCAAAGTGACTCCATCCTGAATCTGGGAACCTTGGGAAACAAGTTCAAGGTCAGAAGGTTGAAGATGGTATAAAAGAAGCCATCTGCCTTCTGAACTAGGAACATAAACCTGCCTTGTTGTGTGGTGGAACTGGGGTTATCATATCTGTGTAGGAGAGAGTTGACTGAGTTCCAAAGGGTGGTGGCCTTGCCAACATCTGCAGGCAGACCCATCAAAAATAACTGTCCTGGAGTGCGGTCCCAATAGGTGAGAAAATTCCCTCCGGACACAATGCCATTTACGCAGGAGTCAGGCATGGTCCCTCTCCAGACATTGGCAAAGAGAAATAGAGATCCGCCCACCTTGGAGGATATCATGTGAGAACCCAGCATTCATGCCACAGGTTTTTTAGTTGGCATGTGGGTTTGTTGACAACTAGACCATACTTTAACCTTAGACCTTTGGATTTGGGGTTTATGGCTGAGGATCCAAACTGAACTTGGAGAACCAAGCAGAGGCAAAAGCCGGACAAATTTTTACACAGACTTCAGAAATTGCTCCAGCTACTGGTCCCTATCGGTGGTGTCTCCCATCACTTTCTCTCCCCTCCCTCTATCTGGTAGGAGGAGGCAGCATATCTTCTCACTAGGAACTTTTTGTTATCATGAACCCACACCTCCTGAAAGAGATTTTCCAGTAGGTAGAAGGATGGAACACAGAGGGGTCCTTCTTCTTACACTTGAAAAGTTGCACCTCCACAGCAGACTCAATCTCAGGATCCTTGACCAGCAAGACCATTCTAACTGCCATAATCCTGGCCTGGGTCATTTGCTCTTTCTGAACTGAAGTCCTGTCAACCTACGATATGAGGAAGATTACATTAATTGGTACTTGTGTATTAGCACAGCGCCTGGCTACGCTATGTTTCACGTTGTCAGCGTAAGCCAACGGCTACCTAGCATAGTTAGCGTAGTGACTCTGCGGCAGCCCAAATAAAATGTGGCGAGTCACCGAGCCCGAAGCGTGGCGAGCGGACGTGGAATACATGTGAAGTAATCCGTGTCCCCTTGCGGGGCTCGCTACGCTTGCCACGCTTCAGGCTCGGTTGCTCGTTGCGCCTGCCTCACTTTATAAAATCAACTCCACACTGACGTGGATAGTGGGGTTATGAACAAGTCGAGAGGACGCGTAACGCGTCCCCTCGCGGGGCTCGCCGCGCTTCAGGCTGGCGAAGATAGTGGGGGTGTTTTAGGAACACATTCACAGCTGCCATATCATACATCTGAGACAGTAATGACGACACGTGTTAACTGGATTTTACTTAATAACAGGTTCACAGGTGACAGGTTCTGCAGCCATTACGCAGTCACTGAAAAGGAAGCTGACTCTCTGGCCGCGGGAACACTACGTTACTTCTGACTGACTACGCTGGCCTCGCGAACACTACGCTGAAACTCTCTGGCTGCGGGAACACTACGCTACTTCTGACTGACTACGCTATCTACGCTGGCCGCGCGAACACTACGCTGATTCTGATAGCACCGCAACGCTAATTGCGTAGCGGGCGCCGTGCTAATACACAAGTACCCATTAATCATCTGACTGGGAGTGGTATGTAATGCCGCCCAAGCTTGGTGTCAGTGCAGGCTGCCGGACAAACTTGGACGTTTTTTTAAAGGGACATGGTTTTGCCTTGTCCCTTTAAAAAAGAGACTGAGTTCGGCCGGCATCCCGCACTGCCACCAGGGAGTCATCTGTCTGTAAATGAGCAGAAGCAGGTTTTCTGGAATTCCTGCTCATAGCTGAAGAACCCCGAACCTGTTGTAGGGAACTAAAAACCTGAACCAAACCTTGAGCAGATTAGGACAGGCCCTGAATCCAAGCTGGCTCAGTGAGAGACTGCTGGTTATGGAGGCCCTTATTCTGGTTGACCCTCAAAGGCAAATTCCTTTTCAAATTGACAAAACCGTAGTGCAGTAATTCCCCACCCAAATCTAACTCTCTTTGCACAAGTTACATCTGCCCCACCTGCAGTGCACATGGTTTTGTCCATTTGAGAAGAAATTTGCCGTTGTAAGTGAACCAGAATAAGGGCCTTTTTAGTTTAGTTTTTTTATCAGCATTAGAAGCCTCTTGGTGAGTTGCAGACTTATTTTAAACAAAAGAAATGACACATTTTTTTTCCAAATGTTTTTTATTAAAGCACTTGTATAAACACATAAAGGAAATGTACATTTACTTTATTGGATATTTTTTTAATTGAATACCATGGGTATTGGGAGTATGCACACCCATGGTAATCCAAAATTGGATGCATGGTCCACAAATTATTTTGCACCTCTGATAAATATCATTTATTTCTCTTTGCTGCCTTTTCAGCAGCGCTGGCTCCTACCTCAGTGCCGGAGGGGGCTACCGTTGGCCGCTGGTCCCTGCTGCAGATCCAATCCGTGGCCGTGGGCCCAGAGTATGCACAGTGGCGTCCTCGGTACTGCACATGCGCTGGTCCCCAGTTTCTATGGGCTGCTTCGGAAGCAGCCAATAGAAGCGAGATCACTGTCCTGGAGCTTGTACACTGCAGATGACAGGCGCCAGGACCGTCGCATGCGCAGACACAGGATTCTATGGGCTGCAGCTGACGCAGCCCATAGAGGCATCAGGGAACACCTCCCTTTGTGAATGCCTTGGGTAACTGACAGGTCGGACTTCCAATAGGAATTCACTGGCAGTCACAGTGAAGCCAGTGCAGTCTCACGGCACATTCAGGGCACAGTGGTGGATTTGACCTGATGAGGTTGCAGTCCTGCAGCCTATAGGTGAAAACCTACACTGCTTTTCAGTATTGTTGTATATCTCCAGCTAAACTCTTGACTCCTGACTGAGCTCTAGCCGTTGTGTTTCTACTTGAATACAAGTAGCAATATCATATGAAAGTGACAACAACCAATGTGCAATCCCAATTCAGTGACACCCTGGTGGGAGCATGTAATCACACTATGGGGGTGATTCAACACTGCTCACTAAGCAGCGAGCATCTTAACGTCCCACGCTGTGTGGTGAAACATTCGCCCTTCGGTAACATGCAAGGGGATGTACATGAACATATTACCTCCCATGCGGCCGAAGGGGAGAGAAATCAAATCGGCGACCATCATATGAATGGTTGAATGATTTCTCTCCCCTTCGTAAATAAGGGGAGAACTGACTTTTATTTCCTTTGGTGTTCGCCGAAGAGGGGGCAGGCGCTGATGTTCTATGACATCAGCCGCCCGCCCCAGGCAGGCATTGGGCCACCTGCGTTTCCAGGGGAACCCCCATCATTTTTAATGGGGACTCCCATAAAGCACTGGGCATTCCCCATCTCCGCACCCGTACCTCCCCGACCTATACGAACGCCTTGGAGACTGTAATACGGCAAATACGCACATGCACATAGCCGCACCATCTGTTCCCAACGCAAATATGCTGGGGACCGATCACTACTGAATCAGGCCCTTATATCTCTTTGCAATAAGGACTCCAATACCATTGTTTGTACATCCTGTATAACATCAGGTGCAATAAAGATTATTTATAATAGGCTTTGCTGTGCTGACTTGGAAATAAATTAGTGCCTTTCAACAAAATATGCATGTTTCAGGTTGCAGTTTATTCTGGCAGGTATGAGAACTGTATTTACTGTAAAGATAAATAAAACCAACAAAATACTGTATTGCCCATTTGATTTCCCATAGTCTAACCACAAAGTACTGTATCATTAAGGAATGGTGAGTGTCGGCTGACCGAGTCATGGGTTCTGCTTGTGCATACAATTTCTCCAAGTGGATCTGCTCTATTAGCCATGGTTTTTTTCATTGACAAATGTACAGTATGATGGTGAAGATAGATGTAAGTTATAGTCCTGCAGACATATTTTGCCTTGTTAAGATGATTCTATTTAGTGATAGACTCATTTTTGTTATTGTGGTAGGCATTTGAATTACTTTCCTATGTCTGTAAGGTATCTTAAACAACGTGAAGGCTCTCTCTTATTTATTAGGTAGGTTTAGCTAGATAACTATAACTGCTTCCTAAAATGTAGTTTCAAAGAATCTACTTAAATATACTTAAGCCTCATACGCACTGGGCATTTTTAGCCAACGTGTATGAGGAGCGACCTCGGAATCCCGACTGTTCAAATGCCAAACAGTTGGCATCCTAACTGACAGGGTCTATTCTCCCTTGTGGGAGTCCATGACCCCAAAAGAGGCCGAATAGAACTTGTGGCATGCCCAACGAGCCACCAAGCCTGCAAGGGGCTTATTTGCGCTTGCCCCCTGTCGGAATAACAGTCGGGATTCTGATGTTGGTATACTGACCAGTGGAATCCAGACTGTCAGGCCGTCATACCATACCCGGAAAATCCCTCAGTGTACATACACAGAGCATTTTTTACATTTATTTTATTTATTATGCAATCATTTTTTATTAAATGAAAGTTTCAAAACAACGTCAATACAGTATTCTTTCCATATCTGTAAAGGTTTTCACAGTCAGTGTACAATGTTCAAGTATATTATAAATAGAACTGCACTTATTTAGTGAATATGAAGAATCACACATATTTCACTTCTACAGTAATACTATTCAATATAACAGAGGAAGAAAAAGGGAAAAAGAGAGGGAGAGAGAAGGATTGTCTGAAGGATCACTGTGATTTAGAGTTAACGCCGTGCATGGAGCATTCTGAGGATTCCTTGACTGTTAACCATCCATACCACGTGGCAGTAAAAGTTTGGGAGGAGTGGTTCAGGAAGGATGTAAGGTCTTCCATGGACATATAGAAGTCGATTCTCCGAAACCACTGGAAGAGTGTTGGGGGGGGAGACGTAGTAGACCTCCAGAGTATAATTGCTCTGGCTGCATTTAATAAATGTCTGGTTAGGGATTTTTTCAATTGTGAGATGGGCATGTCTGTTAAACTAAGTAACCAAAAATTCTGCAGAGAAAGGGAGTGGGAAATTAATTTTCTCGGAGATAGACATGACCTCCAGATATGCAGGGGGGTACCCGGGGACTGGTTGCATCTCCAGCACACATTTGGGAGGTTTGGATCCATTCGATGCAGTATGGAGGGGCATCTGTACCAATGAGACAAAATCTTATATTGAGTTTCGAGTGTCTGTACCGATGACGGACAAGCAAATATAAATGTAAATATTTTGCTCTATTTGTCCTCCGTCTCGACCCAACTCCTTATGCCTGCTAGAGTATAGCTGAAATTAACCAAACATACCTGGAAAACCAGGTGTGTCGGCAAACTCTGTGATAAAAATAATGACTCAAAGGGGGTTGGTTCCCAGCTTTGACTCTGTGGAGGGAGAGAGGAGATATGGGGGGAAATTTACTAAAGGAAATTTGTAAAAAAAATAGGTGTATTTGTATCCAGAAATACACTCATTTTTGTAATTTACTATCTCGAAAATACGGCAATTCGTATTCGTATTGATGTGCTATCAATACCAATACGAATTGCCATACTTTCGGGATAGTAAATGTCAAAAATAAGTGTATTTCTGGATACAAATACACCTATATTTTTTACAAATTTCCTTTAGTAAATTTCCCCCATAATGTCTAATCTGAAGATAGAACCAAAAAAGACTTGACGGAAGGCCAATACCATTGCACAAATCAGAGAAAGAATGTGGGCCAGATTTATCAACCAATTGACCTAGGTAAGACACATCCACCACAAATCTTCTAATGAGGTTTCATATATTGAACCCCGTGGGAAAATTCTGGATTAATAATTAAAGGAGTGAGGAGTGAGGTACCTGGGTCAAAGTAGGAGAGGCGTCGAAACCTGAGCCAGCTTTTGATAGTTGAAGTTAAGGTTGGGTTCTGTACCACAGGAATTTTCTGAAGCCAAGGAATGATGCGAAGGGATAGGCCAACTCAGTGACCCTCAATTGAGGGTCAATGTTTATATGGTATAGGCCTAGACATTTCTACAATTCTGGCAATATGGACTGAATGGTAGTAGCTGAGGAAGTTGAAGACCTCCCATAGAGCGGATCTGAATGAGGATTTTCAGAGCTAGCCTTGGTCTGCCCAGACAAAGTTGCCCACCGTACAGAGCCGGCCCTAGCCTAAATGACACCCTAGGCAAGATTTTGGCTGGTGCCCCCTAGCACCGCCACTAGTTCCGCCTCTGACCCTGCTCCCCTTTCCCAGCACCATCAACCCTCATCATAGCAGTCATCATTTTGGTGCTCCTACCCACAATATTTTAAATAGAAACAGTGCACACATTCGGTGCTCAGCCCAAACAGGTGTGTGTTCTTGCTGGGAAGGGGCATGGCCACACAAAGTAGTACCTCCAATTCAATTTATGCCACACAGTAGTGCAACTTTATTCACATTTATATCTTGCGATGGTGTCCCTTATTCACGTTACATCACACAGTAGTACCACTTTACCTTATGTACATTACTCCTCACATTATTCACATTATACCCTTAGAAAAAAATCCTGAGAAAATATTGTATTTTAAGTACCTCCATGGCCACACTGCAACCCAGCACAAAGCAGTGTGTGCTGGGCAGAGGAGAAGAGCTGCAGCTGCTGCTGTCACTTAAGGGGAGGGGGCCCAGGGCCCCCACTGGGCCCTTCCATCAGACTTTGGCCTGGGTAATTTGTAGCCCCTACCCCTTTCTCTCTGTACCCCTGATAAAACCATGCAGTAATGCCCCTTACACATGACACACATTATTAATGTCCTTATAACCATAATGCCCCTTACACATTATGCCAACCTTTATTAATGCCCTTCATACATATGACAACCATAATGTCCCTTACACATATGTTGCACATTATTAATGCCCTTATACATATGACACACATAATGTCCTTACACATATGTTGCACATTATTAATGCCCTTATACACATGACACACATAATGCCTGTTACACATATGTTGCACATTATTAATGCATTTATACATGACACACATAATGCCCCTTACACATATGTCAAACATTATTGCACAACCAACCCACCCGCAGACAGCACTCGCACAGCCGCTAACACTGGGACCTCTGCCTCTGCTTGGATACAGATGGTTCCTCATACATCTTGCCTCAATAGGCCATGCAGCTCCTGGCCAGTTCTGCTAACGTTGGGTGCCTTTTTTGCTGAAAATAATCTTATTTGCATTGTTATGACCGTGCTGGTCATAACAATGGAGCTTCCAATGATTAAAATGATATGCGGCATGCCTATATTCTGTGTGCGACTGTGGCTGTACCTGCATACGGAATGCTATGTTACAGTGATTTCCATAAATACACTATTTCATATGCATATACAACCTCACTCACACACAGAATATAGGCATGCTGCATATCATTGTAATCAGCAGAAGCTGCTGGTGCCCCTAGACATTCCAAGTGTCCTAGGCAATTGCTTAGTTTGCCTATGTCTAAGGCCGGCTCTGAGCAGGAGCCCCCTAACGTCTAGCAAGAAGCTTAGCAAAAAGCTTCAAATCAGTATTCTGGAGCAAAATTGGTCTATAACTCGAGCACTGGACTGGGACCTTGCCATCTTTAGGGATTATTGAAATATGGGCCTCGAAATTCTGGGGGGGGGGGGGGGGGGAAATAACACATCAGAGATTGCATTGCATGCTTTAAAAAAAGGGGCCTAAGTGAAGAGCGAAAAGATTTGTAGTAACACAGGGAACCCATCTGGGCCTGGGATTTTCCCGGAGGGAGTATTGGAAAGAGCTTGTCCAAGTTCTTCATTGAAGAATGGTTGCTCAAGTAAAGTGAAGTCATCCTCCGAGAGTCGTGGGAATTTAATGGAAGAAAGATAATTATTAATCTCCTGTTTGAATGAGAATCAGTCCGACAAAGACCGGTCCCCACACAAATTATAGAGATGGGAATAGAATTCTTCAAAGGATTTTGCAATCTGTGTAAATGTATATACACGCCTCCCCTCAGAGTCAACCACGTTTTGAACATAAGTTTGTGCTCTTTGTGTCCTCAAGGCTTTGGCCAACATTGAACTGGGTTTATTACCCCAAAGATAAAATATTTATGTCTACATTTCCAAAGCTCAAGTTAGTTTTGTCTTGCATGAGTTTGTTGAGTGCCGATCTGGCTTCAACGAGCTCCGTCAAGACATCTGCCGATAATGTGGATTTATGGGATAGCTCTAGAGATTTAATTCACTCAAGCAATTGTGTCTTCCTAGCTTCCCTTTCCTTTTTCATTAGGGAACCCAACTGTATACACTTTCCCCTGATCACGCACTTATGTGCTGCCCATATCGTGATTGGGGAAGCTAGGTCGTTGTTGGAAATGTAATCTGAGATAGCTGTGGAAAGATCCTCTTTAAATTTTGGGTCAGAGAGAAGGAGCTCATTGAAACGCCAGGTCCATGGGCAAGGGGCTGAGGAATAGATGCAAACCTTAATGTAAACAGGGGCATAATCAGACCAGGTGATTTGGCCAATCTCACTATGGGGAAAGTGCTGTAAGAACCATTGGTCTATTAAAAAGCAGTCTAATCGTGAGTATACAGAGTGAGGGGTCAAGAAATAAGTATAATTCTTTACTGAAAGATGCTGTATCCTCCATAAATCGATCAATTGATGTTCATGTAATAGTTGCTTAACTTTATGGTGATCGCGCATACGGGAGTAATGTGGGGTAGGGTTGCAATCAAATGAAGGGTCTAAAGACCAATTAAAGTCTCCCCCCCAAAATAAGGCATCCCTCCCTGAGTGGTTCAAGGAGGTGCAAGACCTTCCCAAAAAATTGGCGTTGTTTTCAAAATTTGGGAGAGTATACATTGACAAACGTATATTTATGGGAAAAATTGTACATTTAAGCACCTGGCAGTGCCCTTCTTGTAATATATTATGTGAAATATCCAAGGGATGCAGCCTACGAAATAAAAGGATGAGTTTGAAGAAACTCAGGATCCCGAGGTGTGCTCCCTACCACCAGTGCTGTGCCTAAACACGTGCAAAGGGGGCCGTGCGATCGAATTGGGCCATCTCCCGAAGGAGACGGGCCCCATTTTTTCCCCTAACCCCTCTCAACCATAAGGCTGAAGAGGGGAAAATAGGGAACGGTGGGTCCTCTTCGTCGAAGCTTAGAGAGAACCTCATTCCTCAACCCCCGGAAGGGTTAGGACGGTGGGTCCTCCGCACCCGAAGGTTTGGAGAGACCCTCAGTAGACTTCCCTCCGCCTTGTGGCTCGAGGTCGTCCTCGGGGGACCGAAGCTCTCCCCAAAAGGCGAGAGCTTCGGCACATTGGGGAAATGGAAGGCCCGAAAGGGTCGACCACACTACCCAAAAAACGTGACAAACTACAAAAAAACAAGGAACGTAAAAAGTGACAAACGTGAGAGGGGAAGAGAAATAAATAATAAAGATACCTCAGCCAGAAGGCCAGGTGGGGGTGTGAAAAATTGTCCTACCCCATCCAAAAGGACGGGGTAAGGACGTGAAGCGTCGCCTGAAGGGAAAAGGGACTCCAAGCAACCGACCGATCAGCGTCCGACCAAGGTTTCTCTGTTCCCATCGTAGGGCATTTTCCAGCCTCTGGCATGGGAATGGGTACTCCACTGGCAACACCCAAAGTTTTCCCTAAAGAGTTGTCGCTACGATAACAGAGCGTTCTGCCCCCCCCCCCCCTTACTAAAAGTAGCTGAAAACACCAAAAGTGAGCTCATTTCAGCTCAAAATCACCCAGTGTGTATAAAATGTTCTAATTTGACAAAGGTGGGTACTTGTGTATTTTGGCGGCGCCCATCGCATCGCATACCATAACGCATGCGATGGTATGCGATGCGACGCGATATCGTACGATAGTGCACGATGGCATACAATTTAGAAATTGTATGCCATTGTACATGGCATACAATGCCATACGATGCGATGCGATTAAACATTGTATAAGCACCCTAATGGGTGCTTATACAATGTTAAGCACCCTAATGGGTGCTTACAATGTTAAATGCACCCCCACGCCACCCCCCCACTATAAACGTGAACCCGAAGCATGGCGAGCGCAGCGAGCCCGCGAGGGGCGGCGGTACGCGTCCTACGACCTTTTCATACCCCCACTATCCACGTCGGCGTGGAGTTGAGAATAGAATAGTGTGGCGAGCGCAGCGAGCCACCGAGCCCGAAGCGTGGCGAGCGGACGCGGATACCTGTGAAGCCCGCGAAGGGACGCGTTTACCTGTGAAGGTATCCGCGTCCCCTCGCGGGGCTCGCTGCGCTCGCCACGCTTCGGGCTCGGTGGCTCGCTGCGCTCGCCACACTATTCTATTCTCAACGCCGACGTGGATAGTGGGGGTATGAAAAGGTCGTAGGACGCGTACCGACGCCCCTCGCGGGCTCGCTGCGCTCGCCACGCTTCGGGTTCACGTTTATAGTGGGGGGGGTGGCGTAGGGGTGCATTTAACATTGTAAGCACCCATTAGGGTGCTTATATGATTTTTGATCGTATAGGGGGTCAAAATTGCGTCGCATCGCATGCCATCGGGTACATGGCATGCGATGCGATGCGATCCGTTCATCGTACGACGGACATCGGGGGCGCCGTCAAAATACACAAGTACCCAAAGGTGTTTCCAGCTCGTTGAAATTTTTTTTTAAAAAGTCTGCAACAATTTTATTAAAATCAAATTTTATTTGATCAACTTAAAACTCGAAACTTGGTTTCAAACATCTGCTTTGCATTTTCATTTATTATGGTTAATTATATAAAACCTGGCTCATTTAACTTAAGTGGTTTCTTGAAATATCTTAGATTAAACAATCTGTATCCTTAATTCATCTTTATTATAGTTATTATCTTTGAAGCATGCTGATAAACCATAAGTCATAAGTGTTGGATGATAACAATGGCAAAACTTCAACCTTTATTGTGTGGGTTTTTACACTCTTAATTTAAGATTTTTAAAAATATATATATATATATATATATATATATATAATAAATCTGCAGCAGTTGAGAAGAGGTATTGCCAACCTCCTAAACACACACATTAACCCTTTTAATGCCAACATCTCTTTCAGAAATTGGCAAAATATCTTCTAAAAACGCTAGTGTTGCTCACATTTGTTATATAAATTCAAATAAAAATGTTGTGTAAAAAACATGATGAATACAATTATTTGCTTGGCTATTTTCACACTTTTTTTGAGAAATTCACTTGGCATTCAAAGGGTTAAAGTCAATTAAACTGTTTCTTGCAACACTACTCTCTGCTGTCAACAGAGAAGCCTTGACATGGCTTGCGGGCTGATTCATAAATTAGCACAAATATATGTAACCAAGATCTATACATTCTGGTACCATTTAGGATTTATATCTTGTTACTTGATATCATTCAGGGTATTGGGGAAAACTATGTGTTTTTCTTACTTAGAAATCCTTACATGCATTAAGACAGACCTAGGGCCTTATTCTAGTTCACTCTTAGAGGCAAATTCCTTTTCAAATGGACAAAACCATGTGCACTGCAGGGGGGCAGATGTAACATGTACAGAGAGAGTTAGATTTGAGTGGGTTTTTTCTTCAAAGTGAGATCTATATTGCAGTGTAAAAATAAAGCAGTCAGTATTTTCCCTGCACAGAAACAAAATAACTCACCCAAATCTAATTCTATCTGCACCTGTTACATCTGCCCCCCTGTAGTGCAAATGGTTTTGTCCATCTGAGAAGGAATTTGCCTCTAAGAGTGAACTAGAATAAGGCCCATAGACCCTTACACTTATGCCAGACATAGACCCTTACACACATAATGACAGGCAGATCCCCTTACACACATTATGCCAGGCAGAGCCCATTATACACATTACACTAGGTAGAGCTCTTTATACACATTATGCCAGCTAAAGCCCTTTACAAACATTATGCCAGACAGACCCCTTACACACATTATAGACTTCCTTATCAGATTATGCCAGGTAAAGCATATTACACCCGGTACGCCATGCAGAGCCCATTACACACAGTATGCCAGGCAGAGCCCACTACACACATTATGGCAGGTAGAGTCCCTTACACACATTACGCCAGAACCCCTTACACACATTATTCCAGACAGAGTCCCTTAAACACATTTCGCCAGACAAAGCCCCTTACAAACATTACACCAGGCAGAGCCTCTTACACACATTATGCCATGCAGGGCCCCTTATACAGATTATATTCCAGGTAGAGCCCATTACACACAGTATGACAGGCAGAGCCCTTTACATACATTATGTCAGGTAGAGAACCTTATTCACATTATGCCAGACAGAGCCCCTTAAACACATTATGCCAGACAGAGCCCCTTACACACCTTTACATTAAATAGATTCCCTTATATATGTTATGCCAGATAGAGTCCCTTACACACATTATGCTAGGCAGAGCCCCTTACACACATTATGCCAGGCAGAGCCCCTTATACAAGGTAGAGCCTTTTATACACATTATGCCATGCAGAGCCCTTTACATGCATTATTCCAGACAGACCCACTTACAAACATGAGGCCATGCAGAGCCACTTACATACATTATGCTATACAGATCCCCTTACAAACATTATGCCAGGCAGAGCCCCTTACACACATTACACTAGGCAGAGCCCCTTACATACAATATGCCAGGCAGAGCACCTTATACACATTATGCCAGGTAAAGCATATTACACACAGTACACCAGGCAGAGCCTATTACACACAGCTAAACTGCAACACTATTCTCTGCTGTCACCAGATAAGCCTTGACGATGGCTTGGGGGCTTATTCATACACTTGTGCAAATATATGTTACCAAGATCTCTGAATTCTGTTACCAAATAGGATTTATATCTTGTTACTGGGATCCTTCAGGGTGTTTTTCTTCCTCAGAAATCCTTACACACATTAAGCAGACAGAGTTCATTACACAGATTATGCTAGACATAGACCCTACACACAGTATGTCAGACAGGGTGTTATGCGAAGGGGACCCCTGCCGGACCCTAACTCCGTTGCCTCAGACAGGAGTCGGCAGCTGTGTGTAGAGCTAGGCTTCACCTGGGCCCGTCTCGGCTGGGGAGCGAGTTAGGCCCGCTCCGCTCCGCTACAGGCAGGTCTTAAGGGTGGACAACACCTGCTGCCGAGGCCAGGAGAGTGCAAGGGCAAAGCTAACTACACCTACAGAAGGCAGGGGGACCCCGGACGCCTGGCGTGTACTAAACGTAACAATACGTGAAGATGGTAATAAATGTAAATGGTGAACAAGGGAGCAACAATGCTACAAAGATGGGATAGTATCACAACAACTGAGGGCAACAATGCCGAAGATGGAATATAAAGATTAAAGATATAACTGGCAGCAATGCTTCTAACCAGGTGGAATATGGAGCTAGAAAGCACTGGCAACCAGGTCCTCTGATGACACTTATCTGTAGCCGGACACAGGCAAACGGGACACGGCACGAGGAACAGGACGAGGCACGACACAGAACGGGAAGGCACAGTACTGTAGAGTACTTCTGGAACCAGGAACACCAAGGCACACTAAGGTATGACCAAAGCTATAACCGGCGTCTGTTCCCAGCAGACGCCAGCTATTTATTTGAATTTGCCGCCTGTGATTGTGCTGACGTCAGCTGCGCTGACGCCGCACGCTGCTGGGAGACTCGAGAGCGTTGCCCAGCAACGCCCCGACGTCCAGCAGCCGGAACCACGGTGCCGGAAGCTCGGGGCGTTGCTAGGCAACGCCCCCGACGCTCCCCCGGCGCTCCATCTCCGCCGCCCGTCCCGGACGTGACATCACGCAGAGGCGCTCTGGGACGGCGGCGGCTGACAGTACCCCCCCCTTGAGGAGAGGTCAACCGACCTCCAAATCCTGGCTTCAACGGATTTTGCTTATGAAATAATTCTTTTAAAGATGGAGCGTGAAGGTCCTTGTCCGGGACCCAGGACCTTTCCTCAGGTCCATAGCCCTTCCAATGGACTAGAAAGAACAAACGCCCGCGAGTAATTCTCGAATCAAGAATACTATCGATCACAAACTCCTTGATGCCTTGACGAATTACTGGGGCCGGCCTGTAAGCACGTGGCCGATGGGCAGGTTTAAGCAATGAGGCATGGAACGTGGGATTGACCTTCAGAGAGCGTGGAATCTGGAGTCGAAAGGCCACAGGATTGATCCTCCTAATGATCCTGTAGGGACCGATAAAGCGAGGACCCAACTTCTTGGATGCCTGATGGATATTAATATTCCTGGTGGATAGCCACACCCAGTCTCCGACTTTAAACGAACAAGGTCTCCTGTGACGGTCGGAGAAGCGCTTTGCGGCCGTGGTCGCAGAGAGGAGAGCCCTACGGACCATAGCCCAGATACTTCTCCTACTGGTCACCCACCTCGAATTACCTGTTCTGGCGGGAACAGGATCAAACGAATTGGCCCGAGGGTGGAAACCATAGTTACAAAAAAATGGAGACATTTTGGTGGCAGAATGCCAGCCATTGTTGTAGGCAAACTCTGCGAATGGCAGATTTTCCACCCAATCCTGTTGGGACTTTGATACGTAACACCGCAGGAACTGCTCGAGTGTCTGATTCACACGTTCCGTCTGCCCATTAGATTGTGGATGATAGGCCGAAGATGGACTGAGCTTAATCTGTAACGCAGAACAAATAGACCTCCAAAACTTGGCCACAAATTGAACGCCCCTATCTGAGACGATATCAGTAGGAAGACCATGCAAGCGAAAAATGTGGCATAAAAACAAAGAGGCCAACCTTTCCGCGGAAGGTAAACCAGTCAAGGGGACAAAATGTGCCATCTTACTGAATAGGTCTACCACCACCCAGATGGAATCACAACTCCTGGATAATGGTAAATCAGTTATAAAATCCATGGAAATGTGTGACCATGGCCTCCGGGATATTGACAAGGGAACCAACTGACCAATGGGCGAAGAACGGGGAGTCTTATTCCTGGCACAAACGTCGCAGGCAGATACCCATACCTTGACATCCTTCCTCATGGTGGACCACCAGACAGCTCTTGATAACAAAGATAACGTTTTATCACTGCCGGGATGACCCGCTGATTTACATTGATGAAACTCCCAAAAATTTTTTTTGCGGAGCTCAAAAGGTACAAAGAGTCTACCTTCTGGCACGGTCTTCGGAGCCGAAGCTTGTGCCAACATGACTTGATCCATAAGGCTATGAGTAACCCCAGCAACAATACAAGAGGCAGGAATAATAGACTCTGGTTGTAAATGCGGTTCTTGGACAGCGGAAAAACTTCTTGAAAGAGCATCGGCAACGACATTTTTTGACCCTGGCCTATAAGTAATAATGAAATTAAATCGGGCAAAAAATAATGTCCACCTAGCCTGCCTAGCATTGACTCTCTTGGCTGATTGGAGATATGCCAGATTTTTATGATCCGTTATGATGGTAACCTGGAACCTAGCCCCCTCCAGCCAATGTCGCCATTCCTCTAAGGCTGCTTTAATGGCGAGAAGCTCCCGATTGCCGACATCATAATTACATTCCGCTGAGGAAAATTTCCGAGAAAAAAAAGCACAAGGATGTAAGAACCCATCCTGCCTATCCACCTGTGAGAGGACTGCCCCAATCCCTACTTCTGAGGCATCAACTTCCATGACAAAGGGTAATTCAGGATTGGGATGCCTCAAAACCCCGGCGGAAAGAAAGGCTGCCTTCAACTTAATAAAGGCGTTAACAGCGGCATCGGACCAGACTGAAGGATTGGCGTCCTTTTTGGTTAATGCAACAATGGGGGCTACAATGTCAGAGAAGAATGGAATAAATCTCCTATAATAGTTAGCAAAGCCCAAGAACCTCTGAGTGGATTTAAGGTTAGATGGTTGAACCCAATCCTTAATGGCCTGAAGCTTTACTGGGTCCATTTGAAAACCCCGAGGGGAAATAATGTAACCCAGGAAAGAAATGCTCTCCACCTCGAACTCGCATTTCTCCAACTTGGCATACAAATTGTTCTCCCTCAATTTTTTTAGAACTGCGCATACATGCAAGCGGTGCTGCTCCAGTGATGGGGAGAAGATCAAAATATCATCCAGATATACTACGACAAAAACCCCCAGAAACTCCCTCAAGACGTCATTAATAAAATCCTGGAACACTGCAGGTGCATTAGCGAGACCAAAGGGCATAACCAAATACTCATAATGTCCCGAATGCGTATTAAACGCAGTTTTCCACTCATCACCTGCTTTAATGCGGATTAAATTGTACGCCCCTCTCAAATCAATTTTAGAAAAAATGGATGCCTTACGAAGCTGATCAAAGAGTACAGATATGAGTGGAAGAGGATACGAATTTTTTACTGTAATGGCATTGAGCTGTCTAAAATCAATGCACGGGCGAAGGGAGCCGTCCTTTTTCCCCACGAAAAAAAACCCGGCTCCGACGGGTGATTTTGAGGGCCTAATGAACCCTTTCTTAAGGTTTTCCTCAATATACTCCTCCATCGCCTTCTCCTCAGGAAGGGATAAGGAGTATAGTCGCCCCTTGGGAAGTTTGGCCTCAGAAATGAGATTAATGGCACAATCATATGGTCTATGAGGGGGCAAGACGTCTGCTTCTTTTTTGGAAAACACATCGGAAAATGACAAATAAGGTTCAGGTAACCCAGAAACTGAGGGAGTCACCATGCGGACTGGCAGGGCTAGACAATTATGAGAACATTGCTCACCCCAACTTACAAGTTCCCCTGACTGCCAATCAAAATGTGGGTTGTGTAGTTTAAGCCAAGGTAATCCCAGCACTACGGGTGTAACAGGACTATGAAAAATAAAAAAGGATAAGAGCTCGGAATGGGTAACCCCAACCTGGACCTGTAGGGGAACGGTGCGCTGTGTAATAACCCCATTGGGCAAACGATTGCCATCTAAGCCATACACCGAAATCTCTGGAGATACTGGTATGAGGGAAATCCCCAGTTCTTTGGCTAACTGGGAGTCCAGAAAATTACCCGCAGCCCCACAATCAATAAATGCCTGGCCATCCCACCTATGAATTTCAGAACAAATACATATGGGGATTAATAAAGAATTACTGGGAGATATAAGAGATAGGCCTGATAGGATGTCTCCCCGCATCCTCAGGCCTTGGCGTTTCCCGGGCGCTCAGGACAAGCATTTACCAAGTGTCCCCGGATCCCGCAGTATAAACAGAGGCCCTGAGCACGCCGTCTTGCCTTCTCCTGCGGAGATAAGCGAGCTGCGCCCAACTGCATAGGTTCCCCAAGGTCAACAGCAGAATCCTCGGGGACACTGGGCAATGGCACCAACCCTGCCCCTCGCTCCGAGCGTCTCTCACGGAGCCGGCGATCCACCCTGATAACCAGCTGCATGAGATCGTCCAAGGACATTGGTGTGGGATACTGCACCAAGGAATCTTTTATTTGGTCAGACAGCCCAACCCTAAATTGGGAGCGTAAAGCTGGATCATTCCACCCTGAATCATTAGCGTATCGCCGGAATTCAGAGCAATAGGCCTCTGCCACCTGGCGACCCTGTTTGAGAGATCTAAGGTGAGCTTCTGCTGCGGCTGCCTTATCTGGGTCATCATACAAAATCCCCATTGCCTGGAAAAAAGACTCCACGGACCGGAGAGCCGGACTGTCTGACTTCAGCCCAAATGCCCACGTCTGTGGATCCCCCTGGAGGAGGGAAATAACCAACCCCACTCTCTGTATTTCAGACCCGGAGGACAGGGGCCGTAACCGAAAATATAATTTACAGCTCTCCTTAAAATTAAAGAACTGATGTCTATCCCCAGTGAACCGATCAGGAAGGCTCATTTTGGGTTCTTTAACAGCCATAGCTGTTGCAGGAGCTGCTCTACGAACCTCCTCCTGAGACTCAACTCTGAGAGTAAGATCCTGCAACTGCTGAGTGAGGTGGTGTAACTGTTCAGCAAAAACCTGGGCCGGAACCCCCGCATTGGGATCCATGCTAAACCAAGAAATACACAACCACTGTAAAGGTAATATGGTTGTGTTACAATATTTATCTGGCCGGTTATAATGTTATGCGAAGGGGACCCCTGCCGGACCCTAACTCCGTTGCCTCAGACAGGAGTCGGCAGCTGTGTGCAGAGCTAGGCTTCACCTGGGCCCGTCTCGGCTGGGGAGCGAGTTAGGCCCGCTCCGCTCCGCTACAGGCAGGTCTTAAGGGTGGACAACACCTGCTGCCGAGGCCAGGAGAGTGCAAGGGCAAAGCTAACTACACCTACAGAAGGCAGGGGGACCCCGGACGCCTGGCGTGTACTAAACGTAACAATACGTGAAGATGGTAATAAATGTAAATGGTGAACAAGGGAGCAACAATGCTACAAAGATGGGATAGTATCACAACAACTGAGGGCAACAATGCCGAAGATGGAATATAAAGATTAAAGATATAACTGGCAGCAATGCTTCTAACCAGGTGGAATATGGAGCTAGAAAGCACTGGCAACCAGGTCCTCTGATGACACTTATCTGTAGCCGGACACAGGCAAACGGGACACGGCACGAGGAACAGGACGAGGCACGACACAGAACGGGAAGGCACAGTACTGTAGAGTACTTCTGGAACCAGGAACACCAAGGCACACTAAGGTATGACCAAAGCTATAACCGGCGTCTGTTCCCAGCAGACGCCAGCTATTTATTTGAATTTGCCGCCTGTGATTGTGCTGACGTCAGCTGCGCTGACGCCGCACGCTGCTGGGAGACTCGAGAGCGTTGCCCAGCAACGCCCCGACGTCCAGCAGCCGGAACCACGGTGCCGGAAGCTCGGGGCGTTGCTAGGCAACGCCCCCGACGCTCCCCCGGCGCTCCATCTCCGCCGCCCGTCCCGGACGTGACATCACGCAGAGGCGCTCTGGGACGGCGGCGGCTGACACAGGGCCCCTTACACACATTGGGCCTTATTCTAGTTCACTTTTTTGACAAAATCCTTCTTAGATGGACAAAACCATGTGCACTGCAGTGGGGCAGATGTAAAATGTGCAGAGAGAATTAGATTTGGGTGAGTTAATTTGTTTCTGTGCAGGGTAAATACTGGTTGCTTTATTTTTACACTGCAATATAGATCTCACTTTAAAGTAAAACCCCACCCAAATCTAATTATCTTTGCAAAAGTAACATCTGCCTGCAGTGCACATGGTTTTGTCCATCTAAGAAGGATTTTGTCAGAAAGAGTGAACTAGAATAAGGCCCATTATGCCAGACAGAGCCCCTTACACACATAATGTTAGCCAGAGCCCATTATACACATTATGCAAGACAGACCCATTATACAGATTATGCCAGGCAGAGCCCATTACACACATCACATCAGACAGAGCCCATTACACATGTTTTTATTAAGTAGAGCCCCTTGCACACATTATGGCAGGAAGAGCCTCTACACACATTATGCCACATTAATCCCCTTATACACATTACACCAGGTAGAGCCCTTTATACACACTATGCCATACATAGACCCTCACACACATTATGCCAGGTCAAACCCCTTATACATATTATGGCAGGCAAAGCCCCTTACACACACTATGGCAGGCAGAGCCCCTTATGCTGTACACATTACGCAAGGTTGAGCTTATTACACACACTATTCTTTTTCATACAGTTAAAGTGCCCCTGCTCTCAGCCCCAGCACCACTACTTACAGTCTGCTGACATTTCTCCTCCAATTCCCAGCAACCCTGCTCCCAGTCTATTGTTCCTCATTTTTCAATTCCCAACACCCCATCTCCCAGTCTGCTGCTATTTTCCCTCATAGTCCCAGCACCACTGCTCACAGTCTATTTTTCCTCCCTGCTCTATTGTCTGCCCAACCTCCCTTTCTGCCAGAAGCGTGCTCGCCAGGGTGGCAACTGCTTGATTCTGCGCCACCTCTGCTGCACCACCCCCTCCCTTGACCCTCCTGGACATGAGTGCTTTTACTGGCAGGCTTGATCACCAAGCCGCTGTTAGTGGGGAAGATACGTAGAGGATATGTTGGGGTAATGGCTGCATGCACTATGCTGGGTGCAGCAGGTCACATGTACCAAGAGGAGGAAAGACCATGCATGTCAGAGCACAGTGAGCTGGAGTGCCACAGGGGGTATTTTGACACAGGGTTAAGCTGGAGGAACATAGGAGGAGCGGTTGTCACAGGGAGGTTGGGGTACTGGAATGACATGGGGATCTAGTGTAACACAGTGAAACCTGGAGTGACACAGAAGTGAGCAACTGGAGTAAGTTGGCAGAGCTTGAGTGACATTGGCGGTCTATAGTAGCACAGGGCAGAGTTGCTGTAATACATGGGGGAAGACATATAGTGACACAGGGCAGAGCTGTTGTAACACAAAGGGAGGTCTAGAGTGACATATACTAGGGCAGAGCTATATTAAAACATGGGGATGTCTATAGTGACAATGCAAAGAGCTGCAGTAACACATGAGGTGGATTGAGGTTGACACTGGGCAGAGCTGGAGTGACATAGGGCCTTTCAAAGTGACACATGGCAGAGCTGGAGTAACACATGGTGTGGGGGGGGGGGTCTAGAGTGACTAATTGTGTCTACACACAGTACAATTTATCCTTCAATTTTGACTATATTGTCAAAATCGAATCGGTGTTGCAGACATCAAATGGAGATTGAACATGTTTTTAACCTTTTGATCCTGATTCAATGCCGATGCACGCTCCCATTCAGCTCAAATCGAATAGCCAAATAGATAGTGCAGCAATGACTATATAGTACAGATCTGTACTATATAGTCAATATTGAATGCATGCGTTTTGGCTTGTCGTGCGTTTCGAACCTGATCGAATCGGGATCGAATAGCAAGGCTATTGCACCGTGTGTACACACCATATGGGCAGGGCTAGAGTAACACATCTCACAGAGTCTAAACTGTCACAGGGTATAGCTGGAGTAAAACGGAATAGCTGGAGTGACATGAGGAAGAGCAGTAGTGACATGGGAGGAGCTGCTTTTATGATAGGCAAAACCAGTGCTAGTGGCTGCCAATTACATTTATACCCCTTTTACACCACCGCAAAACCCTGGGTCTTCAGCCGTTCAGACCTGGGTAGAGGGCGGTGTAAATGGGTATGCCGGGTCATCTGACTCGGCTCCTGTTTACATCAATGGGGGACGTGCAACCTGCGGACCGCAGCGTCCGCTGGTTGGACAGGGGGGCACAGATAGCCTGCACTGCTGTCTGCTATACTCTGCAGACAGCAGAGGCGGCAGTGGAGTAGGTGAATGGATGCCTGTGTGTGGCATCCATTCACCTCCCGGACGATGGCGGGGGGGTGTACGGGGGCTGGGGGCAGCCCAGCAGCTTACCTTGGTGCTGGGCTGCCTCCAGCACGGCGATCGGTGTTTCCGGCGGGGATCACCGCAGTCCCGGTGCTTGGAGAGGATGTCATCTCCAAGTGCCGCATCCGTCTACACTGTGGGTGGGCACCGCAGTGTAAACGGTGTAAATCCCGGATAGGGCCCAGCTTGGATCCTTCTTCCAAATGCCGGGTCGGATCTGGGATTTTTGGTGTAAAATGGGTATTTTTCTTCAAGTGGGTAACTAGTAAAACTGTATTGATTAATGTTACAACACATCTATTAATCCCTGTCAGTGTTCTGATATAAGTGCTGGAACACTTGTTATATGAGTGCAGCCATTGTCCATGCAAAAGGGGTGCGGAGGATCTATTCGCTGTGGCTTATCTCAGCTACTGGAGGAACTGGAGAAGATATTGGAAATATCTGCTGCAGTTATTAGTCTTTGATGTTTATATACACCCTAAAGCTGTACAGTTTTAGCCATTACAGTACCGTTATTTTATGGTTTGTAAAGCCAAACACCCACATTCAGTTTTGTACCAGGTCACGCATGCAGCGTATGGATTTCTTACCAGTGCTGCAGGGACACGAACTGCTCAGTGACAGACGGCCTCCTTTTGTCTAGCTATGATTATTTGCAGTCTCTGCACTAAGTGCTGCTGAAATAATGATGTTATCACTACAGTGCAGAGGAGAACGTGCAGACTGTGGTGTATCTATAATGGGTGCACTGTGTGTTGGTGCACACGGTCCCTTGAGTGTGGCGGTCTGCACCGGTATGGTATACTGCACTTCCGCACAGACCAGGCACCGGCAACCATGTCTGCCCAGTGTGCTTCCCTTCCAGCTGTAATTTGCCTCCCACCTAGTAGTAAGGAAACACAGAACACATGGGTGGGGCAAGACATGACTTCTCTCTGAAACACCCAGAGCGGCAAACGCTGGTTCTGATGTTTCAAGTCAAAACTCTTCTGGTGTTTCAAGTGTAACAATATTAGCTGTGAAATGTTGGAACGTATGGTTTATACCACAGGTTCTCAAACTCAGTCCACAGGATCCTACACAGTCATGTTTTACAGGTATCCTGAGGATTTTAATAATGTGACAGTTGGTAACACACAGTGCAACTGCCGGGTGACCTGGAAAACATGTCATGTGTGGGATCCTGAGGGTCGCGTCAGAACCACGTGTCTAAGTTGTTGATGCCAAAGTTTCTCCAACTGCTGATATGCTGGCAATCGCCTTCAAATATAGGCATGGGCAGCATGCAATTTCGGTCTATTGATCCTTAGTGAGAATGTCAGACTTTTGAAGCAATAAATGAGCAGGTGGCTATGTGCTCACGGACCACAGTGTGTAGAACCCAATAATACATTTCAGGCTATTATTTTTTCTTTTCAAGCTGCAGTGGGATGTGGGTACTTAAACCACATAAAGGATACATATAGAATTAACAACAGGCACCGCATAAATAGAAAATAATTGTAATTTTAAATCAAGAAAATAAATATAAATGCAAAGTAAAACATAACAATAAAAATAAAGCTCATTCATATAGAGTGTACACACGGTGCGATATGGCTTCCAATGTTGCCGATATAGTGAACATCGGAAGCCATATCGCATGCTGATTGTGTGTTTTTTTTAGGGCTTGCGAGCCCGTTGCGCTGCCGATGCACGCTCCCGTGTGAGCGCAAATCGGCAGCCAAATAGAGAGGGCAGGCAACACTATATAGTGCAGAACTATAGGGGGCCCCCTGTCTAAAGCGCCCTGGGCCCCCCGAAGGCTTAATCTGGCGCTGGATGTAGGGACTCTGATCCGATATGCTTGTGATCGCGCATTGTATCGTTTCAAAAACACATACGATTTGCCCAATTTCACATGATTTCTCAGCCTGATGAATCGGAATTGGGTGAAATTGGGCAAAATGTCAGTAATGTATGGACAACTTTAGAATGCCCTTGGATAGTGCAATAAACCTTGAAAATACCTTTAAAAATTACCTTTACAAAAGGGTGCAGGTGCACCTGAGTGACCCCCATCATGTGGGCTTTTCTAATTGGTTCCTACATTTCTTAGACGCGTGCATGCAAGTTGAATCTTGCTCTTTGCAAACACGCACTTTTGGATCGAGCCCTAAAAATTATATACTGGCCTCACTTTAATCAGTGACACACTAACAGCTACCACTGCGCAGCCGCACATGGCTGGAGCGAACAGTCCGTCACACCGGTACATCCTATGGATGGGTAATCATATGATGTTTCATCGGTAACATCGGATTTATAAGTAGCGCACGCAGGGGGGGGGGGGGTTTCTGAGTACCCAGAACCCCCCCCCCCAGGAGTCTAAGGGCCCTGGGGGGGGGGGGGGGTACAAGGATTTAAAAAATCGGCCCTTGGGAACTGGAGATATCTGACTTCAAAGTAGTGGTCCCCATCCAGGCCTGTTAATTGCTCTTCCTAGTCATATATTTCAGGTTCTTTCTGACTTTGATGGACACTAATAGCTTGTCTCTACTGTTCTCAGAACCAGAGATATCAGCCTTCCAGCAGCTGGTTACTGCTCCAGCTCCACACACCTCGTATGTAGTTTTATATACTCGTGGTCAGATTGCTCTGCCTTCTGAACTCTGATCCCCTAGTCCAGTGGTTCCCAAACTTTTTTCTCTCCCGTACCCCTTGATTAGGCTTTTCATTGATGAGTACCCCCTCCTCTCAATTTAAAATATAGACAGTACTTATGAGTGGAGTGGAAGTGAGTGGTATGCGTATCCTTATGCATGTCCTTATATGAAGGAGTAGCTGACAGGAATCGTGCCCTTCCGTGTCTGGCCGCTGGCTGTGTATTGTCTCCAGGGTTCCCACTTACACCTGTAGGATTAATGCCGCTGCTTCTTCCACCTGTGTCAGTTCAGGGCAGATGATTGCTGATGTCTGAGGGCAGCATGGGTAGCTCACATTGGATTGCTATTCAAGTGACACAACATGGTTCTTCTCCATAGCAATGGGTCTTCGTCAGCCATCAAAAGACTTTTTCATCTTCCGCCATTACCAATATTATTTTCAAGTACCCCCAACTGGTCTGCAGAGTACCCCCAGGGGTACTAGTACCCCAGGTTGGGAACCACTGTCCTAGTCCCCAGTATCATTTGGTATGTGGGATTCTCTAGTTTTTAATTCCATTAAAATCTAAGAAATCTATTTCCGGGAACTAGAGATATCTGCAGCAAGCTGTCCTTACACTGGAAAATTATGAATAATAAGCCCACTCCACTATAAACCCCTCCTCTGCATATTAAACATCCTCTTCCACCCTGGAAGATATGTATCAGGGCCCCTTCATTCAGCCCAATGCCCCCTTCTCCCACCTCATCTCCCACCATCTGTGCAGTAAAGGGGTAATTAGTGGAAATTACTGATCCAGGCCCTACATGCTGAACGGTTGATATAATACCCCCTACCACCCACAGGACATCAAAGCTTCCACTCATAGCACCCCCCGCCCCTACCGCTGGAGGATCGATAGGGGCTCCAATACATTGCTATGCCCAGGAGTCTACGCTGCTGTTGACGCCCCTGTATGTATGTATGTATATGTATGTATATAACTCTAAAAAGGAATTATTTTTTGTTTGATGAAGCATATAATTTTCAATTATGGGGGTGTGCTATGGGGTCTGCCGTAGCCCCTCATTTGCAAATATCTATATGTTTTCACAAGAAGAATCTCTGTTTTTGCAGCACCCAGATGTGAGTCCTCATCTATTGGCGTAAACACGCTATATAGATTATATATTTTTCTTTTGGACAGGTGGTGTTGAGTTACTGGAGACCCTTATTGATCGTGTTAATTCTGTAAATTCTACTATTAAATACACTGCCACCTGGAGTGCCAGTGCCACACATTTCTTAGATGTGACTATTACCATAGAGGCAGGCAGGATAAAAACTGATGTTTTTTTTAAAGGTGTTGACCGCAACACGTTTTAAATGGCAACTAGCCATCATCCTCCAGCGCTAAAGCGGGGACTCCCTCTATCGCAGACTTATGCGAACAGACATCACTGGAATGGGGATTCCTAGACCCCCCAATACTGTCTTTAAGCATCCAGACTGTTACAGTTGCCTTACTTGTGCAACAGACGTGGCTACTGTGACGCTGAACGGAGTTCCCACGGACTGAGCTGTGGAAAGGACCGTGGAGAAGCCCGGGTACGAGACGACAGTGCGGGACATTGCCGGCGGTGCCTGAGGGTCGTGAGTCCATAACAATTGTTACAGCCGTGTTGCCTGTGGGAACTATTTTATTTGAAATCATGTGGTAGTCCAGTCCACAGCTGATGGATTACATGGCGCCCCCTTTGTCTTCTTCTCTTTCCAAACATATTTATTTATTAGCAGTTTCTTATATAGCGCATACATATTCCGCAGCGCTTTACAGAGTATAGTTGAACATTCACATCAGTCCCTTCCCCAGTGGAGCTTACAATCTATATTCCCTACCACATATACATGCACACAGACATTCTAGGGTTAATTTTTTTTTTTGTTGGAAGCCAATTAACCAACCAGTATATTTTTGGAATGTGGGAGGAAACCGGAGTACCCGGAGTAAACCCACACAAGCACGGGGAGAATATACAAACTCTGCACAGTTAGAGCCGTGGTGGGTATCGAACCCTTGACCTCAGCACTTTGAGGCAGTAATGCTAACCATTACACCATCCATATGATTACTTGTCGCTCCTTTCAACATCCACAGTGACGGTGATGCCGTGGGACCAGGCAGCATGGTGAGTATAAGTTAGGGTTTGTTGTGGGGTCACATTGCTGTAGGATACGTGTCTGAGGAGGGGGCTGATACCCCGAAACGTTACCCACCGCTAAAGCTTGTTTGTATTCACTATAAGTCTCCGAGTGCCGTTTTGTTATCCCTTACCCTGGGGATTTGGATGGTGTATATATATATATATATATATATATATATATATATAATTATTATTATTTATATAAATTTGGTCTATCTATAATACTTTAACTGACCCTGCATGTACTGGGTCACCTACAGTAAGTGTCCATCTCCGTGCATTGCTCCACCCCTCTGGAAACCCCCTCCTGAAAATCCTGCGTTTGCCCCTGATTATGGTTCCAATATTCGATGTTTAACCCTGGAATGTTGAGGATCCAATGTTTCCTCAACATCGCTAGATTTTCTCAATTTTCCAATGTTTTTTCTTTTGTGTGTCACTGTGTGGTGCTGTCACTGCTTTCGGCAGCCAGCTAACTCATTGTTTTATATTCATTAACAACTTAAAAACAGATACATAAAAGTAACACACACTGGGCCAGATTCACTAAGCTTCAAAAGTGATAAAATGTAGAGCGATAAACAGCCAGCCAATCAGTTCCTACCAGCCATGCCACAGACTGTGTTTATAAAATGTCAGGCGGGAGCTGATTGGCTGTTGTTTAACACTATGCCAAAATTATGAATTTTTGTATTGTATTGATGGGACATTCGTATTTGTATTTACACCATCGATAGAATACAACAGGAATCACCAATCTAATTCTCTCTGCACATTTTACATCTGCCCCCCTGCAGTGCACATGGTTTTGTCCATCTAAGAAGGATTTTGTCAGAAAGAGTGAACTAGAATAAGGCCCAATGTCACAGCTGGGGGACACTTATTATATAAGGTCCCGCGGCCAAAACATTCATCCCTACCGACCAGTAAGCCTGGCCAGGTGCTGTCCCCGGTGAAGCCTGGTGCTGTCCCCGGTGACCCTGGAGCGGTGTACACCGGGCTGATGAAGTTGTGTAAAAAAAGAATAAACTATTGTTTAATACTGTGGAACTATGAGTCCCAGCAAGCCTCCCCCGCAAGCTGGGACTTGGAGAACCAAAAGTCCCAGCATGCGGGGCATTAAAGGGCCCGCTGGTACTTGCAGTTCCACAGTAATAAAAATAGTCAAATAAACACACATTGACACACAAGAAAAATTAAGTTTTATTACATCCAAAGCCCACACATACTGATACTTACCTATCTTGAGCCCGTAGGTAGGTCCCTGGGTCTTGGTCCGGTGTCCTGGTCCATGTCGTTGTCCAGGTCCATGTCGGCGTCCGGGTCCTGGGTCCGAAATAATCCATAGGGACCTGTGGAAGGAAATTCTACTTACAAGCATCCTATGGCGAAGATCTGTCCTCTTCTCTCCTGAAGTAGTCCAGATCTTCGCATAATAAAAAAACGCGAGTATCCCGGCGGTCCCCTGTCACGGACTGAGGAGAGACGCAGAGATGTTTCATCTTCCGCGCCTCTCCTCCGAATTTTGCGGCTCCTGATTGTCCGCTAGGCGGCCTTAAAAATATTTGTTTTAATAAAGTTTTGCTAGTTAATGCTTAATTTTTTTACCCCCTCCATAACACATATTAGGATTATTTATCATTTCATAAGGTTATTATTAGTCATAGTGTATTATATGCTTAAGTAGACAGTTTATTAAAAATATATATAGAAACATCGGTTAACAATGAACATTGGTTAACATCGGTTTTAGAGTACCAATGTTTAGGTCTAATGATGTTTTGTAACGATGTTGGAAAAACATCATTTAACTGATGTTTTATTTCGATGTCCCATCCCTAGACTACATCCACAGCTACAGGCGCCACGCCCACCCCACACCCCCATGACCACGCCCCCATGACAGCAGCTCCCCGCTTACGGATCGCCAGCATCACATGATCAAAGAAGTGACGTAAGAGGAAGAAGTCGCCATTAGAGAGTGGCCGATAGACGGTAGTAGAGCCCTTGGCCTGTCAGACAGGCGCCGAGCAGCTGCTCTCTGTGTCTGTGCGGACAGGGGCGCTCTCCGGGGCGGCGTGTGGCCTGTGGTGTAGCCTGGGCTCTCGCTTCATCGGCTTCCATGGCGGCTGGAGGTGGAGGCGGAGCTGGGGCCACCAAGACGTACTCGTTCAAGGTGGTGCTGCTCGGGGAGGGCTGCGTGGGGAAGACTTCGCTGGTGCTGCGCTACTGCGAGAACAAGTTCAACGACAAACACATCACCACCCTGCAGGTGCGAGTCTCCGCCGCGGCGCTGTGCACTATGACAGCAGGGGGGGAGGGGCACGCATAGTCCGGTCACACCGGAGACCGGCATGGTGTGACCGGCATGATCGGAGGTAATCTTCCCCCATGCCGCAACCCCGGTGTTTGCTGCTGGCCGTCTCACTGTTTCTCTAGCAGCACCCGTCCATGATACCCCAGCCAGGCTGGGCCACTCTTGGTTGATCCTGAGTGCAAAATACAGGGATCCATGTTCCCACACAGCAGTGATCCTCTAGGTACCCCCTGCAGGCCATGTTTTTCTGTGTCTCTCTTCATCTGTGTTGCTGGATCGGTAATTACCCCCCCTTCCTGCTTCCACTGATGGAAATCCCGAAAACATGGTCTACTGAGTGTACAGAAGAATGGAATAAAGTACCACTGCTTAGTGTCACCAAAATGTGTTGGTCGGTATGCAGTGCTAGGCTGCAGGGGGTGATTATATTGGTGTCAAGTGATTTATTTGGGGACGGATGTGTATTGTGTGAGTCTGTATCAGGTTGCACTATACCAGCTGACAGGCTTCATATCCGTTTCTTTTCCGCTTGTTTGTGTTGTGCGGCATTGTACCTAACCTGAACAGAAACCTGGAATCTGTCCATCTTTACTTACGTGATTTATGGTTGCCTAAGGGGCAAGACTGTCATGCTCTTTGTACCCCCCTTTTTTTTTTTTTTGTTACTAGAACGATTTTCCTTTTACAAGCGAATATGTTCAGATAACAAGTGTGACCTTGGACTGAATTTGTGCTGTAGTCTCTTATTGTGACTACTTCAGTTATTTTTTTTCAATAGTTTTTAACTCAATATGTAATGGGTGTGACTGTTGTGGATAATTTTACCAGGCTATTGCCATATTCACAAAATTCCCCCTTTAACAATTATTATGGATGAAAGATGTAATCCACTTGCACATTTAATTTGACTCGTCAATATAGATGGTACTTATGTTAGTTGGGCGCCCACTATAGTTAGTACGCTCATACCCCCACTATCCATGTCTGCGTGGAGTTCATTTTATACAGTGTGGCGAGCCACTGAGCCCGATGCGTGGTGAGTGGACGCGTAAAACTAAGCAATAGTTTAGTGGGCGCCCAAGTAACATAAGTACCATATAGCGCTTCAACCATGGCTAAACTTTCATACCTTCAGGTTTATTGTTTAGTAATAAAATAATCCTATATAATTGTCACCTAAGCAGAAAAATCTGGCCTATGATGCAGGTCCTATTGTCCTGCACGCAACACATTTTTGTTATTATTTAATGATGTGCTTTAAGTTTATGCCTTCTATTTTTGCCATACCTTGAGTTTTTTTTTTTTTAACAGACTTTACATTTTTACAAGCTAATCCCAATTTAAAACACTAGATTGATCTTATTTAGCGCCTAAATCTTTGATTCATGATTTAGTGGAGGTGTTTGCATCCTTTTGGTCCTGAGTGGCATGAAGTTTAAAATGTGCTGTCACAATGCTGGCCTGTTAATAGGCATGGTACAATTTTGGCGTTGTTTGCTGGTCAGGAGGACATCCAAAAGAATTGTTAAGTCATAAGGCTTTCACAAGATGTTACACATTAGTGTTATCTTGCAGGCAGTGTTAACGCCTTATTATAGATGTGTAGAATTCTGTTACACAGTTGTTAACAATTTGCTCTTCTTCACATTTTACCCTAGAGGTTTTTGTGTTCATTAATACTTCAATTTTAGGAAATGTAAAAATTCATTTCAACTTAAGAAATGGACAAAATGAATCTAAAATTTTAAGAGAAAATGGAATCCATTTCCCCATAATTTACTCTATTCAGCAGTGACCTAGCGCCCTGTATAATGGGATTAGTGGTATCCTGAATATTGCAATTTTAGTGACTCCTGAAGAGAAGTACTGGCCTTTATGTTGGGCTCTCGGGGGAGGGCTAGAGTAAAGCTGGCCATACATCTACAGATCAATTGTCAGGTTGGGCTATTTGGAACAAAATCCTGGTAATGGATGAGAGCAAATCACAGTTGACCATTTGCTTTGAAATGCTGGCAAACTGCCAAAAAGTATCATTCAGATACTACCAGGTTTTTGTTCCAACCAGCCCAATCTGACAATCGATCTGTAGATGTATGGCCACCTTTAGGCTGTGATGTGGGGGCAGGCTAGGAGTAGGGTAAAAATACTTGCCAGGTTCTGTTGTGATGCCAACTGCCTGGATTTTGTACCCAAACCCATCCATGTAGCTAGGGTCTCTTGATTTCACAACCTGTGCTGTATAGTTTTCTGTTATGGAGGGAGCCAAGCAGTGCAGTTAATCTAGGGATCCTGCTAAACAAAGAAAATATTGGCCGCCTTCCAACGCACTAAATTGAATTCCAGCCAGAATAAACGGAGTTTAGGAAATCTCTATATATAACACAGACCCTTGCTCAAGTAATGCAAATGGCACCTTTCTGCAAAATTGGGGTGACAAAACTACATTACTAGCTTACACGGACCTGTTTGTGTGGCATTTGTACGTCTAAGCTTGAATCTGTAATAAGGACTGTTATGCCCCAGCTGCAGCTTTTTATCACACCAAGACCTGTTGTTTCATGTGAAACTTTGTACGTGTTTAAAACTCATTTCTGTGCAGTTAATGTTGACTCTCAGCATCTCTAGTACACTGTGAGTGGTGTATCGCTGCATCTGTAATGCAAGTGACACACAATCTGATAAAAATCTGGTATGTTACTCCAGCAGTCTTAAGGCCCATGCACACTAGTTGATTTTGAGCTGAAAGCAAATCACTTTTTGCCGTTTGAGCTGTTTTCAGCTCAAACTCCTGTGCATGTTGTGAGCGTAGATGTGTGCTTCCACATAATCGCCGACAGTTATCCTTTTTGACTGCTCAGTGCATACACACTTTTCTACCAGCGGTGTGCACTTAATCGCTGGGCAGAAATGCCCAGTGCGCATGGACCTTCAGTTGTGCTGTATAGTGTATAGACGCTTGGGGGAGGGTACAGTATATTCTAAAGTGTTGCCATTAGCAATCGCCTTATGGCTATATGTATGCATTTTATGCTTTGCTATAATTAATTTGTTGCTCATGTCCCAAATTCAGGTGATCATTCTATCCATAGCCTAGTTCCCCATAATAGAAAAAGCATGTGTTGTCAGCGTACAGTAGAGAACAATCTAATCGGGAGACCTGACTAACATTTCATGTTACGTGGGAACGAAAAGCAAAAATGTCCTTAGACCCTGGCCCTTAAAAGCCCCCATAGTCTAATCCAACTTATCTGAAGGGCAAGTTGGACACTATTTCCCTTGAACGCACACAGCGGCTCCCCCGGGGGCGTCTGTATGATTTGGCACTTTGTGTGTCCCTTTTTACATGTACCCACAATGTGCTGCTGATGGCTGCACATATGATTTATCTTATGAGCAGCACATTCCGACCTCTGACCCAATTCGCACGTTACAAGGTTGATACAGAAGTCAAACATATGCGATCTGTCATAATTGGGGGGGGGGGGGGGGGGGGGAGAGAGAGAAACAGGCCATATAGCACTAGTGTATGGGGGCCTTTAGACTTGCTCCAGCTCTTTATATGTGCCAATCTCCCCTCAACTGTAACATGTTTTCTTCTCAGACAAACCTAGTGTTTTATAAGGTCCCAACATGGGATTCGAGCAAAACTAATTATTTCTCTTTGCTTGCAGGCATCCTTTCTTACAAAGAGATTGAACATTGGTGGGAAAAGAGTGAACCTTGCAATTTGGGTATGAATGTCTATCCAAATGACTTGGAAAAACCTGTTATTGTCAAATGTGTGTGTATATGTGATATATACTGTACTGTCTCTAGTTAAAAGAAAACTAACTTTTTTTTTTTTCTTTCATATTGTGGTACCTTATTAAATAATTAAAAGATCAGCTCCTTTATATTTATGCTGCACTTTAGTTAAGTGTAAACTCCCGTACACACTGGGTGATTTTGTGGCTTTCAGCTCATAGCCGCCCAGTGTGTACAGCCCGGCATGAGCGGTGATGCATGCTACCGCATCATCGCTGGGAAAGCCGCTCATCTGCTTGTATTACCAGCAGTTGAGCGGCTTTGTGGATGGCTTTGCATAGCGCTGCGCTATGGAAAGCCGTCCGCTCCTGCTGATGGCATCCGGCAGGGGGTAAGCTTCCCCCACCCCCCCCCAGTGATGAGTGATCATCGCTGGGCATAATAGCCCAGTGTGTATGGACCTTTAGACTCTGAATCGTGCAAAACATGGCTCTACATATTGCGTGTAATTGCTAGAGGGGGAACCTTGCTCGCAACTGTATGGGAGAGGAGCAATGTTTTCATCTCAGATAACTCCATGGGCCAAATGTAATAGGGTGAGAGTTTCAGAAAGTGAGAGATTTTGGAAGAGTTTTCCCATGTTTTTTAAAGCAGCACTCAAATACATGGCAACATCAACCTGGTTTTGCAGTGTAAATGATTGCTGCTTTAAAAAAAGGGGGAAAACTCTCCCAAAATCTCTCACTTTCTGAAACTCTCACCCTATTACATTTGGCCCCATGTTTTTTTTTTTTTTTTTTTTGACACCTGGACTTCCAAAGACCCTTCTGTCTAATTTAGTTTCCCACTTAGATCTGTGAGTAATTTATTGTATGTACTAAAATTGTAACGGTAATACAACTTTTATTTAACTTCTATTAAATTTAATTTATATCTAATTGAATGAAATGGTACAAAATGATGGATATACCTTAAAGTTAGGTGGTAAAATTCATATGCAGTTATTCGTTATTTTAGTTCTGTTTTTCCAACCTTCCATTACATATGTTACTTGCTAAGCTGCTGGAACATAGCAGCTCAGGAATAAGGTGACTTGATGACAATTGCACAGGTGGTATTTCCGTGCAAGACTCTTTTATTGCATGGAGAATTAAAATGAATCTTGATATTTAGCAGCGACACGGTTATATAATTTCTCATAAGTAACTTATAATAGTTCTCTCTTTCTAATAAACACCTATGCCTTTTATATAAAATGAGATCTGGTTGCTGCTATGGTGTTTGTGTACAACTACAGAGAAGTAGCTATAAAAATAATTAAATTACAACTTTGTTTTTTGTATTTTTGGGGACATCTATACAGGATACTGCAGGTCAAGAGAGATTCCACGCGCTTGGTCCTATCTATTACAGAGACTCTAATGGAGCTATTTTAGTGTATGACATTACAGATGAGGACTCCTTCCAAAAGGTATTGCTGCCTTAAGAGCTGACTAGTTATAGTAAACAGAATCTCGATTTTAAGGCAAAGCTATTTTTAATTAATTTGTGATCCGTTAGCAGTTCACTCCTAGGGGTATATTCAACCCTTTTTGCGAGCTGTGACAGCAAACAGTGCTGGCTGCTCACTGATACAGTTCGCATGGTACGTATTCAACTGACACCCACTGCTGCACACGCCATTTCCACTTCACTGGGTTTTTACAGCGATGTGTAAACGGCGTTTGCGGCTGCAAAACAGCGAGCTCCCTGCATTAGCCGAGGACCTCGCTGTTTGGGAAATCCTCGCCATCATCTGACAGTGAGGATTACCCTGGAACATTGAATATTGGGAGTGGCCAGTGCGGGGTTAAATGGTGATGGTCGCTTGTTTTTGGCGATCTGTGACGTTTAACCCCCTTGCCGGCTGCATTGAATACTGCCCCTAATGTTTGTGTAGCCTACACTACATTCTGCATATTTTTCTTTTTTAGATCTAGATCTGGTGATTGCCAGACCGGTTTACCCGGCAGTATGTAAAAAGTACATTTAATTTAGCATTTATCAAATATTACCCTTTTCTACAGAAAAGGTTTTCCATATATTGGGGGAGGTCTGTCATTCCATAATATAAGTATAAGAGGGTATCTTTCAAAGTATGTGTCCAGTTGGCCACAATGGGTGTAGATTGTTAGGTCGTCATAGGAAAACGCAACACAAGTTTTTCATATTTTGTGTCTGTCGACATGGACCCCCCCAATTAGTTTAAAGCGTCCCTGCATCAATGTTCCCTCTAATTTTACGAAGGCTTTGTGCAGAAAAAGATATTGGCTGTGCAACTTTGGAAGGAAATGTACATTTTTGTGCGTCACATAACGTATACAGGCCTAGGTTTCGAGTTCTGTTGAGTTAATAAAGCAATTTGAATGTTTACAGACTTCACACACCACACATATAGACTATAGCAGTGATTTTCAACCTTATTAAACTCGTGGCACACTAAAACAAGATTTTAACCTTTGTGCGCTCAGTTGTAATGTCTGTGCGCGAGCTCGGCGAGTTGTGTGCGCGCGCACAGCTTAGAGGGAAAGAACAGACAGGGAGTGACTTAATCCCAGATTATGGGACGCTGTCACTTTAAGAAGCGCAGTTCTGCCTTATTTTTCACAATATTAATATACACAATGGTTAAAATATCAAATTGTATTTATTATACATGAAATACATATTAATATGAAGTGCACTTCAACAATCAACATAGAATACTACATAAAATCCACATACATGACAAACAACAATTAACATATATAGCTGGCTGAGTGTTTGAGGCAATTAGGCAGGCTTGGGATATTATGGCATGATGGTTATTTCTTTGTTTGTAATTTATAATCCTTTGTATAGTTACCAGTCCATGTCACAGTCAGTGTTTTCCAGCAATGGTTTATGGATGGGGATGCCTCCTGAAGCAGGTATAATTCTGTTGGTGGCACGTCACTGTTCCTCCCTTACCAGTAGGTTAACTGGATATCTGCTGTCCACTATGAGCGTGACCCGGCTGGAAATATATGGATGCAAGATGCAGCAATGGAGCTCAAAAACGCGTTTCTCCGCCTTCTGTAGCTATCGGCGGCTTCCTCAGTTTGATTCAAGCCTCGTTTTGATAAACTTGAATCAGACGGAGCCAAAATGGCCGCCGCCGTCTATATATATCAGTGAAACGAAAGCGAGGCTTGGCATACAAACCCGGAAGTGCGGGGGCGCGGGACGCGCGAACAAGCACACTATAAATATGCTTTCTATATCCATGACAGCTCAAACTGAGGAAGCCGCCGATAGCTACAGAAGGCGGAGAAACGCGTTTTTGAGCTCCATTGCTGCATCTTGCATCCATATATTTCCAGCCGGGTCACGCTCATAGTGGACAGCAGATATCCAGTTAACCTACTGGTAAGGGAGGAACAGTGACGTGCCACCAACAGAATTATACCTGCTTCAGGAGGCATCCCCATCCATAAACCATTGCTGGAAAACACTGACTGTGACATGGACTGGTAACTACAAAGGATTATAAATTACAAACAAAGAAATAACCATCATGCCATAATATCCCAAGCCTGCCTAATTGCCTCAAACACTCAGCCAGCTATATATGTTAATTGTTGTTTGTCATGTATGTGGATTTTATGTAGTATTCTATGTTGATTGTTGAAGTGCACTTCATATTAATATGTATTTCATGTATAATAAATACAATTTGATATTTTAACCATTGTGTATATTAATATTGTGAAAAATAAGGCAGAACTGCGCTTCTTAAAGTGACAGCGTCCCATAATCTGGGATTAAGTCACTCCCTGTCTGTTCTTTCCCACTAGTAAGAGGCCACACATCCTCTTCATTAAAGAAGCAGCAGCCTTGCCTTATTCTCTTATTGTGTCATACATCACCTGGTATAGTACCCACCGCGCTCCTAGGTGCCCCTAGGGACACACTTCTTTCCAGCTTAGAGGGAACACTGCCCTGCATGGCTTGCTTCACTCTCCATGAATCTGGCAGGGTGACTTGATGCGCTTGACACACTATTATCTCACTCTATGCTGACATGTATCGTAAAGTAAGTCTGTTTTACAAATAAAGAAAATCATGAAAAATTTGTGTTGACCTATCAACCAGGAAACCAGGCAGCCCACCTATACAGAAAAATGTAAGTTGGGAGATCACATTACACACTCTCCCTGATGCCCACCCACAATGGGGAAGCAATATGCCCCCTTTGTAGTTATTGGCTGTCAGTCACAAAACTAGGATACACACAGGGGGATTTAGAGCTGATTTTTCTACCTTTGCAGCAAAAGGGTTGAAAAATGAACACTATATGATACTTAAATTACTAAATCTCAGTTGACCCGTTAACCCCCTGATAAAGGAAAATAAATGATAGTAGTCCATTTGGGGTAACAAGCCATGTATATTTAATTTTTTATTTTTAACGCCCCCTCTAGTAATTTCACAGATATTTTTGAGTTTGCTAATACAATGGTCTCCCCTTGCAGGTAAAAAACTGGGTGAAGGAGCTGAGAAAAATGTTGGGTAATGAAATATGTTTATGCATAGTAGGTAGGTACCTTATTTTTTTTTTTTATGTACTATGTTACAATTTGAATTACTGGTCTATAATAAAACTGCTTTTTCTATGAAATTTACATTAATTATGTCATGTGACCAGGGCAATATGTACAGTTTTCATGGACATTTGACTACAGCACAATATCTAAAATAAAAAAAAAATGCTATAGGAAGATATTCACTTGACTAGGGTTTGTACAGCAACTTATTATGGGATGTAATTTAAAATTGATGTAAAGGGAGTGGGAGACTTCAATCTACCTAATTTAAAATTGGCAGGCGTCTTTTGCAAGTTGAGCGGCAAACTTATAACTTCCTTACAGAGCATCCTTCAAACAATTGGTGAAGGAGCACACTTACAGGTTGGGTATTACATGTAATACCCACAAATTGTGACAGGATATCAAAACTATATGTGGGTGAGAACCTAGGATCCAGTGATCAGCAAGCAGTACGGTTTAGTATAAAGGCAGAGTCAAATTACTGTCAGGCACAAGCAAAGGTTGACTTTTAGAAAGACTGGCTTTGCACAGATGGAGCGTGTTTTAAGCGTTATATTCTGACAGTCAGTACATTGAATACCGACTGTCGAGTTACAGTTGAAATGGATCGAAAATGAAAGTGAATCTGACTGTAGGGAACGTCCCAGCAGTCTGATTCGGGAGTTATTTGATCCTTTCAAGGATGGAGGTGTGGTGGAGACAAGATAAATATGTTTTTAGGCAGGGAAAGGACAGGGAGACTGTAATTCACATGAAGAATGCTTTTAGTGATCAATCTTCCATAACTACTACATTGTTCTCTAAAGACATGAGACCTATTCCCTTAGAAATTGTATTTGGCAAAGTGAATTGTCAATAGAGAAAGGACTAATTTGCTGTACAAGTTAAGTTAATGTATGATTTTATGTTTAACCCTTCGAGGCTTTTTGACAGTTGGTTTAAGGGGGGGAATAGTTGTTGTTCCTCCCCTCTCCTGGAACAGGTGATGGCTTTATAGTGGAATTATTGTTCAAACAAATAATGATACTGCTGTAATTTTTAATGCCATTAACTATTGGAGCACACCACTTTTTAGGGAATGGTTGGATATTCCTGTCTAAACTGTTATGCTAGTAGTGAGTAGAGTGTGCCTGTTCCATTGCTGAGACACTGTGGCACTCGGAGCCCCCAAATTCGGCAACAAGATACCTCTGGACCCAGTGGTGTGCACCTCAAAGCCATTTTTTTGTGAAATCTCACTTAGAAATTTGATAGACAACAAGGTTCAATTTGCCTTGACCGATCTAGGAAAAAAGATCAAAGATCTAGGAAACAGATGACAAAGTAACAACACCATACCTGATTTTGTTGCTGTCATTATTTATTTACAGTTTCTTATATAGCGCAGCAGATTCCGTTGCGCTTTACAATAGTAGACAGTGATAAAACAAACTGGGTAACAACAGACTTGGAGGTAGGAGGGCCCTGCTGCAAGCTTACAATCTATAGGGCCAGATATATCAACCTTCAAGTGTGGATGTGGAATTTATCAATACACACAGGCTATCAAGTCAGGGGAGAGCTGTGTTACAAACAACACCACACCTGATTTCATTGCTGTCATTGGGTATCAATGCAAAAACATTCTAACATTATGGTAGAGGTTTTAACAATTGAGGTACTTGTGTATTATCACGGCGCCCGTCGCGTCTCATCACATACCACTAATTATGGTATGCGATGGACCCGATTCGTGCCTTTTCCCGGGATGAGTGTACAATTTTAATATTGCATGCCATTATAATGGCATGCAATGCAATGCGATTTCAATGTTAAATGTCCACCCAGACCCGATTTTTAATTGTATCCCCACCCGGATGGGTATTGACAATGTTAAATGCCCCCCATTGTTAACGCCACCCAACTATCAATGCCAACCCGAAGGGTGGCGAGCGCAGCAGTACGTGTCCTCCGACCTTTTCATACCCCCACTATCCACGTCGGCGTGGAGTTGATTTTATATAGTGTGGCGAGCGCAGTGAGGAGACGCGCATTACTTCACAAGTATTACGCGTTCTCTCGCTTTGGCACAGCGAAAGACGCAATTTTGGAAACTAAAAAAAACCCCAAGGTTTTACCGGGCGGTCAGCTAGTCTATTAACCCTGTCAGGCTCAACAACACCTGGAACTAGTAGCAGATCCAGTGGTGACCCACTTTAAAATAAGACCATTAACATCGATCAACATTCATTTAATTTATACTTTTAAACCAGACTGAAGTGCAAAATAAAAATTTGGACTGCAAAGGGTTAATATCAGAAACCCACCCCTGCCTTGCAGACTTCCAAATTTCATGTCCCAATTTATTTATTTTTTTCTCTTACAGGTAACAAAGTAGATTTGGAAAAAGAAAGACATGTCTCAATTCAAGAAGCAGAAGCGTATGTATATCTTTTGTGATGTATTGAAATAGTTTTATGTTTATAGGTCAACAATTGTAAGTAAATCTTTGTATTCCTTCAAGGTATGCGGAGTCTGTAGGTGCTAAGCACTATCATACTTCAGCCAAGCAGAATAAGGGAATTGAAGAGTTGTTCCTTGATCTTTGTAAAAGTAGGTATAAATCTGTGTGGTTCCAAAACAAGCTGTGCATTTTATAGATGTAAAGCTATATTCTATGTAGCTTTAGTAATAGCTCTATTAATACCCACCTGACATGACTCCAAAAAGGTAGTAGGTCCACAAGTCTCTTCTTCTTCACCTGTCCGTAGATGGACTGATTTTTAAATATTTATCTTAGTGGGTTATTCAATGCTGGCCAATATTGCCGACAGGCGGAAATATCTGTCAACTTTTTAAAAAGTCCAAAGGGTACTTGTGTATTATCACGGCGCCCGATTTTAATGTAAATACATGCGATTTAGCGACCGATTTGCGGGCCATTTTATTTTTGCAGATTTTTCGGCCATTTCCTGCCGATTTGCATGCTATTCCATCCTTGCACACCCCTAAGCTGTTCATACCCCCACTATCCACGTCAGCATGGAGTTTATTTTATAAAGCGTGGCAAGCACAACGAGTCACGGAGCCCGAAGCTTGGCGAGCGCACGCAGAATACACGTCAAGTAATCTGTGTCCCCTCGCCACGCTTCGGGATCGTTTTACACGTCCCCTCGCTGCGCTCGCCACACTTTATAAAATGAAAGGTACTTGTGTATTATCACGGCGCCCATCGCATACCACTAAATAAGGTATGCAATGCGATATTCACGTTCAATGAGCTGGAATGTACAATTAACTATCGCATAGCAGCAAATGGTATGTAATGCGATTTTTAATTGTACAATCACCCTGAAGGGTGTTTGCAATGTTAAATGCGACCCCCACTATCAACGCCAACCCGAAGCGTGGCGAGCGCAGCGGTACGCGTCCTCCGACCTTTTCATATCCCCACTATCCACATCGGCGTGGAGTTGATTTTAGATAGTGTGGCGAGCGGACGCGGATTACGTTACATGTATTTCGCATCCCCTCGCGCTCGCCATACTATCTAAATACAAAGGTTGGAGGATGCGTACCGCCGCCCCTCGCGGCGGTACGCGTTAAATTCAAGCTTTTTCAATAGACTGAAATAGATTGATTACATTACTACAACAACCAAGAGGCAGTCAACATTCCGCCAGAAAAATTAAACTGGATTGGGTTGCATGCACATATTCACATATATTACATATTTAATAAAGTATACATATTTTGTTCATCAAACAAGTGTATGAGATTCAGTAATATTATTTTGTTCATTGCCTATTACTTATACCACATTTTGATTGGAAGTCCGTTTTTGCTGATCCACAGTCTTTCCAACAGTCTGTAAAATAGAATGATGCATGTTTTAAACTATTTAATTCAACCTATTGTTGCTTGAATACACCGCCCTTTACAGGGTAAATGCAATTACATGTTGCAAGTGTGTGTTTTTTTTTTTTTTAACTATTTTCACCATACTCATTCACAACGCTCTCGTTCTATGCAGGAGCTAAATGCGCTATGTTTCCAAATAGAATACCTAGGGGCACATTTTACTAAAGCTTCTAAAAACAGTGATGTAGCCCATAGCAGCCAATCAGATTCTGTCTATCCTTTCTGTATTGCATCCTAGAAAATGGTAGACCGAATCTGGTTGCTATGGGCAACATTGCCTCTTTTTTTTTTTTTTTTTTTAGAAGCTTTAGTACATTCCATAGTGTCTTTGTGGTTATGTTCACTCTAGTAAATACCAATTTTATTTTTTTTAGGGATGATTGAAACGGCACAAGTAGATGAAAGGGCTAAAGGAAATGGCCCTAGTCAATCAGGAGCTGCAAGGAGAGGAGTACAGATTGTCGATGATGAACCACAGGCACAGACTGCAGGAGGATGCTGTTCTGGATAAATGTACAAACTGAGTGCATACTTGTCCTATCAGGAAGATTGCCATATTCCAAGTCACATGTTCTTTTACCATTTGGAGTAACAGAATTTAACATTTAACAGTATTTAAATGAGGAATAAGTAACAAAATAAGAGACCAAGTGCTATACTAGTGGAGTGCGTGACCAGAGAATTGGCATTTTCTACAACTGTTAACAGAGCAATTACCAATGGCCTTTTTACATATGTTTTTCTTTAAAGAAGAATAATATGCATGTAGAAAAGACCTACTTAAAGCTTCATTTATATTCTTTTTAAATCTGATCCTTATTTAATAACTTATGTACATTGTTAGAATGGTATGCACTTTGCTGCCCTTTGTATTTTGTGGAAAACTAAATGTATTCTAAAAATGCATTTTTTTCTGGAAGATACCAGTCATATTTTTGCAGGGTTTGCACATATTCTGACTGTCCACTTTGGTTATACTTAATTCATTCTGTACAATGATCTGGTAAATGTGCACTGTGCATTACATATTAAATATTTTATCTGCTTTTTCATGTGCAAGAAATGTGCTACAATATTGTGAGTATGAGTTTGCAGTTGGCATATTTTTCTTTAATACTGTTCCACAAGTGACCTTCACGTCCCTTCTGTTGCCTATCCATGTAACTTGCTTTAATTGCTGTGGTTGCACACGATTTATTTTTATTTTTTTCCCCCAATTCACACTTTTCAACATTTCACTAATCTGAAATAATGTGCTAGAAACTGTTCTCTTAATCATTTTTGGATCTCCGTAATTGCAGATCAAAGCTTAGAACATGAGGACTAAAACCAGCACTTCTAGTGTGGTACATATTAATGCCCCCCCCCCCAACCTTTCATGTAACTGTTTATTATTCGTTGTAGAATAAATACATCATTTGTTTAACTATGTAAATCTTTTTAGTTTGGAAAAATTATGTTTAAAAATCTGAAATTTCTAGAACGGTTTTTTCTTGCACTGCTTTATCACTTGGAGTGGGCTATGGATCACTAAACTTTATATTTTGTGTGGCTTAACTATTTAAATACTGGAATTAGTAAGACAGATGATTTTAAAAGTTCTAGTGGAGGGTATTTCTGAATGATTCCCCAGCGTTTTATTTTTGGATAATCACACTGAGACTGATCGCTAAAAGCAAATGTTTGTATTTTTATTTTTTATACACCCATTGTCATTCTTTAAAACAACCCAGTAAATGTACTATCTATAACCTGGATATAAACTGACTCTTTCTGTGTCTTCAAAGCAGTCTGAACTTCAGATAGTAAGAGGTTAATGCAATGGTTTCCAAACACAGTCCTTAAGAAACCCTAACAGACCAGCATTTAAGCATATCCATTCTTAAGTACAGGTGACTTAATTTGTGCCTTTGTACTGACTAACTAGTATATCCCTCAAAATATAGACTGTCTGGGGCCTTTAGGACCGCATTTTGGAATCACTGGGTTAATTACTACGTCTGAGTTTGACAGATGTGTGGGTTGTTGCAAGAACTGGGATCATTTTTTTTTTTTTTTTTTTCAAAATAACAATCCTTTTACAAGGCAGAATTATTCCTTTTTTTTTTTTTTTTTTTTTTTTTTTTTTCTAAACTACAGGTATGGAGTCCTAAAAAAAAAAATGGATTTTTTTACAAACACAAGCTGACCGTTTTTGGGAGAACGGCAGTGGACTGTCAAGATCATGGCCGTATATGAAGTCACGCCCCTTTTTGACGATTGGACATTGAATCCTGCCTGCCGATAAACAGACATGCGGGCTGAGAAAAGGCCAGGCTAAAGACTGTAGGGACCCAGGATTGAATACCTTTTCAATGTGCACAGATGACATCTAGGGCCAATTGTTGTTGAAACAGAATAACATTAACTGTACCTGATGTAGAGTATGTGCTATTCTCCATACAGCATGAGCTGTTTTAGATGGGCTGATAAACTGCTCATAGGAAGTATATAAATGTTGAAATGCCTTTTTGTTTAAGTTCACGTTTACATCGCATGCAGATCACACAGGTTTTTTTACCTTGCGATCCTGATGCGCGCTCCCGGGACAGCACAAATCGAAACCCAGATAGACAGGGCAGCAATGACTATATAGTGCAAACCGAATGTACATAGCATGAGTTGTATGCAACTAGCACAGAGATAGCAAAGATTGCATAGCACTCAAATCTTAAATCGAATAGCAAGGGGATCTCACTGTGTGTACACACCATTAGTTGGCGGGGCGAAAGATTGTATTTTAGGTTTTCTTTCGTCCGGTTGCTTTTTGAACAGTCTTTTGTTCTAGCCCCCTCTGTGGGTTCTTTTGAGGTTTCCCCTGCCTTTTTTGCGAGTAGTTACCACTAAAGGGGGACGTGCCGCTGAAGAGCTCATCGGATTCAGGCCAGGCAAAAATCACTGACACTGCGTGGAAGCTCCTCTTTGCTGTCTAACATTCCTTTTGTGCAGGAATTTCTATTCCTCTGATTGAAATTGTGTTTAGAATTATCAATGCCGGTCAACCATCTATACACATTATGCTCTTCATAATCTTGTTCAACAATGTGCAACTTTTTTTTCTTGAGTTTGATAAGTTCACTTTTATAGGTGTCACATTTGTAGTTTAGACCATGATTTTTTGTGCTCTCTCTCTCTTTCCGAGTAGTTTCATTCTAATTCGTGAGAGACTCCATTTTGTCCCGGGTGATTTTCAACTCACGGCCAGCTTGTTCCACCACAAGAGCATCAGATCTAATCTACAATTGTTAAGTATTGCTACCCAACAGCGGCAGAATCCGGGGGTTGAGTGACCAATTGTGTGTACATTTCTGACCCTGAACCCACGGCGTATGAGTTTTTCATGAAAATAGTCTGATAAGGACTGACCATGAAGTGCAAAATCAATTTCTCATTGCCAAAGTTTTAACAATCTGGTATACCTCATCAGCACTTAAGCTTGTATCAGTCAATGGGGCAGATCTATTAAGCTTTAACAAGAGATAAATGCAAGGGATATAAAGAGAGATAAACGTCCAGCCAATCACCTGCTAACTGCCATGCTATAGGCTGTGTTTGGAAAAAGTCAGTAAGGAGGTGATTGGCTGGACGGTTATCTCCTTATCACCCTTGCATTTATCTCTTGTTAAGGCTTAATACATCTGCTCCAATGTCCCTGAGAACAGCATACCTGCAGCATCATCCGCAGTGAAGCTTAGTGTCTCGCCTTTAGTTAAAACAATTGCCCCTGGAATACATGTCCTTTCCAGGTCATCATCTTGCTGAGATGCTTCCATATTGCATGTAGTGAATAATAATATACTGTATCCACAAAAAGGAAAAGTCCAATGAAATTGGGGTGCCTTACCCATAGCGATGTACCACGCAGGTCCACTGAGCAATATATTGGTTGCGGGCTGGCACTCTCCACAATGGGTCAAACAGTTTGGGCGCCCTTGCCAGGAATAAATATCTCACAGCATTCCAAGTCCCAGGAAAGACGCACGGCACTGCAGCATAAAGTAATCCAATCTATTACCTCAACGTTTCAGGGCTTTCACCCTGTTTTCAAGAGGAAAAACAGGCATAACAAAATACATTACATCTTACCTTTGAAATAGGTTGCATGGCACAAATCTCTCCCCGTGCCGCCCTGCATCTCACACATGCAATGCACACAGATGACTTCAGCGGCTCGAGCCCACTGCTGTCAGTGTGCTAGTTCCCTAGCAACGTGGAGCATCCTAGCGACCAAGTGGTTTGGGCTTAGAGATAGCTTTAATGCTTACAATATATACATCATAACCTAACAAAAAGACATAACACACAGACAAACACTATTTACATGCAGATAAACACCTAGAAATCCGAGAGACTATGCAAAGAGTAGCGGCCATCAATACTCAAAATGAAAATCGCTCTCACCCAATTAATGAACAGGTGAATTTAAATAGTCTAAATATATCATACATATATATCATTTCTATGAAAAGCACATGAGAAGAGGGGGCCTTGCTCATTACTCATTAATGTGAGCTTACATTCCAAAGGGGAGGGACAGACAGGAGTGACAAATAAGGGGTAGAAGTGAGCATAAACAGAAGGTTAGGATGAGAGGTGGTTGGGTTTTATGGAGGGTGGGAAGATGATCAGCTCAGTTTAAGATATTTTAGCTCTTAAGAAATTAGGCTAGAGATATATAGAGAAAGAAGAAGAGTTCCAAGAACAGAATCTTGGGAAATACCAACTGTCAGTGGAAGTGTAGGAGAGTTGGAGTCATTAGAGCAGGCATTCCCAACCACGGTCAAGGCACACCAACAGTGCAGGTTTTGGTGATATCCAGGCTTCAGCACAGATGGTTTAATCAGAATCCCTCAGATACTAATTAAGTCACCTGTGCTCAATCCTGGATATCTACAAAACCTGCACTGTTGGTGTGCCTTGAGGACCATGGTTGGGAATGCCTGCATTAGTGGTACGGCTGTGCATTTTCAAAACTGACAGTACAAATACTAAAATACAAGTATTAACAGTGATAGTCAACTTAAAGGTCCTTAATCTGTATATAGACATTTGGTTTTATTTACATATGTTTTTGAGTTATATTAGATCTCAAAGTCCACAATATTCTAAATATATTCATAGGTTACAATACTATGATATATACACCCATCAGCCATTATATTAAAACCACTGACAGTTGAATTGAATGACACTTGTAAAGAGCTGGCATGTATTAAGCAGTAAGTAAACAGTCTGTACTTGAAGTCAATGTGTTGGAAGCAGTGAAAATAGACAAGGCAAAGGATCTGATCACCTTTTACAAGGGCCACACTGCTGGCTAGATGACCTGGCTAGGATTTTTCCAAAATGTCAGGTCATGTGGTGTGTTCCTGGTATTCAGTGGTTGGTACAGTCTCCCCGTCACCCGGTGAAGACGCTGTGTGCACAGCGTCTATTCTTGCAAGCAGAGGGGCTGGCCAGCAGCTTACAGCGCTTCTAGTCATGCCCCCACAGCGACGGATAATGTGGGCGTGGATAATTAAGCGATTTGTAGGCCACGTCCCCTTATCACTAGGCCACATCTGCTAATTTTGGCACACACTGATGTCTCTCCTTACCTGCATTCAAAGTTGGGAGGTATGGATGTACTTCAGCATTCTTGGCACACAATGGGTCAGATTTATCAAACTTCAAATAGTGATTAATGCTGTCCACACATCAGACCAACTTTTCTCCAACCATCCAACTAGTTGCTTGGATGGAATACAAATCTGGTACTGGATGGAAGCAAAGGACAATCAGAAATGTGCTCACAAACCCAGGAAAATGGACAAAAACATTTAGTCAAATTGTTTAATTAAAACAGGTTCAACTACAGTACCGTGTCTGAGCGACAGTTCTTGTCCTTTTCTCCCATCCAGTACCATATTTTTATTCCATCCAAGCAACTAGTTGGATGGTTGGAGGAAAGTTGGTCTGATGTGTGGCCAGCATAAGTGGAGAGTGATAAGCACATAGCAGTAGCTGATTGGCTGGCTTTTTATCACCCTCCATGTTATCACGTTTTCGAAGCTTGATAGATCTGGCCCTATATATCATTTTATCGTATAGTGCAGTTTATGCCTGAATGCCATATTGGAGTATCATGCAAAGCGGTCATCAGATCTTTCATGTGTGTACCCAACGTTAGTGGATCAATATATGTGCTTTTGACCCAATTACCAGTCGGGAATGTATATCCATAAAGAATGGGAAAATTAATAAGAGCCCCTCTTCCCTTTATTATACCTAGAATAATGTAGTGCAGGCATTCCCAACCATGATCCTCAAGGCACAGGTGACTAAATTAGTATCTGAGGGATTCTGATTAAACCATCTGGGCTGATGCCTGGATATCACTGAAACCTGCACTGTTGGTGTGCCTTGAGGACTGTGGTTGGGAATGTCTAATGTAGTTTATGCACCATTCTGTTGCTAATGGGCAGAAGGGAAGGTAATACTACAACAGAGAATCACTGAGTGACGCTCGGAAAGACACAGACAGCAGCCAGCTTATTACTGGAATGGAATGATATTTCTGTGAATGGTGTAAACATGATCAGGTGACACCAGCGCTCCCCCACCCCCTCCACTTCGCTCCCAGCACCTGACCAGGGTGATGACGCGTCACGTGCCCGGCCTGTCATTACTGGGAGACGAAAGTGCGCATGCGCGGCTGGCCGCGGCTGTGTTATGCTGGGCACGTGAGAGAGGGCTACGTCATCATAAACACTCGTAGCAAGATGGCGGCGCCTGTCACCGGAAAGGTAACGGGAAAAGGAAGTTTTGTTGTCCCGGTGATTCCGGAAAATCTGCGGCTGTAGTGTAAACTGCCATGTTAGTGCGGTGCTATAGATGCTATGATAGTGGGTGTTGCGGCAATGACCTGCTTCTGCCCCTGATATGCCGTCTACACAGGGAGCTCCGCCACCTCTCACACATACAGCTTGCCATCTCTATGCTTGCATATATAGTTGTGTATATACATATATATATATATATACACACACTATTTGCCATATACAGGATTTCCACTTATAATGTGTTGTCATTGAAGACTTGTCATGCTGCTTTCGCGGCTATACTGTTGCTCTTAGTTTGAGACTACAGTGTGTTTAGTGGCTGTTTAATTATTGGCTACGGATGCAGGGAAAGTTGCGAAATGTCAGAACTTTTACAAACCTTTTCTCAGATCCGTAATTTCCATTTCCCCTTTCATCTCATTGTGCAGCCCAAGCCTGAACTGATCCCATGTATCTCTGTAATCTCTAACAGTTACAGGTTAGAGGTATGCTGCAGAATTTATACTCTCGGATTCTGTGAACAATCTCCAGTCCCTCAAGCAAAAGTTACTTTGGTCAAATCTATCCAAATTAAAATTTGTCCCCTCAATCCCTGTTGCAAATCATGATTCCCTTTGAATGGATATGTAGGACACCCATGATTTAATCTACAAATCTATGTGCATCAAAATGGCACAGTCTGTACTTCTGCTGTCTGTACTTCTGTGTGTCTATCCATTAGAATTTTAGTTGCAGGTGGTGAAAGTGAATGCGTATTTTAATAGGCAGCAGTGTTCTCTGCATCATAATAATATGGCATTTCTTTTCGGCTATGGGCTCTGTAGCATGGTTAAAATGAGGAGACACCGTGGAAGACTAAGGCTATCGCTAGAAATCTTAAAACCCCTAGCAGTTGGCAACCATAATCATCCTTCACCATGTATCTTGTTTTTTGAGTTAATTAGACAAAATAGCAGCTGGAACTTTATTGTTAATTTGGACAGATACCAAGATATGGCTGGCACTGGAACTACTCCTTGCTTGACCTAAAGGCTGGGTACACATCAAACGATATGAAGTCTGATCCCGTGGAATGGAACTTCATATTGTACTTGTCTCATACTCGTCTCATACTCCTGATTTCATGCTCCTGTCTGCCAATATCTGAGTCATTATATCTAATGTTCCGCACATCAAATGTGATAACCTGGCAACGACATGCATGCTAAATGGAGCCACAAGCCATATATTGCTCAGTATCTATGGTCAACCGATGTATCGTTACCGGGAACCACATTGCTTTAATATATACCTGGCCTTGTACGTTGTCCTCGTGGAAATCTGTTATCTCAAATTAAGTGTAGTACGTTTCTCCAAATGTGGACTCAATGAGGTTTTCTCCATATGCAAAAAATGTAATCCTAGTTGATTGGATGACTTAATACAAAGACTTGTGGGTTGTACTCATGGGAATAAAAATACTTCTTTACATAACTTCAAGCTATGCAAAATGTGACTAAAAGCAGCTGATATACTCATGATTTCTCTGCCTCTCAAGCTGTGTACACATGGGGGCGATATATTGCTCAGTGTCTCCTTTTCATCAGCGACCAGAGATGGCTGCTGATGAAAGGGAATCAGCTGGTTGCAGGAGCAAGCTCCTGCGAGCAGCAATCATAAGGGGGCTAAAAACGGGAGCGTACACCCAGCGATTTATCGCCAGTGCACATTCTAATCCCTGGCAGTATGGTCGCTCAGCGACCATATTGTCAACGATAAATGCCCGTGTGTACACACCTTAAATCGCACTATATCTTAGCGTTCCCGCTAGGCTGTTTTAGCGGGGCGCTGCGCCCTGCCCGATTTTTACAGGGCAAAATGCGCCCTGCCCTGCTATCAGCACCCCGCTAAAACAGCCTGGTGCCTGCCCTGGCTGTGTGCACAGGGAAGCTCAGCGCCGCCTTAGACGGCAATTCCCAGCGCTTCCCCGGCAGCACGGTAACTTCGGCGGGGCCGGGCCCGCCCCCTTTAGTGACAGGGCGCCCCCGTGCAGCGGCGCCCTGCCCACCCTCATTTCTAGAGGGAACACTATATATAATGGATGTGGGAAGAAAAGATTTTTCTTTTAGCATTTATAGTTAAAAAGGACATGGTTGCCAGTCTTTTTAAATGAATAAGGGGGCCATTTATCAATGATCGCATTTACAATGCGAAATGGGCAGAATATTACCGCCCTGTATCGCATTGTAAAAAGCCTGACGTTGAGACCCGGTTTTCTGCTTGGTAGTCCACTCTCTGTAAACATTAATAACTGCTGCTCTCAAACACTTCACAAGTGCAGCCGTTTGGCTGATACTGGTTCTGACTGTTCAAGCGCCTACAATCATCCCGTGGTCAAACACAGTTAAATCACGTTTTTTGCCCATTTCTTTGCAAGCAACACAGTGCAATTGATGCTTCACTTTTTATGCATTCCCTTTTTATAGCTATCTGGTCCTCTAGCGGCAACAACGTGAGGTTATGGCCGATCTGCGTATAAGTGTCAAGTGGTCATAATAATTTGGCTACTTAGTGTATATCTGGGGAATTTATCTCTGTAGCTTGGTGTCTCATTGCTTAATCCTTGTCCAGACTTGGCTTTAGCACGCACTCACTGCTTTGACCCTCTCTAAAAGGGTGTGGATTGAAAGGTCTACTGTGTCTAGGTAAACAAGAGGTCGACATGCAGTAGGTTCAGACATGAAAAGGTGGACACGGGGGGGGGGGGGGAGCTATTTTACCTCAAGGTTGTAAGCTGTTTTAAGATGTAGGCACAACCAGGTTGGAAGTGTCAGGAGCATCCCCAATCCGTGCCGTCCAGATTAACAGACCGCAGATCCCCGCACTGGATGAGGCTCCCATGGCCTGGCGGGGTGTTGCTGCTGATATTTAGGAGGCACTCCATGTTGCAACTGACCCAGCACTGGTTTTCACAAGTCCAATTTATCACACATCACATCCTGACTATAAAGAATATTATTTATGATATCTGGATATACAAACATACCCCGGATACAGTTAGATAGGGAGAGACAGTACACCTAACTAAAAGAATACGTATTACAGCAACATGACACCACTAGTACGCACCTAAACAAAATAATGACCAATCCTTTGAGATAGATGACATCAGCAGGTTAAATCATTGTAAATCATACTCACAGGCAATAGTATCACAATCCGATAGGAATGCTTATATATAGGTATGACCTGATCTGTAGAAAATATCCTGAATACAACACACCCCCACAAAAATCAATCGTGTAGCCAGACCGCAGACAAGCAGACAGAGTGCAGCAAGGAGTTTAGATTTCGCGATTAAACACTATATCGCTGCACTTGTCTGGAAACCGGAATTTCTCTAATCGCAATAAGGGGTAATCCCGAGTCTACAAATGTATTTATTTGCACATAAGAAAATCTAGGTCTTTCATGAAACTGCACCAATGTGCACAGGGATTTAACATTGTACCACAGCATATGTCTGCGAATCGGGATTTCCCTCATAGCAATAAGGGGTAATCCTATGTCTACAAACTTACGCATTTGACAATTTAGGTTTCCTTTCCTAGGACGGGTGATACTGATTTCCCCATCATTTTTTATTAACTAAAATGACAAGGGGAACCGTCAATAAGAATTTAATTGACAATAACGGACAATGACGTCAAAGGGAAAACACACACCCCACAACGATTTACATCTTATTAGTATGTATGAGACAGGTGGCACTTAAGGAGCTTCCGGGCTCCCAGCAGGTGGTCCTGAGGAAGCGTTCTTGCGAAGCGTACGCTGACAGATCACACACTCAGTGTGCTAAACCCTCTATTCCCCTCCCCACATACTAATGTCCTTTTGATCTGTACTGTTGCGCCAAGAGAGGTCTCCGGTTAACGCCGTGACCACTAGTGAGGTACGCGATTCTGGCGCCAGATCCAATGTCCTCACAGCTTGCATAGCTGAGTGAACGAGGTAGGTGCACGCCTGCACACCTCGGATTCAGTTCACCAGCGGCTCCAGGAGTAAGCGGTGGCGCTGAAGCGGGACTGTTACCCGTGTTCGGCGCAGACCGGCACTACCTGTGTAGCATCTGGTTCTCCCTGACTCCCACACTGATATGCACGGATTATACGCCTATAATATATGTCCAGTTAAGCACCATAACGGCTCTGAGATTTAACGGCGAATGAAGTGTCATATCTACCACAGGGAGGAATAGTGTACACTCCCCTATACTAATTCAAGTTACGCACAGTGCACACAGACAGCAATAAGAGGGATATTGTGGAGTGGGGTCACACTGAGTGAGGAGAATATTCTTCCCTTTTTAAACTGTGTGTTGTTACATGTCTTGTATGTTTGGTTTTATTTCACAACTATATTTTTTAAATTTGAACCATTAAATGTTAAGTATTATGAGTCAATTTGTTTCTTAGGTGCACCAGCACAAGACACACTTTTCTGTCCTACAATCCTGTTTAGAACAGGATATCACGCTGCCATCTTCCGTGCTTGATATTTAAAAGCTCTGGCTGTCATCTGGAGATCCCACCGGTAACGAGCGTGGCTGCTGTTTGAGCTCTGACCGTCACTCAGTTGGTTCCGCTCGTAGCGTGATTTGCGGCTTTGCTGCAAGTCTCCACATACTGACTTGGGCTCATGGGGATAAACTAGCAGTGTGTCCGGTATGGTAGAATTCTTGTGGGAAACTTGTTTAGTCGCGCAGAGGGCGGCTTTTTCAAATCATGAGTAACATAAAGTTGAGTTTGTTAGGACTCTGGGCCTTATTCTAGTTCACTCTTTCTGACAAAATCCTTCTTAGATGGACAAAACCATGTGCACTGCAGGTGGGGCCGATGTTACTTGTGCAGAGATAATTAGATTTGGGTGGGGGTTTTACTTCAAAGTGAGATCTATATTGCAGTGTAAAAATAAAGCAGCCAGTATTTTCCCTGCATAGAAACAAAATAACAAATTGAATATCTCTGCACATTTTACATCTGCCCCCCTGCAGTGCACATGGTTTTGCCCATCTAAGAAGGATTTTGTCAGAGTGAACTAGAATTAGGCCCTTTATACCTGTTTCATTTTTCACATTCAGGTGTTTGAATTAATGTCCCAATCCTGGTCTCTTGGCTCACATTTTACTGTCCCACTTTTTTGTCATCAGGTGGGTTGGTACTTGTGTATTATAGCGGCGCCCCCGATGTACCTTGCGCAATGTTTTTTTCGCATGCCATGCAACGCGATTTTTGCCCCCTATGCGATGAAACATTGTATAAGCACCCTAAAGGGTCCTTTTAAGCACCCAAATGGGTGCTTACAATGTTAAATGCACCCCCACGCCACCCCCCACTATAAACGTGAACCCGAAGCGTGGCGAGCGCAACGAGCCCGCGAGGGGCGGCGGTACGCGTCCTCCGACCTTTTCATACCCCCACTATCCACGTCGGCATGGAGTTGAGAATAGAAAGTGTATAATCTATAGTGTAGAAAGTGTAGATCTATAGTATAATTGGTACTTGTTTCCTAGCACGGCCACACCGATTTACATCGGGGTGGTCGTGTCGGAAAAATCGCGTCGATCGCATCGCATGCGATGCGACCGACCCGATTTTTTGATTGAATGAAATGTAAATCGGGTCCCTGGGACCCGATTTTACATTGGATTCAATGTAAAATATTCCCTACACCCCCAAATTTAACTACGTAAACCCCACCCCACGATAGACGCCAACCCGAAGCGTGGCGAGCGGCGGCGGTGCGCGTCCTCCGACCTTTTCATTCCCCTACTATCCACGTCGGCGTGGAGTTGAGAATAGTGTGGTGAGCGCAGCGTGCCACCGAGCCCGAAGCGTGGCGAGCGGACGCGTATACCTGTGAAGTTAAACGCGTCCCCTCGCGGGGCGCGCTGCGCTCGCCACGCTTCGGGCTCGGTGGCTCGCTGCGCTCGCCACACTATTCTATTCTCAACTCCACGCCGACGTGGATAGTAGGGGAATGAAAAGGTCGGAGGACGCGCACCGCCGCCCCTCGCGGGCTCGCTGCGCTCGCCACGCTTCGGGTTGGCGTCTATCGTGGGGTGACGACGGGGACATCTATAATGTGAAATGGGTCATATTGGCCCATTTCACATTTTTCACATTTTCTCACGATTTCAATGTTAAAAAATATTTTAACATTGAAGCCTATGGCAAAATCGGGGGCATCGCGTCGGTCGCGTCGGGACCAATGTTAATGGTCCCGACCGACGCGATGCCCCCGATATTGTACCTTTGCCGACACGATCCTCACGATTTCAATGTTAAAAAATATTTTAACATTGAAGCCTATGGAAAAATCGGGGGCATCGCGTCGTGACCAATGTTAATGGTCCCGACCGACGCGATGCCCCCGATATTGTGTCCTAGCCGGCAAAATGGACCTGATTTCAAAGGAAATCGGGTCCATCGTGTGGATCGTGTACCTTAACTTAAAGGTACACGATCCACAAGATTGTGGCCGTGCTAGGAAACAAGTACCGTATAATTTAATCCCTGGGGTTTAAGGGACTGGAGTTTCAGGATCCATGTGTCTTTCTTCCTGCATAGATTTCTGAAGCGGTCCACCCCGCAGTTGGTTACTTAAACAGCTACCAACAGTTCACATTTTCCAGACAACCTAGCTGGTGCACTCATTACTCAATTACACTTTTTAAAAGATCCACATGTGGATCTAAATGCTTCAATTGTGATTCTGTAAGGAGATCTGGAAAACATTAACTGTTGGTAGCTCTCTAGGACTGGAGTTGGCTACCCCAGCTCTAAACCAACCACTAGCATCCCGTTTGGCTCACTATTATGGGCCTCTACAAAAGTGTCTTGGTTCTTATTTCTATTTGTGATATTTTTTCTTTGCTCCATCACCCTAATTTTGAGGGTCTGTGTAGTATGGGCCACATAGTACATCTGACAAGGGCATATCAGTAGATATGACGTAGCAAGTGTTACAATTCTATGTTTTATGTTGTTTTGTTTTTTTTTGGACACGATTGCCATAACCGTTTTTTATTACTCGCATGGATACAGGTTGTGTATTTTGAGTGGTTACATCTGTATCACCCCTACACTTTTGGTACCTAGTAGTGTTCTTTGTTCTGAAGTCTTCATTGTATTCTGAGGTCCCTTAAAGAAACTGGATGCCAGGATGTTTTTTAGGCTACGGGCCTACTACTTCTAGGATATTCCTTAGGATTGGGTCAGATCTGAGCAATTTATAATTTTTCTTAATGATATATTTGTAATTTCAACTGCCACTCTATTATGTTTTGGTATAAAGGATATTTTGTATTCATCTTCCTAGCTACAACTTGGCTTTTTCTTTTTAGTGAGCATATCATTTAGATTTAGTCCACTGGAGTATTCGGATGCTTCATCTAGCACAGTTTGCGGATATCCCCAGCTCTTAAATTCATTAATCAAAATTATGCAACTCCCTCTCCCCCACCCCCCCCTCCGTCGGCGCCGGGCAGGGGGAAAGCCGCTCAGTGTGTATGCATTCCCCGCAGCGATGAACGCTATCATCGCTGTCCATACACGCTGGGCATAGTTGCCCAGTGTGTATGGACCTTAACTCTATGCAGCTGGCTTTTCAGTACATTCTTAAGCCTGCTTTTCCTTATTATTACTAGAGTAGGGGATGAAACTACATACATACACTGTTTTTTGTAACCTGCCACTGTGACAGTTCCCTCTATCACCCTCACTGAAATGTCCAAAAAATGTATTTGTGAGTGATGGTGAGTGCTAGTGAAGGATAACCCCTACATGTTGGTGTTCAAATAAGTAACAAAATCAGTAACAAAAGAAGTATTGCCTTGCCAAACTAAGAACAGGTTGTTGATATAGCGAGAAAACAACAGAGAAAGAGATATGGCGACCATAGAGGACCAGGTCCGATGCGTAGCTCCCTTCCCAGATGTAGTGTTGCTCGAATTATGCCATATAGATATTTGCAAAGCTAGGCACAAACCTGGTCCCCATCACTGTACTGAGGACCTGTACTTAGTCACAGTGATTATGTGACAGAATAAACTTAATTGATGCCGGTATAAATTCACGCTTCTCCTCTGAGATACCAACATCCCCCACCAGGTGGTCGTGGACTGCCTTTCCGGTGGGGAATATTGGTATAGAGTCTCAAGTGGAACCCTGGATATCTATCAGTTGAATGAAGCTGGCGGTATCTCGAATATGTGATCTCAGAGAAGAAGGATGTGGCTGTAAGTAACTGTCCACAAAATGTAATAAGTTAGAAGTCAAATTCACAATCCCAAAAATGATAGGTCGTCCGGGTGGATTGTGAAGTGTCTTGTGAATCTTAGGGAGGTGGAGGGAGTTGAGGAATTCTAAATCATCATAAGTGATCATGCTTTTCTCCAGGGCTGTGAATAAAAGAGTTTTTAGTTCAGGTCTTGACAATTCTTTTTCAAATCTAGGAGCCAGGATGAAAGTGTAGGAGCCAGAAAAACTAAAAATAGGGACAGTGAGCACCAAAAAGTTACACCATTATACCTATTACACATGTCACACACCCCAGTGATCGCAAAAACCCTCCAAAATTATGGGTTCCGGGGACCCCTCACTTACAAAAATCGGGGTCCTACTTGACCTTTTCTGGGTCCCAACAGAATAAAGCCTCATCTCCCCTTCCCCAGCATGGCACATACAGAGCCTCCTCCTCTTTTCCATATGGCATATACCCTATATATGGGGGGGGGGGGGTAAGCAAACATAGATTTGGGCACCCCAAAAATGTGGCTTTTGGGAAGGGAGGGGAATCAATTGACAATTTGCACACTCACATAAAGCAAGATACACATATGCTAGAAAAAGGAATAATGTCGGAATAGGGACACCTGTGCTGCACCAATCAGGATTCTGCCCCTGTCCATTGTTTCTAGAACAAAATTAAATATGGCAGCAGGAACAGGAGGGATAGTGTTAGTAAAATGCCAGCAGAATCTATGGGCTCCTCTCCTACAGGCAGCTAAGTTACTGTTAAGAGTTAATTGGTGAGCTGCAGTCTCTCTGCCAGCCGTGCAGTGAGGGGAGGAGGGGACAAGTGGGCCATTAACAGCCATCACTCAGAGCCTGGAAGAGGTGACAGTGACACACAAGAGAGCAGCACCACGAGGCAGGAGAGGAGGAGGGAAGTCTGCAGCCCGAGTCCTGCTAGCAATAAATCCCTTTACATGACACAGCCAAGCAGCCTGCTAAATGGACCAAGCACCCCTCTTACCTCTACTTATTATTATTATTATTATTAACAGTTTCTTATACTTTATTTATTATACTTTACTTTTCCAACTCTCATAGTTATACAAAATTTCCTGTCTCCTCTGCATTGAGTATAGCTTTGTGGTGGCTGCTAGGACATACATCACACACTAGCATTCCCCAAAGCCTTAGACATTTGTTCTAGCGCTTCGCTCGCCATGCTTCTAGCCTTGTGCCAATCGAACAATTTACCATACACATGGACTACAATTTGTTAATGTTAAAGTATGAACAATTTTGGAAAATTTAATTTTTGGGGGAAAAAAAAATCATGTGAGCCTTTTCAATGTGTCGACCACTGTCACGTTGACTATTGGCCTTTTGTCAATGTAGTCTTTTTGTCTGTGTTGACCTATTCAGTGACTATTTAACTGCTAGTCTGTGTCACAATGTTTCTGTGGCTTGCCTGCTCCTTGCAGGTATATCATAGGGTCTGTCCTGACTTGGCTTACAGTAGTTGCTGTAACTGATTCCCGTACAGAGGTTTCTGGTTATACCTGCTGGTAAGATCTTCAACTTCCTAGCCCCCTCCAGCCTCCACGCACACTGCGCTCTGAAGTCTCATACACACGGGGCAATTTTAGCCCATTTTCAAAGAGATCTGCCTAGATCACGTCGGAATTAAGCACAGATCGCTTGGCACATCTCGCTGGTACATGTTACATCAGCCCCACCTGCAGTGCATATGGTTTTGTCTGTTAGAGAGTGTTTGTGTCTTTCCGAGTGAATCCGAATAACCCCTATAGCCTGTGTGTCAGCGGTGTGTGCTCAGCTACATCGCTCAGCATGACTGTAGTTCTGACCTAGACTGTCTGACTAGTAGAACCCCAACTGGGCACGGTCTCTACAAGCAGCATCTAGGTGTGGTCACACACTTTTTGTTTCTTGTGTGGGTGGATCCTTCCCACTGAATCACCTGCTCGTGGACACTTTTTTTTTACATAGTCTCACAAAAGAAATATATAATTATATTTATTTTGTGTGGAGGGTAAAATGAAATATATAGTGTATGTGTGTATATGTATTTTTGTATGTATGTATGTATGTGTGTGTGTGTGTGTGTGTGTGTGTGTATATGTATGTATGTATGTATGTGTATGTATGTGTATGTATATATGTATATATATATATATATATATATATATATACATATACATATACATATATACACACAAGCAGTGTGGGGGTGCAATGTTTTGGCAAAGACCCTTAATAAGATGGCAGGAGCTGGCCTACTGGTCATGCCACTAATCCACGCCACACTGCTGTACATGAGGATTCGTCCTGACCAAAGGGCACCTGGGAAAGTGGTTAAAGAGGCCGATTAATTGTTTTGGAGTACTTATTTTACAATGATGTTTATATAGGAGGTATGTGGGAAAGTAACATCCATATGAGCGCCACAGTATGCGGTCATTAGTTTGACATTCCAAAGGTCAACCACTATTGGTTGACACATGAAAAAGGTCGACATGAGGTTTTCATTACTTTGTTTTTTCAACTACTTGTTCATACTTCATACCGTCCCAGTGGATATAGAGGGAGAATAATACAATAGTGTACCTGCATGGCGAGCGCAGCAGTACACTAATACAGTGTCCATTTTGACCTATGTCAACATTGACAAAAACATCAAAACCTCATGTGAACCTTTTGACCAGGTCTACTTAATGTATGTCAACATTTTCCATGTGTCGAAACGATCCACACCCAATGCCACAACCCAAGGTATTGCAGCAGGACATTGCCCAGTGTATCACACTTCATCTACTGGTTTGCTTGTTTTCTATTGTGCATCTTAGTGCCATCTCTCTCAGGTAAGCAACACACATTTATTTTATTATTATTTATTTCCAGTTTCTTATATAGTGCAGCATATTCCATTGCACTTTACAGCACCTGGCTATCCACATGATGTAAAAGAAATGTGATTCATCAGACTAGACCACCTTATTCCATTTCTCTGTGGTCCAGTTCTGACACTCATGGCTCTTTCAGTTGCTGACAGGTGTCAGCATGGGCACTCTGACTGATCTTCTGGTACACAGCTCTCTGTGATGGGGCACAGTGGTAGAGGTTATCAATACAGATGTCCCTGCAGGGTTTCCCTATGTGCATAGTGATATTCTTATTAAAAATGACAAAACTAAAACTAGAAATTAAGTATTAATAATCATTGCAGTTCCACGATTATTAATACATTATTATTGTTCATTCCAGCACTACATCTTTAAAAACCTGTGCACCTCCTTTCCTTGCCTGGGGTGTCGCTCTCTATCAAAGGTCTGGTTTGCATATCCGTGCTGAAATACAGACTACTCTGTACTAGCAGCACTACAGCAGGGAGTGATACTCCAGGCAGGTAAGATGATCTGCACAGGTTTTGGAAATACAAGGTGCTAGAATGAACTACAATGTCACTGTCTGCTGTCTGCTGTGGTGCTTCTAGCACAGGCCTGCTGATATACAAATCACACTGTGCTAAAAGGACTACAGTAAACAGCGACACCCCAGGCAGGGAAGAGGAACTGCATGGGTTTTCAAAGTTAGTGGGTGCTAGAATGAACACTATCACCTGTAGTGTTTATATTCCCCTAGTATCAGGGTTATTTTTCAGCAGGCTCCAGCAGGAACTGAGGCCCTTATTCTAGTTCACGCTTTCTGACAAAATATTTCTTAGATGGACGAAACCATGTGCACTGCAGGTGAGGCAGGTGTTACTTGTGCAGAGAGAATTAGATTTGGGTGGGGTTTTACACCTGCCTCACCTGCAGTGCACATGGTTTTGTCCATCTAAAGCCCCGTACACACGGGGGAGATATATTGCTCAGCAATATATTGCTCAGCAATATATTGCTCAGCAATATATTGCCCAGTGTCTCCTTTGCATCAGCGACCAGAGATGGTCGCTGATGAAAAGGAACCTCTGCTGGGGGAGCCGCAGAGGTAATTAGCTGGTGCTGGTGCGCACTCCAATCACTGGCAATATGGTCGCCTGCGACCATATTCCCAGCGATTATAGCCCCTATCGCCCCCGTGTGTACACAGCATAAGAAATATTTTGTCAGAAAGAGTGAACCGGAATAAGGGCCTCAGTTCCTGCTGGAGTCTGCTGAAAAATAGCCCTGCCTAGTATTGACCACTGACCGAATATTATTTGTCATCTTTCTATAATTTTAAGATATGAATTATCTATACTGTGTACGTTAATCGAAGGTAATTACTTACAATGGATTTTTACTGTACTTGCAACCAGAGATAAAGGAGGATATTCAATCTCCGGCGAGCACCTCCCACCGGGGAGATGCCCGCTGGGCCCTATTCAATGCTGTCTTCCCCGACAGCATTGAGCAGGGTATCTCGGCAGAACGAGCCCGACATCACTAGCTGTCGGGCTCGTTCTGCCGAGAACAGCCGGAAAGTGACGAGCTGCCGGCTGCAGCTCGCCTCTTCCCGGCCGCAACTCGCGGCCACGCCCCCTTTTCGCTCCCCGGCAGGCGGGACATTGAATCCCGCCTGCGTGTTCTCGGTCGAGCTGACCGAGAACGGGACTGGGTCACGGCGGTCTAGCAAGCTCGACTGCCGTGACCCTGACATTGAATACCGCCCTAATGATGTAAAGTTGAGGTAGAGAATTTCCTACTGTCTTTCTGCAAAAAGCACAAAACCTATTGTTAGAATACATTTATCCTAGCATCAGCTTTGTAATGGATCTGATCACTTACTGGATTGTTTATAAACTGTAAATAGAGTGTTTGTATATCAGAGACCCAAATATTGAAAATAAATAACTACTACTGTTGAATAGATCTGATATTTTAGTTTTTTTCAACTTATTTGTGTAGTTTAAGCTTCATTTTCACATCCATGACGATTCCCTGAACAGAAACGCCCTGTGAAAGAGGCAAGCTGCCAACTGTTTTCTATTGCTATGAGATCTGTTTCTGTTGTGATGCTTATCCTGCAATGTTCATAACATGTTTTGTAGAGTGTGTGTTTTTTTTTTTAAACAAAACAAATTCTGATGTTTCAAAGGAAGGCAATCATTTGTATTCTACATCCACCCAGCTTGGCTGACATTGTGTACATGACCATTTTGCCCAAGTGTCTACATATCTTATCCTTTAGCCTTTGTTAACCGTCACCTATTAAATGTTTTTTTAAAAGGTCACCAATAGCAAGCATTGCTGTCAGATTCAGGTTATTTACTACACTCTGCCAAGAAACGTTGCTGCTTTCAAGCAACTATAGCATTTCTGCAAAGCTTTTCTTACAACCAAGGAAATCGAAACTTTGCAAACATTCAACAAGTAAAGGACTACAATACATATTTATTAATTAACCAATCATTAGATAGCACCAGCATATTCAGTTATGCTTTTCAATTGAATTCGCTCCTCGCAAGATCTAAGTCTCTCTTCCACACTCATTACTCGATCCCATTCCCATTCCCATTCCTGATTGCAGGACTTTCTTCCGGCTGCATCCACTCTGTGGAATGCTCTCCCGTGCCAAATCAACGGTGCTCCAGTCTCCAAACCTACAAGCGTTCCCTGAAAACTCCACCTCTTCAGGCAAGCTTATCAAATTCCAGAACCAGACACTTAACCTTTATATAGCATTCCTATCCAAACACATCCCCACTGTACAGGCCACACATATATTCTCACTCTTTCTTTTTAACATTATCCATCCTCTCGACCCCTGGCCAAACCGCTGGGTCACCGTATCTTACAGCACACCAGGAACCTTTTAATTCTGGTGGAATTAATGCAATAAAGATTACAATATCTATCCTTATGTATCAATGCCTATTTCCCTATAGATTGTAAGCTTGAGAGCAGGGCCCTCCTACCTTTTGACTGTCTGTAAATACCCAGTTTGTTGTATCACTGTCTCCTTTTGTAAAGCACAATGGAATATGCTGCACTATATAAGAAACTGTTAATAAATAATAAATAAAAATGTGTTCAGTCAATTCAGGATTTATCTTAAAATATCAATGCTATGTTCCGCTGAGCACTAATCTAACCTGTAGGGTTGTAATTATACCATCTAGGCTGTGCAATTAATGACATGAGATGTGATGCAAAACAGGATACCGTACTGTAGAACACTACATTAGAATATTTGGCAGGTTTACTATTGTCCTCTGATACTTGTAAATATAAGTCTAAGTGGTGCACTTTATTTTGTGGTTATGTGCTCACCATTGAACAGAACTCCAATGTCCAAATGACCAATCAGAAATGTTTTAGTCATCAGGGTTACTTCCTGCAAAAGTTTTAAAAGTACCACTTGTTTCTGAAATTGTGTGATCTGAATATTTTTTTTAATTTTTTTATTCTGTATTCCAGATCGTTTTTGACCAGGAAGGGGTATTCATACATTCTTCATGCGGAAAAATGGATGATCAAGACAGCTTAATACCAGGAACATTGTGTGTCATAGAAAAGGTATAGTGACCTTTTGATATTACTATAAAATATACATCGTCATTTATTGAGGTGCCGAATTGCACATGAAGTGTTAAGTTATGGGTAACACAGATCTCTGCAGTCAGCACATAACATCGACTCATTTGGTAGCTGGGTTGAACTTCAGTGATCACTGCAAGATAGGCATACTTGCTTGCCTACATGGAAAAAATTAATTTCACTCAGTGAAACAAGATGATTAAATAAAATTCAATGACTAGACAGGGTTCATTTGTGGAAGAGGCTTTTGCATAGTAGCAGCCACAAATGAAACATAAAATATCATACAGTACAGGATAAGGGCTGGTGTCCTCTGGCAGCCATAGATTTACTGGAGACCAGCCCTTATCCTGTACTTTATGATATTTTTCCTTGTATTTATGTGAGAGCATATTAATACCCCTTTTCACATCGCACCTCAGACCTGGGTTATAAGAAGGGTTAAACCCAAATTACCCTCTGTGTAATGGGTGTCCCTGGTTTAATGTGAAAGCGCAGAACCCGGGGATTGCGATCCCTGGACTTACCCCGCTTTTTGATGTGAAAGTGGTATATGACACATTTCTACCAGCATGGGTAGACCATTATGCAATATATAGTCCCCATGGTCCTTATTCATTTAAGACAAATTAGGCTTGACTGTGTATTAATGTAGGAGGAATAGAAAATGTATGAATATGGCCATCAGAATGTGCCAGGAGGCTGGCAGGTATATGTCTATAATGACCTGTGATAAAATGAAAATAATTAATTGACATCATTATTTTTTCACCCTGTTTAACAAATAAGCCCCATAGTATTTTTTAAGGCAAAAAAATCTTGTTGGATGTTCGTTTGGGTAAGGATAATTAGCATTATGGATGACATAACTTGAGGTCGACAGGGTCATTAGGTCGACATTGAAAAAGTTGACTTTTTTTGTTTTTTTCTTCTCCCGAATGTCGACACAGTCAACCTAAACAGTAAAACATACCGCTTCACCCTGCATGGCGTGCTATGCTTCGGGCACACTGTTTTATTTTCCCACCACGCCCTAGTGGATAGTAGGGCATGAAATACCACCTGTCGACACATGGACACCACATGGACATGGACGTCCACATGGACACCAAAACGTACCACTGCGTCCCCTCACATGGCTCGCTGCACTCGACTTGCTTCGGGCACGTTGCCTTTCCACACTCCACACACTATTTTATTCTCCCACCACACCTTAGTGGATGGTAGGACATGAAATAACACCTGTCGGCACATGTCAACTAAAAAAAAAACAGTAACCCCCATGTCGACCAAAAGTCATGTCGACCTAATACTTGTCGACCTGCTTGGTGGTGACCCATGACCGTATCCCGTTCGCCCGTTCATTTTACATCCACCAAATCTGATTATTATACTCCAAGGATCACATATTATTAATGTTTTAGATACACAACATTTGCACTTAACTATAGAAAACAGTCTATTCTAGGTTGACTCTGCCCTCTGCCATATCCAAAGTGATTCATACAGTACATGAATATATGTTTGGTATCCAGCTAAAAGCTGGTACACCTAGGTGGCGCTGCTTAGCCAAAAAAACAATTAATCATTCAGCTACCAGAGTTAAATAAACACAAATTTATTAAAAAACATAATTCTTCAATAATTAATTTTTTTATAAATTTGTGTTTATTTAACTCTGGTATCTGAATGATTAATTGTTTTTTTGGCTAAGCAGCGCCACCTAGGTGTACCAGCTTTTAGCTGGATACCAAACATATATTTCTGATCTATAAGAGGTGCACAATTCCTCTGAATAGGAGGCCGCAGCTTGGCTAAAAAAGGCAATCATCTTTGTTATAACTCTGTGGAAACCAGCGCTCTTGGGTGACCCTAGTGGCCACAAACGAGTTGATTCACACATGCCCTTATACATGCATGCTGAATATAATTTCATATTTGTTAATCACCTTTTGCATAAAACAAAGTATGAGTACATTGAACCATCAGAAAGAAAAGGTGTCACTATCTCCATCACGCTCAGGATTTTGTATATGGGAGACTCAACCAGTACATGTTAAACAATGGATGTAAGTGTCTAACTGTGGGCCTTATTCTAGTTCACTCTCTGACAAATTCCTTCTTAGATGGACAAAACCATGTGCACTGCAGGGGGGCAGATATAACTTGTGCAGAGAGAATTAGTTTCGGGTGAGTTATTTTGTTTCTGTGCAGTGTAAATACTGACTGCTTTATTTTACACTGCAATATAGATCTCACTTTGAAGTAAAACCCCACCCAAATCTAATTCTCTCTCTGCACAAGTAACATCTGCCCCACCTGCAGTGCACATGGTTTTGTCCATCTAAGAAGGATTTTGTCAGAGTGAACTAGAATAAGGCCCTGTGTCACAAGAGCAGTTTACCTCACCAGTGTATGGAGCACAATGGTAAATCAGGAATAAATGATCACTATGGAGAATGAGTCACCCATACATAACAAAAGTAAATTCCTGCCCCTTTTTTTGTGAAAGTTTTGTTAGGCATTTCATCTGCAGTATTGGACACCCCTTGTTTAATGTCGACATGGATGGAAGGTCGACACAAGCATTAGGTTCACAGTCAAAGGGTCGACATGGCTCTTTATGTGCTGACACACAATATGTCATACCCTACCGTCCACTTGGGCGTGGTGGGAGAATAAAATAGTGTGCTGAGCGTAGCAAAGCACCGTGTTTGAAGCATGGGGAGCGCAGCGATGCATCGATATGGTGTCCATGTTGACATTTGGGACAAAAAATAAGTGAAAGGCCCATGTCAACCTTTTTTGCTGTCGACCTAGGCATTGTCGGCCTAATGCTTGTGTCAACCTTCCATCCATGTTGACCTATTACAGGTGTTAAGCCATGTTGACCTTCAGTGGTTGACCTAATGCAGGTTGACCTAATGTTGGTGGACCCAATGACCCATACCCATTATATATTTGGGTTCTAGTGTTTTCTTTCTAATCTGGTTAAATACAATGACCAGTTTTACTGTTATGTGACATGATTCAGCTGTCTACATTCTACGTATCAGACCAGTAGATTAGTCTCTTATGCCATATGTGCTTAACTAGATTACAAGAGAAATATTTATTGGTGATCATGGACAAAGCTATTCCAAGTGGCAAAAAAACGATGCGCACGGGACTGTGCATCGGATCAGATCAGATGTCATACCGTCCGCAATTTGGCCAATTTCACCCGATTTCTCGGCCCAATCCTCCAGAATCGGGTGAATCAGGGCCAAATCACGTAGTGTATGGGGGCCTTTAGTCAGTACAGGAATTGGCACAGAATGAGAATACTTATGAAGTACAGTTGTGTCCTTATACACTATGGCTGCACACGTGCCAGGTCCTTTGCATCTCAGCTTGCACAGAGTGCTTTGTTTGTGCAAATGTGCATCTTATTCAGAATGTGATACAACAAAACTGTCCTGATTCATTTTATGCAACACGTGTATATGAATAATTCAACAAAAAGTGAAATCACACTACTGCACAACCCGGGAGATGCTGTAGCACTGGGAATCCACAGGTGTCACCCAACACTTTTAACTTGAAACACAAATTACAATATGTATCCTTAGCGGTTGACACACACTGTAGGCAACACAGATTAAAAAGGAAAACCGGCAGAAAAAATGATCCATTCACAGTACTCATTATTATCAATGTACTTAACACCACCCAAGTTGGCTCCTGACATGAAGTCGCACTCCTGTTTCCCAGATTCAGAGCAGGAAGTTGGAAGATTTCAAATAGCAAACTCTATATTCCACATGTTATAATTAAAATATGTCCCACACAGGTAATGTATCAATCCCAGCAGAATGCTGGTCCACGAAGTCCTTTGTGTACAGAACCAGACTCAGTCGCACACACATATGCCTGAGTTGCATTACAAATGAAGTGGTTGTGAAGTGGTTTTGTGTAATTGCGATTAAGATGAACATTTGTGTAAATATGTTGCTTGGCTTACTCGTGCCCAGCATCTCGCTCTGCATGGTGTAGTGAGGCGAAGTGTATGAGAACACATCTCTACAAAACACATGACAGGAGAATCACTATACGTAATTTGCAGGGGATGGCTAGAAATGGCTAACTTGTAGTCTGTGACAGATATGTCTTTCACATGTTCTATTATTGGCCATCTTTAACCATGTTCTGTATTAATAGGCTGTACCTTTAAAAATAGTTATTAGATTTGCGATCATTTTTTAAACTGCATGAAGATAAATCCAACCACAACAGTCTGGTTGTTTTGCATTGTAAAGTATGAACTTTAATCTTCTCTCTCATTTTGAAACTGTAAAAAGTATGTGATTAGCTAGCAGACAATAGAAATAGAATGATATCATACCTCAGTATTTTGTTTTGTTCTTATTAAGGATGTGGAAGTCATTGTAGATTGGAGACCTCTTGAAGAAACATTGGATTCCTCAAATATTCTTTGTGCTGTCAAGGTATTTGATTTCCTGTACTGTATGTATGAAGAGTGTGGGACAGGCAGGAGATACATTAGGTGCTGAGTGTCTTTGTGGTGCTCTTAGATGGAGAACATCCAGTATGGAAACATATATCTGCGGAATAAGATGAGAAGGAGATGGTAAATGATTTTATGCAAAAGAAAAGTGAAAAGGAGTACAATACACACATTTGGGAGTATAATAATGTAGCAATGAAAAAGGAGAGTAAAATAAATATATTTATCACAAAAAAAAGAGAAGAGACCTACATTTTACATGTATATTTGTAAACATCATTAGTTTATGTATGTATTTCGGCTTAGTGGGTTAAAATGTAGTATGTACAATAATTAATACGATCTAAATGTTTATTACCAGTATTTACAATATTAGTTCCTAAAATGTCCATACTCTTGGCTGTGCAGGGCTTTATTCGGAAGCCTTGCCATAGAAAGAGAGTTACTCCTATTACAGCCTTCAGTATTCAGCTGTATTAGTAGGTCTTCTATGCCCGTCCCTTATTTTACCTAAACACCCGTAGCATTGATACATACAGGACACCACACATCTAAAGTTCTGCAATCATATGATGGTGACACTTTACTGACCATACATTTGCATTTACATGTATTGTAGCAGAACACAATGAGAGGATTAGTGAAATGCAGATGTACCTTTCTCCACTCCTCTATAGACCAAAGGAGCAGATCTGCTGAAGATAGGGCACGCAGTTTATGGCTAAAAATGTTCCTGTCAGTCCTCCTTTCTGGGCAGAGGTGAAGTTTACAAAGTGTAGCTATAAAGATGAATAATGTAAATGTAGGATTTTAAAGCTTTTGCAATTTACACTTTTAAGTTCTAGATTGCATACTATATGTTATAGTCCAAGCAGCGGCTTTTTGTTCCAGTGCAAAAATCTGTGTCCATATGATTTTATGCCCTATTTTGTTTTCTGCCTACACAGATTGACTTGTTCCTGTTGCTCTCTTTTGAACCCCCCCCCTAAAAAAAAAACAAGAAAAAAAAACAAGAAACAGAACCCGAAAAAACCCCAAACTGAAACCACGATTTATCTCTTTATCAGCGGTCTGTTTTTTCCATCTCCCTAAGCCTTTAGTGGCTGCTTACCTAATTTCCTTCTGCCCAAAGAAATCCCTAACCTTTCTGCTTTGGGCCCACCAGTGATGCAGATATTGAGGTTTTTTAAAGAAGACTTATGCATGGTGACCTAGTTAACACTAATTTGATCACTCCCATATCTACATCTGCTTCTTTACTGAACTGAAGTGATAGATGCTTTTCTGGTTAAAGGTTTTTTCCAAGCTATCCCTGCTGAGTGGATTGGGTTTTAATACAACCCTGATGTTGGGTTTATATATGTTTGTTGATAATTGGCAACTATTTAGTGATCCTAACTGCACCAGCACCACCAGACATATACACATTTGTGAGGATGTGTTTGATAAATATAATTTCTTTCTGTATTCCTTTTATTTAGTTCATTCATCTGTTTATTTCCCAGGACTCCAGTTCAGTTGTACAGTGGAATCAGACACCAAAAGAAGGAAATGTTGATTGCACTGAACGTCAGAACAGCTACGAAACAGAGTGGGACATGATCAACACAGTTTCTTTTAAGAAAAAGCAATTTGCAAATGGGGGTTTGTATTAAGAAGCAGAAACTGAAACCTGTAAATCTTTTACCATTAGCTTCATTTTAGTAATAAGTTGCCATCCTGCCAAGTAGAATCTGTTTTCAGAGCACTTTATTTTTAGTTACAATAGCTATCTTAAATTCAGAGATTTAGAATTGCTGTGAGATACATACAGTATGTGTTGTGGTGTGTACATATGATCGCATCGCACAGAAAGCCAGAAGTCCCACTAGCAATTTTGACAACTTTGACAGATCTGTACTATATAGTCAATGCATATATATAGTCTATCTGGCTTCGATTTGTGCTGTCCCAGGAGCGCGATCTGCATACGATCCCATTGTAATTTTGACTGTATAGTCAAAATTGTATGCTGAATTGTACCGTGTGTACACACCATTAGTACTTTGATGTTTTCCATTGTTAAATATATTGTGCCTTTTTGGCATTTTAGTTACTTATTTTATCTCAACCCTCTATGTGGCTATGTTCACTTGTCCTGCAGCAAATGAAGTCATGTGTCACGACTGTGGTCAGATCGGAGCTGGAATTGACCACAGGCATAGGGGCTGACTGGTAAAGGAATTGGGGTGCGTTGATAAGGCTACTGCGCATTACCAGGATGCACCCAGATCAGTTAGAGAAGCAGGACCACAGAGTAAAAGCAGAAGTCTTTATTAATACTACAGATGGTAACTGGTGAGACTTCACGTGAATATGAACGGCAACAATACAACAAGATTCAGACTGCTGGATGCTGGCTGATACGGATGCACCCTGTGCACTTTTATACATCAAACATTTACTATATTATATGCCAAACAATTAGAGAAGAGACAGTGGATATATAATTTTAATATTTTATTTATATTGTAATCACATTGCCACTTATATGTGGAGGCTTTCCAAATATAACGTAACACCCCTTTCACACCAGCCTTTTTTCCCGGGTTGACCCCTGGAATGACCGGGGACTAGCGCTGGTATGAAAGGGTCCCGAGCCATCGGTCCAGGGATTTCAACTCTGCTAGCTAGGCCAGTGTGAAAGGCACTTACCCGGCTTCCTGGCTTTCCTGTACTGGCTGCGGTGCTGGAAGCGAGCGTTGTGCGCTCTCTGCTGCTGGGGAAGCCACCGGTCTTGGCCACTTTGTTGCTGGACGTGCTGCTGCCGTGCTCGTGCTGCTGGGGCATCCCCCGGCTGGCCCGTCCCCGCCTTCCCGCTTGCCCTTATGGTGACCCCATCGCCCCTCTAGCAGCTGTATTATGAAGTGGGGGAATCAGAGGAGGCAACGCTGGTGTAGCAGGGAGTGCTGTCCTCGAACAGTGTCCAGGAGGAACAGTACACAGCTCCTGGTCACAGCGCCCACTGCCCCCCTCACGCCAGAAAATGCAGGGACAAGGCCAGTGTTAAAGGGGCCAACCCAGGAATGTACCTGCATTCTCTGGTGTGAAAGGGGTATAAAAGTTATATTCTAGATATTTTGTGGGGATGCGGTCAATTTGCCGGCGGTCGGGATCCCGGCGTTCAGAATCCCGACACTGGAATCCCGACCGCCGAAATCCCGAAACTTTCTCCCTCCGTGGGTGTCCACGACACCCATAGAGGGAGAATAAAATAGCGTGCCGATCGTAGCGAGGCACCGGGCCCGCTGCGTGGCGAGCGCAGCGAGCCCGCAAGGGGGGGCGATCCACGTCCCCCCCATGTTGGGATTTCGGCGGTCGGGATTCCGACCGCCGGGATCCCGACCGCCGGGATTACGTATCGGATCCATTTTGTGGTCACTTGCCTGTTAACGTATCAACAATGGATCTTGGTGTCAATGACTGCCCATCTAAGGGAATACATTTTTTTTGGCTTTTGTAAATCTACTCCAATTGACATGTTTATAATATTTTGATTTCCAATTACTTGAAAACAACATTGGTCAATTTGGGCAAACAACTATTTATACAATCAGTGAACTGATTTAATTTTCTGTTTGCATTCAATGTGAAATGCATATTGACCATTTCTTTGAAAATATTGTTTGTGGAAGATATGCACTGTGGAATGTGTGCACTTTATAAATAACAGGTAATAATAATAATATTCCAATTAAAGTAATCAAATATTTTCATACATGGGTTACTTAAGGGTCAAGGTAAATAATTTATCTACACCCTCTTTACCCAAAATTGTTACACCACCAGTTTTCCTGTTTTCATTGAAAATTTATGCAGTTTCATGTTTCCGTGTACCCTGAAATTACAAAATAGAACAAATAAATATTTGGAAAGCAAGAAATATATCATGGAATCATTTTACGAAAATTTAATCCAAAAATCAGTCTCTGCAAAGCAACCTCTTGTAGATCTAACCGCCGAACACTCTAGTGCCACTCATTCTACAACGGAAATCAAATATTGTTCAGGAATTTTTTCACAATGCTGCTGCAGAAGTTGTCACACATGTTGCATTTGTAGGTTTCTTTGCATTCACTCTTTTTCAGTTTATATAAAAAAACGCTTTGATGGGTTTAAATCTGTGGCTTGGAAGTGTTTGGGGTCATTATCTTCCTGTAGGATATACCCTTAACCAACTAGGCTAGACCAGTGAATATTGCAGGGTGCTGCAAAATTCCTTGGTTGCCCTTTAGGTTTAGGGTGCGAGTCATTATGTGCAAGTCACAGAATTTGGACCCTGCAAATTAGTACCTGACCATCATTTATGGTTGATTGTTGGTGTAAAGGGGTTTATTTTTAAGCAATTCTTTTATTAGCAAAACCCACACAAAAAAATAGACATGTTTGCACCTACTCAAATACCCTCCATGATGAACCAATGATTTTAAATTGTGATTGATTGGTCCATAAGACCTCCTTCCTCTATTCAGTAGTCCAGTGGTAGTGCTTGATGGATTATACATCTGTTTTTTTTTTTTTTGTAGTTTTCCTGTCTGTGCTTCAATATAGGGGTTTTCTTTTTTTTTTTGCTTGCAGTAGTTTACTGCTTACCTTTTGTACCATTTCAGACTGTTGACTGGACTTGAATTGTTTAAATTGTAAAAAAACTGGAAGAAAGTAAGTGTCCTAAAAGTTTGGACATGTATGTATGTATGTATGTATGTATGTATGTATGTATGTATGTGTAAAATAAGCATTTTTCTCAGTAAATATTTTTGTAATGGGGCCATTATAATGACATTTTCTCCAAATGTCAGCAACAACCCATGAAAATAAGTCAAACCATATATGTGCATGAACTAAGTGAAGTTGTAATAATGCAAAATGACACGTGGAAAACAGTATTGAATACACTAATTATTTAATGATTCTGACTAAAGCTTTTGGGGGTTTTCAATTAAGTGCCATTTTTGACTAATCGAAAAAACATAGGTTTTTAAGGTTTTGACTTATTAAATTTAAGTGACAATTTTGCGACTAGTTGAAAAACTTAAAAAATGATCGAAAACTGCTGCAATTTCACCAAAACCATGTGGATCGGTGAGTAACTTGTCAAGCCACATGTTAACAGAATTGCGAACATGTTTTATTGGTATTTAGTCATTTTACGCAGTTGCAGTTTTGGTTAGATGCTTTCTATTTATTTATTTGGCAAAAATTGATCTCTCAAGGATTTCTGTGTAATTATTTGTGTGGACAAGTGACAAAATAAAAATGTTTATGGGAGCAGATTTTATTTGAATTCTTGTTTTTGTCATTTAGCATATTTTATTTTTATCTATCTATCTATCTATCTATCTATCTATCTATCTATCTATCTATCTATCTATCTATCTATCTCTATATACAGCACTTTCTTTCTTTCTTTCTTTCCCCCCTGAATCTTGTTTACTGAACTTCTTCATCTACAGTGTTTAAAGGGTCACTGACTCCACATGCCAGAAAAATAAACTGGGTAAAGAAACATATGTAGTGACAGCTGTGAATTCTTTTTTTTATGTATAAATTGTGATTTATTTATTTTTTAAGCAGAGTAGTGGGTATTTCTATCACCCATTGTATCTTCCTACCTAATGTTAATGCAGATCTCATGACTTGTTTTGTTCAATGTCACTTCATTTGTATCATACTCTTCTTTTTCTAAACTTTTTAAGGTGTTCAAAGTCCTGTATATGTCCAGAGCAAATGGTCATTCCTCTTCAGCTTGACCGACCTCAAGTCAATTAAACAGAACAAAGAAGGCATGGGGTGGTCTTATTTTGTTTTCTGCTTGAAGGATGATGTTATCCTTCCAGCTCTCCACTTTCATCAAGGAGGAAGTGAGCTTCTGCTTGAGTGCCTTGAAAAATATGTGGTGCTGTGTGAGTAAGTACAATACTTTAGGCTCTTTTCTGTTCTATTTGAATCGTAGAATCTAGAACTATTATTAGAGCATTGACTAACGCAATTCAAAGTTTTCTTATTCTGCTTTGGGAAAGTAACCATATCTAATATTATTTAAAGAGACGGTAACCCTGCATATTTTTTAAATTGGGTGTGAGGCAGTGATCAGAAATTTATCCATCCTGGAAGTTTAGTGCAAAGACATTAAGGGGTGCATTTATTGAGATGGGAGTTCTATTGAAGATGGGATGTTGCCCATAGCAACCTTTCAGATTCTACTTATTTATTTAGCACCTTTTAAGAAGATAAAATATAGAACTACCATCTTACATAAGCTGCCCATACACGCTGCGATCCTGGCGTGCGTTCCGGGCTTAAATAGCATCCATCACATCGCATTGCATGCCTTGTGCATGCAATGCGATGCGATGTGATGAAAAGCAAGGACAAAAAGTATATGCAGCACATACTTTTTGTACTGTGCGATGAGGTGCCGCGGGAGCGCGCACCTCAAAGCACACATCGCACCGCAGGGAATCGCAGCGTGTATGGGCGGCATTAGAAACATAGAATTTGACGGCAGATAAGAACCACTTGGCCCATCTAGTCTGCCCCTTTTTTAAACATGTTACCGCAAACCATATTTGATACTTATTTTTTTGTAAGGATATCAATATGCCTATCCCAAGCATGTTTAAATTGTACTACTGTATTTGCCTCTACCACCTCTGATGGGAGGCTATTCCACTTATCCCATCCCATAGTTTTACCCCTAAGACTGTCTACCATATGCATTTACCAGTGTTCTAGTCACAGTTCTATATATTTAAAAGAACATTAGGCCGAGCTGCAGAATGTACCTGTATGTGGGACTTGTGAAAAATCTGTGATTTATAGCATATAACAAAAGTGCAGACAAGAAAGTTAGGGGCCGATTCAGACCGTTCGTATGGGTCTGAATTTGGCCCCGTGCGCGTCCTCCGACCTTTTCATTCCCCTACTATCCACGTCGGCGTGGAGTTGAGAATATATAGTGTGGCGAGCGCAGCGAGCCACCGAGCCAGAAGCGTGGCAACGCGTATAACTTCACAGGTATACGCGTCCCCTCGCGGGGCTCGCTGCGCTCGCCACGCTTCGGGCTCGGTGGCTTGCTGCGCTTGCCACGCTTCGGGCTCGGTGGCTCGCTGCGCTCGCCACACTATATATTCTCAACTCCACGCCGGCGTGGATAGTAGGGGAATGAAAAGGTCGGAGGACGCGCACCGCCGCCCCTCGCGGGCTCGCTGCGCTCGCCACGCTTCGGGTTGGCGTCTATCGTGGGGTGACGACGGGGCCATATATAATGTGAAATGGGTCATATTGGCCCATTTCACATTTTTCACAGTTTTTTTGGTACTGTTTACCTAGCACGGCGCCCATCGCATTGATTGCATGTACATTGCATGCCATTATAGTGGCATGCGATGGGTGCGATTGTAGCGATTTTACATAGGGAACAATGTTAAATTCCCTTTCAATCAACCAGATCAACCCAATGGCCCCGATTTTACATAGGGAACAATGGTAAATTCCCTTCCAATCAACCAGATCAACCCAATGGACACGATTTTACATAGGGAACAATGTTAAATAGCCCCCAGACCACAAATTGAATAACCACCCTGAAGTGTGAAATGCCCCCCCCCCCCCCATTGTTAACGTCACCCCGCAGTCAACGTCATCCCGAAGCGTGGCGAGCGGCGGCGGGCCTTTTTGACAATGGATGTTATGTTGGACTCCCATCTGAGTTTGCAAGAGATCTTTGTCCCAAGGAATTTGAAGGTCTCTACCCATGACACCACTCTGTTGGAAATTACCAGTGGGACCTTGATATTTGGTTTTCTCCTGAAGTCTACTGTCATCTCGACTGTTTTGATGGGTTTTAGGTCCAGGTTGTTTCTGCCGCACCACTGTGAAAGTCTGTCCACTTCCCCTCTGTATGCAGACTCATCTGCCTCCTTGATTAGGCCGATTGATGGTGGTGTCATCTGCAAATTTTATGATTTTTACTGACTGGTCACTCGAGATGCAGTCATTAGTGTAGAGGGAGAAGAGCAGGGGGGAAAGGACACATCCCTGGGGAGCACCAGTACTATCGTACGAATGGCGGATGTGAAGGCTCCGGCTTTCACCACCTGTTTCAGTGCCGTCAGGAAGTCCACAATCCAGGAGCAGGTAGATTCTGGAACTCCTAGGGAGAGAAGTTTGGGCTTTAGGATAGCGGGGGCAGTTGTGTAAAATGCAGAGCTGAAGTCAATGAATAGGACCCTCGCATAGGTGCCTGGATGATCCAGTGGTTCCAGGATATAATGCAGCCCTAGGATAACTGCATCCTCAACACTTTTGTTTGCTCAGTAGGCAAACTGCAGGGGGTCAAGATGGGTGTTTGTCACCTCCCTCAGATGGTTCAATACCAGTCTTTCGAATGCCTTCATGACCACTGATGTTAGCGCAACTGGCCTGTAGTCATTTAGATCCTTAGATCACAGCCAACTTCTTGGGAACCAAAATAATAATTGAGCATTTGAAGCAGTCGGGGACCCTACTCGTGTCCAGTAAGGTGTTAAAGATGACAGTGAAGATGGGTGCAAGCTGCATTGCACAGATCTTAAGGGTAGATGACGACACTCCATCAGGACCTGCAGCCTTCCTAAGTCTGACCCTTTTGAACAAAGCTTCTACCTCCCCCTGGTCCACCTGCAAGACCTCAGAGTGTTGGAGGTGTGGTGGTGGAGCCGCCTTACTATGGTCGAGAGGAGGGGGGTATGAGGCACTAGGCTTCTTTTTCAAATCTGCAGTAAAACTTGTTCAGCTCCTCAGCCAGTTCCTGGAGCATTGGAGTTGGGCTTGGGGCTTTCTTGTAGCTGGTAATAGCTTGCATACTTTTCCAGACTGCTGCAGGGTCATTGGCTGAGAGGTTGTTTGTCAGCGGCCACTGAGAGAAATAACACCAGAGCTGAAGGTTTAAGCAAATTTATGAATACATACAATTTTGTAGCTTCACCTATGATGTGCTGCCTCCATTTGTCTAAGTTCTCTAAAGTTTGACAAAGCCAAGATGTTAATAGAACAGGAATAAACCCGATCGTAGTCAGGTCTTTGCGTAAACTGTTCCGATGATAATGCTATTGCTTTCAAAAACATATTGTATGTATGTATGTATGTATGTATGTATGTATGTATACATAAATACAGTTATTAACCACCTAGAAGCAAGATTTAAAGATATGACATTCGCAGGGCCGTTTCTAGAGGCGGACAAGCCGTGCAGCAGCCCGGGGGTGCCGCACGGCTTGTCCGCCTCTGAAACAGCCAGGGCGCCCGGCAGTCTCCCCCCCCCCCCAACACCCCGTAGCCGCCGCTGTCTCCCCGGCCGGCCCGACTCCACGCTGGAGAGGGGAGGGGAACGCATTGTGCGTCTCTCCGTCCCCTCGCTCACGTCACTGGGCTGCCGCTGTCAGCCAATCAGAGCTCGGGCGCGAGATATGAATGGCTGACGGCTCAGCTCAGGTACACACACTGAAGGGGAAGGAGAGAGGCACGATGCGCTCCCCTCCCCTCGGAAGCAGCGGAGACAAAGTGAGTTTGGCACTGTGGGGGCATATATTTGTGGCACTGTGGGGGCATATATTTGTGGCACTGTGGGGGCATATATTTGTGGCACTGTGTGGGCATATATTTGTGGCACTGTGGGGGCATATATTTGTGGCACTGTGGGGGCATATATTTGTGGCACTGTGGGGGCATATATTTCTGTCACTGGGGGCATATATTTGTGGCACTGTGGGGGCATATATTTGTGGCACTGTGGGGGCATATGTGTAGCACTGTGGGGGCATATATTTGTGGCACTGTGGGGGCATATATTTGTGTCACTGTGTGGGCATATTTGTGTCACTGTGGGGGCATATATTTGTGTCACTGTGGGGGCATATATTTGTGTCACTGTGGGGGCATATTTGTGTCACTGTGGGGGCATATTTGTGTCACTGTGGGGGCATATATTTGTGTCACTGTGGGGGCATATTTGTAGCACTATGGGGGCATATATTTGTGTCACTGTGGGGGCATATATTTGTGTCACTGTGGGGGCATATGTGTGGCGCTGTGGGGGCATATCTGGCACTGTGGGGGCATATTAGTAAACGGCATCAGTTGTGCGGCAGTGGCACATGGGGCATAATGTGTAATGGGCATTACGATGTGGGGAGTATTGTGTAATTGCCATCACAGTGTGGGGTCTAATGGGCATCTTGGTGTGCGGTGTAATGTGTAATTGTCATCACGGTGTGCGGCGTAATATGTAATCGTCATCACAGTGTACGGCGTAATGTGTAATTGGCATCACGGATAAATAGTGTATAATGATTTAAGTAGCCTGTCATTGTTTGGCCTTGATCTGTGAGGCATACTAGGTCACTGTGTGTGGCCTTCAGCTGGCCAACTTAAGTGCGGGAGGACAATAACAATTCCTGCAGCAACCAATGTCTGGTCATGCAGGTTGCAAAAGTGTGATATAAGGTAATTGTTTTCCTGCTAGACCACGCCTTACATTAAGCCCCACCCCTTTTAAAATTAAGCCACACCCCCTATTTCAATGATACCATGTTATGTATTGGGGGGGGGGGGGGGGGGGGGGCGCATTTTTTATTTTATTTCTTCGCCCTGGGAGCTAAATTGTCTAGAAACGGCCCTGGACATTCGTATCCTGTTTGTCAAAACTTTTACATGAACTAAGCAATGATCAAAATGATCATGGCTTGTGAGGTTCTTTTTGACCTATATACTGTGTGTGTGTGTGTATGTTTCGGAATATATATATCCATCAGATCCATCTTCAGCGGCATCACGGTCCCAAGGATGCATTGCTCGGGACCGGGGATGCCGCTGAAGATGATTCGGATGTCCACCGTGTACACTGGGGGACGAGGTGAGTATACAAAAAGGTGGGGGAAAAAACAAAATCCAGAAATTCTGAAAACCTATGGTTTTAGTAATATTTCAGATAAGGTATCTATGGATAAGGGATACTCCGCCTGCATATATAATACACACACATATACACAACCGTTGCTGATAAAGTTCTACATATTGTGCCCACATTCTTTTTCCCACCAATTTCCCCTAGGAGGTCCCAGACTCCTGTCTGACTGAATGTTTAGAAATATGTTGAAGGCTCTTTGCAGCAGAAAGTTACGTGGTGACTGCTGGCGCTTTGCATGGAAATGTTGTGTTTGATTTCCTTTCACCTCATAATGCCGTCCCATCCTGTTGTGTTGAAAATAAAGAGATAAAACTTATTAAAGATCCTATCTCACACTTTAATAACACTCAAGGTAGTCCTGGTACAAGCGAAATAAGAAAATTCATTCTTTGCCCCTAGCAGAACAATTGCTGATTATATCAGTATGATTGCATTTAGTTCAGGAGAGTAATATGTGACCGTTGGAATAGAGCTGTGTACCAGAATAAACATATTGTTTTATGCAGGCAGCGCACCAAGGCCTCCTTTTGCCTTTGTTATCTATTGTGATGTTGTTTTTCGAATAATAAGGCTGTGTGTGTGTGTGTGTGTGTAATTTTTTTTTTTTTTTTTTTAATTTAAAGCTTTCCAACCACTGTAGGCTATGTAAAAATATAAACTGCCCCTGTTAAGTTAGACTTATAAGGTACCAGCACCAAATAGCTGTTTGACCTTTGTTTAAATTGTTTTTTTTAAATCACTTTATATTTTTAATATTCAGATACCCTGAATTTTGGGGTTTAAGTGTATAGATAGACAGTTAATAGATTGATCCCAACGTGGTTGACATGCGATTAGGTTGACAGTTAACAGTTAAAAGGTAGACCGTGCTTGAGATCGACAGATACAATAGGTCAGCGTGATAATTGTTGACACGTTTATTTCCACATGGATGATGACTGAGAATTGTAACCTTGGCCAAAATATGTCAAGGGAAGTGAGATTGCAAGGGTATGCGTTTGCAATAATTTGGTCAGATATGATGAAACATAGAAATTGACACACACAAAAATATTTGAACCCTTGTGTTGACCATTTTCCATGTGAACCTGTTGACCTTTTCTACTGTCGACCTTTTTAATGTCAATCTTTTGATACTGTCAACCTAATGACTATTTAATTACTGTAAATCTTCTATACTAAACTTGCATGCTATTTTCTAGCATTACAAGTAAGTTGGCGTTGTTCGGAGCAGGGGAAAGCAACCCATGGCACTAGTACCACAAAGTGTCTTTTAAAAATATTTTTAATGTCATTCGCGAGGTCTGTCCTTCACTGATTGAGAAGAACTTCTTGTTGCACTAGATCCTCTACAAACCTATGAACCCAAGTGTAGCCTGTATACCCAGCAAGCTAAATAATACCGCTTTCGGACAGCGGCAACTGAATAACCTGGCAATTACCCGGCATTTGAAGCACCTGGTTATTTGGCCGCTCGCTGTCAGACCCCCATCACACAGGAGTGCAAATCTCTGGCTCTAAAATTTGCGGACGAACAGAGAATCAACTATAGATTTTATAGGTCATGGGTTAGATTCCCGCCATGGCCCTAACTGTGTAGAGTTTGTATATTCACCCCGTGCTTGTGTGGGTTTACTCAGGGTACTCAGGTTTCCTCCCACAGTCCAAAAATATACTAGTAGTTTAATTGGCTCCCACCAAAATTAAAATAAGAATTAATGTGTGTGCATGTTCATGTGGTAGTGAATATAGATTGTAATCTCCACTGGGGCAGGGACTGATGTGAAATGTTCAAATATTCTCTGTAAAGCGCTGGAGAATATGTATGCGCTACATAAGAAACTATAAATAAGTAAATATTGTTATTGTTCATACAAGTAGCGATAGCTTTCTTTGCTCCTTTGTATACCTTCTTGCTGTTGTTAGTTCCTGTAAAAAGCCTTGTGACTCATAATAAAATTACTTTGAAGTACAAGGTAATAACGAAGTACAGATATCAATGTTTAATATACAGACATTGATTTATTTTTCTACAAAATACTTTATACTAATATTGATAAAGAACTTAGGGTTTCTGCTTTATCGCACAGAACATGTATTAGGAAATTTGATCTGTGATTCGAATACCACGACCCTTTTGGATCCAGTTTGATCTCCGAAAATGAGAAAATTAGAGCAGTTTCATGAGAAATATGCAGTGTTTCTCAGTGTATTTTAATTTCATGCCATTCATTAATGAAAGAAAATGTTTATAATTTGGAGTTATATGTGGGAACAATATCTGCACAATAAGTGGTATACTATACAGTGTATAGTCCTTTATCTTGAACCACTTTGGTGGTATGCCAATTCCGTTGTATTCATTGGTATGCCAATGAATGCAACGGAATACGCTGCGCTATATAAGAAACTGTAAATAAATATCTCCAGAAATTTATTGGGCTGAGATGCGCTGCAGGAGCACCACCATTTGTTGGCTCGGGATGCAGTTTAAATCCCGGCGGTCGGGATCCCGGCGTTCAGAATCCCGATGCTGGAATCCCGACCGCCGAAATCCCGACACTTTCTCCCTCCGTGGGTGTCCACGACACCCCTGGAGGGAGAATAAATTAGTGTGCCGAGCGTAGCGAGGCACCGGGCCCGCTGCGTGGCGAGCCCGCAAGGGGGGGCGATCCACGTCACCCCCTTGTCGGGATTTCGGCGGTCAGGATTTTGAACGCCTGGATCCCGACCGCCGGGATTTCATGCTGAATCCGTTGGCTCCAGCGCCAAACCCCCCCCCTCTTTGTCGCTCCCACCCCTACCCATTGCTCACCTGCCACTGGTCCATGCTGCTGGTCTCCGCCGCCGATCCTCCCCCTCACTGCTCTGTGAAGTTTGTGGCCACTCGGGCGTTCGTGTGTTTTGGGCGCTTGAACACATGAATGCCTGAACACCTAAACCCACCCCCTAGTGGCCCTGAGTTATCCTGAGCGGCCGCACACAGCCAATGCCAGACGCAGCAGACCCAGGGGAGCAGGGGGCTTATGCAGAAGGCAGCAACTGCAGCTTGAGTGGTGAGTATTTCTGGACAAACCTGCCCTGGTGGTTTATACTGCCCCAGAAAAACCCCTAATCAAGGGGTTAAGCTGCTTGTACTGTACATGGTGTCATTCACTTGTCTATTAAGCAGCATAGTGGTTTAGAACAGGTGTCTTAGATCTTTTAGTAGAATGTAAAATGTATTTATAGAAAATACTAACGTGTACTTTTTGGCCTGTTGTCTGTTATTCATGTTCTGTTTAGTCAGTGTTCACAATGAACAGTGTACATACTTTTAGTGTTTTTTTATTTTTTATATATCAGTTTTTCCTATTACAGATGACAATGATAATGCATTCACTATTCACTTCAGGCCTTTTTTGATCATGTGTGTGCAGCTTACTGGGCCTTACTAAAATGTATTCCAGCAAATACACTATTTTTACCTGATTCCGACGGCCAGAGCAGTCAGGTGATATCGTGCCAATTCGCGTGTGTTTGACAGCCGACTGTACCTGATGTGCTGTCCCGTGTGCATAGGGTCATTGTCGGAGGTTGGACTTGCTGCACTTAAGATGCATTGCTTTTTGGCAACCGTGATATATCGCATTCATTGAACAACCCCGGCAGCTCCCCAGGAGTATCAAGTCCCAAGGCCTGCCGGTGGGCTGCAATGAAGGTTCAAGGGAAAACTTGTGCCGCAGACAAGTTGGACCAGTGTATTGGGGCCTTTACAGTAGCTAGTCTATTATTTGTACTGTAACTACACTAATATATAACTACTCCAGTGCACATTGAATGGTCTTGTTAAACCTTTGGTTTGTTAATAGATTAATGTTTCTTGTAGTGGATTACTTGGGGTTTAGGCCTAATTGTGTTTTATGTACTCTAAAAATGTTCCATCTCTGAAATATCATAGTAATGTAATAAATCAGCAGAAGCAATTGCATGAAAAACATGTGTTTGGCAATAATAAATCCTTATTAGATAATCCGTTTTTATACTATTTTGTTGTATTTATTACAGGTCAGAACAAGATAGCAGAATTCTCCTGGTTAATTGCCACAACAGGAGTCTCTCACAGTCTTTTGAAAACCTTCATGAGGAACCCACAGACAGTTTACTGCAGGCAAGTACTGTATGCGTATTGTGAAATTGCTAATCATGTACAGGATTCCAAAGCGGTTAGAGCTGAATAAGAAAACCCTTTTGTGATGATGTTTTTGGTATATATTTGCTTTGCCCAACTATCATTTCACAATAAAGCTCTACTCTCCGTAGTCGCAACTTTGAAACCACTGATACCCTTTGACAACTGGAAGCTGCATGGTCGCATTTGGGAAATGCGACTGAATTCATTTTGAGTGAATTATCCAGCTACCTTGTGTCTCCCTAGATGTGTTTATCACTAGAAACTGTCCAAGTGATATTGCAAGTTTCCTCATGGCATGCAAAAACGCACATTTGTAAGGCAGACTAGATTAATTATAGCCAATATCTAATGCCTAATATGTCAAGTTTTAATTAGCATTTTATAGTTAATTTGTAAATATGTGTACACAACTTTTACCTTAAAAAAAATCCTCACATTCCTATCAAATGATAGATCTTTTTATAGACCATATAATTGAATTTTGCAAGTGGCACGTTTTAGATGAATTAAAAGCCCATGTAAGTAACACTCAACTGCATTATAATTAGTTTTGTTAATTCAGGACATTTATTTAATCTAGAACAAGAAGAAAAGCAGCCATTGTAATTATTTACACAACATGGATCATCATGATTTATGTCCTTGTAGCGGTAAACCAACAACGTTTTTTTGTTTTGGATTTTAACGAACTATTGACCATGCAAATACACTTCTATGTGGTTGTCAGTATTAATGCAACACTAATTAGTTCAGATTTTTGAGAGGAATATAGCTAAAGGTGCTCAAGCTTTCTGTAAGTAGTTTTAGACATTTATCTGTAGAATTATTACAGGTGGTGACTAGGCAAAACAAGTAAAGGCTGTACAAAGTTGAAGACCCAGTAAGGATAAAGAAGGTCAATGGTCCAAGCACAAGTAAATGTCGGACCCTGGGAGTGTAACACAATACATGTACAGGCCAGTTGGTAGTGGTCTAGCTACACCCATAGGCAGATGTCAGGACAAACCACTGTCGGCAATTATCACTCTGAAAACAAAAAACATACAAAAACATGTTGGTTACCCAGAAAATATATATATATATTTTTTCATTTTGCACATGCAAGACTGCAATAAATATGTCCAAGGGTAACAAGCAGTGATTCCTTCATCAAATCAATGATTAGGGCACTTTTCAGGGAAGGTTTACCACTGGAGTAGCCAGCTCCAGTCCTCGAGAGCTACCAACAGTTAATGTTTTCCAGGTCTCCTCACAGTATCACAAATGAAGTAACTAGCTACACCTGTGGATCTTTTAAAATGTGTTAGTGAGTAATAAGTACACCTTTGCAGCAGCTAGGTTGTCTGGAAAATGTGAACTGTTGGTAGCTTTCGAGGACTGGAGCTGGCTACCACTGGTTTACCATGGTCATACTATGCAAATCAAGGCTAAACAAGTTTGAATTTGCACTTGACACCAGCTGAGCATTGGAACATGTAGGTTAACACATCCACTTTTCATTCATCTGTTTGGAAAGAAACCCTGGTTTATGCTGCTACAGTCTGACTTCATCTTTATTTTGGGAGATCCCTTGTGCAGCTGTGCTGCTTTCTCCTTTGTCTCCTGTGTAAATGTATGAGCCCACTACATTGGGACTTAATCTGAGTACTAAGCACTTGTTACATTCACATGTTTACTAGCATAGAGAGCCCTCAGCTCTGCAATTAAGTCATGCTAAAGACTGGACTAAATTCTATGGGTTCTGGTTGTCTGAATCCCGGCACTGCTGAGAAGACAAGGGATCCCAACATGGGTCTCAATGCTGGTGCCAGGATTCTGGCTGTCGACAAACAAAAACCCCAAAATACTCTGAAAAGCCACGGTTTTCGGAATATTTTTTTTTTTTTTTTTTTTAATATATGGATATGGGAGACTATACCTGTATTACTCAAGATATTGTTTGCTGGGCATAAAAAGTTAAGCAGCCAGGATGATAAATGTGAAAGGAATTGCTGATGTATTCCTGGGGAAAGATGAGAGCATGATAGGAAATGGTGGAGGAACCTTCATTGTGCAGTGTGCGAAATTGAGGAGTCAAACCCAACCTGCCCATCTCTATTTCCATGCATGAGTGCATTTATAGGGTCAGAAAGTCTTTCTCAGGGCATGCAGCAATATCTATGCAGATCCTCTGTCCTTAAGGAGATGAATGCATCACAATATATTCTGCCTCACAGCACTGGGGTCATGGTTTCAATTCCCACCATGGCCTTAACTGTGTGGAGTTTGTATGTTCTCCCTGTGCATGCGTGGGTTTCTATCGGGTACTCCGGTTTCCTCCCACAACCCAAAAATATACTGGTAGGATAGTTGACTCCAAACAAAATTAACCCTAGAATGAATGTGTGTGAGTGTATACAGTATGTGGTAGGGAATATAGATTGTAAGCTGCTCTGGGGCAGGGACTGATGTTTATGTTCAAATATTCTCTATAAAGAACTGCGGAATATGTGTGCACTATATAAATAATTGTTAACAAAAAAATTAATAAATATACAGATGTAGCCACGTTCATCTGTCCTACCTATGGCGGTTGGCCTGACAGACAAGGTGTGTCGCAACCTGGCTAGTGTGGCATATGGAGGTCCCAGGGAGTGTAATGCTTTAGTTCATGGGTCCTCAAACTGCGGCCCTCCAGATTTTGTGAAACTACAAATACCAGCATGCCTTGCCACAGTTTTGCTATAAGGGAGTGTTAAAACTGTGGCAATGCATGCTGGGATTTGTAGTTTCACAACATCTGGAGGGCCGCAGTTTGAGGACACATGCTTTAGTTCATCCACCAGATGTGGCTTGTGTGAGGTCTCCAATAAAATACTGTACAGTAATATAGTCCAAGAACTACTTTACCATATTGTAAATACAGTATGCTACATAGTCAATCATTCTGGGCCCACCAACATGTTGTACAGTAATTATGCTACGTAGACACTCATTCAGCCCCAGGGACTCAGTGGGGAAATGTATGCCGAGTTTAGCTTTGGAAAAGTGGGATAAGCTGTGCATACGTTTCCCCACTGAGTTCCTGGGGCTGAATGAGCGTCTACATAGATAAGTACTGTACAACATGGTGGTGGACTATCAGCCACAATGGAGCCCACCACCACCCAAAATCATTTCCATTAAATACATTCTTTTTATAAAGTAATTTTGTGTACATTGTGACAAACCCCGAACCTAGCTGTCAGCATTTTCTGGCTGCCTAATCACATAAGGCTTCTGTGTTCCTACATCCGGTGTGAATTAAATAACAGGCTTGCAGTACAGTATCGCTAATGACCTAGCGGTTTAGCCCACAGCATGCCATGCGCAGCGCCTGGAGTACAGATCCCGGTCAGCAACAACTAATTTATTCAATTTTCTTTTTCTTTTATTTTTTTTTTCCCACATTTTTGTTGTTTTATATTTGTACATTAAAATGTGTCTATACTGGATTTGGACTTTGCTTCCACTTTTCGTATGCACATTATTTTTGATGTGAAAAAAGCCCTGGTCAGTTTTAATGTATAGCAAGGCGCAAACGAGCAGTTTCATTTTGGCGGAATAGAAGCTAACAAAAGCCTCTCACACAGTGAGCTTAGTCCAGCATATTGTCAGCGCCAGTCTCCCCCCCCCCCCCCCGTTACATTATGTGTTGTACACATACAGTCGCAAATAGAAACTGTATGGTTTTTTTTTTTTTATTTAAAAAAAGTGTATGTAATGTGAATGCTGCTGGGTAGTGGTGGACTCCCTTGTGGCTTGCCACTATGTTGTATCGTAATTATGCTATGTAGATGCTCATTCAGCCCCAGGGACTCGGTGGGGAGATGTATGCCAAGCTTATCCCTTTTGAGGTCCGCACCAAAAAAAAAAGTTTAATACAAACGCATTTCTCAACCGTTTGGTAGAGGCCTATATCTCAAAAACTGTGGAGTCTCATATTAAAAAAAAAACACTATTGAGTTGTTGTTAATATTATCCTCAGTGAATAAAAAATGCAAAGACATTTTTTTTCCTTTTTGCTTTTTTTCAGGGTTAACCCACTGATTTTTTGTATAACATGGTGGCAGGCCAAGACTATTGTCAATGGCAATGGTTCTTCACATATCCACCCACTGCACTGTACTCTAGTTTTAATTTTTGGAGCAGTCGCCACCCGGCTGCGAAGCAGTGTAATTACATGCTTTTGCCATAGTACGCCTTAGTGCACCATAATGAGACATTTCTCACTGTCCAACAACGAAGCCAGGATGATGAGCGTGGTTACATCGCATCTTATTTATTACATACAGCAATAATTGGGCCTAAGTTTGATTACACGACAATTTACAGATTAGACTAGAATCACAGACCCACCTGCTGCTTTTAGTTTCTAATTGAAAGTAGCATGTCAGCTGCTGTTTAGAGGAAGCGTTAAAAGCAGTGTAATCATTAAAGTTCCATAACCAGTTCACTTTAGTCTATCTTAATAAAACTGGCCCAGCCATCTACTCACATATACATATCAAAAGGTTAATAGAAGCATGCAACTTATGAAATATATCAATGTTCATACTTTTTGTTTTTGTCAGCCATAATGATTGCTGTGACTAAAAGCGATCCCTTAATTTTCAAATTCAAAATTATTTTGATTTTAGTTTTTCAAAAAGTTTTAATATCTTTGTAATTTTCTTATCAGTTCTATATTTCTATTTCTTTGCAGAAATTCAAGAAAGACCCATACACTGCCACTATGGTTAAATTTTCCAAAGTTACTAACTTTTTGGTTGACACCATAAGAGGTACTGATCCTTCAACGCATCGCAGGCCGCCTCAGGAAATGGCTGACTTCCTCGGCGATGCAATTCCTGATTTAAAAATAAATCAACAAGAAGAATCAGGATTTGAAGTAATTACACGGGTAAGTATTGATGCCTTTTATTTTTTGTACTGCCATTGGCCATAAAGTACAGGAAAGATGATTGTAATGCTGCCCTGAGCCATAAACATATTCCTATTAAAGAACTGAGGATGATCTGTGAGGACACTTTAAATTGGCTATGGAGAAGTTTGAAGACAGCTGAGTTATTTAGCCCAGCCTGATGCCAGGAGGCTGTACAGTGGACTGGCAGAGAATCAATCTCCTGTTCCCTCAGCGATAAACCAGGCTGCATTTTGTATGACTTGTCTCGTATTGAATCTTATTTTTTTTGACCAGATACAAGTTTTAGATGGTTTATCTTCAAACTAATGTTTGTTTTGTTAGATACATTTATTTTCTGAGAACAGTTACCCACATAATATATTTATAGGATGAAAAAAAATCACCATGGGAATGATCTGCAGTTTTTCACCTGTCAGTGTTTATTTTATTTTTTTTCCACTCTGCCTTTGAGTTAGCTTTATTTAATCAAACACTCAGATGGAAACTGCTTTAACAATTAAAGATAATTTCTCTATTAATAAAAGTTATTTGTTTGAGGCGTGACATTTTAAATAATTGTCACACCGTCGCCAGCTTTGTAATCCATGCACTGGATAAGGTAATTTGGGACTTGAAGCTGTGAATATCTATTGTAAATAGAGTCTTAAATAGCAAGAAACTGTTCCAAGTTGTCAAGCGAGATAGTATATGTCTTTAATATCGCATCTGTAGGGGAAGGAAGTAACACTCCACGTTGACTTATTACTTTGCTCTGCTGTAAATCAGATGTTAGTTTTCACTTTTTGTTAAAACTTGTCTTCTGTGTAATCTCCCATTTAATAGTATCAATAAACAGAATATACAGGCATCCAGTAAAGTGATTTTGAAGTGTCTGTATAATAGGAACATTAACTGTTTATCCCTGGTTGTACTGTGTGAATTTATTGATCTCATTTTCAAAAGTGATAGTTTAGCAGAATGAGAAACCTGCAACAACTGTGTAGAATAAAACAATGTTCAACCTTGTGTATTACATAGGACAGTACACACTACAAGAGCTGATTTTACCTCTTGGTAGGATTGCAACCAATAATGCTTTAAAGTGTACAATTTATTTATTAGCAGTTTCTTATATAGATCAGTATATTGTGTTGCTCTTTACAATCGTCCATTGAACGAAACTGGGTTATAACAGACAGACCTAGAGGGAGGAAGGCTCTGCTTAGAATCTGTAGGGACGTTATGCATACAGCTTTTAACTGCACTGATACAGGTTGAGTATCCCGTATCCAAAATGCTCGGGACCAGGAGAATTTTGGATAACGGATTATTCCGTATTTCGGAATATTTTAATATTTCAATGATGTATTTTGAAGTATCTTGCATTTATGCTGTATAAACACATAACATACACACAAATATATTTTATTACCACATAAAATACACACAAATATATTTTAATTGTTCAAAAAACAAGGTTTCAAAACGTGAAACAAAATTTATGTACTATCTCAGCACTGAATTTGAATGCCAAGCAATCATTGTCTTGCACATATAGTGCCAGTTACATATCATGTCCCCAGTGATGCTGTTACAAATGTCCCCAGTGAGTTTTTAGCAAAAAAAAAAATAAATTTCACTTTCTGGAAAGTCCGTATTTCGGAATAATTTGGATAACGGATATTCGGATACGGGATACTCGACCTGTACACAGAATGAAGGTTACATTCTGTGAGATTTTTTTCTTTCATATAAGTGAATCTCCTACATTTACACTTTTTGGAGTGTGGGGTATTTTTCAAATCTTGGAGAGAGATACAATTGTGAGAGAGAAAGTACCAATCAATTAGCTTATAAAGCTGGGTACACACTAGGCAATATGTCTTCTGATCTGGCTGATTGTTCAGATATATTCTGCACATCGGGTAGTGTGTACACACTGCATCGTGCTCCCCTGTGCCGACATTTGGGTTTTCCCATCTACTGTGCTGCATTGCCAACAGGACGACCCAGTGGCTAACCTCGTGCAGCTAATGAGCAAATACTGTATAGTTCATTGTGTACTTGCTGTTGGGTCAGGGTTGAGTGATTTGTATTCAGTGTCTCTACACCAGTGTTTCGCAACCTCAGTCCTCAAGACACTAAAGCTGGGTACACAGTGTGCAATTCATATGATTGTGTAAAACAATTTCCCTTGAACTCCTGGTTAAATGACTTGTTGCATACACAGTGTATCATTTTCTAAATGAACAACATTGTATATCACCAGTGTCCATGTTCAGGAGAATGCTGCTGTTGACGATATCCTCAGATTGTGCTGCATACTGTATATGGAGGATGTCGTTTACAATCCTACGGGACCGCACATTTAGTGTGTACCCGCTAAATTTATTGTTACAAATCATGTCATAGTGATAATTTATCCACCATATTGCATAGTGTGAACCAGGCTTAACAGTATAGGTTTTGCATACAGTATATAAATGCTTGAGTACCAATGGTTAAATCAAAATAACTGAGGTACTCGTTAAGCCATGTGAGCTCATGTATGGCTAACTTTAACCACTTATGACACCTTGGGGGAAATTTACTAAGATGTGACTTCTGCTTCATGTGATGTTGCTATGGGCAACCAATCAGATCTTGTCTACTATCTTCTAGAGGGTGCTAAATAAATAAGAAGTAGATTCTGATTGGTTGCCCATAGCAACATCACATGTGAAGTAGAATACACATCTTAGTAAATGTCCATTTAAATTGACATTATTAAAAAGTTTTTGGCGTAGTCCAGTGGTTCCTAAGCTTTTTCAAATCACGGCGCTCTAGAGTAAAAAAAATAATACTGAATTAAGTAAATTGTGTTTGTATGTCATCATTAGGGTTTGTTATGTGGTGAGAGACTTATTCCGCTAATTTTATGATGGAAAGTCATTAAACACTAGTTTTGTCTATTGCACTTACCAAAATATGAATCTGAATTATTTCTGGACCACTAACCTGTGGCACCCCAGTGTGCCATAGCAAACAGTTTGGGACCCATTGGTGTAGTCTGTATAGTGATGGTTGCCATTCAAATACGAATGCCCATTTAAATGTACAAAAATTCTGTGAACGTTTTCCAGCTAATGCTAGAGTATCAATATATTGTATTGGAAAAAATAGTCTCCTTCAGTAGTTCCCAACCCTGGTCCTCCAGTTCCCCAACAGTGCACGTTTTACAGGTCCCCTGATAAGTGCACTCATTATTCAGACACATTTTAAAGATCCACAGGTGGAGCTAATTATTTCACTTCTGATTTTGTTTGTAGACCTGGAAAAAATGCACTTTTGGGGTTACTGGAGGAGCAGGATTGGGAACCACCGATCTACTTTTATAAGTGTCACTGGGATGCAATGGGTCATAAAGGGTTAAATCCATGACAGTTAGTGGGCCTTGAGATCTGAGGTTGGGAAACACTGTTCTGTACTGTGTAGTTCTATAAATACACTTGACGTTTTCAGTTTGAGTCTTGTGACAGCTGCTTTTCCTTTTTAAACTACATAGTTGATGTTATCTGGCTGGTTACCAGATCACTAAGGGGTAGATGTATTAAGCTCAGTGAACTGATAAAGTGTCTGGTATTTTATCATCGGCCAATCGTCTCCTACCTGTCATTTTTCAAAACAAGCCTGTGACTTCACAGTTAGGAGCTGATTGGCCAGCGATAAAGTACCAGCCACATTATCACTTCACCGAGCTTAATAAATCTACCTCTCAGTATCTAAATACTACCAGAAGGCTTATTTGTCTTTTCCTGCATTGTGCGATGAACTTTATCTCTTTAATGCTTTATGTGTGTTTATAGAGTATGTAGTGGTATAATTGTCCCTGTATTTTTGTGTTTTAGATTGATGTCGGTACACGACCAGAAGTCCATCGGAGGGATCCAGTTACAACATTGGAATGGGACAATAATATGGATTCAGAAGGAAGAATTCCAAATGTGGACCACATAAAGAATATTATATTTAAAGGGGTGGGTTATTTGCAATCTAAAAACTCAGATGGGAGGTATTTATCAAAGTTCGGATATATAAAATTGCAAGAGAAAAAAGTACTTAACCACATCACTCTTAATTTACATTTTAGAGGTGTTTTTGCCCAGCGTGTATGGACAGCGATGATAGCCGCTCAGTGCATACACACTGAGCTGCTTTTCCCCCTGCCCGGCGCCGACAGAAAGGGGAGGACGGCGTTGCATAGCGGAGCGCTATGCAAAGCCATCCTCAACGCCGCTCATCTGCAGGTATTACCAGCAGATGAGCGGCTTTCCCAGCGATGATGCAGGAGCGCGCAGTAGCGCTCACCAATCATCGCTGGGGCATACACACTGGGCGGCTTTGAGCTGAAAGCCGCTCAAACAGGCTGTTTTGAGGGGCTTTCAGCTCAAAGTCGCCCAGTGTGTATGGGCCTTAACAGAAGCTAATTGGTTGGTAGTTTATATCTCAGAATTGTATCTTTTATCAAGCTTTGATAAATACACCAGAATATTTCAAAGTTTGAATTATTATTTTGGTACTTGTTTCCTAGTACGGCGCCCATCGTGGGTCATCGCATACCTTAAGTTAAGGTATGCGTGGACGCGACCGACACGATTTTTGGCCTATTTTAGCCTTTTCCCTGACAATTAAAAAATCGCATCCATCACATGCCTTAACTTAAGGTATGCGATGCGACCTACTCGACCAACCCGATTTAACATTGAATGCATTGTATTCAATGTTAATATTCCTATGTAAAATCGGGTCCATTGTATGCCATTATAATGGCATACAATGTGACCAATGCGATGGACCCGATTTTACATAGGGAACAATGTTAAATGGCCCAATGGACCCGATTTTTGATTGTATACCCACCCTGATGGGTAATTTGTATGTAAAATGCCCCCCCATCGTTAACGCCACCCCACGATGAACGGCAACCCGAAGTGTGGCGAGCGCAGCGGTACACGTCCTCCGACCTTTTCATACCCCCACTATCCATGTTGGTGTGGAGTTGTCTTTATATAGTGTGGCCAACACAGGGAGCCACCGAGCCCGAAGCGTGGCGAGCGCAGCAAGCCCGCGAGGGGCGGTGGTACGCGTCCGCCGACCTTTTTCATACCCCCATTATCCACGTTGGTGTGGAGACGATTTTATATAGTGTGGCGAGCGCAGCGAGCCACCGAGCCTGAAGCGTGGCGAGCAGACGCTTAATACCTGTGAAGTAATGCGCGGCCCCTCTCGGGGCTCGCTGCGCTTGCCACGCTTCGGGCTCGATGGCTCGCTGCGCTCGCCACACTATATAAAATCAACTCCACGTGGATAGTGGGGGTATGAAAAGGTCGGAGGATGCGTACCGCCGCCCCTAGCAGGCTCGCTGCGCTCGCCACGCTTCGGGATGGCGTTAATTGTGGGGTGGCGTTCACAATGGGGGGGCATTTGACCCAGGGTGGGGATACAATGAAAATTGGGGTCTGGGGGGCATTTAATATTGGGGCCAATGTAAAATCGGGTCTCAGGGACCATTTTACATTGCTTCCAATGTAAAAATCGCGTTGATCGTATCGCATGCGATTTGGTTGCATGCGATGCGATCGACGCGATTTTTTAGGACCCGATGGATACAATTTTTACCGCTGGCGCCGTGCTAGGAAACAAGTACAATTATTTTTCTCTTTCAATGGTCCTGGTGACACAGCTCAACACTGGGATGTAGGAGGGTCCGAAGGAGCCAGGCACCTATCCTAAAGTTTTAGAGGGTAGGCTCCTCCCCTACTGCATCCCTGGACTCTTCAGTTCGTGTTAGGTGCCCACTGGAGTGGGTGCTATTCTAAAGGGCTGCAGGAGCAGCCGAAGAATTAGAGTAGTTAGGGGATTTTTATTTTATTAACTTTTACCCTAGCTAGGTAGGCACAGTGTGAGGATTCTCATAGTGAATCCTCACACTGCTTGCGCAGCAGGAGCTGACAGAAGCGCGTCCTGTCAGCTCACTGTGCACAGGGGAGACACTGTCTGGTCCCCCTGTGCAGCGCTTATAGCCTTTTCTAAAAGGCTGCCTGGGCTCCGGAGTACCCTGAAACCGGCTCCACGTTTAGGTGGGGATCATGGGGGACAGGCGCTCCGTGATGGCGGCGGCCATTTTATGCGGAGCTTACACGCTGAGCTCCTAGATGAGAGGACAGCAGCGTTGTGACAGGCATGTTCCAAGTGATCCCCATTTGAGGGGGAGACACTGGAACTAGGAAATCCTACCTAAGGAGCGGCTTGCTGGGGGTGGTTGGCGCCAAAAGGTCACGGACCCCGCAGCAGCAGGGACCTGTGGTCTCTTCCTTCACTCTGACTTTGGCGCCTTTCAGAACGCTTGCAGCGGAGCTGAGCTGGCTTACTGATCCTGGCAGAGTGACTTGGATTTCCTGGGCATCGCTTCCCCGCAGTTGAAACCAACAGACAGATAAGTGACTGGGTGCATTGCTCTGTATAAACGCTTGTACATTGTTTGCACTGTGTATACTGATAGATATACATTTATCACTTGCATCATGTCTGAGCATCAGGCTGTGGTTTTGGGGGAGGGAGCCCTTAATGCACTGAGCGCGTGCAATGTTTGCACACAAAAGTTTGTCCCTGAGCAGATGGCCAAGGGGGGCTTATGTATTACTTGCGCTGATGTGAGACCCATGGGCAGTGATCCCCATAGGGCAGAGCAGATGGAACCTGCGTGGGCCAGGGCCCTAGGCAGGTCAGTAAACGCTTTGGTGCAGCTTTTGGACAGGCAGAGTGATGGGCTGGTAGAATCACAGAGACCTATGCCATCATCTCAGCAGTCGTCTGGCTCCTTGCCTCTTACCCAGGCAGATCCTGCACTTATCCAGGTGATGCAGGATACTGCAAAAGGGATTAACAGGTTCAGTGAAATGCTGGACAAAATGGATGATGTGGCAGGGACCCCTAGAAGGTCTTATGCTTTAACTACTGTGGTAGATGAAGAGGAAGGAGAGTATACTGACATCCCCTGGGATCAGGGTGATGATTTGGAAGAGAACTCTGCTGCTGGTATAGAGGATCTCATTGTAGCTGTGAAGCAGGCTTTAAAGCTGACTGTGGAGGATAAGACTCCTGTTAAAGGTGTTTTTAAGCGACAGCGGAAGGAGGCTGTTACTTTTCCTTCAGATGAGGGGTTACAGGAATTGTTAGAAGGGGCTTGGAAAACTCCTGATAAGAGGCTTCAGATGCCAAAACGATTCCTTAATCTGTACCCCATGCCAGAGTCTCATGCGGAGCTCTGGGAAAGGGTCCCAGTTGTGGACGCTTCAGTGGCACGTTTGTCCAAGGCTACTGTATTACCAGTACAAGGCGGTGCAGCTTTTAAAGATTCTGTGGATAAAAAGCTGGAGGGAAACCTCAAGGCTATCTTTGAAGGGGTGGGGTTTACCTTACGACCCCTTATTGCTTCAGCCTGGGTTTCTAAGGCCATGATAGAGTGGGCTGGTGAATTATGCACCATGCTGCAGGCTGACCCGGGTGCATTACTGCTTGCAGAAAAGATTAAGGCAGCAGCAGAATATGCAGTTGAAGCAGAGGAGGAAGCTATTAAAATGGCAACCAGAGTGTCCACAGTCTCCATTAATGCCAGGAGAGTGCTTTGGCTTAAAGCCTGGGAAGCAGACAATGAGTCCAAGAAGGCTCTGGAAACATTAGCCTTCAAAGGAAAGGTACTCTTTGGTACCGAATTAGAGGAGATTATAAAACAGGCCACAGGCGGCAAAAGTACATTCCTGCCGGCCTCCTCAGCAAAGCAGACGTCCAGATTTTCTGCTTTTAAGCCGTCCTTTCGGCCCTCCCCTAGAGGTGGTGCGTCCTTTCGAGGACAGTCTTTCAGGGGAAGGTTTCAGCCCTCTAGAGGCAAGACACAAAAGTCAAAATTTGGCTCTTTTCACAAGAAGCCTGCCAATAAAGGAGAGGATAAACCCTCTGCATGACTGTCAGGGGCTTTGCCCGACAGTGACAAAAGTGGGCGGGCGTCTCACACTCTTCAGGGACGCTTGGGCTTCTCTAGGCCAGGATGCCTGGGTGCTAGACATCATAACACAGGGTTACAAAATCCCTTTCAGAGGGCCACCTCCGAAGAGGTTCATTCCCACATCCTTACCAAAGGAGGCACGGCTGCGTACAGCTCTTGTGAGAGCAGCGCACTCCCTTTTGGAAAAAGGGGTGGTTACACTAGTCCCCAAGACAGAGTGGAAGAAAGGCTTTTACTCCACGCTGTTCCTGGTGCCCAAACCAGACGGGTCTTTCAGACCAATACTAAATTTGAAGTCTCTAAATGTGCATTTATGGGTAGACCATTTCAAAATGGAGTCTCTACGGTCAGTACTCCTGAGTCTGGACCAGGGAGAATTTTTGGCGTCCATGGATGTCCAGGACGCATATTTGCACGTTCCTATACACCCGGAGCATCAGACCTTGTTGAGGTTTGCCATAGGAGACCTGCATTTACAATTCCGGGCGTTACCCTTTGGGCTAGCAACCGCGCCAAGGGTATTCACAAAGATAATGTCAGTAATGGCGGCGGTGCTGAGGCTCAGGGGAATCACAGTAATACCCTATTTGGACGATCTCCTGTTCAAAGCAGAGTCAGCAGCCATGCTGCAGAGTCACTTGACAGAGGCCATCAGTTTTTTGCAGGCTCACGGCTGGATTTTAAATTTGCAAAAATCTCAGTTGGTACCGTCACAAAGGCTCCAATTCTTGGGAGTCATACTGGACACCCATCTTCATCGGGTATTCCTCCCGGAGGTAAAGGCCAGGGATCTGGTCACCCTAGTCCAGGAGATTCTCAGGGCTCAGAGCATTTCAGTATGGAGGTGCCTCAAGCTCCTGGGGAAGATGGTGGCGTCATTCGAGACGCTTCAATTTGCCAGGTTCCACTCTCGGAGGTTCCAATGGAACATTTTGTCAGCTTGGTCAGGAAACACTTTGACCATGAAATCCGAGATGATAGTGCTGTCTTCGGACACCCGAGAATCCTTGAAATGGTGGACAGAAGTAGATTCCCTTCAGTGGGGTCGGTCATTACAGACCTGGGACTGGTTGATAGTAACTACCGACGCCAGTCTCAGGGGCTGGGGGGCAATAGTCCTGGATCTCAGGCTTCAGGGCCTGTGGACGGCAGAGGAATCAGCGTTACCAATCAACATCTTGGAGCTGAGAGCTGTCTGGAAAGTCATTTCCTTGGCGGGAGACAGGTTACAGAACCTCCCTTTGAGGATTCAGACCGACAATGCCACAGCTGTGGCGGATCTGAATCACCAGGGAGGTACACGCAGCAGATTGGCCATGTGGGAGGTATCCAGAATCTTCCTATGGGCGGAACAGAATGTTCCAGCTGTATCGGCTATATTCATCCCAGGAATAGAGAATATAGAAGCCGACTTCCTGAGCAGGGAGGAGCTCAAGGAAGGGGAATGGAGCTTACACCCTCAGGTGTTTCACCAAATCACTTCGATGTGGGGAACTCCGGATGTGGACCTGATGGCATCCAGGATCAACCGTCAAGTGCCCAGGTTCTATGCCAGAACAAGGGATCCACTAGCGGAGGCAGTGGATGCCATGACTATTCACTGGCAGGGAGATCTCCTTTATGCATTCCCACCAGTACCAATGTTACCGAGACTTCTGAAGAAAATACAGGGGCAGAAGGTTCCAGTGATCTTAGTGGCCCCAGATTGGCCAAGGAGATCCTGGTACTCGAGGCTTCAGAGGTTGTCTGTGGACTCATGGCGTCTACCTCTGAGACCAGACCTTCTAAGACAAGGCCCATTCAATCACCTGGATTCAGATCGATTGATTTTGACGGCCTGGCTATTGAAACTACCATTTTGAAAAGAAAAGGGTTTTCTGAGGCAGTAGTACAGACTATGATAAAAGCCAGAAAAGCTGTATCTTCGGCAAATTATTATAGAGTCTGGAAGACTTACATTCGATGGTGTGAGAGAAGAAAGGCTCATACATCTCATTTTAAGCTATCAAGAATGATGGAATTCTTACAAGATGGTTTTTCATCGGGCCTAAGCCTTCAGTCACTGAAGGTGCAGATTTCGGCCTTGTCCATCTATTTCCAGAAAAAGATAGCCATTTTGCCGGAGATTCAAACCTTTTTACAAGGAGTATCCAGGTTGAAACCTCCATACAAGCAACCAGTAGCACCTTGGGATCTATCACTGGTTTTGGAATGCCTTCAAAAGGCACCTTTTGAACCTTTAAGGTCGGCTGACTTTAAGTTTCTCACGTGGAAGCTAGTGTTTTTGTTAGCAGTAGCATCTGCTAAAAGAGTTTCAGAATTGGGAGCTTTGTCATGTAAATCTCCCTTCTTAATTTTTCATGATGACAGGGCTGTTTTAAGAACAGTGCCTCAGTTTTTACCGAAGGTGGTATCTACCTTCCATTTAAATCAGGAGATAGTTCTACCTGTGTTTCAACCCCCAGAGGGTTCTAAGAAAAGGGACAACTTGAGAACTTTGGATGTTGTGCGTGCCTTACGCATATATGTGGACAGAGTGAAGAGTGTCAGGAAGACTGACACATTGTTGGTATTGTATGACGTACACAAAATTGGTTGGCCTGCATCTAAGCAGACTATTGCTAGGTGGTTGCGGTCTATGATAGCCTTTGCATACACCAAAGTGGGTAGACCAGTACCGGCCAAAATAAATGCGCATACCACCAGGTCAGTTGCCACCTCTTGGGCGGTTCGACATGGGGCCACAGCTGAGCAGGTTTGCAGAGCTGCCACTTGGTCATCTGTTCACACATTTGCCAAATTCTATAGATTCCATGAGTTCGCGTCGGAGGACGCATCATTCGGGCGAGCAGTGCTGAGAGCTGCAGACCTGAGCGTACCCTCCCAAAGGACCGGCTCTGGAACGTCCCAGTGTTGAGCTGTGTCACCAGGACCATTGAAAGAGAAAAAGGGATTTTTGTAAGAACTTACTGTTCGAATCCCTTTCTCTGATATGGTCCTGGTGACACAGCGATCCCTCCCTTACGCTCAGTAAGTATGCCAGAAGTTTCATGATGTTCATGTTAAAATGGTTAAAAGTTAACAGTTTTCTGTTATAAAATGTGCATATAATATGTGCAGGCGTTTGTACTGAGTTAATGTATTCCAGTGGCTTTGAAAGATGAACTGAAGAGTCCAGGGATGCAGTAGGGGAGGAGCCTACCCTCTAAAACTTTAGGATAGGTGCCTGGCTCCTTTGGACCCTCCTACATCCCAGTGTTGAGCTGTGTCACCAGGACCATATCAGAGAAAGGGATTCGAACGGTAAGTTCTTACAAAAATCCCTTTTTAATGGTTTGAGATGTTTTTTATTTTTTTACATGTATTTTACTAAGAAATGTTTTCTTCTGAAGTAAGGTATTTTTTTTATAACTCCATAATCCTAAATCTTGCAAGATCATTTATTGTGCTCACCTCCTATGGCATACGGTATCTTTTCCTTGAAATACTTTCTTTTTCTTCATTTAACAGTCTCTTTGGAGAAAAAAAAATTGGGTTTCTTCTCTGTTGAATTTCTGTGGAAATTGTAGGTCCTATTTTCTATGTGTAGGCATCATGGTAGATACATTTTATTTATTTTAAGAAACTGAACATTTGTTGCTCTTTGTCTCTTTTTCAAACAGTGCAAGTGTACCACATTTTTATTTGCAACCTATTGCCCCAAATGAATGATCCTGATTCGCTGCAGCATAAACTCAAATAAAAAAAATTGGGAGAAAGTGGGTGGGGAGATAAACAACTAAAGCCAGCAGTCATGTACAGAGCTATAAAACATCATTGCCTTTTTTATTTCAATGTTACTTTGCTCTAGAAGGGGCAGATGTATGCCTGGAGAAGAGATAAAGTGGAGATAAAGTGAAAGGAGTTCAAGCACCAGCCAATAACTCCCAACTGTCATTTTCAAACACAGTTCATTGACTGCTGCTTTATATCCTTTCACTTTATCTCCAGTTTATCTCTTCTCTAGGCTTAATACATCTGCCCCCTTGTGTGTAAAACTATGGGGAGTGATTGAGACCTGCTCGCTAGACGGCATATATCTGCTGCCTAGCGAGCAGGCAAGCGCCATCCTACTGAACGCCCACCCCGCCGAACAAATCCCAGCACTAGCATGCAAGGCCACATCCGCTCGCATGTGGCCGCAAGGAGGAGAAATCATCTGATGGTTGCTCACCAGCTAACTATTTTTTAGCCTACAAGCTGAAAAATAAGTCTATACGAGCTTTTTAGATTCCCGCTGTGCACCGAATCAGGGCGTCAGCCGCCTGCCCCAGGATGCATGAGCACACCTGCGTTTGCAGGGGTACCCACAGTGTTTTCATGGGTGCGCCCATCGCTTTTGTGTGCACGCTTATGAAATGCTAGGCAGTCCCCCGTGCCCGCCCCCCACATTGAGCGAATGCTCCGGCTAGTGTAAAATTCGACGGAGGCGTTTGCTCCTGGGGTTTGCACATGCGCAAAACCCCATCATCGCCCGGTTTAGAGAATTTATCACCCCTTAAGCTGGGTACATACACACCTACAGATTTAGCTGACCAAAAATATGGCCAGGTATGGGAGCATATGAGAATGGAACATTGCTCCCAAACACTGGGGACGAGATGCACTAAGCTTCAAAACTGAAAAATAGTGAGTGATAAACAACCAACCAATCAGCACCTGCCGGACATTTTTCAAACTCAGTTTGTGACATGGCAGGTAGGAGCTGATTGGCTGGCTGTATATCACTCTCCATTTTATCACGTTTGAAGCTTAGTGCATCTGGCCCTGGGAAACAGACAGTGGTCATTCAGGCAAATTGGCTAAATGGGTCAATTTTCCAGCATTTGGAGTGAATCAATGCTTGTCATATGCTCCCACATTTGACCTGATTTTTGTTCCCACCAAGCAGATTGGACAGCTAAATCTGCAAGTGTGTATCCAGCTTTATGGTGGTGTGCTGTCACCATGTTCAGCTGTGCATAGCTACAAGAATTACAGTATGCCAACATTGCACATTTTGCTACACACCTCTATGAGGGAAATGTGCCATGTTGGTGAGTGCAAGGTGATGCTGTTTCAATCATTCCTCTCAGCCTTTGATTACATTTAATTGCCCCCAAAAAGTTTTATTTAGAGTTTGGTCATAAAAGAAAAAAATAAAAAAACCCAGAAAGAATCCTTATGCCGCTTTTTCATGTGTTACTGTTACATTTTGAATAAGTCTGTTACTTTAAGGCTGGGTACACCCATATGTCGACGGATCCTCTAATATAGCAGCCAATTTGGTAAGCGTACACACTTGCCTATCGGCCACTTGACATCTGGCAGATCTAAGTGGGCAGTTAAATTTGGCCTCCAGCTGTGATTTTCAATCCCTGCAGCCGGGTATTCTGCAAGTTATACAAATGAGCAATGTCGGCTAGATATGTCGGCATAGGCTGGGCTGCAAGGCCGATGCAATATATTTCTGCAAACAATGCTGTTCACAGACATATCGAGTTTAAATACCTGCCGGCACACTACCGATACATCGTCTAGCACTTAACCAAACATTATATTGTGTAGTGTGTACCCAGCCAAAGTATATATATGGCTGTTATAAAAGTTGTGCTTGCTTATTTTCTCATATAAATGTTCTGCCAATTTCCTGCTCATGAATAATACATTTTTAAATACTTCACACTGTCACATAAGGCTAAGCATGCCAATATACCGTTTTATGAGCATCTTGGCATCTGTGTAGTGGTTATGTGCAAAATCAGCTACAGTATGTGGGCTTACCGAATAAGTTTTCTAATTTTAACATTTAATGTGACATTTACAGTTTTTGTTTTCTTATTACTGGGGTCAGAAACGTCTACATTCACTGAAATGTCTAAGGTGTACTATCTAAATTAAACTGAATTTGCCTTTTGAAAGTACCATATTACTATGTGTCCATACGCTTGCCTTTTATCACAGATTAAAACCCATTCAGGGTTGTGCGTCTTTTATGTAAGTCTTCATGCGTATTTCCCTGATCTCTGTTACTTTGATCATTTCTTGTCAACATTTCATTTCTCTCCGCTGCTTGGGACATTGCTTTTTATAATGTCTTGTCACTTTTCTGTAGGACAGCTCTTCTTTGAATTTGATAAGTTGGAACCTTTTTACATTTGTTAGTGATAACGCAATGTTAATAACTTGAGTTCACAAATGCACATTTCCCCAAAATCCATTACATTTTTTATTACAAATACAGAATGATGTATTTTTACTGCATCCAAAATGTCAACGGTAAACTGTTGGTTCTCTTCTCATTGACATCATATATCGCCAAAGCAATCCCTGTAATCTCTGTACAACAAGAGCCCTTCCTGATATGTTCTATGCTGCCTATGCATCCCAGACAGCAGTAATCTTTGTTGAAAATGTTCCAAACACCATTTCTTATTACCAGTATGATTTATGGAATTTCAGACTTGCTTAGTGCTGCTTTCATTGATTATATCTGTAAAGCTGGAGTCTGCTAGTGTAAGCATAGCATCTAAACTCCAGAGGCCATTTACTAATATTTCTCTATCATGTGTTTCCTGCAGGGGCTCAGCCATGCTTTGAGAAAAGAGGCTTGGAAATTTTTGCTGGGTTATTTTCCTTGGGACAGTACGAGAGAAGAACGAGCTCAACTCCAAAAAAGGAAAATGTAAGTAGCGTGATACGTACTCTTGTTTTGCTTACGTAGCGCAGAATTCAGTTACCAGCAGTAAATTACCTCTGGATGAAAAAGGGTGGTAGTCTCGGGCTCTAATGACTGGGGCTATTCGTGAAAAATTCAGATATTCATGTGTTAACAAGGCCGCAGCACCCATTATTATCTTCCAAGTTATTAGGGATGTTTTTGCGTAGTGGTGGATGCTTTATTAGGGATGTATTTTATTTTCTCCAGAAATCAAGAGCGTCAAGCAACAGGGTTAGGTACAGTAATTTAACGCATACATGGGGGGGGGGGGGGAATCGGGGGAGTGGATCTCGTGAATCAGTGTGTGTGGTTATGTAACCATACAGATGCAAAAACAGGAGATGGTATACAGGTTGAGTATCCCGTATCCAAAATGCTCGGGACCAGGAGAATTTTGGATAATGGATTATTCCGTATTTCGGAATATTTTAATATTTAAATGATGTATTTTGAAGTATCTTGCATTTATGCTGTATAAACACATAAAATACACACAAATATATTTTATTACCACATGAGATGCACACAAATATATTTTATTTGTTCAAAAAACAAGGTTTCAAAACATGAAACAAAATGTGTGTACTATCTCAGCACTGAATTTGAATGCCAAGCAATCATTTTCTTGTACATATATAGTGCCAGTTACATATCATGTCACCAGTAGTGCTGTTACATATGTCCCCAGTGAGTTTTTAGCAAAAACACATTTTTTTTCTTTCACTTTCTGGATTGTATGGTTTTCGGAATAATTCGGATAACGGATATTCGGATACGGGATACTCAACCTGTATTAGTATGTTCTTTCCCTTTCTTGATTAGACTTAGCTATTGTATTGAATTTCTGGATTCAAATACAAGGATCATTTGGGTTTCAAATTGTCCATGGAGTAACATCAGAGTCAGATCAAGTGAGACACTGCCTCCATTAAAGGGCAGGGCCATGTTAAAGGCACATCTTGAAATCCGGTTCAGTGTGCGAAATCACTGGCGAAAGCTTATGGATGTAAAAATGCTAACGTCTTACCATGCAGCTTGTACATGTAAACTAATGCTGAGTACACACTGACCAATACTGTATATCAGTCGTTCGATTTAATGTCCAATTTATCCATGGACCATCCGCTAGTGTGTACCAGGGATATGTCTGCGTGTGATGTCGTTCAGACATATTGTGTTGGCTGTGCAACACCGCTGATATATTTACTAATATATATCGGCGTATCTTTCTGTGTGTATGTTCAATCTGCTGACCGCACATTAACCCGTACAAGGAGACAATGGTGGTTGATAGCTAACCTGGGTGGGTGCATGTAAATGCAGTTCATGAAAAAGGCTTAAGGTGCCCACAGACGCATCAATTATCGAATGCGTTTTGTACTTTTTAAGCACAAATTGCATCTTATGTACAATTATTGTATGGTGTTTATGGGCTTGTGCGATGCGATGCGCGTTCCCGGGAGCCCGATATTGTATGTCTAAAAAAGTACGTGCTGCACGTACTTTTTAGACTACATCTGAAATTTAACATTACAAACATGGGTTCATCGCATCGCATCGCATGCATCCAAGTGCACATCTCATAGCAAGCTGGAAGAAAAATTGTATAGAACCATTGTACAGACAAAAACGCATAGCACAGTACAATTGTAGCGTCTGTGGGCACCTTTACTTTCTAGGTATAAAAAAGCTTAGAAGTAAATGAAAATATTTGTCTTTATAAATACTGATTTTTTTTCTGTATGAAAATATATATGTAAGCACCAACTTTTTAAAAAAAAATTGTTTCTGTGGTTAAACTACAGTAAGAAACTTAAGAACAATTTGGAACCATACCAGATTTTTTTCCCTTCTTTTAACCTTACTTTTAAAAAAATTAAAAACTTTCATGGTTAAAATATTTTCCATGATATTAGGACATTTTTTATGTTGCAGATGCATGATCATGCATGGACAAGTGTATAACTTCTTTAGTTTTTTTGTGTTTTTATAAACCCTGAAAATGAATAACATATATATTTAAAAACTTTTGTATTAGGTTATCAGGATTCATGCATGATAGTGTTAAAAAGTGTTTACCAAAGTATGGTCCATTACATGCGTTTGGTTGAACATACTGTAGTGACTTCCTATTTTGTCACAGATACATTTGTAGATGTGTTTTGAATATAATGCTGAAAAGCTGTTGGACTGATGAAAATTGCTATAGAGAGAATAATTTATTTAAATACTTATCCTTAGTCAGTGGTTTTGCCTGGTACATTGTCCATAAATAATATGAATTGATCTTTGTCCACCAGCCCAAGGCACTCCTGCACGTGTCCTGAGGCACCCCAGGGTGCCTAGGCACACAGTTTGGGAACCACTGTCCTAAGTGGTGCTGAATAGATATGATGATCTTTTTGAATGACCATTTTCTAATTCTCTAGATGATCGAACACCAGGTTTTCAATATGTAACAGAAATAATGATACAAACCAAATGTGTAGTGTGTTTTCGGCAATGAGTGATGGCAAAAATAGGTGTCTGTGGGGATAGTGTTGACTTAAGGGGGGACGTACATCCTTATGATCATTAAAGCGGATCATGTGGCAAATGATAATATCTGGTACTTGATCCGTAGTAAAGTAATCTTACCATAATTAAAAGTGCAAAAATTAGAGGACTCTTATTAAGGTTTCTTTTTGAAGTATCTGCATGCTGCTGTCACTACTGTAAAGGTATCTTTGGGTAGATTCCACAAACTTTAACCATTCAATTTAAAATATTTTATTTTATAATAACATAATATGTTACACTGAGGGATGAATAGTATGGTGTGATGTTTTGTAAGGGTTGTCCGTAATGAGACCTGGGATTGGATTTGACCACTCAGTGCTGAGAACCGTTTTGCATTGAGTGATAATCTTTAAAAGATAAGAAGGGGTCTTACATTTTGCAAGAGTCATGCAGCACAATGGTCCCTCAAGGCAAAACTCCCTTCTCCAATGCATTTAGAGTAATCTCTTTATCAAGGCATGGAGGTCTGGACTGGTCTAAGTACTTTCTATAGTGTATCCAAAACCATGAAAATAATCCATCCTGCTAGTGGAGGATAAAGGGAAAAATGGAAATAGCAGTAATAGAGCACTGTATCAAAGTACCCACACCTTTTATAGTCTTCGCCTCATTCTTATAGAATAGAGGAAAGCGACTCCAGAAATGGAAAGTAATTACATATAATATAATTTTTTTTTAAACCAATGTATAAAAAATAATATCCAATTAATTTGAATCCTATGCGTTTTGTCCTAACCAATTCATCAGGGGTGTGTTCAAATGAATTGAGTATTAGGGTTTGGGATTTTTTTTTTATAAAAATCAATGGGTTCCTTAATAAGGTGGAAATCCAGTAACATCAAATGGTGGTATAAGCTTCTGTCTGTTTTAAAGGGATAGCAACCTTAAATAAGGTAGAACCAGAGCTTAAATCCCAACTGTGTGCCTCCTTTAAAAGAATGTTTGTGTGTGGGTGGGGGAGGGCAACGCCGGGTGAACAGCAGACAGCTCACCCGGTGCCATCTTGCTGCCCGCTTCCCGCCACCCCCACCCCCCCAGTAGCTCACCTGGTCCCACCATCAGGCTGATTAAGCAGCAGCGGCAGCCAAATCCAACAGTCGATTTGGCCGATGATTGAATAGGGCATGTCTGATCCATTATTACAAATTAATGTCGGACTGGATCAGACATTAATTGAATATACCCCTTGTCTACAGTCATTAGGTGTACAGCAAAAGATCAACATTGGCAAAAAGCGAAGTGTATTGCTTCACCATGCAGCTTAAGTCCACTTTACTGGTCCAATCCACATGCATGGTAAAATATTAAAAAATAAAAATAAAAAAAATGATTTTATCTTTTGCTTGTGTTGACCTTTTCTCAATGTTGCCCTTGTGCATCTTGACCAATTGACTGTTGCCCTAAACATTGTTTGTCAGTTATCTGAATACCAAACAGTGTTCGCGAAAACCACCCAAAAAAGTGGGTCCTGGGGACCCTTCACTTCTAAAAATTGGGGTCCTACCTGACCTTTTCTGGGTCCCAACGGAATAAAGCCTCCTCTCCCCTTCTCCCCAGCATGGCACATGTGGGTTGGGGGGAAGTATCAATTGGCCCACTCGCATAAAGATACAAACAGTATACACTAGAATCCATATAAACCTGAAAAAAAGGACAGTGCGCGCCGAAGGCGCGCGCTAAAAATTTAGGGCATGTTTTTTTGGGGGAAGTGGTGTGGTCACATAATAGTACCAATTCACATTACAGCACACACCGTTATGCCCAGTACACATTACAGCACACACCGTTATGCCCAGTACACGCTGTTATGCCCAGTACACATTACAGTACACACCGTTATGCCCAGTACACATTACAGTACACACCGTTATGCCCAGTACACATTATAGAACACACCGATATGCCCAGTACACATTATAGTACACACTTTTATGACAAGTATATATTATAGCACATAAGTTCTGCTTACCTACATGCTTGTTGCTAGGGGTTATATGCTCCTTGCAGGGGTTACATGCTGGGGGGCATTTTATGCTGGTTGCCACAGGGTAGAGGGTGTTTTATGCTGGTTGCCATGAGGTGGGAAGGGGGTTGGCATTTTAGGTTCGTTGCCACAGTGGAGGGGGGGGGGGGGGGGGTGGGGTCATTTTTTGCTTTTTGCCATGGAGGGGGGGTCATTGTCCAAGGGCTGGAAAAGTGACATGCTGCTCAGCAGAGTAGGTGAGCGGGCTATCAGCGTGGCAGGGGGACTGGATGTGGCTGGAATAGCTGACACGCTGCTCTGAGTTGTTTTAGCCACATCCAGTCCAACGTCATCCTGACAGCCCGCTCACCGACACCTACTCTGCTGAGAGCGGCTGTTACAGCCACATCCCATCCTGTCGTCCCCCCCCGCGCTTTCAGCAGCGTATTGGACTTACATGGCGGGGGCGGCCCGGGAGACGCACAGTGACTCTCAAATTGCAGGGCGCGCGGCTTTAGGGTGCGCAGCGGCAGCAACCTATAAAATGTACAGTGATTGGCTGCCAGGCGGCCACTGTACAATGATTGGGTCCCGGCGGCCGCTGCAGTGATTGGCTCGCAGCGGCTCACGCCGGCGTCTCAGTCACAGGTACAGAATCTGCACAGCGCGTCCTCGGGGACCCCTTTAGTTTTGACAACTGAGTCCCTGGGGACTGTTTTGGGGTAAAATCTATAGCGCGTTTTTGCGAACCCTGACCAAAGCGTTATCCTCAAAATCTAATTCTGAGAAGAAAAAAAAAACCTAAACCTGACCAGGTGGGGTTTGTGCTGGAAAACCATGCTCCAGACAATATATGCTCAGACTAATCAATGTTCTACAACACTGCAAACTTTTGATAGATTTTTTATTAGATTCTACAATAATTAATTTGACTGACCTCCTTGGAGGTATCTGCAAGCCATTCTAAGGTGATCAGGTTGGCCATTACTCATTTCTAAATCTCCTGTTCTCTGCTACATGTAGCACAATTGACACTATCCTATCAAAGTTATTATTCTATTTATCAAACAGTGCTTTCAGTGTTTGTTTCTCTGGATGCACATCTTCTCTTCTTATTGTATAACTTGGTGTAACACGAGGATCAGACTTAAGTTTGCCATAGATCAGAATGACCAGCTTCCAATCCAGATCTTATCTGTGTAATTTCAAATCAGATCTATCCTAAGTTCTGCAACTCCCAGCATACTGATCTTTAGGAGCATCTTCAGATCTTGTGTGCATTACATAAGATCATACTTGCTTACCTTAAGGCCCCCATACACTAGCCGATTTTGGTCAGATTTCGGCCAGATCAGTCGGACCAAAATCGGCTAGTTTTGATGTCCCCTCAGATCCGATGCGCGGTCCCGTGCGCATCGGATCTGCGTCGGGTGGTCGGACCTGCTGCACGTCCGACCACCCGACTTGGGACCTAGTGGGGCAGCGCGGCGGTGGAGGGGAGCAGGGGGGGCTGGGGACGCTGTGGGGGAAACAGGCGGCATAGAGCCGGTAGCTGTCAGTACTGAATAAAAAAAAAAAAGCCCATACAATGAATGGGCGGCCTGTGATTGGCTGAGCGCTCTCTCAGCCAGTCAGCAATTGGCTGAGAGAGCGCTCAGCCAATCACAGGCTGCCCATTCATTGTATAGGCTTTTTTTTCTAGCACTGACAGCTCCCGGCTCCCTCTGCCCGGCTCTATGTCGCCTGTGTCCCCCGCAGCGTCCCCAGCCCCCCCTGCTCCCACCAGCAGCCCTGCTCTGTAGCCCCCCCCCCCCCCTGCTCCCCGGGTTTTTTACATGTGGTAAATCGAGACGATTTATCACATGTAAAAAACGGCACATCAAGTGCCAATCTAATCAAGCTCCCCCGGGGAGCGGCCGGGGAAGCTCAGGGGGAAGTCGGGGGCGACTTGTCCTAAGGACAAGTCGCCCTAGTGTATGGGGGCCTTTACTCTCTCCATGAGGGAGAAAATGCTCTGTTCCTGGACTTTCCTGGCAATGTATGATTGCCAGCACCTGTGGTGAAACACCATTCTTCTCAATTAACTATCTCCCCACAGGTGATGGCAATCATACAACGAGGGTCACTTGTTCTCGGCGATCCCCGCAGTTTAACCCTCTTGCCGGCCGTATTGAATACGGACCAATGCCTACGTTATCATTAAATAGCTCCAGTCATATCTCTGATAAATGTTAGACCAGAGGTCAAAGCAAGTTAACGTTTTTGAGGACACCTGAAACAGAAGAGGGTCCAACAAAATATACATCCAGACTTGAACCGAACAGGTTTCAGGTTGGCGATTGAACCAAAAATACATTTATCAGGTAGTGTGATAACTTCATATACATTAAATAAAATATAGCATTAATAAGTAAAATTATATTAAAGAAAACAAAAAACATAGGAGTAAACACAGTACAAGGAAAAGGGGGGGGGGGTAGCATACTCCTTTTATGTTTTACAAGGGGTTGGGATCATTTGGTCTATTGCATTATGGTAGAAAGTCATTAGGTCGAATCCATTAGGTCGACATGCTAAAAGGTTGACATGATTCTAGGTCGAAAGGTCATTAGTTCGACAGGTCATTAGTTCGACAAGGTCATTAGTTCGACATTGTCTATGTCGACATTCACAAGGTCGACATGGGGTTTTTCACTGTTTTTTTACCTGAATGTCAACACAGTCGACATGGACACAGTTTAAAGTGCACTGCATCCCCTCGCATCGCTCGCTGCGCTCGCTATGCGTCGGGCACGGTGCCTCGCTACGCTTGGCACACTATTTTATTCTCCCACCACGCCCTAGTGGATGGTAGGGCATGAAATACCGCCTGTTGGCACATGTTGGCTCAAAAAACAGTGAAAAACTCCATGTCGACCTTGTGAATGTCGACATAGACAATGTCGAACTAATGACCTTGTCGAACTAATGACCTTTCGAACTAGAATCATGTCGACCTTTTCCCATGTCGACCTAGAGTCATGTCGACCTTTTAGCATGTCGACCTTTTCCCATGTCGACCTAGAGTCATGTCGACCTTTTAGCATGTCGACCTAATGGATTCGACCTAATGACTGTCGACCATAATGCAGTAGACCAAATGACCGCATCCCTTTACAAGTGACAAGAAGCATGTATTGTGTAAGTATATAAAAAGTAAAGTAAACCTTGATGTCAGTCGACATTGTAGACCAAATACACTTGAAAATAGTACCGGCATATAGCACAGTGCTTCAACATCTCACAGTTACAATTTCAAGGAATGTTGTCAAATGAGGCTGCAACTCCTATCTTAGCTGATTCTATGAAAGGTCCCCATTTCTGAAGTAGTAATTGAGGGTTGGCTATCGGATCTGATTTGTTATCAAAATGTTCAAAACACAAATATTTTAGCAATAATCCTTAATTTTACCTCAGCGACGGAGATCCACCCTTTAAACTTTGTGCCCAAATGTTTTGATGATACCACACAACCATAGATTGTGAAGAAAAGTACCTTGTGACGCTTTACATTTCGAACAATGACCATCTTGGTCTAATATGTAATGGCTGTGTTGTGCTTGAGATATATAAGCCCTGTATATAATCTTAACATGCACTTCTTGGAGAAGAGTGGTTTTTAGAATCTTCAGATTAGAATGGAAGCGTGTAAATATGTCTAAGTCAAGTTTTAGCTGAGGAAAGTCTTTTTGCCATAAAGTTACAGTATACTGCTGTTGTTTGTTGAAGTCAAATCATTAAGGAAAAGAAAACAATATTTACGACGCGCTAGAAACCATATATAGAAAATATAAATTTATTATGTAGAAACTCACTGGCCAGTGATAGAACTCAGTATAACTCTAATTATAAAATATTATATTATACGTGTATACATCTAAAACATAAATATGTAACATCAAATATTAAAAAGACCTAAGTATCATGCCTGGATATTTTTGGAACCAGGACCTCAATATCTGTCCCAGTATAGTGGAAAATGGGAGAGTGTTTATTTGGAGCTTCACTCAGATAGAGGATTCTTCGATTACATCTGGCCAGACACAAAAAGAGACAAAAATAGTCCGTTGGGACTCGGCGGCTTCCTCAGATTTTGAGCTCAAAATCTGAGGAAGCCGCCGAGTCCCAACGGAGGCGGGGAAACGCGTCATTGAGCAGTTATAATTTTTTTTCATCTCTCTACAATACTGGACGTTCCATTATCCACCACTGTGCAGCTGTTTTCAACTCAGCGAATATAACATCCCTGGTGGGAAAGAGCCCGGGCTCCCTACTATAAAAAGCCAGGACTATTATCTCTACTGACCGGCTTACCAGCGAAAGGTACAGGGTGGACGTCCCTACATTTTTAATTTATATATATATATTTTTTTTTAAAGGACTATTTTTGTCTCTTTTTGTGTCTGGCCAGATGTAATCGAAGAATCCTCTATCTGAGTGAAGCTCCAAATAAACACTCTCCCATTTTCCACTATACTGGGACAGATATTGAGGTCCTGGTTCCAAAAATATCCAGGCATGATACTTAGGTCTTTTTAATATTTGATGTTACATATTTATGTTTTAGATGTATACACGTATAATATAATATTTTATAATTAGAGTTATACTGAGTTCTATCACTGGCCAGTGAGTTTCTACATAATAAGTTTATATTTTCTATATATGGTTTCTAGCGCGTCGTAAATATTGTTTTCTTTTCCTGTTGTCTGTATCTTGGGGAGATAGGCTTTTCCCTTTTTACACGCTGCTGGAACCTGCTGGGGCACTATGTCTATATAATTTTTTGAGATATATATGCGCAGCAGTGTATATGGTCTACACCTAAACCTTTTGAATTAGAGATAGTGTGTCTGTTGGGATAGCGCTGATACTTTTCTGTGTTTGTGTTTTACAAATCATTAAGGACCATATATAAAAATTTGTGTTTTATATTTATGTAATCTGTGTTTCTGGAATATTGGTTTCAGTGAGATAGATATATCTGACTGTAGCAAGTGAATAGACCATGCATAGTAACACATTTACATACCGTGTTTCCCCGATAATAAGACACTGTCTTATATTTTTTTTCTCAACAAAAAAGACAATAGGGCTTATTTTCGGGGTAGGTCTTATATTAATAACATGCCCCAGTCCTCCTTTAATGACATGTCCCCAGTCCTTTTAAACAGCCCCATTCCTCCTTTCAATGACCCCAGTCCTCCTTTAACACGCCCCCAGTCCTTTTAAACAGCCCCCATTTCCCCTTTCAATATGAATTAAGAGTCCTGCTCACCAACTTTCCACTTCTTCTTATTGGCTGCGCCACTGCTCCCTGCTGCAGCCGCATGATGTGCGCGGTGACATCACGCGCTGCCCGCAGTGCATCCCTGGGACCGGGAACTAAAACGTCGAAGCCTGTACGATACAGCAACACAGAGTTGAGGGGGGGGGGGGGGGGGTTTAGCGTGGGTGGCGATGGGGTACAATTTAATGCCTGCACTCCGTTTTATGCAAATTTTAATAGGGCTTATTTTCAGGGGAGGGCTTATTTTGGACCAATGTCCAAAATCTGGGGTAGGGCTTATTTTCGGGGTAGGTCTAATTATCGGGGAAACACGGTATATGGGAAATAAGAAGAGGCAGAGAGGTCAAAGTTAGACTGAATAATTGACCTCCTGGGTCGAACACGTGATCTCTTAGTGAGGCCTTTCCGTTTGAGATGGGCAAAACCATAACATTCCAATCCTGGAACAAAGATTGGGTTTCCCCACATAGGCAACCAAGAAAGTATAGAGAAGCGCGATTAAGTTTGGCATTGATGAAATTCCAAGAATTATATGTGTCTGAAAAGGGTGTTATATATTGGTTTGGCTATTAATGTTAATTTTTGTAATGGGCATTATAGTGTGTGTTATAGTATTATAAAATAATGGTATAATATTTAATGAGCATTACCGTGCCTGGCATAATGTGTAATGGAAATTACGGTGTGCATAATCCTTGCACAGTGTGACTAAGAGGCGCTACCAGGCACAATTTGTGTAATGTGAATTGGTCTAGTGTTGCATGCGCGTCCATCAAAGCTGGCCCTCCCGGCCAATCGCAATTGCTGTACGCTGCACCGCCCACCAATCCCGAACACTGCTTGCCACTCTGGCTGCCAAATAATTTCTTAGAAAATGAAACATGGAACTGGGACAGCTACTGCTGACCAGATTTCTAGTGTTACACAGTGTTCATGCAGTGCTAAATAAGCTATAAACCAAGCACAGGAAACAAAATATTTGTCCTTGCTGCCGTCTAGAAGGGATACTCAACCCTCCTTGAAACCAAAAAAACAATGTATGCAAAGTAGACGGCGCAAATGGACACACTTAATACCCAATAGATTAAAAAATAAATGTAAATGTATTATAACAATTTTTAAATCGTTAAGATTTATCACCGGCCGGTGGGACCAAGGACAATTAACCCCTTCCCGCCCGCGGACGTACCTGTACGTCACGGCAGCGGGGTAGTTCGCGCACCTTGCCGTACAGGTACGTCCCCGCTGTGTCATGTCGCCTTGTCAAGTGACAAGGCGACATAGTATAGATGGCTGCTGTCGTCAACAGCAGCCGATCGTGTCAGTGCGCCCGCGGACCAATCAGAGTGGTCCCGGCCCGCCGATCGCTGTGATTGGTCAGTCAGTCCTGACTACACCAATCACAGCCTTTCTATTGTAAAAGGGGTGTTTTGCTTCTCTTCCCGGGCTCTAACCCTCTCACTGTGTTAGAGCCTTGGAAGGAGAAGCTGTGTCAGAGCTGTGTCAGAGTTTAGGCTGTGTAAAATTGCGCTGATCACCACAATACCCCTGCCTATATCACCCTCCCTGTGGTCATCTGTGCAGGGATCACCCTCCCTGTGGTCACCCCTGCCTATATCACCCTCCCTGTGGTCATCTGTGCAGGGATCACCCTCCCTGTGGTCACCCCTGCCTATATCACCCTCCCTGTGGTCATCTGTGCAGGGATCACCCTCCCTGTGGTCACCCCTGCCTATATCACCCTCCCTGTGGTCATCTGTGCAGGGATCACCCTCCCTGTGGTCACCCCTGCCTATATCACCCTCCCTGTGGTCATCTGTGCAGGGATCACCCTCCCTGTGGTCACCCCTGCCTATATCACCCTCCCTGTGGTCATCTGTGCTGGGATCACCCTCCCTGTGGTCATCTGTGCTGTGATCACCCTCCCTGTAGTCACCACCTAATTTTGTGTGTTGTGATCCGTATAATTTTTCTGTACCTTATCCGTACACCATAATTTTTCTGTGCGTTATTCGTACCCCATAATTTTTCGGTGCATTTGTACCCCATAATTTTTTCTGTGCGTTACTCGTACCCCATAATTTTCCGGTGCATTTGTACCCCATAATTTTTTCTGTGCGTTATTCGTACCCCATAATTTTTCGGTGCATTTGTACCCCATAATTTTTTCTGTGCGTTACTTGTACACCATCATTTTTCAGTGCATTTGTACCCCATAATTTTTTCTGTGCGTTATTCGTACCCCATAATTTTTCGGTGCATTTGTACCCCATAATTTTTTCTGTGCGTTACTCGTACCCCATAATTTTTCGGTGCATTTGTACCCCATAATTTTTTCTGTGCGTTATTCGTACCCTATAATTTTTCGGTGCAGTTGTACCCCATAATTTTTTCTGTGCGTTACTTGTACACCATAATTTTTCAGTGCATTTGTACCCCATAATTTTTCAGTGCATTCGCACACCATAATTTTTGCAGTGCATTTGCACATTGTCAGTGCTACAAAACCCCACACGTGTTGAAGCACCTCATAAATACATACACCAATAAAACTATGGCCCAACGAACATATACTGCCGAGGAGGCATACGCGTTTCTGGCCTCTGAAACTGAGTCTGCTAGCGAGGATGAGACAAATTTCCGTTTGTCATCCTCTTCATCATCTAGTGACTCTGATGAACCCCCGAGGAGGCAACGCAGGACTCCCACTGCAGTAGTCGAGTCCTCTGACCCCACATGGACAACCCCTGAAAACTACGTACCCCAGGTCCCTGAGTTCACAGGGAATCCAGGAATACAATTTAATTCAGCAGGGTTCAGAGAGCTGGACTTTTTTAAATTTTTTTTTAGTGATGATTTAGTTGATCTAATGGTCACCCAGACTAATGTTTATGCCCAACAATTTATTGAGCAAAACCCCACCTCTAATTATGCCCAGCCCCGCAAGTGGACCCCTGTACATAAAAATGAAATGGTTATATTTTGGGGCCTTGTACTGTGCATGGGGCTAGTGAAGAAGCCCACGATTAGGTCCTACTGGAGCACAGATATCTTATACAATACACCAATGTTCCGTGTGGCTATGTCAAGGACCCGCTTCGAAGCGATCCTTAGGTTTCTCCATTATAGGGATAATGCACAGTGCCCACCCCGGGATGACCCCAATTATGACCGGTTATATAAACTTAGACCCCTAATAGACCATTTTAGTACCAAGTTTGCCCAGGCATACATCCCCGAGAAGCACATTTCAATAGATGAGTCCCTGGTACATTTCAAAGGGAGGCTCCAATTCCGCCAGTACCTGCCAAGTAAGAGGGCAAGGTATGGCGTGAAGATGTACAAGCTGTGTGAGAGTACATCAGGGTACACACACAAATTTAGGATATATGAAGGTAGAGACACAAAAATAGACCCCCCACAATGCCCCCCCTTACTCGGAATTAGTGGGAAGATAGTGTGGGATTTGGTGCACCCACTGCTGGACCAGGGATACCACCTGTACCTGGATAATTTCTATACCAGCGTCCCACTATTCAAAAGCCTCGCTTCCAGAAGTACTGTGGCATGCGGCACTGCACGTAAAAATAATAGAAGCCTCCCTAGGTCGCTGCTTGGGCAAACACTTAGAAGGGGCGAGAGCAGGGCATTATGCAGCGACAATCTACTGTGTGTCAAGTATAGGGACAAGAGAGATGTCCTTATCTTGACAACAGTGCATGGCCATAGCAGCACCCCTGTCCCAGTGCGGGGCACAAGTACCGAAACCACAAAACCCAACTGCATTGTGGATTATAATAGGTACATGGGGGGGGGTCGACCTGTCAGATCAAGTGCTGAAGCCTTACAGTGCCATGAGAAAAACAAGGTTCTGGTATAAAAAATTAGCTGTACACATAGTACAAATGGCACTGTACAACGCATTTGTACTACATCGATGTGCAAGCCAAAGGGGGACATTCCTGGAGTACCAAGAGGCAGTAATAAAGGCCCTTATTTTTGGCAACCAGGAACAGGGGGGCCCTAGTACTTCTGGAAGCGAGGCCTCGCGAATTGTACCAGGGCAACATTTTCCGAGTGAAGTCCCCCACACTGGAAAGAAAGGAAGGTCCCAGAAACGATGTAGAGTATGCTACAAAAAGGGGATAAGAAAGGACACAACTTACCAATGTGAAACCTGCCCCACACAACCAGGCTTGTGTATCAAAGATTGTTTTAAGATATATCACACTTCCCTTGAATTTTAATGTACTCCACACAGCTTGTACAAAGAGCCGCATGCCATTACCTTCCCTTCTGAGTCTTGCCATGTGTCCAAACACATATATACTATTGCCATACTCAGGAGAAAAAGCACCCCATAATATGTTACACAATTTCTCCTATTAACCCTTGTGAAAATGGCACATTTTGATCTAAAGTTACATATTAATGGAAAAAATTAGTTTTTTTTTTTATTTTCACAGCCCATAACAATTTGACAAAACACCAGTGGGGTCAAAATGCTCACTACTGCCGTAAGTGAGTTCCATGAGGGGGGCTAGTAACAAAAAGGTATCACTTGCTTGGGATTTCCACTGCACAGGTACAATATGGGCTCTGCAAATGCAAGATGGCGCCCGAAAACCATTCCAGCAAACTCTGTGATAAAATGGCACTCCTTCCCTTCTGAAGCCTGCTGTCTGCCCAAATAGCGTTTTACAACCATATATGGGGTATTGCCATACTCAGGAGAAATTGTGTAACAAATTTTGGGGTGCTTTTTCTACTATTGCCCTTTGTGGAAGTATAGAATTATGGGGTGAATCTACAAATTAATGGAAAAAATGACATTTTTCATTTTCACGTATCGATGCCTAACAATTTGACAAAACACCAGTGGGGTCAAAGTACTCACTATACCCATAGATGAGTTCCTTGAGGGGTGTAGTTTACAAAATGGTATCACTTGTTGGGGTTTTTGACTGCTCTGATACAACAGGGGTTCTGCAAATGCAACATGGCGCATGAAAACCATTCCAGCAAAATCTGCGCCAAAAACGCCAAATGGTGCACCTTCCCTTCTGAAGCCTGCTGTCTGCCCAAATAGCGTTTTACAACCATATATGGGGTATTGCCATACTCAGGAGAAATTGTGTAACAAATTTTGGGGTGCTTTTTCTACTATTGCCCTTTGTGGAAGTATAAAATTATGGGGTGAATCTACAAATTAATGGAAAAAATGACATTTTTCATTTTCACGTATCGATGCCTAACAATTTGACAAAACACCAGTGGGGTCAAAGTACTCACTATACCCATAGATGAGTTCCTTGAGGGGTGTAGTTTACAAAATGGTATCATTTGTTGGGGTTTTTGACTGCTCTGATACAACAGGGGTTCTGCAAATGCAACATGGCGCATGAAAACCATTCCAGCAAAATCTGCGCCAAAAACGCCAAATGGTGCACCTTCCCTTCTGAAGCCTGCTGTCTGCCCAAATAGCGTTTTACAACCATATATGGGGTATTGCCATACTCAGGAGAAATTGTGTAACAAATTTTGGGGTGCTTTTTCTACTATTGCCCTTTGTGGAAGTATAAAATTATGGGGTGAATCTACAAATGAATGGAAAAAATGACATTTTTCATTTTCACGTATCGATACCTAACAATTTGACAAAACACCAGTGGGGTCAAAGTACTCACTATACCCATAGATGAATTCCCTGAGGGGTGTAGTTTGCAAAATGGGGTCACTTGTGGGGGGGTTCCACTGTATTGGTGCTTCGGCGGTCTTGCTAATGCGACATAGCACCCACCATTCATTCCACCAGAATCTGTGCTGCAAAATCCAAATATCACTCCTTCCCTTCTGAGTCCTGCCATGCACCCAAATGGTATTTTTTGGTCACATGTGAGGCATTGCCGTACTCGGGAGAAATTGCGGCACAGATTTTGGGGTGCTTTGTCTCCTTCATTCCTTGTGAAAATGAAAAATTTTGAGCCAGAACTTCATTTTTGTGTAAAAAAATGTAATTTTGCATTTTCACAGCCCAGTTGTACCAAAATTGGTGAAACCCCTGGGGGTTTGAAATGTACACTATACCCCTAGATAAATTCCCTGAGGGGTGTAGTTTGCAAAATGGGGTCACTTGTGGGGGAGGTTCCTAACTTTTAGCATCTTATGGTGCCTAGAAACCTACATGGTGCATAAAAATAATCTCATAAAAAGGAGGCTCCAAAATCAAGTAGGTGCTCCTTCTATTATGAAGCCTGTGGTTTGGTCAACGTGCACACTAGGGCCACATATAGGATATTTATGAAAACAAAAGAATTGGGGGAATCAATTTTTAGTCACATTTCTCTAGTAAAATCTACTGTGTTCCTTAGAAAAATGTATTAAAATTGAAAATCTGCTAAAAAAATGAAATTTTGAAATTTCACCTACACTTTGTTTTAATTCCTGTGAAACACCTAAAGGGTTAACAAACTTCCAAAATGCTGTTTTGAATACTGTGAGGGGTGCAGTTTTTGAAATGGCATCATTTATGGGGGTGTCTCACATACAAGTCCCTCAAAGTCACATCAGAACTGAACTGGTCCCTAAAAAAAATCAGTGTTTGAAATTTTCTTGAAAATTTGAGAATTTGCTATTTATATTTTAAGCCTCCTAGTGTCCATAAAAATTAAAAGGAGGCTGAAATAATGATGGCAACATAAAGTAGACATATGGTCTTTGTTAGTTATTAACTATTTTGAGTGGTATGATTATTTGTCTCACAAGCAGAAAATTTAACATTTTGCAAATTGCAAAATTTTCAGTTTTTTTTCCAAATTTTGGTATTTTTCACAAAAAAACACAGACTGTATCGACCAAAATTTGCCACTAACTTAAAGTACAATGTGTCACGAGAAAACAATCTCAAAATCAGTTGGATAAGTAAAAGCATTAGAAAGTTATTCCCACATAAATTGACACATGTCTGATTTGAAAAATAGGGCTGCGTCCTTTGGGCCCAAATAGGCCGCGTCCTTAAGGGGTTAAAACAACAATTAGACAACAATAACCATATAGCAAACACTTTGATGTGAGCAAAGCAAAAAATAAAAATAAAATTATGATTAAAGCACTCAGCTTGGTTAGGCATGCATAGGGTTAATCATTTGATTTCCCTTTAGACAACAAGGGTTAATGACAGTCTCTTGTCAATGCAATATTATTTGACTGTTTTTAGCACAAGGAGCAATTCCAATCCGTGCTTGGTATATATTCAAAACACTGTGCAAATCACATACAATATCCTTGTTCACAACTCAACTTTAGTTAGTCATTCAGCCATGCATGTGTGCTATAGCAAATAGCAAGCTTTGTTAGTCAGACAAATGCAGATAAAGAGTGGTATACTTATACTCCGTGGCTGCGATGTGATTGAAACGATGGCATAAGATGAAAATCGTGGGCGCCGTGCTAGGAAACAAGTACCAAAATTCCTAGTATACGAGAGTATACATGGCCAATAAAGTGATTCTGATTCTGGATACCCCCTGTAATATTCTGGTTTGCAAAATGCCATCTTTCTGAATGTGTTGCTTTCTTTTTAGATATACAGTAGTAAGTTCTTCTAAATTGGCTGCAGAACAAGAAAATATACAATGAAGCGCTGTCTTTTAGACTAACCACATTTAAGACATAATATAATTCATTGTAAACAAAAAGTGGCTGTTGGTTTTTACACTGGCCATGTGTTTGATTATTTATTTACAGTTCCTTATATAGCTCAGAAAACTAAGTAATAAATGCTGTTCGTCTGACAGACAGCACTCAGTCAGTACTAAGGAATTGTGAATGAATTGGAATTTTTAATTATGTTTTGTTGACTGCAGAAAAACCCGTGATTATATTTATTGATAGTTTTTTATTTTATTTTTATTTCTGAATGCTGCTACCCCCTTATCTTATTATAGTTGTGAAGGGATGAGGTTAGCAGTTAGGATGCCGGTGTTCATTATATCGATGCTGGCATCCAGACTTTGCCAGGCAACCGGCGCCAGAGTCACAACATCAATTAGAATACCGGCACCTGGATTCCGATTGCCCGTATTCCAAATGGTAAGAATGCGGGCAGCGTTCGCACACAGCCGGGATAAAGGGGGTTAATTTAAGGCACTAGTGGGGGAATTAGGGTTAGGGGGGGGGGGTTTATGGTTAGTCATCTGCATGTATCCCGTTGTGAGCTTTCTTAGTTACTAGAAACTACATTGAGCTATTCTGTAATTATGAAATGTACTTGAATATTAAAACATTCTCAATTTAAATTTTATTTATGCTACAAGCAGTACTACATAGCAGATTTATGGTTAATCCATACTTTTTCTAACTTGCAATATGATGTACACAGGAGCACACATCGCAAGGTAAAATAGTACAGTGTAGCTATTTGTTGGTCTCAATAGGGAAGAGTTCTAACTCTTGTTGCATTGTGCTAGTTCCAGCAAATCTGAAAAGTAATTGGTGAATTTTGGAACCTGTCACCAGCTTTGATTTTGTTCATATGATTACAAGCTTTAAATAGTTTTTGTAATTTGTTGAAATATTATGAGATGTTATTGTCAGTGTCTTGAGCACTACTTCTGGCTCACTAATTACATAAGATGGACATTTTGTTTCCTAGTGTTTTGCTAGTATGCCAAAGAAACACCTGCACCCATTCTCCCACTGATTTAATTGAATGGTTGTGTTTTTTTTTTTAATTATTATTTTTATTATTATTATTATTATTATAGAAAACATTAGGTGCGTTACAAATTTTTCACTCTTGACATTTTTAAAAGCAGAAAAACAGGTTTGGCTGAATCTTCATTTTTCATATTGCAACTAACAGACAACTCTGTCATTTGTCACACGCTGCCTAATATATGCATTACTTTAATTGGATGGAATAAAACTTGTGTGCACAGGTTAATAATGAACCCTGCTCTTTATACAGCTCATTTAGATAACAATTCTCATTGTCCTTCCCTACCTAACTTCTGGTTTATCAATTATTTCAAGGAATGAAAAGGCCTATTCAGGCATTGTGTTCACATACTAAATGTGTATATTCGTTATATTGCAGGTAGGCAGACATTTTCTACCTCATTACATTAAACAGTTTTATTCAGCATTGGACAGGGTGATCAGATAGGGAAAGGGAGAAAGTCGTTTGAAGTAGAATAAAACCACCAGTTTAATCCTTAATTCAATTAACCTTTTTTCCCCTGACATCAAGCTGGGAAATACAAAGACACAAAGATGGGAAATAATCAGTTTCACTTGACGTTTTTATTAGGCCTCACTTCCACGTGGTAATTTAGGTGTCATTTTTTAGCTTTGTTCATTGTTTTATTTTAGTAACGTCATGGAAAGCACTTTGTAAGTGTGGAATGTTTTTTTTTTTTTTAACCTAAATATCCATATTTTGGAAGTGTTATTGTTTGAAATGGTAGCCAAGGAATTTGTGCAATATAATCATTGTATTTGGTGTTATCTATTCTAGAGATGAATATTTCCGGATGAAACTGCAGTGGAAATCTGTTAGCGAAGAGCAAGAAAACCGTAATTCAAGACTGAGAGATTACAGAAGTTTAATAGGTATTTCCTATTGACAAATTTGGGTAATCAAATAGATATTGTCAGTAAAATATCCAATATTGATGTGGTTGTTCTTTGTATAGCCAAACCATACTGGCTCTGATTTCGCGTTGTTAGAATTAGGTCTCATACACACTTGACAATTTTCACCTGAAAATCTTGACCGATTATTTTTTTTTAGATGAAAATCGATTAGTGTGTATGGGCCAGCGACCCCCGACTAGCGATGATGCTCGCTCCCGCATCATCTCTAGGAAGGTCTTTCATCTGCTGGTTTTTACCAGCAGATCCAGCGATGATGGATGGTTTGTCATCCATCATCGCTGTGTGTGTACGCTGCCGGGCTGAAAGATTAACCACTTTCAGCCCGGCGGTACGCCCCGCTGCTGCCCCCCCCCCCCAGCCTCCCCTCCTGTCATACTCACTTGTCCACGCTGCCCCGCTGAATTGCTTTGTCCAGCTGGCTGCTGAAGAGCCCTGCTCCCCTGCCTGTCTCGCCCGCCGTTCGCCGCGCCCCCCTGGTCACCTGTGCGCATCCTCCCACGTCAGGCCACATGTGAAGCTGATGTACCCCCCGCCTCCCTCCGTCCTGCCCCACACGGAGCAGCACTGGCCACCTATGTTTTTTCGGTACTTGTGTAGTTTCACGGCACCAGCATGGCATGGAGTTGATTTTAGATATCGTGGCGAGCCACCGAGCCTGCAGCGTGGGCGAGCGAAGCGAGCCCCGCAAGGGGACTCAGACGCACACCGTAATGCCCATTAGTGTTTCATCCAATTACAGTATTTTCAACAATGATTCATAATCCCTAGTTTTCCCTAGCAACCAAATGATTTATGGATATATAGTTATTTATATAATCACTAGGTGATTCATCGCGCCCTACGGGCGCACTTCACACCATCGTAAGGCGCTCCGCCCCTTAACCTGTGAACTAATTTATGTAGGGGGGGGATATACTGCGGGATGGAGAGGGGAGGGTGCGGTGTTTATGCAGGTCAATGCGGGGGTGGTGGAGAGGTGGGTGTCGAAGGTGAAGGTGCAGTGGGTGAGGATGGGGGTGCAAGGGTGCCATGGGTGGGGGAAGGTGCTTGGGGGTGGTGTGGGTGGGGAAGTGGCGAGTGTGGGGATACTGTGGGTGGATTTGCAGATGCGGGTTGTAGTGGTGTTGGGGGTGCACCATTTGAGTGAGGAGCAGTCGCATGGGTGCTGTGGGTGTTGGAGCGTATGTGGTTGTGAGGTTGAGGAGGGATGGATGCATGGGTACTGTGAGTGGGGGATGGGCGGGTGTGGTGTTGCCGCGGCTGTGTGTGGGTTTATGGGTTGAGGAGGTCCAGGTGCGGGTAAATGGCGTGGGTGCATTAGGGTGTTGCAGGTGCGGGGTTGGCACAGGTGAGGGACGGTGTGTGGTGGGTGAGGGAGGCTGTACCCCAGGGTGACTGAAGACTCCCTGTGTGCCCCTGCCTGTTTCCATTGTGTGTCTGGTGGCCATATTAAAGGGGATTGGCCAGCACTGCTGCCTCCGTTCCCCCACACACACGGACTTCCACTTCACAGCTGCTGAGTGGATAACGGGTGGCTGCCCGCCAACTAACCCCGACGATCACTCCTCCCTGTTGCTGAGGTACCTCTGTTCTGGCCCCTGCTCCTGGGTCTCCGACGTGCATCTGGCGACCATATTGGAGCAGGCATCCTGGCACTGCTGCCTCTACCCTGCTGTCTGGCGGCATACCCAGATTTTGACATGCGGTGGGGGAGAGAACTGAGCTTGATTGACCGCTCTCTGGCCCTGATAGCTTTTCCACCTGCCTGGTGTGACCTGCAGCCGCATGCCGCAAGGCAGCAGGGTAGAGGCAGCAGGGCCAGGATGCCTGCTCCAATATGGCCGTCGGACGCACATCTGAGACCCAGGCTGGGAGCAGGGGCCAAACAGAGGTACATTAGCACCGGGTGGGAGTCAGGGGGCAGGCGGGCAACCAGCCGATATCCACGCGGCTGAGTGGAAATCCGTGCGCTTGGGAGTGTGGAAGCAGCAGCGCTGGGCAATCCCCTCCAATATGGCCGTCGGACAAATGAAGGAGACCCAGGCCAGGAGCAGGAGGTTTGGGACCAGGAGGCAGGTCAAAGGGAGCCCACACAGTGATCGGGGCACTCAAGAAGTCTTCAGCCAGGCAGGGGGATATTAATTTGATGCCACAATGGGTTTGTAGTATAATAGGCAGGAGTCTGTAGACTCCTACTCCATGAACAGCTAGGCCACGCCCCTTCAAACTCCGTTGAGTCATAGAGTGACAGATCAGGGCTTATAGCCTATCAGCACAATCTATCTGTCACTCTGACTCCACCTAGCGTTATAGACACACATGATTGACACATGTAGCTAAATATATAAGAGATGGTCATTGACTGGCGTGTCTGCAGTACCATTCCAGTCTACCTTGTTCCTTCATGCCATCAATACAATAACTGTATTTGGTGTGAATATATCTGCTAACATAATATGCACATTGTAGTAATGTAGGACTGACTTTACAGCATGGGAATATTTGCACTGGGAAACAAGCACATTGGGGTTGTTACTATTCTATGCGAAGGGTGCTATGTGTCGTTCAGGTGCTGTTTAAACACTGGGAAGGGTGCGAAATCAGGTGCCATTGCCAGTGTTTAAACACTGGCAATGGCACCTTATTTTGCACCCTTCCCAGGCCCGAACTCGCCAAAAATTGCTTGCAAAATTGCTTTTGGGTGAATCCGTCTGCCGTAAAGTGCATCCGGTGTCGTGATGATTCACACTCACGAATCATCTGCCGCTAATAGGATCGACTGATGCATGTAGTAGTAGTAGTAGTTAGTTTATTTATAAGGCGCCACATAGTGTCCGCAGCGCCGTACATAGCAAACAAAAAACAAATTACAAGGTAACGTACAGGGTGTGTTGAAAAATACAGTATAAATAGGGGTATAGCTGGTAGAACTGAAATAATCAGTTCTGAAGTAGGTGTCGAAATTGTCGAGGAGGCTGAAGATGTAGAGGAAGGGAAGAACAGGGCAGGAGCACTGGTGAGGTAAAGAGGTGCAAATTTAAACAGAATAATTTCTTAAATATTAGACCTAATTAATTGCTATCTATGTAGATGCATTCCTTGTGTGTTTTATGGAAGCTTATACTGTGCTTTTTTATGTTTTTCCAGAATTGTTTTACTATGTAAACATACTTATTTTTTAAATGTTAAGTGATTTGCTAAAGCTTCTAAAAATGAAAAGCGATGATGTTGCCCATGTCTATCATTTCTCTATTGCAGGGGTCCTCAAAGTATTTTGCTCTGGGACCCCATCACGCAAAACAAATAATTACAGGACCCCAGCAAGTTACTGCACATCACATGCACATCACATGTGTAGTCAGACTTTTGTGGAGGCACAAAATAATGTGAAGAGTCTAAAATAACAGACTATTTAACAGATTTTTCAGACTCCTTGAATCACTGAATGAGTTTAGACAAGTCATCAGCCTGATGGTCAGCAACATGGAGTCGTGACCCCATGCTGAGAAGGTCAGGACCCACAGTATGAGAACCACTGCTCTATTGCATCCTAGAAAATGGTAGACAGAATCTCATTGATGCTATTCGCAACATCACTTGTTTTCATTTTTTAGTACATTTACCTCTGAGTATCCATTAACTAAGATACCTAAAAGAGTATTTGATTCTAAAACTATTTACAAAAACATGTGACTAGATTTTCTGTCATGATATCTTTAATATGACAAATGTAGTTATATTTTTAATCCTTAAAAGGGGTTTCTTTTCCCTATTTTTTTCCCCTTGCTGCTGATCTTATTTTGCCACTTTTTGGGCTGGTTACAGTTCAACAGCAAAATAAATAGTTAGGCAGTAGTCACCTTGTGTTCCAGGAGACGGTGAATATAATGAAAATAGAATGTGTGCTTATTTCTTCTCATGAGGCAAATACAGTCGGTACTTGTGTAATAGCATGGCGCCCGGCTATGTTACGTTTTCAGCGTAGGCTGCTACGCTGCCAGCGTAGCCCAACACTGCCTAGCGTAGTGACTCCGCGGCAGCATGGCTCTGTCCCCGGCGTCCATGGCAAGCCTAGTGAGCGCCTCTCACACAGATGGCACTCCAACTGCATCTCAGATCCTGTGTCTCAGTAATTATTGGGTTAGGGTATGGCAACCTTGCCGGTGTACGCTTCAGGGTTAGGGGGTTCAGTAGCATGTGCGTCTTGTGCACAAAGGGGGTATGCGTCTTATGCACAATAAAGGAGGTATTTTGCCAGTGCTCCATGTTACATACTGGTAAATGTGTCCTTTTCAAACCCCCACTATCCACGCCAGCCCGAAGCATGGCAAGCGCAGCAAGCCCCCTCCCTCTGACCTGTTCAGTATCCACGTCAGCGTGGAGTTGATTTTATAAAGTGTTGCGAGCGCAGTGAGCCACCAAGTCCGAAGCGTGGCGAGCGGATGTGAATTACTTTACATGTATTCCACGTCCCTTTGCTGCGCTCGCCACGCTTCTGGCTGGCGGGGATAGTGGGGGTGTTTCCGGGAAAAAATTCACACCTGCCATATCATACATCTGAGACCGTAATGACGGCATGTGATAACTGATAACTAGATTTTAGTGAATAACCACTTAACAAAGTACAATAATATGAAATAACAAGAAATTCTTCAGTTTTTGCATTCACGTAAACTGCAGCTGAATTTGACGCAGTTGTGTCTGCATCTGTGTCGTCTGCTTTGTCAGCCTTTGGGAGCAGAGTCAGGGCATATAGAATCCGCTGGAAAGCGTTTTCTGCGTCAACAGTTGTTTGCCAAATAAATTCTACTCATTGACCATACTTTTGCCATTAATTGATCTTTCCAAAGCAAAAAAAAATAGATTCTTCACGCAGGTCGGTACTTGTGTACAGGGCTGTGGAGTCGGTAGATAAATGTTCCGACCCCGACTCCTCGTACTTCTGACGTCGATTTCGACTCCTCTGTATTAATATACGAATGTATTTGATACATTCCTTGAAGGAAAGAAAGGCAACATACATATTATTACTACAGAAACTAGAGGCTGGGAAGCCAACAGTCTACTGTATTGAACAGTTTAAGCAAAGGACAAACACAATGAAAACAAAGTTTTATTAATTTTTTTATTAATTAATTAAATGGCTGGATAGTAGCAGTAGGCATAAACATCAGGAACAGGAACTTGACCAGTTCAAAGATAAAAACCACATTATTTGGTTGTTTTGGGAACAAAAACAATAGGAAAGGTTCAGAAGTGTGGTGCATGAGTTCCGCATGCTTTGTGACGACAACAAAAATCAACGAGCCACAATCTCCGCTGGTTTGCTTGCTCGTCACCGTTCAATGCATGGACACAAGGAACGATTTCTTTACCGAATCGTTACTGGCGACGAAAAATGGTGCCTGTACATCAATATGAACCAGTGTAAGGAATGGCTTAGCCAAGGTAAACAAACGACCCCGCGCATAAAACAAGATCTTCATCCGCGTAAAAAGATGTGTGTATGGTGGGAGAGCTTGGTTGAATGAATTTTTCGAGTCTACACCAGGTGATTTCTACCAACGAGGTATTGAAAACCTTATTGAACGTTGGAAATAAGTTGTAAACTACAAGGGAGAATACATTTATAAGTATTGGTGCTCCCAATTGTGCGTTGCGTGCCATATAGTGAAGCACAAGAAAAGCATGCTTTTTCACGGTCACTTAACGTGTTCGTTTTGCGGTTACATGAGGCACTGCATGCATTGGTCTTTATTCTTACAGTAGAGAAGTCATTAATTATAATTTTTGGAGTCGGTGCATTGTTTGCCGACTCCGACTCCAGGTACTCTAAATTTACTCCACAGCCCTGCTTGTGTATTATCACGGCACCCATCGCATCGCATCGCATACCACTAATTAAGGTATGCGATGGACCCGATTTCAGCCTTTTCCCGGGCTGAGTATACAATTTTAAAATCACGATATGGGGGGGTTTCAACACAATTGCGCTGCTGGGTATAATGTAATATAAAGAAAACTCTGAGTTTAGTTTGGGTCCGACCAGAAAGAAATGACACTGGACACGCTTATAAATTTGTATTATTTTATAAATGTAAAAAAGATAAGCACATAAACATACACAATAACACTAAAACATGAATGTATAAAAACATATAAGGTTAAATCTCGAATAGTAAGGAGTGTCTCCAAGGTTTAATGTGAAAATCCCAATAATGGGAGTAACTCAGTTCAGATCCTGAATAGATTGTTAGTAATCAGGTAAATCGAAGTATCCTGCAGTGAGGTGTTAATAATGCCAATTTAGCATGTAGACAAACATGCACTAGGTGGAAGGCAGTTCGAATGGTTACAATAGGCATTATTAACACCTCACTGCAGGATACTTCGATTTACCTGATTACTAACAATCTATTCAGGATCTGAACTGAGTTACTCCCATTATTGGGATTTTCACATTAAACCTTGGAGACACTCCTTACTATTCGGGATTTAACCCTATATGTTTTTATACATTCATGTTTTAGTGTTATTGTGTATGTATATGTGCTTATCTTTTTTACATTTATAAAATAATACAAATTTATAAGCGTGTCCAGTGTCATTTCTTTCTGGTCGGACCCAAACTAAACTCAGAGTTTTCTTTATATTACATTATACCCAGCAGCGCAATTGTGTTGAAACCCCCCCCCATATCTTGTTCACCTTCATGAGCTGGGCTAGCTCATCCAGCACGTGCAGCAGCTGGGTAGATATTTAATTGGTGTTGATCATTTAACACCCATCAATTTATTTTCTTCCCATTATTGGAGCACCAGGAACGTAAATTGGTCGGTACCATTTTGGTATCAATCCCAATTTACAACCTTTGTAATTTTAAAATCACGTCACATCCCATGCCTTTACAATGCGATGCGATGCGACGCGATTTCCCATTGAGTCCCATGTTAAATGTCACCCCCACACCTGATTTTTAATTGTATACCCAACCTGATGGGTAATAAATATGTGAAATGCCCCCCCCATTGTTAACGCCACCCTACTATGACCGCCAACCTGAAGCGTGGCGAGCGCAGCAAACCCAGGAGGGGCGGCGGTATGCGTCCTCCGACCTTTTCATACCCCCACTATCCACGTTAGCGTGGAGTTCATTTTATAAAGTGTGGCAAGCACAGCGAGCCACCGAGCCCGAAGCATGGCGAGCGCACGCGCATTACTTCCCAGGTATACGCGTCCTTTCGCTGGGCTCGCTGCGCTTGCCATGCTTCGGGCTCGGTGGCTCGCTGCGCTCGCCACACTTTATAAAATCAACTCCACGCCGACGTGGTTAGTGGGGGTATGAAGAGGTCGGAGGACGCATACCGCCGCCCCTCGCGGGCTCGCTGCCCTCGCCACGCTTCAGGTTGGCGTTAACAATGGGGGGGGGGGGCATTTCACATAGTCATGACCCATGAGGGTAGGTATACAATTAAAAATCGGGTCTGGGGGGGCATTTAACATGGTAATAAGGCATCTGGGTGACTGTACAATTAGAAATCGGGTGAAATCGTACAATGCCCTGCGATGGAAATCGTGGGCGCCATGATAATACACAAGTACCTACACAAGTACCCGCAGGTCTTTACAATAAAAGTTGCATGAAAAAAATTATACATTTTCTTTTTAATACATTACTGAATATCACACACAAAAATGCAGGAATAAATAAAGCATACCATTCAGAAAAATAGATGACCTACTGCATCAAAAGAATTGTTGATTGTGTTCATTGATGCCACAATGTGTGAGATCTAGTATTAGCCTCCCCCCACCTCTGGTCTGTTCGCTTTCTGTAGCATTGAGTTTTGTAATCTGCTGATCAGCAGAAAATAAATTGCAAATAGAAAATACTGCATAAGAGGGGAATCACCACTTTCACACTTGCATGCACCTGAGTGTGTAGTTGCCAGGATGGTCGAAAATGGACATCTTAAAGTCCCTCACCATCTGCCAGGTCTATTAGTATTTTTGTAGTGCAAGCAGATTTTGTCAGGTGGTCACCAGAATATGGGGTCTCCTAAGTTTATTGAAACCAGAATGAGAGATATCTTCCGCCATCCTTGTATTTAATTGATTTCTGCAGTGCAGTGGTCTCTGGTGGACACACATGATTTCCCCATCGTAAACAAAAATACCATTGATTCTGTGTGTGCCAGGAAGACATTACTTTCCAGTAATTTGTGCATTCGCAATAGAGGTGTCCTCCGGAACGAGGCACACGTGCCATGTTCCCAGAGACCCGCAAATGCGTAGTAGACTCTGGCAAGATGCCAGAATCTACTGCACCCCCCGGAGAGGAGGGAGCCCAATTGGAGTCTGCACACAAACTCCCTCCTGTCTTAAAATGACTCCAACAACAATCAATATTCAGTCTCCCTCCCAGGGCATTCACTTTCATCTCTGAATAACAACACCAAACATTTATATCCAGTGTTTAATTTCATATCCTTCTCCTGTGTGACCTTTCTCGCGCCATCTATAACCACTTTAATCAACTTCACTGCCACAATTACGCTGTTTATCCAGGCCCACTTCTCCATATTCACCTTTCCACTCTCCCAGTTCTGCAATGACCTTACCCCATTACCTTTAAATTACAAAGACTCCTCCTAGCCTAGGTAGTCCAGTTACTCCTCCTCCGTAATCTCAATCCTTATAACATCCCTGACCCACTCTCATGCTTACCATATCCCACTCATTCCTCCAAGGCTTTTGTTGTGTACACACGGTGCAATTCTGATTTCTATTTGATTTTGACTATATAGACAAAATCGAATAGAAATCTAATGGGTTTCAGCCACATTCGATGCCGATTAGATCCCGATGCACGCTCCCATTTAGTGGAAATCGAACAGAAAAATAGACTTTGCAGGCAAGACTATATAGTACAGATATAGTCAAAATCGAATGTGTTTTGCTTGCCATGCAATTCGATACCCAATGCAATCCTGATCGCATCAGGATCAAATTGCAAGGGAATCGCCACAGTGTGGTTTTAGGCAGGATGGATGGTGTAATTGTTAGCATTGTTGCCTCACAACACTGATGTTATGGGTAATGTTTTGCTGTATTTTTAGAAATGTTTGTTCTTGCTTACACCCGTAGATCCTTATTCTCAGTTATAGATATACAAGACTGTCATTTTCTAATGTCACTAGAAAATGATATGAGTGACAAAATGTCACTCTAACCCTTTTTTTCTATTATGTTCATTGTATTTGCATTTGCCCACATTTATATAAGCATGTATTACTATCCAAATTTAACTTTGCCAGTTATGCTACCTCATATTACTGGAGCATTTGATCTGTATTTTATATAGTTGTACAAATCTACTTAAAGCTGCAGTGCCCTTTTGAATGATCTGACGTGTACTGTAATGCATTCATCTAGAAGAGCTGTCATCCTAAGCTCCTAGATCTAAGTATGCCAGTTTTCTGTATTTGGTAGATAGGGGTTTGTTCTAAGTTAGCAGCTTTTCTCTCAAATATTTATTGTCCTTTTTCTTTATCCATCATGCTAGAAAAAGATGTGAATCGTACAGACCGAACAAACAAGTTTTATGAAGGCCAAGATAATCCAGCATTGATTTTACTTCATGACATTTTGATGACATATTGTATGTATGATTTTGATCTTGGTAAGTTGATGTTCATATTACTTTGGGGAAATGTCTTTACTTTTATTTATATAGTACAATTTTCTGTTTACCATTGAGATTTGCTACATGACTATAAATATCAAAGTACAGATCCCATTCCATATCTCTGTGTTGTGCTTCTGTGTATAGTTGTTTTGTATCTTGTAATATTATTTTGCAGATGTAAGACAAGCATGTTCACCTCACATCACAGTATTAGACAAAGCTGGGGCAGTCTTTAATTCAGCATCTATATTCCATCATAATCCAACAAGAAATGTGCTACTCCTTTGTAACTAGATATGACTCTGGGAAAAGGAGAGTGACTTTGTTTATAGTCCTGTATAATAATAGACAGATAAGTGATCAAAAGGGAAACCACTTTGTCTGTAAATAAGATATGAATCCCGCCTAACATTCTTTGGAAATTGAGACTAGTTTTCTACACAGCAGAATAAGAAAGACCTATTTACATTGACTGCACAAACAATGTCAGTCTCTTGTTTTATTTTTAAATATATCCCACCTGTCGGTCTGCGCAAAAGGGGGCGTGGCCGCGAAAACAGCAATGGATTGTCTATCTGCGAACGGGATTGCGACACACCATGGCCAATATCGGCAGGGCGGGCCCGACAGCTTCTAGATTCTGGCCCGTTCTGCCGTGATACCATTTCAATGCTTTCGCTAAAGACCGCACTGAATATGGAGCTGCCGCTATTTCCCCCTTCGGGGATAGTGGTGGCACATTGAATAACCCCTAACATGTAACAGCAAGGTTGTAAATTTTACACTATACACAAGTTCTTGTAAATAGAGATTCAAAGCTAATTGGAAACAGTAATTAATATATAATCTGTTTTAATATGTCTACCTTTAAAGATTGTTAACTGTTGATAGGTATTTTTAAGCCCTAACTTATATGGTACAAATAGGTAACCATATACACATAGGGCGATTGTTTGCGTATAGCTATGAAGGTGAGTGGACTGCACAAGTGCCAGATCAGTTCTGCATCATCGTATGCAGTGCCCCCTAAGCCGCAACCTTATTAACAGACTGTGGTCATTTGGAGACTGGGAGGTTGCAGCGCTGGGCAGTGGTCCTTTAAATTGTGGGGGTGGGAGGTGTAACCTTAATTTTGTTTTAGAGTTTTCATCTCACCATACAGGCTTCTTGGCCCCAGCAGAGGAGTTCTGACACCCATTCGTTAGTACAGAATTAAGGACACACGGTGCAATTCTGGCTATCAATTTGACTCTATGGTCAAAATCGAATAGAAAGTTAGTCTGAATCGCACAATGCTCAGCCACATTCAATGCCGATTCAGTGCAGATGCGTGCCCCCCTTTAGTCAGTACTGCATAGAAAAATAGACTGCAGGCAAGCCTGTCTTGACTATATCGCCTGTACAATGTATTTGGCCTAGGGACAAATTGTAAGATAGTCTAAAGGTGTATACACACTGGACGATGTATGTACTGAAAGACATTGGTAACCAATTTCCCTTGAACTTCACCAGTGTCCTGGACGAAAAATGTGGATCATACACACTGATCGATTTGTTGAACGATCTAGCTAAAGTCTATAAGGTTGTTTTTTTATTTAAAGCTATCCAAATTGAGCTGCCTGCACAGTTGACAAACAATCTTGATGAGTGACACGTGCACCGCTCATAATAGTTGGTAGCATACACACTGACCAATATTTTGACCAATATCCTTCAGAAGGGCTAATATAAATGATATTAGTCAGAAAATCAATACACCTAATAGTCAAAATCCACACCTTTACTCAGATAAGCAGGACTGTGACAAATGTAATATGATGCTGCATCATTGGACGCAGCATTTGGATCTGTGCCAGCACAAGGCGTCTTTCTTTTTTTCTTTGACACCTCCTGTAGTATTATCCTATTTTAGTGCCTATCTCTAAATCTCCACCATAATGTAGAAAAAATATGTCCTGTTTTAGTCATGAATCTTGAGCTGGGTAGACATTAGAGGCAGAGGCAAAAAAATGCGATGTCACCAACAATATCCCTTGAACTGGCTATTATCGCTGACAAACAATATAGTCACATTCACATTAAACAAAATAACTAATTATATCGTTTACTATTAAAATAGTGATGTACAATCAATTACAACATTTTACCTTGTTTTGACCATTTTAATGAAATCCAAAATCATTACCACAACAAAGAAGGCATTGGGTAAAACCAAAACACGGGTGAGAGAACATCTCTGGTTTCGATACAGCGGTACATTCTGTGTATTCCTGTATATATCTTCCCTACATAATTACAGTAATTATCCACCCATGTTTGCTATGTATGAACCATGCTATGGACGCACCATGGACACATGCTATGAACAATTATATCTGTGACCTAAAACTCTCCATTTAGTAGGAATGTTAATGCGAAATGGTCTACAGTCTGAAAATACGCAGTGCTGTTATGTTTAATTAGCGCTGTCAGGGTGATCATTTCCATATTGCTATTTATAATATAATTTTATCCACTATTGTTATACAAAACTATTGTGTCTCATACTGAATATATAATACTTTGTGAATAATTAATAACAGCCTTTATTGAATTTATTAGACATTATTGTTGGATTATATATAATTGAGGATGTGCTTATGAGCAGATTTGCTTGGAGTACAAATTCTGAGAAATAGGACAAAGGCTCAGAATTATGCAAATCATAAATACATTTTTGATGATTAACCCCCTGAGTGCCAAGTGACTGTCAAAATAGGTGAAAATTGCCAATCAAACATTTGTATTCATTATAAAGACCTTTAATGTTTACCTTTATATAGGAAATCGAATAAATTTTTATAATTTTCACATTTGTCACAGAGTTCACATGTATTCATTCCTCTACAGGAATTTAGGTTGCTTTTTGGAATGAAAGACTATTTGGAATGGCAGTGTTAACATACTGTGGCCATTTGGGGACGGAGCGGGATGTGGTTGGCCTGCGTTCCCAGACACCAGGGGACACAGATTTTCTGGTGTCACAAGCAGGCAGGAGCCAGCCAGTTTGAATAAGGTTAACTCCGACAGATGGCGGATGCTGGAAAATTTATTTAATACAAAGCTGTTAGAAGTAGAGATGTGTAGATCTGAATGTACTCGGATCTCAAAACAGGATCTTATTGGCTATACAGCTGTCACATGTGACACATGTGACAGCTGATAGCCATCCCTAGTTAGGATGCACCTTTTCTCTTCAGGTGCCTCTTCCAGCATTTTCATACTAGTTGTACAGTATTGTACATCCACTTCTTTATTGAACCATACTTCCATGTATCAAGCTCATAGTACGATAAACATTTTAAAAAATATTAAGTGCGCTCTCATGATTTTTATTATCTTTAAATGAACCAACAGCAGAATATTTCCTTTTCTCTTGGGCATTGTTAGTACCATCCTTTGTTCCATGGATTCACAAAACAGTACTAGTGCCTAAGGATAGGTGTGACATCATTGTGGACATGTACTTATAGGAACAGTTAGAATTTGCTTATACTGCAAAAAGGATTAGCATAAAGTAGGAGTATCATATACTGTAGATCCATGAGCCAAAACATTCTGACGGCTTACATGTGTAGCTAATAACGTTGACTATCTCATAACAATGGTACATCTCAAGGTAAGGGATCTACAGGGTGTGGCAGAAATAACTTCCACATTTCGTAAAATCACTGTGGGTCTCCAAAGCAGGTAGAGTGGTGTGGTCCATTCCGTTAGGTAGGGTACTTAATAAAGTTTTCAGTCATTACTAGGTCATGGTCGAGTTTCGTGGAGGCTTTTTCAAAAATGGTGAATTTGTAACTGTGATTCAGAGGGCGTTTCACACGTGGCTCGGTTTACGTGCTTATGAAAGTGTTCCAGACCGGAAAACAATTTTGCTGGGGGTTCAAAGAGTAAGAGCAACAGGATCTGCACTGAAGAGAAAACCACCCAGATGTCACAAAAACGTGAGAACACCCGAAAACATTGCTGCAGTGAGCGCTTTGATTAAGCTGTCTCCATCGCTTTCAGCACGGAAGCATGCCTCAGCTCTCCCGATTTCGGAAAGAACTGTAAGGTGAAGTTTGCATATTGACCTTCATTTACACCGATACAAGATTATGATTGGTCAGGAATTGTCTCCAGCAGACTGGGGAAGACGTATGGATTGCTGTAATGGGATCCTCGCAGCTGTGCCTCCCACTGGCATTCTGTGGAGTAGCAATGAAGCCCATTTCCACCTTTCTGGTACAGTGAACAAACACAATTTAAGGCTGCTGAAAACCCTTGAAAACTCCATGCACAACCTCTTCACAGCCCAAAAGTGGACGTGTGGTGTGTCGTCTATAGGTGTCATTGAGCCTTACATTTTTAAAGGGTGGAGCCACAGTTACTGCGAATTCCAATCAATACTGCGACATGTTGGAGATTTTTTTGCACCTGAAAATTAAAGAGTATGAGGAAGAACACAATCTAGAAGACTTCTGGTTCCAACAGGATAAAGCTAGGGCCCATACAGCACGTTGTCCACGCAAAATTTTATAGGAGATGGTCCCAGGTCAAGTGGTGTCCTTCCGCGAGGAGGCAGTTCCGTAGCCACCGTGCTTGCTTAATTAAAGTCTGTGTAAATTTTTTCTGTGGGGTACCTCAAGGCTGATGTTTTCAAACATCGTCCTCTGTCAGTGGACCCACTAAAGGAGGCCATTTAAGAAGGCATTGAAGGAATTTTGCCCGATATGGTAGTGAGAGTGATGGAAGACTTCCGAGAATGGCTCCAAATGTGTATCAGCCGTCAAGGCCACCATTTGGACGATATGATTTTTAAAACTTAAAGTAAAATAACCTTTTTATATCTTCATTTGGGAAATAAAAAGTTGTTGGTGATACCTTGTTCCATTTTTTTTTTAAATCCCCTGTTGAAATGTGGGAGTCATTTCTGCTGCACCCTGTATTAGGTGGTAAGCGAACATTAAGTACTCATAATCTGCATGTTGAATGTTTAAGATTTTGCCAGGTATACAGACCTGTGTGACTTTGATAAGAACCAGATCATTTTATGCAAATTACTAGGTGAGAGCATTTAAAAAAAAAAGAAGCAAGGCTTGTGGGATACCAACAGGTCAACAAAGGTTATTCCATGTTGTTCAAACCAACAGATAGGCTATCGTGGTGCAATTGCCAAACATTTTAAAGGTCAAAGGCATGACTGTGTCCAGGCTGATCTCTGTCTACAATTAACAGCATCTACAGTACAGTTTCAGAACTGGACCTTGGATCAATGGTATATGCTCACTTGGTCAGATGAATCCTGTTTTCTGTTGCTTCATGCTGTATGGTTGGCAAGGTGCTTGTGTGCCATTTACCTAAGGAGCATACGTCACCAGGATGCATTGTGGTAAGAAAGCAATCTGGTGGACGTAATGTGATGCTTTGGCCAATGATTTGCATGGAAACACTAATTCAAGTAATTTATAATCTATTACATAAAACCTATTTTAGCATCATTGTGATACCACTAAGGTAAATTCTTTCATTGTTACAGTATGTACAGAGAAAGTTGCCTCTTTCATTATCATAATGTGTCCTGGCAACTGCACAGCTTATTCGAGAACATAATGAAAATTTCAAGTTCTTGATCTGGTCTCCAAATTGAATTAATCTCAAGCCAAACGAGCATCGGCAGCATATGTTGGGGCATAAAGCCCAATCCGAAACAGCTCCACCTCAAAACTTACACAAGATAAAGGTTCTGATACCACAGGACAAATTTTCAGAGTTTCCTTGTAGAGTTCATACCTCAGTGACATATGGGTGAACAATAGCATATTAGGTTGATGATTTTAATTCCCCTGTATACTTTTTTTATTTATTTTTTTAACAGTAAATTAGTCCCAGAGATCAACTTATGTTCTATTTTCTAAAATATTAACGGTTTCTGAAATATTTAAATCTCACTTCTGTTCATTTTATATTGAAAAATAAAATCCTAGTCACTTTGGCATAAGTATTATTTTGTTCTTGTTAGTTTGGTTGCTACACTTAATTAGCGCATTGGTCTAATGCTTTAGAAGATGGAGTAGCATGAATGTTATGCATGTTTCCTTTCATCCGGTCTGTCATCTGTTAATACTTTCAATGCTGGAGGGGCTTACTGGCTAATTATACACAAGTGCTTTAGTGTGTCTCTTAAGCCTTCCAGACAAGCATGTGTTAAACACCATACTGGGATGATTTATCCAGATCACTTCTGCTGTAATGAGAAATTGATTGTTGAGATATTATCAGGCTGACATTCAAATCCTCCTCTTTGTAGCAAAGTGTTCAGCTGTGACGGTAATGTCTTATATCTCTTTTCCTCTTCTTATTTGCCTGTTCATGACGAATCCATAAGCTAAAGCAAGAATAAATAAATATATATTCTTACATAAAATGCCATGTTTGTAAATGGCAAAACCTTTACAGAAATAACTGGATTACATTTTTAGACTTAACATGGTTTATTTTCAATATTGAAGTTATTCTATACTGTACCACTAAGAATGCCTATTTGTACATGTTTATAATTATATAGTGGCAGGAACTTTTTTTTATTATATTAGATAAAACTAATTGTAAATTGACTCTATTCAATTACTGCAGAAGTTTTTTTTTCTCCATATTTAAGGACTTAGATTATAACCATTGGTGTGCTTTAAATGTGTGCCGATATTTCAGACAATCGTTTCCAATTGCATTGAAGTCTATTAGATTTGACTTTCTATATTTGTCTTGTGCAATGTCGTAATCATGAAATCTCATCACAGCTGTCTACACGATGGGGTGGGTTGGCCATAAACCTTGCAGGGAAGACCCCCTCGCCCCCCCCCCCCTCCCGGTAGGTTGGTGCACCTGTGAGGTCACCTGTCAGTTCTAATTTGGATAATGGATATTTGGATACGGGATACTCAACCTGTTTAGGGTCCTTTCACAGATAGCACGGTATAATTAAAGGGTTCCCAGATACACAAAGACACTGTTCTCCAGAAGATATAGGACAAACAGTAGACGACTAATGAAGGAAACTATGGAACTGCATTTCACTGGATTTGTGAATCTACATAGTATAATTGGTTGTTCCATGATAATTTTCAAACGCTAATAGTCTTCAAAGTTTGCACACTACCTTATCATCTTAAGGGTTGATCTAAGTTCGTAGATGGGTTCAATCGAATAAGCCCTTAAAGGTGCTGTCATGAGGGTCCATGCTATTTCTGTAGTCTTCATGCATTGCGATATGTCGTTGGAAAGCTTATGACTTTCTGAAGACAACACAATAAACAGACTCCCTAAAGTAGACCCTTAAAGGCCTATAAGGGTCCATTAAATGAAAAACCTTTTCACTTTACAAAACTTTTGACGAACTGAAATTAATAAGCGACTCATTGGCAGAGTGGTCTGTGAAATGAACACTGTAAATATCGTTGTGAAATCCATGTGAGATCAATCCCGTCAGTTATTTTTTTCTCTTGATTGTTTGCTTATTCATTGAAAGTTTTGGAGATCTTCTGTACCCGCAGCAGCAGCTCCTGCTCTGCTGTGGTTGGAAAGGGTCAGTGGATAGTTGTAGACTTTCTCTGGCTGCTGTAGCAGCTTCTGCTCTGTTGTGATTGGCAAGGGAAGGTGGATAGTTGGAGACTTGCTCTGGCTGCTGCAGCAGCTTCTCCCCTGCTGTGGCTGGGAAGGGAAGGTGAATAGTTTGGACCCTTGCTGTGCATGCTACAGCAGTTTCTGGAAGGGTAGGTGGAACAAGAATTGCATAAGCATAAACTTTTGCCCGTCCATTGGACGGGCCTTAAGACTAGTATAATATAGGGCAGGTGTTTCAAGCTGTTATCCCATAAAATGCTTGTGTGTGAAAGGTAACAGTAAATATTTTCTAGATCATATTACAGGTATTTTCAGCAGTGGACCAGGACCATGTTTTATATAGGGCCTAAAGAGCCTATATTCATGCCTAAATGTGCATGATTGACATTCTGAGCCAGGAATTATTAGGTTCATAATGAATCTTGGGGTTTAAAACCACTTTGCGCTGCTAGTGGATGAATGTTATAGGATACCACCGGACAGAATGATACTGGACACACTGTTCAATATTTAAGTAAATTTATAGAGAAAAATATAAAAATGATACATATATCAAAAAAGGACATAAATTACAACATAGATTCATATAATAGTATACAATGTTAAAAGCATTAATCTATATGGCCATGTGTAGGTCACGTTTGCAAACTAATATGTGTGGAAATACTCCGGAGTATATTGGTGATGAGGATTAGTAGCAGTCATTCATAGCAGTTTGAATGCATAAGCAGGAGAGGGGAGGAGGAGAGGGGTGAGGATATGGGAAGCAGGTTAGCCAGCGGCACAATCAGATGTAGCTCAGTCAATTCAAGCTTAAACAGCAGGTTAGTGCGAAGCTGAAAGGTATGCAATATATCTCACCCTCCGTTTATATGTTTGAGGGGATACGTGTATCGGGGAGCTTCTGATGGTAATTGGCTCAACCCGACCACAGTGCAGAGATAATGCGGGGAGCTTGTTGGGTCTTACCGCTCAACCCGGGATCCAGTATTAGATGTATATGCCCAGAAATCGTCCGGTACGGGCGGCTGTAATGGAAGCCAGATAGCGGAGGGGAGCGGGAGGGGAACCTCGACCGCCAGATGGTATTCACTCGCTGCTGCCAGATGACGGTGGATCACAAAGATTTTCAAAGGACCGCGGCAGACCAGCTCGTGTGATGGGCGGTGGGAAGGGAGACACGGAGGTTTGCAGACGTGACGTGACCAGTGACGTCGACGCGTTTCGTCTCAGGAGGCGGAGACTTTTTCAAGACGGATAGATGTTCCTTCTAAATGTTGGTATTTATTGGATATCAAGCGCTTGTTTAACCAATGGAGGCATTGAATCGCATGTGCAGTCATTAACAATATACCAAGCAAGTGTGTCCAGTAATGAGACATTTATATCGCAAAATAATTATATAACGAACATATGAATAACCAGTACTCAAAAACGATCTATTGTTAACATTTTCTCGTTTTTCAAAAATAGTAAAATAATCGCATTTAAAGGGGTAAACACAATATGTGATAAAATCGGAGAGAGGTAAACCTATTATCGTTCCACAAGATAAACAAGAGGAGTTTTTTGTAGTTGCAGTCGTAATTACATAGAGCAGAAGGTAGTAGGGAAGATATATATAAGTCGAACAGAGGTTTTTGATACCAGAGATATAAACTTATTTCATTTTATTTTATTTTATTTTATTTTATTTTGATTATAATTATTAGAAAAAAAAATATATATAGAAAACCTAGGTATCATAACTAAAATTAGTGAAAAAATATAATAAGTAGAAGATCAAGACACCAGATTATATACAGTAAGTAAACACAATAAAAACAGTTATTATTTTATTTTAATGGAAATGTTTTTGTTCTGAATTATGAACGTCATATAGTACAGAAGACCATTATATAAGGAGGGTATCCATGAATAATTGATTAGTGTTATATGGCTCTAAATCCGTGGGAACCAGGGGGAGTCCGGTCTGCAAACCCATGACGTCATGGGGGGATTAACCCCGACCAAGCATCATGGGTAGACCACATTCCCCCCGGCCCGCACGGAGTAGAGACTCAAAATATAGAAACATAGGATAGAGATTGTCAATCGAAAAGGGAACAGTAAGCCATATACAAAAGCACCATTAATCCATACAGGTAAGATCTAACGCTTCATTTAAGCCCTGTGGATTAAGTGTGTCTAACTTAAATATCCAAGAGGTTTCGGCCAGACACAATTTGGTAAATCGGTCGCCACCTCTTTTGGTAATGGGGACATGTTCTATTGCTGTTATGGTGAGACCCCCGGGGTCACTGTCATGATGTTTGGAGAAGTGACGAGGGATACTGTGATTTAGAAGTTTTTTTAGAATGTTGGTCCTATGCTCTCTAAAGCGAGTTTTTATGCTGCGGGTGGTTCTCCCAACATACTGCAGTTTGCAGGGACACTCAAGGAGATAGACACAATATGTTGTGTCGCAATTAATAAATTGTTTTAAAGAAAAAATACTTTTATTATGAAATGATGTTATGTTTTTAGCTTTATTTACCATATGTTTACATGTGAGACAGATATTTTTATTACATCTAAAATTTCCAGGAGGTTTATTGGGGATCCAGGTGTTCATGGATGTTGAAGGAAGTGAGGGTAGTAAACTTGGAGCTATTTGGTCTTTTAAGTTCCTGTTTCTCCTGAAAACTACTTTGGGTTTCTCTAGGGTACCTTTCAATACTTTATCGTAATTTAAAATTTCTAAATTTTTTAGTATTATCTTTTTTATGTTATGGGATTCTTTATTGTATTTTGAAATAAACACTAGGGATTGGTATTCATTCTTTTTACTCTCCAGAGGTTTCTTGTTATTTTTAAGTAAATTTACACGTTGTACTTTTGCTACAGTTTCAACTGCCTCTTCCAAAAGTCTATCGGGGTAACCCCTTCTTCTAAAATGATCAAGCATTGATACAGATTGGGACTGAAAGTCTGAATCTTTAGTGCAATTGCGGCGGAGACGCAATAGTTGATTTTTAGGGATATTGCGGATCCACGGTTTATAGTGTCCGCTATTGTAGTGTAAGTAATTGTTTGTCCCTACTGGTTTGAGATAATTATTGGATATAAGGAGTCCGGTAAGTGGTAAGACCCAACAAGCTCCCCGCATTATCTCTGCACTGTGGTGGGGTTGAGCCAATTACCATCAGAAGCTCCCCGATACACGTATCCCCTCAAACATATCAACGGAGGGTGAGATATATTGCATACCTTTCAGCTTCGCACTAACCTGCTGTTTAAGCTTGAATTGACTGAGCTACATCTGATTGTGCCGCTGGCTAACCTGCTTCCCATATCCTCACCCCTCTCCTCCTCCCCTCTCCTGCTTATGCATTCAAACTGCTATGAATGACTGCTACTAATCCTCATCACCAATATACTCCGGAGTATTTCCACACATATTAGTTTGCAAACGTGACCTACACATGGCCATATAGATTAATGCTTTTAACATTGTATACTATTATATGAATCTATGTTGTAATTTATGTCCTTTTTTGATATATGTATCATTTTTATATTTTTCTCTATAAATTTACTTAAATATTGAACAGTGTGTCCAGTATCATTCTGTCCGGTGGTATCCTATAACATTCATCCACTAGCAGCGCAAAGTGGTTTTAAACCCCATATTTCTTTGACGTTTTCCTTATGAGCTCTAGCCAACTCATATAAAGCCATCTGCAGCAGCATATCAATTATATTGAACCACATTTATGGTGTAATATATATTACATATATTTTCTATATTTGATATATAACAGCGCCAGAATAACTGTGCAATACGAGTTGAATTTGTCCACTCATATTTGCGCATTCCCCCCCCCCCTTCTTCTTCTTCAGTTTTTTGCTAAAATTTCTGTGCAGCTGATTTATCATTTTTATTTTAATACCAACATATTATTCCACTTGACAGAATGAACGATTTCAAATGTTATAACGATCGCAAATCTAGAAGAGAATGTTATCTGTCTTCGTTTAATATGAACTCAAGGAGCGAAGAGCAAGTGTCCAGCTCAAACCCTGATATGAATAAATTATTTCTCAATTTAGAAGACTCACTAAAGGATGAAATGAGAAATTGGTGGGATAGTGTTTCCCTACAGAAATATTTGGATGCCAAAGTCATCCCAAGGGGTTTAAGGATTTTTAAACACCTATCCATAAATGATCACCCTGAATTGTTAAGTAAATGGAATGAGACACTGGACAATTGCTCATTCGCTCTGATGAGAACACTCATACAATACAGAGAGGAAATGGTCACTAAGACTATAACAAAAATTGATAGATTGAAGGATGAGTTGTTGCCATTTAAGGACAACCCATCATTCAAAGAAAGAGACGAACAAGTGAATAATAGAGTAGAACGCTTTGAAAAGGAACTATTGACAAATAAAAGAAGGAAATGGGATAGAGATCAAAACGACTACCAGAAGGGTATAGTAAGAACATATCACAAGACTAATTCTAATATCATGCCCATTATAGACACTCCCTCAACATATGTTCAAAGACCTACATATTACCAAAGGAAAACCTCCCATTCAAGAGGTAGGGAAAGATACAACTCCTATAGGGATAGACCCAATTACAATTATGTTGAAAAAAGACATAACAATAGTCTTAATACCAACATAAGAGAAAATAGGTCTTCCCATCAGCAATCAGCTGAGCCCACCCCTAATTATAGGAACAACAAAAAAGATCAGGTTTTTCAGAAGGGTTCCTGGAAAGATTACAACCCATACGAGCTGTTAACCCATCATACCCCAAAACGATCCCGAGAAGGAGGGGCAGAAGAGGAGGACGCAAGAGACCTCAGAAAGCCCAGATTAAAATAGATACATCAGCAATATTTAATTTAAGTAAACAAGTTTTAAACAACACCCAAAAATCACTGTTATGTAAGGGTCTGAATTTTGCACCCATACAGGACCCCAATATCTTTGATCTCTTCGTGGACCTCAATCGTTTTACTAGGGATCTATGCAGGAAAAGATACTTTGCCACCAAAACACTTAATTCTATGAATTCAGATACAGACATTTTGCCTGTAATTCTGGATGACAACGATCTGCCCTCTCTTCTAACCCTTGAATCTCTCCTAAACGAAAATAATATGGAAGAAGTAGAAACCTTCAATATCAACACAATAACAGACCCTAAACCTCATCCTCGCTTTAAAAAGAAATCCAACTTTTTTCCACTAGACCAAAAAAGCTCAGCTATAACCATTTTCTATAATAAGACCTTAGATGACTTTAAACAATTGTGTGCTGTCAATTCCAAAAAGAAAAAGAACAACTTATCGGGTAAAGATAACCTTAGTAAACTAGAACGTCAAGCATTGAACACTCTTAAAAAAGATCTGTCAATTGTAGTGAAACAGGCGGACAAAGGAGGTGGGGTGGTAGTAATGGATAGGGATGCCTATACTACTGAGGCCCTTAGACAATTAAATGATAAACATTACTATACGTTACTTCCATCTAACCCCACTCTCCAATACCAATCTTTATTTAAGGATTTACTTGCTAATGCTGAAGTACAGAACGCAATATCCAGGGAAGAATCACTTTTCTTATTTCCTTTTCACCCCATCACCCCCACATTTTACTTTTTACCCAAAATTCACAAACACCTCACAGCACCCCCTGGTAGACCCATTATTTCGGGCGTGGGTTCCCTCACATCTAATTTATCCCACTTTGTTGATTCCCATCTCCAACCCATTGTCACGTCACTCCCTTCGCACATTAAAGACACTACTCACGTACTGAATCTTACACATGAGTTGTCCTGGACTGAAGGGTGGGCCTTTCTCACACTGGATGTCCAGGCACTCTACACTAACATTCCACACACCCAGGGGATTGAAGCTATTAATTATTACTTGGAACGGGATGTCACTATTTCTGCACCCAGGAAACAGTTCATTTTGGATTCCATTTTATTTATCCTTACTCACAACCATTTTATTTTTGAGGATCACCATTACCTTCAATTACTCGGAACGGCCATGGGGACCAGGTTTGCACCTAGCTTTGCCAACCTCTATATGGGCCGCCTCGAAGAAGAACTTATATGGGGCGGCCCGTATAGAGAGAACCTGGTCCTCTATGGCCGTTTCATTGACGACCTCTTCATTATATGGAGAGGGGGTCAAGAAACGGCCCTTGAATTCGTTAATCATCTCAACCACAATTCCTATAACCTCACCTTCACTCACACTTTCAGTTTCACATCTATTAATTTCCTGGATATTGCGTTCTCTGTCCATGATGGACTCCTTATATCCAATAATTATCTCAAACCAGTAGGGACAAACAATTACTTACACTACAATAGCGGACACTATAAACCGTGGATCCGCAATATCCCTAAAAATCAACTATTGCGTCTCCGCCGCAATTGCACTAAAGACTCAGACTTTCAGTCCCAATCTGTATCAATGCTTGATCATTTTAGAAGAAGGGGTTACCCCGATAGACTTTTGGAAGAGGCAGTTGAAACTGTAGCAAAAGTACAACGTGTAAATTTACTTAAAAATAACAAGAAACCTCTGGAGAGTAAAAAGAATGAATACCAATCCCTAGTGTTTATTTCAAAATACAATAAAGAATCCCATAACATAAAAAAGATAATACTAAAAAATTTAGAAATTTTAAATTACGATAAAGTATTGAAAGGTACCCTAGAGAAACCCAAAGTAGTTTTCAGGAGAAACAGGAACTTAAAAGACCAAATAGCTCCAAGTTTACTACCCTCACTTCCTTCAACATCCATGAACACCTGGATCCCCAATAAACCTCCTGGAAATTTTAGATGTAATAAAAATATCTATCTCACATGTAAACATATGGTAAATAAAGCTAAAAACATAACATCATTTCATAATAAAAGTATTTTTTCTTTAAAACAATTTATTAATTGCGACACAACATATTGTGTCTATCTCCTTGAGTGTCCCTGCAAACTGCAGTATGTTGGGAGAACCACCCGCAGCATAAAAACTCGCTTTAGAGAGCATAGGACCAACATTCTAAAAAAACTTCTAAATCACAGTATCCCTCGTCACTTCTCCAAACATCATGACAGTGACCCCGGGGGTCTCACCATAACAGCAATAGAACATATCCCCATTACCAAAAGAGGTGGCGACCAATTTACCAAATTGTGTCTGGCCGAAACCTCTTGGATATTTAAATTAGACACACTTAATCCACAGGGCTTAAATGAAGCGTTAGATCTTACCTGTATGGATTAATGGTGCTTTTGTATATGGCTTACTGTTCCCTTTTCGATTGACAATCTCTATCCTATGTTTCTATATTTTGAGTCTCTACTCCGTGCGGGCCGGGGGGAATGTGGTCTACCCATGATGCTTGGTCGGGGTTAATCCCCCCATGACGTCATGGGTTTGCAGACCGGACTCCCCCTGGTTCCCACGGATTTAGAGCCATATAACACTAATCAATTATTCATGGATACCCTCCTTATATAATGGTCTTCTGTACTATATGACGTTCATAATTCAGAACAAAAACATTTCCATTAAAATAAAATAATAACTGTTTTTATTGTGTTTACTTACTGTATATAATCTGGTGTCTTGATCTTCTACTTATTATATTTTTTCACTAATTTTAGTTATGATACCTAGGTTTTCTATATATATTTTTTTTTCTAATAATTATAATCAAAATAAAATAAAATAAAATAAAATGAAATAAGTTTATATCTCTGGTATCAAAAACCTCTGTTCGACTTATATATATCTTCCCTACTACCTTCTGCTCTATGTAATTACGACTGCAACTACAAAAAACTCCTCTTGTTTATCTTGTGGAACGATAATAGGTTTACCTCTCGCCGATTTTATCACATATTGTGTTTACCCCTTTAAATGCGATTATTTTACTATTTTTGAAAAACGAGAAAATGTTAACAATAGATCGTTTTTGAGTACTGGTTATTCATATGTTCGTTATATATGCACTAGTTTTAATTATTTTGCGATATAAATGTCTCATTACTGGACACACTTGCTTGGTATATTGTTAATGACTGCACATGCGATTCAATGCCTCCATTGGTTATACAAGCGCTTGATATCCAATAAATACCAACATTTAGAAGGAACATCTATCCGTCTTGAAAAAGTCTCCGCCTCCTGAGAAGAAACGCGTCGACGTCACTGGTCACGTCACGTCTGCAAACCTCCGTGTCTCCCTTCCCACCGCCCATCACACGAGCTGGTCTGCCGCGGTCCTTTGAAAATCTTTGTGATCCACCGTCATCTGGCAGCAGCGAGTGAATACCATCTGGCGGTCGAGGTTCCCCTCCCGCTCCCCTCCGCTATCTGGCTTCCATTACAGCCGCCCGTACCGGACGATTTCTGGGCATATACATCTACTACTGGATCCCGGGTTGAGCGGTAAGACCCAACAAGCTCCCCGCATTATCTCTGCACTGGGGTCGGGTTGAGCCAATTACCATCAGAAGCTCCCCGATACACGTATCCCCTCAAACATATCAACGGAGGGTGAGATCTATTGCATACCTTTCAGCTTCGCACTAACCTGCTGTTTAAGCTTGAATTGACTGAGCTACATCTGATTGTGCCGCTGGCTAACCTGCTTCCCATATCCTCACCCCTCTCCTCCTCCCCTCTCCTGCTTATGCATTCAAACTGCTATGAATGACTGCTACTAATCCTCATCACCAATATACTCCGGAGTATTTCCACACATATTAGTTTGCAAACGTGACCTACACATGGCCATATAGATTAATGCTTTTAACATTGTATACTATTATATGAATCTATGTTGTAATTTATGTCCTTTTTTGATATATGTATCATTTTTATATTTTTCTCTATAAATTATCTTAAATATTGAACAGTGTGTCCAGTATCATTCTGTCCGGTGGTATCCTATAACATTCATCCACTAGCAGCGCAAAGTGGTTTTAAACCCCATATTTCTTTGACGTTTTCCTTATGAGCTCTAGCCAACTCATATAAAGCCATCTGCAGCAGCAGTGGATCAATTATATTGAACCACATTTATGGTGTAATATATATTACATATATTTTCTATATTTGATATATAACAGCGCCAGAATAACTGTGCAATACGAGTTGAATTTGTCCACTCATATTTGCGCATTCCCCCCCCCCCCCCTTCTTCTCATAATGAATCTTGCAATTCATTTTTAAAAAGAATTCTGCTGTATTTTTAGAATCAGTTCGTATTTTAATAAGTGGTCCAGAGTATGCATGAAAGATGTATAAGCAAGGAAGACAAAACTGAATGTATGAGAGAGGGTTAAATTATGCAGCAACCATTGACCACCAGCAAAACATCTTTTGCGTATGCGTTTGGTAGCTATCCACCTAATCAGCTAAGCAGTCCTGAAGATTATTTTCCTGCTACTTCACCAGCTCTATCACCTCCTGCTTGCCATGATACTTTACCACCGCCATCTCAATCTAGGATCTAATTCTCCTTAAAAATGATCAGTTTTACTAGCAGCACTGGTCTTTCATCACTAGAAGTACCTTCTACTGAAGCATCCTAATGAGGTAGAACCTGTACAGTCAACACAAAGTTAATGACACTCCATAATCCCTTAATTATCAGATCAAATTCTATAACTTAGAACTTATTTCAGTATTGTCCCTTTTTGATTGCTGTGTAACAGACAAGGATTCCAATAGAACCCTGCCCACATGAACTAAACAAAAGATCTACACCAAACACAGACAGTGGTGTCCATGTGAACAACACAAAGAGAAGGAGCTGCATTATTAGTGGGAAGTCCTATATTAGAAAACAGAACATCTGGAATTTCAGTCCAATAGGTGCAGGGAGGCCCAGAGCTGAGATGGCTCACCTTCCCTGTCAATGCTACATGTGGTGTGCTATATACATTTTTCATCATTGTGTGGTACATAGGATAGCTAAGAAAGTTTTGATTTGGGGCATGCTATATATCTATATATGCCCCTGGAACTGCTAATTGTAATGTGGTTTAAAGTGAACTGAAGGGCATTATAATGTGGCATAATTCTATGAACTGGAGACACTGTATGTCATAACTAGAATTGTGGCTACTATGTTGCATAATGTATACAGGCAGCCCTACAATGTGAAATTGTGTGAACTAGGATACTACTATGGTGCATTTAATTAACTAGGGTACTACTTTGGTTCAGGAAATAAAGTAAGGCACTATTTTAGGGTATATAGTAAAATTAGCAGCTGCTGCAGAGAGGTGTCTCTCCAGAAGCATTTAGACAGGGCTCCTACAAAATGTCGCCATGCAGTCCACAATGCTAGCTATGCATGTTAGGGAATCTACATATAAAGAACAGATCCAAATTGATTGGAATCTTTATAGAAAGCATATGCCATTACGGTACTTGTTTCCTAGCACGTCGCCACCGATTTTGATTGTATCGGGTCCATCGCATCGCATGCCAACCAAATCGCATGCGATGCGATCGACCCGATTTTTACATTGGAATCAATGTAAATTGGTCCCTGAGACCTGATTTTACATTGATTTCAATGTAAAAAGCCCCAAAACCCCCCATTTTAATACTAAACCCCCCCTCATGTTTCAAATGCCCCCTCCCCATTGTTAACGCCACCCCACTATTGACTCCAACCCGAAGCGTGGCGAGCGCAGCGAGCCCACGAGGGGCGGCGGTACGCGTCCTCCGACCTTTTCATACCCCTACTATCCACGTCGGCGTGGAGTTGATTTTATATAGTGTGGCGAGCGCAGCGAGGGGACGCGGATACCTTCACAGGTATCCGCGTCCCCTCGAGGGCTTCACAGGTATCCGCATCCCCTCGCTGCGATCGCCACGCTTCGGGCTCGTGGCTTGCTGCGCTCGCCACACTATATAGAAACAACTCCACGCTGACGTGGATAGTAGGGGTATGAAAAGGTCGGAGGACGCGTACCGCCGCCACTTGCGGGCTCGCTGCACTCGCCACGCTTCAGGTTGGTGTCAATAGTGGGGTGGCGTTAACAATGGGGGGGGGGGGGGGGGGCATTAAACATCATTTTTAACCATATTCAATGTGAAATGGGCCATATTGGCCCATTTCACATTGTCACCTATGTAAAATCGGGTTGATCGCATCGCGGCCCATTATAATGGTCCGCGATCAACCCGATTTTCACTTAAAAAAAAAATTAACATTGTTCCCTATGGAAAAATCGGGTTGATCGCGCCGGTCGCATCGCGGCCCCTTATTAGGGGCCGCGATGGACGCGATCAACCCGATTTTGTCTTTCACCGGCAAATTAGCTGGTGATTGACACAAAATCGGGTCCATCGCGTTGATTGTATGCCTTAAGTACCTTAAACTTAAGGCATACAATCAACGAGATGGGCGCCGTGCTAGGAAACAAGTACCGCCATTACTATTAGAAAACAAAAATCTTACGAAAATAGAGACTTCTCTGAAAACATACACAAAGTGGCAGTATGGATGGTGTAATGGTTAGCATTACTGCCTCACAGCGCTGAGGTCATGGGTTCAATTCCCACCATGGCTCTAACTGTGCGGAATTTGTATATTCTACCCGTACTTACTTGGGTTT